>NC_137770.1:70799818-72085318 GCF_963455305.1 Plecotus auritus | reverse complement strand
AATTTAATGTTTACACAAAAACCTGTACATGAACGTATAATTGCTCTACAATGGAAACAACCCAAATGTTTTTCAACTGGTAAATGGATAAACAAAGTGTGCTACATCCATTTAATAGAATACTACTTAACAATAAAAAGGAGTAAACTTCTGATATATGCTGCAACATGAATGAATCTCAAATGCATTATGCTAAGAAGCCTAATGGCTTCTTTTCAATGGTTAATCCAGGGTCTGACAACGAGCCACCAATGTGCGGGCCACTACATCAGCACCCTAATTTGATAACCCCAATTCAAAGGCTACATATTGTATGATTTCATTTATATGATATTCTGTGATAGGCAGACTTAGGGACAGACAATAGTTTTGTGGGGAAGTATATGAAGAATACCAGTATTTGGGATGATGATGGTACTATCATATGCTTTAATTGTGGGAGTTTAAACTATTTGTCAAACTCAGAACTGTACTTAAGAAAGGATAAAATGTACTGTAAGTCAGTTGCACCTCAATTTTTAAAAATACGATAGACAGCCCTAACCAGTTTGGCTCAGTGGATAGAGCATCGGCCTGCAGACTGAAGGGTCCCAGGTTCGATTCTGGTCAAGGGCATGTACCTTGGTTGCAGGCATGTCCCCAGTAGGGGGTGTGCAGAAGGCAGCTGATCAGTGTTTCTAACTCTCTATCCTTCTCCCTTCCTCTCTGTAAAAAATTAATAAAATATATTTTAAAAAATACGATAAACACAAATATTGCTGTGATTTGCATTTGGTCAATAGGAGTTAATCGTTTTGGTATGAAAAAGTAGAGTGTTCTTATGAGCTTCAGCGTTTTCAGGAAGTTAGTGTGCTAGCTCCCTCTAATGAAATGAGAAGAGTAACATTTCATGACTGCTTTTGAAAGAGACCATGTCAGCTGTTAATCTGAGAAGGTCATTTTCTCATTCTGGCCAAGGAGGGTATACTCCTAAAATAGAAAGAAACTGGAAGAAGAAAACATACTTTGTAGCAGTCTATTATTTGGCACTTGACTTGTAATTGTATCGCACCATTATCGTCAAGGAATGATACTACTCGTATTTATTAGTTGCATTTTTCTCCTTTTAGCAAAAGGGAGAAAAAGGTTTTAGACTAGTAAACCATGCCTGAATTAGGAGCTAGGATTCTATCTACCCTGGTTTGAATTCTGACTTTATCATGTACTAGCTGTGCTACCTTGGGTAAATTACTTAACCTCTCCTGCTCTTTAGTCTTATCTTTAAATGGGGATGATTATATAAAAAAACAAATAGATAAATAAATAGTTGGCAAGAAAAAATGGGAATGATAATGAGAGTTACCTTAAGGTTGTTGTGAAGATTAAATGTTAGATGGTTAGAAAAGTACCAGGCATCTAGTAAGTACAATGTAATTGTGGGCTGGTATTGATATTAGCAGAGAGCAAGTATCCTTTTGTTGCATTTTTAAGTGACTGGGCTGAGTTGGGGAGAAGTAGCAGCAGAGGGGAACCCTGTGAGAGAGCAAAACCTGGTTGTAGCCACAACTTACTAAATGGCACATCCTTCCCTCCCCCCCACTAGTCTCTCTTAAATCACCAGGAGAAGGCAGAGATAATGAATAGGAATATTGGGATTATCAAATTAGAGTTCTAATGTAGTGGCCAGCACATTGGTGGCTTGTTGTCAGATCCTGGATTAATCATTGGAAAAAAACTTTTTTTTTTTTTTGCTTATGCATTCAAAATTTTTAAAAATGACCTCAGAAACTGGTAGTTTGTCAGCTTATTCAAATTAACCCACAAATGCCAATTTTACTATGAATTACAGTAAGAAGATGCTCAGAGTATCGGTTAGCTATACCATTAAGAACAGTGAGCAAATTACCTTTGTAATCATGGTTCTTATATAAATACTTGAGAATCTGTACTTCTGTAGCTTATAAAGAAAATGGTGACAATTTGGAAGTAGCCTTCAGGTCAGTTTTATATTCACTTTTGCATTTCAGACATATATTTTGCCATTAAGAGGTAGGAGACCATTTTGAAAACATTTATTTTACTAGTAGCACTTAGGAATACTAGCAGTTGTGTTCATGTGATAAAAGTTCCCATGATGGAGAAACCAAGATAGCGGCATAGGTAAGCACCTAAACTGCTGCCTTGCACAACAATTTCAAAACTACAACTAAAAGAACGGACACCATCCAGAACCACAGGAAAGCTGGCTGAGTGGAAATTCTACAACTAGAAGGAAAGAGAAAAGTTCACAGAGAATTGGAGGTACGGCAAAGGGTCTTTGTGCGCGCAGAGAGGAAGGGTGGCTGAGAGCCTGGCTCACTTTCTCTGGCGGGAGGGGGAAAGAAGCCCCCGACTGCACGGAACCCCAGTTCCGACTGCACTGAACCCCAGTTCCGGGCGAAACCCTGTGGACTCAGGCTCATACAGGGGGAGTCTGGACTGTCAGGTAGAGAGAGAGGCACCCAGAGACTTGGAGACCCGGGGGAGCCCCGGCAGGCAGGGGTCTGGAGGTGCGCGCGCCACTGTGGAGGTTGCCACAGGCTTTCCCTAGCAGAAGGGAGTCGGAAGCTCCTGACTGCACTGAACCCCAGTTCCAGGCAAGCCCCTGGTGACCCACGCTCTTGCGGGGGGAATCTGGACTCTCGGGCAGATACTCGGGAGCCGGGAAGGCAGAGGTCTGGAGGCGCGCGCGCAAGGGCAAGACTGACGGGAAGCCAAGACTGTCTGCTCCGCCCTGAGACTGCACCCCCATCCAAGCTGAGCACAGAGGCTTTTGCAATTTGGCAAGTCTAATCCTATAAGGCTGTCTCCAGCACTGAACTTCTCCCAGCGTAGACACAGCTGATCCTCACAGCCAACTGGCCTGGAGGTCAATTCCTCCCAGTGATACCAACAACAATCAAGACTTAACTACAACAAGGCTGTACACACAGTCCACAAAGGGGTATACCAAGAGTATCCACCTCAGGTTAACTGGGGAGGCCGACCCACTGGGCCATATAGGAAACCTAGCACACAAATCTACCCTACCAACTCAGGGAAGCAGTGAAAATGCGGCGACAAAGAAACAGATCACAAACAAAAGAAATGGAGGAAAACAAACGACTGGATATAGAATTCAAAACCACGGTTATAAGGCTTTTCAAGAATATCCTAGAAAAGGCTGATAAATATAACGAGACCCTCGAAGATATGAAAAAGGACCAACTAGAAATTAAACATACACTGACTGAAATAAAAAATATTATACAGAGACCCAACAACAGACTAGAGGAACACAAGAATCAAATCAAAGAATTGAAATACAAAGAAGCAAGAAACACTCAACCGAAAAAGCAAAAAGAAAAAAAAATCCAAAACGTTGAAGATAGTGTAAGAAGCCTCTGGGAAAACTTCAAGCGTACCAACATCAGAATTATGGGGGTGCCAGAAGAAGAGAGAGAACAAGATACTGAAAACCTATTTGAAGAAATAATGACTGAAAACTTCCCCCACCTGGTGAAAGAAATAGACTTACAAGTCCAGGAAGTGCACAGAACCCCGAACAAAAGGAATCCAAAGAGGACCACACCAAGACACATCATAATTAAAATGCCAAGAGCAAAAGACAAAGAGAGAATCTTAAAGGCAGCAAGAGAAAAACAGTTAATTAGCTACAAGGGAGCACCCATACGATTGTCAGCTGATTTCTCAACAGAAACCATGCAGGCCAGACGGGAGTGGCAAGAAATTTTCAAAGTGATGAATAGCAAGAACCTACAACCAAGATTACTCTACCCAGCAAAGCTATCATTCAGAATTGAAGGGCAGATAAAGAGCTTCACAGATAATAAAAAGCTAAAGGAGTTCATCACCACCAAACCAGTATTATATGAAATGCTGAAAGGTTTTCTTAAAGAAGAGGAAGAAGAAAAAAGTAAAGATAAAAATTATGAACAACAAATACATATCCATCAACAAGTGAACCTAAAAATCAAGTGAATTAAAAACCTGAGGAACAGAATAATCTGGTGAATATAATAGAATCAGGGGCATAGAAAGGGAGTGGACTGATAATTCTCAGGGGGAAAGGGGTATGAGGGGGTTCAGGAAGAGACTGGACAAAAATCATACACCTATGGATGAGGACAGTGGCGGGGAGGTAAGGGCAGAAGGTGGGGTGGGAACCGGGTGGAGGGAAGCTATGGGGGGAAAAAGGAGAAACAATTGTAATAATCTGAATAAAGATTTATTTAAAAAAAAAAAAGTTCCCATGATGATGTCCTTCAATTGAAAGCACAAAAAGGTAGAAGAGGTATAGGGAGGGTGGGCATTTTATTATTCTTGGATATTTCTTTTCTGTTGAATAAGACTCATGTGATTACTTCTGTCCTATTAGGAGCTCTTGTCCCTGGCAAAGCGGAAGCGCAGTGACTCTGAGGAGAAGGAGCCACCTGTGAGTCAGCCTGCAGCCTCCTCAGACTCTGAGACGTCGGACAGTGATGATGAGGTGGGTGTGAAGGGACTAGGCCACTGTGACTGACAGGTATATAAGGGTGACTCTGATGGCCTCTTTTTCTTTTAAACTATAGATTTGATTTCATGTGTATTTATTTTATTTTATTTTGTTAATCTTCACCCAAGGATATTTTTTCCATTGATTTTTAGAGAGAGTGGAAGGGAGGGGGAGAGACTAGAGAGAGAGAAACATGGATATGAGAGACAAATCAATTGGTTGCCTCCCACACATGCCCATCCGGGGCTGGGATCAAGACTGCAACCGAGATACATGCCCTTGACCGGAATTGAACCCGGGGCCCTTCAGTCCACAGGCCAATACTCTATCCACTGAGCCAAACCGGCCAGGGCATGGCCTCTTTTTCTTAAACCGTGACCTCCAACTTAAGATCTACAAGAACTTCTTAGGAAAGAAAACTGTGTAAGGAAAACTCTCTAATTGTCATGTTCTCTATACTGCTAGTCTCTGCAGGGCATTTGTGGATACTTTTCAGTCTTTTGTTTTCAGGCTACCGCAGAAGACAGGGCACAACGTTAGTCATCATCTCTTTTATTTTGTGTGGTATTTTCCTCATCTTTTAATTCCACTTTTGTGTTAGAAATTTCTGTAGAGAATGCCATATTTTAGTGGAAAATACTTTCGCAAGACAAGAAGCTTTCTTTTTTTTATTTCTTTTTAAAAATATATATTTTATTGGTTTCAGAGAGGAAGGGAGAGAGAGAGATAGAAACATCAATGACCAGGAATCGAACCATGATCTCCTGGTTCATAGGTTGATGCTCAACCACTGAGCCACTCTGGCTGGGCTTTTGTTTTTTTTGTGTGTTAATTCTCACCTGAGGATATTTTCCCCATTGCTTTTCAGAGAGTGATGGGAGGGAGGGAGGGAGAGAGAAAGAGAGGGAGAAACATCAATGTGGGAGAGACAAATCAATTGGTTGCCTCTTGCACGCACCCCTGCCTACTCTGAGTGTGCCACCCTCCTAGCTCCTCCATGTGTTCACCTTGAAGCTACAATTTGTAGTTTAAAATATATATATATATATATATATATATATATATATATATATATATTGATTTTAGAGAGAGAAAGGGATAGATAGAAACATAGATCGTCTGCCTCCTGCGTGCCACTCCGGAGATATAGCCTACAACCCGGGCATGTGCCCAGACTGGAATGCTCCTGTGTCATGGGGCTACGCTCAACCACTGAGCAACACCGGCTGGCCCATTTTATTTTTTTGAATGCATAGACAATACAGGAAAATCTTGAATAATTTCCTTTTCCTATTGTTCCTATATCAACTACTTTTATTTTCCATGTTTCAGAAGTCAGCTGTTGTGGGTTTCCTCCCCTCACCTATCAATATTCTATGAAGTTTGAATCTGTGGTATATCTAGAATACCCTATTACATGTTTATGGTCTTTGCAGTTCTTTAAGGTACAAGCATAAATATTCTGTGAAGTATTTCATTCTTCATATTCAAGTCCTAAGTATGCAGTTACTTGTAGGGATTCCCTTCCTACTTTTTAGCTGCTTGTGTCAGGACGGCAGAGTGTGTGCTACCTCCACAGCTTAGAGAAACACAAAACTTGTGCTAGAGTATATCCAGAGTCCATAAAGACCTTCAAGCTTAAGGTTCCTTGCAGCTACTTAACCATATCTAAAAGTCCTCACCTTAGAATCCTACCCATCTGCTTATGCTGTTATTGGAGAAAAAGCTGACAGGCAAGTTGCACTCTGCCCAGAGGGCAATGACAATTTGAGTAACTTTCCCCCTACAAGATTCTTAGCTCCTGCTGCTGCCTTCAGGTCCCAGTTCCCCAGGCCCACGAGCTTCTTGCAGCTCTACTCCAATCGCCTTTCCCCCAGCCCCACTGGGAATAGCAGTCTCAGTATCATGGCCATTCTGAAAGGCACCTTCAGTATGTATTATCACTCTTTTGCCCAGACTACTATCTGAGCACCTCAAAGTTAGGGTGAATATTTTATTACTTTAAACAATTCAGCAAACTGTCCAAAAAGATTGAGAAAAAAACTTTTTTTGAGTCCTGCCAACTGCCAGAGAACTCAGTGGTAATACTGTGAACTCTTATTTATGGCTACCCAATTTTGGGTTGGATAGGGAACTTCTGAGAGGTCCTTAGAATATAAAGTTTGAGACAGCAGCTCTTGCCATCTTTTCACTCTCATAATGATATTCATGTCTTTTTGTAGGTAAAAACTGTATAATGAGGTAATTTGCTATGTTGTCTCATTTCTGCTATGGCTTTTATATCCTTATTACTTACAGAAATTTGGTTGTTAAAGCAAGTCCCAGTCAGATGGAGCCTACTTATATCATATGTTACTCTGTAATTTTTTCAGATACACCTCCCAACCCTTATTGTTTATTATCGTTGATGAACAGTGAATACAGGTAGAAAAAGTATGTTGGTTCCTTCAGATTTGATAGTGCAGAAAACTGGTCAAGAACAACTGAGGAGGTTAGTGAGTGGTTTGTTATAGGGAGAGACATGCACTGATTTTAGAGAAAGAAGATATCTAGCTGAAAGTTATGAAAGTTTCTTATCCAGAAAAAGTGGGTGCATTGGACATTAAGTTTAAGATTCAGTTAGGGAGGGTATAGTGGGTGTTATATTATCTTCGCCCGGAGGCACGGGGACCTAAGTTTAATGAAAGTGAATATACTTATGTATTATTTTTGGTGGATGCATTATTCTTAGTGAGAATTTGGGGCACATAGGACTCTTTCTGTAAGGTTTAATTTGACTAAGCTTGGAAAATTGGAAAGCACATCTCAGTAGTAAGCCATAATGCTGTACTGTGGCACTTTGGCACTGCCACTTTTTTTTTTTTTTTTAACATTGCATAGAATTTTTTTTAAGATACCTTTATTGATTTCAGAGAGGAAGGGAGAGAGAGAGAGAGAGAGAGGGAGAGAAAGAGAGAGAGAAACATCAATGATGAGAGAGAATCATTGATTGGCTGCCTCCTGCATGCCCTCCACTGGGTACCGATCCCGCAACCCAGGCATGTGCCCTTGACTGGAATTGAACCTGGGACCCTTTAGTCCACAGGCCGACGCTCTATCCACTGAGCCAAACCGGCCAGGGTAGTGCTGTCACTTCTTGTCCCTGAAAGCATTAGATGGGAGAAGCACCACCAAGGATGCAAACAAAAGTGGCAGGGAAGAAAAATCACGAGGTTAGGAGGAAGAGAATAGCAGCTCACTCATGAGGTGGGATTTAAAAACAAAACAAAAAAGTACATTTGTTTGGAGGAATGGAGTCCTAAATTAAGTTGTTCAGAGTCCTTTTTAGAAATGGTGGATCATATATAAACAGACAGCTGCAGCTAGATAAGAAGAAAGCCTAGATTTTCACTAGTTACCGGTAAAAATCACGTTGAATACCAAGAAAACCTTTTTTGTTGTTCAAAATTGAGTGTAACTACATTAGACACAGTGAGGAAACAGCTGCATTATGTTCTAATATCCTCTACCTAACAATTTTTTTTAAAGCTTCATGTATAGTCTTGTTTTCAACATTTTTGAGCAATAAAAGCATTTGGCCCAGCCCTGTAGTTCGGCACATGTCATACCTTTTTTCTTTCCCAAGACTTCTGTCAGCCTTCCTGGTTGCAAAACTCGCCCACTTGCCTCTCCAAAGACTGTGGTCTCTTCTTACTTTCCCCCCATTCCATTTTTTTCTATTTCTTTCTGAAGCTTCTTCTCTTTTTCTCCTATTTCATCTGATCTTTTGGGTTCTCCCACTTCAATCTAGTTATAGTCCTAATTCCCACTCTGTTACCTCTTGCTGGCTCTAATATTTATTAGAATATTAATAGAATATTTTGAAAAAGATAACTTTTACTTACATATTCATTTAGTAACAATTTTTCCTGGAAGTTGGCCTAGATATCCAAGAGTATTTTGTTATGCTTTACTGAAGAGATACATAATTAGCACATGGCTTCTGATAAAGGCCTTTACTGCTAAGCTAGTATTTATTTTCCCGTCTATGTATTGATTTAGTAAAGTTTTCATACACACAGTTCTCCAGAACAAGATGTTCCACACAGATGAATTATCCTAATACTGAAACTAAACTCTTGAAAGTTTAGAATATAAAGCCCATTACATTTGAAAAGTTTTTTTGATAGATATTATTATATATAGTTGTTTTTCTTGTTGATTTAGTCATGATTATGAATGGCAGTTCTTGTACCATGAAATAATGACTTCCAAAATGTTGAGCTGTGTGGTACTGCTTTTTATACCTTTTCTTTCTTTCCATTACTGTAGGTAAGAAGTGGCCACTTGTTCTCATCTTTTGGTAATCTGCTCTACTTCCAACTTCCTGCATCTGATCTGCTCTGTGGTCAGGAAACCAGGGGACCCCATAGAGTTTAGGTTGGAATACTCTTCTTTAGTACTTGAATTTAGCGACAATTATTTGGATTGCTTACAAGCCTTATTTTTACATACTTCTTAGTTCTTGGCTATTTAGATGGTCATACAGTAGCACCTTATTTATCTAGATACCATTAAAAGCTCATCACAGCCCTGGCCGGTGTGCTCAGTGGTTAAAGCATCAGCCCGTGCACCAAAAGGTAGTGGGTTCGATTCCTGATCAAAGACATGTACCTCGGTTGCATGTTCTATACCTGGCGCTGGTCGGAGTGTGTGTGGGAAACAACCAATCAGTGTGTTTCTCTCACACTGACACACCTCTCTCTCTCTCTCTCTCTCTCTCTCTCTCTCTCTCTCTCTCTCTCTCTTTTCTTCTCTCCTCTCTCTCTCCCCTCCCTCCATCCTCCCTTCCACTCTATAAAATATCCTCAGCTGAGGATTAAAAAATCTCAACACAAGAATTTGGAAAAATAAAGTGATTTTCATAGACCACGTGCTCAGACTTATGTACAACAAATTCTGACACTTCCTACCAAACAGTAGAATGGAGTACTGATTATATTTTACTTTTTTGTTATTGTTAATCCTCACTAGAAGATATTTTTCCCATTGATTTTTAGAAAGAATGGAAGGGAGGGGGGGTAGAGAGAGAGAAATGGATGTGAGAGAGACACATTGATTGGTTGCCTCCCACATGTACCCCAATTGGGGCTGGGGATCTAACCTGCAACCCAGGTATGTGCCCTTGACTGGGAATTGAGCCCACGCCTCTGGTGCGGGGGCCAACAATCTAACAACCACTGTTTTGTTTTTTGTGTGTTTTAAAAAATATATATTTTTATTGATTTCAGAGAGGAAAGGAGAGAGAGAGAGAGATAGAAACATCAGTGATGAGAGAGAATCAGTGATGGGCTGACTCCTGCCTACCCCACACTGGGGATCAGGTCCACAATCTGGGCATGTGCCCTGACCAGGGAATCGAACCGTGATCTCTTGGTTCATAGCTTGACGCTCAAGCACTGAACCACACCAATTGGACTAACCACTGTTACACACCAGCCAGTGCTACATATATATTTTTTGGTGTGGGGGGGCGCTACATATTTTTGTATTACATCTGTTTCACTTTTGTTTTTGTCTCCATACCAGACTTTTAAGTTTTTGTGATTGAGTGTAGTGATTCTCTATGTTTTCCAGTTAAATATATGTGATTGACTGGTTATAAAATACAGTAGTGTCTTTTGTACTTTGTCTGATTAATTACATAGAAAAGAAAGCTAAGCTATTCTTTATGTTCTGTGGGCTGACATTAAATTGTATTTATTCTTCAGCTCCACTGGCCCTTTCCTACTTTCTGGGGGCAAAAAACACCCAAGTCAGAAACTATGCCCTTCTCACACACTTCTTTGCTGGCCACTGTCAATATCTAGATAATGACTATGGAACCCTTTTAAAGATGGCTTTGATTTAGTATAACACTCAGTTAATATAGAATCTTACAACTCTAAAACTCCAGTAGTTCATAGAGGTCATCTGGACTCTTGTATTCCAGATCATAAAATAGTACCCTGAATATTTATAAACTTAATAATGTGCTCTAAACTTCTTTTATTCTATCTTCTTTGAGTCTCACACTACCCTGATAGATGGTCAAGGTGGTATTGTCATTCCTACTTTACCCATAAGGAAACAATTTCAGTTAAGGGCTTGGTCTGTATTCCAATTCCTTTTTTTTTTTTTTAATTCATATGTCTCCTTGAAAGTATTACATATGTCTCCTTTATTGCAATTCTTTTAAACCCTAATCCCGGTATAGTTTATCACTAACCCAGCTTTTCTTCCTGAATCCTACTTACCTCAAAGTATTTTTGTTTCACTTGTAAATTCATTTCAGAGTAACTGGGTTGCAATGGTTTATGGTCTGACTCCTGAGACCTTCCTTGCCCACTAGAGATATCCTCTCTGAAGACTTCAAGTTTCTTTGTGTGTGTGTATGTGTGTGTGTTTTGCTTCCAGGATGCTCAAACTACTCAGTGTCTCATTGTTACCTAAATCCAAAGCAACTATTTCCAACCCCATGTTCCTTCCTGTCTTTTGGCTGAGTGCCGGGAAGGTCAGTTTGTCACAGGTTGTGTGGTACTAACCCTCCTTGTATCATTATATTATTGCTGCCCAGTGAAAGTCAAACTACAAATCTCTTTTTTTTTAATCTCTTTTTATTTATTAAGAAAACATCTTGCCCTGGCTGGTGTAGCTCAGCAGTTAGAGTCAATTTGTGCACCAAAGGGTTCTGGGTTCAATTCCTGGTCAAGGGCATGTACCTGTGTTGCAGGTTCTTTGGCCCTGGTTGGGGCAAGTGCTGGAGGTAACCAATGTGTCTTACACCCATGTCTCTCTCTCTCAGTTTATTCTTATAATATTGTTTATTAATTATTATATTTTCATATGAACAACGGTAAACCTCCTTTGCCCCACCCTGTATATGCATCCTTCCTTTGTTATGTGTAGTTCTGAATACATGTAGACTGCTTGGGAAAGCAGGACATCCATGTATATGAGAGTTCTGAGTGACAGTAGATCCTTTTGCTTTCCCAGATTATTATTGAGCAGCTCTCACTGGGGGTGACTCTGGCCTCTGCACTCAGATGCAGATCAGCAGGCACTCATTTTCTCATTCTTGCCTTCTGTATGGTGCACTTTTAAGGTCACAACAGTTTGCCTTTTAGTAGAGCCATAGCTCCCAAAACAAATTAAGAAATGCCAGGTCACTTCCTCTCCTCTGTACTAGATGGCAAAGGCCTAAAAGCATCCCTTGAATCCTGTCCTTTACCTTTGAGCCTCCATTTACTACCACACCCTGGCAATGAAAGAAGAATTAATTTCCCCTCAGGCTCAGAGTCAACAGAATAAGGCTTTTGCAGGAATAGGTGGGCATTGTTAGGCTAATGGCTGGATTAAGATATTTCTATGTCGATTTTGCCTGCCACAAGCCTTTCTCATCTCCTTTATGGTTTATTAATTTCTGTGATCAGGAGAAGAGGTACTGGGAAAATCTTTAAAATATGTACTTAGAACATTGGGAACTTCTGGTTTACAAGAGTAAATGTAAACTATAATAAATGTGATGTATTCTCCAGGAAAAAAAATCTTTGGGAGATTATTGGTACCTTTTTGAGTATCTTTCTCTGTATTTAAATACGAATAAATAGGAATGAGGTGGACCCCGAAAAAAGTTTTTTTTAAAGATATTTTTATTGACTTCTGAGTGGAAGAGAGAGGGAGAGAGAGATAGAAACATCAATGATGAGAGAGAATCATTGATCGGCTGCCTCCTGTATGCTCCATACTGGGGATCAAGCCTACAACCCGGGTATGTACCCTTGACTGAAATCGAACCCAGGACCCTTCAGTCCACAGGCCGACTCTCTATCCACTGAGCCAAGCCGGCTAGGGCTGGCCCCAAAATTTTAAGTGATTATTTATCTTTGAGTGATGGAAATTTGGGTGATTTTCTTTTAGCTCTATTTTATTTTATTTTAAATATATTTTTATTGATTTCAGAGAGGAAGGGAGAGGGAGAGAGAGATAGAAACATCAATGATGAGAAATAATCATTAATCAGCTACCTCCTGCATGCCCCACACTGGGGATTGAGCCCACAACCCGGGCATGTGTCCTGACCAGGAATCGAACTGTTACCTCCTGGTTCATAGGTCAAAGCTTAACCACTGAGCCATGCCAGGAGGGCTCTTTTAGCTTTAAAAATACTCTTTGCCCTGGCCGGGTAGCTCAGTTGATTAGAGCATCATCCCAGTACATCAAGGTTGCGGGTTTGATCCCCAATCAGGGTACATATAAGAATCAACCAATGAATGCATAAATAAGTGGAACAGCAAATTGATGTTTCTTTCTCTTTCTCTCTCTTCCTTCTTTTCTTTCTCTAAAATCAATCAATCAATAAAAAATACTATCTATTTTTTTAAAGTATATAATAAACATTTTTCTTAAAATTAGATTTTTAAGGTTTATCAAAAATAAGATATGTTTTAGAAAGTATATGCAAATAGCTTAATCCAGCTTCTCAATATTGTAAGATGTATTTATAAGAAATTTTCTGTCCAATATAGTGAGCTTGGTTGTTTGCCGTTGGCATGACATACCCTATTGAGCTAGCCTCATGGGAGGTAAGGCATTTTTGTCTTCTCATCTCTTGAAAATTGTTGGAAGGAAAAATGAGCTTTTCTTCCCCCACTCAGGTTTAGCCAGGAAAGCCCTTTTTAATGGGCAACAATTTATTTTCTATTTTTACTCTTATCTTTTCTCCCTCTTCCCTAAGGGATAAATATCACAGACTACGAATGAGTGACAGTTGCTAAGCTCAGCCAGTGTCAAATTGCAGCAGATTGAGAGTGGAAGGATAAGGAAGCTAACTAGCTTCCTAGTACCTCCTGAGTTGGATTCACCTGTGTAACTTCACATTTAGATCTTTATTGCTCTCATAAACACGTTTTTCCCCTAGGAAGTCCAGAATTTGGCTCTGTTGTACATGAGGAACCCAGATCTGTAGGCAAATATAGACCTAGTGACTCTAACACATATGTGACCCTGGCAGCTCAGCCTTTACCCTCTTGGCCTCATCTTTCCATTGGTAGAAATACAGAGGGCCAAGACACCTTGTTTGGAAGAAGAGGGTGATGCCCATTTTCATAACCAACCAGTAAATATGGACCAATGTGTTCATAGTTGTACTATTTGTTGTAACCAAAGCCAATGCAAAAGATGTTTTATGTACTTGGTTATCTCTAGTACTGTATCTGTGATGTCATCATAGGAAGTTAATATATTTTAGCTCCGTTAACTGAGAAATTAAACACTTTAGCTTCTTTTGGATTCTTTCAAACAAACCTAAAATTATCTTCCTTGAATGATTAAATTTGAAATGATTAAGCACTATAATTGAATCTCCATCAACCTGGCTAAAATGGTTGCTCTGCTCTGGTGATTCCTTGAGACCCTGTCCTACCCAGTTTGTGGGTCCACCCAAACTGCTCCTAGTGACTTCTTCATGCAGATTGCCTGTCTTCTCTCATGCTGGAGAATTTCTTAAAACATATCCAAAGTCCACAAACCCCAAACAAGCAGCATCTGGCCTCAGTGTGCCCTGTACCACTTTCTCAGTGGCCTCAGGCCCAGCACTAGCAGCAGCCAGCCTCATTTCGCAGCTTGGCCTCTCACAGGCACCCCTAAGCCCAGCACAAGTAGCAGCCATCTGCGGATTGCTCTGTAGCTCATGCTGGGCACAGGCGGCAGCTGATCTTGACCAGCACTTACTGGGTGGCCCCAGAACCAGCACAACCAGTGAACAGATTCAGACCACGCCAGAGCGTAACCAACCACCTCCATGAATGACATTCAAGGGGCAAGTTTGTTGGGCACTAGAGCCCTGCTGAAGTGAGTCCTACTCTGTCTTGCTCTGTGAGGTTGGCTCGTGCACAGCAGCTCCAGGGCTATGGTCACAGCCAGTTCTCATAGCTGATTAGCTTAGGGGCATAGCACTTGTATTGATGTGGCAACAGCATTTAAGGCTTAACTACAACAGGAGGGTGCACCTGGAGTGCCCAGCTTGGGTGACCAGGTAGACTGTGCCACTGGGCCCTACAGAACATGTACTATATAAGGCCACTCTACAAGAATGGGAGATGTAGCAGCTCTTCCTAATACATAGAAACAAACACTGGGAGGCTGCCAAAATGAGAAGACAAAGAAACATGTTCCAAATGAAAGAACCGAACAACTAACCCAGAAAAAGAACTAATATAAAATGGAGACAAGCAATCTATCAGACGTAGAGTAACAACACTGGTTACAAGTTTGCTTAATGAACTTAGAGGAAGAGTGGATGAAGTTAGTGAGTACTTCAACAAAGAGATGTAAAAGAACATAAAAGTGGAGATAGAAAACATAAAATTGGACCAGTCAGAAATGAAGAATACAATAACAAATGAAGAATACATTACAAAGAATCAACGGTAGATAAAGCAAAGGATCGAATCAGCTATTTGAAAGATAAAGAAGCAGAAAACATCCAATTAGAACAGCAAAAAGAAAAAAAGAATCTTAAAAAAAGAGGATAGTTTAAGGAGTCTCTGGGACAACTTTAAGCATACCAACATTTGCATCATGGGGTTGCTAAAATTAGAAAAGAGAACAAGGAATTTAAAATCTATTTGAAAAAAACAATAATGGAAAATTTCTTTAACTTGATTGAGGAAATAGACATACAGCCCAGGAAGTGCTGAGAATCCCAAACAAGATGAACCCAAAGAGGCCCACACCAAGACACATCATAATTAAAATGTTAAGGGTAAAAGGCAAAGAGAATCTTAAAAGCAGCAAGAGAAAAGCAATTAGTTATCTACAAGGGAGCTCCTAGAAGGCTGTTAGCTGATAGAAACTTTGTAGGCCAGAAGAGATTGGCACAAAATATTCAAAGTGATGAAAAGCAAGGACTTACAACCAATATTACTCTACCCAGCAAAATTGTCATTTAGAATCGAAGAAGAAATAAAGAGCTTCCCAGACAATAAAAAGCTAAAGAAGATCATCACCACCAAACCAGTATTACAAGAAATGTTAAAGGCTCTTCCTGCCTTAGCTGGGTGGTTCAGTTGGTTCAATCATCAGCCCATACACTAAAGGGTCACAGGTTTGATTCTCAGTCAAGGGCATGTACCTGGGTTTCAGGTTCAGTGCCCAACCCAGTCAGGGCGCATGCAGAAAGCAACCAATCAATGTGTCTCTCTTACATCGATGTTTCTCTTTCTCTCTGTATCTCTCTATTTTTCTCACTCTTTCCCTCCCCCTCCCCCCCTTTTCCACTCTCTCAACAAATCAATGGAAAAAATGTCCTTTGGTGAAGATTAACAACAACAAAAATTGTCCAGGACACCAAAATGTTGCATGGGTTCGATCCCCGGTTAGGACACATGTGAGAGGACACATTGATATTTCTCTCTCTCTCTTAAAAAAAACCAATAAGAAACATTCCCGGGCTCTGACCAGGGTAGCTGAATTATTTAGAGCAAGCATGTCAAACTCAAAGGCTAACACAGGCCAAATAAACAAGGTTTAAGTTTATGTGGGCTGCAAAAAAACAAAAGCTTCAATTTTCATAGAAACAGGTTTATTTCGATAGAGACATGCTGAATACAAAGGGCTGAAGTAAATGAGTAATCGTTAACATAAAATAATAAAACATTTTAATAAAAATATTTTTTCTTAAACATTAACTTACCAGACATTGAATAACTGCACAAATTAATAAGTGTAATGCAAATAAACCTATTTTTCTTGTTCTCCAAAAGAGAAATATTTCCTGTTGCACACACCAAACAAGTCAGTACAAGACTAATGACGTGGCAATCGGCTGCTAAAATATTCACTGCTAGTATTAGTGGAGAGAAATGGTGCGCCTGCACTTAAGGTGCATAAGGAAAATGAATGCAACACGATTATAGTAATCAGTCATTAGCGAATGGTGTAGTTCATTATTAATAATTATGTATAACAGGATATTGTAAAAATTAAGTCACGAAATTTTTTTAAATATATTTTATTGATTTCTTACAGAGAGGAAGGGAGAGGGATAGAGAGTTAGGAACATCAATGAAAGAGAAACATCCATCAGCTGCCTCCTGCACACCCCCTGCTGGGGATGTGCCCGCTACCGAGGTCCATGCCCCTAACTGGAATCGAACCTGGGACCTTTCAGTCCGCAGGCCAACGCTCTATCCACTGAGCCAAACCAGTCAGGGCAAGTCACGAAATTTTTATTAAAACGTTTCTTACATACCGTTATATTGGCTGGGCTGCAAAAATATTTGTTGTGGGCTGTGAGTTTGACATGCTTGGTTTAGCGCGTCATCCTGATATGCCAAGATTGAGGATTAGATCCCCAGTCAGGGCACAAGAATCAGCCAATGACTGCATAAATAAGTGGAATAACAAATTGATCTTTCCCTCTCTCGATCTACCCCCTTCCTCTCTAAAATGAATAAATAAAAATTAATATAAAAAGACATATTTGCAGGTGAGGATTTATTAAAGAGGTTGTGTTTTTTTTTTAAATATATTTTTATTGATTTCAGAGAGGAAGGGAGAGGGAGAGAAAGGGAGAAACATCAATGATGAGAGAGAAGCATTGATCAGCTGCCTCCTGCATGCCCTTCACTGGGGATCGAGCCCACAACCCAGGCATGTGCCCTTGACCGGAATCAAACCTGGGATTCTTCAGTCCGCAGGCTGATGCTCTATCCACTGAGCCAAACCAGCTAGGGCAAGAGGTCATGTTCTTCTTGAAGAATAAAAAAATAAATAAAAATAAGGAATATTAATATGGCAATTAAGTACATATATATCAGTAATTACTTTAAATGCAAAAGGATTAAATGCACCAATCAAAAGACATAGGGTTGCTAAAAGAATAACAAGTCTCTTACATATGTCTAAAATAGACTCACTTCAGATGGAAAGACACACAGACTGAAAAAAAAGGGATGGAAAATATTTCATGGAAACAAACAAACAAAGCTGGAGTAGCAATATTTATACCTGTCAAAATAGAGTTTACAACAAAACCTATAACAAGATAACAAAGGACCCAGCAATTCCACTTCTTGGTATTTATCTGAAGAAACCCAAAACACCAAATCGAAAAGACATGCACCTATATGTTCATTGCAGCATTATTTAGAATAGCCAAAATATGGAAGCAACCTAATTGTCCATCAGTAGATGAATGGATAAAAAGTGGTGCATATATACAATGAAATATAACTCAACTGTTAAAAAAAAAAAAAAAAAAGAATGAAATCTTGCCTTCTGCAACAACATGAATAGACCTAGAATATATTGGTGCTGAGTGAGATGTCAGGCAGAGAAAGACAAATGCCATATGATTTCACTTATATGTGGAACCTAAAAAAACACAAAATAAATGAATAAGCGGACTGGAAACAGACTCAATGATACAGAAAACATTTGAGGGAGGGTTGCCAGATTGCTGGGGGGATGGGTGAAAAAGGTGAAGGGATTAAGAACAAATAGGTAGTTGCAGAATAGTCACTGGAATGAAAAGTACAGCATAAGGAAATATGATCAATAATATTGTAATTATGTATGATTTCAGATGGGTACTAGATTTATCAGGGTGATCACTTGGAAGGTTGTATAAATGTCTTATCACTGGGTTATATACCTAAAACTAATATAATGTTGTATGTCAACTGTAATTGAAAAATAAAAATTATTTTAAAAAAGAAAAGCTATGAAAAAAAGGTAAAAAAAATTGAAATGGTCGAGAACTATGCTTTAGAAGAGAGAAGCATTAGGATTTTTATCTAGAAAATGATCTAAGAGTTGAAACGTTTAAGTTTGAGAAGTAGATAAACTTATAAAGGGAAATCATTCATTTTGTATCACTCTATAACATGTGCTTGTTTTTACTTGCTCCTTTTGTCTAGCTCTTGAGTACAAAAACAATGTGGCAATTAAAATAACTAAGATTAAATTAAAATCAGAAGATTAAAATAGCACTCTTTCACAGTATTTAATCAAAGTATACTAGAAGAGTTCATATGAAATATTTCTAAAATGGAAATTTCATCAGAACTGCCCCTTTCACCCCCCACAAAAACAAAACAAAACTCACACAAATAAATTTACTTCTGATAATAGCCATTTTGAGTTGGGCGGTTAATTTATCATCACATTATAGAAGGAGTAAAGACTGTTCTTTTAAATATATATATATTTACTAGAGGCCCGGTGCACGAATTTGTGCACCAGTGGGGTCCCACGGCTTGGCCTGTGGGATTGGGCTGAAACCGGCTCTCTGACATCCTCCAAGGGGTCCCAGATTGTGAGAGGGTGCAGGCCAAGCCGAGGGACCCCACCAGTGCACAATTGGAGCCGGGGAGGGAAGCGGGAGGTTGGCAAGCTGGAGGGACTGCGGAAGGGCTCCAGGGCGTGTCCGGCCCATCTCGCTCAGTCCTGATCTGCCAGACCTCAGCAGCAAGCAAACCTACTGGTTGGAGCATCTGCCCCTGGTGGCCAGTGCACGTCATAACCAATGGTCGACCGGTCAACTGTCTGCCCCCTTGTGGTCAGTGCACGTCATAGCAAATGGTTGATTGTCTGCCCCCTGGTGGTCAGTGCACGTCATAACGAGCAGTTCAGTGGCCTTAGCATATCATTAGCATACTAGAGGCCCGGTGCACGAAATTCGTGCACAGGGGTGTGTGTCCCTCAGCCCAGCCTGCACCCTCTCCAATCTGGGATCCCTCTCACAGTCCAGGACTGCTGGCTCCCAACTGCTCGCCTGCCTGCCTGCCTGCCTGATTGCCCCTAACCACTCTCCTGCCAGCCTGATTGATGCCTAAGTGTTCCCCTGCCAGCCTCTTTTCCCCTAACTGCCCACCCCTGCAGGCCTTGTCCCCCCCAACTGCTCTCCCCTGCAGGCCTGGGTCCCCCCCAACTGCCCTCCCCTGCAAGCCTGGTCACCCCCAACTGCCCTCCCCTGCAGGCCTGGTCCCCCCCCCCCCCAACTGCTCTCCCTTGCAGGCCGGGTCGCTCCCAACTGCCCTCCCCTGCAGGCTTGATCGCCCCCAACTGTCCTCCCTTGCAGGCCTGGTCCCTCCCAACTGCCCTCCCTTCCTGACCATCTTGTGGCAGCCATCTTGTGTCCACATGGGGGCAGGATCTTTGATCACATGGGGGCAGCCATCTTGTGTGTTGGAGTGATGGTCAGTTGGCATATTACTCTTTTATTAGATAGGATTATGCTTTGGTTGAATGGATGACCGGTCACTTAGCATATTAGGCTTTTATTATATAGGATTTTTATTGATTTCAGAGAGGGAAGGAGAAATAGAAACATCAATGATGAGAGAGAATCATCAATTGGCTGCTTCCTGAATGCCCCCTCTCCCCCCCGCCACTGGGAATCAAGCCTGCAACCCCAGCATGTGCCTTGACCAGGAATCAAACCATGACCTTCTGGTTCATAGATGGATGCTCAAACACTGAGCCACATCAGTAATTGAAGTTTCCATATGTTTATATGTATGGGATCTCCTATTTATGATTCAATTTAAACATACAGTATGTCCCAAAAAATGTATACACACACTTTGAATAATTATAAAGAAGTTGTTTATTAAAATACATTTCATTTTAAAAATTGAGCTATCAGCTGTTAAAGTGTGCATACTTTTTTTTTTGGATACCCTGTATATGCAGATATTTTTTACCCCCACCCAAGGATATATTTATTGTTTTGAGAGAGAGAGAGAGAGAAAGATCCATGTGAGAGAGGAACATCAATCAGTTTCCTCCCATACATGCCCTGACTGGGGATTAAACTCTCAACCTAGGTGCCCTGACTAGAATTCAATTCTGCAACCTTTTGGTGCATGGGACAATGCTCCAACCAACTGATCCACTTGGCCATGGCTGTGTAGATTTTTTTTTTTAATAGATGCACACAAATACACACACACACACACACACACAAAATGATCTACTTTGCTTTCTGCCTCCTTGGAGTTGGTACCAGTGCTACCATCCATGTTAAAGCATGGGCCTCATCCCCTCTTGCTGTGCTTTCTATAATTCTCTTCTGACAAGCTTTATTTCCTGCCTTCTTGGAACCCACTCCAGAACTAAATCATTCTGTGTGTACTGAACAGAGAATGCAGACATACAAACCCCCAGCAATTACTGCCTTCTCTGCTACAGGAAACGGAGAGGGCAATAATTCTAGGGGTTGATTTCTGTAACAACTGAGTTTTCGTTAACTCAGTTGACTTGCCATAAAGTTGTTATCTTTGTTTTTCTGTTGTGATAAAAAGTGCATTAATTAAATTTTATTATATCAATTGTCTACTATCACTAAGAAATTGCAAACCATAAGTTATTAAGTTTTAACCAAGATTTCAAAAATTCATATCTTCATATAAAGTAGATTTATTTTGTGTCCAAAGCAATTTTGGTGAATGTCAGAGACTTTTAACTTTTGAAACTTCCAGGTTTTCCCAAGAAAGTCTCTTTTTCAGTTTTTCTTTTTCTTTTCTCTTTGTAGTGGACGTTCGGGAGCAATAAAAATAAGAAGAAAGGAAAGACCAGAAAAATAGAGAAGAAAGGAACCATGAAGAAACAGGCCAATAAAACTGCTTCATCAGGCAGTTCGGACAAAGACAGTTCAGCTGAGAGCTCAGCCCCTGAGGAAGGTGAGCCAAGTAGCCCAGACCGTGGGAGTGAACTCCCACTCTTATCAGGTTGAAGATGCAGAGTCAGAAATGTAGGGAAACGTGCATGCATTACGGCAGCTCATAACATTTCAGTGGTCATGGATCCTTTGAGAAGCTAAATGAAGAAAGAAAAATACATACAGTTCCGAAGATTAATGAGTTCTGTGAAACCCATCCAGGAAACCCATGAGGAGTATCTGCATTAGAGTTTCACCTTACTTTACCCTGACCTTCCTTTCCCTCTTTCTTATGCATGGTCTGACTGAGGAGGAAAATCCTTGAACCGATACAAAACTGAGTAAAAAAATTTATTAGGAATTCACTAATCAATTTAATAACTCACTAAAACATTGATTTTTTTTTTAATGTCAACTAATAAATGTAGAAGTGATAGAAGAATCACCATTTTTCAGCCATCAGTAATAATTGATTTACTCAAGAGTTATCAATGACTGTTAAATCACTGGGTGAGAGTTTGTTGGAAGTAAGATATTTACAGTCTCAAAGCATCTCCCCATTATACTTAATAACTACAAAGAAGAAAAAAGTGCCTTTACAATGGAGAAATCTACAGGATACTACCTTACCCCAAAATCTAAATATCACTAGTAATTGGACAAACAGATATCAGGTGCTTCCTGATGTGATACTTTGAAAAGGACACAATTACTTAGGGAGTATTGTTGCCAAAAAGTCATAACCTGGATAGTGCTTGATGAAACCAACCAACCGAAATTGGGGACATTTGATAACTGTGGCTATTTAAGTTTGAATTAATTAAAACTTAAAAATTGAGTCTCTCAGTTGCATTAGCCACATGTGGTGGCTACGGCTCAGATAAAGAATATTTATTACCTCATAAAATTCTGTTAGATAATATTTGGACTTATACTCCTCAAAATTTCAATGGCATGAAAGACAAAAATAAAAAAAGGTTGTTGCAGATTAAAGGCTACTAGAGAGACATGGCAACCAAATGCAATGTGTGATCCTAGATTGGGTCCCTCTTTGGCTGAAAAGTGGCTATAAAAGACTATGTTAGAATAACTGGTGAAATTTGAATAGGGCGTGTGTTAGATGAAGGTATTCCATCAATGTTAAATTTCCTGAATTTGATAATTGTATAATTGGTTATGTAAAAGACTGTCTTTCAGAAGTATTTAGGTATAAAGGGTTATAATCTCTGCAACTTACTTTCAGTTCAGCAAAATGAATAATAAAAATGTATACATTATTTTATATAAGTAGACAGAAAGTAAATTGGCAATGTTGACAATGTGTAAACCTAAGTTAAAAGATATATGGCCCAGCTGGCGTGGCTCAGTGGTTGAACACAATCTATGAACTAGGAGATCATGGTTTGATTCCCAGTCAGGGCAGTGCCCGGGTTGCAGCTTGATCCCTAGTGTGGGGCGTACAGGAAACAGTTAAACAGTGATAATCTCTCATCATTGATGTTTCTATCTCTCTCCCTCTCCCTTCTTCTCTGAAGTCAATAAAATATATTTTATAAAAAAATGTATGGGCCCGGCCAGTGTGGCTCAGTGATTGAGCATCGACCTATGAACCAGGAGGTCATGGTTCAATTCCTGGTCAGGGCACATGCCCAGATTGCAGCTTGATCCCCAGTGTGGGGCCTGCAGGAGGCAGCCAATCAATGATTCTAATCATTGACGTTTCTCTCTCTCTCCCTCCCTTCCTCTCTCTGAAATCAATAAAAATATTGAAGGGGAGAAAAAAGGATGTGCGGGAACTCTGGCCAGTGTTACCAACTGGTTAGAGTGTCAGCCAGCTCACCGAAGGTCTTGGGTTTGATTCCCGGTCAAGGGCACATACCTGGATTGGGGTTCACTGCCTGACCTGGTCCAGGCACGTGTGGGAAGCAGCCAGTAACTATGGATGAGATACATCCACTAATATGGATGTATCTCACATCAGTGTTTCTTTTCTCTCCCTCCCTCCCTTCCACTCTCTCTGAAAAGCAGTGGAAAAAAATATCCTCAGTTCAGGATTAAAAAAAAAAAAAAAGATGTATGGGAATCACCTATTCTTGCACCTTTTTTCTTTAGGTCTGCAATTTTTTCAAAAGTAAAAAGTTTAAATTAGAAAGAACAAGCTGGTTTATATTCCAGCCTAAATTTCCCTAACCTGTGCTTGCATTTGCCAAAGGCAGACCAAAGACTGTTCCCAAGGGAGCAGAGATGGCCATATGCCATTTTACCTAGGAGGGCCAAGGAGTAATGATGATTAACACTGAGTCACCTTGGCCTGTCTTCTCTAGTAGAGCCTAATCTTCTGTTCGCCCTTTGTGGCAGGTGAAGTGTCGGATTCTGACAGCAACAGCTCCTCCTCTAGTTCAGACTCTGATTCCTCTTCTGAAGATGAAGAGTTCCATGATGGCTACGGGGAAGACCTCATGGGGGATGAGGAGGACAGGGCGCGTCTGGAGCAGATGACAGAGAAGGAAAGAGAGCAAGAACTCTTTAACCGCATCGAGAAGAGGGAGGTGTTGAAAAGAAGGTAAGGTTATAGTTCCTTAATGAGTAAATAAAATAATGAACTAATTTTCCAAAATTCACATTTGAAGCCCTATCTCTATAGGATTTAATTAAGACTTGAGATTTATTATTATTATTATTATTGTTGTTGTTGTTGTTGATGTTAATCCTCTCCGAGGATATTTTTACATTGATTTTTAGAGAATGGAAAGGAGAGGAAGAGATGAAGAGAAACATCGATGTGAGAAATAACACATCGATTGGTTGCCTCCCACATTGGGCCCAACCAGGGTCACCAGGGCTGGGGATTAAGCCTGCAACCAAGGTACGTGCCCTTGACCAGAAATCGAACCTGGGACTCTTCAGTCCATAAGCTGATGCTCTGTCCACTGAACCAAACTGGCTAGGGCGGGATTTATCATTATTATTTACAAATTAGGTATCTCACTATCTTTCCAGCATGGCTTTTGTATGTTTTTCAAAACTCAAATGTTAAATTGCTGTTTGATATTCAGAAGCCATGTTTAAATGGCAAAAGTTCTTCCTTATCTCCTAAGAGAATTTTAAGGTAAAAATAAACATAGCTTTGTCTCAGGGAATAAAATAGTCCTCGGAACTAGGATCCTTCCCTACCTACTCTATATCAAAAACAGAAACTTTTTTTTTTGGCAGCAGGTAGTTCTATTTCATCTGGAATCCTGCTTATCCCTTCTAGAGACCATATTAAGTATGGTGAGTTATCCTAGACAAGAATGTTTTGGCTTTTAGTCAGCAGCAGCTAATAGACATTTGGTTTGAGTGTGAATGCTTCCAACATTACCTTTATTGGAACAAATAGGATTTAAGAAACTGTGCTGGAGTTGCCAACTGGTTTGGGATGACTCTTAGAAATAGTATTTCTGGCCCTAACCGGTTTAGCTCAGTGGATAGAGCGTCGGCCTACAGATTCAAGGGTCCCGGGTTCAATTCCGGCCAAGGGCATGTACCTTGGTTGCGGGCACATACCCAGTGGGGAGTGTGCAGGAGGCAGCTGATCAATGTTTCTCTCTCATCAATGTTTCTCTCTCATTGATGTTTCTAACTCTCTATCCCTCTCCCTTCCTCTTTGTAAAAAATCAATAAAATATATTTTTTTAAAAAAATAGTATTACTGCCGAAACCGGTTTGGCTCAGTGGATAGAGCGTCGGCCTGCGGACTGAAGGGTCCCGGGTTCGATTCCGGTCAAGGGCATGTACCTTGGTTGCGGGCACATCCCCAGTAGGGGGTGTGCAGGAGGCAGCTGATTGATGTTTCTAGCTCTCTGTCCCTCTCCCTTCCTCTCTGTAAAATATCAATAAAATATATTTAAAAAAAAAATAGTATTACTGAAATGTGGGAAGTATAACAAGAGTTTCTTGTATAAGGTCAATGGGGCCCCATGAGAAAATCACAAAGTATCTCAAGATAAGCCACCCATTTATCTCACGGTTTACCTCAAGGTTTTTATTATATATTGGTTTTTACTTTTTCACCTAATGCAAATGAAGCAGTTGACTGATTCAGTGACTTTTTTTTTTTTTAATATATTTTATTGATATTTTAGAGAGGAAGGGAGAGGGATAGAGAGCTAGAAACATCGATGAGAGAGAAACATCGATCAACTGCCTCCTGCACACCTCTCACTGGGGATGTGCCCGCAACCAAGGTACATGCCCTTGACCAGAATCGAACCCGGGACCCTTCAGTCCGCAGGCCGATGCTCCATCCACTGAGCCAAACCGGTTTCGGCTCAGTGACTTTTTTTAGTGACTGGAAGAATGTTTACAGTGATGATGATTAAAACAGAAGTTCTGAGCCATTCGAGGATATATTTTTCTATTGATTTTTCTTTTTTTTTTTTTTTTTTTAGAAAGAGTAGAAGGGAGAGGGAAGGAGGGAGTGGGAAAGAGAGAGAGAGAGAGGGAGAGAGAGAGAGACATTAACTGGTTGCCTCCTGCTGGCAACCCAACCAGTGTGGGGATTGAACCTATAACCAAGGTATGTGACTTTGACTGGGAATTGCACCTGCAACCCTTCAGTCCCTGGGCCAACATTTTTAACCACTGAGCCAAACCAGCCAAGGCTGAGATTTTTTTTTTCTTTTAATAGATCTTTTGTTTAGTAGCAAGGCAGTGCAATGGAGTAACTCAGAAATATTCTCCCTATCTATACTAATAAAAGGGTAATATGCTAATTAGACTGGACATCTTCCGGACGTCCTTCCGAACAAAGCCATGGTGGCAGGGGCTGAGGCAGAGGTGGTTAGGGGTGATCAGGCCAGTAGGGGAGGGCAGTTAGGGGGCAATCAGGCCGGCAGGGGAGGGCAGTTAGGGGGCAATCAGGTCAGCAGGGGAGAGCAGTTAGGGGCATTCTGGCTGGCAGGGGAGGGCAGTTAGGAGGCGATCAGGCCAGCAGGGGAGTAGTTAGGGGTGATCAGGCCGGCAGGCAGAGGGGTTAGGGGTGATCAGGCCGGCAGGCAGAGGCGGTTAGGGGCGATCAAGCTGGCAGGGGAGCAGTTAGGGGCATCAGACCAGCAGGCAGAGGTAGTTAGGGGCGATCAGGCAGGCAGGCGGACGAGTGGTTATTAGCTAGTGGGACCGGATTGTGAGAGGGATGTCCAACTGCCCGTTTAGGCCCGATCCCTGTGTGATTGGGCCTAAACCAGCAATCGGACATCCCCTGAGGGGTCCCAGATTGGAGAGGGTGCAGGCCAGGCTGAGGGACCCCCCCCCACCTCCATGCATGAATTTCGTGCACTGGGCCTCTAGTTTTAAGATAAAGATCATTGTGTAGATCTCAGTAATAATAACTGATCCTTTTATGTAAACACCATTAGCATCCCACTTTATAGCCAGCAGCACCATTAGTGAGATGTTATTTTTATTTATTTATTTTTTAATATATATTTTTTATTGATTTCAGAGAGGGAGAGAGAGATAGAAACATCAATGATGAGATAGAATCATTGATCGGCTGGCACGGATCGAGCCTACAACCTGGGCATGTGCCCTTGGTGGGGAACTGAACCTGGGACCCTTCAGTCTGTAGCCGGACGCTCTATCCACTGAGCCAAACCAGCTAGGGCAGTGAGATGTTATTTTTAGTTGTTAGAGTCTTCACCTATTCTAAGGCTGCTTTTTTAATTTAAAAATTTTAAAGGTGACTGCAGGCAGCCATCAAAGGTAGCTTGGTCATAGGAAGAGCACTGATATTTTCAGTCAGAAGTCTAGGCTTAATTCCGACTAACTGTTCAGATGATCTGAATTAGTCACTTTCCCTCTTCCTGCCTCACCTTCCTCTTTGGGGATTGTTGTAAGGTTTGAGTGAGATGATACATATAAGAACATTATTGATATATATTTTACACACCATAGAATCCAACCATTTAAATGGTTTTTTATATTCACAAAATTGTGTAAAATCACAATTAATATAAGAACATTTTCATCACCCCAGAAAGAAACCCTCTACTCATTGGTAGTCATTTCTTATTTCCTCTCAAGCCTTCCAACCCTAGGCAACCACTAATGTACTTACTGTCTCTATAGATTTGCTTATTTCTGTACATTTTACATAAATGGAATCATATATATAGTTTTTCGTGACTGGCTTCTTTTTTTAAAATATATTTTTATTGATTTCAGAGAGGAAGGGAGAGGGAGAGAAAGATAGAAACATCAATGATGAGAGAGAATCATTGATAGGCTACCCTCCTTGCCTGCACACCCACCACTGGGGATCAGGCCTGCAACCTGGGCATGTGCCTTGACCAGGAATCCAACTGTGACCTCTTGGATCATAGGTTGATGCTCAACTGCTGAGCCACGCCGGCCAGGCATGTGACTGGCTTCTTTTAATTAGAATGTTTTTTAAAGTTTATCCACAGCGCACATCTGAGTACTTCATTCCTTTTTATGGCTGAATAATCTTCCATTTTCCATTGTTATGTATGTACTGTTTTTTGTTTATCCATTCATCTGTTGGTTGATATTTGGGTTGTTTTCACTTTTTTGCTATTGTGAATAGTGCTAATATGAACATTCATGTACAAATATTTGAGTACCTATTTTCAGTTCTTTTAGGTGTATACCTAGGAGTGAAATTGCTGGGTCATATAGTAATTTTATGTTTCCTTTTGAGAAACCACCAAACTGTTTTTCCACAGCCTCTGCACCATTTTACATTCACACCAGCAATGTGGGTTCCAATTGTGCCCATACTTGCCAATACTTGTTATTTTCCCTTTTTTTCATAATAGTTATGCTGGTGGATGTGATATATTTCACTGTGATTTTGATTTGTACTTTTCTGTTGACTAAAGATGTTAAATATCTTTTCATGTCCTTGTTGGCTATTTATATATCTTTGGAGAAATGTCTGTTCAAGTCCTTTGCCTATTTTTTAACTGGATTATTGTCTTTTTGTTGTTGAGTTGTAAGAGTTCTTTGTATAGTCTAGTTACTAGACCCTTATCAGATACATGATTTGCAAATATTTTCTCCCATTCTGTAGGTTGTATTTTCCACTCTTGATGCACAAAAATTTTTTATTTTAATGAAGTACAATTTATTTTTTCTTTTCTTGCCCAAGCTGTTGGTATCATATCTAAGAATCTGTTACCAAATCCCAGGCTATGAAGATATGTTTTGTTCTAAGAGTTTTATAGTTCTAGTTCTTATATTTATGTCATCGATAGATATTGAGATCATTTTTGTAAGTGGTGTGAAGTAAGGATTTATCTTCATTCTTCTGCATGTTGATATTCAGTTGTCCCAGTTCCACTTGTTGAAGAGACTGTTATTTTCCTAATCTTGGCACTGTTGTTAAAAATCATTTGTGCATAGTCTTGGCTGGTGTGGATCAGGTGGTTGAGCATTGTCCCATGCACTGAGAGGTCACCTGTTTGATTCCTAGTCAGGGCACGGGCTGGGTTGTGGGCTTGAACCCCAATAGGGGGCGTGCAGAAGGCAGCCTATTGATGTTTCTCTCTCATCAATGTTTCTCTCTCTCCCTCTCTCTAAAAAAAAAAAAAAAATTAAAAACTTTTTTTAAATCAATTATTCATAGATATATGGGTTTATTTGTTGACTCTCAATTCTCTACCATTGATCTATATCTGTCCTTTTGCCAGTACTATACTGTTTTGATTACTGTAGCTATGTAGTCAGTGTTTTTTTTTTAGAAATACAAACCTTTTTTTAATCATTATTTCAGAGAGGAAATGAGAGGGAGAGAGAGATAGAAACATCAATAATGAGGGAGAATCATTGATGGGCTGCCTCCTGCCGGCCCTCCCTAGGGATCGAGACTGCAACCCGAGCATGTGCCCTAACTGGGAATCAAGCCAGGACCTCCTGGTTCATAGGTCGAGGCTCAGCCACTGAACCAAAAGGGACAAGTTGTAGTCAGTTTTTAATTTGGGAAGTGTGAGTTTTCTAACTTTTTTTTTTTTTTCCAAAATTGTTTTGTTTATATGAGGCTCTTTGTGTTCCAGTCAGAATTTTAATATCAGATTGTCAATTTCTGCAACAACATAAAAAATATCTGGGCTTTTTATAGGAATTGTATTAAATCTGTAGATCAAATTTGGGAGTATTGTCATCTTAACACTACTAAGTCTTTCTACTTCCTTAGATATTCTTTAGTTTCTTTCAACATTGTTTGACAATTTGGTGTAAAAGTCTAGCACTTGTTTTGTAAAATTCTTAAATATTTTATTCTTTTAGATGCTATTGTAAATGGAATTGTTTTCTTTGTTCATTGCAAGTATATAGAAATAAAACTAATTTTTTATATATTGGTCCTGTACCAGTTGCCTTTCTGGGCTCACTTATTAGTTTTAGTGGATTCCTTAAGATTTTCTCTATATATAAGATCATCTGATCTGCAAAAAGAGATAAATTTTACTTATTTTCCCATATGTATCCCTTCATTTCTTTTTCTTGTCTTCCAGTTCCATGTTGATTAGAAATGGTGAGAGCATACATCCTTGTCTTGTTCTAATCTTAGGGGAAAGCATTCAGTCTTTCACCATTGTGTATTAAGTTAGCTGTGGATTTTTCATAGATGCTTTCTATGAAAAGTTCCCTTTGAGAAAGGGAACTTTTCATAAAAAAAGTTTGAGAAAGTCCCCTTCTATTCCTAGTTTGTTGAGAGTTTTTACCAAGACAGGGTATTGGATTTTGTTAAATGCTTCTTCTGTGTTTGTTGGGACAATTATGTGGTTTTTGTACTTTATTCTACTAATATGGTATATTATTACAATGATTGATTTTCTTATGTTGAACCAGCCTTGCATTTCTGGAATAAATCCTGCTTGGTCATGGTATATCAACCTTTTTATAAGTTTACTAAGAGGCCCAGCGCGTGAATTTGCACAAGACCCCAGACCCGCCGCGGGCGTGGGACCCCAGACCTGCAGTGCAGCTATGGGGTTGGGACCCCAGACCTGCCGCGCCTGCCCACCGCAAGACCCATCAATGCACCTCCTGGTGACTGTTGTTATGGTGTTAAGGCCACAGGCCTTTTATAATGTAGATGGATTCAATTTGCTGCTGTTGATTTTTGCATCAGCATTCTTAAGAGATACTGGTCTATACTTTTTTTCTTGTGATGTCATTGTCTGGCTTTGGTATCAGAATAATACTAGCCTAGGCTCTCCCATGCCTTTCCCTTTCCCTTCCCCTCCCAGCCCCCCAGGCACATTAGCTTCCTCACTTCCAAACTCCAAGGGTCCTTCCTTTACCTCCATAACTTGTTTCCTAAGCCCATCTTTCTATGAATTACTTCTTCTACCTCTGTAATTTACCAAATAAAATGTTCTCTTATAAGAAAAAAAAGAATAATACTAGCCTCACAGAATGAATTGAGAAGTGTTTCCTTCTCTTTTATTTTTTGGAAGAGTTTGTGAAGAATTGGTATTACCGCCCTAACTGGTTTGGCTCAGTGGATAGAGCGTCGGCCTGCAGACTGAAGGGTCCCAGGTTCGATTCTGGTCAAGGGCATGTACCTTGGTTGAGGACACATCCCCAGAAGGGGGCGTGCAGGAGGCAGCTGATCAATGTTTCCCTCTCATCATTGTTTCTAACTCTCTATCCTTCTCCCTTCCTCTCTGTAAAAAATCAATAAAATATATTTTTTTTAAAAAAAACATTGACTATAGCCCGGCTGGTATGGCTCAGAGGTTGAGCGTTGACCTATGATACAGGAGGTCATGGTTCGATTCCTGGTCAGGTACATGCCCGGGTTGTGGGTTCAATCCCCAGTAGGGTGCATACAGGAGGCAGGAAATCAATTATTCCCTCTCATCATTGATGTTTCCATTTCTCTCTCCCTCTTTCTTCTTCTCTGAATAAAATATATATTTTAAAATATTGAATATAAGTACAGAAAAATACTTAAAAACATTAAGTTGGAATAGACTTAAAAGGACAAAAATATTCAGGATATTACTATATCCTGTTGGTAACACACAAATCCTCCTCGAACTTCACATAACAGAAGAAAATAACGGATTTTTTAAATAAAATTCCAATGGCGTTTCATTAGAAATATAATGAAGCCATTATATAGAATTGAACCTGGGACCCTTCAGTCCGCAGGCTGACGCTCTATCCACTGAGCCAAACCAGTCAGGGCTATAATCAATGTTTTTTATGGTACTTGTACATTGGAGTTTCTTAAAGGAAGCAGAAAATGTTTATTAACTCCTCCCCCCTACTTACTTCCTTTCTCTTATCTAATAGAAATTAGTCATTACAAATATTTAATTGCCACTTAAAAAAACAAATATCTTTTAATCAGGTTTGAAATTAAGAAAAAACTAAAAACAGCCAAAAAGAAAGAAAAGAAAGAAAAAAAGAAAAAGCAAGAAGAGGAGCAAGAAAAGAAAAAGCTGACACAGATTCAGGAATCTCAGGTAGGAGATTCAATGGACCTCATTATCTGAAGAATAAAATCTGTTTTAAGTGCATGTGTTTATATAAAAGATGAGTTTATATTAATCAGCTTAAGTCAGTCAGTGCATGACTATTACATACTGTCTTCATTCTCTAGATATATCATTTCACCATTAGCTGCACTGTTTAATTCCTTAGGAATCCTTCACTCAAGTTTGCATTTAAAAAGCAGCTTAAATGATGTGTGAACAGCCTCTAAGGAAAAGTTGGTAAATTTCCTGTCCAGTGTAGCCCAATTGGTTAGTTATGTTTACTCAGTCAGGTGTACGTCATCCTGTACTTGGTTGTAAAAGTAGCTGGGAAAATTAGTCATCTCTGCATTCGTCACAAAATGTTGATAATATCAGCAAATATTGGCTATAATCTAGGATGTCCTTCTTGAAAGTGCTTATTCCTGATCTAATGAACAAAATAACCTGAGGAACAAAATAGGTCCAGAGGCATGGATGCATGGAACAGACTGACAGATCTCAGAGGGGAGGGAGGTGGGGAGGTCAGGAAGAGATTAACCAAAGAATTTATATACATACATGGCATAGCCCATGGACACAGACAAATAGTGTGGTGAAGGCCTGAGGTAGGGCAGGGGCTGGGAAGAGATGGGAAAAGGGAGGGCAGGATGGGGGACATCTGTAATACTGTCAACAATAAAAATATATATGTATATAGATTTTACATATATTTTTAAAAGTGCTTATTCCTATAATTCTTACGCTTTCTGTTTATTAGGCAGGGAAGATGGGGGCTGACTTTACTGCTCTATCCTCTTTGTCCACAAGAGGATGCTCTCCCCCTTTAAACAAGTTTCAGTTTCTACAGCTAGTACAGATTCACAGTGAAGAACTAAATAATTAATTGTTGGGTATAGATAGTCATAACCAGTTGATAAAAAGAGCCATCCTACATATCTTTCCCTTCCCAGGTAACATCCCACAACAAGGAACGGCGTTCCAAACGGGATGAGAAACTAGATAAAAAATCTCAAGCCATGGAGGAGCTAAAAGCAGAGAGAGAAAAACGGAAGAACAGAACAGGTAAGTAGGGAAAATATAATGCTACTTGGTGTCTTTGATCATATGATTTGACTTCCTAGTGCTCATTTTTATTTTTCCCCTTTTTTAGCTCTTTATTATGGGAAATTCCAAAAACATACAGAGTATAGTGTAATGAACCTCCATGAACCCATCATCATCCAGCCTCAACAGTCAACTCATGGCCAATCATTTTTTTGTTTTGTTTTGTTTTGTTTTGTTTTGTTTTGTTTTGTTTTGTTTTGGAGGAGTTACAATAAAAATGTTTATTTAGGTTTGATCAGTACAGGTAAGATATACTGGAGTCATAGAGCAATATTCATTGACAGGGCACAACAGTTCATAAAAAGAGTAACTTTGCATACAAATGTCGTAAACATTCATTCAGTCACCCAAAGAGAAAATGCACAGATGTATAGTGGAAAAAACTGTCTAACACTGAAACCACTATGGGACTTTATCAACAAGTCCAACTTTTAGTGATAAAACTACTGTGCTGAGCAAACTTGGCAATCATAACCCACATCTACTCTAACAAGTCTGAATGGTGCATAAGAATAGTAACAGTGCCAAAACCGGTTTGGCTCAGTGGATAGAGCGTCGGCCTGCGGACTCAAGGGTCCCAGGTTCGATTCCGGTCAAGGGCATGTACCTTGGTTGCGGGCACATCCCCAGTAGGGGGCGTGCAAGAGGCAGCTGATCGATGTTTCTCTCTCATCGATGTTTCTAACTCTCTATCCCTCCTCTCCCTTCCGCTCTGTAAAAAATCAATAAAATATATTAAAAAAAAAAAAAAAAAAGAATAGTAACAGCAACTCATGGCCAATTTTGTTAAAGCTATACTTCCTCTTCCATCAGGTTATTTTATTTTTTTATTATGTTTTTTTATCATCAGGTTATTTTAACGTAAATCCCAGCATCATTATATTTCAACCATAATTATTTCAGTATATTGAAAAGATAAGGGCTCTTGTTTTAAATATAACTATAATGCCGATACATTACCTAAAAAATGATAACAACGAATCCCTTACCATTTTATTCCTTTATACAAATATCTAGTCAGTCTTTAAATTTCTCTAGTTGTTCTATAAAATATACTAATTTATAATTTTAATTAGTATATAAATAAAATCCACACATTGTTATTTGCTAATATATCCCTGAAGTCACTTAATCTATAGGTTTTCCTGCCCATCTCTCTTTTTTATCTAGCCCCTTTCAGTTTATTTGTTGAAGAAACTGCATCATTTATCTTATAGTTTTTCACAGATGCTGACCATATCACATTAGTGGTGTTGAATGTGTTTTTCTAGTCCCTTGAATTTCCTGTAATTTGTAGTTAGAGTTAGAGAATTGGACAGATTTGGATTTGTTCTGTTTCTATTTTGTTTTTGTTTTTTTTTTTTTTGGAAGACTAAGTTTTAGGTAGTGATATATTATACCAGGAGACCCAGAGTCTGCTTGTCTCTCATTTTGTGATACTACCAGCTGTCACTTAACTATTATCACAATAATGGGAAATAACAAACTGCTCCAAACTCAGATAAACAATCATTTGTTCTTACTCATGCATCTGCAATTCAGGTAGGGGTTGCTTGATATACAGGTTTAGATGGGATTGTCCCCAAGTTTCAGGATAGAACCAGGTCTGTTTCACCTATCTCTCTCCCGCCTCAGACCAGTATAACTAGGGCACATTCTTCTCATGGTGATGGCAGAAGTATAATAGGGGCAAGCAGAAACATGAGATGCCTCTTATGGCCTAGACTTGGAATGAGCAGTGTCAGATGTGTGCACATTCCATTGGCTAAAGCAAGTCACATTACCAAGCCCAACATGAATGGCTGAGAAGAACTTCCCACTGAGTCACATGGCAAAGAGCATGGGTATAAGAAGGGTGAAGATTGGTAATAGTAATATGTTCTAACCCAGCAGCCATTGTAATCATTACCTAGATCATTTAATTTATTATGAGTTGCAAAAGGGTGATGTTATAATCTATTATTCTTTCTTCATTTATTATCTTGGGTTTACTTCTATAAAGAGAAACTTCTCATCAGCTATTTAGTTACCACTAGGTACTATTTTTTATAGGAAAGGCAGAATAAATGCTTGATATTTTTTTGCTTTATTAGGTTTTAAAAGAAAGATAGTTCCTTGACAACTTCCAAAGGTGCCCAGTGAGGTTTGTTTCTTTATTTTGAATATCATTATGAACTCATGGATTTTAAGATATTTCATACATTTCAATCCATTGCAGTAATTATTATTAAGAATCATATTGTTTCATATTCAACCAGTTGTAGCCTAAGTCCTTTTGATATGACACTCCAATAGTCTTTAATAGTTTTCTTGCTTTCTGAATTTGGAATTAGCCATTTCTCTAAGGAACTCTGGTTCCTTTTTCATGAGAAATTGTATGTGGACACCACAGTCTAGATCCAACAAGTGTTCATACTACTGGGTTGACTATTATGTCTAAGACTTTTCAGTGTACAGAGCTTGGTTTGCTTTTTAATAATTTATTTTTCAATTATAGTTGGTGTACAGTATTATATTAGTTTTAGGTGTACAACCCAGTGATAAGACATTTATATAATATAACTTATAAAGTGATTACCTCAATAAATCTAGTGCGGGAGAAACCAAGATGGCAGCATAGGTAAGCACCTAAATTGCTGCGTCGCACAACAGTTTCAAAACTACAACTAGAAGACAGAACGGACACCATCCAGAACCACAGGAAAGCTGGCTGAGTGAAAATTCTACAACTAGAAGGAAAGAGAAAAGCTCACAGAGAATTGGAGGTACGGCAAAGGGTCTTTGTGCGCGCAGAGAGGAAGGGCGGCTGAGAGCCTGGCTGACTTTCTCTGGCGGAAGGGGGAAGGAAGCCCCCGACCGCACTGAACCCCAGTTCTGACTGCACTGAACCCCAGTCCCGGGTGAAACCCCGTGGACCCAGGCTCATACAGGGGGAGTCTGGACTGTCAGGTAGAGAGAAAGGCACCTGGAGATTCGGAGACCCGGGGGAGCCCCGGTGGGCAGGGGTCTGGAGACGGGCGCGCCAGTGTGCACAAAGGCTGCGGAGGTTGCCACAGGCTTTCCCTAGTGGAAAGGAAGTCAGAAGCTCCTGACTGCACTGAGCCCCAGTTCTGACTGCACTGAGCCCCAGTTCTGACTGCACTGAACCCCAGTTCCAGGCGAGCCCCTGGGGACCCACGCTCTTGTGGGGGGAATCTGGACTCTCGGGCGGAGACTCGGGAACTGGGGAAGGCAGAGGTCTGAAGGTGTGCGCGTGTGCGCGCAAGGGCAAGGCTGACTGGAAGCCAAGACTGTCTGCTCTGCCCTGAGACTCCACCCCATCCAAACTGAGCACAGAGGCTATTGCAATTTGGCAAGTCTAATCCTATAAGGCTGTCTCCAACACCGAACTTCTCCCAGCGTAGACACAGCTGATCCTTACAGCCAACTGGCCTGGAGGTCAATTCCTCCCAGTGATACCAACAACAATCAAGACTTACTACAACAAGGCTGTACACACAGTCCACAAAGGGGTGCACCAAGAGTGTCCACCTCAGGTTAACTGGGAAGGCCGACCCACTGGGCCATATAGGAAACCTAGCACACAAATCTACCCTACCAACTCAGGGAAGCAGCGAAAATGTGGCGTCAAAGAAACAGATCACAAACGAAAGAAATGGAGGAAAACAAACGACTGGATATAGAATTCAAAACCACGGTTATAAGGCTTTTCAAGAATATCCTAGAAAAGGCCGATAAATATAATGAGACCCTTGAAGATATGAAAAAGGACCAATTAGAAATTAAACATACACTGACTGAAATAAAAAATATTATACAGAGACCCAACAACAGACTAGAGGAACACAAGAATCAAGTCAAAGAATTGAAATACAAAGAAGCAAAAAACATTCAACCGAAAAAGCAAAAAGAAAAAAAAATCCAAAAAGTTGAAGATAGTGTAAGAAGCCTCTGGGACAACTTCAAGCGTACCAACATCAGAATTATGGGGGTGCCAGAAGAAGAGAGAGAGCAAGATACTGAAAACCTATTGGAAGAAATAATGACTGAAAACTTCCCCCACCTGGTGAAAGAAATAGACTTACAAGTCCAGGAAGTGCACAGAACCCCAAACAAAAGGAATCCAAAGAGGACCACACCAAGACACATCATAATTAAAATGCCAAGAGCAAAAGACAAAGAATCTTAAAAGCAGCAAGAGAAAAACAGTTAATTAGCTACAAGGGAGCACCCATACGATTGTCAGCTGATTTCTCAACAGAAACCATGCAGGCCAGACGGGAGTGGCAAGAAATATTCAAAGTGATGAATAGCAAGAACCTACAACCAAGATTACTCTACCCAGCAAAGCTATCATTCAGAATTGAAGGGCAGATAAAGAGTTTCACAGACAAGAAAAAGCTAAAGGAGTTCATCACCACCAAACCAGTATTATATGAAATGCTGAAAGGTTTTCTTAAAGAAGAGGAAGAAGAAAAAAGTAAAGATAAAAATTATGAACAACAAATACATATCCATCAACAAGTGAACCTAAAAATCAAGTGAATTAAAAACCTGAAGAACAGAATAATCTGGTGAATATAATAGAATCAGGGGCATAGAAAGGGAGTGGACTGATAATTCTCAGGGGGAAAGGGGTATGAGGGGGTTCAGGAAGAGACTGGACAAAAATCATACACCCATGGATGAGGACAGTGGGGGGGAGGTAAGGGCAGAAGGTGGGGTGGGAACCGGGTGGAGGGGAGCTATGGGGGGAAAAAGGAGAAACAATTGTAATAATCTGAATAAAGATTTATTTAAAAAAATAAAAATTAAAAAAAAATAAATCTAGTGCACATCTGATATGATACATAGTTTTTGCTATATCATTAACTATATTTCCTGTGCTATACTTTTTGTCCCCATGACTATTCTGTAATTACCAATTTGAACTCCCAATTTGTGCTCCTTATCCCTTCACCTTTTTGTCATTCCCACAACCATCTGGCAATCATCAAAATGTTCTCTGTATTATTGAGTCTGTTTCTGGTCTGCTTATTCATTTATTTTATTTTTTAGATTCCACATATAAGTGAAATCATATGGCATTTGTCTTTCTCTGTCTAGCTTATTACATTCAGTGCTATACCCTCTAAGTCCATCCATGTTGTTGCAGATGGCAAGATTTCATTCTTTTTTTTTATGGTTGAGTCATATTTCATTTTATATATACATCACTTTTTTATCCATTCATCTTTTTTTTTTTTTAAATTTAAGAGAGAGGAAGGGAGAGGTATAGAAAAATAGAAACATCGATGAGAGTGAATCATCGATTGGCCATGTCCCAGCCACCCCTCTGCCCCAGCAGGGACTAAGCCCATAACCTGGGCATATGCCCCGACTGGGAATCAAACTCTTAACTTCTTGGTTCATGGATTGACGCTCAGCCACTGAGCCATACCAGCCTGGCTATCCATTCATCTGTTGATAGATGCTTAGGTTGCTTCCATATCTTGTCTATTGTAAATAATGCTGCAATGATTATATATGGATGCATATGTCTTTTCATTTTAGTGTTTTGAGTTTCTTCGCATAAATACCCAGAAGTGACATTGCTGGGTCCTTCGTTATGGCCTCTTATAGCCTATGTCTGTTTTTTTGTTTGTTTGTTTGTTTGTTTTTAATTTCCCCACCATTGTCATATATACATATGTATATGTATATACACATATATATGTATATGTATATACACACACATACATACATATATATACATATTTTTTTTTTAAGAAATAATTTTTATTTTTATTGATTTCAGAGAGGAAATTGAACCTTTCAGATGACACCCAACCAACTGAACCACACTGGCTAGGGCAGCCTTTGTTTCTTTTGTTGTTTTTCTTTTTCTTTTTTTTTTTTTTTTTTTTACCTTTCAACTATTTAATACTTATCTACACACACGTTACCAACAGGTGTCATTCTCACTTTATAAATGAAAAGTTCAAGTCAGGTATCAGTCCAAAGGCCTCTTTCTTCCTCAGGGAAGTTTGCAGAGGACCCCAGGCCTTGATACCCTAACTCCTAGAACCTGTTAGGGAGGTTTTGGAATTACAGGTAGGGAAATACAGATGCCAAGGGACCTACACTCAGACCAGAAGACAAAAGTACTTGGACATTTTAATGAACTTCCCTCCATGTAGCTTCAAGCTACCAGGACACAGGCCCCACCAACACCCTTAATCTCCTCGGCTCTTCTGCTGAAGCATTTGGCCTTCACAATGACAGGCTGCTTTGGGAGCTTTCCCTTCCCCAGAACTTTGTAGTAGCCTGATCGCACCACACCAATTATAAGAGCAACTCCAGTCTTGCTTTTGGCAGCATTTACCCGAGTCTGCTCACTGACCAGGGTCCTCAGTTTATCAAGGTTGACAGTTGGGCAGAAGCTCTGGTTCCTCTTTAAGTGGTAATGCCTCATACCAACTTTCCCAAAGTAACCTGGGTGATATTTGTCGAAGTTGTTCCTGTGATGATGCAAGCCACCAGCATTACCGCAGCCCCCGGGGTGCTTCCTGTGCTTGCCGATGCGGCCGTGGCTGTGGCTCACGTGGCCCCGAAGTTTTCGGGTCTTCCTGAGTCTGGATGGCATGTTGGTGGCCGAGGTGCAAGAGCTCTTTTGTTGTTTTTCTTGATTTTAGAGAGGAAAGGAGAAGGTGAGAGAGAAGCATTGATGGGTTGCTTCCCATGCAAAACCTGACCAGGGATTGAACCCACAACCCGGGTATGTTCCCTGACTGGGATTTGAACTGGTGACCTTTCAGTGCAAGGGATGATGCTCAACCAGCTGGGCCATACTATCCAGGGCATTATAGGCTTTATTTTGAAGTCTATTTTCTGTGGTATAAGTATTGCTACACCAGCTTGTTTGTTTGTTTCCATTTTTCAAGAAATAACTTTTCCATCCCTTTTCTTTCAGTCTGTGGCTTCTTCTTTATATACTTAGTTATAGGACTTCCCTTCAGCTAAATTTCAGGTGGTTGTGGTAGGATGCAAATACCACATTTACTTAGTCACCATCTTGTCTCTGAATTTCTTTTTTGTTTTTTAAGGATAAAACTTATCAGGAGCCTCATACTGAATAAGTTCATTTAAAAATTTGGATGCCAAGATTTTTTGTTTTGTTTTTTATAACAACTTTATGAACTATAATTAATATACTATCCTAAGAATTTATTTAAAGTATACAAGGAGTGGCTTTTAGTATATTCACAAATCTGTGCAGTAAAACTCAATGGATTTTAGAATATTTTTTTACCCTAAAAAGAAACCCCCTTACTAGTAGCCATCACCTTCCAGATCTATCATCCCCCAGCATTAATCAACTTTCTAGCTCTATAGATTTTCCTGTTCTAGACATGTCATAGAAATTGAATCACACAATATATGGTCTTTTGTGTCTGATTTTTTTCACTTAGCATAATGTTTCCTAGGTTCATCCATGTGGTAGCATATGTCAATACTTCTTCCTCTTTATGTCTGAACAATATTTCATTGTATGGATAAAAACATTTTATTTATCCATTGACCTCTTGATGGATAGTTGGGTTGTTCCTACTTTTTTTACTATTATAAATAATTCTTATTATGAACATTTGTGTATAAGTTGTTGAATAGACCCATGTTTTTAATTACTCTTAGGTATGTACTTAGGAATGGAATTGGGTGTTTTTTGTTTTTTTTTTCTCCTTTTATTGATTTGAGAGAGAGAAACATCAATTTGTTGTTTCGCTTATTTATTTTTTAAATGTATTTTTATTGACTTCAGAAAGGAAGGGAGAGGGAGAGATAGAAACATCAATAATGAGAAAGAATCATTGTTCAGCTGCCTCCTACACACCCCACACTGGAGCCTGCAACCTGGGCATGTGCCCTGACCAGGAATCGAACCGTGAACTCCTGGTTCATAGGCTGATGCTCAACCACTGGGCTGCGCTGGCCAGGCTCCACTTTTTTTTTTTTTTTTTTTTTTTATTGATTTTTTACAGAGAGGAAGGGAGAGGGATAGAGAGTTAGAAACATCGATGAGAGAGAAACATCTATCAGCTGCCTCCTACACACCTCCCACTGGGGATGTGACCACAACCAAGGTACAAGCCCTTGACCGGAATCGAACCTGGGACCTATCAATCTGCAGGCTGACGCTCTATCCACTGAGCCAAACCGGTTAGGGCCAGGTTCCACTTATTTATACATTCATTGGTTGATTGTTGTATGTGCCCTGATCGGGGATCAAACCCACAACCTTGGCATATTGAGACAACGCTCTAACCAACTGAGCTACCCAGCTAGAACAAGAGTGGAATTGTTGGAACATATGGTAAATTTGTGTTTGACCTTTTGAGAAACTGCCAGAATGTTTTCCAGAGTGGCTTTACCATTTTGTATTCCCACTAGCAATGTATGAGGGTATCACTTTTTCCATATCCTCACCAACACTTGTCTTTTTGATAGTAGCCATTCTAGTGGATATGAAATGTGATTGTTATTTGCATTTCTCTAATGATTAGTGATGTTGAGCATCTTTTCATGTGCTTATTGACCACTTGGATAACTTCTTTGATGAAGTTATATCTATTATATCTTTTGCTCATTTTTAATCAACTTCTTTGTTGTTGAGTTGTAGGTGTTTTTTATATTTTTTGACTATTAATCCCTTATCAAATACAGCCAAACCTCATTTTTTGAACAATTCGGTTGTCAACCAATTTATTTTCAAACTGATAACGCTTTCAAGCTGATACCTGAGAATGACAAAAAGTGTCTCTCAGGCAACAGAGATAATGCTTTTATTGCTGGTGAAATCAATGTCAAGGATTAACACAATTTTAAAACATAAAAAGGCCATCAAGAGTGCTAATGTTGCCCAGCTGGTGTGGCTCAGTCTTAGAGCATTGACCTATGAACCAGGAGGTCAAGGTTATATTCCCAGTCAGGGCATATGCCCAAGTTGTGATTCAATCCCCAGGCAGGAGGCAGCCGATCAATGATTTCATCGTTGATGTTTCTTTTTCTTTCTTTAAAAAAATATATATAGATTGATTTTTTACAGAGAGAAAGGGAGAGGGATAGAGAGTTAGAAACATCAATGGGAGAGAAACATTGGTCAGCTGCCTCCTGCACACCTCCTACTGGGGATGCGCCCGCAACCAAGGTACATGCCCCTGACCGGAATCGAACCCGGGACCCTTCAGTACGCAGGCTGACGCTCTATCCACTGAGCCAAACCAGCTAGGGCTCATTGATGTTTCTGTCTCTCCCTCTTCCTTCCTCACTGAAATCAATAAAAAAATATTTTTAAAAAAATCAACAAAATCATTCTGTTAAAAAAATTTTTTTAAAGAAAAAAGAGTGCTAATGTTGCTAAGTGTGTGAAAGAAACAATGATCACAGACAATGAAAGAGGTAGAAAAACTTGCTGATTTGGATAAAGGAAAAGCAATTAGCCAGTGACAGCTATTTCAGAGGCAGTGATATATGAACAAGCAAACATGCTGCATGCTGACCTGAAAGACATCCCTGGATCGAACACTAAAAGTGTTTAAGGCTAGTAGGGGGTGGTTCAATAAATTTAATAAAAAAATGTGTTTATTTATAGATTAAACAATACATTAGACATGTATATAAGAAAGGTTAAAACAGGGAATCATTTGGGGATCGGGAATGGATTAATTCAATTTACATTATTTATAATTGGAAAAAATGAGTGTCTTCCACAAATCGCTTCTTGAACAGCCTTCCAGAATGAATTAAGTTTGAGAACCGAGATTCCACTGTGTATGATTTTCACATATGTCTTTCCCATTTGGTCTTTTTTTGTTGTTGTTGCTGTTAATCCTTACCAAAAAAAATTATATATTTCCCATTAATTTTTAGAGAGGAGAGGGAGAGAAAGAGAGAGAAACATTAGAGGGACACATCAATTGGCTGCCTCCTGCTCTTGCGCCTGCAGGGGCCAGAGAATCTGCAACTGAGGAATGTGCCCTTCACCGGGAATCGAACCCACAACCCGTCCCGACACAGGCCAACGCACTAAACACTGAGCAACCGGCCAGGATGGTCTTTTCACTTTTGATAGTGTTGTTTGATTCATGGAAGCTTTTAATTTTGATGGAAGTACAATTTTTAACTTAATATTTTTCTTTTGTTGCCTCTGCTTTTGTTGTCATATCCAAGAAATTGTTATCCAGTGTCATGAAACTTTTCCCCTAAGGTTTCTTTTAAGAATTTTATAGTTTTAGTTCTTATATTTAGGTCTATGATCCATTTTGAGTTAGTTTTTATATACAATTGTAAGGTAAGGGTCCAACTTCTTTGTTTGTGGGGTGTTTTTACATGTGGGATATCTAATTTTTCTAGCACCAATTTTTTTAAGACTGTTGTTTCCCTATTGAATGGTCTTGACACCCTTCTCGAAAATTATTTGACCATATATGTAAGGGTTTACTTCTGGGCTTTCTATTCTATTGGTCTATGTGTCTGTCTTTTTAATAGCTATATTTTAAAGTCGCTTGTTATAGTTCCTTTTTGTGTGGTTGTGTCATCAAATGAATACTTTGCTCATTTTGCTTGTGATGTATAGAGATGACTTTTTATTATTTTGTTTTATAAAATACAAGGTTCCAAAGTCAAATCTACTAAATAAGGTATATTCAGGAAAGTATAGCACTATGCCTTTCTATTTCCCCTCTTTCCTCCTTCCCATAATAGGTCACCACTTAGAAAATTTTTTTATCTCCTTTTTCCCCCTAAACAAAAGGACACAGATTCACCTACTGTCTTAGATTAATGGTAGCACTCCATACATACTTTTCTCTACCTTGCTTTTTCACTTTACTGTATATCCTAGAAATCACTCCTTATATTTTATGTCGAGCAGCAGTTGATAAATTACCTTTTTGTAAGTAATATTTTATTGGAATACAGTGATGCCCATTTGTGTCATAATTATCTGTAGCTGTTTTCTATCTAATGTTTTATTCAAAGATTCTCTGAAGTCATCATAAAATTTTTCCCCCTCTTTCCTGACCATCATCAGGTATTTTAAGTGCAATAAGAAACAATTGTCAGTACAATTGGTGACCCTTTTTGCCCACTTAGAAACAGTATCCCAGCCCTTTTTGTGTCTACTGAGGCTTGACATTTAGTGCCTAAATGATTTTAACTCTCGTGTTTAACTCATTTCATTTTTTGTTGTTTTTGTTTGTTTTCCTGTTTGTTTGTTTTATTAATCTTCACCCAAGGATATTTTCCCATTGATTTTTTGAAAGAAAATGGAAGGGAGGAGGAGAGACAGACAGAGAAAAACACTGATGTGAGAGAGACACATCAACTGGTTGCCTCCTGCACCCGCTCCGACCAGGGCTGGGGATCGAGCCTGCAACCGAGGTACATGCCCTTGACTGTATTCGAACCTGTGACCCTCAGTCTGCAGGCCGATGCTCCACCCACTGAGCCAAACTATCCAGGGCCTCACTTCTTCATGTATCCAAATCATCACAATCCAGTCCCACGCATTTTCAATGTGTTAGTTCTTTTTCAAAGATGAAGAATGTTCCAGTTTCTTACTGAGAGAATCTAAGTAAACATTTTCCCTTTCTTTTTAGCTGAGCTCCTTGCCAAAAAACAGCCATTAAAAACCAGTGAGGTGTACTCTGACGATGAGGAAGAGGAAGAGGATGACAAATCCAGTGAAAAGTCAGATCGCTCATCCCGAACATCATCCTCTGATGAAGAAGAAGAGTAAGCTTGTGTACATTTTGGTCTGGTAGTTAGGACAGGTGGGTTCTTTGAGGAGAAGCTTAGTGTAGTTTCCAAAATCTCCCTGTTTGGTCCAATACCCTGAATTGTGGAGCTGAGTTCCCCAGGACATTAGCCCAGACATATGTTCCTGCCTTTAGCTCTTGGCCTGAAGCCCTCAACATTTCATTTGGGCTCAGTAGGTGGGAACTGACTTCATGTCACCCCCATTTTGGCCAGATGCTTCCATTTGTTTTCTTACTCTAATAGGTTATCTGGGAAGGTGGCAGCCTTATCAACACAGTTCACACTACTGGTTAAAAACAGGATTCTATTAACACTCTTTCCTATCGGTTCATTTATTTCTTCTACTGCCTTAATCACATGTACTTTGATTTTGTTAAGTTTTATCTGGATCAGTTTTTATGATGAACACTTTTCCCAGTGCCCTTTGTTCCTCACAGGAAAGAAGAAATCCCTCCAAAATCACAACCAGTGTCCTTACCCGAAGAACTGAATCGGGTTCGATTATCACGGCATAAGCTGGAACGTTGGTGTCACATGCCCTTCTTTGCTAAAACTGTCACAGGATGTTTTGTACGGATTGGCATTGGAAACCACAACAGCAAACCAGTTTACCGGGTTGGTGTTTCTTTCCTTGGACAATTATCCATGTTTTAAATATAATTACTCTCTAAAGATACTGAATAAATCTGTCACTCTTCTAGTCCCATTTGTCCTGGGTTGTATGGTTTTAACATATCTTACCCTGGAAAGGTTGGCAGTGGGAACTGACCTCCATGATCTTCATATGTGATTGATAAAACTAACCTCTGAAATTCCAAGTACCTCCCCCAGAAAGGTAGGATTAAGTTGGAGGGGAAGCTTCTCATGAGCCCCACAGGCTAACTGCCTCCTCCCCTGGTGCTCGCTTACTCTGCACACAGGGCTTCTGGTGTTTGGTCATCAGTTCTAAACCTGAGAAAGGTGCCCAGGACACCTTTCAGCTGTGGACTCCTCTCAGTGCAGCGTCACTTATCTGCAGTCGGTAAATAGAGCCAAAGCGGGAGTGTGTGAGAGCTCTGACTCTGGTTTTGAGTATTGTCTCTGTCCTTTCTCTTAGGTTGCTGAGATCACGGGTGTTGTGGAAACCGCCAAGGTTTACCAGCTTGGTGGCACCAGAACAAACAAGGGGCTACAGCTACGGTAGGAGGGGTGTTTCTGTGTGGCCACTTCTGCTCCTATTGCAAACAGGCACTGCCTGTGTGGGCTGTTATTCTTTCCCACTGTGATGGTTTTCTGGGACTTTTATTATGCTGTTGCCTGGAGAGAAAGTAGGATATATGTCTCTCTCCTAGCGGAAATCAGAGGTACGAAGTGGTAGGACATATAGAAGTAAAAAGTCAGGTTGTAAGACCCCCTCCTCCCAGAGCCCTACAAGCATTTCCTGAGCATGGTCAGGAGGCTTGCTTTCTGGACCTGGCTCTGGCACTAACTACCCTGATCTTTGACAAGTCAGGTCACCTTTCTGGACTTAGTTTCCTCTTTGGTAACATGGTATTTACTGAATGTCTGCTATGTGCCATTGTTCTGAGTATCAGGATAGCAGTGGCAACAAAATACACACACAAATCCCGGCCCTCTTGGCTCCTGAAGATTCTAAAGCCCCACATTGGTCTAGAAGTAGTTTGCCAGGACCACTGCAAATAGCAGGTAATAGACATTGCTCTACCGTGGCCTAACTTGCTCTCTATGGGCCCTCCCCATTCCTTCTCCTATCCCCATTATCTCCCTTGGTCTGTTTGAAAAGGGCCAATTGGGGAGGGCAGCAGCCATGATGTGCAGCAAGTGACTGTCTCTAGGAGAATGGTACTGACTCACTTAACTTTGTCAGCACAGGGGTCAGTAGAAAGATAGTGTTCTTCCTCTCTAGGGAATAGTTTCCTTGTCATTCAGATATGTACATGGTATTTCATATTCTGGAGGCCAGTTGACTGACAAACTTTATTATAAATGGACTTTTGAAGTACCAGACCAAGTCCATAGCTTTCTTTTTTTTAATTTATTTTTTATTTTTATTGATTTCAGAGACGAAGGGAGAGGGAGAGAGAGAGAGAAACATCAGTGATGAGAGAGAATCCTTGATCAACTGCCTCCTGCATGCCCCCTACTGGGGATCAAGCCTGCAATCCAGGCATGTGCCCTGACTTGGAATCAAACCAAAAACCTCCTGGTTCATAGGTCAGCACTCAACCACTGAGGCTCGCCAGCTGGGCTGATTCTTAATCTTGGCTGCACATTAGAACAACCTGGGAGGCTTTGTTTGTTAATTTCAGTGCCTGGTTCCTACTCCCAGAGATTCTTATTCAGTTTATCTACAAAGGTGCTTTGACACTGGAATTTTTATAAATCTTGATGATGCTGAAGCGTAGCCAGGATTGAGAACCACAGAAATAGATGGTACACAGTCCGGTAGGATTGCTTTGCTGGTACTTGTCAACATATTCTTGGAGATGCTGTCTCTTTTTTATGTAGGCATGGCAATGACCAACGGGTATTCCGTCTAGAGTTTGTCTCAAACCAAGAATTCACTGAAAGCGAATTCATGAAGTGGAAAGAAGCGGTAAGTGGGCAGACAACACCTAGCTGTTCCTGAAAACGGTTACAGCGTTTCTTTCCAAAATCACTTATTATATAACTTTTTATCGTGTTTTGGTCCAGATGTTCTCTGCTGGCATGCAGTTGCCCACTCTAGATGAAATCAATAAGAAGGAATTATCTATTAAAGAAGCTCTTAATTATAAATTCAATGATCAAGACATTGAAGAGGTAAGAAAACTGGTACTTCAGAGCCTAGAGGTTCATCAAGAACCAGTGTTAGAGAAGAGCATGACTTTCCCCTCCTTACATCTTTTTTTTTTTTTTTTAATCCTCACCCAAGGATATTTTTCCATTGATTTTTAGAGAGAGTGGAAGAGAGAGGGAAAGACAGAAATATTGATGTAAGAGAAACACATCAATTGGTTGCCTCCTGCATGCGCCCCAATGAGGGCCGGGGCTGGGGAGGAGTCTGCAACTGAGGTACATGCCTTTGACTGGAATCCAACCTGGGACCCTTCAATCTGCAGGCCAACGCTCTATCCACTGAGCCAAACTGGCTAGGGCTCCCTTCCTCACATCTTGGTGTTTTTAGCTGTGCTGTTATTGCATGAGGATAAGGGAATGCTGATAATGCTTTCTTACTATTGATAGTTTATCAGAGTTTTTTCTATACATTCTCATTTGAAGTCATAGATTATAGAAGTGTATTCAGGGTTCAGGGATCTATATTCTGCTAGGGTTGGTCCTTCAAGAGTTTTTTTTTTCTCCGAAATATTTTGGTAAAATTCTTTGATCTCTGTTCTCTTGGACAGTGGCTAGCCTTACAATACCAGGCCTCTGGGCTGCTGCTGTTTATTGGTGCATGTTCCTTCAGACTGTCCCAGAAGAATCTCCGTGACCCCGGAAGCAGCATAGTATCCCTTGGAATGAACTCGCTCTCTCTGGGGCACTGCTGTAGGAAGAGCAGCCCCCTTTTAACTAGCTGCTTGCCTCCAAAATGGGCTCACTTAGCCTCTCCAAAAATAGTTTAGGAATACCTCACTGCTGGTATCTCCTCTCTGGTACAGATTGTAAAAGAGAAAGAAAGGTTCAGGAAAGCTCCACCTAACTATGCCATGAAGAAGACTCAGCTGCTAAAAGAAAAGGTAAGGACTTGCTTTCAGACCTCTTTCCCTGTCCTCTAAGTATATGTGAGAATCAAACTTGTTCACCCTGGTGAGTAAGCAGGGGCAGGATTTTCCTTTCTATAAATTGAAATTGATCTTGCTGCTTCTTTTCTTCTTACTTTCTAATCCAGCCGTGGGCAAACTATGGCCCGCGGGCCGGATCCGGCTGTTCTATCCGGTTCTCTTGCTCTCCCCTCCGCTCCTTTACTTTGAATTTATATTAGTTCACACAAACACTCCATCCATGCTTTTGTTCCGGCCCTCCGGTCCAGTTTAAGAACCCATTGTGGCCCTCGAGTCAAAAAGTGTGCCCACCCCAGTTCTAATCACTTCAGTTTCGTGTATGATCAGATAGACCCTAGGGCAGCATCAGTCTGGGTCTGAACAGATGAATTGTATTGCCACGCCCAGCTGCAGTAGGTGGTTTTCCATTCTTCACATCAGGATAGGGTGAGCCTTGTTGGAGTGAGTTAGACATATAGGGCCTGAGTTCTTGCATTAATGCTACCAGAGGCCCAGAGCTAGGTAGCTATATGGGAACGTGTTACTACTATAAGTTTTAAGTATTATTTCACATCTCCTGTCATTTGTTCATATTCTAAGATAGCTTGCTTGTGCTGGAAGTCAGGGGACACGTGATACAAATTATAGCCAAAATCACACACTTTCCTCATTGTGCAGGCCATGGCTGAGGACCTGGGGGATCAGGACAAGGCCAAACAAATCCAAGACCAGCTGAATGAGCTGGAGGAGCGGGCAGAGGCCCTGGACCGCCAGCGGACCAAGAACATATCTGCTATTAGGTGTGTTACAGAGCCTGTTTTCATTGGGGTCCTGTCCTTGGTCCACATCCTTGCCACAGTGATCAGGCGAGCCTGTGGCCTTGTACATGCTGTGCTGCCCTGGCTCCTCATCTCTCTGAGGTCAGAACTCAGTGGCTCCCTTCCTTGCTTCACAGCCCACTGACTCAGTCCTCTTCTTCACCCCTAGTTACATCAACCAGCGGAACCGGGAGTGGAATATTGTGGAGTCTGAGAAGGCCCTTGTGGTGAGTAAGAACTTTATCTGGATCACTGAACATAATTTCAGTTAGTAAAATGATATGAAATACTCTTACATCTGGCTTGAGTTTATTTTTTTAAGTATTGAAATAATGTGTTCAGTTAACACATATGTGCTCTGTACATATGTATACATACACCCATTCAGTTTATCCTATATAATAAAAGGCTACTATGCAAAACGACTGGTTGATATGATGCACACTGACCACTAGGGGGCAGACGCTCAATGCAGGTCCTGCCCCCGTTGGTCATTGTGCTCTCACAGGGGGAGCGCAGCTCAGCCAGAAGCCAGGCTCATGGCTAGCAAGTACAGCAGTGGTGGCGGGAGCCTCTCCCACCTCCTCAGCAGCACTAAGGATGTCCGACTGCTGGCTCAGGCCTGCTCCCCAGCAGGCCTGCTCCCCAGCCTAAGCCAGCAGTTGGACATCCCCCAAGAGCTACCAGACTGCAAGAGGGCTGAGGGGACCCCCCACACACACACCCAAGTGCACAAATTTCGTGCATCGGGCCTCCAGTTAATTTATAATGAAAAGCAGCAATCTTCTGCTCTGTCTTACCCCTCCCCATCCTTAGATTCTTCCACAGGTATTTGTTTTTATCTGTTTCCAGTTTTGTTCTTTAGGTGGTTGTCCCCATATCTACTTTGGTATTCTTTTTTTTCAGAGAGGAAGGGAGAGGGATAGAGAGTTAGAAACATCGATGAGAGAGAGACACCGATCAGCTGCCTCCTGCACACCTCCCACTGGGGACGTGCCCGCAACCAAGGCACATGCCCCTGACTGGAACCGAACCCGGGACCCTTCAGTCCGCAGGCCGACGCTCTATCCACTGAGCCAAACCGGTTAGGGCTACTTTGGTATTCTTGAGGGGAAAAGAGGGATAGACAGCTTTGACTGTTTTTAGGCCCTTGCAAAGACTGTTATTTATATGTGAGCTCATGATGAAAGGAGGGGAAAGGAGATATAGTTCTGTAATACATGCTTTCTGTCTCAGGCTGAAAGTCACAACATGAAAAACCAACAGATGGATCCCTTTACCAGACGACAATGCAAACCTACCATCGTTTCTAATGTGAGTGCCTAAAGAGGACGTTTTTACTCAGGACCTACATTCTGGGACATAAAATGAGTTTCATTAGGAGATTAATAAAGAAGTTAAAAATAATGTTGTCTTAGTGGGATTTGCTTGCTTCAAACTCTTGGGTCTGGATACTTCCTTTTTTATCTTGCTATAGGACATCCAGGTGGTAAAAGCCTGGCATAGGTTTATAGAAACCTATGGACTAAAGCACCCTGTGCCACAGACATTAGAAATGTGTAGGCTGGGTCACCCATCTAGACCTGGCTAGACTGGGGGTGGCTTCAAAGCCTTTTGCTGCCTTGAGGAAAACCCCACTAAGCCGTTGGTGGAACACTGTGGTGCCTGTGATATTAATGGTGGTAGATAGGAAAGAATCTCAGTAGGACAGTCTGAGTGTTGAATAATCTTATTTCCTCTCTCAGTCCAGAGACCCAGCTGTTCAAGCTGCCATCTTGGCCCAGCTGAATGCAAAATATGGTTCGGGAGTGTTACCAGATGCTCCAAAGGAAATGAGCAAGGTAAGTGCAGCGCTACCTCCCCTGTGCCAGTGGAGCAAGGCTGCCTAGTTTGGACTTGATTTCCCATCTGGAGGAACCTGAAGTCCCACTGACCATCCTTTCTCCATCCCAGTTATGTACAAATGTGGTAAACAGCTACTGAATTTTGGTCAGATAATTTAAATTCTAATCCAACACCACTTCTTAAGGCCTTCACTGCAGCTTTAGGCAACTGACATCTAGTCCTCTGATCCACATTTTCTCTTAGGTACAATGGGTATAATACTCTATACCCTGCCTACCTCACAGAAAATTAGGAGGAGCAAATGACATATAAGGATCAAACAATGATGAAAGTGAAAGCTCTTTGAAAACTAAAAATCTAAACTGAGGAACTTCCCGAAAGAGAACTACTTTTCTGCCTAAATTAGATCTTTTCCTGTAGAGCCCAAACTGCCAGGAATTCCTGAAATCTTGGGTCAGAAGGTTGGCTTGTCTTAAGCCTATCTTTCTACCCTCACACCATAGGCCTGAGTCTGCCCTTTCCTCTTTGCTTTTAAGCTTCAGAAAAGAAACGTCTTTGTCTGTGGCCTCCTTCCTGTCCTCTGAGAAAAGGAATCAGAAAGGAGCCTTAGTAGGAAGATCTAATAAACTTGAGCAAGAGCTTTTTCCATTAGTTCTGCTTGAAGTCCACTTACATTTATGCTTTTCTAATTAGTTTTCCTCTTCACATTGCAGGGTCAGGGAAAGGATAAAGATTTGAATTCTAAGTCAGCCAGTGACCTCTCAGAAGACTTGTTCAAAGTACATGATTTCGATGTGAAGATTGATTTACAAGTTCCCAGCTCAGGTAGGTGAGGATGGGAGTGGTAATGGCCAAGGAACAGATAGCTCCATGGCCCTCTCGGCCTGCAAGGCAGCCTGATTTAGGGAAGAAATGGGGGTTCTGCTCCTCAGTATTTATAGAGGCTGCAGGTATGTTTTGAGAGGGAATAGGGACGGACATTCAGCAGGGCTACCTGAAGGAATAAAGCACTACTTTGTAGGTACCTCAGCTGCCAATTTGCTCTTCTTTCCCATAGAATCAAAGGCTTTGGCCATCACCTCAAAAGCTCCACCAGCCAAGGATGGGGCTCCAAGGAGATCTCTGAACTTGGAAGACTACAAAAAACGACGGGGGCTTATTTGAGTGCACCCAGCCTGCTGCTTCTGACCCTGCATGCCCCATCAGTGTCCCACCTTTCCTCTTCCTTTGATGTGCCCTCTTTGGGCTGGAGCAGCAGTAGAAACTGGGAAGAGACTCTAAACTGCCAGTCATCTGTAATATAAAACATTTGCTGTATAGACTTCCCTTGTCTGCACCATCTTCCATCAACCCTCCCTACCTCCAGGCCTCACCCAGTGTGGACCTGGGCTCTCTTGGGCTTTATCCATGTCTTTAGATTTGTGTTTGCCTTTTTTTTTTTTTTTTTTTTTTTTTTTTTTTTTTTTTTTTAAACCAGCACAGTTCATTGGCCACTCTGCACGCATTCAGTATTACCGTGAAGCTGGAATTCTTGCTGGAGCCCCTGGTGGTGATAGCAGCAGCACTGGGCAGTCTCCTCTCTGGACTGCATTAAACCCAAACATTGAACATTTGGAACCTGGCCCTTGTGGAGGGAGTGGGTTCGGGCACCTACAGTCCTCCATCCTCTCTCCTCATCTTACTCTTCTTCCCATCTCTGTGGAAGAGGGGTTTTCAAAATCAATTTAGTTTCCAAAAAGTGTACATTTGTGGGGAGGGAGGGGGGGTCTATTTGAGAGAGAGTGAGTGTGTGTGTGTGTGTGTGTGTGTGTGTGTGTGTGTGTGTGTCTGCAAGTGTGTGGATTTTTTTATCATTTTTTAAAAATGCAGTACTCTTTGTATCAGTCTGTCATGGGTCTATAGCTGTTTCAGATTTTTTTTCAGCTGTACTTGAGCATCTGAAACTGCAAGAAAGAAACTCATTAAATGTGATTCTTCTTAATAAACAGGCCTGACTGCTGTAGCTGTGTAACTTCCCCTTCCCCACCTCCTCTTCCTCATCACCTCCCCACCTTGAAGAAAACTCCCCAGTTAGGCCCCTTCCCTATAGGCTGTGTCCTGGCAGGTGGGAGGGAAGCCCACGGCCAAGTCCCAGGGAGGGCAGTGCAGGTGTCTTGCTCACCCCATGGGAACAGAACACAGCTTCTTGGCTGAGCGTAGAGTGAATCTTTTCCCACCCCATGTACTTGTCTCTTTCTAGTGATTCTGTTTTGCTGTTTCAGTAAGAATAATATTTTGTTTTTAAGAGAAAGTATTTAACATGATGTGGAGAGAAAGAACACAAAAAGATTTAGGTTGCAAATGTTACAAGCATGTGCTGTTTTGTGTGTGTGTATACATATATATGTGTGTGTGTATACATATATACTGTATATTGTGCAGCTAGGGTGAAGCCAGCAAAGAAGTGTGTATGTCTTTATGAAATGTTTGAAAAGAGATAAGCTGACTGCTTGATAATCATTCTCAGGTGTAAAGCTCCAAGTGTAAATAAAAGTGGCATTTAACAAATCTTTTCAGAACAAAGTACAGCTGACTATATATACCAAGAACTAAGCTAAAGAAACAGCTGAGAGCTGCTGATTCCCATGAGAGGGAGAGGAAATCTAGCTAGAAGCTCTACTTTGTATTTCTTCTCTACTTTTCTGTAAGGAAGTGGGGTGATGGGAAATCATGGAGTTAAGTTGTATTTAAACATAAAAATGAACTTGCTAATAACTCTTCTGGGTTTAGTAGAGCCTCAGCATTGCTTTAACTTAGTTTACACTTTTTTATTTTAAAAAAAAAAATGCAGTAATGAATCGTTTTTAAAAAGTATTGTGACTGTAAAATTGATAAATATAACTGTAACACAGCTATGTGGTAGCTGTGACACAGTTCAGTTGGGCAAAGGAGTGGTGATGGACTCATTAAAATCATATATACTTGAATAGTCCATTGACCAGAACCCTTTATAGACTATTGTATAAATGTGGAATCACAGACTGTTAAATGTTGCCTGGACTCCAGCAGAGTCCCGGAGGCTGCTGGGACCTCTCCTATCATGACTAACTTGGACTTTTTTCTCTTTCCTGGTTTTAAAAGACACGAAATTATAGAATCCGTAGAATTTGCTGGAGTCATTCTGATTCACCATGTAGATCTGTATTTAATATCATTTGGATTTGGAGAAGTGTCAATTACATTATGGCTGTGTAATAAAATTTTTATTAAAACTGCATCACACTGTAGCCACTTCACCACTACCTCCCCACATGCAGCTGCTGAGACTTTCGTTCTGAGACGCCAAAATAGCAGGGAGAAAAGCCAACCAAAGAAGACGGAAAGTTAACTCATCACTGAGTAGCCTACTCGGTGATTGCAATCAAGACTGAGGACTTGGCTCCAGTCTCACCTGAGGCAGGGCCTCTGAACTGAAATCCTACCCAGGCATAAGACATGAAATCATAGAATCAGCTGAGCTTCTTGGTGGTTCACAGTATTTCTTGTTTTCTTGTGCTGGGAAATTGCTGCAGGGCCCCCCTGCTCCACACCCCACTTCTACTCCCCACAATGTGGTTTCAGTGTTGATGGGTGCAGTACCTAAGGCTGTTTTATACATTTTTCACTTCCTTCCAAGAAGCAAAAAGGCCAGTGTCCATATGCCTAACTCATGATGTATAGGTCTGTTTGTCTGTCTTGCTTCTGACAGGTGCAGGGAAAGTCTACGCCTGCAACTTCCCTTGAAAAAGAATGCTTTTGTTTTCTTTGTTTCTGTTGTGAAATCCTGACCTGTCACACAAACTGTACAGATATTTGTAAATAAATTTTATGCCGTTTTAACAAGAGGATCAGATTTAGTCCACAGATTGCATCCTGAATGGCAACTCTCAAAGTCATGTTTTGAAAATCCATGAGAGCCTCTCTTGCTTTCCTTTCTCTTAGTCCTACTTGCCCCCCAAATGAAAGTGGCTGTTTTCAGCTCTTCAGCAGCCTGGTTTCCCAGAAGCCTCTTTGGTATGGCAGTTGTCTAGAGCCAGGGTGACCTTCAATTGGCCTGATTTACTTCCTACCTTGGAAGATACACCGCACTTGAACAGAACTGGGTAGGCTCCTGATACCCTACCTAACCTTAGTGAGCATCTGGTCTGTCCAGCTTTCAGTTGGCTTAGGAGCAGTTCCTTTGCTATCCTGTTTTCTTGTGAAGGGAAACCCGAGGCACCTGTGTGGCCCTGGAGGAAATGCTGATAACCTTCCCTCTGAGCCCCCAAGCCAGGAAGATGTGCAAGGGCACCTGACACCCACTGCCTGAGGCTAGGCCAGTGGTCGGCAAACTCATTAGTCAGCAGAGCCAAATATCAACAGTAAAATTGAAATTTCTTTTGAGAGCCGAAAACTGACTTCTGTGCATGGGCCACGAAGTTTCAATCGCACTGTACATGCGCACCCGCACATGGTATTTTGTGGAAGAGCCACACTCAAGGGGCCAAAGAGCCGCATGTGGCTCATGTGGCTCGCGCTAGGCTGTGTCTCAGATCTTTCTGCCCTTGTTCTCCCTAGGAAGCAAATTCCTCCCCTTTTGAGATGGAAAAGTGGGAGGTGACCAGTCCTAGCCTGCCTCTAGTGTTGGAAGAGGTGGGTCACTGCGGTTCACCCAGCAACTTAGTCCAAAGAGGGTTTACTCCAACTCCCTTTCACTCCCACTACCTGACTATTGGGAGCAGTGGGCTCCCTGGGCCCTAGAGAGCAGGGATTTGAGCAGAGGACAGCCATCTGGTGCTGTGGAACAGCCACATGCTGACCACCGTGGAGGGTGGGATGCAGAGGGGAAAGGGGTGCAAGGTTGGCCGGGGATTGGCTTTCCTTGGGTAATCCTGAGTGCCAGTGTCCAGCAGTTCTCCAGGGCTGGGAAGCCACTGACTGACCCCCAGCTCAGAGTCTTTGCATAAATGACTTTCTGAGCCGCAACCTGCCTTCTCTGTCAAGTTCCCCAGGCCAGGCCAGCCCCAGTGTGGGCTGAGCAGAACCAGGAGATGGAGTTTCTTGACCATGCAGAGGGGCTTAGCCACTGCAAAGGCACATTTAGGCTTTCAGCCAGTGCTCTGGACCCAAGGGAGAGCCAAGAGCTGCAAGGCACGTGGGTGCAGGGTTCACATCCCAGGTCTGACACTTAACTACCTAGGGCTGAGCTAGTTAACTCCTCTAGGACACAGAGTTCCTATATTTAATAATAAATATGCCAGAATCGTGTTAAAGATGAAATGTTCCTTTCCCCACTAGGGGTTCAATAAATACTGTTGTTAGTGATAGCAAAGGCTGTTGGGCTTGGGAAGACAGACTGTTGGGCTCAGGATGGAGGGAGGGAGCTGCGGGGTGAGGGAGGGGACTGAAGCCGCAGAACAGCCCCGGCTTGGGGGCGGGAGTGCAGAGGAATGATCAGAAGCTGGAGCGCTCGCTCGGCCCAGAGACCCAGAGACTCCTGGCAGGCTCCACCTGGGGCGGGGGTCAGGAGGGCAAGATCAGGTACCGACACGTGGGAGCTCAGACTGGCCTGGAAAACAGTCCGGGGAAGCAGAACTGTTCTCCAGCCCTCGACACGCACCCCCTTTATACAGATGGCAGGTCTTAAAGCGTCCCTCTCTCAGGCTTCAGTGGCTCCCAAGGCTGCCACCCAGCCACAACCGCAGCAGGCTCAGAAAACAGGCCCCACTTCCCCCCACCCTCCACACACATGTAATTAAAACATAAAAACAGGCCCTAGCTAGTTTGGCTCAGTGGGTAGAGCGTTGGCCTGCGGACTGAAGGGTCCCGGGTTCGACTCCAGTCAAAGGCCCATTGGTGATTCTCTCTCATCATTGATGTTTCTGTCTCTCTCCCTCTCCCATCATTGATGTTTCTGTTTCTCTCTCCTCTCCCGTCCTCTCTGAAATCAAAAATATATATTTTTTAAAAAAACACAAAAACAGTACAAAACCGGAAAATAAGTGTAAATAAGTCCAACAAAGTTCTGATTCTTTCCATAATGACTATGTCAATACCTACTTCCAAAATACCAGAATTACTTTTTTAATATATTTTATTGATTCCTCACAGAGAGGAAGGGAGAGGGATAGTTAGAAACATCGATGAGAGAGAAACATGGAGCAGCTGCCTCCTGCACACCTCCTACTGGGGATGTGCCGCAACCAAGGTACATGCCCTTGACCGGAATCGAACCTGGGACCTTTCAGTCCGTAGGCCGACGCTCTATCCACTGAGCCAAACCGGCTAGGGCCAGAATTATTGTTTTAAATTTTTTATAAGAGCTTATTTGAGCCAAAACTGATGACAATTTCTGGGAAGCAAGATCTCAAATACTCCAATACCAGATTCTAAAAAATAAAACAATGATTCTCTTTTAGCTGTCGATGGCCCTGCTTAGCTAATCGCATACGGAGGGAGACCGCATCTTGCGGCCACACACACATTCACCTCTCCTGGAATGCCCTGGTCTGTCTCCATCGATTGTCCCTGGAGGACTCCTCCTCACCCTTCTGTGCACAACGCAAAGGTCACCTCCTCCGGGAAGCCGTCCTTCCCACTCCCCCGCGGCTTTCCCCAGCGCGGCATACCCTTACTGAGTCTCCGCCCCCTCATCCCCACCCCCAGCCTGGAAGCTACTCGTTTCGCCGAATTAGTAGCTCCAGCACCCAGCGCTGCCTGGCACCTGGTTAACGCCCAATAAACGTGGTGGAAGGAAAGGGAGTGGGGGAAGCACTAGTGGACATCCAGCCGCAGCCGCGCCATTTGAGGCATAGGACCCTACCTCTCCCCTCCTATCTTGCCCCCAGACCACAGCGCATGGGGGAATGAGACCCAGCGGCACCGACACCGTCCGCAGTAGAAGCCCAGGGTGTCCGTCCTTTGGGTTCAACCCAAGGCCGCTGTAGATGGAACCTCCTGGTACCGGGCTGCTGTGCCGCGGCCCCGACTGACCCCGACAAGCCAACAACCTCCGCCTCGTTCGCCTCCTTGAGGGCCCAACTCCCAGCTGCTGCCTGCACGTGCGCGCTCTGGCGTCTCTGGGCGTGGAGCCGGCTGGGCGCGCGCGCCCGCGGCATCCCAGTGTGGGGACAAGGCCTCCGCGTTCAGGAGCGCTCCTGGGGTCACAGTGCCTGTTTTTGCTTCCTAAGACCAATAGGCAGGGCCTCTCAACTGGGGGAGAAAGGATGGAGCACAGCCTTTGACCTGGCCAGCGTTCCTGAATGGGCGGTCTTTTGCTTTGAGGAGATTTGAAGGCCTCTCTAGCAAGAGCGAAGCCTTTAGTGTGTGTGTGTGTGTGTGTGTGTGTGTGTGTGTGTCCCACCCGGTGGTCCATGGACTGTTCGCTGCGCACTGGGGGGTAGAGGTCACGCTGGCAGGCAGAGACATCACAAATTTAATTAGGGGATGCGCCCAGCCCACCCCGCAGTTACAAGATGGGGAGCATGGGGGACAGAAGCCTAATACACCCCGGGCCTTAGAGCAGTTGCCTCCATCCATACCAGCAGCCACATCCCTGACCTCAGATACTCCCTTCACTTGGCCACTGGGAGAGTTTCTGAGAGTTCTGAAGAGAGAGGAGAGAGAAACACAGGAACACAGGCTCCTGGGAGAGATGGGAAACCTTGTTTCTGAAATATGTCAGGAGAGAAAATGTTCTTGTTGCGCATACACAGGCGTGGTGACACATTTTGTTCCTTTTAGAGGAGAGTGATTCAGATGGTGGAGGGTCAGCGAAGGCTGCTAGATCTCTAGCCCTACTAAACTCTAACCTATCCTAGCACCTAATTCCAGAATATTCCCACAAAGTCTCTCAATTATGAGACCAGAGATGGATGGCATGGGGAGGAGGAGAAACCCAGAGGTAAAGAAAAGGGTCTACGGCTGTCAGTTGAAGATAGCCATTCACTCCCTCTGCCCAGGAGGAAGACCTCCAATCCTTCCCCACCCCCAAGTTTCCACTGGGCCCCAGCCAGGCCAGCCCTCCAGCACCCTCTGTAGTATTCTTCAGCAGAGAAGGGCATCTGATTGACCAAAGGTGGGAATTATGTGCATGAAGCCTCTGAAAGACCAGGGTCTCATTGACAGTCCCTTGGAAAGAGTAAATGCAGCCATTTGGCATCTTGGGGTTTGTTTTCCGGTTGGGTCCTTTCTGGTTTCCTTCCTCCACAAGACAATGTAAAATTATACACCACCACTCCCAGGAAGGAGGGAGTCCTCATAGGAGTTACTCATTCCTGTATTCCTTTCACCTAGCACAGTGCCTGGTTCATAGCAGCTGTTCAATGGAAGTTTGTTTGCTCTGTGAGTGACTGAATGAATCACAGGTCTCATCACAGAATATTGGAATCTTGGACTTAGTCCCTTGGAGGATAGATACCAAGCCCCACAGAGCATGTCTGGGAGTTGCTGACTAGAATGAGACCCTGTATCACCTGGTCTAGAGAAACATTTCCTGCCACCCCTTCTGCCCACTCCCAATACACACACACACACACACACACACACACACACACACACACACCATAAAGGCTTCGCTCTCACTAGAGAGGCCTTCAAATCTCCTCAAAGCAACAGATCGCCCATTCAGGAACACTGGCCAGGTCAAAGGCTCTGCTCCATCGTTTCTCCCCCAGTTGAGAGGCCCTGCCTATTGGTCTTAGGAAGCAAAAACTGGCACTGTGCCTGGCAAGGGATGGTGAGCAGTGACCTTGCTTCTGTCACTGGGGCCACTGTGCTGCCCTGGGGTGGGGTAGAGGAGGGGCAGTGCTAAATCAGGTAGGCTGGGGAATAACACCAAGATCCCAGGAACCCCTCACCTCCCAGACCCCATTTCCCAGGCTTCCCCACCTTTTGTGCCCTGGCTGTTACCCCCTAGGAGAGTGTAGCCCTCAGACCAGATAAATTCTGAAGGCCATGGAGAGGCATGAAAACTCAAACACACCAAGTGCAGGCTTCTAGGGTCCAGAAGGATCCTGAATGAGATGCCACAGAAGGAAGACCAGTTCTTCCCTCAGACATGCTTACCGTATTGGTAAGGCAGAGGGACTCTCGTGACCTATCTCAGATCAGCCACCTAATGACCATTAAAACCTTGAAACGTTCTTCTATGCCTCCATTTCCCCCCTTATTTATTTATTTATTTATTTATTTGCAGAACAGAGGCCATTCCTCTATCTACATAGTAATCTGGTTTTCTCTACATCCTTCTACTCACATTCATTTACTCATGACCTCAAGGACTGGGAAAACTGAGGCACGAAGGACAAGATTCCAGGATTTGAAAGGTCATTCTTGGCTCAACTAAGAAGACATGAGAGCCCCTTGACCTTGTCTACAACTATATTGGGACCCACAGGCCCTGCCCCAATATATGCCCTTATGCTTTCTGCCTGTGGTTAGGTAGAAGCAGACTCTTCTTTCATTTGGTAAGGTAGGAACAAAACTACCAGATGTTAATGAAAGATACTGAACACAGCACAGGAATAGCAGTCAGGGGACCTAGTCAAAATACACTCTGGATTTTCCACCAACTGGCTGTGGGACCTTCTATAAGTGCCTTCACCCTTTTGTTACTTCTCCTGTGTTGTGAAGCTAGGCTACATCTAAAGGTCCTTTCCACTCTAAAAGTCTATGAAATTAGTTCTCATTTCAAACCCATTCCCAGGTTTGCCCTTACCTTTCCAGTGAGGGACTCCTGGGCAGGTATGGGCAAAGAGCTCTTCTTTGGCTACGGACCCTTGGGCAAGCGCCTGATACCAGAAGAAAAGAAATTGCCCCTGAGTTTTCTCTTGGCAGCCAGGACAGAGACCCAGTTCCCACCCTGCTTGTTCCTCTAACTGTTCCTCTGGCTGTTACCCCCTAGGAGGGTGTAGCCTTCAGATCTGATTGCCCAGGCATGGACAGGCACAGTGCCTATCTTTCCAATTCTGACAGGTCCTTGCCAGCTCTCCCCATGCTGGGTTTGTCCCCAGTCCCCCTCTGAGGGCAGTCGCTTTCCAGCTCCCACCACAGACCAGGGCAGCTCCAAAGGAGGGAGAGACGTGAGTCCAGGAGACGTGGGTGTTTCAGGGACTTCAAGCTCTAAAGTACACCCCTCAGCCAGACACCCGGGCTCCTCCAGACTTCTGTGCCTCAGAGGGGGTACCCTGTGATTTTCCAGGTTCTCCACGGAGGACTCAGTGTTCAAACTCCTGTATTTTCTTCTTTCTCTCACTTATTTCCTCAGTTTCTCCTCCTTCCTTCCCCTCCCACTCCTGCTTCATCAATTTCTCCAAGATCTTTATTCTTTGCTGAAGGTTCCCATTCTTCCTCTGAGCCCTCCTTTTCTCCCCTCCTCCGGGCCATCCTTGAACCCTGGCTGACTGACGGGAGATACGGAAAGGAAAGCTCCTCCTTTGGGCCATCAGCATCAGGGGCAGTCCTGAAACACTCTCCCCGCACAGCCCCCAACAATCCCTAGGCACCAGGCACCTGATAAGGGATCCTCACTTGTGGCATTTGGGGGAAGACAGCAAATGCTGTGAAATACTGAATTCTACTCAAGCAGCCTTGCAGTTCAACTGACCACTCACATGTGAAGTGGCCAAAGACCCACCACAAAGATGCCACCGATGAGCACATGGCAGTGTATGAAACACTTCACCACCATCAGCAGTCTTCCCAGTTTCACAGCCCAACTCTGTGAGTGGGTGAGGTTTTCCTAATCACATTCAGAGCGAGGTGAACCTGAGATTGGCTATTTCTACCACCCACACTAAAACTATTCTAATGCCTAATCAATGGACACAGACAACAGGGGGGTGGGGCATGAATGGGAGGTGGGGGGTAATGGGGGAATAAGGACACATATGTAATACCTTAATCAATAAAGAAATTAAAAAATAGATAAAATAAAACTATTCTAACGTCTTAGAGATCTCACACCTTCCATTTTATTTTATTCTTACAGCAATCCTGTGATGTGGACAACAACCGTGAGGAGGAGAATCAGCAGTCCAAGGAGAGGAAATGACTTGCTTACAGCCACACAGCGGACTCCAAGCCGCAGACTACAGAAGGAACGGGGAAGAGGGGCTCAGCGCTGACCCCATCAGCCAGCACCAGGTGTGCAGCCCGGGACTCGCCGGACTCGGCCAGGCACGTGGAGAGAGCCAGGCCCCGCCCCCTGGCCCTGTTCTCCGCCTGCCAGGAGTTTGAGGGAAGAAGTCTCGGCTGTTCCTCCTCGGACCATGTTTCCACTTGGGCGCACGCCCTGGGGTGAGGCTTCTTTGCAAAGCCAATGGCCTTGAACTCTGTGCTGAAGGGGCACTGGGCGGAGGGAAACCCGGAGACCAGGGTGGATGGAACGCGGAAAGGAGGCCGCGGGACAGGGTGGGAGAGTGAGAGAAAGACGAGCTCCTCCTTGCGGGGTCAGGGATCTGGAAGCCGCTGGGAGGAATCCTCTCCAGAGCGAAGCCAGGGAAGGCAGGAGCACTTGGAGGTGCAGCGGCCCCTCCCGCCTCCTCCAGGACGGGCAGAGAGAGGCCGCGAGAGCCAGGCCCTGATTTTTTGGCCAGGACGTCTGTGCTTCCCAGACAACCGGAGCCGCGACAGGGAGACTTCTCTGCCGGCCAAGGGCCCTTGGAGGCCCGCGCTTTCTCTGAAAGTGAAAGAAGTGGGCGGGGGGCGCGGCCGAGGCGGGGCCCAGGCGGGCGGCGGCGCAGGCTCCGCCTCGGGGCAGACTCCCGCCCGGGGCGCCAAGCGTCTCCAGTCCCCGCCGCGTCGCGGGCTGGTGGGCTCCGCTGCGGATCTTGTGCAGGGAAATGACCCTGCCCGGGGGCCCGACGGGCATGGCAAGGCCGGGAGGCGGGGGGCCCTGCAGCCCCGGGCTGGAGCGGGCCCCGCGCCGGAGTGTCGGGGAGCTGCGCCTGCTTTTCGAGGCGCGCTGCGCCGCGGTCGCTGCCGCCGCCGCCGCAGGGGAGCCCCGGGCCCGCGGGGCCAAACGGCGTGGGGGACAAGTCCCCAACGGGCTTCCGAGAGCTCCCCCGGCCCCAGTGATCCCGCAGCTGACTGTGACCGCCGAGGAGCCAGATGTCCCCCCGGCCAGCCCCGGGCCGCCCGAGCCAGAGGGCGGCTGGCTCCCGGCCGTGGGCTCCTCGCACCTGCAGCAGCCGCGCCGCCTCTCCACCTCGTCGCTTTCCTCCACTGGCTCCTCGTCGCTGCCGGAGGACTCGGAGGACGATCTGCTGAGCGACAGCGAGAGCCGGAGCCGCGGCAACGTGCAGCTGGAAGCGGGCGAGGACGTGGGTCAGGTACGGGCCGCGGGGGCGGGGCCGGGGGCCGGGCGCGGGGGACCCAGCTCCGAGCTCTCTGAGGTCCGACTCCGGCCCCAAGGTCCCTCCGCCCAGGGCCGGGTTCTCACTGCCCAGGGGGCTTAGGGGCCGGAGGGAGGCCTCTGGCGGACCCCCCGCCTTGGCAATTTTTACCCCTTTTCCACGGGAGGTTCGCGGGCCGGGCCCTGGGGCGTCTAAGAAGGCGAGTGAGGAGGAGTCTGCGCCCGGCCTCGGGGACTGGGTGGGGTGGGGAGCGGGGAGCGTGACCTGCCGGCTGCGAGGTGGGACTTGAGAGATCGGAGGGGTTGGCTTGCCCCGCGAACTCTCGGGGAGAGAGGGCCGCACGAGTCACTCAATCTCGCCGCCCCCTCTCCCGCGCCGCGGCCCCACCCCCGCCGTTGCCACGGTTTCCCTCTCCTGAGTGGGAGTGGAGCGGCGCTCCAGGCTCAGCTCGGGAACCGCCGCCGTCTGCTCCCGGCGCCCGCACAAGGCGTGGACGCGGGGAAGGAGGAGCGCAGGGCTGGGAGCTCTGGCAGACTGCGGAACGCCGCCCTCCCCGGCTCACTGCTACTAATTACGGCCGAGGGGGGGTAAACTGAGGCCGAAAGGGCGTGATGGGCCTGTTAGTCGCCGCCTCTCATGTCAGAGGCCTGGTTTGACCCTCGAATAATCCAGGCCAGGGTGCGGTGAAGTCATTCCGGGTGCCTGCCCCTTAGGGGTGTGCCGCGCCCAGAAGAGCCCCTTGTTTAAACGAAGGCCAAATACTTTAAATAACTCACGGCCAGTGCTAAGGAGTTGCTCTAGAATCTAGATCCACGCTATACAAGTGTCCCTGGAGCTGAGGGAGAGGCGAAGGGCGCCCCGCGGGCTCTGGTGGCTCCTGGCCTTCCCAGAAGGGCGGTGTGAGCCGCGGACGCGCCCGGGCTGCTGAACCCAAGCTCCGCCGCGCGCTCGGATTGGAAGAGGCGGGGAGACACTTTAACGACCTGCATTGGATCCGTGACTCGGTTACCCCCTGAGACTTACATTTCCCAGAGGGCGGCATGGTTTGTGACACAAAATAAAAAATAAGTCTCATAGAATAGGAACAACCCGCTGCCGGGTAGGTGCGGGGAGTCCCTCTCCTCTCCCGGGAGTAAGGGGGCCCCTGACCCAGGATAGTTCCTAGCGCAACCCTGGCCCAAGTAGGGAGGCGGGGCCGCCGAGGGGTTCCCAAGGAGGTGGACTGTGGGGCAGTGAGCGGTCTCCTCCCTCCCTGCCTCCTCGGAAACACGGAGCAGCAGTTCTGGGCCCACGGCTCCCCCGCTCAATCTATGACAGCTGAGAGGCGGGCCCAGGAGGGAGGGCCCACGAGGGCAGCCCCCGGGTTCTCTCTAACGTCCGTGGGCGGAGGAGGTCCGGCGGCCCAAGCCCGGGAGCACCGTCGGCAGCTCGGCCGCGGTCAGCACTCCGGGAGCGGTCGCAGCTGCGCCCTGGGTGTCTCTGGCCGGGCTCTCCCCCACCCTGGGCCTCGCCGTCCCCGAACGGAGCTGCAGCAGATGGCCTCTCGAAGGCCCTTCCAGCTCCAAGGCTGCGTCTCTCGGGCCTTCCCAACCCCCAGCCCGCCGGGGCCTCCCCGAAGGCAAACAGCCACGGCGGCGGCAGATAAGCCAGGAACTGTTGACAGAGGCCTCCTGCGTCCGCGTGGAAGGGCCCGGCTCGGACTTTGCCTCGCGGCCGGTCGGGAGCGGCACAGCGCGCCCGCCAGGCTGCCTTTAGGGCTTCCCCAGGCAGGAAGCGGAGCCCACGAGCTGGCTGGTCTTAAGGATGCACCGGGGAGAAGGGCTCTGTGGCAGAGCTTAGGAGCTCCCGGGCGCCAGCCCCTTGCAGTCAGGCCTGGGCAGATAACCGGAGTAGCCAGAGCAGAAGGAGGCCTGGGGAGACTCTGCCTTGCCTCTGCCTGGCACATGCGTCCTTCCCCTTCTCCTCCTAGGATCCCCCAACAGCCTTCCAAGAGCCCGGAGCCTTGCTCCCCGCAGGGTAGTTGGGGCTGGACAGCTTCCCTCCCTCCCTGGGCCTTTCCTCCGGTATAGGGAAAAGTCATGGGCAGGGAAACCTATACAGGCGAGGGAAGGGGGAGTTAGGGGCCTACCCCCAAGGGCAGCTGCCTGAGTGTCTGTATTCTTAGGCCTTCCCTGTCTCTTAACACAATGTTGGGGTGTTGCTCTAGCAGAAGAGAGGATGTTTGGCTCCTGTTCATTTGTTTCTCTTCTCTCGGTGCTCCAGGATTGGTAAGGAGACCTGGATGCCATCCTGTCCTGGACCCAGAACTCCCACACTTCACTTTTCTACTAATTATAGAGCAGAATTTAGGTTAACTGACTTCCTTTTTATAAAGTAAATGCCCTGGGGAAGGTGAAGTCGTGGGTCACTTATACCTTAGTGCAAATGATTTTATAAATTTAAACTGATTGCTTTCACCACCACCACCATTACCACCACCACAGGGAGTGCTATTTGATAGGGCAGTGGCAATATGGGGAGGGGGTTGGGCTGGTAGAGAGCTTCAGCCCATGACTGAATGGCTGGAGGCAGGGAGTGGGAGGCAGGGAGTATGGGGATGAGTACCAAAGGCAGAGCAAAGGGTCCATTCTGGCAGAAGATACACTGAGTACCTGATATGACATAAGAAGCAGGAATCCTCCAGGCTTCCAAACAGAGCTTAGATAAAGGCCAGTTAGAGGCTTGAGTCTAGCAAAGCCCTGCCCAGAGAGAGATGCTCCTAGTCCAGCTCCAGGAGTGAGGAATTGTCAGAGGGTCCTCCTGTGACTTCGTTAAAGACACATGGGTCAGCTCTCATGGGCTTTTTGCCCCAAGATGAGTTTGTTTCCCAGTCTTCTGTGGGGAGTAGACTGGGCCAGAGGATGGTGCTTTGGCCCTCTTTGCAGGTAGATTTCACTTTGTAACATAATAAATCTGCTTTCTGAGATACATACAATAAAAGCCTAACCTGCTAAAAAATATCTTCCCTGCTGTTGTTCATTTGCCAAATCATCACCCAACCACCAAAGAATGTTTCACATGCATCTTTTTAAAAATATATATTTTATTGATTTTTTACAGAGAGGAAGGGAGAGGGATGGAGAGTTAGAAACATCGATGAGAGAGAAACACTGATCAGCTGCCTCCTGCACACCCTCTACTGGGGATGTGCCCGCAACCAAGGTACATGCCCTTGACTGGAACGGAACCTGAGACCCTTGAGTCCACAGGCCAACGCTCTATTCACTGAGCCAAACCGGTTAGGGCTCACATGCATCTTTTAAAAAATATATTTATATTGATTTCAGAGAGGAAGGGAAAGGGAGAGATAGAAACATCAATGATGAGAGAGAATGGGGCTCAAGCCCACAAACTGGCATGTGCCCTGACTGGGAGTCAACCCTGTGACCTCTTGGTTCATATGTTGGTGCTCAACCACTGAGCCATGCCAGCAGGGCAGGATATGTTTTTAGTGATTTTTTGAGAGAGAGAGAGAGAGAGAGAGAGAGAGAGAGAGAGAGAGAGAGAGAGAGAGAGAGAGAGAGAGAGATGGATGTGAGAAAGAAACACTGACAGGTTGCCTCCTGTATGCACCCTGACTGGAGATCAAACCCACAACCTTTTAGTGTATGTGATGATGCTACAACCAACTGAGCCACCTGGCCAGGACGGACATATGCATCTTTATATGCATTATACCCTAGGGGGGGTACCAGGTAGTTCCTTAAGATGGAAGATGGCAATGAGTTCCATGACACTTGTATCAACTCCTTCCATGTTTGAACAAATCCATTACTGGCAGGGGAGCTAGATTCTGTCATACCACCTCAGGAGGTAGCTGGGAGGGCTCAGATGACATAATAGGTATGAAAGCCCTTTGTAACCTGCATGACTAGAACCAGCCTTTGTCTTTGCTGCTCTCAGCTGACATGATCCTCTCAAAATGGTGGTGGTAAGGGTAGATGATGCCCCAATTTTACATCATCTTGGGAGCAGGTTGATTTTGTGTTATCGCATATCAATCAACTGGCAGTAGTCCTGAACTGCAGGTGCTAAATACTCTTCTACCAGGTCTACCTCTATCTAACTTCAGCCCCACTCACTGCTCCCACATGATTGCAGAAGAAAGAATAATGCAGTTCTCCCATCTCATTTGACCCAAGGCTGATTCCCTCTTCTATTGGAGCGGCTACAGAAATAGTTGTATCCTCTGATTAACTCCATTCTGGTCCCACTGTCCCCCACAGTCTGCCAGTAGGCCCCTAAAGCTGCCTCAAGCCCCACAAGTAACCTCATTCCTTTGGATGAAGGTATCCAGCCAACAGAGAGGGGTCTCCTGGCAGATCTCAGTGTTTCCCCAGTGATCAAAACACACCACTTTGTGGTTTGCAAATTGCTTCACCTAGTACACAGCTCTTTCTAGTGTGTAGGTCCCATTTCCCCCAAAGGAAATCGGGGTGGTAGCATGGACTTTGGAACCTGCTGGGGCAATTGGAACATAGGGAAGGGGTTGGGCTGGTAGATAGCTTAAACCAGGGACTGGGAGGCTGAAGGCAGAAAGTGAGGGCATGGCTTGAGGTTTCCCCAAATCATCTGCTATCCCTGTATGCCATATCACTCCTCACCAGTTAGCAAGACCCAGGGCACCCTTGGTCCTCATCTGGATCTAGAAACCTGAGCTTTGAAAATGCAATACAGAGCTGAGGGTCTGTTATCTTCGATGAAACTGAGAGGGGAATGTGGGTTTTGATGAACCTCCTGCCTCATGACCACTGCTTCTGGCCTCCACCCAATCCTGAGAGCATCTCATACTCTGGACCTTTCCTCAATTTGAGCCTCAATTTCTTCCTATAAAATAGCAATACTGCCACCACCTCATGCACTTGCTGTCCTTGTGCATCATTATCATGATTCTCAAACTGAGAGTGGGAGAAGAGGGTATAGGGTGGTGCCGCTGAATACACATGGCACATACATCTTCCTGGAATTTTATTTGAAGATTTGGAGGTGGGAGAGTTTATAATAAAACTTGGATTGTTATGCAGCATAATGTAAGCCTTGTAGGTATTTAAAGAGTGAACAAGGAGTTTTGAAAGAGCTGTCATGCTTCTAGTGGGTTGCTTCTGGCTACACCCCTGGATCCCTGGGGATTGGACACGTGATCACACCCCAATATGCCATGTAGGGACTGCAGTAAGAAAGCAGTAGCAATGCTGTCCTGTGGAGGTTGAGAAGGGCCTGGCATACAGTAGGCGGTCAGTAAATGGTGGCTTGTGTTATGGCAGCAGCTATATCTTCCCAGAGGAAACAGGCTCACACAGATGAAGTTCTCGCTTGGACTCAGCTAGACCATGACAGAGCCAGGACTGGAACCAACTCCTGACTCCCCATCCAGTGCTCTGCCACTAACCCCCATCTCCTCCACATAGGAAAGGGCTTAATAGTCAGCAGCCTCCCCCTACTTAGACCACTACCCCAGTTCTCCCTCTCCCTCTGAGAACTCTCTCTAGTCAGGGAGGCTGGATTCCTGGGTTCCAGTCCTGTGGGAGCACACATGTGTAACTCATCTAAAAGCAGGCACCCCTGGGAGGAGGCAGCAGACACACCGTTTGGATGAGCAAACCTGTGCGCCACAAACCTATAGACATAGGAATGATGGGTTTTGGGTGGGAAGAGGAAAGGTCCAGAGTATGAGATGCTCTCAGGATTGGGTGGAGGCCAGAAGCAGTGGTCATGAGGCAGGAGGTTCATCAAAACCCACATTCCCCTCTCAGTTTCATCGAAGATAACAGACCCTCAGCTCTGTATTGCATTTTCAAAGCTCAGGTTTCTAGGTCCAGATGAGGACCAAGGGTGCCCTGGGTCTTGCTAACTGGTGAGGAGTGATATGGCATCCAGGGATAGCAGATGATTTGGGGAAACCTCAAGCCATTATTTCTTTAGACCCAGCCAGGCTGGCCTTCCTGCCCTGGGCCTTTGTCAAGATTTGTTTCTGTGATTGTCTCCCTAAATGAGAGGAACCTATGGTCCCAAAGTGAATGAACCAACAATCCATATTTTGAGTGTGCTCTCTCCTTCCTCCTCCTCTTCCCCCACAGGCAGCGTGCATCTCCTAAACTCTAAGGGACCCATGACACTTGCAACCAGGGAAGTAATGGGCAGCAGCATCTCATCAGGGACTAATGCCCTGAACCTGTCCCCAAGGTGCCCTTTTCTCTGACTCTCAAGTGAGCTGACAGCAGCTCCATCTTGGCTCACTTTTTCGTCATAACATTGCTAGTGAACCAAAGCAGCCGCTTTCCTGTTGCTCCTTCTATCTGTCCTAGGCCCTTCCTTGTTTCACTGTCCCCAGCTTTAATAAACATATTCTCAAAATAAGTTTAAAAAGCAATCCAGTCCAGCTCAGTGGTTGTGCATCAACCTATGAACCAGGAGGTCACGGTGTGATTCCAGGGAACATGCCTGGATTGCGGGCTTCATCCCCAGTAGGGGGCGTGCAGGAGGCAGCAGATCAATGATTTTCATCATTAATGTTTCCATCTCTCCCTCTCCCTTCTTCTCTGAAATCAATAAAAATATATTTTAAAAAACAATCCATATTTGTCCAGCTTCTACTTCATGCCAAGAAATGAGGCTAAGGGAGAAAGAGCCAGTCACTTTCAAGCCTCATTTACCACTCACAACACAGTGACATCAGTTATTTCCCCATTTTACAGATGAAGAAACTGATGCTCAAAGGCTTGTTTCTCAGGCCCCCAAATATCCTGACACACTGGTAGAAATGCAAGTTTTTTGTCCTACCCCAAACTTACTCAGAATTTTCCTGTAGTAAACCCAAGAACCTGCATTTTTTAACAAGGGTGGTCATCAGTTGATTCTCATGCTCACAAAAACCTCCGACAGCCCTGGCCGGCTTGGCTCAGTGGATGGAGCATCGGCCTGCGGACTGAAGGGCCCGGGGTTCGATGCCAGCCAAGGGCACATGCCTGGGTTGCGGGCTCGATCCCCAGTGGGGGGCGTGCAGGAGGCAGCCGATCAATGATTCTCTCTCATCATTGATGTCTCTCTCTCTCTCTCTCCTTCTCCCTTCCTCTCTGAAGTCAATAAAGAAATATATTTTTAAAAAAAAACACAAACCGACAGAGCAGTTTAATAACCTGCCCACACAGCTTTTGAGGGGCAGAACTGTAGTACAGACCTGAGCCTTCTGACGCTAAGTCCAGGGCTCTTTTCAGCACATTTGAGAAGCTGGATATCTATCACCACCCTGTGTGTCTCAATGTCCACCACATAGGCGCACAATAATGTTTCCTGAACAAATGAATGAATCGCGGGACCCTAGCTGCTTGCGATGGGGCGGGCCTGGCTGAGTCCCTGTCCTGAGGAGGGAGGGCTTATGCATTGATGAGATGCTGGACCTGCGGGCTCCGACCGTGTTGCTTTCAGAAAAGCCACTGGCAGAAGATCCGGACCATGGTGAATATGCCCGTCATAAGCCCTTTCAAGAGGCGCTACGCCTGGGTGCAGCTGGCTGGGCACACCGGTGAGCACGGCAGGCGCGGGTAGGGAGGGTGAGTACTGCGGAGGGAGGGACTAGGCAGCGTTAACCGGTGCCCATCTGCAGGGAGTTTCAAGGCGGCGGGCACCAGCGGGCTGATCCTGAAGCGCAGCTCCGAGCCGGAGCGTTACTGCCTGGCGCGGCTGATGGCCGACGCGCTGCGCGGTTGCGTGCCTGCCTTCCATGGCGTGGTGGAGCGCGATGGCGAGAGCTACCTGCAGTTGCAGGACCTGCTCGACGGCTTCGATGGACCCTGCGTACTTGACTGCAAGATGGGCATCAGGTACGTGAGCTCTGCCGGGCCGCGCGGGAACCATGGGGCGGGGGGCGCGGGGCGGTGCTCGGCCGGTCCGGGGGCGAGTCCGCTCAAGCCCCGCCGCTGCCTCCGCCTCCGCCTCGGCAGGACTTACCTGGAAGAGGAGCTGACCAAAGCCCGCGAACGACCCAAGTTGCGGAAGGACATGTACAAGAAGATGCTGGCTGTGGACCCGGAGGCGCCCACGGAGGAGGAGCACGCGCAGCGCGCTGTCACCAAGCCGCGCTACATGCAGTGGCGGGAAGGCATCAGCTCCAGCACCACGCTCGGCTTCCGCATCGAGGGTATCAAGGTGGGCCAGGCTCGCTTTGCTTTGCACAGCCCCGCCGCTCCTCCCCCCCAGCCCCACACCGCGGTGTCAGACCTCCAAGTCGGCCCCCACCCCTCTGAATAAGCACCCTCCGGCGGCGGTCTCGCTGATTCCCGGAGAAGTGTCTTCCGACGTCCAGGGAGATCCCGCTGCTCTAACTGATCCTCTCCCCTCTGGCGGGTACGGGCCCCTGACACTTCCTGTCCCACCTCCTTAAGAAAGCCGACGGATCCTGCAGCACAGACTTCAAGACCACGCGAAGCCGGGAGCAGGTGATTCGAGTCTTCCGGGAATTTGTGCAAGGGGATGCGGAAGTGCTGGTGAGTGCCGCATCCTAGCATCCTGAGCTGTTGGGGCGCCTGAAACCGAGGGTTGCCCCCAGACCATCCTGTCTAGTGCCCTCGCCTATGTGACCCCTATCGTAGCATTTTATCACATTGTGTTGTAATTTTTACGTTTCTTCCCTTCTGTTCTGCGCGCCACGTGAGGGCCTGTTATTCCTCCACGGTATTTACCAAGCAGAGCATGAGTCGTGACCCCTAATGTTAGCAGAAGCTCAGTCAGTGTTTCGTTAATTTGCCCTCCTCTCCTATCCTACCCTGTCCAGAGGAGGTATTTGAACCGCCTGCAGCAGATCCGGGACACCTTGGAGGTCTCTGAGTTCTTTAGGAGGCATGAGGTAAGAGGGGGAGGGTCAGGTTCCTGGTCTGTGGTCTGTGAGGGCTGCGCGGGCAGAGGGCGGGGGCTTCCCCAGGAAGGGCCGTGGTCTGATCTGGTGGGTTTTGGCAGGTGATCGGCAGCTCCCTGCTTTTCGTACATGATCACTGCCACCGCGCGGGTGTGTGGCTCATCGACTTCGGCAAGACCACGCCCCTCCCTGACGGCCAGACCCTGGACCATCGGAGGCCCTGGGAGGAGGGCAACCGCGAGGACGGCTATTTGCTGGGGCTGGACAATCTCATTAGCATCCTGGCCAGCCTGGCCGAGAGATGAGGCTAGGCCCCGGTCCCCGAGCAGACCCGCTGGTCTCCTAAATGGACCTGCAGCTTTGTTCCCGCTGTGCATGCTGGGAAAAGACAAACCCAGAGGTTGGGGTGGTTCATAGGGTCCTGTAGGACCAGGTGCCAACCACTGTGGGACGCACTGCACGCACCAAGGCTGTTCCCTATACAAACCCAAGCGGTCCCAGAGCCGATGACACTAATTTAGGGGGTGGGGGTAGACTGTGACAATGGGCATCTTCCTGAGTCCAGTTATTCTGAGGGGGCGCTGTACTTCTCCAGAGAGGTGAGATAATGAATTTTACTTCACAGGCACTAGATCTATTGATCTATCCTCCCCACACTACAATGGACTACCCACCCCAATAAAACTCAAAGACACCAGCTTTGGTGACTCAGACTTTATCTCCTCCCCGTTCTGGTCCCCTCTTTCTCAGTTCCCAGGCATCTCTAATGTCCACTCAGATCACTGGAGGATATGAAAAGAGTTCTTTTTTAAAAAGAAAATGTATTGATTGATTTGAGAGAGAGTGAGGAGGAGGAGGTTGAGGAGGAGGAGAGGGAGAGAGAGAGATTGTTTGTTGTTCCACCCATCCATTCATTGGTTGCTTCCGTGTATGTGCCCTGACCAGAATCCAACCGGTAATCTTGGTGCATCAGGATGACTCCAACCAGCTGAGCCACACTGGCCAGAGTGAGAAGAGCTCTTTATTAGAGTTATCTGTAGGGTTGTGGACTGCCCAGATGAAGGATACTCATAGGGGGAGGGCAGTCCAGCAAAGGCTTCCTGAAGGAGGCAATTTCTTTTTTTTAAAAAAAATATATTTTATTGATTTTTTACAGAGAGGAAGGGAGAGGGATAGAAAGTCAGAAACATCGATGAGAGAGAAACATCTATCAGCCGCCTCCTGCACAGCCCCTACTGGGGATGTGCCCGCAACCAGGTACATGCCCTTGACCAGAATCAAACCTGGGACCTTTCAGTCCGCAGGCCTACGCTCTATCCACTGAGCCAAACCGGTTTCGGCTGCAGGAGGCAATTTCAACTGGCCACCCACATCTGGGGAAAGGGGGTTGGCCTCTGCTCTGGTCCCAAAGTTCAAAGTTTGGGAGTGGCTAGGCTCTTCCCCAGGAGGCCTGGGTCTGGTTTCCAGGATGGAAAGTCCAGTGGTGCAGGCCAACCTTGAGACAGGCCCAAACATGCAGTACAAACTGGGGTGGAGGTGGGGGAGCGGCTACTGGAATAACAAGCCACCTAGAAGCCTGGGGAGGAGTGCAGGGAGGAGCCACTGCTAGCATCAATGCCTTTGTCCTCACCCTCAGGGCCCCTGGGGCCCAGCAGCTATAGATGGGATTCCAAGGGTTCCAAGGTTGGAGTCCTCTGGAATTGGGGGGCTTGAGGCCAGAGGGCAGCCAGCTCCCTTCCCAGCTCTTGAAGTTCTTCAGACTCAGTTCCTGGGCCTGTGGGGACCTTAGATCCTCCAGAGACCTGCTCCTCAGCCCAGCAGCCCTTTCTCTTCCTGGGCCCTAGCTCCAGTGGCAGAGGTGAATTCAGCACATCAGGGTAAGGGAGCAGTGGGCCAGTGTTGTTTTACGGCCTCCCTCCTGACCCCCAAGACAGGATGGTCAGGGCAGGTCACGGACACACCTGAGTCCAGTATTGAAGATGCTCCAAGATGCTGGCAAAACTAGGGCGGAGTTCAAGCTGGTGCTGCCAACACTGGGTCATGATAGGATACCTGGGGAGAAGTAGGAGTTTGTGCTCAACCACGGCTGTGAAGGACCCCCTTCCGGGGCAACACTCTATACCAGCCTTGGGCAAACTACGGCCCGTGGGCCGGATCCGGCTGTTCTATCCAGTTCTCTTGCTCTCCCCTCCGCTCCTTTACTTTGAATTTATATTGGTTCACACAAACACTCCATCCATGCTTTTGTTCCGGCCCTCCGGTCCAGTTTAAGAACCCATTGTGGCCCTCGAGTCAAAAGGTTTGCCCACCCCTGCTCTATACTCTCAGAGGCCCTAGACAGCCCCTGGGAAGGGCTGGCCATCAGTCCAACTCTGGCCATGAAATCCTACACCTCCTGGTTGGTGCCCAGGGTAGGGCCTATAGCTCAGTGAGAAAATCTCCCAGAGCAGTACCCCAAAAGATCTGCATTATGAGTGGGGGGAACCTAATGAAGCCCATCAGGCACAGCCTCCCTTTCCCTCACATGAGGTGGCCCAAGGCAGGGGAGGGGAGGGGAGGGTGTGGTATCACCAAGAGACTATCTTGGATGTGAAGATGCCCTCCAGGAAGGCGTCTGGGGCATCTACTTGACTGGCAGTAGAGCCTGGCAACCCTTTAGGTAATAACTGCCTCCATTGGAGGGAGGAGGGGAGTGATGAGTTATTCAAATCACAGGGGGCTGCTGGGAAACTCCCTTGAAGCAGCAGCCTTCCCCACCTCCCCAGGCCCCACACTTGTAGATATCTCTAGCCATCCAGAAGTCCCCCATCTTGGCCACTCAGCTGGGCCCACTGCAGCTCAGTAGACAGTTCCTGGCAGCAATGTCCATGCAGAGTTGGGAGGACTGCCAGAACTCAGAGTCTCTTGCTCTGATCTACTTTCATAAAAGTTATGTGGAAAGTCTCTTTCTTGGGCTAAGGGATCCCATGAACCAGTATGACTCCTGACCTGCCAGTCAAGTGGATGCCCCAAGAGGAAGATTTTCCTTCAGGTAGTGGTAGCCCTGGGCTATGTCCTGGGCCAGCTGGAGCAGGTCCTGCATGGCCAGAGGTGATGGCTGGCCCTGGATTGGGCAGAGGGTGCATTTGCCCATGAAGGTTTTGGCATACATGGACAGGGTCTTTCGAGGGACCTGGAGGGCTGGGAGAAGGATCTTAGCAGGTGTGGCGGGGCTGCGCCTCAGGAAACTTCATGTCCCCTCCAGACATCAACTCCAGCAGAATTAGGTGAGGGCCAGCCTGGAGGCTGAGCTCCACACAGTGCACAATGTTCTGATGGCTGAACTTGCTGGGCTGGTGGTACACATATCCCATCACCAGCAGGGAGAGAAACCACGCTTTAGGCTTCACAAAACTGGAGGGGACCTCAGTGTCCCTAGACTTGCTACCTCTTAGCCCCATGGTGAAGAGAGGCTACTCCTGCAGATTCTGGGTGCCTTCCCCACAACTTCCACATGGCCTCTGGCCCCAGGTGCACCGCCATGAGGAAATCCAGCTAGTCCTGAGGAGAGCAGAGTTCGGGCAGTCTAGGGAGGAAAAGGGCACCGAGCTCCTGTGTTCCCCAGACACCAGGAGAGTGGGTTGACCCTAGCATCAGCAATTGTTTTTCTCTCCTTGGAACCCTGCTCTCCTAACTCCAGCCAGAAGCCCCACCCCCTCTCACCTTGATAGCCACCTGCACGGCCTGGGGTCTCTGGGAAGGCCATAACCAGTCCCTCATAGACCTCTCCAAAGGCATAATGGCCCAGGGCTCTGCATGGAGACAGGTTAGAAGGGAGTGGGTAGCTGAGCCTGAGGAAGGGTTCTAGAGAGTCTAATGTCTCTTTACCTCCCTTCTCCACCCTCCTTTGCCCAGCTGGCCTGGGGGGTCTGGGCTTTCTCTACAACATGGCATGTTCCCAGGTGTAAGCCCTGCAGAGGCAATGTTGACTGGCACAGGGCCAGGGCAGAAGAGAAGACAGGTATGGGGTCAGGGTGGGGGTGGGAATCTATATGAGGTCTACCCTTAGGTCCTTGCTGACACCCTGAGTTGGAGGCAACCCTTGCTCCAAAGGAATCACATCCTAGGGTTCCTATCATCCCAGAAATTAGGGATGACATCTGACCCTGGACGAGTTATTTTCTATTTTGGAGCTTCTCTGGCTTCTATCTCCTCTACACAAGGTTTTTGGGCCAAGAGCTGCTCTCTAGGATCTATAATCCACCAGGGAGTGGCATGGGGGTGGGGATTCAGAGTGCATAGGGTCTCAGAAGGAGGGGGAGGACTCACCTGAGCAGAGGGACATTATTTGGAGAAATCTCTCCCTAAGCCCTGTGAGCAGAGGCCAGGACTGGGCTGGGCCAAGCCCCATCTGGCAGCAGTAGGGGTAAGGGGCTGTTCTGATGGTGGAGGACTGAAGCTTACTCAGCTGGAGCTCAGGGCCTGGCAATCCTGTCCCCCACTGGCCTGCCACTTCTTATGGTTCACTGAGGGTGGGAGGAACAATGACACACTCTCTCTGCCCAGCAGCCCCACCCTGCTTTGCCTCCTTCTGCCCAGGGCACCTCCACAGATGCCCACTAAGGCAAATGTTTTCCCCTGGGCCTCCCAGCTGCTTCTATCCTTAGAACCCCAGAGGAGTTCACCATTGCTCTGCTGGGAGTAGGGGGTCTTGAAATCAGCCATGTCTGCCCTTGAGACCCCACACAGCTCAGTGGAGAGGGGGGAAACCTTGAATCAGCCATGCTTGCTGAATGATCCGGACCCAGAATCAGGACCCACACACATAAGGAGGCTCATTGTAGAAGCTGCCACCACAGCCACTAATGGAACCAGAGGGCCTGATATGGGGGCAGGTCTAGGAAGAAAGAGAGACACCTCCAGTGGGAAGCTCCTCTCTGTCCCTTTACCCCAGGTTTTAGCCTTGCCTCAAGACTCAGCTCAAGTGTTAACTTTTCCAGGATGCTTTCCCACTTAACCTAGACAAACACAACCTCTCCCTCCTGAGAACCCTAAAACACTTTACATCCCCCATGGCAATTGTTACTTAGATATAGATATAGATATAGATATAGATATAGATATAGATATAGATATAGATATAGAGATATAGAGATATAGATAGAGATAGATATAGAGATAGAGATAGATTCATATATCTGGATAGATAGTGCCCCTCCCACACTAGACTACATGCTCCCTGAAGGCAGAGCATGCACTGATGCATCTCTAATCTTCTGCCCACACCCAGTATCCTCCTCCTCCTCCTCCCAGCCTGTGGCCCCAGGAATCCAGACCTTGGACAATGGCAGAACATACCCATGCAGGTGATGTTATTCACAGCTAGCTTCATGCCCTCTGAGCACATGCATTTGACCAACCAGAACTCTGCCTGACATTGACAGTCTTTCAAAAGGCAATGACTGCAATTGAGGGGCAGTTGGCTCTCCACTTCTCCATGATTCTCTGTGACTATGAGTAAAATAACTGATATTGCAGGTGAGGGAAGATGAGGTGGAGTGGGATGGGGGGGGGACACATATATGCTTTTGCCAGCCACATGTTTAATTCTAACCCTGGGCCTTGGAACAAGGAGTGGCGCCAGGAATTTAAGGGTGGGTGGGAGGTCTTGGGGGACTTCTGTCAGGCCTGCATACTCTCTCTTCTGGAATCCTTGAGCTTGCAGGTATTTGAGGAGAATTCATAGCAAGGAGATACTTGACAAGCACCCCAGAATGCCCCATACTAGCATCAAAACTAACAGCCCAGTTCCCAAATATTTCTGTGCTGTGCAAGAAGTAGGTAGTTCACAGTTCAGAGTTGCTGGCTCAGATAGGAGTGGGCTCAGGGATTGAGGAAAAGGGCTAGGCCAGGCTAAGGGGTGGGTGGCAGAGGCTAACACCTGCCAGAGGCTGCAGGCAGGGCTCAGCCCCTGGAAACTGAAAGTGATAGGGGGAGGACGGGGCATACAGTTGCCTCACTGCTGGGAAGGTGGCTTATGAACCCTGGGGAAGCTGGAGTCTCCCAGGGCTGTGGTCGGCAAACCCGCGGCTCCCGAGCCACATGCGGCTCTTTGGCCCCTTGAGTGTGGCTCTTCCACAAAATACCACGGCCTGGGTGAGTCTATTTTGAAGAAGTGGCGTTGGAAGAAGTTTAAATTTAAAAAATCTGGCTCTCAAAAGAAATTTCAATCGTACTGTTGATATTTGGCTCTGTTGACTAATGAGTTTGCCGACCACTGTCCCAGGGGAAATCCCAGTATGGCCTCCTCTACACTAGCATTACAATACAGGTGCTGCCAGTTCACAAGTGGGAGCCAGGAGCCAGAGAGGTGGGGAGGGAGTAATCACCGGTAGGTCGGTCTCTGGCTGGTTGGGGCATCTCCTTGTCCGTCTGACCCCGCTGGTCCCATGTCCTCAGCTATAAAATGGGAGAGGCTGTAGATAATGGGAGAAGATGTATGTAGAGTATTTACAAACAGTACAGCCCAGACAGACACGAGGGCTCTGTTCTTTACACCAGTGGTTTCCAAACTCGAGTGTATTAGAATCACCTACAGGATGGATTAAGACACAGGCCTGGGACCCTCCTCTAGAGTTTCTGATTCAGTAGGTTGCAGAGGGGCTGAGTTTGCATTTCTAACAACTTTTTGGTGCTGACGCTACGGTTCGGGGACGCACTTTGAGATACACCGATTTAAACCGCCCCGCCTTTCTGCCTCTGCTCAGTTTGCTAGTTCAGCCCGCTCCAAGTTCCTGCGACAGCTGCAGAACAAGAAGGGGATCTGACGATGGAAAGGTCCTGGATTTAAACGAAAATCTGGGGAGTGCTGTCTGGAAGTGTGATTTGCAACTTATGAAACCTCTTTTTTGCTTTTTCTGACCTCTTTTTCTAAGAGCTAGTGCCCTACCTGCTCCGGCCTGGAGCGGTCTCAACCCCTTTCCCACCCATTCTTCTGAGGGACTCGGCCTGTTCATAGGCGTTAACCTCCTTCATCCTGGGGGGCTACCCAGCTGCCCTCCCCCAGGGTGTACCTACCGCGGTAGCCGCCGCCCCCCACTCCCAGCGGCCGGCTGCGGCCCAGGCAAGCGAAGCCCAGGCCTCTGCGCAGCCCTGGCCGCCCGCTGCCCCCTCCCGCAGTGAGCGACGGGCCTGGGAGAGGAGGCCCGCCACGTCCAGCCGCCCCCTTCGCCTGCGGAGAGACACGAGGTCGGCTGGTGGCGGGATCGCGAGCACGCCCTCACCCGCCGCCCTCCTCTCCCACTGCCCCGGGCTCGGTGGAGCGGCTCTCCAGTTTCTCGGGGGCGGCCTGAATCCGGCCTCCGTCCTGCCGCCGCAGGGGGGCCGACCGCCTCCGCGGACCGCCGGCAGCGGCGGCTCCAACTCGCCTGCGCGCAGCTACCGGCCGGCGGCGCGTTCGGGGGCGGACCGGGGGCTGGGCGAGGCTCTCCCCACCACCCCCCGCCCGGGCTGGGGTGAGGAAAGGGGCTCCCAGCCAAACCCAGGGACTTTGGAACCCCAAGGCGCTACGTAGAGCTCAAGTGTGCGCCTCGGGAAAAGGCTTGGGGTCCCCACGCTGAGCGCTGGGGCGGGAGCCAGCCCCGACCAGAAAGACGTAGGTGGTGTCCCCGCCTCCGCCGCCACCACCCGCCCAGCGCCCAGACCCCGGGACCCCTTCGGTCCCCTCTGTCGCCGCGAGCTCCTCAGCGGCCGAGACTCTCCGAGGCAGACGGGCGGCTCTTCGGGCTCCCGTGCGGACATCGGGCGCCGAAGCCTGAACCCGGAGGAGCGCTCCCTCCCTTCGAAGATCCAGCCGTCGCCTGGGCTCCGGAGCCGCCCGTTCCTACCGGCCCCGCCAGCTCCGGGACAGGCGTCCTCTCCCTGCTGCCCCTCGAGGACGTGAAGCTGCTCCCCGCCACCAAGGGAGACACGGCCGGGAGGAGGACGCCACGCACCCGTGACGGGTAGTTCTTGGAGCCTCGGCCGCTCGCGGCTCCGGAAGCGGAGTCCCCGCGGACAGAGGGCGCGGAGTCCCCAGCCCTCGCGTGGGTCCTGGGGCCGCCGCCTGGAGCAGAGGTTGGTGACAAAGACGGCTCCAGAGTTTCTTATCCGAGGACTTAGAGGCCCTGGTCGGTTTTGAAGAGATGGGACACTGCGTTTACACACCATAAAGTTACATTGTACACGTGGCTCCGCCGCTGCTTACGGGCCCTCTGCTGGGCGGGAACAGGCTCCTGGGGATGGGTCACTGGGTGGCGACGACGGCCACCCTCCCCTGAGTTCCGCCGGAAGAGGGGCAGTCCAGGTCGCCGGGCCCCGGTCGCTGCAGAACACCCTAAGAGGCCATGTGGCGCGCACGTGGCCTCCCCCCCGCCCCCCAGGGTAACCCTCAGACGCACAGGTTACCACCCACCTCTATTCCTTCTCTGCAGTTCCAGGTCCTGCCCGGCCTGGCGCCCGCCACACCTGCATGCCCCGGAGGCCCGGCAGCCCCTGTCACCACCACGTGCTGCCTGCTAGGGCCCGCGCTGTTTGCGGGGCCGCGCTGTCCGCTCGCCCCGCAGGAGGAGAACTGCCAAGGCCCCTTGGTGTCTGGGAGCAGGGAGGGAGGAAAGGGTCATAGAGCACCTGCCCGATCCAGGCGTGATGGATAGAGGAGGAAGGAGCCTGCAGCTCACCTGAGGGAATGGTGGAGAGGCTGGCTGCAAGCCGTAGGCCAGTTGGTGTTGGTGTCCTGGGGGCTTGGAGTTGGGGGGTGGGAGGTGAGGATGGTAAAAATGGAGCCTGGGACTAGGAGCTGGAGGAGAGAATGGCTCCTGAAAGGTGATAGGGAGACAGCGAGGTTGGGAGAAAGGGCAGAATGTTAATGGAGGACAGGAGATGGAGAGAGAAACTTCTCACCCTGGCGGGTGGTTTAGTGGTTAGAGCATCCGCCCACTGACCAAAGGGTCGCGGGTTCCATTCCCTGTCAAGGCATTGCAGGTTCGATCCCCGCCCCTGTGGGGTCGCGAGTGGTAGGCGTCTATGTTTATATCGTGCTCTCTCTCTTTCTTTCCCTCTCTCTTCCCCCCTTCCACTCTGTCTAAAAATCAATGGAAGAAATATCCTTGGGTGAGGATTAAAACAATAAAAACACTTCTCAATAGCCAGCCTTGCCCCTCGAGGCCACGCTCCTAACCCCACCAGCCAGTGTACAGCGCCTGGAAGCCAGCCAGCCCAACTTTGGTGGCCACCGCCCTGCGGGTGCCCACTGATACCTCTGCAGGTTTCTCTCCCAGAGAGCCCCTCCTAGTGAGTGACTTGGGAGTCGCACTCAGCTCGGTCCTGAGACCCCAGGACCTGTACCTCCTTCCCAAGCTGAGTGATCAGGACCCTAGGATTCATGCATGTACAGCGCTCTCGGACCACAAGGGTTTTTGTGTGTGTTTTTTTAAAGTAATGAATGTCCCCTTTTACCTTTTTAAATATATTTTTATTGATTTCAGAGAGGAAGGGAGAAGGAGAGAGAGAGATAGAAACATCAATGATAAGAGAGAATCATTGATCGGCGGCCGCTTGCACACTCCCTACTGGGGATTGAACCTGCAACCCAGTCATGTGCCCCTGACAGGAATCAAACCCAGGACCCTTCAGTCCACAGGCCAATGCTCAACCCACTGAGCCAAACTGGCTAGAGCCCATAAGGGTTTGAGGCCTCTGAAGGAACCATTGGGAACAAGTCTGTGGAGACCAACCGCCCCAACCTAGGAAAATGCCTCTGGCCAGACAGTTCCCTGACTGCCAGAAAGCACTTACCCGCAGCTGCAAGCCATAGCAGCAGGGGGCAGGAGCAGCCATCACCTATTCCCCCATGCATTTAGGGTTGCTGGCTCAGACCCAACCACAGTATATAGGGCTAGATCAGCGGTGGGCAAACTCATTAGTCAACAGAGCGGCAAACCGCGGCTAGCTAGCCACATGTGCCTCCCGAGCCGCAGTTTGCCGACCACTGGGCTAGATATAGATACAACAGTGATTTAGTAACAGCTCCAGCTGTGCTTATAGGAGTGTCCATCCATTGGCTAGTCACTACCTGATCCTAAAGCTGACCTGGCCACCCCCAACTCACACCATGGGTAGTCAGAGAGGTCCCCAAGGTGGAAGAACCTTGAAAAGCCCCCCACGCAAAGGCTCTAACTCTCCAGCCACTGGTTGTCCCAGGGAATGGGGTGGCTATTATGTAAGGTCGAAAGTGTCCCCAACCTTTTGAAGCAGGATCTTGAAAAAGTGGAGAACCACACCCCAGGCACCCCATATGGGGCTTCTAGGTCTCTCAAGTCAGGAGCAGTGCGGGTGTATGTGCACACTTCATTGGTAGTGGCTACTGTGATAACATATGGGAAGTACTTATTTAAAAAAAATATATCTCTATTGATTTCAGAGAGGGAGAGGGAAAGAGAAACATTAATGAGAGATAATCATTGATCGGCTGCCTCCTGCACATCCCCCACTGGGGATTAAGCCCGCATCGCAGGCATGTGCCCTTGACCGCAATCGGACCTGGGACCTTTCAGTTCGAAGGCTGACGCTCTATCCACTGAGCCAAACCAGTTAGGGCAGAAGTGCTCCTTTAACTGCCCCAAGTAAGGCGTCAACACTTGCCATTACTTGTGACTGTAAGACTGTACCTCACAACACCCTCAGAAACAAGGATCTCCAGTTCACCTCATACAATTCCATTACCTGTGTTAACTCTGTGCAAAACTTTAGTGTGATGGTGTGAAAGCCTGAATCCTGACATCAGATATGAGTGCTAGTACTGTACTAGCTTCTCTGGCCAATGGGTGATGTGTAGTCACACCTGTTTTGAGGCAGTTTCCCCACCATCTACAAAAATCAGAGGAAGGAAAACTGCTCAGCAAATCACAAGGCATCCCACAACTGTGAGGGCCATTCAGCCTTCAGATAGTTTTGTATCTTCCTCACTCTTTTGCACAAAGTACTAATTTTTTAGGCTGAAACATATATTTAATATAAAATACAGGGAAACGAAGCTATAGTAGTTAGGTACTTGGTACAATTCTGAGTTATACTGCCAGATATAGATACAACAGTGATTTTGTAGAAGCTCTGGTGCCTATGCCCTATTTAACTGTGGATATTCCACTATGAGGTCACAGAATTTCCTTTGTAAGGGCTCTAAGCCAATGGTTCTCAAGGGGGATGGAGCCTGGACAGCAGCATTAGCATCACTTGGGAACTTGTTATAAATGCAAATGTCACCCTAAACCTATTGAATCAGAAACACTGGTGTAGGGCCCAACAATCTGTTTTAACACATTCTCCAGGTGATTTTTGTCATATGGTAAGCTTAGGAATTACTGCAGATAAAATGGTTGCTTAGTAAAACATTGTATAATACTGTGTTCAGCAACTCCATTTATGGGGAGTGGGTTCTACCTACTGACAGGGCACACCATACTCATTCTGATGACCTGTAAATACAATGATAAGTTATTCCACATAACAAATGACAGCTTGTGTTAAAAACTCTCTCAAAAGAAAGAGATGAACCAATGAACCAGTTTTTTTTTTTTTGACCCACTCCTTCTCAGCTTTGCCTACCACCAATAAAGTCCATAATGGAAGGGGTGTTTGTACAACAGTGTAAAGACTGAATGGTGATGCCGAAACCGGTTTGGCTCAGTGGATAGAGCGTCGGCCTGCGGACTAAAGGGTCCCGGGTTCGATTCCGGTCAAGGGCATGTACCTTGGTTGCGGGCACATCCCCAGTGGGGGGTGTGCAGGAGGCAGCTGATCGATGTTTCTCTCTCATCGATGTTTCTAGCTTTCTATCCCTCTCCTTTCCTCTCTGTAAAATACCAATAAAATATATTAAAAAAAAAAAAAAAAAAAAAAAAAAAAAAAAAAAGACTGAATGGTGTGACCCCACCAAATTCCTATGTTGAAATCTAAACTTCAATATGAGCGTATGTGGAGGTGGGGCCATTGGAAAGTGATTAGGATTCCACCCTTGTTGGGTAGGATGGGGTTAGTGCCCTTACAAGAGACCTCCTTTGTCCCTTCTGCCATTGAGAGCTGTCCAGGGGCAGGAGGCAGGTCCTCACCAGACACCAAATCTGCCAGCACCTGGATGTTGGACTTCCCAGCCTCCAGAACTGGGAGAAATAAATTCCTGTTTATAAGCCACCCAGTCTATGGTATCGTTATAACAGCCCAAACAGAAAACTACTGCAATAGTCTGACTTTTGGCCTCTTCATATCTCAGGATATGGAAATAGGGGACCATAGATAAGATACTGACCTGCTTCATTAAGGATACCTGTACTTCAAGGACACTGCTGGGAGTCCTTCCAGAAGTGCCCACAATTCCAAGAACACTGCCCTGGCCTGGCTGCACTCCAGAACTGCATTTTTGTTGTCTCCACATGTGGACTCAGTTGTCACCTCCCATTCATGATTCCTCCGGTCTCTCACACTTCTCCCTTAAGATAACCCAACCCTTGATACCAATTCTGAACTAACATATCTGAAATCAGTCCAAATCAGAATCCCAGGAGAAAAAATGTTGTTTATTTCAGTGCATAGTTATAACGTTCATATACTCTAGGCTGGGTCAGCGGGAGGAGAGGAAGAGTTTTATTTAGTTTGTCTTGTCCCCAAGAAGGGGTGAATAGCTAATCACCCTTCACTCCCAGCACTGATCCTTAGAAGCCCCAGATCCTGAGCTCCAGATATTAGGATATAATGGTAGGGCTCACCCTGCTCCAAAAACCTCAAACAGCCTATTCCCAGGAAGGCAAGCCTTCTGCTCCTTTGTCTCCCGCCCTTCCTTAGCATACAAAGCCCTCTTGTCTGGCCAGGCATCTGTTGGTGAACTCCAGGAGAATGTATCCATCTCTTCATCTGTGGCAGCTATGCTAGGTCTCTGATACGCCATTTTGGGTCATCCCTAAGGTCAGTCTCTGGAGGTACTGCTGACGTAGAGTGGGCAACTGGGGATATAGCTCAAAGCCCTCTGGGAGGGTAGAATTAGGAAGCTTATAGTGGAGGAGGTGCTGCCGGAGACCCTGCAAAGAGGGAAGAAACTTTATGAAGTGGGTAGTGAGATCCTGTTGAGATCTCTGTCCCCAAAGACCCTTTATTCTCCCTCCTTCCAGGATATGCCCCACCCTACCTCATCTGCCAGCAGCCAAGTTTTCTGCAGCATGCTCCTGCGGGCAGCCTTAACCTCATCCTAGAGGTAGAACAGGGAGAAGTAGCACTGGGCCAAGGGCTGGTCCCCATCGCTGGCCCTGCCTGGCCCTCACCTCCTCTCTAGCTGGCCCAAAGGCAATGCAATTGCAGGCTCCCTTCATCCCTCTGGAGATGGGGGTGTAACTTACTGAGCTCTTTGGATCCTGGGAGAAGATGAAGCTGTTGACATGAGCCACAGTCACGGCATAGAGCACTGGGCACCAGTGTGGACGGAGTGCACCAGTAACCAGGGCCCGGAAATAGAGCTGAAGGAGGGCCAGGTTGTCTTCAGGAGGCCCTGTGTAGCATTCCAGGGACACAGGCAACTGTGACAGGGGAGATAAAATATGCTGAGGGTGAGGGTGGAAATATGTTACCACTGGACAACAGGGTGGATGGTTAATGGTCACATGAGTCAAATCATGAGGGCAGAGGTCAGGTTCTAGATAGACGTACTTCCCTCTCTATCACAAGGATAACGTTATAGACTAAAAGGCTGCAAAGCCAGGAAAATTGGGAAACAGAAGCAGTTGTGTATTGCTACTACCTGTTTAATCTACTTAAAATTAAAACTTTCAGCCTGGCTGGCGTGGCTCAGTGGTTGAGCATCGACTTATGAACCAGGAGGTCAGGGTTCAATTCCCGGTCAGGACACATGCCAGATTGTGGGCTTGGTCCCCAATGTGGGGCATGCAGGAGGCAGCTGATCGGTGATTCTCTCTCATCATTGATGTTTCTGTCTCCTTCTCTCTCCCTTCCTCTCTGAAATCAATAAAAGTATATTTAAAAACCCCCAAAACTTTCAGCCTGCTGGTGTGGCTCAGTGGTTGAGTGTTAACCTAAGAACCAGGTCCCATTTCAATTCCCAGTCATGGCACATGCCCAGGTTGTGGGCTCAATCCCCAGTAGGGGGTGTGCAAGAGACAGCCAATCAATGATTCTCTCATCATGGATGTTTCTATCTCTCTCTTCCTTTCTCTCTGAAATAAATAAAAATATATTTTAAAACAAAAACAAACCAAAACAACTTTCAAAATGTCATGTTCAACCGCTCAATTATATTACCAAACCTTTCAGCCCTGGCTGGTGTGACTCGGTTGGAGCGACATCTTGTACACTGAAGAGTTGCTGGTTCGATTTGGGAGGCAACCAATCGCTGTTTCTCTCTCTCCCTTTCTCACTCTCAAATCAATAAAAACATATCTATTGGTGAGGATTGAAAAAAAAACTCTCATTAAAACTTTTTAAAATGCATTATTTTTATTGATTTTTAGAGAGGAAGGGAGAGGGAGAGGAACATCAATGAGAGCGTAACACTGATCAGCTGCCTCTTGCACACCCTCTACTGGGGATCCAGTCTGCCACCCGGGCATGTGCCCTGACCGGGAATCGAAAGGGCAACCATTCTGTGCACAGGACCGTGCCCAACCAACTGAGCCACACTGACCAGGGCTCTCATTAAACCTTTCAAAAACTCATGCTCTTTGGACCAGCAATTCTCTTTCTAAAAAATTATTCTTGCCCTGGCCGGTGTGGATGGGTTGGAGTGACGTCCCATGCACTAAAAGGTGGTGGGTTTGGTTTCCAGTCAGGGCACATATCCAGGTTGCAGATTTGATTCCCAGTTGAGGTGCGTGTGGGAGGCAACCAATAGATGTTTCTCTCTCTCTCTCTCTCTCTCCCTTCCTCTCTTAAAAAAATAAAATGATTCTTAATTCTGTGCAGAAATGATTATGAGAGAGAGATAAAACTGTCATAGTGTTTATCATAAAGTTACTTAAAGTAGCAAAAATCAGAAATGGGTTCCGATAAAATAAAGTGGGGTACAAATGAATTATTATAAAACAACAAATGTTGATTTCTTAGAATACTTAATGATGTGGAAAATACTTATTATGTAATCATAAGAAAACATGCAGTGATCCCAATTTTATAAAAATATATATGCATTTAATAAGACTAGAAAAAGATAAATCAAAATCAAAATAGTTACCACTGAACAGTGGGATTATGAACATTAAGAACATTTAGGTGCCCAGCTGGCGTGGCTCAGTGGTTGAGCATCGACCTATGAACCAGGAGATCACAGTTCGATTCCCGGTCTGGGCACATGTTCAGGTTGTGGGCTCAATCGCCAGTTTGAGGTGTGCAGGAGGCAGCGATCAATGATTCTCTCATCACTGTTTCTATTGCTTTCTCCCTCTCCTCCTTTCCTCTCTGAAATCAATAAAAATATATATTAAAGAATTATTTTTAAAAAAGAACATTAAGCCCTGACTGGTTTGGCTCAGTGGATAGAGCCTAGGCCTACGGACTGAAGGGTCCCAGGTTGATTCCGGTCAAGGGCATGTACCTTGGTTGCAGGCACATCCCCAATAGGGGGCGTGCAGGAGGCAGCTGATCGATGTTTCTAACTCTCTATCCCTCTCCCTTCCTCTCTGTAAAAAATCAATAAAATATATTTTTTTAAAAAAACACATTAAGGTAATAATGTTCTTTTTAATTAAAAAATGTAGTTTTTATGTAAAATATACATTCATATTTTATATACATGTGAAACATATTTATATACTAAAATATTTCTATTTTAAGTTTATCAGAATGTTATAATGAAAATTTAAAAACAAAATCTTGAGATCCTGAATTTTTTGTTTAATTGCATCTATTTCTGTATTTATGTGAATTTATAAACTACAGTAAGTTTTGAATGAGGTTAATTTTGTCTAATATAAGTTAATCTTGTCTAATATAAGTAAATGAGTCTGATTGCCCCAAACTAAAAAGTAAAAGTACCTGGAATTGTGTTCTTAATGGTTGTAGTGTTGGTAAAGCACTAATATGCAGAAAATAAAAGAATTACACAGTGCAAAAAAAAAAAAAATCTTAAAAAAAAGTAGCTCTTGCCAAAACCGGTTTGGCTCAGTGGATAGAGCGTCGGCCTGCGGACTGAAAGGTCCCGGGTTCGATTCCAGTCAAGGGCATGTACCTTGGTTGCGGGCACATCCCCAGTGGGAGGTGTGCAGGAGGCAGCTGATTGATGTTTCTCTCTCATCGGTGTTTCTAGCTCTCTATCCCTCTCCCTTCCTCTCTGTGAAATATCAATAAAATATATTAAAAAATAAATAAATAAAATAAAATAAAACCCATGAAAATCATTAAAAAAAAAAAAAAGTAGCTCTTTACAGTTTATAAATTTAACTCCTTAGGCCAGTGGTCAGCAAACTGTGGCTCGCGAGCCACATGCGGCTCATGAGCCGCGGTTTGCCGCTATGTTGACTAATGAGTTTGCCGACCACTGACCTAGACTCCCGATTCCAATAATTACAGGCTGTTGTTCCTTGTGATTAAGCTCCTATCCCAGTGGTCGGCAAACTCATTAGTCAACAGAGTGGCAAACCGCGGCTCACGAGCCGCAGTTTGCCGACCACTGCCTTAGGCTCTTATTTGAGGCCCTCTTAAGACTTTATTAGCTTTGTTTCCAACAAGTTTCCAAACTTAAATCTGTTCTAGACTCTTCCCTCCTCCCAGGCACTGTCATATTATTCTCTGCCTCTGAGCTTTTGCTCATGCTGTTCCACTAGGTATATTCCTGGGCAATGCGAGGTCAATTGCCATTCCTTCCACAAAGCCTTCTCCTTATGGGAAGCCAACTTTCCATTCTCTGCATATTGACTTAGCACCTAAAATCTGAATAATTTAGAACTACCTTGGGATTTAGGACAGCTCTTATCTAGATCATAGCACCTCATGAGCAAGAAGCTGTGTCTTGAACAAACATCTACTATACGCCAGATACCACGTTCAACCCTTTTCATGGATTCTCTCAATCTCCTCAAAGCCCCCAAGAGGCAGGTGAGGAACCAGAGGCTCCCCAAAGCTCCCCACTGACAGGACTGCTCCCAAAGCCCAGTGTAGATGCCCATGATGGGCTGTGCTGGGCTGAGAAAGTACCTGGGTCAGAGGCAGGCCCAGAGCTCGTAAGGCTCCCACGTGCTCCCCAAAGAGGGCAAGGCGAAAGGTGACGCTGAACCGACGCTGCAGAGGAAGGAGTACCAGAGCCCCAAAGAGGTGGTCCCCAAAAGAGACAGCTTCAAAATGCTCCAGGAAGTTGGCATAGAGGTCAGGGAACGATGTCAGGCCAGGCAGTGGGCAATCCAGGTTGAGGTTTGGCAGGACTTCAGGCTGGCAGAGCCGGGCCAGAAGGGCTGCTATCAGACGTTGTATTGGGGTCTCCCGGAACAGTTCACTGTCTACCAGGAACACACACATGAGCCGTGCCAGGCGGGCACCAGGAGGCACAGCCCAGAGGGCCTGGGGGCGCCAGCTCTCCAGAACTAGCACCCACTGCAGGGCCCGCATGGCTGTGCCCACAGTGTCAGCAGGAGGGAGTCCTGAGGGGGTGTCTGAGGCCCGGTGGTAGAGGTGGATCAAGGGCAGGAAAGGCCAGTCAGTGGGCAGCAGAGGCTCCTTAGGCAAGGGGAGCAGCAGAGCTGGGACTCGCTGTAGCTCCCCTCGGTACAAGGCCTGAGAAGCTAGCAGGCTGGCTCGGGCCAGGGAGCTGTGGGTCAGGTAGCAGCTGCGAATGCTGGGGAGGTCCTGGCAGGCCTGAGCCAGCAGAGCCCCTCGCCCACACCCAGGGTCCCTGCTGCTCCCTAAGGATAGCCGGTCCGAGAAGTCGGCTGCCTCTGGACCCCCTGATGCTCTTTCCCTGTAACAGAACCCAAAAGTTAAAATAAGGGCTGGAACTACAGCACCCAGAAGGCCATGCCAGCTTTCCAGGGCTTCCCAGAGAGGTTCCTAGGTCTTCCCAGTTCCCCTGACACCCTTTCGTGTGTGTGTGGCAGTTTGGAGGATGGACACTAGGGCCAGCTGCCTAGGTGCAAGTTTACAGAACTTCTCTGTACCTCCGTTTCCTCATGGTAAAACGGTGATAATAGAAATGCTAATCTACTTATTGGGGGATCACTTTGTAAGGTGTGTAAATGTCTGATCACTATGTTGTACACATGAAACGAATATAATATTGTATATCAACTGTAATTGAAAAATAATTTAAAAAATAGTAATACCTAGCTCATGGTAAGGGTAAAATGCTTAAAATATAGTCAAATATTTAAGGGAATACCAGACACAAAGTAAGCACTTGTAACTGTTGGCTATTACATGTGTATACTAGTTTTTATACCATACAGTCACACTGAAGTCTCATAATTCTCTAATGTGGTTATCCCCAACTCATTTTACTAATGAGAAAATGGAAGCTCAGACAGGTTAAGGGTAATCCATGGAAGAAAGAGAATTAAGTCCAGGTCTCCTGTCTCAGTTGAAGGCTGCTCTGTCAATAACCACAGCACTCATCTCAAAGGGCCGAGTTGATGCCACCAACTCTGGACTTACGGGAGAAACTCCAGCCGGAATACAAAGCTCATCAGTAGCTCATGGGCAAGGTGCTCGCTTCCGGGCAGCAGCCGGCTCAGCAGAGCCAAGGCCACGCCATGATGGAGGGCAGCATTGGTGGCCGGCACCGGCTGGAATGTTGCCTGTGGACAGATGGTGGGGGGCTCAAGGGTTGAAAGGGGACAAAGCAAATAGAAGTGAGGATGAGGACATAAGCAAAGATATATGCTGAAGGGCTGGAGGAAAGTAGAAACTGCATTGCCTGCCAGGAGCAGCACAGGTTACATAGAAGCAGATTGCAGATAATGTGGGGCAGAGGGAGTAGATAGCGGGGTAGGGGGTTGGGGATACCTACTGCTCTCTGAGCCAGGGTGAGTGCCAGATACTGCAGGTGGTACTCGTGGCGCAGGGCCCACACAGAGAAGGGTGTGAGGAGCGGGGCAGCCATAGGAGCCACACATTGGAGGAAGTAGCTCTGGAGTCCAGGGGCAGCCAATACAGCAGCCAGCTGAGGAAAAGCAAGCTTGTTCAGGTCTAGAAGGTGACGTTGATCTCTCCTGGGGGTCCCCAGGTGGCGGCTTTCTCCCCAGCCAAACTCAGAAAAATGGGTGCTGGCAGAAGAGACCTCCTTTCCCCAAGGGGCGCCCTCCCCACTTTCTTTCTGACTCCTGGCATCTTGGCCCCCTGCCTGGAATCTAACCAGGTGCCCAGGGCTCACCTGGCCACATAGCCCCTTGTGGATCCGGGTGAGAGTGTTGAAAAGAGTGAGGAGGGAAGTGAGAACTGGGAAGGGTGAGGCTGAGCCAGCCAGACTGAAAGGGGGGCAACCTCCTGTGCAGCCCAGTGACACGAGGCTGGGCAGAGCTTCAGGAACCGGAGCACAGGACTGTGGGTTGCAGAGAGGAGAGCAGCGCCTGAGGCAGAATGGAGAAATTGAGAGGGGCTTGCCAGTGCAGACCAGTGCCCACCTTCCTGAGTCCCCAACTGAGGCCTGATAGGGAATCAGGTTTTCCTCGGGCTGAGGGCTTCCACCTGGGATGGACCAGGGAGGTAGACCCCAGAATCCCACAAGGAAAACAACTACCTCCCCACCACTACACACACAGTACATACCCAAGGGAATCCCACAGGCTGCCCAACGTGGGCTGGCTCAGCAGGGGCAGTAGTAGCTCCTCCGACAGGCGCTCCATGTCCTGAAGCCAATCCCCTGGGCACAAGTCTGGCTGGAGGACCAAGGGGCTCACTGAGCTGACAGCCCAGGACACCCATTCTCCTAGACCCTGTGTACCCAGGCCAAGTCCATAATTCCAAGAGCCCAAGAGTCAGTGTTTGGAGGTTTCTGCCTTCTGACTCTTGTGGCGGGAGAGAAGACCCTGAGGTTGCTCTGGCACCTGCTGAGAGGGGTCCTGAGAGAGCATAAAGGCTCCATGGAGGCTGAGCTGCTGCTAGGGGTTCTCTGGTCCCCAACATGGCTTTTGGAAGCTCCACTGAGTATGGAGCTGGAAAGAGAACGAAAGGTAGGAAGGAAAAGGTAAAGAGTAGGAAAATGTGGGAATGGCGAGGCAGGAGTGGAGAGGTGAAGATAGAGAAAGAGGGTGGAGTGTTAAGACTGAGGCAGGGCACCCAGGGCATGGTGGAAGGCAGGCGGGCAACACTTACCTGCTGGCTCCAGGTCTGGTAGTAGGCATCTAGGAAGAGCAAGCAGGCAGTGGGCACCGGGCCCAGAGCACTCCACATCTCAGGCCTGGGCAGCAACTTCAAGGTCTGTCTTAGACAGGGCTCCACAAGAGGCTGCAGCCCAGACACCTGTGTCCAAGTGATCAAGGAAGGGGTGGCCGACAGACTAGCCTCAGCAGAGTCACTATAGGAATGCCAAAGGGGCCACAGTGAGGATCTGGCTGCCTGGACACCCCTCTAAGCTCTAGCCACCCTCTCCCTGGGGAGGAACTCTCCTGCCTGCCCCAGAGTTCCTGGTAGGAGGTCTCTTGTGGCAGCTGAGGGCTGTAACCTACCTGCTGGGTTGCAGGGCAGTGCTGCTGGCTGCCAGGGTCAGCTGGGTGAGGACAGTGAGCAATGAGGCTATCCGCTGCATGGACAGGGGCTGTGAGAGGTGAGTGCTGAGCTCCTTAGGCATGACCTGCAGGGCCCGAATCAGCACTGGGTATAGCTCCCTGGGGAGAACAATGACTGCCTCTCAGTGTAGAAGAGAGAGAGATGTAAGACACAAGGCAGGCCTGCCCCAGAGCTCTGCAGTATAGTTAAGGAGGACCAGAAGGGAGAGACCCCAGGCTGGGTAATCCTGGGAGATTTCAAGAGGGAAGGAGCCCGGCCGGCATGGCTCAGTGGTTGAGTGTCAACCTATGAACCAGGAGGTCACGGTTCGATTCCCAGTCAGGGCACATGCCCGGGTTGCAGGCTCAATACCCTGTGTGGGGTGTGTAGGAGGCAGCCGATCAATGATTCTCTCTCATCATTGATGTTTCTATCTCTCTCTCCCTCTCCTTTCCTCTCTGAAATCAATAAAAATATATTAAAAAAAAAAAAAAAAAAGAGGGAAGGAAGGGAAGTTGGGGCCTGAAGAGAAGGAGGCAGCCCTTCAAGGCTTTCCCCCACCAGGGGGAAATCTGGTCTACACAACAGCACAGAATTTGTTCCCCTCTCCCCTGGTTGGTCATTACTCCCAGAATCCCTCTTCCTCATTTTCAGCCTCCCTCCAAGCTTGAAACCTTGGGCAAGGTTGAATCGTCAGATTAGGCAAGAGTGCAGAACTGGAGAGGTCTCCCAGGGAGCCTACCTCTTGTCTCTCCTCACCTGTAAAGGTCACAGCCCTGGCCATAGGAGGCTGCTACAGCCCACAGGCGGAAGGACTCCGTGTTCAGCATCTCAGCTTCCTCTGGGGGCAAGGCCAGTTCCTGAGGAGCCTCAGCTACAAAGCGGCACAGGCAGCTCCGGAGATCAAAACTACTCAACTGAGGGTGGACAGAAAGTCTGGGGATCAGGGTCAGCTGGAAGTCTCAAGTAACCTCAGGTTCTCTCACTATGGAGATTGACTCAACTTAGCCCTGTTCTAGGCCCCTCTGGTTCCATAGCTCCGGACCAGGGTGTAAGAGAGCAAAGTAGGCCTACAGGATACACTAGGCTCCAGCTGACTAGGTTCCTGACTGGTGGTTTTTGTTGCATTTCTAAGCAACTGGATCAAGACAAAGAGAAAGATGGCATGAGCAGGCCACCCAGAGTCCGGTGGCCAAGCTTAGCCCTTAGCCCAGCACTGTCTTGAGGACCACCACCACCCCCGTCCTATGTCCTGCTTACCAGCCGGGCAGCAATATTTCTACCAGCTGAGGCTAAGACACGAAATAGTTTCATAGCAGCTGCACAGGGTATGTTGTGTAGACTGGAAGTAGGCCCCACACCTACAGGGGACCAGCTGGTAGGCAGGAACTCTCGAACTATGGTCTCTATCAGCCGAGGGCACTCCAGGACCTGTGGGGAACAGGAGGAAAGGGAGGAAGGGAGGCTGAGGGTCAAGACTAGGCCCAGCTGGACTCTCTTCCCATTCTGTCTCCATTTTCTCACCCTTGTGGCTGACTCCAGGGAGTGCCGGGCCAGGCGTATGAGTACTGCCAGGATGTCAAGGACCACGGAAGGTCCTGGGCAGGTCACTTCTAGCACATAGCGCAGCCGAGGCAGCAGATTGGTGGCCAGAAGCCCCTGGGGATGAGAGAGATAAATCTACTGCCAAATGCAGATGGGCCCCAGCCTTGATGACCCCTCTTGCCTAACATGTGCATGCCCTCGAGGTCATGGGACAGATGCAGCTGTCCCAGCATCTTTACCTTGATGACATCATGTCGGGCCAGGTCAGATGGAGGCTGGTTTCCTTCCTCAGGGCTCTTCCTTTTTGCTTTTTCTCCTGAGGGCTCTTCATCTTCATCGTCCTTGTCCTCCTGGGTGGGCATCAGCGGGAACACCATAGCTCCATGGTACCAGGAGAAGGTGCTGTCGAGGAGTTCCTGCCAGAGGAAAGAGAATGGGGCAGGAAGAAGGGTCAAGCAGGAAATAGGCCCAGGAATAGAGAGTGGAACCATCAACAAATAAGAAAAGGGCATCCTAGCTGCTATGACTCAGTGGATAGAGCATCGGCCCATGCACTGAAGGGTGGCGGATTAGATTCCTGATCAAGGGCATTTATCTGGGTTGCAGGTTTGATACTGGCCTGGTTGGGGCATGAGCAGGAGGCAACCAATCTATGTGTCTCTCTCACATCAAAGTTTCTCTCTCTCTTTCTCTCATCACCCCCTTCCACACTCTCTAGAACTCAATGAGAAAAATATTCTTGGGTGAGACTAACAAAACAAAACAAAGCAAAAAAAAAGAGAGAAGGGTAAGGCTCCAGGCTTTGTGGCCTTTAAAAGAAGATGGTGATGTTGCTATCCCATCCTCTGCTGTGCCTGGAACACAGTGAGGGCACGCCCACAGGAAGAGTAGGGACCCTGATATCTCAAAGCCCCATTCTTATCCCTGTTGTACCTCATCTCCAGGAGCCACCAGCAGAGCTCGAAGAGCCCGAACAGCAGCTGCGATGACCCCATCCACTCTATCGTCCAGGGAGAAGCGTAGCAGGAAAAGGAAACCAGCATCCAAAAGAAGACGCAGGACACTGCCCACTAGCTGGTCCCCAAACTCACCAGCCTGGGCCTGGGAGAAAGAGGAGAAAAGTGTGTGGGAAGAAATTACAGTCTTTGTCCTAAACTAGGGTGGAACACCTTTTTTCTGCCATGGGCCATTTGGGTATTTATAACATCATTCGCAGGCCACACAAAATTATCAACTTAAAATTAGCCTTGCCCTAGGCTGGTTTGGCTCTGTGGTTAGAGCATTGGTCCGCAGACTGAAGGGTTACGGGTTCGATTCTGGTCAAGGGCATGTACCTTGTACCTCAGTTGAAGGCTTGACCTCTGACTGTGTCAGAGGCATGTGTGGGAGGCAACCAATCAATGTCTCTCTCACATCAATGTTTCTCTCTCTGTGACTCTCCCCCTCTCTCTGAAAAATCAATGGGAAAATATCCTCGGGTGAGGATTAATAACAACAACAAAATTAGCCTGCTATATTTGGTCAAACATTTCATTAAATCACCACTAATGCCTTGGCAGGGCCAGACATTCCCCATCCTGTCCTAAACCCTTCACTTGCCCATCAGTTCCCAGTCTGACCCAGACAGCTGGTGTATGGACTAGTGAGCCAGAGTGAAAAGGACGGGAAGTGGGAAAGTCTTAAGGTTGAGAGGTGAGGTGTGAGGGCGGGAAGGACCAAGCCAGCAATCCACTCACCCTGCTGATGATCTGGGCCAACACATGCAGTGCTAGCGCTCTCTGCTGGGACACCTGGCTGCGTGTCAGGTGAAACAGCTCCTGTAGGGAGTACCCCGCTCTCTGGGGCAGGGACAAGAAGTCATAAAGAGTCAAGATACAGGGCAGCACCCCCAACAAATACACAGCAACCCTTATAAGCCAAGCACTGAGTTAGAAGTCACGGGGAAGACAAAGATACATATCTTTCTCAATGGATCCTCAAACTGGTAAAGAAAATAAGATATGCATCCAAATAACCATGACATAAAGCAGATTAGGAGGAAGATAATTAGTATTTAATTTGCAACAGGAGAGAAAGAAGAGAAAACTGGGAAGTGATGTGTTCTTAGTGGGTGGGCAGAGCTTCCATGGCCTGGCCTGGAGCACAGGGTAAAGGCATTCATTCCCTGGAGCAGGCTTCAGGAGCTCAGCCCTGGAGGTCCTTAAGCATAGGATGTATGTGGGGAGAGGGCAACAGAATGGTGCAGCAGGAGTGAGGGGGCAGGGACAGACTATGGAAGGACTGTCTTATGGGGCTATGGAGCCAGGGAACTTTCTAAGGCAAGGCATGGCCTGAGCTGGACCAGAGGGAATCAGCCTCAAGAGGATGGACTGGAATGACATGGCAGAGAGTTGGAAGACATGGTGATTGAGCAGACTAGAGGGAGCAAGGCTCTTATCTAAGAAGCATCAAGGGGAAGTGAGAGAACTGGCAAGTTCTGGCAACTGACTGGAAAGTGAGGGGACGAGGAGAAAGACTGTGAGCTAAGAACCTGAGTGGATGCAATGGGCCATGAACTGCAATAGGAGGTCCAAGGCATCTGACCAGAGGTCCTTTTCCATGGTAGTTAAAAGCTGCCCAGTCCTCCCTGGGCCCCATGATCACCTCTGCCTCCTCTCCATGGTGGTGCAGTCCCAGGTGGGTGGGTAGGTCCACATCGGGAGCCAGTAGTTCTCCTTGAAGACTGAATCGGGCCTGCATCCTCTAATGGGAAGAGAAAAGAGGTCTATAGGCTGGGACAGCAGCAACTTCCCCACACCCACCCTCACCTTTAATCCCAGGCCTCTTAGGTCTTAGGTCCTGACTCTACTTCTAATTAGAAATGGGCTCCTTTGGCCTATGGTGTCAGGAAGGTGAGCAAGAAGAGATGTTTCTCAAGCTCAAGGAACAAAAGGACCTGAGCTTGGGTTCTGGGTACAAGAGCCACAGCTCCACTCTCACCCAATCAACCCCTTGTAGGCCAGCTTGCGCTCCTCACCTCCTGTGTCTGCTGCCGCCGGAGTGGGGGCAGGTCCTGGGTCCAATGGAGCTTGTCCAGCTCAACAGTGTCCATGTGCAGCCATTCCTTGTGGGGGGCCACAGGCAGTGCCAGAGCTGGGGAGATGGCAGCAGAGTAGTATTCCCTAAGGGACTCGGCTCAATGAGCCACTGGGGTCCCAGTCTTCATCCTGGGAACTGGGCAAATGTCCTGTCCCCAATATGGCAGAACATACCTAGTCCATGGGCTCTAGCCCCCAACTGACCCCAAGGATTCCTTGGGAGGGGAAAGGGAGGAGAAGTTAAGAAGAGAAGAAAGAGGGATCAGAGAAGGAAGGGAGGACCACATATATCAGGGAAAACATAGTTTCACTCTTTAGTACCAACCTCCCACAGGAGCAGAGAAGTGGGGACAAGGAGTGGGGGTAGCTATACTGCTTCAGGGAGGCAAGATACAAAAACACACACCAACAACCTCTTCCTTCCTCACCCCAACACGCACCCAACCTGCTCAGCTGGTCTGGAGCTCATCCAGAGGCAGGAGGTCCTGGCTCTCATAATTCAATTTCTTCTTTTGTTAATCACTAATAAAATAATCACGTTTCTGGGAAATGAGTGCTCCCACTGGCCTCTCTGCTTCAGGTCTGGCATATTGATAAGACCTGCATTACTCTTCTCCCATCACCCTGGCCTTGCCATCTTTCCCCCAACTCTGAGAGCAGAGGCAGAAAACTGGGATGGATGGAACCACAGCTGGGGCAGCTATTGCAAAGGCAGGAAGAAGATGCTCTGCTGGGGGAGGGGGCCATTTAGCCATCACACATTGCTGCCTTTTACCAGGGAAGGGGAAAAAGGAGAAGTAACAGGACAGGAAAACAGGAAGCATGTGCAGAAAGAATATACATGTCCATAAATGAAGACAGATTTCAAGGCAATAATGAAGATTCACATTAGAATTTCAAGGACAGAGGCAATTCTCTTTTCTCATCTGACAGAAGGAATTCTTTCCTCTCCTTTTATTCCCCAAAAGATGTCCCCCCTCCTCCAAACCTGGGGTTCCTGGCTCCAGCTCATCTTCCTGCCTAGGCTCACTGGCAGAAGTTGGCATAATGGGCTCCTCTCCAGTGACCTCTACAGAGGGTCCTCCTGCCCTCTGCTCCTTGATGGCCTTTTCTTCCGCTTGCTCATGGGTATGGCTTCGAGATCTCAAGAAAGCAACCAAGCTGGGATCTAGAGGAGAGGAGGTGGAAAGAGGTGATGAAGGCAGATCTTCCCTAACCTCCTCTAGACCTAAAACCTGAATACTGCCTATAGGTGCCAAGACCAAGCCACTTCCCAGCCCTGGACTGAGGGCCCTGGGCTCTGGTGGGGCCTCAATGACCCATAACTATCCCTGGGACCTTCCTGCCCACTTCTGCCTTCACCCTTCACAGTCCACTGGCCCATGTTTATGCCCATCCCTGTGCTTGGCTCCAGGTCATAGGCCCAAAGTGGCTGTGGAATAAATGAATGTCACCAAGGGTGAAAATTAAGGCATTTAGGGAAAAAATTTCTCTCACTTGTAGCTAATTTATTTATGCACAAATATTCACTAAAAACCTAATATACGCTATGCTCTATATAGGTGTTAGATATAGTTTTACTGATGAATTGATTTCAGAGAAAGGGAGAGGGAGAGATAAAACATCAATGATGAGTAAAAACCAAGATGGCGGCATAGGTAAGCACCTAAACTGCTGCCTCGCACAACAATTTCAAAACTACAACTAAAAGACAAAACGGACATCATCCAGAACCACAGGAAAGCTGGCTGAGTGGAAATTCTACAACTAGAAGGAAAGAGAAAAGCTCACGGAGAATCAGAGGAGCTGCAAAGGGCTAAGGTACGGAGATGCGCGCACAGAGAGGAAGGGCGGCTAAGTGCCTGGCTGGCTTTCTCTGGCGGGAGGGGGAAAGATGCCCCCAACTGCACTGAACCCCAGTTCCAGGTGAAACCCTGTGGACCCAGACTCATACAGGGGGAGTCTGGACTGTCAGATAGAGAGAAAGGCACATGAACACTCGGAGACTCCAGGGAGCCGTGGTGAGCAGGGGTTTGGAAGTGTGCGCATGCGAGTGCGCACAGAGAACACTGACTGCGGAGGTTGCCTCAGGCTTTCCCTAGCGGAAGGGAGTTGGAAGCTCCTGACTACAATGAACCCCAGTTCCGACTGCACTGAACCCCAGTTCCGGGCGAGCCCCTGGGGACCCACACTCTTACAAGGGGAATCTGGACTGTGAGGCGGAAACTCAGGGGAGCCGCGGAAGGCAGAGGTCTGGAGGCGCGCGCAGAAGGGCGGGGCTGACGGGAAGCCAAGACTGTCTGCTCCGCCCTGAAACTCCGCCACAACCAAGCTGAGCACAAAGTCTTTTGCAATTTTGCAAGTCTGGTCCTATAAGGCTGTCTCCAGCACCGAACTTCTCCCAGCATAGACACAGCTGATCCTCACATCCAACTGGCCTGGAGGTCAATTCCTCCCAGTGACACCAACAACAATCAAGACTTAACTACAACAAGGCTGTACACACAGTCCACAAAGAGGTGCACCAAGAGTGTCCACCTCAGGTTAACTGGGGAGGCCGACCCACTGGGCCATATAGGACACCTAGCACACAAAGCTACCCTACCAACTCAGGGAAGCAGTGAAAATGCGGCGACAAAGAAACAGATCACAAATGAAAGAAATGGAGGAAAGCAAACGACTGGATATAGAATTCAAAACCACGGTTATAAGGTTTTTCGAGAATTTCCTAGAAAAGGCCAATAAATTTAGCGAGACCCTCGAATATATGAAAAAGGACCAACTAGAAATTAAACATACACTGACTGAAATAAAAAATATTATACAGAGAACCAACAGCAGACTAGAGGAAAGCAAGAATCAAGTCAAAGATTTGAAGTACAAAGAAGCAAACAACACTCAACTGGAAAAGCAAAGAGAAAAAAGAATCCAAAAAGTTGAAGATAGTGTAAGAAGCCTCTGGGACAACTTCAAGTGTACCAACATCAGAATTATGGGGGTGCCAGAGAAGAGAGAGCAAGATACTGAAAACCTATTGGAAGAAATAATGACTGAAAACTTCCCCCACCTGGTGAAAGAAATAGACTTACAAGTCCAGGAAGCGCAGAGAACCCCAAACAAAAGGAATCCAAAGAGGACCACACCAAGACACATCATAATTAAGACAAAGAGAGAATATTAAAAGTAGCAAGAGAGAAACAGTTAATTACCTACAAGGGAGCACCCATATGATTGTCAGCTGATTTCTCAACAGAAACTATGCAGACCAGATGGGAGTGGCAAGAAATATTCAAAGTGATAAATAGCAAGAACCTACAACCAAGATTACTCTACCCAGCAAAGCTATCATTCAGAATTGAAGGTCAGATAAAGAGCTTCACAGATAAGAAAAAGCTAAAGGAGTTCATCAACACCAAACCAGTATTATATGAAATGCTGAAAGTTATTCTTTAAGAAGAGGAAGAATAAAAAGGTAAAGATAAAAATTATGAACAAATACATATCTATCAACAAGTGAATCTAAAAATCAAGTGAATAAAAAAATCTGATTAAAAGAATAAACTGGTGAATATAATAGAATCAGGGGCATCGAAAGGGAGTGGACTGACAATTCTCAGGGGAAAGGGGTATGAGGAGTGCAAGAAGAGACTGGACAAAAATCGTACACCTATGGATGAGGACAGTGGGGTGGGAACCGGGTGGAGGGGAGCTATGGAAAGGAAAAGGAGAAACAATTGTAATAATCTGAACAATAAAGATTTATTAAATAAAAAAAAAAATCAATGATGAGACAGGCCAGTGTGGTTCAGTGGTTGAGTGTCGACCTATGAACCAGGAGGTCATGGTTTGATTCCAGACAGGGCACATGCCCAGGTTGTGGGCTCAATCCCCAGTGGGGGTGGGGGTGGGGTGCAGGAAGCAGCCAATCAATGATTCTCATCATTGGTATTTCCATATCTCCCTCTTCCTTCCTCTCTGAAATCAATAAAAATATATTTTAAAAAAAGAAACATCAAGAGAAACCAAGATGGCGGCATAGGTGAACGCCTAAACTGCTGCCTCGCACAACAATTTCAAAACTACAACGAAAAGACAAAACGGACACATCCAAAACAACAGGAAGGCTGGCTGAGTGGAAATTCTACAATTAGAAGGAAAGAGAAAAGCACACCCAGACTCAGAGGAGCCGCAGGAGGCAGAGGTACTGAGACGTGCGCGCGGAGAGGACTGGCAACTGAGTACGCGGCTGGCTTTCTCAGGCGGAGGGAGACAAAAGCTCCCGACTGCATTGAACTCCAGTTCCCGGCGAGACTCTGGGGATCTAGACTCATTCGGGGAGAAACTGGACTGTCTGGCAGTGGGCGGAACTCGACGGCACCTTTCTCTCAGAGGTTCTTGCAGCGATTACCAGGGGACACTGAGACACAGGGGCCTATTAGGGCAGGGCTGACAGGAAACCAATGCTGTCTGCTCCGCCTTGAGACTCCGCCCCATCCAAACTGAGCACAGAGGCTTTTACAATTCTTGTCTCATAAGGGTGTCTCCAGCACAGAAGTTCTCTCACTGTAGACACAGCTGATCCTCACAGCCAACTGGCCTGGAGGTCAATTCCTCCCAGTGATACCAACAACAATCAAGGCTTAACTACAAGACTGTGCACACAGCCCACAAGGGGTGCACCAAGAGTGTCCACCTCAGGTAACTGGGGAGGCTGAGCCACTGGACCCTATAGGACACCTAGCACACAAAGCCACTCTATCAACTCAGGGAAGCAACCAAAATGTGGAGATAAAGAAACAGATCACAAATGAAAGAAATGGATGAAAGCAAACGACTGGATATAGAGTTCAAAACCCCGGTTATAAGGTTTTTCAAGAATTTTCTAGAAAAGGCCGATAAATTTATTTATTTATTTATTTATTTTAATATATTTTATTGATTTTTTTACAGAGAGGAAGGGAGAGGGAGAGAGAGTTAGAAACATCGATCAGCTGCCTCCTGCACACCTCCTACTGGGGATGTGCCCGCAACCAAGGTACGTGCCCTTAACCGGAATCAAACCTGGGACCCTTCAGTCTGCAGGCCGACGCTCTATCCACTAAGCCAAACCGGTTTCGGCAAGGCCGATAAATTTAGCGAGACCCTAGAGGATATGAAAAAGGACCAACTAGAAATTAAGCATACACTGACTGAAATAAAAAATATTATACAGAGATCTAACAGCAGACTAGAGGATCGCAAGAATCAAGTCAAAGATTTAAAATACAAAGAAGCAAACAACACTCAACCGGAAAAGCAAAAAATAAAAAGAATCCAAAAATATGAAGATAGTGTAAGGAGCCTCTGGGACAACTTCAAGCATACCAACATCCGAATTATGGAGGTGCCGGAAGAAGAGAGAGAGCAAGATACTGAAACCCTATTTGAAGAAATAATGACCAAAAACTTCCCCCATCTGGTGAAAGAAATAGACTTACAAGTCCAGGAAGCGCAGCGAACCCCGAACAAAAGGAATCCAAAGAGGACCACACCACATCATAATTAAAATGCCAAGAGCAAAAGACAAAGAGAGAATATTAAAAGCAGCAAGAGAAAAACAGTTAGTTACCTACAAGGGAGCACCCATACGACTGTCATCTGATTTCTCAACAGAAACTATACCACCTACCTCACAGGAACAGTTTGAGGACAGAATGATGTAAAGTACTCAGCATAATGCCTGGCAATCACAGTAAGCTTTCCTCAATAAGTAGCAGTCCCTTCCTAGTCCAGTCTTGGCAGGAAAGCCAGGTACCCATACCAAGCTGAGCGAGCAACCTCTGCTGTTCCTGCAGGATCTCCTCAGGAGCCATAGCTTGCAGTCTTGCTATGTTCTCTTCATGGATGGTCTGGGCTTCCTGCTCAGCTTCCTGGTCCCTGAGCCCCTTTCCTGTAACCAGATGTGGTCCCTGGAAGTTCTGGCTGCCACATGGAAGCTGGTGATCTTGCTCCCTGGGTGTGAGTGACTCACAGGTCACAGCACCTGGAAGAAGTGTATGGTCAGTTTCATTGCCTCATCATTGCCTCGTACCAATTGCGTTTTTTGGCCCTCTTCTCCAATCCCATTAGGCCTGGAGAGAGATGGAGGCCCCAGAGCTTTCCTAGGCACAGAGCAGAGATCCCTACCTCCACCTCATACTTATTCTTCCCCTTGGACTTATATGAGAAGATTTCCCTTAGAAACATCCTACTTTCTGACCATGTTCTTAGATGTTCAGGCTGCATGTCAAGGGCATGCCCCCAGCTCTTCCACTAGTAATTTGCATTATTAAAGGAATCTTGGCTTCTATCTTCATTTTGTAGTCTTTGCCATTTCTATCCTCTTCCTTGGCCTGCTCTCTCCCTGCACCTAAGTCCCAGATGTGGACCTAAGCCACCCATATTCAATACTCTAAATGAGGATATAGGACAGCTTCCTCTTTAAATGGCTCAAATGCAATTCATATTTGAAGCAGGGAACATGTATATCCAAAGATCACTCTATTATCCTGTGTCACAAAAAAGCCAGGCTCATGCCTCTTCAACCCCAGCTCACCCGCTAGTTGGTCCTGGGTAGACACAACTCCTCTCACTGGTGGGGTGCTGGCTTCAGATCCTCTCCTTGCTGCAATTTCCTGGGCAAAGATGCTTCTCTTACCAGATGTTGCTGGCTTCCTCTATGGGGCAAAAAGAAAACTCAGGTGACTGATATCCCTTACTCCATTCTCTTCTCAACCTCTTTATACTAGTCACTGGGACAAAGAGATAAAAGCAAATTGCTTAATCTCCAACGGTCACATCCCTAGTCCTCAGAAAAAGCAGGCCACTATAGGAGTACAGGTCTTGAAGCCTGACAGACTTGGGTTGGATTTCCGACTCTTCTATCTATTGGATATATGGTGTTGAACACGTCATTTATCTTTTGAAAAAATGGGGATAATGTTACTTACATCGTTATTATGAGGATTAAATAAAGGAATGCATATAAAATACTTAGTATGGTGCCACTTTAACAACAGAATTGCTTATCATTATTAAGTTTCCCAATCTGCAGAAGATGTGCTAGGAAGTTCACTTGACTGTACCCTAAGTACCATCTAAGGTTACCCCTGTCTACCTGTCTCTCCTGTGAGCGATGGAATACAGGGGGGAATGCGACACCACTGGGCACAGGCAGATTCACAGCCACTGAACTTGTATCTCGTTCCTGCGCAACAGAGGACAAAGAAGTGATGACAGAGACTTCCCCAGGCTGGAGCCTATGCTAGTAGCCCCAGTTCTGTATAACTAGAATCTCACTCTATGAAGTGATAAACCCACCTTGCTTTTTAGGGCGCAGTGATCCTAAACCAGACCCCCACCTCACTGCAGGGGAATAAAGTCCCATCTTTCTAAATCACCCTTTACTCATAAGGCTCACCACCCCCATCCAATATCCTCTGTACCCCAGGATGCCTTGTCCCACTCAGTCAGGGTGAGACATACAATAATCTTAGTCAAGACAGCAGTGATGTGCTGATCATGCCTGTTCAGCCTCTCTTCAGGGTCCACATGGTCAGCCAGGGGATGGCCAGGGCTGGGCTTGGCTCTTTTCGGAGGAGCAGGAACCAAAGCTGGGGGCAAATCTGGGAGATCTGAGGGAAAAAAAACCCCAAACAAACAGATATGCGGATACTCATACCTTCCCAGGTAGAGTCTGAAGGCTAGGGGAAAGCCAAAGAAAGAAAGTCAGCTACTGGGGAGCCCTGGCTCAAGCTGTGTCACCTTGGGCAAGATCTCTAACCTCTTTGAGCTTCAGTTTCTTCCTATGGAAAATGGAGTTGCAGCCACAGAGGCTATGCAATGCATGAAATAATAATGGGTAGAATCCAGCCATAACAGGAAGGGGAAGGAGACCCTGATGTTGTAACCTCTCCTCCTCAGCCTCACACACACAGCCACTCACCGTCCAGCATCACCACATCCCGCTGATCCTGCAGCTGAGGCTGGTCCAGGTTAGCATTGGCACCTCTCCTACTTTCATTCTTCACCAACTGTACTGCTGGGGCTGCACCAGCTGCAAGAAACTGACTCTGGAATCGCAGCAGGTCCACCTCCGACTCCCCTGGCTTTGGTCTGGACAGCATCTTGACACTCCAGCTGCCTCCCCAGTGCAACTGCTTCCGTGTGGGGACTCCCTCTCATTCACCCCTAAAAGCAATAAAGATGGGTCCTCTTTAACTGAATCCTGGTTCTCTTTATTGTGCATCAAAGAAGACCTTTTCCTTGGATTCATGTCAACTCATTCCTCCTCATTCGTGCCTTGCCATTCCTTTCCTATTTATCCTTCGTTGATATCATCAGCCTAGCAACAATATTTACTGGTAACAGGTTGTTTACAATCTGTGGATGACAAAAAGTCTCAGTTACAACCTGAGGGGAACTAAGGAAAATGCACCAGGAGCCAGGCAGATAAATGTCATACCAGGGAGTGGGGGAGTGGCGACTCCATCAGATTGGAGCAAACATGCCCGGACTAAACGTACTGAATTAGTAAAACACTTTAAGCTGTAAAACACTTTGATCTGTATTTTCAGATACTAGCAAAGAACGATCAGAAAGTGAAATTAAGAAAACAATTCCACTTACAATAGCATAAAAATAACAAAATACTTAAGAGTAAACATTACCAAGACACTTGTACACTGCGGGGCCCCACAACGCCCCGTAGGGCTGTGCGGTCGCGCGTGCTCTTGGACCACCCGCGTCAGCAAAGAGAAATCACCGAGTCTCAGCCTGGCTGCCGGGGATGTAGGGCCGCGCCCGGGATCGCCACACCCGAAGTGGCCGCGGCCGCTCCTGAGCAGCCCAGACGCACTCGGGCGGGCTCTGACAAAGGAACTAAATACTCTGCACCAGAGCCCTCCGCCGAGATCCCCTGAAGTCCGACTCTCCAGCCCAGCCACCTACTCGTTCCTGGGCTCCCTGGGCGCCGCCATCTTGACCAGCAGGCTTCCGCCGCCGCCAGATTTGAGCTTCCGCTCCCAGCGAGGCCCCGCCTCTCCAGCCTGGCTCCGCCTGCTCAGGGGTTTGGCGGCTCGGAGTTTGGAACCAGTGAGCGGTACGGCACTCCGCTTGCCTTGTATCCACGACGTGAGTTCTATGTTGACAGAACACATCCTTCGGATGTACATCACGCACAGGCCCTTCTCCACATACAACACCCACGACAGAGGCAAGGGGTTTCTCACCAGCGCGGATAACCGCACCCTATATGCCAGCACGCAGCTGCGGTGAGAAGAGAGCAGAAAGCAGCCCCAATGCCTGCAAGGCGATTTCCTCACTGAGCATTCTGCCTTTGTGCATGCCAGTGCCCCTTACTGGAAATCTTGTTTTCCCTTTCACCCTATCCCAAAGTCTTTCTTCTTCTTTTCTTTAAATTGATTTTAAGAGAAAGGAAGGGAGAAAGAGAGAGAGAGAAACATAGATGTGAGAGTGAAACATCCATCGCCTACCTCCTGCACACCCCCACTGGGGATCAAGCCTGCAACCCTGGCATGTGCCCTTACCCAGAATTGAATGGGCAACTTTTAGGTGCACAGGATGATGCTCAACCAACTGAGCTACAATGGCCAGGGCCTTTCTCTTCTTCTTCTTCTTTTTTTTAAAATTAAATCTTTATTGTTGAAAGTATTACATATGTCCCTCCCCCCCCCTTGACCCCTTCTAGCCTGTCCTCACCCCCAGCCCCAGGCCTTCACCACCCTATTGTCTGTGCCCATGGGTTATGCATATATGCATACAAGTTTTTTGGTTGATCTCTTCCCCCCCCACCCACCCACCATCCCCTGCCTTCCCTCTGAGATTCCGCAGTCTGTTCTGTGCTTCTATGTCTCTGGATCTATTTCCTTTCTCTTCTTTTAAGGCCTAGCTGGAGTCAACTCTAAAACCTTGGCCAACCTGGTTAATCACTGAACTTTTCTTGGAACATTCCACCTGTACCACTTCTGTGACATGTTGGGAAGCGCTACTAAATATCAACTATAACTAGCATGTGTCTTGTTCCCTTGAATAGACTGTGAGTTCCTTGGGGGCATCAGGCCTTCTTTTTCTAAAATATATTTTATTGATTTTAGAGAGGAAGGGAGAGGGAGAGAGAGATAGAAACATCAATGATGAGAGAGAATCATTGATTAGCTGCCTCCTGCATGCCCCCTACTGGGGATCGAGCCCACAACCCAGGCATGTGCCCTTGGCCAGAATCGAACCTGGGACCCTTCAGTCCGCAGGCTGACGCTCTATCCATTGAGCCAAACCAGCTAGGGCAGGCCTTCTTTTCCATAATACTCAACACCCAGCATATTGCCATGCACTTAGGACCTTAGTAAGTCATTGTTTGATTGAAGACCATCTTAGGGCAGCCAATAATTTGTCCAGTGGTTTTCAGACTTCAGCAGGCACCAGTCACCTGGAGGGCTTGTTAAAACAGATTGCTGGGCCTCATCCTTAAAAGTTTCTGATTTAGTAGGTCTGGAATAGGATCCAGGAATTTGCATTTCCAACAAGTTTCCAGGTATTCTATAGAACTAGGTTTACCGGTTAATAATGCAGATTGTTTTCAATAGATGGAGTTACACATATGTTGATATATATGTGATTTGATATGTATGCTATTTTGTTGTATTGACAAGAAGCTTCAAAACTTCATATGTCAAATTTTCTGAAGGTGTTATCATAGATATTTTTATGCTTAAAAATGTCAAATTTTGTGCCAAAAAAAGAGCATTTGCGGGAAGTTTTAATTCATTATTTTATTTTGAAATAAAGTGCTGCTAAACGTTATCGTATACTTTGGGAAGCTTTTGGTGAACATGCTCCATCTCAAGATACTTGTGAATGCTGGTTTAAACGCTTTAAAAGTGATGGTTTCTATGTGAAAGACAAAGAACGTCCAGGTCAACCGAAAAAGTTTGAAGACCAACAATTACAAGCATTATTGGATGAAGATGCGTGTCAAACTCAAAAACAACTTGCAGAAAGATTAAATGATGCTCAGCAAACAATTTCCAATTGTTTACAAGCAATGGGAAAGATTTTAAAGGAAGGAAAATGGGCGCCACATCAACTGAACGAAAGACAAATGGAAAACCGAAAAGTCATCAGTAAAATGTTGCTTTAACGGCATGAAAGAAAGTCTTTTTTGCATCGAATTGTGACTGGCGATGAAAAGTGGATTTATTTTGAGAATCCCAAACACACAAAATCGTGGGTTGATCCAGGTCAACCATCAACATCAACTGCAAGGCCAAATTGCTTCGGAAAGAAGACAATGCTCTGCGTTTGGTGGGATCAGGAAGGTGTGGTGTATTATGAGCTTCTAAAACCAGGTGAAACCGTTAATACTGATCACTACCGTCAACAAATAATCAATTTGAACCATGCTTTGATCGTAATACGATCAGAATGGGCCATATGACATGGTAAAGTAATTTTGCTTCATGATGACGCACCATCACACACTTCAGAACCAGTTAAGGAAGTATTAACCCACCCGCCATATTCACCAGACCTTGCTCCTTCAGATTACCACTTGTTCTGATCGATGGCACACGCACTTTCTGAGCATCACTACAAAACATACAAAGAAGTGAAAATTTGGTCTCTGAATGGTTTGCCTCAAAACAAGAAAAGTTCTGCCCTGACTGGTTTGGCTCAGTGGATAGACCGTTGGCCTGTGGACTGAAAGATCCCAGGTTCGATTCTGGTCAAGGGCATGTACTTTGGTTGCGGGCACATCCCCAGTAGGTGTGCAGGAGGTAGCTGATTGATGTTTCTCTCTCATCGATGTTTCTTTTTTTTTTTTTTTAATATTTTATTGATTTTTACAGAGAGGAAGGGAGAGGGATAGAGAGCTAGAAACATCGATGAGAGAGAAACATCAATCAGCTGCCTCCTGCACACCTCCTACTGGGGATGTGCCCGCAACCAAGGTACATGCCCTTGACCGGAATCGAACCTGGGACCCTTCAGTCCGCAGGCCGACGCTCTATCCACTGAGCCAAACCGGTTTTAGCTCTCATCGATGTTTCTGACTCTCTATTCCTCTCCCTTCCTCTCTGTAAAAAAATCAATAAAAATATATTTTAAAAAAACACAAGAAAAGTTCTATTGGGACAGTATCTACAAATTACCTGAAAGATGGGAGAAATGTGTAGCTAGTGATGGACATCATTTTGAATAAAGCACTTTTTTAAAAAAAATATATTTTATTGATATTTTACAGAGAGGAAGGGAGAGGGATAGAGAGCTAGAAACATCGATCAGCTGCCTCCTGCACACCTCCCACTGGGGATGTGCCCGCAACCAAGGTACATGCCCTTGACCGGAATCGAACCCGGGACCCCTCAGTCCGCAGGCCGACGCTCTATCCACTGAGCCAAACCGGTTTTGGCTTGAATAAAGCACTTTTGATGTTTCTCTTGAAATTATCGTGTTTTCTTTGATTACAAAATCCGCACTATTAACCAGCACACCTAGTAGCTTAAATCATCCCACTCAGGAAGATAGATAGCAGAAACCCAATTAATGCCATTTGCCAACCACACTCAAGGACAGATGAACTTAAAGGAATACAAAGCAGCCCAGCTTAAGTTCATTTCTCCACCTGGCCCCTCTCCTGTTACCCTAGGCCAGTGGTCGGCAAACTCATTAGTCAACAGAGCCAAATATCAACAGTACAACGATTGAAATTTCTTTTGAGAGCCAAATTTTTTAAACTTAAACTTCTTCTAACGCCACTTCTTCAAAATAGACTCACCCAGGCCATGGTATTTTGTGGAAGAGCCACACTCAAGGGGCCAAAGAGCTGCATGTGGCTCACGAGCTGCGGTTTGCCGACCACTGCCCTAGGCCCTTCCTTGTATCATTGTTCTCAGTTTTTAAAGTCCTCCTGATGTGATATAATTGGAAGTACAGTACAAAACATTTCCTCAAAAAGCTTCATGCCAAAAAATTGAACCTGGCCCTAGCCAGTTTGGCTCAGTGGATAGAGTGTTGACCCTCGGACTGAATGGTCCTGGGTTCGATTCTGGTCAATGGCATGTACCTCGATTGCAGGCTAGATCCCTGGGCCCTGATTGGGGCACATATGGAAGCAACCAATCGATGTGTCTCACATCCATGTTTCTCTCTCTCTGTCTCTCTCCGTCCCTTCCACTCTGTCTAAAAATCAGTGGAAAAAATATCCTTGGGTGAGGATTAACAACAACAACAACAAAAGAAACCAAGAGTCCTTGGAAAAATGGCTGATTCTAGGATTGGGACAGGAAATAGACAAATTGAGCCTGGAGCATTTTGTAGTTCCAGAAAGTGAGGAAGTGCTCCAACAAGGGCCAGGAATCGTGCCTGCAACCAAGGTATGTGCCCTTGACTGCAATCAAACCCAGGACCCTTCAGTCCTCAGGCCAATGCTCTATTGACTGACCAAACTGGCTAGGCCAGTGGTCGGCAAACTCATTAGTCAACAGAGTCAAATATCAACAGTACAATGATTGAAATTTCTTTTGAGAGCTGGGCCACAAAGTTTCAATCGCACTGTACGTGCGCACCCGCACATGGTATTTTGTGGAAGAGCCACATTCAAGGGGCCAAAGAGCTGCATGTGGCTCGCGAGCCGCAGTTTGCCGACCACTGGGCTAGGGCAACTTTTGGTTCCTTTTATTAGAAAGTCGTATTAGAAACAAAGATTTGGGTATATTCTTATTGCCATGGGAGTGTCTTCCTTTTTGACCCTTCTCAGCTAACAATGGAAATATATGTATATACTGTTATATATACTCATATTTATAAACATTTCTATATATAACCATCTGAATCTATATGTGGAGAGTTTTTTTTAAAGTCTGTTACAGATATGTAGTGTAATATTTACAGCTGAAATTATATAGCTAAGATTTGCTTTTAAAAACTCCAGCCTTGGCTGGTTTGGCTCAGTGGGTAGAGCGTCGGCCTGTGGACTGAAAGGTCCCAGATTCGATTCCAGCCAAGGGCACATGCCTGGGTTGCGGGCTTGATTCCCAGTAGGGGGCATGCAGGAGGCAGCCAATCAATGATTCTCTCTCATCATTGATGTTTCTATCTCTCTATTCCTCTCCCTTCCTCTCTGAAATCAGTAAAAATAAATATATAAAAAAAAACACTTTCATTCTAAAAACATACAAACAAACAAAAAAAACTCCAGCAAGTCCTGGCCATGTAGCTCATTAGGTTGGTGGGTCCTCCTGATATGCTAAGCTTTCAGGTTCGATCTTTGTTAGGACACGTGCAGGAATCAACCTGTGAGTCCATGAATGGGTGGAACAACAAATCGATGTTTCTCTTTCTCTCAAATCAATAAATAAAAACTTTTTAAAATATTCTATAATAACATTTTTTATAAAAAGAGTCAGAAATGCTTCAGTTGCCAGGCTGCAGTTAAAGAGGGTCAAGTCAAAAAGAGAAATACAGATAGCCAGATATAATTTTTTTAAAATCCTTACCCGAGGATATTTTTATTGATTTGAGAGAGAGGAAAGGAGAGAGAGAAAGAAACATCGAATTGCCTCCTGTAGGTGTCCAGACCAGGATCAAACCCAAAATCTGGATGTGTGCTCTGACCAGGAATTAAACTTGCCACCTTTTGGTGTACTGGCAACAGGCCAACCAACTGAGCCACACCGGCCAGGGCCAGATATGGGGCATTTAGACACACAGACACACACTCACACTCACACTCACACATGAAACACTTCCTCTTTAGGTGAAACTCTGCCATCCCTATGTGAAATTTTGAAGAGGACAAATTTTGTTCTTTCACACATTTGGACTCATCTGCTGGTTCAGAAACCCCAAACTTATTGCTCTCTTCCTACTTCCTAAATCTGCTTTTGGGGTGAAATCTGATTATTTGAAAGTCCCCTATGATTATAAATCAAAGTCTGGTTTCTTCTAGGACAGTGGTCGGCAAACTGCGGCTCGCAGTTTGCCGCTCTGTTGACTAATGAGTTTGCCAACCACTGACCTAGACTCTTGATTCCAATAATTACAGGCTGTTGTTGTTCCTTGTGATTAAGCCCCTATCCCAGTGGTCGGCAAACTCATTAGTCAACAGAGTGGCAAACCGCCGCTCATGAGCCGCAGTTTGCCGACCACTGTTCTAGGAAGTTACCTTTCTGCTTCATCTTTGGCAAGGAGTGGCATTGTTTTTGGCTTAGGAACTTCAGGCAAGGTATATTTAGCAGGCGAAGCAACAGTCCCCACCACCCCTGGAATCACACCTGCAGGTCGTTGTCCTCCAAGCCCCACAGGCACAGATTCCCTGTTTCTCTAAGATGATGAGGAACATAGTCTGTGGCCTGCCCCATTCCTTAAGTGAAACTTCCCAACTCTCACCTCTTTAACCAGTAACTGGGAAAGAATAGGTCCTTGATCATAGGGCTGGGGAAACTACCAGGACTCCAGGGCTCACCTTGGTATCCTCTTGGTCTACTGTTCCCGCACCCCCCCCCGGCCCCCCCCACCCCCGCACCGCCGCCCCCGTCCCAAACACTGAAAATGATGAAGCAGCTGCTTCCTGAGAAGGCAGAGAGTGGGCAGATACTTAATTCACCTGAGTAAGGAAATGCCAGGGTTCAACCTAGCTCTATCTATAAGGGACTGTTGGGCCCTTCCTCTCCCTTGCAGCCCCTTCTTACTCCCCAGGGATAGATCATAGCTGGCCCCTGTTCTGAGGACAGGAATTGCTGGGACAGCTGCTCCTGCATTAGGTCAAATACATTTCCTGTTGATTTGATTAGTTTCCTTCCAAGCAATGCGTTTATGAAAGGAAGGGAGATTTTTGCAGGCATAGGCAGCCAACCTCCTCCAGTCTCTCTCTCTCTCTCTCTCTTTCTCTCTCTCTCTCTCTCTCTCTCTCTCTCTCTCTCTCTCACACACACACACACACACACACACACTTTCTCCCATCCACCCACAAAGTGTCAGTCACATTTAGAGTTTGCATAAATGCACACCCTCCCTCATATATCACAATGCACACCCTCTCACCCACCTACACACCTCTCCCACAAAATCACACCTGCTTGCATACTCTTAAAGTATGTTCTATACCAGAGAGAGAGAGAGAGAGAGAGAGAGAGAGAGAGAGAGAGAGAAAAGATAGGTAAGAAGAATGGGTGTGAGGGCTCCGGAAGGCAAGCACCCTATTGGACCTGGGAACTCTGAAGATCAGGGCCCTATAGTCTGCCCTACTCTGCAAGAAATACTAAGTAGAAATACTAAGAATTGAGAGGGATTCTGGGAACTCTGGACCTGGGAACTCTGAAGATCAGGGCCCTATAGTCTGCCCTACTCTGCAAGAAATACTAAGTAGAAATACTAAGAATTGAGAGGGATTCTGAAGTAGGGGTAGAGGAAGCAGGAACTCAGGGCTCCTGGCCCCACATGGAAAGTGTGCTGCTGGAGGGTGACAGTGATGTGCCTCCGGTCTGCAGTTGAGGTAGGAAGTTGGACATGGCTCTGAGTAAAGAATGCAATGGCATCCATGACATGTCCGAGAAGCCCATTTTGTCGGGTAGGAAATGATGGCCCTTGGGCTGGGATTCTTTGTCAGAGTTCAGGAAATGGCGGGGGGGGGGGGGGGGGGGGAGGAATGCAGGGAGTGAAGGAAGTGGAAGGCTGGGTTTGGGCTCTGGGTTTACATTCTCTAGGAAGGGTCTTTCCAACATCAGTCAGAGTCAATAAAAGGAGGCTTCCTTCCACTGCAAATCTGTAGTCCCCAGGAGAGGAGAGGTGGGGGAGAGAGCCTTGAGAAGTGACAAGTAATCAAGTGCAGGACTGCAGCAGCCATATTGCCTATGGCGGCCCTTTGGAATCTGGTTTCAGTCCCAGACTATTGTCTGCCTGCCCTGATACGATTCGGCCCAAGCTCAGAATCTGTAGATTCTGGAACCGAACAAATTTTTTTTTTCTTTAAGAAAGGGTCCTGGAGCCAACCCACAGTGTCCAGGAAAATTGGTAGAGTGCTCAGCTAAACGGAAGACTCGGCCCCTGCAATCCAACAGACAGCGCTTCCGGAGTCTCTCCCTTTGCTGCCGCGTGGGGGCGCCCCCAACTGGGTCTGAGGCTGCCTCCAGCACTACTGTTGTTATCACAGTAATTAATAAACAAGCACTAATGGGGCCAAGTGAGGAAGAGGCAGGCTCCGGCTGCTCAGAAGGAGAGTCCCTGGAAAGATCCAATGAGGCTGCGAAAAACAGGGGACTAAGTGGCTTGTCCCTCCTACCCATCCCAGAGTTCTGGGAAGGGCCCTCTGGAGTAAGCTCCAGGGCCCGAGTGGAGGCAAGGGCAAGGGGAGGGGAACACTCAGTAGCCTGGATTTGGAACCAGCTCTGCATCTGCCCGACAGGATGACCGTGGGCACAGCCACCCCAGTGATTACTGGTTGTGGGACAGGCCAAGCTCTGAGGAAATTATTTAACAGGCATCTGCCTATTTATTTACAGAGTGCCTACTGTGTGCAAGGTGTTCTATTAATAACGAATGCTTTATTGGATATTGTAATAATACAGCCAACTTTCATAACATGCCCTGGGGGTGGGGGGTAGCTAGAAGCTGAGGAAGCAACTAGGAAGAATGACAAGAGGTGGGCTACTGGGCTTTGGCATAGCAGATAAAACCCGAGGATTACCAAGAAGAGCTTTGGAAAACTCCAAGGAGATAAAGCGGTGGGAAGTGGAGCATGAATTTGGGGAATTTGGGTGAAAGGCTCCTGAAAGCAGCACGAAGGGGTTCTAGTAGACCCTGCGGTGGGAGCTCTGAGTCACCTGAGTCACGACAGTGTGGCGGGGAGAGGGCTGGTGGTTGGAAGCGCTAGGCCTAGGGCATTGAGATGCTTTATATCCTGAGAGGCAGGAGCTGGGTTTCGAAATCAGAGTCTGGACAAAAGTTGAGATGTGGTAGAGGCTTCTAGCAAGGTTTAAAGGGGAAGGATCTGGAGTTTTGGGTTTGAAAAGATTCTGGAGTGTATTTTGGGAAAGGAGGGGCGTGGCTGGGGTGCCCATCCAGGCGACCCATCAGATCCTCGGGTTCGGCACTGGGGTAGCTGGGGCAGGGGGTGCTGGCCAGGGCTGGGGAGATGGGTGGGTGAGGATCGCCCGGAGATCGGGATGGCAACCGCCAGGTTGGCGCTGCAAGCAAGCCGCCCGGGGCCCCGCGGGGGGGCGGTACCAGCTCCGGCTGCGGGCGGGAGGACTGGGGAGGAGGCGGCGGCTCCGAGAACATGAATCAGCGGTGGCGGCGACGGCGGCGACGGCCGTGGAAGGAGCGCGGTGGCCCAGGAGCAGCCCCGGCGACCCCGCGCTGCTGACGGAGGCCGCCGCGACTCTTCCCGGGCCCGGGTCTCGGAGCCTCGGGCTCCAGCCCCGCCTCTCCGGCCGGCCCCCGCCCCCGGGACCCTCCTCTCCCATTCCTCCTCCTCTTCCCTCCTCCCCCCTCCCTGGCCGCTCGCGGGCCCGGCCCGGCATGGTGCGGCGTCGCCGCCGATGGCGCTGAGGCGGAGCATGGGGCGGTCGGGGCTCCCGCCGCTGCCGCTGCTGGCGGGTCTGGCCGCTCTGCTGCTCCCCGAGCCCGTGGCCGAAGGTAGGGGCTGGCCCGGGAGGCGGCGGGGGAGCAGGGGCTGCGGGGGGCGCGGCCAGGGTCGGAGCCCGGGCCTGGGCGGGCCAGAGATTTGGGTGGGGGGACCCAGTTGGAAGGCCTAGGCTGGGGGGCTGGGGGTGGGGCGGAGCGGTGTGTTCGCTGTTGGATCTCGGGGCTCTCACCCCCAACTTTCTCTCGTCCGAGGCTCCTCTGGTGGGGTGGAAAGGAGAGGAGTGGGGCTGTGTGGTTAGCGGGGCCGTTTGCAACCGGGTTTTCCCACCTCCATGTTCCCAGTTGTTTGCTCTCCCCTCCCAGTTCTGGGGACCCCATCCTGCCCATCCCACACACCAAGGTCTCTCTCTGAAACTACAGGGGCGGGGGCTGAGCACCCAAGAGGTACCACTAATGTTCAGTGGCTGTGAGGGTGCCGGGTCGCAGAAAATGTCAGGGCGTACTCTAGTTCCTGTGCCCACTGAGCTTCCCGAAGCCTGGAATGTTGGAGGTGATGGCTGGGACAAGGTTGCTAGTCTTTTTGGGTTAGCTTTGTGTTCCCAAATAGCCACGGAGGCATTTGACAGTCACTGGAGTGTTCCTTGCAGCACTCTGGATCCCCAAGTTTACACTACACGCCCCTGGGACTGCTGCGCGTGTGTGGGTGTATGAGGCTGGCCCTTCCTGTCCTGTGACTGATCCTGACAGATTAAGGGTTAAGGAAGAAACACAGGCCAGAGCAGCAGGCACCCAGCTGGCACCTGGTCTTGAGAACGCACTCAGCCTCTGAGGGAAGGGAAGTGAAAGAGTGACAAGTATTTGAAAGGTGTGTGTCTCAGAGAGTTTAGGATTTGTCTAGAGCAGTGGTCGGCAAACTCATTAGTCAACAGAGCCAAATATCAACAGTACAACGATTGAAATTTCTTTTGAGAGCCGAAAACCAACTTCTGTGCATGGGCCACAAAGTTTCAATCGCACTGTACCTGCGCGCTCGCACGTGGTATTTGGTGGAAGAGCCACACTCAAGGGGCCAAAGAGCCGCATGTGGCTCGCGAGCCGCAGTTTGCCGACCACTGGTCTAGAGTCACACAGCAAAGGGCAGGAAGAGGCAGGATTGGATTTCAGATATGTAGATAGTTCACCTGCCTTTCTCTGCTTAAAAACACCAGGAGGTGCGAGTGCACGTGCACGCACACAGGGTAGTGTTCAGAGGGTGGCTTCTGTTGGTTTGACAGTAGTTCGGGGGTCTTGGGCTCCCATTCAGGCCCCCCCCCCCCGCCCCTTCTACCTCCTACCTTCCTAGCACTCGCCCCTGCACACATTCAGGTATTAATAGAGCAGGCGGCTGCCAGGAAGGCTGCCATGTGTTTGATCTGACGTGGTTTTGCAGCCATATGTTCTCCACTTCAGGGAGCACCCCCTCCTTCCCTCCTTCCCTTCTTCAGCCTCCTTTCATTTGCCTGGGTGGGGTACGGGGAGGGGGGTGCCAGCTGCAGTGCAGGTCTGGGCTGACATCTTGGGTGGAGAACTGGTTGCCTGTTATACTGGCTGGGTACAGCAGTCCGTCACAAGGCAGTACCTGCCCCAGGTATGTGGGAACGCCCCACTGTTTCAGCCTGGCTTGACTTCTTTTTGGTTTGGGGAGGTATCACTTGGAGGGGAAGAGATCACTTCCTTAGCGACGGGGGGAACTTGGCAGTGGCAGAAATGGAGAGTCTGTCATGCCCCTTCCCACAGCCCAGGTCTAAGTCCCTTCTACACTGTCCTGCCTCTGCTGCCTTAGCCATTGGCTGAGAATGAGCCCCCTGACACAAGCTAGGTTCTAGAAGAGGATGGAGATATGTCCAGAGACAGGGGACCTCTCGAGTGGGCTGAACATTCTCCTTCCCACCTCTCAGGCCTGAAGCTCATGGGAGCCCCGGTGAAGCTGACAGTGTCTCAGGGGCAGCCGGTGAGTCTCAACTGCAGTGTGGAGGGGATGGAGGATCCTGACATACTGTGGATGAAGGACGGGGCTATGGTCCAGGGCTTGAATCAGATGTACGTCTCAGTCAGCGAGCAGCACTGGATCGGCTTCCTCAGGTGCAGGACTGTGGGGGAAGGTGTGGGATACCAGCCTGGGGACACTGGGAGCTGGGGGCAATGCTGATGCCCAGAGGTCTGTGGTTTCTTTATTTGGCCACCTGTGGAAACATCCAGAAGTAAGGGCAGGCTGAGCCCATTGAGTCTGCCCAGCAGAGCTGCCCCCCTTGACCTTGGGAGGTGAGCCTGGTGTCCTGTTTCCACAGCCTGAAGTCAGTGGAGCGTTCTGATGCAGGCCGGTACTGGTGCGAGGTGGAAGATGGGGGCAAAACCGAGATCTCCCCACCCGTGTGGCTCACGGTAGAAGGTGAGGGGGCACGTGGCTGTCTGCTGGTGGACCACAACTCTGGAGAAGAAAGCTGCCTGATTGTACCAGGCTCCAGGCCCACCCCCTACATACATTACAAGATCATACCCACTGGAATCTGGGTATTTGAGAACCAAAGGGGCAACTAGGACTCACCACTTATGGGATGCAAGTCAGTTTTAATTGCCTGAACAACAGCCTCAAGCACCCATCTGGGGCTGGACCCTGTTTTGCCAAGTGGCCAGGGCAGAAGGGGGAGGGGAGGAAGGATCCGCAGCTGTGGGAGCTCAGAGCTTTTCAGCCCAGGAAAACAAAGTGACTAAGAAAGTAACAAAGGGCTCTGAACTGGATCTGGGTCCTGCCAGCAGAACTCAGCTCAAGCTCCCGCCCACTTCTCCCTTTTTGCCCTTCTCCCAGCTCCCCACCCTCTGCCCCCTTTCTTGCTCAGAGAGAGACTGTCAGAGAAGGTCTGGGAAGGGAGAATCTGCCGTGCCCAAAGGGACAGCATAAACAATACTCCTAAGGGGGGTCAAAGAAGAGCTCTCCTATCAAGCTAGGTTCCTGTTGTACAGTAGACCCAACCATAAGGGCCTGTGGGACCTTATGCAGCGAGGGCTTCAAAGAGCAAAAAATAAATAAATAAATAAAGTACTGATGGAGATATTAAAAAAAAAAAAAAGCAAACTTGTGGTTTGGGCAGTTGGAAGCTGAGAGGTGGCAAGGCTCACTCCCATGCTCCTTTTCTCCCTAGGTGTGCCATTTTTCACCGTGGAGCCGAAAGATCTGGCAGTACCACCCAATGCCTCTTTCCAACTGTCTTGTGAGGCTGTGGGTCCCCCTGAACCTGTTACCATTATCTGGTGGAGAGGAGGCACAAAGGTTGGGGGACCTTTTCCTTCTCCTTCTGTTCTAAACGTAACAGGTGAGCAGCCTCAGGAGGACTTCTGAGTGGGGGTGTTGGGGCTGGCAGAGTTCCAATCTGCTTCAATCACTGTTTGCTATTGTGAGTGTCCAGAGCAAACCCTGGTGCCTGGGTATGTGAGCTGCACCATTGCTAAGCTCATTAATCAGGTGTGCTCGGCCAGCTGGGTGGGCAGATTAGTGGTGATCCTGCTGTGTGTGCTTAAGGAGGATGCTGGAGCATCTTTCCCTGGCTCACCATCATGCAGGCTGTGTACAGCTGGCCCTGGGAGATGAATTGGGAGGGAACAGGGGCACCCATTCTTCCTCCACCCCTCACTCCTCCCAAGAAATGGAGCCAGGAACTAGCCCACGCAGAGCTAGGAGGAGTGTCTGGCAGACGTGCCTAGAAGACTAGTCTCAGGCTGCAAAGTAGGGAATGGCAGGGAGAAGGAAAATGGGGAGGGGAGGCCAGCACAAAAATACAGGGCCTCCTCTCCTAATGGCCCTCGAGTTGTGTTCCTAAACAACTGTATCTGTGCATACCTTCACACAGTTAACCTATGGCAACAACACCTGCACATCCACCGGGACCCCAAGATCCTTGGGCACATACCTCACATGCTTGTGAGGCTCACTTATCTGTGAAAATGTTTCTGGTAGAGGCTTGAACTGGCCAAAAGAGATTGTTGTCTGAGCTTGGTGTCATGTACTGGCAGGAAATGCCCCTGCCTCACCTACCCTCTCTCCTCTGCTGGGGCAGGCTCTGATCTGCTAAGTCCCTTAGCAATATGAATCTTGAGACAAGGTGGACTGCAGGACCTGTTGGAAACAAGGGCAGGTCTTGTTTAGGAGATACTGGGTTGGAGCAGATTAGAAGGGAGGTTGGGTTTCAGTTCTCTCTAGATGTGGGTGGTTGGGACCCTCAGGCAGCCAGCCTGATAATAAGCACTCCCTGAACTCCTACTCCACATGCCACACTGCTAGGCACCACAGGGGATGGAGGGAAAACAAGAGAAATAGAAACCATCTGTCCAGCCCCCAAGGAATTAGAGACAAGACACCTGCATAAGGAGCTGAGAACTATTTCAAGGCAAAGCATCTGCAAATACAGCGGTGACAGGCAGAGCAAACAGAGAGGGGCTCTGGAATGTGCAATAAAGGAGTGACCAGAAAAGGGAGGCAGTTTTGTGCTGTCTTCGGAGCTGGGCTGGAGGTGGGAGGGATGGTATAGCATTTCTCAAGTGCTTACTGTGTGCTATGCACTTTACGTCGTTTGGTTCTCACAGTTCTCCCATTAGGGAGATGAGAAGACAGAGCCCAGCCTTTGGATTTATACCCAGGCTCATAAAACTCCAAAGTCCCTGTTCCTTCTGCCGTACCCCACTATCTAGCCCCTTCCTTTAGCTGGAGGGACTTCTAGTATATTAAGATCCGGAGCCTAAGTACCCACCTTCCCAAATCCCAGACTGAATGGGAGTTGCTGCTTGGCAGGTGGGAGGGAGCTGACTGAGGTTTTCTGGCCCCAGGGGTGACCCAGAGCACTGTGTTCTCCTGTGAAGCTCACAACCGGAAAGGCCTGGCCTCTTCCCGCCCAGCCACGGTTCGTCTTCAAGGTAGGAGGACTGGTGGGAGAGGGGTAGGTGAGGCAGGGGCATTTTCTGCAAGCCGTGGGGGAAGGCAGAATCATTTGGTGTTCCAGCTCTTCTCATTCCTGCTGGGATCTGAGGATGAGGGGTTAATTGGCATAGCTCCATTCCTTGTGGGAGCACCTGAGACCCTGCTGAGGCTGAAATGAGAATAGAAACCTGACGTCATAGCAGATTTCCCATCTTGAAGCAGAGCGCTTGGGAGGAGGGAGAGAGGAAGCCAGCAGGAGATGGTCAAGGCTCATGCCCAACCTTGTTTCTGCCAGCCCCATGTGGCGGGAGTGGGGGAGGGGAAAACAGCCTGGCAGGATGATAGAGGAGACCCAAAGGGCTGGTTTGCACAGAGGGAGGGAATGGGCTGTGGCTGCAGTGACTTGCTATCCCAAGGCCTCCCTCCCCCAACCCCACCCCCCACTTCCACTATCTTATCCTTTTCCTTGATCAGACAGCCCCTAATTCAGGGAAAGGTAGTCTCTCTCCACAACCTATGTACTCTCCTGGGTATGAGCATCTGTCTTCTACTGGTTGCTTGGCTTGTATATTACTGTGGTCCTGGGAGTGCTGAGTTTAAGAGGGGCAGACCCTAGGGAGGGACTCAAGGCTTGACTCCCATACCTTTTGTCCTCTTCTCTCATATCCTTCCTGGGCACCGAACTCCAGGGCACTGACTCTGAGTTCCCATCCACAGCACTGCCTGCAGCCCCCTTCAACATCACCGTGACAAAGCTCTCCAGCAGCAATGCTAGTGTGGCCTGGACGCCAGGTGCTGATGGCAGAGCTGTGCTTCAATCCTGTACAGTCCAGGTAAACTGAGAGGGTGGGACAGGCTCTCCTGGCCATGCCGAGTTCATTCTGGCTGCCTTGGTGGCACTTTGTGGACAGTGGTATCACATTAGATACACTAGACTTGCTCATGGGACTTGGCCTCCAGCTCTAGTCAAGCGTTGTTCCCTTACCTGTTATCATAGGGTGCTCTGGCAACCAGGTGACTCTGCAGGTTGGCTGAAATTCATGCATTCTTCAGGCTGGAAAGCAAATCACTAGAGTAGATTTGGGGTGTCTGGAAGGGTTTTTCTTATGTTGACGAAAACCCAAACCTTTGATTTATCTGATAACTGCACTCGCATGCCTCACCCCCTAAATCATGCCAAAGAGAACAATGGGTCTAGGGGGGATCCTAAGCCCCAGAGAGTGAAAAACCTGGGTAAGGTGATACTGAAAACAAGAGGTGATGCAGCTTTATTTTCAGATGTTTACGCAAAAGGTAATGAGCCCTAGCCAGTTTGGTTCAGTGGATAGAGCCTCTGACCAAAGGGTCCCGGGTTCGATTGTGGTGCTCCTCCCCGGCCCAGGTTCTGGTCGGGGCTCTTGCAGGAGGCAACCAATCAATGTGTTTCTCTCACATCCATGCTTCTCTCTGCCTTTCTCTCTCCTACTCTCCCTAAAAATCAATGGAAAAACATCCTTGGGTGAGGATTAACAAAATAAGTAAATAAATAAAATTATTATTATTTTTTAAAGGTAATGAGCACCTTTGAAACTGTTTTAGGCAGTTCCCCCAGGAAAGACCCTTGCTCTGGGCTCCACCATTTAGAGGACCCCATTCTGGCCCTCCTTTAGCTGCACCCCTTCACCCCTTCCTCCTGGGCAAGTGGGACATGCCTATCCAGATCATGAGGACAACTCCTCCTCCTCTCCCCATATGTAGACACTCAGGATTTCTTGTCTTATGGCAAGTCTGCTCCCGGACCTGTGTGGGCTTCTTCCTTGCTGCATCCTTGGGAGGGTATGGTATGTGCACCTCCATGTCCAAAGGGCAGTCATTTATGGGGGGATGGGTATGCAGGCAGTATTTCCACACCCATGCACATGACACCCCTCACGGTACAGATCTTGTGCCACTACATTCTGGCTTGGGAGTCCAAGGGTTTGGAGGGTTATAAATGCAAACCTTCTAGGGTTGATTTGAAGCTTTGTTTGTCAATATATTAAGAAATATTTTATTTAATAATTTGTTAGCTGATTTATAACATTTATTTTTAAAAAAATATATTTTATTGATTTTTCACAGAGAGGAAGGAAGAGGGATAGAGAGCTAGAAACATCGATGAGAGAGAAACATCCATCAGCTGCCTCCTGCACAACCCCCACTGGGGATGTGCCCGCAACCAAGGTACATGCCCTTGACCGGAATCGAACGTGGGACCCCTCAGTCCGAAGGCCGACGCTCTATCCACTGAGCCAAACCAGTCAGGGCTGATTTATAACATTTAAATATTTAGCCATATGGATCTCCATTTGTACTGTTGCCATGGGCTCCCAAAATGGGAGGTGAAGGCCTGTTTCACGATGTCCCTAGGCTCCCAGCTACTCTGCCCTTGAGAAGCTCTGAGATTGTGAGCTGGCTGGCATACCAATAAGTGATAACTACTCTAACCAAGTTATGCACCGAAAACAAAGGGGTGTGCATTTTCTGGAGTAGTTGGGAAAGGCTTTCACAGAAAAAGTGGTATCTGAGTTGTCTTAAAGGATGAGTTGGACTTTGCTAGGAAGAGCAGGTCATTCTAAACAAAGGGAACAGCATTTGCAAAGGCATGGCGGTGGTGTGGAACCTGGTGTGTTATTAGAGGGGGGCTGGTGGGAAGGGGTGGGTTACAAGTGTTTGCTGACAGACTTAGAGGAGGCATTAGCTCAAGTCTCCCCACCACATATGCATACCTATCCCATCTTTTGTCTCCCTCTACATTATTAGTTTTCTGCTTCTCTATAGGTGACACAGGCCCCAGGAGGCTGGGAGGTCCTGGCTGTCGTGGTCCCTGTGCCACCTTTTACCTGCCTTCTCCGTGACCTGGCACCTGCTACCAACTACAGCCTCAGGGTGCGCTGTGCCAATGCCTTGGGGCCTTCTCCATATGCTGACTGGGTGCCCTTTCGGACAAAGGGTCTAGGTAAGGGACTTCCGGAGCAGAGTGGCTGGTCAGGGCTGGAGTGGGGGAAGGACCTTGTCAGCTCCAGTTCTGGATGGAGTTGCCTGGGAGAGGAGCTACCTGAGAGCGAGCTTTATGCATCAGTTGGCAAACACTGAGTGCCAGCAGCAAACTTATGAACTAGATAAATCTTACCCCCATCCAGTGCAGCTCTAGTTCTAGTGAGTGGAACAGATGAGCAAAGTAGGTAAGATCAGATAAAGAGAGTGCCCAGGGTGGTTTAGGAATTGATAAGGAAGGAGCCATGCTGGGGGAAATATCACTGCAGGAAGAGGGCACAGTGAGGGCAAAGACCCCATGGCGGGAACTTGTTTGGAGCTCTTTAGCAATGCAAGGAGGCTGGCTGGACTGTGACAGGGGAGTAGTGAAGGATCTGGCTGAGGCCTTCACCAAGGCAGTTAAGAGGAACACTCTGCCTAGCAGGGGTGCTGCCCTTGCTAAACCCTCCTCCCCAGGACATGGGTGTAGCAGTCAGAACTGGGAGACAAGCTCTTCCCCCACCTGTTGGTCTCTTAACTGTTTAGTTTGTGGGAGCTGGCTCCATCCGCCTGCATGGGATAGTGATGGTGGGAAGGGCAGGGCTCTTAGCAACCTTCTCTTTTTGGGTACAGCCCCAGCCAGCGCTCCCCAGAACCTCCATGCCATCCGCACAGACTCAGGTCTCATCCTGGAGTGGGAAGAAGTGATCCCTGAGGGCCCTTTCGAAAGCCCTCTGGGACCCTATAAACTGTCCTGGGTTCAAGACAACGGAACCCAGGTAAGGGAAGAAGACCGAAGCCTCCACTCTCTAGGTGCACAGAGTCGCCCCCCGAGGGCTCTGAGGCCTTTGGCTTCAGAATGGCTGCCCTTGGTAGGCCTGGGAGTAGTGGGCAGGGCCTCCCCCCACCCCAGGAAACCTGCTCCTCCCATCTTCCCCTACAGGCTGCACTTCTTATTGGATTATGTTTCCTGTTAGGGTTGCATCCATTGGCTACTTTGTATGTAAAGCAGGAAGCACATTTCTTCACAAACTGGGGGGAGGGCACAGATAAGGCCTTTTTATCCGCAGCCCAGTTCCCTCCCATCCCCCACCTCTGCATTCCAGGGACTGAGCCTTGTTTGTGTTCAGGAGAGGCCTCTGCAGCCTGGAGCAGGAATGTGATAATGCCCAGCAGTGGCCCTAGGCTCCCATGTCCCTAGCGAGACCTTTTTCTGCCCTCCGGCCCCAGCTGGAGGCCTGTTTCTCTGACTCAGTGTGGGATGGGGGCTTTTCTTGGCTGCAGGGTGAACTGATAGTGGAAGGGACCTGGGCCAACTTGACAGTCTGGGATCCTCAGAAGGACCTGATTGTGCGTGTATGCGTCTCCAATGCAATTGGCTGTGGGCCCTGGAGTCAGCCACTGGTGGTCTCTTCTCATGACCATGCAGGTGAGGCCTATAGAGAGAGGGGACAGGATGAGGGCTTTCAAGGGCACCCTAGGAGGCTGGCAGCACCTTACCTCCCAATAGCCCCAAAGACTCAGAGTCAAGCAGTTGAGGCTAGGGTTGACATTTAAACTAGCTCTCATTCTCTGGTTGTGACGTAGGTCCCAATAGCGAGGACCTGTCACTCACAGGGTAGGAACTCTCAGGTCTTCCTTTGGAGCCTTTTTCTACGCAGGTCCTTAATTGACTTAAGGGAATCTCTTGACCAGGCCAGATGGCCATCATCAGAAAGTTTTAAAGGGACTCCTTGGTGTCAGCCTACCACATGCCTCTGTCTCCCACAGGCCAGCAAGGCCCTCCGCATAGCCGTACATCCTGGGTGCCTGTGGTCCTGGGTGTGCTGACAGCCCTGGTGACGGCTGCTGCCCTGGCTCTCATCCTGCTTCGAAAGAGGCGGAAGGAGACACGTTTTGGGTAAGAGGTAGGGACACAGGGAGAGGAAGGTGATGACTGCGGACCTTGGAGCTGACCCCAAGTCCTGGGTTTCCCTTTAGGCAAGCCTTTGACAGTGTCATGGCCGGAGGGGAGCCAGCTGTTCACTTCCGGGCAGCCCGGTCCTTCAATCGGGAAAGGCCTGAACGCATTGAGGCCACATGTGAGTGGTGGGAATCATTCAAGGGAAGAATGGGCTATCGTGTGCCCCTATCTGTATTCCTTTTACTAATTCATTAATTTGACCTATATGTGTGAACCTTGGTGAAAGCCAAGGACACAGTATGGAAAAGACATGCGGACCTTACCCTTGTGGAGACTGTCATTCTAGCTGTGGGAGAGCTCATGTCTGCTCTGTGGGTGGAGTCGGGTGTAGGAGGCACGCTGGGTTTGGGATCAGGAACCAGAGAGGTCCCTCTCCTTTCTCACCATCCCCTCCCCAACAGTGGACAGCTTGGGCATCAGTGATGAACTGAAGGACAAACTGGAGGATGTGCTCATCCCGGAGCAGCAGTTCACCCTGGGCCGCATGTTGGGCAAAGGTATTGGGCTGGGCAGGGGCTGGCGTGAGTGGAGGTTACCATGTCTGGGTGTGCTTGGTTGCTCCCATCACTTTGAGGGTGTGGATTTGGGTTGGCTCCTATAAACAGGATATGCTTATAAACACCTGAGTGTGGGATTCTTGAGGGAATGGTAGCTGGGGACAAGGAGTGCTGATGAGGAGTCACTCCGAGCACACTTTGCTTTGGCTGTGGAGGAGGGAGCCTCTGCCAATGGCCCCAGAGTCTAACGAGTTTGTATCCCTAGGGTCACCTGGGAGGGATGGGGGTGGAGGACAGGAGGGTGAGGGGACTCACCATAATTTGGATTGGTTTGTAGGGGAGTTTGGTTCAGTGCGGGAGGCCCAGTTGAAGCAGGAGGATGGCTCCTTTGTGAAAGTGGCTGTAAAGATGCTGAAAGGTGAGTGGAGAATAGTGCATGGGGAGTGAAGGCATCATGTGGGAGGGGGAAAGGGGTGGCTGATCCTGAAGCAGGCTCTACTGGGCCCTTAGACTTTCCAAGAGGAGTTAGCACTAACTGGGATGCCGCATGAATAATTCACAGGCATGAACCCACACACATTCATGCCTCAGCCTTTGCTCTCTGCTGTCAGCAGTGACTGTACTCTGGGCTCACTCAGAGTGATGAAAGCTGTGGTTGATTGAGCTGCTGGGCTGTCCAATGAAAGGCATTAGCAAGTGGAGAAACTTAGGTAGCACCACTCCTGTAGCAGGGCTTCTCCTGCTCGTGGCCAGACTGTTTCATAGGCCCCTGGGAAGCCCAGGACATCTGAAGGACAAGGCCTAGGAGCCTTGGGTCAGAACTGGGGGCATATCTTCCTCAATCCCTCCCTCCCATCCTTTTCTCCCAGCTGACATCATTGCCTCGAGCGACATTGAAGAGTTCCTCAGGGAAGCTGCTTGCATGAAGGAGTTTGACCACCCACATGTGGCCAAGCTTGTTGGTGAGCTTCTCAGGGGAGGCAGATACACAATTAGGCGGGAGGGCAGCCTGTGGGAGAGAAGTTCAGACTCACCTGGTTAGTGAGCAGATGGCAAAATAGCCAGGAGGTCCTGGCTGAAATTTGATCAGACTCCAGGTCCTGCACCAAAGGTCTGCACATGAAGGAGGAAGACAAAGAAGATGCTCCAGAGATCTGGGGGCAGCCACAGTTCATCCTAGGTGGTCACCAGGCCAGTATGGAACTTGTGGGGAAAGAGGTAGCAGAGTCAGGGCTAGAGATAGGACCCAGCAGGTAAGGGCTCATGCAGACACCTGAGCCATCCTTTGACGATTATGTGCCCCGCTCCCGACTCTCCCTTCTTCCCAGGGGTCAGCCTCCGGAGCAGGGCCAAAGGCCGTCTCCCCATCCCCATGGTCATCCTGCCTTTCATGAAGCACGGGGACCTGCACGCCTTCCTGCTTGCCTCCCGGATTGGGGAGAACCCCTTTGTGAGTGCCTGGGGTGGAAGTGGTCAGGAGTTAGAAAGGGACAAAGACCCTGGGAAAGAGGTTGCCTGGATGGGGAGGGCCAATTGAACTGGTTGAGAGAAGATGGGCTCTGAGTTTGACTCTTTTTTTCTTTTTTTTTTTCTTTTTTTGAGTTTGACTCTTTTTATGCTTGCTGGGAATTTTAGGCTGGGCAAGAACTTTTCTAGGAGAAGAGACCTGTGAAGCCCCAGATCGGGGGAGTCTTGACTCCTGGGCACTCTGGAAGGTTTGCCAAAGCTTCCTAGCTTTGGGAAGCCCCTCTATTCCCTTCCTTTAAGTGATTCCAAGGATAGTCTAGGCTTTCTGGCCACGGATCCCCATTTATCCTGCCCTGGTTGGCTGGACGGATCCAACCTGAGCTTGCTCTGTCTGCCCACCAGAACCTGCCCCTGCAGACCCTGATTCGGTTCATGGTGGACATTGCCTGTGGCATGGAGTACCTGAGCTCCCGGAACTTTATTCACCGAGACCTGGCTGCTCGGAATTGCATGTATGTGAATTCCAGGGCTCGGGGGTGGGAGAGAGTGGCTAGTGCTGGCTAATGGTCAGCTCTTGCCTGGGGCAGTAACTGCTATGCAAGGAGACAGCTTGGGAACAAAGATGCCCTGGCTTTGGTAAGGCTGCCAGCATGATTCCACCCTTCAATCCTCCTCGCAGGCTGGCAGAAGACATGACTGTGTGTGTGGCCGACTTTGGACTCTCTCGGAAGATCTATAGCGGGGATTATTATCGTCAGGGCTGTGCCTCCAAATTGCCTGTCAAGTGGCTGGCCCTGGAGAGCCTGGCCGACAACCTGTATACGGTGCACAGTGACGTGGTGGGTCTGGTGGCACAGTGAGGCGCGGTGGTAACACAAGTGGTACGGACTAGTGTGTGGGTGGACCTTTCGGATCCTCAAGGGCCCAGCCAGGTCAGCGCTCTGGGCCTTGGTTGGCTTTTATGAGACTCCCGAGCCCCAAGGAGTGCTTGCCTCAGGGCTCTGCCTGGCTCAGGAAGCCTAGTGACACCTCTCCTCCTATCCCCATTCTGTCCCAGTGGGCCTTTGGGGTGACCATGTGGGAGATCATGACTCGTGGACAGACGCCATATGCTGGCATCGAGAACGCTGAGATTTACAACTACCTCATCGGCGGGAACCGCCTGAAACAGCCTCCGGACTGTATGGAGGATGTGTAAGTGCCCCGGGAAGGGGAAGGGGATTCTGGAAGAAACAGGAATTTGGGGTTTCAGCTGATGGCTACCATCACAGCTGCTGGGCCAGTGGCAGCTCAGAACCTCAATTAGATCTTTCCTTTCTTTTTTTTTTTTTTTTTAAATGTCCTTGTTGTTCAGGGAAGACTGACCTTTACCCTAAACTTCTTTTTTATCTAGCACCCCCCCCCCCCCCGTTTTCTTTCTTTTCTCCTTTCCCATCTCATCTTCCTTGCTCTAGCCTTTTTCTGTTACTCTGCTTTCTCCAGTTTCCAGGAAGAACCAGGAGCCCTGAAGGCGGAAGTTACAGGATTGAGCAGCAGTCAGTGCAGGTTTCCCAGTCGCTTTCTCCCCCACCCCCTCCTGCGCAGCCCCAGCCAGTCTCAGGAAAGCTCCTGGCTGAGTGAGCCCTCCCTCCGCGAGAGAGGGCTGCACAGGGGCAAGGAAAAACTGCTTAGTCTATCACATTCCTTGCTAGGAGGAAGGTTGGGTTCCTTTCTTGTCTTGGCCTCTTGAGGGAGTGAAGGGACTCCCTCCCACTGGTACTAGTGAAAGGTCCTCTGGGGGCCCAGGAAGACCCTGGCTTACATGGGGTGAGGGGATAACACTAGAGCAGACAAGTCATAGCGTCATGTTTAAGAAGCACATATTCTAAAATGACAGAGGTCTAAGTTCAAGCCTCAATTCATCCACTTAATAGCTGTGTGACTTTGATCATATTACTTAACCTCTTCAACCCCAGTCCCTCATCTACAAAATGGGGTTAAAAATAGTCTTTTCCTCGTAGGAGTAGAGGAGGATTACCTCTGTTTCTTGCTGTGGAATTGGACCTCTAGCAGACCAAGAATGTGGAAAGCTAGAGGAAGACTCAGCCTGTATGGCGAGGTCCTCTTTCTCTAGGGCAGTGGGTTCGAAGTGCCCTGAGCCTGGACTGTGTGTAAGAGAGAAATCTGAGTCATGAACCTGTTCATTCAGCAGAGCTCAGGGCATGGCTGGGGCAGGAAGGTCGGGTCGCGCTTTGGCTGCAGCCTGCCTAGGCCTCTGGAGCTGCAGAGAGTCTGCTGGGCAGTGGGGACTGGAGCTCCTGTTGTCAATAGAGGGTGGGCGGATGCTGGCCTCCCACCAGCAGCCTGGTGGACAGGCGCCAGTTGGCTCCTAGCACAGCTCTGACAGTGTGTCCCAGCCTGGCCATGGACCCATGGCCCTGGACCATTCCCACGGCCTACTCGGTGTCTGGCATCATTCCCCCCATCATTGGGGGCCCTGTCAGGAAGGCTGGTGTGTGGGGAGTGTTTGGAACTTTTATTGTGGAAACAGCCAGAGAGTCAGGCATTTGTTGTCTCTGACTAATCTGGTCTCAGCCCCTTCCCATTAGTTTTTTTGTTTTTTTCTCCTCAGCCTGAGGCATGCCCTAGGAACAGGGTAAGACCTCAGGGAATCTGTAAGGTTCCTGAAATTGTGTGTGTTAAAAGTGTTCCTGCCAGGGGAAGAGGGCTGGAAGCTTTTCTCAGATTCTCAAAGGTATTCATGAACAAAGAGATTTAAGACTGCCTGAATGGGTGAGGATTTAGGACAAAACGTGGCTGCCCAATCTACATTCCTGGCTGTGTTCTACAAGACAAAAACACTCCTAGTACTTCCTCCCAAGACTGAATAGGAGGGACTCTGGGGCCAACCCACCTGGCTTCCAGTTGCAGCTTCATTACTTTCTACCTGTGGGACCTTAGTCAAGGTTCTTAACCTCTCTGTGCCCCAATTTCCACATTGGTAAAGTAGGATCACTTATTTCATAGGGTTGTTGTGATAAATAATAAATATAAACTACTTAGAAGAGTTCCTGACACATGGTAAGCCCTATACATGAAGGTGTTTTTATTTGTTTGTTTTTAATCCTCACCCAAGGATATTTTTCCATTGATTTTTAGTGGGAGTGGGAGAGAGGGGGAAAGACAGAGAGAAATATCAATGTGAGAGAAACACATCGATTGGTTGCCTCTTGCATGAGCCCCGACCAGGGCCCGGGTCGGGGAGGAGCCTGCAACCAAGTTACATGCCCCTGACCGGAATCGAACCCTGGACCCTTCAGTCTGCAGGCCGATGCTCTATTGACTGAGCCAAACCAGCTAGGGCTATATGAAGATGTTAAATAAAATTTTTTAAGATCCTGCTTTTGAGGGAAGGTCCACCGTTTCCCTTTCTTCTGGCTCCTCACCACCTCCCCTCACCCTTCTGTCTGCCCCAGGTATGAGCTCATGTATCAGTGCTGGAGTGCCGACCCCAAGCAGCGCCCAAGCTTCACCTGCCTACGAATGGAGCTGGAAAACATTCTGGGCCACCTGTCTGTGCTATCCACCAGCCGGGACCCCTTGTACATCAACCTTGAGGGAGCCAAGGAGCCTGCTGAGGAAGGGAGCCTGGAGTTTCCTGGTGGGGACCAGGCCAGTAGCGGGGCTGAGAATGGCAGTGGCATAGGGGCAGTGGGGGGCACCCCCAGTGACTATCGGTACATCCTCAGCCCTGGAGGGCTAGCTGAGCAGCCCAGGCAGGAGGAGCAGCAGCCAGAAAGCCCCCTCAACGAGTCCCAGAGGCTTCTGCTGCTGCAGCAAGGGCTACTGCCCCACAGTAGCTGTTAGCCCCAGGCAGAGGGCATCCGGGGCCATGCGGCTGGCTCTGCTGGCTAACCTAGCCCCATCTGACCCCAGCCCAGGCAGCAAAGGGTGGAGGCTCCTGTGGTAGTCTTCCCAAGCTGTGCTGGAAGTCTGGACTGACCAAATCACCCAATCCCAGTTCTTCCTGCAGCCACTCTGTGGCCAGTCTGGTCTCCTCAGTTTAGGCCTTGGCTGGGTGGAGGTGGGCCAGGCCTGGTTGTCTAAACCCCGGCAGCTGGCAGGAGGGGGTGGTTATGTTTCCATGGTTACCATGGGTGTGGAAAGCAGTTGGAAGAGAGTATATCTCGCCCTGTGGGCCCCTACTAGTACTCTCCTGACTGAGCTGCCCCTCCTGCTTAAGTGCATGCATTGAGGTGTTTCTGGCCTGGAGGCCCAGGTTTGCCCCTCCTCACAAAGAGATACCATTGTATTGTTCCCCTCTAGGTGAGAGTACAGGGTTGGTACAGTCAGGACCTAAGCCCTATGGTAGGAGGCAGTGAGACACTCTCAGGTCACCTTCCTGCTTACCAACTCTGCTTAGGCCAAAAGTAAAGTGCAGCTGACCAGGTTACAGCAAGGCATACTGGATAACCACAGGCTACAGTTTGCCCAATTTCTACAGGCAGTGCCCTGAGCCTAGCAAGAAGGGGTGCTGTAGGGCTTGCCCAGGAATGAATGAGGCCAGAGAGGAGACCAGGAGCCCCTCTCCATGCCCTCTTATAGTGTGTCTGAGCATGCTACCAGATCCCCGAATATCCTAAGGCTAACAAAGGCAGCTGTGTCTGAGCCCAATCCTCACAGCATCCCTTAGTCCCAATGTTTCCTCTAATTGGAGACCCTCTTCTGTCCCAGGTCTCCAGAGATGGAGAGAAAACGCCTAATAGCTGATGTGGGTGAGGGGGAGTTACTGGAGCCTGGACCCCAGTCCTGGCTGGGGGAGTGCATGGGTGGCCCCTGCTGTTAGGAACATTTCCACACTGTTAGATGCTCTTTAAAAACAGAAATAAAGTTGAAGACTAAAGACCCAAGGCTTTGTCTCTTAAATGTTTACTTTTTCCCCAGATCACAAAAATGAAGCATTGCTACATAGGAAAAAGTCTGGAAAGACATATGCCAAAATGTTAACAGCTGTTATCTTCACATGATGTGATTAAGGAGGCTTCCCAAGTTTTTTGCATTGAGCACAAACTGCTTTTGAAATTAGAGAAGACCCCAAAGAATCATATATGAAAGATAATAGTCATTGTAGACAATTGGGAAAATGCAGAAAATCATTTAAAAAATGCTAAATACCTATATCCTACTACCTGGAAATAACCACCTTTTGAACATGCAAATGTTTTGCCCTGGCTGGTTAGCTCAGTGGGTTAGAGCGTCATCCTGCTACGCCAAGGTTAGAGGTTCGATCCCTGGTCAGGGCACACACAAGAATCAACCAATGTAGGCATAAATAAGTGGAACAACAAATCAATGTTTCTCTCTTTCAAAAAAAGTGTTACAGTGCTGCTGGTCCTGGGGCCAGGCCTAGAAAAAAGAAAACTCAAATGCTTTGAAAAAGTTCTTCACCTTGGAACAAGGATAAACAGACTGCATTGGCTGTCTCCTACCCCTCTGTCAGACTTTGCCTTCTATCCTTGGGGTGGAGACTTTGTTCTCACCTTTATTCTGTTGCCTAGAGCCAAGGGAATCTGGGAAGAAGTGGGCAAAGAGAATATTGAGCCTCTTGAGGATTAGAAATAAGAAAATGGAGTTTGCTTGCAAGTATTTCCACCTGAAATGTTTAGTTTAGAAGCTTTTAGAGCCAGCTCCTGGGAAAGTGCAGCAGGAGGCGTGAGAAACAGGCCCAGCCCTGTACTGAGCTGTGGGGAAAGTGGGCGGACACAGGCATTACTGCTGGCTAAAGGTAATGGAATGAGACAGCTGCTTCTGAAAGCAAATATCATGAAAAACCTGTTGCTGATACTCCAGATTCTGGTTCTCACCTCGATCATGACACCTGAATTGAGTTCAGGAAAGTGGCTTTCGGAATGTTTTCTGTGATTTTTCTGAACTGCAAGTAATGATTATCTGTGAAGTAGTGTTTGGGAGTTATTGATTGAGAAGACCTGCACTCAAATAATTGTCCACTAATGGTCTATTTAATAGACTCTATTACATGCCAGGCACTGTACCTAGCATTTCATATATATTACCCCATTTAATACATAGAGCATTCCTATAAAGTGAGACTATAATTGTCACCCTCCCATAGGACAGAAATGCCAAGTAACTTGCCTAAGTTTATATAGGAGCTGGTGAAAGTAGGATTACAGTTGTAATACAATAAAAATAATACACGAATAAACTTTTGTGTACTCAAAACTGTAAACCTACTTTTGCCCACCCCTGTATAGCTAATGAGTGGTAGATCCAGGCTCCAAACCCACTAAGTCAGAGAGCAGAGCCTGTGCTTTCCTCCCACTGCTCCAGAGAGTACCTGAAGCTCTATTGTACTCATGTCATCTTTTGGGTGAAAGCAGTCAGTAGTAGGCACCTTTTAAAATGTACAGGAGTTCTGAAATGAGTGTGTGGGAGTTATCTATCAGTAATTAAATCAGTGCAGATAATTTTATCAACTTAGTATCTTTTCATCAAGCACCTTGTCCCTGACCCCACCCCCCATCCCCAAACCAGGTATGGTCAAGGGTTTTGAGGTAGGTGATAATAGTGGAATTAAAAAAGAAAACCTTTTTATTGAAATACTAGAGGCCCGGTGCATGAAAATTCATGCACTGGAGGGGGGTCCCTCAGCATGGCCTGCCCCCTCTCACAGTCCGGGAGCCCTCAGGGGTGGGAGGCAACCTGGCGATCAGGAGAAGGCGATGCTCCCATCACACCTCTGCTGCTGCCACTGCTGGCAGTGTAAGCCTCGGCCAGCCCTGGTTACCTGACTCTCGGGCGGCCCTGGGAGGCTGTGGGGACTGGGGGACTCCAGAGGCAGGCACGCAGAGTGGCCAGACCCGCCTGGGGGCGGGCCCAGCCATGCCACATGCCTGCTGCCATGGTGGGGCTGAGAGGACTGGGCACCGCCATCTTATGGCTGTGGGCACCACCATCTTTGAGGGTGTGACAGTCAATTAGCATATTCTCTCCTTATTGGCTGTGGGTGCCATCTTTGTGAGGGTGTGATGGTCAATTAGAATATTCCTTCTTTATTAGATAGGATAAGATACAAAAAGCACACCAATCAGAGGTGTATGGTCCTTAAGAATATTATAAACATAAATAACCAATAACATTACTAGCCCTCCAAAAGCAACCCTTGGACCCTGCTGCAATGTCTATCTCCTCCCTCTTCCCCAAAGATAACTTCTATCTGGACCCATGATTAGTGTAGCTCTTTTGGAAGATTATATAAATGGAGTCGTACAGGTTGTATTATTTTGCTTGCCTTCTTTTACTCAGTAATTTGTGTTCCAGAATCATCTAACTGAAAGATTAAAGTCAGCGGTGCATGGGAAGGGTAAATAGCCATCTCAGGCCCTGACTGGTTTGGCTCAGTGGATAGAGCGTCGGCCTGCAGACTCAAGGGTCCCAGGTTCGATTCCCAACAAGGGGCATGTACCTTGGCACATACCCAGTGGGGAGTGTGCAGGAGGCAGCTGATCATGTTTCTAATTCTCTATCCCTCTCCCTTCCTCTCTGTAAAAAATCAATAAAAATATATTTTTTAAAAAATAGCCATCTCAGAGGGTGAATAAAGAAAAACTGAATTTATTTAAGGAAAAGGGATTGGGGAATAGAGATACCCAAAGGGAAGGGCTACACAGCACTGAGCCAAAGGGTATTGGGCCCATGATGGCAGCAAAAATACACTTAGGACAGTAAAACAAGGAAGGGCGTAGAAGAAGCAACAGGAGAGCCTAGACTGGGTTGCTTTGGCTCACTAGGAAGTCAGAGGAAAGGAGGCCTTGGAGATAGATTCAGGGGGTTAGTCCGGGATGAGCTGCCTCTGCCCATTGCTCCCCTGGTTGCAAGGGCATGTACCTTGATTGTGGGACTGAGGCAGCTCAGTCCCTTAGAGGTTAGGGGATATGTGCCTGGAGAAAGGAGAGGGGGAAGGGAATATACAGGTATGATCCTTAGAGGGAGAGCATGCACTGGGTCCTTTGTCCTGAGTGTATTTATCTCTTTTTTTAAAATATTTTTTTTTTATTGATTTCAGAGAGGAAAGGAGAAGGAGAAAGAGATAGAAACATCAATGATGAGAAAGAATCATTGATCGGCTGCCTTCTGCACACCCCTTATGGGGGCTCGAGCCCACAACACAGGTATGTGCCCTTGACCGGAATGGAACCTGGGACCCTTTAGTCCACAGGCCGGCGCTCTATCCATTGAACCAAACTGGCTAGGGCCATTTATCACTTTCTTGCAGGTGGAAATCTTAGGGCAGATCTCAGGAGAGGGTCTTAATAGAATATTCATCAGCTTTCCAGGTGTGCTCTTTCAGGGTTGTGGTCTCTGTTAGGATGAACTATCCTAAATCTCTCCTGCTTGGACATGTTTTCTGAAATATATATTGTTATAAGTCTTTTCCCATAGCTTGGAGTAGATGGCTTGTGCCTGCAGAAGCAAGATAAGATGAATCCCCCTTTGCTTGACAGCCCTCTGCACTCTCCTCCCTTGACTCCCTTGACCAACTCATGCCCTCCCCTCTGCTTGTGCACTCACACCCTCACGCTATATTGCATACTTCCATCCTACGTTTGAGAACCTAACCACCCCCTCAGGGCTGACACCGACATACCGGCCTCAGCCCGCTGTGAGAAAATGTAATAAAATTTCTTAAACTCTCACAAGGTCTTTTAGCCTGGCTCCTTTCAGCGTGGACCTCACAGGCTCCATTGATTGGTCAGTGCCAGGGCAGGGGGTCATTAGTCAATGGAGCTGGTCCTGAGGTAGCCAGGGCTTCACTTGTCTGGTTTTACTGCTTTTCTGGGCCTGGAGCTGAAATACTACCGAGGCCGAGATGTTATCTTTAGGGAGGAAAAGGTCAAATTCACCTGATCAGCAATATGAAAGATCAGGGGTCCAAATCACATGACCAGTGAAATACTAAAGGAGGGTAGGTTACCCTGGGGCCAGGTTCTTGTTTTCCCAGTTTTGCCCCTTGCATCTGGGGCTTTCTACCCTGGTGATTCTGTACCGGGCTCATTGTCCTTGCTCTGCTCATGTCTGTCTAACACTAAGCAGCAATTTTGAGAGGCAGGGGGTCAAAGATTAGAGACGAGTAAAACATTTGGTTTTTTAATTATTATTATATCTTTTAGCTCAGTGTTTCTCATATCTCAAATAAGACAAACCACCTGAGATTCTTATTAACATGTAGACTCTGATTCAGTAGTTCTGGGGTGGGGCCTGAGATTCTGCATTTCTAACAAGTTCCTAGGTAATACTAAGGCCGCTGGTCTGAGGACCACACTTTGAGGTAGAAGCACTATGCTCCATCAATAATTTGAAAGTGTGCACCAAGTGTTTGAAAAATCATTCAGTGACTACAATATGTAATCATTTTAACAAAATAACACTAATGGAAAAGATTGTAATATGATTTCTACATCTCATAAAATTTAATTACTTTTTCTTAATGTGTTTCTGATAGATACTTTTCTATTTAAAAAATTAATTAATAAAATTAGTTTATCTTTTCACAGATGTCAAACACGCATGGTAAAAAATTAAAAAGGTATAGAAAGGTATACAGTGAAAATAAGTTGCCTTGCTCTGGCCCCTCTGTTACTCTCTCCAGAAGCAACCATTGTTATTGATTTACTAGAGGCCTGGTGCACAAAATTCGTACACTGGTGGGGGAGGGGGTGTCCCTCAGCCTGGCTTGTGCCCTCACAGAGCCCAGCTTCTGCCTGAGCGGCACTTCGCCTGTGGGAGCACACTGACCACCAGGGGGCAGCTCCTGTGTTGAGCGTCTGCCCCCTGGGGTCAGTGCACGTTATAGTGACCGGTCGTTCTGTAGTTCGGTCGATTTGCATATTAGCCTTTTATTAATTAGGATGGTGACATTTTTAAGGGATATTTTACCCATATACTTATTTTTCTTTTATAAAAATTATTGTAGCCCTGACTGGTTTGGCTCAGTGGATAGAGTGTCGGCCTGTGGACTGAAGGGTCCCAGGTTTAATACCGGTCAAGGGCATGTACTTTGGTTGCAGGCACATCCCCAGTAGGAGATGTGCAGGAGGCAGCTGATCGATGTTTCTCTCTGATCAATGTTTCTAACACTCTATCCCTCTCCCTTCCTCTCTGTAGAAAATTAATAAAATATATTTTAAAAAACAAAAAACAAGCAAACAAACAAATTATTGTAGACCAGCCAGCGTGGCTCAGTGGTTGAGCGTCGACCTATGAACCAGGAGGCCAGGGTTCGATTTCTGGGGCACATGCCCGGATTGTGGGCTCCATCCCCAGTAGGGGGCGTGCAGGAGGCAGCTGATCCATGATTCTCTCTCATCGTTGATGTTTCTATCTCTCTCCCTTCCTCTCTCTGAAATCAATAAAAATATATTTTAAAAAATTATTGTACATGCTCTTTTGCCCCTTGTTCTTTTTATTAACAATACGTATAAGTAAATGGCTAATGCTCTATATTCTGGATATTGTTCTAAGTACTTTCACTCATTTAATCTTCACAACAATCCTGTGCATTAGGTACCATTACTGTTTTCATTTTATGTATGCAATTCAAGTCTAGTATACCCTACAGAGCCTCTACAATATGAAGATTTCCCCCTAGCTGTACATATGCATCTCCACTCCTTTGTATAATATCAGTTTATTTAACAAGTTCCCTATTAATAGACATTAAATGAATGGTGTGAGCAAAGGGAAAGGAAGAGTCCAGTAAGGTTTGTAACTGGAGGATTTGGTGAACAAAGAAGTTATTAACCAGAGCCTAGGGCTCAGAGGGGAAAAATTCTAACCTCAGTTTTCTAAGAATGGAAAGACAGAATGGGAAAATAATATTTATTTCACAGTCCTGGCGTGTAGGCAAGTTATGTAAATGTTAGGCCCGCCTCTTCTTCCCCAAAGAGAAGATGACAGGATTATATGCACTCTTACTCTTGAGGGCGGTTTGCTTGAGGGGGCCTGATAAAGAGGCATTTCAAAAGTGTGTTAACCTAAACCTAAACCTAAACAAAAACAAAAACGACCTGGGGGAAGCGAAGGGAGAAGCTTGTGGGCCCTCCCTAAAACGCGGAGAGGTGAAGGAAGCCCCTGGATCATGAACAGGGTGAAAGGAATGTTACATTCCCACCCAGATGGCTGTGCCTGAACTTTGCTCAAATCCGCTAAAAAATTCTGGGAGGGACACGCGGTTGCCGCTGGGGACGTTCTACCCACAGGATCGCCCAGGGGAGACGCCCACAGGGGTCGCGGGAGGCTGGAGCCTGGGGAGACTTCAGCCCACTGGCGAACCCGCCACAGGCGGAGGCCGCATGCAGGGTCACATGTGGGTGCGCTCCGCCCCAGCCTCGGTAGAGGCCTCTTGGCGGCCGGCAGGACACAAGCCCCTTTGTCCCCGCGGTGTGGAGGGGCCCAGCTGCAAGGTCCGAGAGTGGAGCGCTGGCCGCTGGCCGAGGGCACCCGCTGCGGCGGCGGCGGCGGCGGCGGGAGGGAACGCTTCCCCGCCTGGGTGGGGTGAGTGACCTCCAGAGGTCTGCGGGCTCCCAGTGGGCCCTCCTATTGCCCAGAAAACATTACACTGTCACCGAACACGGGCGCTGCTTTTGTTAAAGCTACGTTTGTGTCTTTGGAAGTAAAATTTAATTCACCAAGGAAGGACTGACTTGGCCAAAAGGAAGAGAAAAAGAACGTGAGCTCCAGTTTTTACGCCCAGGGAGCTCACGCTTATGGAAACAAAGGACCCCCAGTTTTTCCAAAAGAGCGAAGGAGCAGTATAAACAGTAGTTGCCAGGAGGACAGGGAGGGAGAGAGCTAGGTGGGCGGCAGCCATCTATGCAGATTGGAGGCCTCAAGATGTCCCACCCAGATGGCTGGAGCTGTGGGAATGCCACGTGGAAAAGAAGTCTGCAAATGCTTGCTGGGCAAAAACGTGAATGAAGAGTAGGAGGAAATTGCTTAAGCCAAAGACCACATCCAGTTCAACAAACAATTTTTCAATGTATTTTTACAGGCTGTGTAAGCAGTAGTCTTCATTAAAATGAAATATTATATTTGTATAATGTCAATATGCAAAATGGGTGGACATAATAAATGAGGCCCTCAAAACATTTAAATAATCGTTGTTAGGATATACTTTTGTCTATGCAAGAAAGGTCCAAATTTACCGAGAATTTTTTTGAGTTTGAGCCAAACTGATGACAGTGCCAGAAAGCAAGATCTCAAATGCTCGTTTCTTTTACACATTTTTATTGTTTTTAATCTTTACCCAAGGATATTTTTTCCATTGGTTTTTAGAGAGAATGGAAGGGAGAGAGTGGGGGAGAGAGAGAGAGAAACCATCAATGTGAGAGACACATCGAGTGGTTGCCTCTTGCACTTACCCCAACATGATGGGGGATCAACCTGCAACCCAGGTATATGCCCTTCACCAGGAATTGAACCTGAGATGTTTCCATCTGAGGGCTGGTGCTCCAAGCACTAAACATTTTAATTTTAAAATTTATTTATTTAAAAATGTTTTTATTGATTTCAGAGAGGAAGGGAGAGGGAGAGAGGTAGAAACATCAATGATGAGAGAGAATCATTGATTGGCTGCCTCCTGTACACCCCCTACTGGGGATGGAGCCCATAACCTGGGCATTGCCCTTGACTGGAATCGAACCTGAGACCCTTCAGTCCACAGCCCCACACTCTATCTAGTGAGCCACACCGGCTAGGGGCCCATACAAGTTTTGTAGCTGCTGGGTTTGTTATCTCCTGCTGGAATTGGGGGGTTCAGAGGAACGCCTTGCCACCCAGGTACGTGGAGATGTCGTCAATAGGTCTTCGGTTTGCTATCCCAGTTGCACTTTGTTGCCATTGTAGTCTTTACCCTCTCCACTAATTTTGCCCTATATTACTTTCATTGTCATCCAACCCTAAATCTCTTGTTATTTATACAAAACTTTTCTTTTTTAAAATATGTTTTTATTGATTTTTTTATACGAAGCTTTTCTTTATAATCCAAGTAAGATACATCTCTGGCAGCTGGCAGCAGCTATGTTTGTTGGTCTCTTTTCCTTAGTGGAGAAACTGCCCCAAGCTTTTGTCCCCTAAGTGCTTGGCTGCCTCCCCTGCATCTCTACTAGGATCCTTGAAGCCTTGAGACTTCAGTCCTGCTCATAACTTTGTGTTTCTAATTAGTTCAGGGTCACAGAGATGATAACATTGTTTTTCTGAGCTCAATACTACCATTTTGGTGTTTTCTTTTTATGTTTTATCTATTCCTGCTATGTATTTAGGGCAGAGGGAGCGCCTACAGAGTAAACTCACAGAGCCATCTTGCCTCAAAGATCTCAAAAACCAGTTTTGAATGCATAATGCACAGTGAACTGACAAGGTACTGTGAGAATACAAAAATGAATAAGGAAGGCCTCCCACTCTGAGAGAGATTAGAATCTAATGAAAGCAGATAACCTTTAACACACCACCATAAGACAGATTGAAAACTACTCTATTGGAAGTGATTAGCAGAGTTCTGTGAGCCCACAAGAAGAAGCAAGGATTTCTGAGTGAGGGGACCAGGAAGGCTTCTCAGTAGCAGTGGCTTTGAAATGGATCCTTTGGAGATGTTATGGTGGGAGTGTGCATGGTGGTTTGGGAACACGGTCTTTGGAGTTGGCACACAGGCTGCTTTGGTGGAGTGTGAAGGATGTACAGAACTGAGGGAAGGGGCTGGAGGTTAGCGCATAGGCTGTGGAGTTCACAGCGATTTAGTTCCAATCCCGCTTCTGCTGCTAACTAGAGGTGTGAGCCTCGACAATTCACTTCATCTCTCTGGGACTTAGTTTCATCTAAGCATGCCCATGCCTGCCCTTCCCTCTCAGGCATGCATCTTAACTTTACTCTCCTAAACTCTAAGGGTCCCCATGAAACTTGCAGCTAGGGGGGCAATGGGCTTACCCCTTGAACCTGTCTCTAAGGCTTCTTTTTCTCTGACTTTTCAGTAAGCTAAGGGCAGTGCTGTGGTGGCTCACTTGTGTCATTGTGACTTAAAATTAAAAAAAAAATTTATATATATATATATATATATATATATATATATATATGAATAAGGTATATGAATAAGGTATATGAATAAGGTATATGAATAAGGAATATGAACAGGCCTGGTGCACGAAATTCATGCACGGGGGTGGTCGTCCCCTCAGCCCAGCCTGCACCCTCTCACAATCCTGGACCACTGTCTCCTAATCGCTCACCTGCCTGCCTGCCTGGTGGCCCCTAACTGCCTCCCCCCCCCCCCCCCCGCTGGCCTTGTTGCCCCTCACTGCCCCCCTTCCAACCTAATCGCCCTCAACTCTCCCCCCTGCTGGCCTAGTCACCCCCAACTGCACCCCCCCCTGCCAACCTGGTCACCCCTTACTGCCCCCCACACTGGCCTAGTTGCCCCTCACTGCCCCCCTGCCAGCCTAATCGCCCCCAACTGCCCCCCTGCCAGCCTAATCGCCCCCAATTGGCCCCTCCCTGCCGGCCTGGTTGCCCCCAACTGCCCCCCACCCCCGCTGGCCTAGTTGTCCCTCACTGCCCCCCTGCCAGCCTTATCGCCCCCAACTGCCCCCCTGCCGGCCTGGTCACCCCTTACTGCTCCCCCTGCCAGCTTGGTCACCCCTAACTGTCCCCCCTGCCGGCCTGGTCACCTCCAACTGCACCCCCCCGCCGGCCTGGTCATCCCTAGCTGTCCCCCCCGCCCCCGCTGGCCTGGTCGCCTCTTACTGCCCCCCTGCCAACCTGGTTGCCCCCAACTGCCCCCCCTGCCAGCCTGGTCGCCCCTCACGACCCCCCTGCTGGCCTGGTTGTCCCACGCAGCCTGCTTGTTCAGTCGTTTGGTTGTCCCTCACTAATCCCCTGCCGGCCTGGTCATAGGCAGCCATCTTGTGAGGGCATGAGGGTTAATTTGCATATTATCTCTTTATTATATAGGATATAATATTTTATATATATATATATATATATATATATATATATATATATCTTTATTGATTTCAGAGAGGAAGGGGGAGGGAGAGAGAGATAGAAATATCAATGATGAATTGATTGGCTGCCTCCTGCACACCCCCTACTCAGGATCGAGCTCACAACCCAGGCATGTGTCCTGGCCAGGAATGGAACTGTGACCTCCTGGTTCATAGGTCAATGCTCAACCACTGACCTACATTGGTTGGGCAAAGATGTACACTTTTTTTGTTGTTAATCCTCACCCAAGTATATTTTTCCATTGATTTTCACAGAGAGTGAAAGAGAGAAGGGAAGATAGAAATATTGATATGAGAGAGACACATTGATTAGTTGCTTCCCACACATGCCCTGATTGGGGCTGGGGATCGAGCCTGCAACTGAGGTATGTGCCCTTGACCAGAATCGAACCTGGGACCCTTCAGTCCGCAGGCTGATGCTATCCACTGAGCCAAACCGGCTAGGGCAGATGTCCACTTTTTAATGCCAGGAACCTGTATCTATGTTAGGTTGCATGGCAAAGGGGAATTAAAGTTGCAGATGGAATTAAGATTGCTAATCAATTAAACTGGATGGGGGAACATATCCTAGGTTGCCTGGTAGACCCAGTATAATCAAGAGTCCTTCTGAGTGAACAGGAAGGCAGAAGAGGAAAAACCAGAGATAATGTGAGAAGGACTCCTTGGCATTGCTGGACATGGCTTTGAAGATGGAGGGGCCATGAGCCAAGAGAGGTGAGCAGCTTCTAGAAAGTGGAAAATGATGGGAATTGGATTCTCCGAGGAGCCTCCAGGAAAACAACCTTGCCAACCCCTTTAGTTTAGCCCACTGAGACCCACTTTGGACTTCCTTTCTCTAGTGCTGTATAATAATAAAACTGTGTTGTTTTAAACTATTAAATTTATGGTAATTTGTTACAGCAGAGATAGAGAATTACAGTCTTGAATAAATGCTTGTTGACTAATTGAATTAATGATTCAAGGATCACCTTGTTCATAAAATAATCTTTTTAATTTCAGAGAAACAAGATTTAGTTTGGATTATACTATCTCCCTGTAAGATACTCACTTAGCATGGAGTTCCTGGGTGTGATGCTAAGGTCATTTTGAGATTGACTGAAGAATGCTACAGACAATGCTTGTATCCCTCCAAATTCATATGTTGAAACCTTATCCCAAGTGTGATAGTATTTGGAGATGAAGCCTTTGGGAAGTGATTTGGTCATGGGGGTTGAATCCTTATGAATGAGATTAGTTCCCTTATACAAGAGACTCCACAGCCTGTTTCCAAGGATTGTCTCTGAATCAGGAAGTGAGCCCTCACCAGACACCAAATCTGTTGGCACATTGATCTTGGATCTCAGCCTCCAGAACTATGATAAAAAAGTTTTTGTTGTTTATAAGCTACACAGTCTAAAATATTCTTTTATAATAGCCTGAGTGAATAAAGACAAAGAGTTTGGGATAATTCCAGATTGGACCTGACTGGGGATCAATCCCACAACCTTGGAGTATCAGGACAAGGTTGTATCAGTGCTCTAACCAACTGAGCTACCCAGCTAGAGCCTAGGTAGCTTCTTGAGCAGTGGTTCTCAAAGAGGCAGCGGAGGGACATATCAGAGTCATCTGGGCAATCTTACAAACTATAAAGGCCCACTACCCCCTTCTTTCTTGCCTACCCAGGGAATCTGTTATGCCTTTTCCCCACCTTCCACACCTTTGAGAATCACTTGTTTTAAAAGAAATGCTGTATGAGCAGAAGGGAGGAGTACACACATAGAGACACACAAAGGAAATTCTGAATTAAAAGAGATATTCTTATTTAGAGCTTGTTCTAACTCTTATCCCATTACTATGTCCATGCTGTTGACCTTTTTTTCTGTGGACAGAGCTTTCCCAGAGCATGCAAATCTCCCAGGAAGACTGAGCCCAGCTGTGAGTTTATTCTCTTCTGTTCCATTTTATGTCACCTCTAGTCCTGGGAAGAACAGGTCTGTTAGCCACTTTTCCTCCTGTCCTGCTTGGGATCCAGCCATTCCTATTTTGCTTTGGGCAGGGTTCTGTGTCCCAGAGTTAGGGACTATGCTTGCTCGGTCTTATCTGGGACTTCAGTAAGTGAATTCCTTTGGCTTCAGGATTCTGGTCCTGCAGAAGTCAGAAGCCTCCTTTGTCCTTTGCTAGGGTTGTCAGGATCAGAACTTCCTTTACTGGACCCTATCTGTTACCGCTCTAGCTTGAAATACCCTGTTTGCAGCCCCTCTAACCCAGTAGATCCCAGTCCGGGAAAAAAAAAATACTCTAGATGATCTCTAGGTTCCTTCTTAGCTCTGTAATTTTGGGCTGGTTCTTCCTTCTTTATGATCTCCAGACAAATTCTCAGAGTAATTTGGATGAAGAAGTCATTTTTCTCTACTGGCTTGTTCTAACCCTCAGTGCTTATTTTCTCTAGAAGTTCCTGCTGTCAAGATGGTTGCCATTTTGCCCATGTGTGCCATGCCAGCACAACTAAGGGTTCTGCGAGCCTGAGGGAGGGCCGGTGAAGGATGAAGAAAAGACAGACAAAGAGAATAAGCTGGGTCTAGGTGGATCTTCTGTGCCTGGCTGAGACCACAGAACAGATCCAGACTGCAAGCTGATGCTTTATTTTATAGTCAGAGGTAAACTAGGTAGTGGTCACCATAGTTACAATGTTCTTGTGAGTTTCACTTGTTTTGGCAGCACTTGCTGCACCTCCCACAGCCCATTAGCTACCCAGGAAGGATCTAGGGAGTGTCATAAGGTCAAGCTTAATTATGCTAAAAGGGCTGTGCCCTCTAAGCTGGGACCTGTTTGCGGCTTTGCCAGCAGGTCAGTTCGAGGCTTAACCCTATAACCGTTCCCTACATCTTGCCCTTCTTTTATTTTTAAGCTACTAATAATGGAAGTAAAACTTAAACATTAAGGACAAAGCTCTGACTATTAAAATATTAACAAAACAATGCCAATGCAAAACCCAAACTACAGACATGTTAACATTTTAAAACTTAAACATCAAGAGCAAAACTCTGGCTATTAATAATAACAAAACAAAGCCAATGCAATACAGCAATAAGAGAAAAACCAAACTTCAGACATGTTAACATTTTCAGAATATCTTACTCAGAGTCCTTAGATTTAGCTGCACAAGACTTTACAGAAGACTGGCAGCTAACCAATGCTAACATAGCCATAAAAATGGCTGAAGGAGTAGCTTCCACTCCTTGCTTTTCTGCCATTTGCTGGGCCTCAGTTGTTAGCTTCTTCAGATGACTCCATGTTGGCATCTTGGTCCCTTGCATGTGGTCTTCGTTATCTTCTTCTGCGCCGCAACTCTCAGTCTTTTTTTTTTTTTAATTTAATAAATCTTTACTGTTCAGATTATTACAATTGTTCCTCTTTTTTCCCCCCATAGCTCCCCTCCACCAGGGTCCCACCCCAACCTCTGCCCTTACGCTCCCCAACTGTCCTCATCCATAGGTGTACGATTTTTGTCCAGTCTCTTCCCACACCCCCCACATCCCTTTCCCCCTGAGAATTGTCAGTCCACTCCCTTTCTATGCCCCTGATTCTATTATATTCACCAGTTTATTCTGTTCATCAGGTTTTTTTATTCACTTGATTTTTAGATTCACCTGTTAATAGATATGTATTTGTTGTTCATAATTTTTATCTTTACCTTTTTCTTCTTCTTCCTCTTCTTAAAGAATACCTTTCAGCATTTCATATAATACTAGTTTGGTGGTGATGAACTCCTTTAGCTTTTTCTTATCTGTGAAGCTCTTTATCTGCCCTTCAATTCTGAATGATAACTTTGCTGGGTAGAGTAATCTTGGTTGTAGGTTCTTGCTATTCATCACTTTGAATATTTCTTGCCACTCCCATCTGGCCTGCATAGTTTCTGTTGAGAAATCAGCTGACAGTCATATGGGTGCTCCCTTGTAGGTAACTAACTGTTTTTTTCTTGCTGCTTTTAATATTCTCTCTTTGTCTTTTTGCTCTTGGCATTTTAATTATGATGTGTCTTGGTGTGGTCCTCTTTGGATTCCTTTTGTTTGGGGTTCTCTGCACTTCTTGGCATTGTAAGTCTATTTCTTTCACCAGGTGGGGGAAGTTTTCAGTCATTATTTCTTCAAATAGGTTTTCAGTATCTTGCTCTCTCTCTTCTCTGGCACCTCCATTATTTTGATGTTGGTACGCTTGTCCCAGAGGCTCCTTACACTATCTTCATATTTTTGGAATCTTTTTTCTTTTTGCTTTTCCAGTTGAGTGTTTTTTACTTCTTTGTATTTCAAATCTTTGACTTGATTCTTGCGATCCTCTAATCTGCTGTTAGATCTCTGTATAATATTTTTTATTTCAGTCAGTGTATGCTTAATTTCTAGTTGTCCTTTTTCATATCCTCGAGGGTCTCACTAAATTTATCGGCCTTTTCTAGAAAATTCTTGAAAAAACTTATAACCGTGGTTTTGAACTCTATATCCAGTCGTTTGCTTTCCTCGATTTCTTTCATTTGTGATCTGTTTCTTTGTCTCCACATTTTGGCTGCTTCCCTGAGTTGATAGATTGGCTTTGTGTGCTAGGTGTCCTATAGGGCCCAGTGGCTCAGCCTCCCCAGTTACCTGAGGTGGACACTCTTGGTGCACCCCTTTGTGGGCTGTGTGCACAGTCTTGTTGTAGTTAAGCCTTGATTGTTGTTGGTATCACTGGGAGGAATTGACCTCCAGGCCAATTGGCTGGGAGGATCAGCTGTGTCTACAATGGGAGAACTTCTGTGCTGGAGACACCCTTATGAGACAAGACTTGCAAAAGGCTCTGTGCTCAGCTTGGATGGGGTGGAGTCTCAGGGCGGAGCAGACAGCATTGGTTTCCTGTCAGCCCTGCCCTATTAGGCCCCTGTGTCTCAGTGTCCCTTGGTAATCGCTGCAAGCACCTCTGAGAGAAAGTTGCCCTCGAGTTCCGTCCACTGCCAGACAGTCCAGTTTCTCCCCGAATGCGTCTGGGTCCCCAGAGTCTTTCCCAGAACTGGAGTTCAGTGCAGTCGGGAGCTTGTGTTTCCCTCCCACTTGAGAAAGCCAGCTGCGCATTCAGTTGCCAGTCCTCTCCCCGCGCGTCTCAGTACCTCTGCCTCCTGCAGCTCCTCTAAGTCTCAGTGTGCTTTTCTCTTTCCTTCTAGTTGTAGAATTTCCACTCAGCCAGCCTTCCTGTTGTTCTGGATGTGTCCGTTTTGTCTTTTAGTTGTAGTTTTGAAATTGTTGTGTGAGGCAGCAGTTTAGGTGTTTACCTATGCCACCATCTTGGTTTCTCTTGCAACTCTCAGTCTTTTGAATGGAGGGACAAGGAGCCTTTCTGGGTTGCCTGTGGTGATGCACATCCTGCTCTGGCACCCAAATCAGCTGCGCTGCTTCCTCTGGATTCTGAGGATCAAGCTGCTTGGACGACTGAGTTGGCTGGAAAGGCTGTGGTAGGGTTGAGAATACAGTCCACTCTACCTGGTGGGACTGGGGCTGGCCCTGCTTGAAGTTTCCCTGCCTAGGGGGTATTGGATTATCATTAATATCAGTCCTGGAGCGGCATTCATTTACCCAATGCTTTCCTCTCCTGAATCTTGTGCACAGTCCAGGCTGCTTGTTTCCACTCTCCTTGGCCTTTTGACTTCCTTTTTTTGCTTTAACAAAATGTCCTGGCTTGGCTTTAAGCGTCCCAGTGACCAGGATTTCCACCCTTTGTTTTTACAGTTCCCTACTATCTCTTATTTTATATCTCCTATTTTCTACTTTATTTTATTTTCTACCTATTTCTGGCTCCTATTTCTACCGCTTACTTTCTACCGCTTATTTCTCTATTTCTACCACTTATTTCTACTTATTGTCTACCTCTATCTGTGAACTATAGGTAGGCTTGGCTGGCCCTGCCCAAACCTCCCTGGGTTGCAACCCTCATAAATTCCACACCTTAACTGAACCTGCAAAACCCCACGAGGTCCAGTGCCTATGAGCAAACAAATTACCAAAATTTTACCTCTACTATCTTCTACTTCTAGTTTTCCACTTAACCTGTATCTATCTTATTTTCTATATTCTATTTTCTCCTTAAGAAATTTAAAAATGCTTCTATTTATTTTCTCCTTAAGAAATTTAAAAATGCTTCTACTTATTTTTTCCCTAAGAAATTTAAAAATGCTTCTACTTATTTTCTCAAGAAAATTAAAAATGCTTCAATAAGCATTGTTTTTAGGGATCCCTTCCTAGGATCCTGAATTTCTCAAGTTTTACACCTGAGCTATTACCACACCCCTACCTTACTTTCTGCGCACACACACCTTGGAGCCTCCTTTCACCTGACAATTGCAGTTCCCTCACACTTAGGCCCGCATTGAGTGCCACTTGGGCCGAACTCAGACTCGCGTTGGGCGCCACTTGGGCCGCGCCAGCACAGCCAAGGGTTCAGCAAGCCTGAGGGAGGGCCGGAAAAGGATGAAGAAAAGACAGACAAAGAGAATAAGCTGGGTCTAGGTCAGTGGTCGGCAAACTCATTAGTCAACAGAGCCAAATATCAACAGTACAACGATTGAAATTTCTTTCGAGAGCCAAATTTTTTAAACTTAAACTTCTTCTAACGCCACTTCTTCAAAATAGACTCGCCCAGGCCATGGTATTTTGTGGAAGAGCCACACTCAAGGGGCCAAAGAGCCGCATGTGGCTCATGAGTTGCAGTTTGCCGACCACGGATCTAGGGAGTGTCATAAAGTCAAGCTTAATTATGCTAAGAGGGCTGTGCCCTCTAAGATGGGACTTGTTTGCGGCTTTGCCAGCAGGTCAGTCTGAGACTTAACCCTATAACCGATCCCTACACCCATGGCCTTACCATGTTTGCCTCTAGGGATCCCAGGTACTTATAATCTCATTATCAGTTGAGTGAGAAAGCTGTTCTCACTGTTTGTCTTTTTTTTTTTTTTAATAGACTTTGTTATTTTTATTTTATTTATTTATTTATTTATTTATTTATTTATTTAAATATATTTTATTGATTTTTTACAGAGAGGAAAGGAGAGGGAGAGATAGTTAGAAACATTGATGAGAGAGAAACATCAATCAGCTGCCTTCTGCATACCCCCTACTGGGATGTGCCTGCAACCAAGGTACATGCCCTTGACTGGAATCGAACCTGGGACCCTTCAGTCCGCAGGCCGACTCTCTATCCACTGAGCCAAACCAGTCAGGGCATTATTTTTATTTTAATATTTTAAAAATCCTCACCCAAGGATATGTACATTGGTATATTGATATTAGGTAGAGGAAGGGGAGAAAGAGCGAGAGCAAGAGCGAGAGAGCGAGAGACATCAATAAACATCAATTAGGGTGGGTAAGAGATCAACCAAAGGACTTGTATCCATGCATATGGGCATGACCAATGGACACAGACAATAGGGGGGTGGAGGCATGTGCTGGGGGCCAGCAGTGGGCAGGGAGAGGTCAATGGGGGAAAAAAGAGACATATGTAAAACTTTAAACAATAAAGAATTTAAAAAAACACATGTCAATGTGAGAGAGAAACATTGATTGGCTGCCTCCTGTATACACTCCAACTGGTGATCAAACCCACAACCTGGGTATGTGCCCTGACTGGGAATCCAACCCATGACCTTTCAGTTTATGGGATGACGCTCCAACCAACTGAGCCACACCAGCTAGGGCACTGTTTGTCTTGTTTTTTTTTTTTGACTGTCCTAAATTGTTTGTTAGGTAAGAATTTTACAAACTTTACTTATATTAACGGTAACGGTGGAGCTGGAGAGTATTGCACCTTCTCCAAGCGGCGTGGTGAGAACCACCAATAGTGTGGTGGAACTTGTGGCCCTTCCCAAGGCCACGGCTCTAGCGCCCACAGAGGTCAGCCTTCGCATCTCCCTGTGCTTGTACTGATAGCCTTATGGAATGGATCAATGAGGTTAACCTCAAAGAATTTGTACGTGGAATTTTTACCAACCCAGTAAGAATTCAGGACTCTCAGAGCCTCAGTGGTGTCCAGCTCGCTCCCCAGCAACAGACTGAAGACTTCGGGCAAACTTTAGCTGGTTAACACCGTGAAGGACAGGCTTGCCATATGTGGCACCCTTAGGAACAAACAGGGCGTTTGCGGCCACCATGGTGCACACGAATCCGATATATGACATAACCTTGCTTGGCCTTGTAGCCCAGCCTGCGCTTTGTAGGGCGGGGGGGGGGGGGGGGGGGGGGAACGGGACTGAGAGGTGGGAGGGGGAGAGGAGGGGCCCGTGGAGCGCACAGAGCTGGCGATACTGCCAGCAGCGCACCCTGAGAAGGAAGCGCACTACACGGACTGCTTCTTCCTCCATAGCTCCTGGATGTACTTGTAAGCGCCCATCTTGGTTTAGCTGATGGCTGCAGCCAGACGGAAAGGAAAGCACTATTTATCTTTTAAATTCTCTTCTTCTTAGCTGCTCAGGCAGTTCCTCTGCTCCAACCCAAGTCTGGCTCAACAACTCAGGTCTGACTCATGGCCCCGATCCTGCCCGTTCACTGCTACAACCCCCTTTCTTAGCTGCAAATGTCCACTCAGATCAGGATGAGGAAGGGGAACATGGACTCCATAAGGCTACAGTACTGTCACCTTTTATAATATTTAAAACATTGCCCTAGCCAGTTTGGCTCAGTGGATAGAGCGTTGGCCCGGGGACTGAAAGGTCCCAAGTTCTATTCCAGTCAAGGGCACATACCTTGGTTACAGGTTCCCTGGCCCTGGTTGGGGTGCGGCATGCAGGAAGCAACCAATCGATGTCTCTCTCTCACATCGGTGTTTGTCTCTTTCTCCCCCTTCCACTCTCTCTAAAAATCAATGGAAAAACAAAATATCCTCGGGTGAGGATTAACAACAACAAACATATATATATGTACTAAAACAAATGTGAAACCAGAATATAATCAGCTCCCAACACCAGAAGGGGCATCTTTCTTCACAAGGAGGAGATGTGTGCTTGTGCTCACCTCTGTGATGCTGAACTCGGGACAGCATGTTGGCATCATGCAGAAGTAGAAATGTGTGGATGATGTGCTGAACCCAGCATTGTTCCCTCCTCAAGTCCTGGGGAGTGGAAGAGCTCCCCCTGAACCATATTCCTTTGGGGTGGAAGTTTCTAAGCTGTCCTCTTCCCAGCTCCAAGGAGTGGCATATGTCGTTCCCACTCTTCAGTCTCAGCACTGATGTTTCTCCCACCAGCACTATCTCCGGGAGTACCTGACTATGTTCAAGGTTTAATGACCCTTGGATGAGGCCACATTGTACTCCCTCTAGGTTTAGGTCACATTCCAGCTATCAGGGTTCCTAGATTCAACCCCATTCCACAGTCCATAAACAGTAATTTAATATTTGTAGGGTCTTAAAATCAACTCTGCCTTTATATCCTTGGGCCAGGGATTTTTTTCAAGGACCATCTGGACTCCCTAGAGTTGCTGCCAATAGAACAGAAGGGAAACTCCAGCCTGGCCCAGGTTGACCGGCCCTAGGATATCAGTGTGGTTTCCTGTGCTGTCTTCCACACACCAGGTCAGTCAACAACAGCCTGTTCCTGTGTTTCACAGACTCCTTACAGTGGAGCTGTTCCGTTCCTCCAGGAGCTTAGAGGAAAACAGTGAGGAGGAGGACTGGGGAGAGAAAGACTCATGCAAAAAATGGAGAGGAAGTGAGTGATGCTGAGGCAGGAGAAATTGGTGAACAGCAGGAGGAGCAGAAAAAATTAGGAATGTGGCCCTGGCCGGTTTTTTTTTTCAGTGGTTAGAACATTGGCCTGTACACTGAAGAGTCTTGAGTTCAATTCCTAGTCAGGGGCACCTAGTCCATATCTGGGTTGCAGGTTTGATCCCCGGCCCCAGTTCAGGGTGTGTGGGAGGCAAACAGTCAATGTGTTCCTCTCACATTGATGTTTCTTTTTCTTTCTCCCGCTCCTGCCTCCCTTCCACTCTCTCTAAAAAAATTAATGGAAAAAATATCCTAGAGTGAGGGTTAAAAAACCAAATCAGGAGTGTGAGGATGTGAGGGAAAGGCAGAAAGGCAGGGTTCTACGTATGCAGTATTAACTCCAGTTCCGTTTTTTATAGTCACTGGCAAATATGCATAAGAAAGGAAGAAAGCTGGACGTTTGAACTAATGATAAAGCCCCCTTTGCGTAGATCTGTGGGCCAACCCCCCAGGTTTCCTCTGCAACTGGGTCTCAGCGTTCAGAGTTGGGGAGACTAGTAGAGCTGAGTTGCACTCCCCTGTCCCTAAATTGACAGAGGGTCCCCTACATCGAGGTATTAAGATGCCAACAGTTCTCTGAAAATAATTCACTTATCTCTTTCTTTCTTGGAATTTTCCTTTTTTTTATTCTGCTTTGTGTTCACTTTCGGCCTGCTTGATTCTGGATTAGTCACTAAACCTTTCTGAATGTTCTGCATCTATAAAATGGAAATAAGGACACTTTTGGGAGGCTTTATTACTAGAATGCTGAAGAGATCAAATCAGCTTACATTTATAAAAGTGCTGTGCATATTGCAAATTACAACACAAGTATTAATTGTGATGGCTATAACTTACAATGAAATAAGTTGCTTTCCCCAACACACAAGCTTCACATTTCTCAGTGTGATTGTCAGAGAGGATACCATTAGTATGTTTTCAGAACTTCCCTATCTCCTAGGCAGCAGGAAATGTTTGTGAGAACTTAGAAAACAGCTGTTGGGTCACCGGGATTAACACGGAGTCTGTATTCTCAGTGTTTTCTGTTCTGTGGTGAGTGATCCACCTTGCACTTTCACCACTCAGCTTTGCTCTCCCTTCATTCAGTTTAGCAGGTACTTTAGGGTCAAACTACCCAAGAGCTATGGATTCAGGCTCTGTATATCTATTTAGAAGGAGTCTACTTGGGCCCAGGGCATCTGGACCCCATGTAAATACTGAGTGTGTACATGTGTGTGTGTAGGGGGATGACCTTGAAAATGCTATAGAAATAAATAAGGGAGTAGCAAGGACAGCCTTCTGTATCATTGTGGTGAGATAACTCTAAACCAATAGGAGAGAAGAACAGGAGAAGTAACAGGAGAAAAGAAGGGCTGATCTCTAGTAGAAATACAAGGACCAAAATCTACATAGCTAAGCAGTGACAAAAAGAGAATGAAATATGATGTAAAGACTCAAGAAGAGGGTTTGAGCCTGTTCAAGAAGCAAAAGGAATGGGGAAAACAGATTTTTAGAATCTGTAGGTATCTTTTTGTTCTGTTCGGAGAGACAGAGGCTTGGTGGGACTTTGGGACTATATAGAACTTTCTTGAAAAGACATGCAGATAGCATAAGGTCAAATGGCATGAGATGACCCTCAATCTGTTATTTACTTACACATGTAGATGCATAACATTTAGCTCTGATTAGAAAAGGTAATTAGAGCGTTGGCCGGTGGCTCAGTTGGATGGATTGTCCTCCTGTACACCAAAAGGCTGAGGATTCGATTCCTGGTCATGGCACATGTCTAGGTTGCGGGGGCATATGCGGGAAGCAGTGATCAATGTTTCTCTGTCACACCCATGTTTCTCTCTCTCTCAAATATAAAAATAAAAAAGAAATAAAAAGAAATAGTTATTAGATGACCTGCCTCTGTTATAAGAGACTACTTGCTCATATGTGGAGCCCCCAGGACTGTGGCTGGATATCCTATATAATAAAAGGCTAATATGCAAATTGTCCCCTAGACCCAGAGTTCAACCACGGGGCGGGGCCAGCCCACCAACCACCCATGGCCCCTCTCCCAGGCCAGCCCCATGTCCGATTGGCCCCCCCTACCCCATTCGGGGCAGGCTGGCAGACCCCATCCGTGCACGAATTTGTGCACCGGGCCTCTAGTCAAGGTAAGCTGTTAATGTAATGGCTTTGACAGTTTAAACTGAGTCTGCTTTAGTGTCAGGCACAGCTGCTCTTTCCCTGAGCCTTCACACAGAGCAGTTAGAAAAACTGTAGGCTTCTCTTCCCAGTAAAAGACTAGATGTTTGCCATTTATCACTCCTCCTATGTCTGTCCACAAAGAATGAAGAAATAGGTCAAAGCTTACCCATCACTACTGTGTTTCTGCACTAACCTTCATTGGAGGTCTTTCTATTGCTCACAATTTAGCTTTCCACTTCACTACAAGGAATTAGTCTTCCCTCCACAACCACTAGGAGGAGTCAGAGAGCAGGCCAGCCTGAGTGATGCCAGGGCCCCCCTCCCCCCCAGCTCCACAGGGGTTTTATAACACCCCCCCCACCCATCTCCCCACCCCACTTCCTCCCCTGACCGCAAATGCAGCGGTTACTGAGGTGAACATCAAGTTTGTTTCTCAGAGTGGGGAGGAAGGATATGAGGGAAGGGAGACAGCATATCAAAATGCACTTCCAACACGAAAATGATTTCTGTGGCACATGGTGCTACCAAGGGAGAGGTGACGACAGCCTCCTCCCATTTCAGGAACAGTTCCCAGAGCTGTCTGTAGGCGGATTCACATGACACATTCTTAAACCCATTTCCATTCTATGATGTGTTTGCTCCTTGTTCACATTTCAGTAACAACGGATCTCTACATCTTTGTATCTGAGTTTGACTCCCAATTGGTTGTCTAGCTGCCCTGCATCTAATGCATTTGTGGAGGTATTTATCCTTTGAGTCATAAAATTGAATCAACCCAGTTCTACATGCACATGTGAACTGTAATATTGAATTGTATGAATGTTCATACCTTCAGAAAATTATTATTAAAATGTTGGGTGTTCTTCACAATGTTTTTTAAATATATATATATTTATTTCAGAGAGGAAGGGAGAGGGAGAGAGAGATAGAAACATCAATGATGAGAGAGAATCATTGATTGGTTGCCTCCTGCATGCCTCCTACTGGGGATCAAGCCCGCAACCCAGGCATGTGCCCTTGACCGGAATCAAACCTGGGACCCTTCAGTCTGCAGGCCGATGCTCTATCCACTGAGCCAAACCAGCTAGGGCCTTCACAATGTTTTGATGTGAAAATAATACTAATGCATATTGCTGGCGAAAGTGATATTAATGATGCAAATTTGCCTGAAATGTATCCTAAATCCAGTTTGCCTTTCTGTGAAATAAAATTTGGGTTGTGACATTTTTTGATTGATGTTTCTATATAAGGAGGTTTTTGCCTTTTTAGTGTTGTTACTTTTCTGTTCTTACTCCTCTAAGAATCTTTGCCAACATACTGCTGACATTTGAAGAAGAGAATAGAGACAATTTGGCTTCTTGTAAAATGTTCTGTTTCCTTGGTGATATAAATAATTATGAAACATATAAAAAGTTTCTAGCAAATTCAAATTTGGTTTTGAAAAAGCAGGTGTGTTACCTGTGTTAAGGGCTACAGGAATAATCTCAGCAAGAAATTGTCTGTTCCTCTTTAAGTCACTTTAAATTAGAGAATCTCCCCTGAAACACAAGGCCTACTGAGACCCCAATTCTAAAAGAAAGAGAGAGAGAGAGAGAGAGAGAGAGAGAGAGAGAGAGAAACATCGATATGAGAGAGACACAGGAATTGGTTGCCTCTTGAACTTGCCTGGACCAGGGTCAGGGAGCCAACTGAAACCCAGGTATATGCCTTTGACTGGGAATAGAACCCTTGATCTGGAATCAAACTCTCCACCCTTGGTGCAGGGGCCAATTATCTAACCACTAGCAGCACCAGCCAGGGCTCAAACACTCACTTTATAAGGTTTAGCAAAGCTGCCCAGGTGTGTGGATGACTTCAGGCCTCATTTCTGGGAGCAAAAATAATTCTCTGTCATCTTTAACTTTACTAGGAGAATCCTGTCCAATGGGGAGACCAGAGCTCAGGAACTCAAAAGGAAGAGTTGAATCATCTAAAACTGAGTGAGGGCCTGGCTGGCATGGCCCAGTGGTTGAGCATCAGCCTATGAACCAGGAGGTCACAGTTCGATTCCTGGTCTGGCCATATGCCCAGGTTGTGGGTTTAATCCCAGGTGTGGGGCATGCAGGAGGCAGCCAATCAATTGATGTTTCTCTCTCCCATCATTGATGTTTCTATCTCTCTCTCCCTCTCCCTTCCTCTCTGAAATGAATAAAAATATATTTTTAAAAAGAAAGAAAAATCAATAAGAACACCTCCTCGGGTGAGGATTAAAACAAACAGTTAATATATACATAAAGTGTTTAGGCCAGTACCATGGTGAATGCTTAGTAAATTTATTATCTCTTAATTTTATGGAGAAGACAGAGGCTGATGACATAAACTACATTATCCAAACTCCTTTCCACCTAAAAATAATCTATATCACTGTCCATTTCTCTCTCTCTCTCTCTCTCTCTCTCTCTCTCTCTCTCTCTCTACCTTAGAGTAAAAGGCTGTCTCATTTCTAAGTCTGTGCTTTCCACCTGTCTTGATCCCATCCTCTCCTGTCTCTTCAAGGGAATTTATTTCATGAATTGTTTTCTCCACATTTTAAAACAATTCATTTTTCCTGGCTTCCTTTTTTCATTCTCAGACACTCAGGTCTCACTTATTTTGAGAAAGGCCTCTATATGACCCCACCTTCTTTAAGCTACTGTCCCATTTTTCCTCCTCCTTTCACTGCCAAATATTGTGTGCCTCCATGTCTTCATGACTCATTCTCTCATTATTCCTCTGCCATCTGGCTTTCTCCCCCAGGGCCCACTCTCACATGGCTGTGTCTATAGTCATCTATGTCCCAATTCAAAGACTTTTAAAAAATGTGTTTTTATTGATTTCAGAGAGAGGAAGGGAGAGGGAGCGATAGAAACATCAATGATGATAGCGAATCATCAATCAGCTGCCTCCTGCATGTCCCCTATTGGGGATTGAGCCCAAAATCTAGGCATGTGCCCTGACCGGGAATTGAACCCATGGCCTTACATAAGTCAACGCTCCAACACTGGCCGGGCTCAAAGACTTTTCTTGATTTCTGTCCTCTTAAGCCTCTTTGCAATGTCAGTAATGCTGACCATCATCTGCTCTGAGGAACCCTTCTCCTGCCCTGTGGCCTTTTTGTCTAATGTCCTTGCAGGTTCCATTTCTTTCTTTCTACTCCTCACCTGTGGCTTGGAGAGAGGTTCACTGTGCAACCTCTTTTTTTTAAAAAAAACAAAACACACTTTTTTAAATATTTTTTTTAATTGATTTTTTACAGAGAGGAAGGGAGAGGGAGAGAGAGTTAGAAACATCGATGAGAGAGAAACATCGATCAGCTGCCTCCTGCACACCTCCTACTGGGGATGTGCCTGCAACCAAGGTACATGCCCTTGACCGGAATCGAACCTGGGACCCTTGAGTCCGCAGGCTGACACTCTATCCACTGAGCCAAACCGGTTAGGGCCACTGTGCAACCTCTTGATCTGTCTTTGCATTCTGACCCTTTGATCTCCTTTTTTAAAAAAAGTCCTCACCTGAGGATATGTTTTTGATGTTTTAGAGAGAGAGAGAAAGGGAAAGAGAGCAACATCAATGTGAGAGAGAAACATCAATTGTTTGCCTCCTGTACGCACCCGACTAGAACCCCAAGCCTTTTGGTGTATTGGTCAATGACACTCCAACCAACTGTATCATCCAGCCAGAGCCCTTTGATCTCCTTGTTGTCTCATATGAGCCTTACCTTATGTATGGCCCCTTCATCATTTTGTGTACTTACCTCTTTAAAAAATTAATTTATTTAAAATATATTTTATTTTATTTTTTTGTTAATCCTCACCCGAGGATATTTTTCCATTGATTTTTAGAGAGAGTGGAAGGGAGGAGGAGAGACACAGAGAGAAACATTGATGTGAGAGAGACACATCGACTGGTTGCCTCCTACACACACTCCCGGGGCTGGGAATTGAGCCTGCAACCCTTGACCGGAATCAAACCCAGGACCCTTCAGTCTGAGGGCCGAGGCTCTATCCACTGAGCCAAACTGGCTAGGGCTTAAATATATATTATTGATTTCAGAGAGGAAGGGAGAGGGAGAGAGAGCTAGAAATGTCAGTGATGAGAGAAAAATCATTGATTGGCTGCCTCCTGTACACCCCCTACTGTGGACCAAGCCCGAAACCCCAGCATATGCACTGACCAGGAATCAAACTGTGGCCTCCTGGTTCATAGGTCGATACTCAGCCACTGAGCCACGCCTGCCGGCCCGTGTACTACCTCTTCGGCCTCCTCATGCATCGTGCTCGCTGTCACTCTGAGTTTTGTCCATGCTGGCTTCTAGTTTCTTGAAGGTGCTATGACCTGTATAACATTTCTTGTTATTGGTGTTGTTGAACTGGCATTCATCTTTATCTTTATTTTAATTTTTTTCTATTAAAAAAATTGAGATATATTGTCTGGCTGGTGTGGCTCAGTAGTTGAGTATCGACCTATGAATGAACCAGGAGGTCACGGTTCAATTCTCAGTCAGGTAACATGCCTGGGTTGCCGGCTTAATACCCAGTGTGGGGCGTGCAGGAGGTAGCCGATCGATTATTTTTTCTCATCATTGATTTTTCTATCTCCCTCTCCCCTCTTCTCTGAAATCAATAAAAATATATTTTCAAAAATTGAGATAAAATGCACATACCACAAAATTTATCTCTTTAAAGTACACAATTCAGAGGATTTCAGTATATTCATAAAGTTGTGCAGCCATTACCACTATCTCATTCCAGAATATTTTCATCACTTCAAAAAGAAACTCTATACTCATTAGCAGGCCCTTCCTTTCTCCCTAGCCCTCCTTTAGCCCCTGGCAATGACTAATCTACTCTCTTTCTCTTTGCTGTAGGCTTTTGCTCGAGCTGTTCTTTTTGCCTAGGACCTTTCCCCTCCCATCCCCTAGTCAACTTCTACTCTTCCTTCAATAATTAGAGCCAACCTACTTGAGCAGGTCAATTTCTCTTATTATATGCTTTCACAGGAATATGTACATCTTTGAGGCATTTATTATAAATTTTATGGGATTCTTTGATTTGTCAAATATATATACACATATATTTTTTGGGCAGGGGAGGCACTCACAAATGAGCAAAATTCTGCATTTCTATTTATAACACATTTTCACTTGTATGTAATAGTATGACACCCAACATGGCTAAGACAAAATTCAATTTTTCTTTGTTTATTTGAGAGAGATAAACATTGATTTGTTGTTCCACTTATTTATGAATTCATCGGTTGATTCTTTTTTGTTGTTGTTGTTGTTGTTAATCCTCACCCAAGGATATTTTCCCACTGGTTTTTGGAGAGAGTGGGAGAGGGAGAGACACACAGAGAGAAACATTGATGTGAGAGAGACAATCTATTGGTTGCCTCTGCAACCAAGGTATGTGCCTTGACCAGAATGGAATCCGGGATCCTTCAGTTCTCGGGCTGACGTTCTACCCACTGAGCCAAATTGGCTAGGGCTCACTGGTTGAGTCTCACATGTGTCCTGACCGGGAATCGAACTCACAACCTTAGCGTAACAGGATGATGCTCTAATCAACTGAGCTACTAGTCCAGGGCCTCATTATTTTTCTACAAAACTAATTCCTCCTTCATACTTCCCCATTTGATGATGCTTCCTTATTCTCTCTCCCTCTCTCTCTCTCCCTCTCTTTTTTTTTTTCTTTTACAATTTTTATGTAAGTTTATTTGAGCCAAACTGATGATATATGCCAGGGAGCAAAATCTCAAATGCTCTCTAGGGCACACAGACTCAGAATTAAATCAGATATATGATTCCTTTCTTTCTCTTGTTTTCAGTATTCAGTTCTCTTCAAATTCTCAAGTCCTGTGGATTCTTTTGTAAGTTCTTGTATTCAAGTTATCAGTATAATGTCCTTAATGCTCAGTAAACATTTGCTGAGAATGAATGACTTTTGAAGAAGTAGTTGCAGCCATGATGTTGGGTGAAATTTTAGAGACTGCCAAAGGAGAGAGAGAGAGAGAGAGAAAGAGAGAGAGAGAGAGAGAGAGAGAAAGAGAGAGAGAGAGAGAGAGAGAGAGAGAGAGAGAGAGAGAGAGAGAGAGAGAGAGATGGCAGTGGATGGAGACTCAAGAGACACCTGTACCATAGAGTGCTGGAGAAGAACCGTAAAGTAATGAGCAAAGCAAAAGGAGACTCCGGCTAATATACTATAATTCATTCACCACTTACTGAGTACTATCTATTAGCTGCCAGGTACTTAGATTATGGTGATACAAAGATGATTCAGAAGTTGTATCTTCCCTGAAGGAAGTCAGGGTGTAGTGAAGGAGAGAAACATGTAAACAAAATCTTACAACAAAACGTGACAATATTATAATAAAAGTATTCACAAAGTGTTCTGCAAGCAAGAGGAGGGTGTGACTAAGACCATCTCAGCACAGGGATGAGAAGAGGTGGGTGTTACAGGATGATTGGGACTTCAGCAGCCTGAGATCAGAAGGAGTGATATACCAGGAAGACAGAACAACAAGCCTGGGTAAATGTGAAGCTGCAAATCATTTTATTTAGATTTAATATAAAGAGTGGGAATGGAATATCTTGGAAATTCAGACTGGTGCTACATTGTGAAGAGTCTACCAGCAAGCCAAGGAATTTAATCTTTATTTTCTAGTTAATAGAGAGTCAACAATAAAAAAGCTATGGTACATTTATACCATGGAATACTATGCAGCAGTAAAAAAGAAGAATCTCTTACCATTTGAGACAGCATGGGAGGGCCTGGAAAGTATCATGCTAAGTGAAATAAGTCAGTTAGAGAAAGACAAGTCCCACATGATCTCACTCACATGTGGAATCTAATTAACAAAATAAATTGATGAACTGAGTGGATCCAGAGACATGGAAGCACGGAACAGAGTGCGAAATCTTGGAGGAAAGGTGAGGGAGGGTGGATGGGAGGTAATCAACCAAGAACCTTGTATGTATAACCCATGGGCACAGATAGTAGGGTGGTAAAGGCCTAGGGTGGGCGAGTGGGAGCAGGCTGGAGGGGATCAATGCAGGGAAAAGGGGACATATGTAATACTTTCAACAATAAAGATTTTTTAAAAAGAGTCAGCAAAGTTATTATTTTTAAATCAACTTCATTAGGTATAATTTATACACATTATAATATTTAGATTTTAAGTCTATGGTTCAAAGAATTTTGATAAATTCTTATAACTACTACTCCAATCGAGATATAGAACATTTCCATCACTCCTGAAAATCCCCTTGTGCCCTTTGCAAATGATTTCCTCCTTCCCCAAGGCAACTACTGATATGATTTTTATTGCCATATGTTTTGGTTATCTATTGACATGTAAAACCATTCCCAAAACTAGTAGCTTAAAACAACAAAAATTATTTATTTACTCATGATATAGCCACTTATTCAGGTTTAGTGAAATAAATTTGTTTTTGCTCTCTGTGGCATCAACTGGGATAGCTTGACTGAGGCTGGAGAATTCACTTCTGAAATGACTCACTCACATGGCTGGGAATTTGGAATTGGCTCTTGGATGGGAGCTCAGCTACTACTGCTAGTTCGGGACCTAATTTTTCCTCTACATAGCTATTTGGGCTTCCTCCTAACATGGGTTCCAAGAAGGACAAAGTGGAAGATTTTATCTATCCATCTATTTAAGTTGCTCCCATATAAGCTACTATCGAGCAGTCTGTATTTGCTGTGATTACTTAAAAAAAAAAAAAAAAAAATATATATATATATATATATATATATATATATATATATATATATATATACATTTTTTTAAATTGATATCAGAGAGGAAGGGAGAGGGGAGAAAGAGATAGAAAGATCAATGATGAGAGAGAATCATTGATTGGCTGCCTCCTGCACACCCCCTACTGGGGATCGAGCCTGCAACCCAGGCATGTGCCCTGACCACCTGATCAGGAATTTAACGGTGACCTGTTGGTTCATAGATTGACACTCAATCACTGAACCACACCGGCTTGGCATTCTTACTGAATTTTATCTGCCTATTCTCCCATCTCTTTTCTTTCTTCCTTCCTTCCTTTCTTTCTTTCTTTCTTTCTTTCTTTCTTTCTTCCTTCCTTCCTTCCTTCCTTCCTTCCTTCCTTCCTTCCTTCCTTTCTTTCTTTCTTTCTTTCTTTCTTCCTTTCTTCCTTTCTTCCTTTCTTCCTTTCTTCCTTTCTTCCTTTCTTCCTTTCTTCCTTTCTTTCTTTCTTTCTTTCTTTCTTTCTTTCTTTCTTTCTTTCTTTCTTTCTTTTAAAATATATTTTATTGACTTTTTACAGAGAGGAAGGGAGAGGGATAGAGAGTTAGAAACATCGATGAGATGAGAGAGAAACATCGATCAGCTGCCTCCTGCACACTCCCCACTGGGGATGTGCCCGCAACCAAGGTACACGCCCTTGACCGGAATCGAACCTGGGACCCTTCAGTCTGCAGGCCGACGCTCTATCCACTGAGCCAAACCGCCAGGGCTCTCCCATCTCTTTTCCCCTTTGTCCAGTAGTGTGCCATGGTATAGACCAAGAATAAATAAAACTAGTCAAGTAGGAAAGCCAGGCAGAAAGTGGAATCTTTTAGTCCCTTAAAGACTAGACCAGCCTGGAGTCGACATATGAATCTGGAGGTCACGGTTCCATTCCTGGTCAGGGCATGTTGCCCAGGTTGCGGGCTTAGTCCCCAGTAGGGGGCATGCAGGAGGCAGCTGATTAATGATTCTCTCTCATCATTGATGTTTCTATCTCTCTCTCCCTCTCCCATACTCTCTGAAATCAAGAAAATTATATTTGGGGGGGGGGGGGGAAGACTAGACCACAAACTGGTACAGCATCACTTCTGCTATATTCTGTAGGTCAGAGCAGTCACAACTCCAGCCTAAATTAAAAGGGGTGGTGAAATAAACCCCACCTTTAGTGAGGATAGTGATAAAAATTTGGGCCATCTTTATTCCACCACATGATAGATTAATTCTGTTGGTTCTAGAATGTCATATAAGTGGAATCATATAGGGTGTATTATTATATATCTGGCTCCTTTTGCTCAACATGTGTTTAGAGATTTATCCATGTTGCTACATCTATTAGTGGTTCACTCCTTTTTATTGTTAAGTAATAGTCCATTGATAATCAATATGTTTATCTGTTTCTCTGTTGATGGACATTTGGGTTGTTTCTAGTTATTATGAATAAAGCTGTTTTAAAAATTCTTATGTGATACTTTTTTGCAGATGTATGTTCTCATTTTTTTGAGTAAATACCTAGAAATTGTATTTCTGGGTCATAGGATAGGGATATGTTAAAATTTGTGAAAATTGTCAAACTGCTATCCATTTTACACTCACAGCAGCAATCAATATATGAGAGTTATAGTTGCTTCAAATCTAGCCAACACTTGATATTGTCAGTTTAAAAAAAAAATGTTTTGTTGATTTTAGAGAGAGTGGGAGAGGGAGAGAGAGAAACGTGGGTCCACCGCCTGCAACACGCACCCTACCAGGGATTGAGTCCGAAACCTGGGCCTGTGCCCTGACCAGGAATTGAACCAGTGGCCTCTCAGTGCATGGGACGCCGCTCAACCAACTGAGCCACAGTGGCCCGGGCATCAGTCTGTTTAATTTTAGACATTCTGGATGATATGAAGTGGTATCTCATTGTGGCTTTAATTTGCATTTTCCTAATAATTAATAGTATTGTACATCTTTTCATATGCTTATTAGATATTTATAGAGTTTTTTATTGTGTCAGTTCAAGAATTGCCTACTTAAAAAATATTAGGTTGCTCTTTTATTATTTTGTTATAGGGGTTCTTTATATATTTTGGATATTTATCTTTTGTCAGATATATGTATTGTGACTATATGTTAATGGATTAGAAGACAATATTATTAAGATATTAGTTATTGAGAAATTGATTTGTAAATTCAATGCAATGCCAATTAAAATACCAGTGGGTTTTTCATACAAATTGACAAGCTGATTTTTTTTTTTAAATATATTTTATTGATTTTTCACAGAGAGGAAGGGAAAGGGACAGAGAGCTAGAAACATCGATGAGAGAGAAACATCGATCAGCTGCCTCCTGCACACTCCCCACTGGGGACGTGCCCGCAACCAAGGCACACGCCCTCGACCGGAATCGAACCCGGGACCCTTCAGTCCGCAGGCCGACGCTCTATCCACTGAGCCAAACCAGCCAGGGCGACAAGCTGATTTTTTAAAAAATATATTTTTATTGATTTCAGAGAGGAAGGGGAAGGGAGAGATAGAAACATCAATGATGAGAGAGAATCATTGATCTCCTGCCACCTGCACTCCCCCTACTGGGGATTGAGCCCCCAACCTGGGCATGTGTCTTTGATGGGAATTGAACCGGGGACCCTTCAGTCCACAGGCCGACCCTCTATCCACTGAGCCAAACTGGCTTAGGGCGACAAGCTGATTCTAAAATGTATATGGAAATACAAAGAACTTATAGTAGTCTAAATAATTTTGAAAAAACTAAAGTTGAAGGACTTATACTACCTGACCATAAGACAACTTTATATAAAGCTACAGAAATCAAGGAGCATGGCATTAATATATGGACAAATAAACAGGTCAGTGAAACAAACAGACCCTAGAAATATACAAAACATATATAGTCAATTGGTTTTTGAAAAAGGATGTTGTTGAAAGCAGCCATTAAGATGGCCCCCAATATCTTCTACCTCCTGGTAATTACATCCTTATGTAATCTCCTCCCCTTGAGTGTGGGCTGACAGAAATGATAGATGTTACTTCTGGAGTTAGGTTAAAAAAAAACTATGGCCCTGGCTGATGTGACTCAGTTGGTTGAGCATTGTCTGGTGCACTGAAAGGTTGCTAGCTTGATTCCCAGTCAGTGCACGTGCCCAGGTTGTGGGCTCCATCCACTGTCAGGTTGCATGTGGGAGGAAGCTGATAAATGTTCCTTTCTCACATCCATGTTTCTTTCTCTCTCTCCCACTCTCCCTTCCTCTTTCTCTAAAATCAATGAAAACATGTTAAAAAATTAAAGAAAAACCGATGGCTTATATTTTGGGGGCACTCTTTCTCTCTTGGATGGTCTGCTATTGTTTAAAGCACTAGCTGCCATATTGTAAGGCAGCCCCATGGAGAGGCCCATGTGGCAAAGGACCAAGGCCTGCCAAGAACCACATGAATGAGCTTGGAAATGAACTTCTATCCCCTTGAATCAAGCCTTCGGTTGAGACTACAGCCCTGATCAACAGCTTGACTCAACCTCATGATAAACCTTTTTCCAGAGCACCCAGTTAAACTGTACCCAGATCCCTTAACCACAGGAACTATGAGGTAATAAATATTTGCTGTTTTCAGCTTCTAAGTTTTGGGGTAATTTGTTTCAGAGTGATAGATAATTAATACAGGTACCAAGGTAATTCATAGGGGGGAAATATAGTCTTCCACAAATAGTGTTGGATCAACTTGATACCCTTATGGAAAAAAAAATTGACCTCAACCATTACCTTGCACTATACACTGAGGAATATATTAGACCTAAACATAAAGCTAAAACTATAAAACTTCTTCAAAAGCACAGAAGACCCCCACCTGGTTTGGCTCAATGGATAGAGAGTTGGCCTGTGGACTGGTAGATCCCGGGTTCAATTCTGGTCAGGGGCACATGCCCAGGTTTCAGGCTTGATCCCCAGTGTGGGGCGTGCAGGAGACAGCGATAAATGATTCCCTCTCATCATTGATGTTTCATTTTTCTTTTTTAAATAATTGTTTTTATTTAAAACTTATTTTTATTGATTTCAGAGAGGAAGGAAGAGGGAGAGATAAAAACATCAATGATGAGAGAGAATCATTGATTGCCTTCCTCCTGCACTCCCCTTACTGGGGATCAAGCCCGAAACCCAGGCATGTGCCCTTGACCGGAATCGAACCCAGGAACCTTCAGTCCGCAGGCTGATGCTTTATCCACTGAGCCAAATTGGCTAGGGCTCATCATTGTTGTTTCTATCTCTCCTTCTCTCCCTCTCTGAAATCAATAAAAATAGATTTTTTTAAAAATACAGAAGAAAATCTTTACAACTTTAAGATGGGCAAAGATTTCTTAGATAAGATAAAATAATCACAAATCATAAGGAAAAGGTCAATACCTTTGACTTTCTCAATGGTTTTATATAGAGGCATTAGATAAAGTGATCTGTGTTTCAGAAATATAAGATAGCCCTGCCAGTGTGCATCAACCCATGAACAGGAGGTTATAGTTCAAGTCCCAGTCAGGCACATGTTCGGGTTTCAGGCTCCATCCCCAGTAGAGGGCTTGCAGGAGGCAGGCAATCAATGATTCTCTCTCATCATTGATGCTTCTATTTCTCCCTCTCCCTTTTTCTCTGAAATCAATAAAAACATATTAAAAAAAGAAATGTAAGATAAATCTGGGAGCAGTGTGGAGGATAGATTGGATAGGGAGAGAGACTGGAGACAGAGGCAGTTAGCAGTCTATTGTAAGAATTGAGTAAAATGCTGCATCAAAGAAGAAAATACGAGACAGAGATGGAGGGACACACACAGACCCACACAGAGACAGAGAGAAACAGGGACAGGGAGAGTCTGACTTCTTAAGGCAAATACCATAGCTAAGATATAGTATAACACTTTTTAAAATTAAAAATAAAAATTTCACCTGGCCACTGTGGCTCGGTGGTTGTTCGATTCCTGGTCAGGGCACAGCCTGGTTGCAGGCTCAATCCCCAGTGTGGGGCATGCAGGAGGCAGCCGATCAGTGAGTCCTTCTCATTATACATGTTTATATATCTCTCCCTCTCTGAAATCAATAAAAATATATTTTAAAAATAGTGATTTTCAGGGCCCACAGCTTGGATGAGGACCCACAGAGGGAGGAAGAGGAAGATAAGATGTTGGAAGCCATGATTAAGAAGAAAGAGTTCCAGAAGGGGCCTGAATCCGAGGGCAGGAAGAAGGGGAAGTTCAAGACCGTGAAGGTGCTGAAGCTGCTGGGAAATAAGCGTGACACCAAGAGCAAGTCTCCCCAAGAGCTAACAGCGAGGGGACTCCCCTCTCTTCCCCCCTCCGCTGGCTCAGCCCTGTCCAGTCTGGTTCTGATGACTCAGATGCTGTGACAGACCCCAGGAGCAAGCAGGGTCCAGGGTCCTGGGTCCAGGAAGCAGTAGCGGCTGCGCACACTTGCCCCTCGTCCCGCCCAGGCCTGCTGTGATGGGCAGCTCCCTGGTCCTTCCCTCTGGGTCACATCCAGACGGGATTCTTAGCCGTTCAAGTTCGGACCGGAAAGTCCTTCCTCGACGAGGTGTGCAAGGTATGCGCACGGCCTCCTGCCTCTAGGGTCTTGCTCCCCGGCAGGCAGAGAGCAGGCAGGGAGCAGGCAGGGAGCAGGCAGAGAGCAGGCAGGGAGCAGGCAGGGAGCAGGCAGGGAGCAGGCAGGGAGCAGGGCTTGGCTGCGCCGGCTGCTTCCTGCCCGGCCCCGCCCGGCTCAGTTCCTGTCTTCCTCGCCAGGGCAGGTGGCCCGAGCCTGCTTCTTCTCCCTCGGGAGCTCTCCACTGTGTCCTCAGCCATGAGTGGGGCTGATGGACGAAACCCTCCCTCTGTCTAAGTTCCAGCAGGTGCTTCCCTCGTTCCTTGCTCTGTAGGAACCTCGCAGGACAGGGGCTGTGCTGGCCGCACTGGGGAGCTGGGGGCTCTAAGCTGAGTCTCCCAACAAGGGCCTCTGGAGGCAGGCTCCGTGGCAGTTCCCTGATCGACTGAGGGGTCTGCTTCGCGTAGGTGCTAATCCGGGTTCTCTAACACACTGTAGTCTGAGGCCCCATTGAGGCTCACCCTGCCCCCCAGGGGGATAGGGGGTCTATTCCTGCGTGTGGTTATCACCAGTCTGCCTCCTCACATTCCTGTTGCTTGTTCTTCCTTGACTTATTCCCACCAAAGGACAGATGGCCACTCTCCCCACTGGGAGGAGCGATGGGGACCAGGCCTTTTCCGGAGGGACTGTGCCAGCAGCTCTTGGTCCAAGCACTGCTGCTATAAGCGAGTTCTGGGACCTCCAGGGCCCCCTTCCCTCAGCACACCTCTGGGGAAAGATGGCACTGTATTACGCCAACAATAAACAGAGACCACCTCATTGCAGTGCCCTGCAGCCTCGGGTGCTGTGTCCTTGGCCAGGTTTGCCTTCTTTCCACCTCCAGGTGCCTGGCCTCGCTGGTGGCCCAGGAGGCATGTAGGGGCTTTGGCCCTCACTGCCTGCCCTGGGGCAGGACTCCCTTGCTTTGGAGGGAGAGGTGGCTCCTGCCTGTGTAGTCCCTGACAGTCCCCTTCCTCATGTGCCTGTTGCCCTGGGGCTGGGTCACCGACTCCAGGGCCTTTCAGGGGCCAGGATGCACCAGCGGGGCTAGGGTACCTGAGGGGTGGCTCCTTTGGGCTGCCTGGTGTCAGGAGACTCGAGTGGTGGGGACTACCGTGGGAATGTGCCCAGTGTTGTCGGATCTTTCCATTTTTCAAAAGAAGCTAGAAATCCATAAATAAATAAATAAATAAATAATTTAAAAAATAGTGATTTTTCGCCCTGATCGGTGTGGCTTAGTGGATAGAGCGTTGGCCTGCAGACTGAAAAGGTCCCAGGTTGATTCCGGTCAAGGGCATGTACCTTGGTTGCGGGCACATCCCCAGTAGGGGGTGTGCAGGAGGCAGCTGATTGATGTTTCTCTCTCATCGATGTTTCTAACTCTCTATCCCTCTCCCTTCTTCTGTGTAAAAAATCAATAAAATATATTAAAAAAATAAAATAAAATAAAAAATAGTGATTTTTCAGTGTGACATCTCATTAATCCTGGAATCCATCATATTTTTTCCTTTTCTCTCTTTCTCTCTCTCTCTCTCTCTCTCTCTCTCTCTCTCTCTCTCTCTCACACACACACACACACACACACACACACACACACACAATACTAGTAATCATTGGAGCAGGGGTCCTCAAACTACGGCCCACAGGCCACATGCGGCCTGCCCAGGACATTTATCCGGCCTGCCGGGTGCCGCTGCCTGTCCTGCTTAGCAGCCGACTCGTCCCGGGCCCGCAGTGTGCAAAGGAATTTGTTCATAGTTTTTTTTTAAAACTATAGTCCAGCCCTCCAACAGGTCTGAGGGACAGTGAACTGGCCCCCTGTTTAAAAAGTTTGAGGACCCCTGCGATTGGAGGTAGCCAAGTCCAGTTTCTCCACATCCTTGCCAACACTTATTATTTTCTGTGTTTTTTTAAATTAGTATCCAAGGCTCTGGCCTGGTATCTCATTTGGTTAGAGCATTGTCCAGATACGCCAAGATTGTGGGTTTGATTCTGGTAAAGGTACATATATGAATTAACCAATAAATGCATAAATAAGTGGAACAACAAATCAATGTTTCTCTTCTCTCTCTCCCTCCTGAAAGATCAGACAGAGGGCGAAAAAACCAGGACTACAGGCTTTATTAGAGGAGAAGGACCCTGCTGGGCTGTCTCGCAAGGGGAGAACAGCAACACGTGCAGAGGTGAACACGCCTTTTGAGGGGAGGAATGGGAAGGAATGGGGGCTTAGGGTACTCGGCATAAACTGATTGGTGGCTTAATGTATGGTTCATATAAGGTACATAGTTAGTCACTCAGGTCCTTAGGGACAAGGGCTTAGGGTATTTGGCAGGTGCTGATCGGTGGTTCAATGTATAGTCCATATAAGGTGCCTAGTTAGGTACTCCGGTATGTCCAGGCTGCAGGTGCAGGTTACGTCATACTCTGCCCGCCAGTTAGGGGAAGGGAGGATCTATCACCTCCCTCCCTTCCTCTCTCTTTCTTAAATCAATAAAAAAAATTTAAAAATTAGTAGCCATCCTAAAAGGTGTGAAGTGGTATCTCATTGTAATTTTGATTTGCATTTCCCTAGTGATTAGTGATGTTGAGCATCTTTTCATGTGCTTATTGGCCATTTGTATATCTGCTCTGTATAAATGTCTATTCAAATCCTTTGTTCATTTTTAAATTGATTTTGTTGTTGAGTTGTAGGAGTTCCTTATATATTCTGGATATTAAATCCTCATCAGACATATGGTTTGCAAATATTTTTTAAAATATATTTTTATTGATTTCAGAGAGGAAGGGAGAGGGAGAGATAGAAACATCAATGATGAGAGAGAATCATTGTTTAGCTGCCTCCTGCATGCCCCCCCCCGCCCCCCCCCCCCATCACTGCAGCCTCGGGTGCTGTGCCCACAACCTGGTCATGTGCCCTGACCTGGAATTGAACCATGACCTCCTGGTTCATAGGTCAACACTCAATCACTGAGCCATGCCAGTCAGGCTGCAAATATTTTTTTGCTGACTGTTTTTTATGTGCCAATTACTGTTCAAAATGTTGAGAATACATAGGAGGCCTCTACTCTCGTGGAGTTTACATTCACTTGGATAGAGGCAGAAGGGAAACAATAAAACAAATAAGGTATTTTGAGATAGTGAGAAATGCTATAAAGAAAATAAAACAGCGTGGCCGGTGTGGCTCGGCGGTTGAGCGTCGACCAGAAACCAAGAGGTCACCAGTTCAATTCCTGGTCAGGGCACATGCCCAGGTTGGGGGCTTGATTCCCAACAGGGGCCATGCAGGAGGCATCTGATCGATGGTGTTCTTCTCTCATCAATGTTTCTATCTCTCTATTCCTCTCCCTTCCTCTCTCTCTAAAAATCAATAAAAACATAAAAAAAGAAAATAAAACAGGGTGATGATAAAATATAGATGATTGGTAGATGGAGGGAGTCTACTTTATATAGGGTAGTCAGCTAAGATCTTTTTCTTAGAAACTGATTTTAGAGTTGATGAGAATCCCTGAGAAGGATCCATCCCAGGCTGAGGGCACAATCAGTGTGAAGTCCATAAAGTGGGGATGAAAGTTGTGATCAAGGATACATAAACCACAAAAGGGCCAGATGAGTAGGGTTCACAGGCCAATGTAAAGAGTGTGGATTTTACCTTAAGTGTAGGAAACATTGGCCAGTTTCAAGCAGAGGAGTTGTAAGATCTCACTAATATTTTAAAAATATCACTTTGGCTGATCTGTGAAGAATGGATTACATAGTTGAGGGAGATGAAAAGCAAGGTTCCATTGAAAATTCTTTTTTCAGAATTCCAATGAGTGTTCTACGCCATCCTCAGGTAGTTGTCCCTTCATGCTGCTAGAGTCTCCTATGTTTCTAAATCTTTGTGACAGTAGCATTAAGGTCTTCCTTAATAGAATGGGTTTTGGTCACCTCTAGCAACTTCCTCCATTTCTGTATTATTCAGTGTGTGCTAGGTTATGTGTGATAATTAACCATAGCAATCTCAGTGTCTTTTATATATATATATATATATATATATATATATATATATATATATATATATTATTGATATTTTACAGAGAGGAAGGGAGAGGGATAGAGAGCTAGAAACATCAATGTGAGAGAAACATCGATCATCTGCCTCCTGCACACCTCCCACTGGGGATGCGCACGCAACCAAGGTACATGCCCTTGACCGGAATCGAACTCGGGACCCTTCAGTCCGCAGGCCGACGCTCTATCCACTGAGCCAAACCGGTTAGGGTGCAATCTCAGTGTCTTAAAACAACCTAAGTTGCCCTAGCGCCAGTGGTCGGCAAACTCATTAGTCAACAGAGCCAAATATCAACAGTACAACGATTGAAATTTCTTTTGAGAGCCAAATTTTTTAAACTTAAACTTCTTCTAACGCCACTTCTTCCAAATAGACTCGCCCAGGCCCCCATGTGGCTCGCGAGCCGTGGTTTGTCGACCACTGCTAGCCGATTTGGCTCAGTGAATAGAGCATCGGCCTGCAGACTGAAGGGTTCCAGGTTGGATTCTGACCAAGGGCACATGCCCAGGTTGCAGGCTCAATCCCCAGTAGGGGGCGTGCAGGAGGCAGCCAATCAATGATTCTCTCTCATCATTGATGTTTCTATCTCTCCCTCTTCCTTCCTCTCTAAAATCAATAAAAAATATATTTAAAAAACAAAAAAAACTCGCCAAAACCTGTTTGGCTCAGTGGATAGAGCGTCAGCCTGCAGACTGAAAGGTCCCAGGTTCAATTCCGGTCAAGGGCATGTAACTTGGTTGCGGGCACATCCCCAGTAGGAGGTGTGCAAGAGGCAACTGATCGATGTTTCTCTCTCATCGATGTTTCTGACTATCTACCCCTCTTCCTTCCTCTCTGTAAAAAATCAATAAAATATATTAAAAAAAACAACCCTAAGTTATTTCTTTTAAAAAATATATATTTTTATTGATTTCAGAGAGGACGGAAGAGGGAGAGAGAGATAGAAACATCAATTGATGAGAGAGAATCATTGATTGTTTGCCTCCTGCACGCCCCCCACTGGGGATTGAGCCTGCAACCCGGGCATGTGCCCTTGACTGGAATCGGACCTGGGACCCTTAAGTCCGCATGCTGACGCTCTATCCACCGAGCCAAACCAGCTAGGGCCCTAAGTTATTTCTTGCTTATGATATATATTCAGTGCTAGTTGGCTTAGATTGTCTGCTCCGTTTTACCTATATTATGGGACAAGGGCTGATGGAGTAACCACTGAGCCATTGCTTGTACCTGTGGTAGAAGGAAAGAGAAAATGGTTGAATTGTGCACTGGCATTAAAATTTCTTCCCAGAAGTGATACATGTCACTTTCAGTCACATTTCATTGCCAAAGCAAGTCATATGGGTCACTCCTAATTTCAAGGGAACAAGGGAGAACAATTATATCATGTTCCTGAAAATTGGGAGAACCAGCAATATTTGAGGATAGCATAAATGTCTATAACCACTTCCATGATCATTACGAATACTCTTTAGTATTCAGTAAAACATGCCCAAAACTCCTAGCCTTTATAACTTTCTATAACATATATTTAGATATATTTGCTTATGTTAAACGAATTATTTCACTTATCCTTACCAAGAACATTCACAGTGTAGGACATTACAAATCTTGTATAGTATATTGTAAAAACAGTATAGATGGCAAATTTTATATTCTGAAATCAACTTTAACATGCTATTGTCATTATAATGAAAAACATATTTGTAGGGCCTCATAGAGATAAAGGTTGACTAATGCAATGGTAGAAGAAATGGAAAGTAGGGGTTGGATTGAAAAGATATTTAGGTATTAGAAGCAACAGAACTTTGTAGCCAATTGAATGTGGAAAATAGATGAGAAGGAGCAATTAAGGATAATAGAGTTTCTTAGGCTGGAAAACTTATTGGAATGGTGGTGTCACTATTTAAGGGAATACAGTAGTAGCTGGTGTGGAGGTGAAGGAAGAGATAATTAATTTGACTTTGGAAATACTGAATTTCAGATGTGTATGGGAAACTCATTTAGCTAAACCTTCCCTTTGTTAGGAGTTAATGATGAAGCTAGGAGGAAAAGGAACCACTGGAAGGAGACTGAAAAAGGAGCATGTAAAACACTATGTTATTTAAGTGAAAGGAAGAGTGAGTTTTGAGGGTATCTTTATTCTGAAGCATATAGATATATACCATTTTAACCTCCCTGAAGTGCCCCCTTCACCCTCTAAGCATCTATGTATCATTGCTATTTTACTTCAATAATGTCTACAGTTCAGCATTTTAATGTTAACAGGAAAAAAAAACTTGAAATGAAGGCAGGAGATAATGTAACAATCTGTACCAACAGATTGGCAACAGTCACCAAGGAGTCTAAAAGAGATCTGCAGGCTAAGAATCTGTTAGTGTACCTCTAGCACTGTCTAGGGGAGAAAGAGAATAGCGGAGAAAAAAGGATTCAAGAATCTGCTATATTGGATAGAGAACAGGATGCTGGTTAGAATACAATCCTTGCCACTAAGAAGTATTCATATTTATAGAGTGCCTCCTATTTGCCAGGGACTGTTACAGGTATTCCAAATTTTTTTTTTACCTCAGAATCACCATGATAATCCAAAAACTAAGTATTATTGGCCCTAATTTATAGTTCAAAGAACTGAGCCTCAAAAAGGTCAAAACCCATTCAAAGTGAGAGAACTGCAAGTTCACCCAGATGGGTCTGACTTCAAGGCCTGGGCTCTTTCCACTGTAGTGAATAGACTCCCAAACCTAGCTGTGCATCAGTTGCCTGGAAAATATGTTAAAACGCATTTTCCAGCTTCCCATTCAAGATTGTCTCACAAGATGATAATATTAGTACAGTACTTTTCTCTCAGGGCTGTTGTTAGGATTAAAAAATTATACATATTTTTATTGAGAGGCAGTCAATCAGTGAGAGAATCATTGATCGGCTGCCTCCTACACGCCCCCTACTGGGGATGGAGCTCCTAACCCAGGCATGCGCCTTGAAGGAGAATTGATCTCTTGGTTCATAGGAGGATGCTCAACCACTGAGCCATGCCGGCCAGGCTGTTAGGATTTCAAACAATAAAGTATATTGAAGTGTTTCATAAATTTTAAGTTTAACATAGACATAGTTTTATTATGTGAGCATCTAATTCCCTTTCTTTTATTTTTGTATAATTTTTATTTATTTAATTATTATATGTTAATTGCGGTAACTGGTTAGTAACATTATAGAATTTTAAAGTGTACATAAAATTCAATATCTGTATAGCATGTATACATCTAAACTAGATTCCATTCGCTACCATACATTTGACCCCCTTTTATACACTTTGCCCAAGGTACACTCTCCTTTCCCCTCCTACTCTGGTAACTATCAATCTGTTGTCTGTATCTATGAGTTTTGTTTGTTCATTTGTTCCTTTTTTGTTTTATAGTCCACATATAAATGAAGTTATATGTTTTTTGTCTTTTTTTATCTGACTTATTCACTTAGCATAATACCCTCAAGGTCCATCCATGTTGTGGTAAATGGCAATATTTCATCTTTTTTTCTTAAATTTTTATTTGCTTATTTATTTATTTATTTTAAAATATATATTTTTTATTGATTTCAGAGAGGAAAGGAGAGGGAGAGATAGATGAAAACAATGATGAGAGAGAATCATTGATTGGCTGCCTCCTGCATACCCCCTACTGGGGATTGAGCCTGCAACCTGGGCATGTGCCCTCGACCGGAATCAGACCGGGGACCCTTCAGTCCCTTCAGTCTCCTGGAGATGTTCTAACCACTGGCCAGGACTACATATACATCTTCTTTATCCAGTCATCCCTTGATGGACACTTGGGTTTCTTCCATATCTGGGCTATTGTAAATATTGTTTCAATGAACATAGGGGTGCATATGTCTTTTCAAATTAGTGTTTTCATATTCTTTGGATAAAACCAGAAGCTTAATTCCCTTTGTTTTTATTTTCTAGTCAGTAATTTTCTGATAATTAGTCTTATCAAGTACCTGGAAACCAGAAAAGGGGGCTCAAAATCATGTTTCAGCTTGGTAACCATGTTATAAATTAATGTATTTAATTTTTTGTATATGAATCATTGCTCTTATGAGTCCCCAAGCTTGATCATCCCTTTATGAACTGAAAAAAACAAAGTTTTGAAATCAGCAAAGCTGAGGAATGAAGTTCAAAGCAGAAGAGGTATACATTGTTTTAATTGGGGCCTTCATGGGAGTAGCATATTAAGTTTTGACTGGAAGGTCGATTTGTGCATAGGTTACAAACTTAACTCATTTTGATGTAAGACCATCTTTTCTTAGTGATAGTAGATGGTGTTTATCTGGGTTCCAATATAGTATATTGAATATACCATAGCTAGTATTAGCTTGAGCCAGAAAATGTAATAGGGCTACATTTGTAGTCCTTTTAAAATGTCTCCTGCACCTCCCCATTTCCCCCCTCATTTCCCCCAACAAGAATAATAAGTTTTTTTGTTTGTTTTGTTTTAGAGAATTAGGAAGAGTATTTAAGCCAAAATGATGACAACTAGGAGGAACAAGATCGCAAATGTTTTTTCCAAGAAAGGTCTGGTCTGCCCCAATAGAAATTCTAGGTGTTATTTCCTCTCCCAAGTGGGGTTTGAAGTTGTATGTAAATTAGCATTGTTTTCCACTGACGGTAAAGGGCTGGTAGTTTACTTGTGGGCAAATACCCTTGCAGTTTTTTTTTTTTTTTTCTTTTTTAATCCTCACCCAGCCCTAGCCAGTTTGGCTCCCTGGACAGAGCGTCAGCCTGCGGACTGAAGGGTCCCAGGTTCGATTCTGGTTAAGGGCACATGCCGGGGTTGTGGGCTTGATACCCAGTGGGGGGCGTGCAGGAGGCAGCCGGTCAATGATTGTCTTTCATCATTGATGTTTCTATCTCTCTCTCCCTCTCTGAAATCAATAAAAAAATATTTAATCCTCACCCCAGGACACGTATTTATTGATTTGATAAAGAGAGAAAGGGAGAGGGGGAAACATCCGTAGCCTCCCCTATCGGGGTTCGAACCCGCAACCTTGGCATACGTCCCGGCTGGGAATCCAATCCGCAACCTTTCCGCGTAAGGAACGACGCTCCAAGTGAGCCACACCTGGCAGGACCCCTAGCTGTTTTTTTTGCTTTTGTTTTTGCAATAGTCACAAAGGCACTCAGCAGGCACTAACTAAATGCATGCTCCTTGAAGGAAGCCGTTAAGCGTTTCCCAAGACCACACAGATCAGACAAAGTGGGGGAAGGGGGATTGAAAGTGCCTATTATATCCAGTTACACTCCCACAACTGCTCAAACCGCCTTATTCCGAGCCCAAAGACCGGCTTTCAAGGGTACTTGAAAGGAATGCCCGAGAGGTGAGAGCCAGGAAATCGGGAGAGGTGCCTTTCCCGGCATGCTCTGCAGCACACCGAGGGGCGCCAGACGTATCCCGGCGTGCATCGGGGAGCGCCCAAGGGCGAAGGTTCTCAGCTCCTGGAGGGGCACGCGAAGTTAACCCGGTAGGTGTGAGCTTTCTTAGTTTTGAGACCCTGCTTCCTGGTTTTCACTTTATGAATACAACCCCGTAACGGCAGAAACGGAGGTCCTCTAACTAGCCTCCCTTTCCGCGTGCGAACGACTTTCGGCGCCTCTTCGAGCACCGTGCCAGGTGATTAGCGGTTAGGGGCTGGCCTGAGCTGAGCACGTGATCAAAGCTGGCAGCCAATGACTAGTCGGGGGGTCCAGCAGCGCGACGATTCCCGGACCCGTGAGCGGAGCGGCGCGTGGGCCCGCTGCGGTCGGCCCCGGCAGGTACGCGCAGGCGCCCTGGTTGCCACGCGCTCTGTCTTTCCCCACGCGCCCAATGGCGTGGACTTGGCGCGAGGTGTTAAGAATCTGTTCGGGTGTTTTTGTGGGTAAGGGTAAGGAGAGGGTTGGGGGGCCATGGCGTCACGTGGACGCGACAGCCAATCTCAGGCCGAGGCGCACCCACGGCTTTCCCCGGCGCCCCGGGGTGCGACGTGTTCAGTGAGGTTCGGCTCAGCCCTGACGGCTAGAGCTCTCTTTCGAAGCGCGTGTGCGGTTTCTAAAATCTGGCCGCTGGTTTTTGCGGCGGCCAACACCCCTGTGAGCACGGACGACAAGTTCTCGGCAAAATGGCTGCTGGAAAGAATCGCCGAGCAGGGGGAGCGCTGGGGCCGCGTGAAGGTCACATGACGAGGTTGGCAGCGCGTGCTGCTGGCGCGGGGAAGGGGGTGGTTGGGAGAGGGGAGAGGGGAGAGGGAAGAGGCGTAACCAGTCACGTGCCGTCGACTGCTGCGTCCTGTGGTTTTTCAGCGCCTTTGCTGCGGCGAGACTGTCTGCTTTTACTCCTCCCCCTCGAAGCGTGTCAAGCCTTGCGGAGAACCTGTATGGTGTGGTGGAATAAGCTGAGGTCTGGGAATTAGAGACCTGGAGTCTAAACCTTGGCTGCTTTGGTGATTAGCTAGTCATGTTGCCACTCTTGGTCTCCGTTTTCTCATTTATATTTTAGCTCTGCATAGATTATTTTTTTAAGGTCCTTCGTTTGGTATATGACCTCCGCCTAATTCCAGTGTCATGCAGATGACGAAGGAATTAACAGTGAGCAGATTATTCATAATTATGAGACAATTCCATCTCCCCACAAGAAACCCACAATAGTCCCCCTACCCCAACATTACAGTGTAGGAAACTTGGTGGAGGTAATTTGTTAGTATATTCTAGCATGTCTGACCATATTATCACTAACATTTATACTTTGTAACTGCCCACTTTCTTATTTGAAAACGGTTCTTTTACACATAGAGCTCCTGTGTGTTTCCTGGAAAGGAATTAAGATCAGTATTGTTAATAACTGTGGAGATGGGGAAACACAAGTACTTAGTAGAGACTTGCTAATGGCCCGTTCACTACTCCAGCTCCAGCTCTTCATTTTACCCAAGATCAAGGCCTTCAGTGAAACGAAGCAGGCATACATTATGCATTTTTCATATCACTCCTTAGGTTTTATGCTACCCTTTGATGTATCTTAAAGAGGTTTTTAATTTTTTGGGAGCACAAATCTAGAAAACATTTATTGAGTAATCATAATAATAGTTTTCACTTTTTAATTTTTATTTTCTTAGTTTTCACTTAAAAATATATTGATTGATTTCAGAGAGGAAGGGAGAAGGAGATGGAAACATCAATGATGAGAGAGAATCATTGATTGGCTGCCTCCTGTGCCCCCATGGGGAATTGAACTGTGACTTCCTGATTCATAGGTGGACACTCAACCACTGAGCCACGCTGGCCAGGCAATAGTTTTCTCTTTTGAGCAATTATAATAATAGTTAACATCTTTCCAGCATAGTACTTTATTTTGTTTTAAAAATATATTTTTATTTATTTCAGAGAGGAAGGGGGAGAGAGAGAGAAGCACCAGTGATGAGAGAGAATCATTGATTGGCTGCCTTTACTAGTACAGTCAAGATTGGAAAACAACCCATTCTTTAAAGTAGTAAATTTCTGACTTCACATTTTATATTTAAATATTAACTCACCTGGATTTTGTTTTATTTACATTTTAAGGTACAATCCATGTATTTTTTCAAATGGTTAGCTGATTGTTCTATAAAAACTAAAAATAAATGGAGTAAATGAAAAAGAAAGTGTTATATAATTTTGAAATTCTTTCTCAACTATTATGAAACACCACTTTTCTAGTACTAAATAGCCTTGTATAGCCCTGGCCCGTGTGGTTCAGTTGGTTGAGCTTCGTCTTGGATACTGGAGGGTCACTAGTTTGATTGGGTGCCTGAGGGAGGCAACCAATCATCCATGTTTCTCCCCCCACCCCGCCCGCCTTTCCTACCTCTCTCTTTAAAATCAATAAAAATATTTTTTAAATAAATAGCCTTATATATTTCTAAATTTATGATCTGTTCCACTGCTCTGTCTCCTCTAGAGTTACTACTTAATCACAGCTTTATTTGTATATTCACTAGTGTAACTCCCTCCCTCACTTCTCTTCCAAAAATTTTCCTACTTCACAGTTTTGTTCCTCCATATGAACTTTAGAATCATTTTGTCAAGTTTTCAAAAGGAATGCTGGTTAGAATTCTGTAAAATTATCAGCCATATGACCTTACGCAAATTACTTAATCTCTCTGTTGCTATTTCCCTCGTTGGTAAATAGAGATAATAGTACTTCATAAGTTTGGTATGAGAACTAAATGAATTAAGACATATTTAGGGGACTCTTTCCCCCTCCCCACCTGGGAGTCTGTGCTGTGAGATTCTTTCCCCTTCCCCAAGTGGGAATCTGTACTTGTTCTTCAATAAATTTCCACCTTTGCTTTAAAAAAAAAAAGAAAAAAAAAAGATATATATGTAAAGTACTGTGCTAGAGCCCTAGCCGGTTTGGCTCAGTGGATAAGCGTTGGCCTGCAGACTGAAGGGTCCTGGGTTCGATTCTGGTCAAGGGCACATGCTTGGGTTGTGAGTTCTATCCCCAGTAGGGACAGGCTGGATCCCTAGTAGAGGTGGGCTTGATCCCCTATATTAGTGGTCGGCAAACCGCGGCCCGCGAGCCACATGCGGCTCTTTGGCCCCTTGAGTGTGGCTCTTCCGCAAAATACCACGGCCTGGGCGAGTCTATTTTGAAGAAGTGGCGTTAGAAGAAGTTCAAGTTTAAAAAATTTGGCTCTCAAAAGAAATTTCAATCGTTGTACTGTTGATATTTGGCTCTGTTGACTAATGAGTTTGCTGACCACTGCCCTATATAAATAAGATAGATTAGGGGGTGTGCAGGAGGCAGCCGATTGATGGTATTTCTTTCTCATAAATGTTTCTCTATTCCCCTCCCTTCCTCTTTCCCTAAAAATCAATACAAACATATTAAAAAAAAGTAAACTAATAGTGAAGTCTAGAATGGTATACATCAAATGTGAACTACCAGTGATTTTTTTTGAGTGGTAGGATTTTTGGATGAATTAATTTTAATTTTTTGGATGAATTTAAATAAAGAAAATAAACTTTATTTTTTAGAACAGTTCAGATTTATAGAAAAATTGCAAAAATGTTAGTTCCCATATACCCAACACCCAGTTTTCCCTATTAATAATGTTATGTTAGCATGTATTTGTGTCAACTTTTAGTAATCCTGTCCCCTTGAGATCCTCTTAGCTATGATAGTTTCTTAGCTTTTCCTTGATTTTGATAGTTGTGAGGAATACTGGCCAGGTATTTTGTAGAGTGTCCCTCAGTTGGGATTTGATTTAAAAAAACTATATATATTTTCTTGATTTTTTACAGAGAGGAAGGGAGAGGGATAGAGAGTTAGAAACATCGATGAGAGAGAGACATCGATCAGCTGCCTCCTGCACACCCCCCACTGGGGATGTGCCCGCAACCAAGGTACATGCCCTTGACCGGAATCGAACCCGGGACCCTTCAGTCCGCAGGCTGATGCTCCATCCACTGAGCCAAACCGGTTAGGGCTGATGTTTTTTTTTTTATGATTAGACTGGGATTAGAGTACATACTATCAACATGTCTCTCTTGATTTTGACCTTGATCATTGCCTCTGAATTTGATTTTTAAATGTTTGCTCTATAGTTTCTAGTTTTTAATAATTGGTGTTAACTTATAATATAAAAAGTATTGTAATATTCTGGGTATGTCTGTCCATCCTTTATCAATAGCTTTTATAATAAGCAGTATATTGATAAGCCTGATAACACAGAGGATAATGGAAGTTATAGTCAAAGAAAAACAACTGACCAAATTGCTGGAAGGGCTAATTATAGAAAGGAATTAAAGGCATTAGTGCAGTATAGCTTGTTTTAATAGTCTTTTTAAAAAAGTATTTTTTTGCCCTAACCGGTTTGGCTCAGTGGATAGAGTGTCGGCCTGCAGACTCAAGGGTCCCGGGTTCGGTTCCAGTCAAGGGCATGTACCCTGGTTGCAGGCACATCCCCAATAGGGGGTATGCAGGAGGCAGCTGGTCAATGTTTCTCTCTCATCATTGTTTCTGGCTCTCTATCCCTCTCCCTTCCTCACTGTAAAAAATCAATAAAATATATGTATTTTAAAAAAGTATATTTTTATTGATGTCAGAGAGGAAGGTGGGGGGTGGGGAGAGAGAGGCAGAGAGAGAAAATCATTGATCGGCTGCCTCCTGCATGCCCCACACTGGGATCAAGCCAGCTACCCAGGCATGTGCCCTGACTGGGAATCAAACCGTGACTTCCTGGTTCCTAGGTCAGGTTCCTAGGTCTATGCTCAACCATTGAGCCACATTGGCTGGGCTGTTTTAATAGTCTTTGAAGTGTTTTAGAACTCTGTTCTAGGAAGAACAGCCTGGTAATCATGAATTAGATCTAAATTCAAAGGTGCGAAAGGAATTATTCAATTATGCATAACAGGATGAGAATATAAATAAGATAGATTAGACTTATTAGGTTAATTTGTTCACTCAAAATTCAGCCCTACTGTATGCCAGGTACTATACCAGATCTAGAGATTGAGCAGTGAATAAGACAGTCTTTACTCTCTTGGAATTTATATTCTTTTTTTTTTTTTTAAATATATTGATTTTTTATAGAGAGGAAGGAAGAGGGATAGATAGTCAGAAACATCGATCAGCTGCCTCCTGCACACCTCCTACTGGGGATGTGCCCGCAACCAAGTTACATGCCCTTGACCGGAATCGAACCTGGGACCTTTCAGTCCGCAGGCTGACGCTCTATCCACTGAGCCAAACCGGTTTTGGCAGGAATTTATATTCTAATGAATGGACAGTAAGCTAATAAATATGATTTCAGATATTGTCAAAGTGCTGTGAAGAAAATAGCACAAGAGAATAGAATGTGGTGGTGGTGGGTTTGGTGGTTCTTTTAGATAGGTTGTTAGGTAAGGCTTCTCAAAGGTAACATTTGAGCATAAAGAGACCCGAGTGGTAAGGAGGGAGCCACACTAATATGTGGACCACTTCAAGCAGTGGGAATTCTAATGCAAAGACTCAGGTGAAAATTAGTTTGGGATTTTCAAGGAAGTTCAAGAAGGCCAGTGTGCTAGAGTGTGGAAATTGTTGGGGTATTAATTGGTGTTGGTGGTGGGGACATGATATTGGAAAGTTGGTGGGTCTCAGATGGTATAGAGCAGTGGTCGGCAAACCGTGGCGCGAGCCACATGCGGCTCTTTGGCCCCTTGAGTGTGGCTCTTCCACAAAATACCACGGCCTGGACGAGTCTATTTTGAAGAAGTGGCATTAGAAGAAGTTCAAGTTTAAAAAATTTGGCTCTCAAAAGAAATTTCAATCGTTGTACTGTTGATATTTGGCTCTGTTGACTAATGAGTTTGCCGACCACTGGTACAGAGCCTTGCAGACCAGAAAGGCACTTATTTTAAGTGTGTTGGGATCCATTGGACAGTTTTATGAAGAAAAATGATAAAGCCCTAGCCAGTGTTTCTCAGTGGTTAGTGTTGCCCTTGCACCAAAGGGTCGCAGGTTCAATCCTAGCTCCTGTCTGGGCGAGTTTGGGAGGCAACCAATTGATGTGTTTCTCTCATATGGATGCTTCTCTCTCTTTCTCTCCTCCCCTCCCCTCCCCCTCCCCCTCTCCGATCCCTCCCCCTCCCCCCTCTCCGACTCCTCCCCCCTCTCCCTCCCCTCCCCTCCCTCCCCCTTTCCCCTCTCCCTCCCCCCTCTCTCCCTCCCCTTTCTCTCCCTCTCCCCCTTCTCCAGACTCCCTTCCTCCTCCCTTCCACTTTCTCTAACAATCAATGGGAAAAATATCCTCTAGTGAGGATTAACAAAAAACAAAAAAAGAAAAAAAAATGTTACAATCTAACTGATGTTTTAAAAGGTCATTAACTGCTTTATAAGGCCAGAGGGCAGCAGGAGATCATTTAGGAAGTTGTTGGAATGATATGAAATATGGGGGCTTAGATAGGGGAGCAAAGGTGGAGGGGGTCAGATTCAGAGTATATTTTGAAGGTAGAATGTGCAGATAGATTAGTTATGGGAAGGTAAGAGGAAGAGGAATCAAAGATGATTTTAACGTTTTTAACTAGGGCAACTGGTGCCATGTAAACAGAGATGGAAAACTGGAAGGAGCTAGTCTGGAGTTTAAAATGAAGAGTTTAGTCCCATATGTTGAGTTTGAGATGCTCACTAGATATTCAGGCATAGCCATTGTGTAGGGAGTTGACTGTTCAAGTCTGGAGCCCAGAGTCAAAGTCATGGCTGTGAATATACATTTGGGATGTCATCAGTACATAGATGGTGTTGAAATACATGAATCTGGTGAGATCAGCCAGGGAATAGTGAAGAGGGCCAATGACTGAGCCTTGAGATGCAGTTGAAAGCAAGGACAGAGGAATAGGTTACACTTAGATTTCTTTTGTGTCTGCATCAGCACAGTCAATATGGTGTAATATTAAATAATACCTTTGAGATGATTGTATGTAACCTAGGTTCTTCCTGTTATGTGAACTGATTCTTCAAGTTTTTGTCACTGTATTGCTTGAAGATTTCCACTTTGTCTCCATTACTTAGGGGCATAAACTACAAATTTCATAGCTTAGCATACCAGACCCATCAGGTTCTGACTCTACCCCACCTTTTTCCTTTTTTCCTCTCTTCTCTTTAACACTCCTGCCATGCCCAGTATGCTCTATCCAGTAGCCCTCTGTTTACCTATAATACTCTTTCCCCCCCCTTTTAAAAAAAAACTATTTTTATTTATTTCAGAGAGTAAGGGGAGAGATAGAAACATCAATGATGAGAGCAAATCATTGATTGGATGCTTCCTGCACACACCCCACTGAGGATCGAGCAGGCAACCTGGACATGTGCCCTGACTGGAATTGAACTGTGACCTCCTGGTTCACAGTTTGACGCTCAACCACTGAGCCACACCTGCTGGGTGTCTTTCTCCTCCTCTTTGCCTCAAACCCCTACTGAGTCTTCAATGTCCAGCTTAAATTTGCTATGTAATTTCCCTAGATTTTCACAGATAGAAGTTGGCGCCTCACTGCACAGTACTTCCTAAGCTCTATTGTTTTGTGCTTTATAGCAGTACAGAATCAGTTGATATTTTCACCTTTTTTTTTATTCATTTGTTTCTTCAGTATTTGGCATGTGGTAGATGCTCAATCATAATGCTTTGAAAAAGTTTAGAAGTTTTGTTTTGGTAAAAGAGAATCCTATCTAATAAAAGAGTAATATGCAAATTAACCATCACTCCGCCACACCCACAAGCCACGCCCACCAGACAATCAAGAGCGAGTATGCAAATAAACCCAACCAAGATGGCTAGGGCCACAGAGAGCAGGAGGGAGGCTTGGGTTTCCCCGGTGATGGAGGAAGCCAGGCTTCTGCAGCCCTGGCCGGCCCAGGCCTCCACTCAAGGCTACAAAGTTTCAATGATAGAAGATACATAAATTCCAACAGAAATGGCTGCCGCTTCAGCAGCAAGCAGAAGGCTTGGCTCCGCTCCAGGCTACAAAGTTTCAATTGTAGAAGATAAATAAACCCCAGATTCCAGGGCCTCCGCTTGGGTCGCCAGGGGGCATGGCCGGCCTGCAAACCACTACAGGCCCCTCGCCCAGGCCACCCCACGCCCCAAGGGAACCCCCACCCTGATCCAGGACACCCTTCAGGGCAAACCAGCTGGCCCCCACCCGTGCACCAGGCCTCTATCCTATCTAATAAAAGAGTAATATGCAGATTGACCATCACTCCAACACACAAGATGGCTGCCCCCATGTGGTCAAAGGTCCCACCCCCATGTGGACACAAGATGGCCACCACAAGATGGCCAGCAAGGGAGGGCAGTTGGGAGGGACCAAGCCTGCAAAGGAGGGCAGTTGTGGGTGATCAGGCCAGCAGGGGAGGGTAGTTGGGAGGGACCAGGCCTGAAAGGGAGGGCAGTTGGGGGCGATCAAGCCTGCAGGGGAGAGCAGTTAGGGGTGACCAAGCCGGCAGAGGAGGGAAGTTGGGGGCGACCAGGCCTGCAGGGAAAGGCAGTTGGGAGGGACCCAGGCCTGCAGGGGAGAGCAGTTAGGGGGGGGGGGGACCCAGGCCTGCAGGGAAGAGCAGTTGGGGTGAACCAGGCCTGCAGGGGAGGGCAGTTAGGGGTGACCAGGCCTGCAGGGGAGGGCAGTTAGGGGTGACCAGGCCTGCAGGGGAGGGCAGTTAGGGGCAAACAGGCTGGCAGGGGAGCAGTTAGGCATCAATCAGGCCGGCAGGGGAGTGGTTAGGGGGTGATCAGGCTGGCAGGCAGAAGCGGTTAGGGGCAATCAGGAAGGCAGGCAGGTGAGCAGTTGGGAGCCAGCAGTCCTGGATTGTGATAGGGATGTCCGACTGCCCGTTTAGGCCCGATCCCACCAGGATCAGGCTTAAACGGGCAGTCGGACATCCCTCGAGGGGTCACAGATTGGAGAGGGTGCAGGCTGGGCTGAGGGAACCCTTCTTCTCCCCCCCTCCGTGCACGAATTTCATGCACTGGGCCTTTAGTAAATAATTAAAAACAGATCTTAAAGTAAACAATCAATAGGGATCATTAGCTGAACTCTTTAAGATCTTTTTTTTATGGTGAGTTTTTGGTTTTAATGATATTCATTGTGATGAAATTTAGCCAGTACAAAGTTGTTTTTTTTAAATGTTTTTATTAATTTCAGAGAGGAAGGGAGAGAGAGAAACATCAATGATGAGAGAGAATCATTGATTGCTGCCTCCTGCATACCCCCTACTGGGGATTGAACCCTCAACCCAGGCATGTGCCCTGACTGGGAATTTAACCTGGGACCTTTCAGTCCGCAGCTGACCCTCTTATCCACTGAGCCAAACCGACCAGGGTGCCGGTAGAAAGTTTAATGAAGTGATATCAATTAGGAGTTTTAGTTCAGAGACATTTTAGGAATGTTTTAATCTTTAGGACTGAATAATGCTTATTCTTTGGAGGCAAGCTGTTATAATATACTTTCTTCACTTGCCCACTTTCCCGCCCACCTTCTCAGTAGTCAGGAATTCTATTTTAACATTATATGTGTACTTTGAGCTCTTTGCTGGAGAAGAAACCTAGTGTAATAAGTTTAGTGGAATCAGCAGTACTCTCCCCAGGAATGTCCATTAAACTGTTGCATAGAGGGAGGTTTAATTGTGTGAATTATAGGTGTGAGAGTTTCACTCTGTGAGCTCAAAGTAGGGTTAGTTATTTTGTCATTCAATCATAAACATGCATTGAGCACCTACCATATATGGGCATTGTATGAGATGCTGTGGGGGACATACAAAAGAAATAAAAGACATGGTTCCCTGCACATGTATTCCTGACAGTTTAGTTGAGGAACTGAAACATAACTTTAGCAAGGAATGTAATCTTAGCAAGCAAATGTATTAATAAGTGAAAAGTATTGTGGTATAAATTAAGGACTTTGCATTTCTTAAGCCCGTAATTATAGACTATTATATACCATCTTATCAATTTTCAACATTTTGACTTGACCTGCAAGTTCTGCAATTTCTCCTATCCTTTAACATATATAATTTCAATAAGATAGTGATTTGGCTTTTTGTTTGATGTGATGAAAGCCCTGCCAGTACATTGCATTCAGACATTTTATTCTTTCACATCAATAAAGCAAATACATAAGGTAGAATGTCACTTATCCCTTATAAGTGTGACAGAGACATACTTTCATAGTTTTTTTTATGTGTAGCTTTTCCTAGACATATTTTCTCCCACCAAAGGGTAGGGGGAGGAGATTATAGAACCTAGAGAACAAATGATGTGTGTGTGTGTATGAATATGAGTTTAAAAGTACAGTTGACTTTCTGTTTGTTGACTAGAGGCCCGATGCACGAAGATTCATGCAAGAATGGGCCTTCCTTCCCCTGGCTGCTGGCATCGCCTTTGCTCTGGCCGGAGCCGCCTTTCCACTTCGGAGCTGCCTTTCCTCCTTCCCATGCTGCCCAGAGGACCGGAGCGGCTGGAGTGGTGCGGAACGCCTGCGTCGTCGCCATGGTGACGATGCAAGCGTCCCGACCCGCACCCGGCCACTCGGCGCCTGTGTGTGCAAATTAACCCGTCATCTTTGTTGGGTTAATTTGCATACTCACTCCTGATTGGCTGTTGGGTGTTGCGAAGGTACGGTCAATCAGCATGTTACTCTTTTATTAGCTAGATTGATTTTAGAGAGAGAGAGGAAGGAAGAGAGGGGGGATTGTTGTTCTGCTTATTTGTGCATTCATTGGTTGATTTATTTTTTGTTTTTATTTTATTTAATTTTTTAAAAATAAATCTTTATTCAGATTATTACAATTGTTCCTCTTTTTTCCCCCCATAGCTCCCCTCCACCCGGTTCCAACCCCACCCTCTGCCCTTATGCCCCCCTCCCCCACTGTCCTCATCCATAGGTGTACGATTTTTGTCCAGTCTCTTCCCGCACCCCCCACACCCCTTTCCCCCTGAGAATTGTCAGTCCACTCCCTTTCTATGCCTCTGATTCTATTATATTCACCAGTTTATTCTGTTCATCAGATTTTTTATTCACTTGATTTGTAGATTCACTTGTTGATAGATATGTATTTGTTGTTCATAATTTTTATCTTTACCTTTTTCTTCTTCTTACTCTTCTTAAAGAATACCTTTCAGCATTTCGTATAATACTGGTTTGGTGTTGATGAACTCCTTTAGCTTTTTCTTATCTGTGAAGCTCTTTATCTGACCTTCAATTCTGAATGATAGTTTTGCTGGGTAGAGTAATCTTAGTATTCATTGGTTGATTCTTTTTATTTTTTTATATTTAAAATCTTTATGGTTGAGAGTATTACAGATGTCTCCCTTTTCCCACCTGCATTACCCCCGCCCCATCCCAGGCCTTCACTACCCTATTGTCTGTGTCCATAGGTAATGCATATCTATATATATAAAACCATAATATGCAAATAGACCGAACGGCAGAACAACCGAACAACCAAACGAACAATCGGTCGCCATGACGTGCGCTGACATCCAGGGGGTGCACGCGGAACATGGTGGGTGTTGGCAGCAGGCAGCGGAGCACGGAACATGGCGGGCATTGGCCACGGTGGGATGGTGGAGCAGGTGAGCGGGGGCGCCAGACCAAGGCAGGGCGCTGGTCACTGTCATCGGGGCGAGCCTCTGGTGGTTACTGAAGATTCTTTGCTCCTGCACGCCATGGTCACGCCGGGCGCTTGTACCTGCTGCCAAGTGCTGGCCCTGCTCGCATCTGCTGCTGGCACCAGAGCTGCCGCTTGCACCCACTGCTGGCTCAAGCCCGCTCACATATGTAGCTGGAGCCAGAGCCAGAGCCTATGCTCACACCTACTGCTGGCACCCAGTGCTGGTCCTGATTGCTCAGCGCCGTCAGTGGGTGCAAGTAGTGGCTGCTGGCCCTGATCTCCCTTGAGAGCTTCTCCACCTCCCCCTGCTCCTGAGGGGTGATTGGGGCAGCAACCACTGCTCACCCGCTGCTGGCGCTGGCCCCAATCATTCCACGCCATCAGCAGGTGCGAGTGGGGCCGGCGCCATCAGCGCGTGGGAGTGGTGGCGGCAGGAGCAGGGCTGCCGGCAGACGGGGCTGGGGGCTGTGGTGGGAGGAGCTGGGCAGGGCCCAGAGGATGGGCTGAGACCCGCCCCAGTGCCCACCATAGCCTCACAGCCCACAGTTCCATTCAAGGTGCAACTGGGCCCCTAGTATGCTTATAAGATCTTTGGTTAATCTCTTCCCCTGCACCTCCCTCCTCCCTTCTCTCTGAAATTCCTCAGTCTCTTCCATGTTTCTATGTCTCTGATTCTATTTTATTCATCAGTTTATTTTGTTCATTATATTCCTTGTTTGTTTTGATTTTTTAGATTCAATTGTTGATAGATATGTACTTATTGTCATTTTAATTGTTCATATTTTCTATCTCTCCCTTTCCCTCGCTTCCTTTTCTTCTTCTTCTTAAAGAATACCCTTCAACATTGCAGGTAATACAGGTTTGGTGGTGGTGAACTCCTTTAGTTTTTTCTTGTCTGTGAAGCTCTTTATCTGACCTTCAATTCTAAATGATAGCTTTGCTGGGTAGAGTAATCTTGGTTGTAGGTCCTTGCTTTTCATCACTTCGAATATTTCTTGCCACTCCCTTCTGACCTGCAAAGTTTCTGACCGGAATCGAACCTGGGACCCTTCAGTCCGCAGACTGATGCTCTATCCACTGAGGCAGAAATCAGTTGACAGTTGTATGGATGCTCCCTTGTAGGAGTGGGGAAGTAGGTACTCTCATACATTATGTGTAGAAAGATATATTGGCTTATTAGGTGTGCAGTTTGACAACATTTATCAAATTTTAAAAGCACATACATTCAACATAGCAATTTCACTTTTTGGTATCTATCATTTCTAGAAATGTTAACATTTACATAAGAAATATAAACAGTTCCTCCCCGTATGTCCCTAGGTTTCCCAAAGCTGCCCACTCCCCCATCCTCCACCCTGGAGCTCAGAGAAGCTGGACATGTTTATTCATGTGTGGGCCCTTTAAGATGAACACCTGGGACTCCAGGAGCCTCCAGCCACAATCCCTGCTAGTTTTTACAGCCTGAAGTTATGGGGTCTTCTCTTCCCAGTGTGGAACCTTGGGCTGGGGGTTTGGTGTGGGACTGGGAACCCTGCTTCTCACTGGAGGCCTTGGAGATACTACTCTGGATTAAAAACACGCCACACGTGGGTGTTGGACCAGCCTGTTCTATGCCTCTGCCCCTCGTACTAGTCTTGATGTGCTTTCTTCTTTACTTCGGTAGTTGTAGGATTTCCATTTAGCCAGATTCCAGTGCTTCTGAATGATGGTTGTTCTGTATTTTAGTTGTAATTTTGATGTGGTGTGGGAGATGGTGAATACAGGTGTTTACCTACGTTGCCATCTTGGTTCTCCCATTGGTTGATTCTTGTATATGCCCTTACCTGGGATGGAACAATCTTGGTGTATCGGGAGGATGCACTAACCAACTGAGCTACTCAGCCAGGGCAGTACAGTTGACTTTAAAAAAAAAAAAAAAAAAAAAAAAAAATATATATATATATATATATATATATATATATATATATATATATAATTTTTATTTTTATTCTTTTACAGAGAGGAAGGGAGAGGGATAGAGAGTTAGAAACATTGATGAGAGAGAAACATTGATCAGCTGCCTCCTGCACACCCCCTACTGGGGATGTGCCTGTAACCAAGGTACATGCTCTTGATTGGAATCGAACCTGGGACCCTTTAGTCCGCAGGCTGATGCTCTATCCACCGAGCCAAACCGGTTACGGTGGTACAGTTGACTCTTGAACTGTATGGTGAATAGGGGCACTGACACCACAGTAAAAAATCTACATATAATTTTTGACTCCTCCAAAATTTAACTAATAGCCTATTGTTGACTAGAAGACTTACCGATAACCTAAATAGTTGATTAACACATATTATGTGTATTTCTATGTATTGTATTTTTAAAAAATATATATATTTCTTTATTGATTTCAGAGAGGAAGGGAGAGGGAGAGAGAGATAGAAACATCAATGATAGGAGAGAATCATTGATCGGCTGCCTCCTGCACACCCCCCACTGGGGATCGAGCCCGCAACCCAGGCATGTGCCCTTGGTCGGGAATCAAACCTGGGACCCTTCAGTCTGCAGGCCGACGCTCTATCCACTGAGCCAAACCAGCTAGGACTATGTATTGTATTCTTAAGGTAGTTAGAGAAAAGAAAATATTATTAGGAAAATGAAAAAAAAAATAAAACCCTAATATGCAAATAGACCAAACGGTGGAACAACCGAACAACTGGTTGCTATGATGTGCGCTGACCACCAGGGGGTGCGCATGGAACATGGTGGGTGTCGGCTGAGGCAGGATGGTGGAGCAGGCACTTTTTTTTTATGTGTTTTTTTTTAAGTACTGTAAAAAATATATTTTTATTAATTTCAGAGAGATCCCTAGTGTGGATTGAGCCTGCAACCTGGGCATGTGTCCTGACCGGGAATCCAACCGTGACCTCCTGGTTCATAGGTCCATGCTCAACCACTGAGCCACGCCAGTAGGGCTATTCTGATTTCTTCCTTTATTTTGAAATTAAAAAAAATTTTTTTTATTGATTTCAGAGGAAAGGAGAGGGAGATAGAAGCATCAATGATGAGAGAGAATCATTGATTGTCTGCCTCCTGCACACCCACTACTGGGGATCAAGCCTGCAACCTGGCCATGTTACCTTGACTGGAATCGAACCTGGGACCCTTTAGTCTGCAGGCCAACGTTCTATCCACTGAGTCAAACCGGCTAGGGCAGTACAATCTTCCATATATATATAAAAGCCTAAGTGACTGGCCATCTGGCTGGTAGCTATGATGTGCACTGACCATCAGGGGGCAGATGCTCAGCGCAGGAGCGGAAACCATAGACATGGAAACATGGAACAGACTGATGAATCTCAGAGGGAAGCGGGGAGAGGGGAGGATGGGAAGAGATTAACCAAAGATCTTAAATGCATATTAGAGGCTTGGTGTGTGGATTTGTGCACCGTAGGGGTCCCTCGGCCTGGCCTGCACCCTCTCACAATGCGGGACCCTTTGGGGGATGTCGGAGAGTCAGTCTTGGACCAATCCCCACAGGCCAGAACTCTAGTCCTATATAATAAAAGAGTAATATGCAAATTGACCATACCTCTGCCACACCCACAAACCATGCCCACCAGCCAATCAGGAACGAGTATGCAAATTAACCAAGATGGCTGTGGCCATGGAGAGAGCAGGAGGCTTGAGTTGCCCCCGGCAATGAAGGAAGCCAAGTTTCCGCAGCCCTGACCTGCCTTGGCCTCTGCTTAAGGCTACAAAGTTTCAATTATAGAAGATAAATAAATTCCAGATACCAGGGCCTCTGCTTGGGTCGCCGGGGGTCATGGCCAGGCTGCAAACCACCACAGGCCCCTTGCCCAGGCCACCCCATGCCCAGAGGGAACCCCCACCCTGATCCGGGACACCCTTCAGGGCTAAACAGCTGGCCCCCACCTGTGCACCAGGCCTGTATCCTATCTAATCAAAGAATAATATGCAAATTGACCATCACTCCAACACACAAGATTGCTGCCCCCATGTGGACACAAGATGGCCAGCAGGAGAGAGCAGTTGGGAGGGCCCAGGTCTGCAAGGGAGGGCAGTTGTGGGTGATCAGGCCAGCAGGGTAGGGCAGTTGGGAGGGACCAGACCTGCAAGGGAGGGCAGTTGGGGGCGATCAAGCCTGCAGGGGAGGGCAGTTAGGGGTGACCAGGCCGGCAGAGGAGGGAAGTTGGGGATGACCGGGCCTGCAGGGAAGGGCAGTTGGGGGGGACTAGGCCTGCAGGGGAGAGCAGTTGTGGGGGGACCAGGCCTGCAGGGGAGGGCAGTTAGGGGTGACCAGGCCTGCAGGGGAGGGCAGTTAGGGGCAAACAGGCTGGCAGGGGAGCAGTTAGGCATCAATCAGGCTGGCACGGGAGTGGTTAGGGGGTGATCAGGCTGGCAGGCAGAAGCGGTTAGGGCAATCAGGAAGGCAGGCAGGCGAGCATTTGAGAGCCAGCAGTCCTGGATTGTGAGAGGGATGTCTGACTGCCCATTTAGGCCCGATCTTACCGTGCAGTCAGACATCCCTCGAGGGGTCCCAGATTGGAGAGGGTGCAGGCTGGGCTGAGGGACAGCTCCCCCCCCCCCCCCCGCCTGCCGTGCACGAATTTTGTGCACTGGGCCTCTAGTATTGATAATAACATCTATCTTAGGTTTCTTGTGAGGATTGATGAGATAAGAATGTAAAGTGCTAAAAACAATGCTTGGCACACAGTAAGCACTAGTTGTTGCTATTATTATCAATATCATCAGTTACAAACTGAAATGCCTTTTTCTGTGGTTTTCAGAGTCCATAACTACCTCTTGGAACTATGGAGTTCCTATTATGGTGTGGAGTTTTGGTTTTATAGACAAAATCTGGAATAGGTTGAAGTGATACTAGAGGGCTTTAGGGTTAAGGAGTGGGAATGAGATAATTCTGTAGTCCTAAGCTAATATAGAGGTTGGAGTCGCAAAAGAATTTTGTCCCACGTGGCATGCACTGAGTTTGGAAGGAAAGGTCAGAGTACATGTGTACCTTTCTCCACCCATGTGACTTCTTACTACTATTTTGCATGTTAGTGTCAATCACAGTGTTTTCCAAGCTGCTAACTGTATTTATGAACTAAAAGCTTTTCAGCACTGCAGGTTATTTTTAGTTTTTTTTTAAAGTGCTATAACTTCCTTTTTATTTTAAACTAGAGGCTCAGTGCATGAAATTTGTGCATGGGGGGGTCCCCTCTGCCCAGCCTGCACCCTCTCCAATCTGGGACCCTTTGGGGGATGTCCAACTGCCTCTTGCAATCCAGGACCGCTGGCTCCTAACTGCTTGCCTGCTTGCCTGCCTAATCGCTCCTAACTCTTCTGCCTGCCTGATTGGTTGCCCCTAACCACCTCTGCCTGCCTGCCTGATTGCTCCTAACTGCTCTCCTGCTGGCCTATTCACCCCTAACCGCCTTTGCCTCTCTCTGCACCCAGGACCCAGCATTCCCTCCTCCGGCCGGTTGCAGGCACCTGGGACCTGGGCTTCCCTCCCTCTGGCCAGCCGCAGGCACCCAGGACCCAGGCCAGCTTCACCCGGGCCGGCCACAGCTGCAGGGGACCATGGGCGGCCATCTTTGCCTGGGCCGCAGCCGCTAGCGCCCGGGACCGCAGGGCGTGTGGCTTGTCCTTCTCCCAGGCCACAGCCTGGCTGGTCCACATTCCTCTCTTGCAAGCTCATTTGTGCCTGACTGGTCCCCATTCCTATCTCGCGAGCTCATTTGTGCCTGGCTGGTCCCCATTCCTCTCTCCCCAGTGTTCAGTGTCTGAGCCGTTGCTTTACAATGTGACGGCGTGAGGGCATGACAACCATTTGCATGTTAGCTCTTTATTATCCTACTAGAGGCCCAGTGCACGAAATTCGTACACTGGGGGGGGAGGTCCATCAGCCCAGCCTGCCCCCTCTCACAGTCCGGGAGCCCTCAGGGGATGTCCTGACGGCTTAGGCCCGCTCCTCAGGGGGTGCGGGCCTAAGCCACAGTCTGGCCTCCCTCTGCGGGAGGCAGCTGGGCTGATCAGGGGAAGGTGCCACCCCCATCACCCTGCTGCTGCTGCCACTGCCAGCCACCACAGCTTCCAAGGTGTTTTCATCAACACAGACTCCAGTCCCTTCACCACAAAAAAATGACAACTTTCTTTAGGCATTTTCAAGATGTCTCTTTCATAGGATATGACATTTTTTTCTTTTTTTTTTTTATCCTCACCTGAGGATATTTTTCCATTGATTTTTAGAGATGTGGAAGAGAGAGGGAAAGACAGAGAGAAACATCAATGTGAGAGGTACACTTGCCTCCTGCATGAGCCCTGACCTGGGCCCCAGCCAGGGAGGAGGCTGCAACATAGGTACATACCCTTGATCAGAATTGAACCCGGACCCTGTGGTCCACAGGCCGAGGCTCTATCCACTGAGCCAAACTGGCTAGGGTTTGACATTTCTTAGCCCCTCTAGCAGCGGACCTTTGCTTTTTCCTTCAGGAGTAAGGTGGAAAAAACCTAGATAACCTTCTTGGATTCTTATTACCCAAATTACCAAGAGCACTGCGAGTGGCATACAGGGAGCTTAGCCAATGAGTGGTCAGAAAAGGTGTTTCCTCTGCAGCTCACGTGGAGAGGCAGGACTGCTGGCGCACCACGGTGTGTCCACTTCAGGCCTGCTCCAGCCGTGCCGCGGTGGCTGGGGTGGGTCCCTGTGTGTGTGTCTGCTCTGGGCCTGCGCCATCTGTGGCTTGCCTCACCGTGCACGCAGTCCCCTCCCGCCCATCTGCGCACTCAGCCTCCTCCAGAGCCGGTCATGACTGTTATGGCATCCCGGCTAATTTGCATATTACCTCTTTATATATTACCTCTTTATATATTACCTCTTTATATATATATAGGTATAATAAAAGGGTAATATACAAATAGACTGAATAGCAGAACAATTGAACAACCAATCAACGTGTAATATGCTAATGATATGCTAAGGCTGCTCAACCGCTCGCTATTACTTGCATTGGATACCAGGGGGCAGTCAACTGGTTAACCAGTCGCTATGACGTGCACTGATCACCAGGGGGCAGACAGTCGACCGGTTGACCAGTCACTATGACATGCACTGACCACCAGGGGCAGATGCTCCGACCAGTAGGTTAGCTTGCTGCTGGGGTCCGGCTGATTGGGACTGAGTGAGATGGGCCAGACACACCCTGGAGCCCTCCTGCGGTCCCTCCCTGGCTCAATTGTGCACTGGTGGGGTCCTTCAGCCTGGCCTGTGCCCTCTCGCAATCCAGGACCCCTTGGGGGATGACGGAGAGCTGGGTTCAGCCTGATCCTGTAGGCCACTCCCCTTGGGAGGACGCCAGATGCAGGGCTCATGGTTGGTGAGCGCTGCTGCTGTGGCAGCGCAAGCCTCTCCTGATGGGGACTAATTGGGTGTGAGCCTGCAGCAGGCACAGTGGGGCTGGGATGAACAGGAGTGACAGGTAGGAGCTTCCGGCGGTATTGGACTGTGGGTTTTGGCCCGATCCCTGCAGGCCACCCAGAGGGACCCCACCCGTGCACAAATTCATGCACCGGGCCTCTAGTATAGCATAATAATAGTTTTTGTACTCAGCATTTTATATTGTCACTAAGAATATAAGATAATTAGATCAATAGAGGTAACCAATATTGGTGCCATTTGAAATAGTAGATTTGAAAAGAGCCAGTTTTCTCCAGATTGAAATATTTTCATGCATACTTTATTTTCTGAAAAAAATTTTTTTAAAAAAATACATTTTATTGATTTTTTACAGAGGAAGGGAGAGGGATAGAGAGTTAGAAACATCTATCAGCTGCCTCTTGCACACTCCCTACTGGGTATGTGCCCGCAACCAAGGTACATGCCCTTGACCAGAATCGAACCTGGGACCCTTGAGTCCGCAGGCTGACACTCTATCCACTGAGCCAAACCGGTTAGGGCTCAAAAAATTTTTTTTGTTGTTAATCCTCACCTGAGATATTTTCTATTGATTTTTTTTTTTTTTTTTTTTACAGAGAGAGTGGAGGGGAGGTGGAAAGAACGAGAGAAACATTGATGTGAGAGAAACACATCAATTGGTTGCGTCCCACATCAATTGGTTGCGCCCCAACCGGGGCCAGGTATTGAGCCTGCAACTGAGGTATATGCCCTTGACCAGAATTGAACTCTGGACCCTTCAGTTTGAGGGCTGATGCTCTAGCCACTGAGCAAAACTGACTAGAGTTTTATTTTCTCAAAATTCTCTTAAACAATTTTCTTCCTTTTTTTTTTTTTTAAGAATACTGCCTTCTGAGTGGCATGCTAGGAAAGACATGGATAAGAACAGACCTGCATTGTCTTTATGGGAAACAGGGAATCATTAAAAGTCATCAATTTTTTATTTAAATGTTATTTTTGCTAAGCCTAAGATTATATGACGTACACTTGCCTTGCCTCAAAGCTTCAGTTGGTTATTATTTTGTTTTTTACATTTAAAAAATAAATTATTGTTGAAAGTATTACATATGTTCCCCTTCCCCCCTATTGACCCCCTCCAGCCTTCCCCAGCCCCCTGTCCAAAACCCTCACCACCTCACTGTCTGTGGCCATGGGCCATGCTTATATTCATACAAGGTTCTTAGTTGATTACTTCCCACCCATCCACCCTTTCTCTGATGATCAGTGACTTTGAGCATTTTTTCATATGTCTCTTGGCCATCTGTATGTCCACTTTGGAGAAGTGTCTACTTAGGTCCTTTGCCCATTTTTTAATTCAATTGTTTGTCTGCCTTTTAAGTTGTATGAGTTCCTTATATATTTTGTATATTAACCCTTTATCAGATGTATCATTGCCAAATATGTTCTCCCATACAGTGGGCTCACTTTTCGTTTTGTTAATGGTTTCTTTTGCTGTGCAGAAACTTTTTATTTTGATGTAGTCTCACTTGTTTATTTTCTCCTTAGTTTCTTTTGCCCTAGGAGATATATTTGTAAACATATTGCTATGAAGGTTGTCTGAGATACTGCTGCCTGTGGTTTCTTCTAGGATTTTTAAGGTTTTATGAATTACATTTAAGTCTTTTATACATTTTGAGTTTATTTGTATGTATGGCATAAGTTGGTGGTCTAGTTTCAAAATTTTTTGCATGTATCTGTCCAATTTTCTCAACATTCATTGAAGAGACTGTCTTGACTCCATTATATGCTCTTGCCTTCTTTGCTAAATATTAATTGAGCATATTGGCTTGGGTCAATTTTTGGGTCTCTATTCTGTTCCACTGATCTATATGCTTGTTTTTGTGCCAGTACCAGGCTGTTTTGATGACAGTGGCTGTGTAGTATAACTTGAAATCTGGTATTGTGATTCCTCAAACTTTTTTTTTCTTTCTCAAGATTGCTGTAGCTATTTGAGGTCTTTTATGATTCCATATAAATTTTTAGAGTATTTGTTCTAGATCTGTGAAATATGCCATTGGTATTTTAATGGGGATTGCATTGAATCTGTAGATTGCCTTGGGTAGTAGGGACATTTTAATGATGTTGATTCTACCAATCAATACACCCGGTATATTCTTCCACTTGTTTATACCTTCTATCTTTTTTTTCAATGTCCTGTAGTTTTCCAAGTACAGGTCTTTTGCCTCATTGGTTAAGTTTATTCCTAAGTATCTTAGTTTTTGTTGTTGTTGTAATGGTAAATGGGATTATCTGTTAATTTCTACTTCTGAGGATATATCATTGGTGTATAAAAAACCCATCAATTTTTGGGTGTTGATTTGTATCCTGCTACATTGCCAAATTCATTTATTAAATCTAGTAGTTTTTTGGTGGAGTCTTTAGGGTTTTTTATGTACAGTATATCATTTGCGAATAATGAGAGTTTTACTTCCTGCTTTTTAATTTGAATGCCATTTTTTAAAATAAATTTTTATTGGCTTCAGAGAGGAAGGGAGAGGGAAAGAGAGTTAGAAACATCAATGATGAGAGACAATCATTGATTGGCTGCCTCCTGCATGCCCCCAACCAGGGAATGAGTCTGCAACCCAGGCATGTGCCCTGACCTAGAATTGAACTGTGACCTCTTGGTTTATAGCAGTGGTCGGCAAACTGTGGTTTGCGAGCCACATGCGGCTCTTTGGCCCCTTGAGTGTGGCTCTTCCACAAAATAACACAGCCTGGGCGAGTCTATTTTGAAGAAGTGGCATTAGAAGAAGTTTAAGTTTAAAAAATTTGGCTCTCAAAAGAAATTTCAATCGTTGTACTATTGATATTTGGCTCTGTTGACTAATGAGTTTGCCGACCACTGGTTTATAGGTTGATGCTCAACCACTGAGCCATGTTGGCTGGGCTGGATTACTTTTATTTCTTCTTGTCTGATTGCTGTGGCTAGGACTTCCAGTACTATCTATACTAATAATAGAGGAATATGCAAATTGCCTGGGAAGCCATCACATAACAACCAATCAGGACAGGGGCGGGGCCATGGGGGAGAGCTCTCAGCATGCCTGTGCTGGGAGTCTGAAGGGCGCAGAGAGGAAGGGTGAGCAGATAGGCGGTTAGGGGGATCAGGCCAGGAGGAGAGAGCAGTTAGGGTCATCAGGCTGGCAGGGGAGCAATAAGGGGCATCAGGCAGGCAGGCAGGTGAGCGGTTAGGAGCCAGTGGTTCTGGATTGAGAGAGGGATCCTGTATTGGAGAGGGTGCAGGCTGGGCTGAGGGACCACCCGCCTCGTGCACCAGGCCTCTAGTTGTATATTATAAAAGCCTAATATGCTAAGTGTCCATTCGACCGGTCAGCCATTCAAGCAATCAAAGCATAATATGCTAATGATATGCTAAGGCTGCTCAACCGCTCTCTATGACGTGCACCGACCACCAGGGGGGCAGTTGCTCCAACTGTAGGTTAGCTTTCTGCTGGGGTCTGGCTGATTGGGACTGAGTGAGACAGACCAGACATGCCCTGGAGCCCTCCTGCGTTCCCTCCCCGGCTGGCCAACCTCCTGCGTCCCTCTCTGCCCTGATAATGCACCGGTGAGGTCCCTCAGCCTGGCCTGTGCCCTCTTGCAATCTGGGACCCCTTGGGAGATGTCGGAGAGCCGGTTTTAGCCCAATCCTGCAGGCCAGGCCAAGGGACCACTCTGGTGCACAAATTCGTGTGCTGGGCCTCTAGTGTTGAATAAGAGTGGTGAAAGGAGACATTCCTGTCTTGTGCCTGTTCTTAGGGGAGAAGGGAATCCTAGTACATTGTTAGTGGGAATGTAAACTGGTGCAGCCATTATGGAAAACAGTATGGAGTTTCCTCAAAAAATTAAATATGGAACTGCCATTTGACCCAGTGAACCCACTTCTAGGAATATATCCTAAGAAACCCGAAACACCAGTCAGAAAGAATGTATGCACCCCTATGTTCACAGCAGCACAATTTACAATAGCTAAGATATGGACAGCCCAAATGCCCATCAGTAGATGAATGGGTAAAAAAGCTGTGGTACATTTATACTATGGACTACTATGCAGCAGTAAAAAAAAGAAGAATCTCTTATCCTTTGAGACAGCATGGAGGGATCTGGAGAGTATCATGCTAAGTGAAATAAGTCAGTCAGAGATATACAAGTATCACATGATCTCACTCCATGCTGATCTCACTCCATGCTGATCATATGTGGGGTCTAAGTAACAAAATAAACTGGTGAATGGAGTGGATCCAGACACATGAAAGCATGGAACAGAGTACAGAATCATTTCTGATTTTATTTATTTGGGTCCTTCTCTTTGTTTCTTTTTTTTTTTTTTTAATATATTTTTATTGATTTTTTACAGAGAGGGGATAAGGGGAAAGGGATAGAGAGTTAGAAACATCGATGAGAGAGAAACATAAATTAGCTGCCTCCTGCAAACCCCCCACTGGGGATGTGCCCGCAACCAAGGTACATGCCCTTGACCAGAATCGAACCTGGGACCCCTCAGTCCGCAGGCCAACGCTCTATCCACTGAGCCAAACCGGTTAGGGCTTCTCTTTGTTTCTTGCTGAGTCTGGCTAACGGGTCATCAATTTTGTTTATCTTTTCAAAGAACCAGCTCTTGGCTTCATTGATTTTTGTATTTTTTTTTTTAGTGTCTAGGTTAATTATTTCTGCTCTAATCTTTATTATTTTCTTTCTTATACTTATTCTGGGCTTTTCTTGCTAGTCTCTTTCTAGATCTTTAAGTTGTAGAGTTAAATAGTTTATTGTTGATTTTTCTTACCTTTAGAGGTATGCCTGTAGTGCCATGAACTTCCCTCTCAGGACTGCTTTTGCTGTGCCCCAGAGATTTTGGGTTGTTGTGTGTTCATTTTCATTTGTTTGTAGTTCTTTAAGTTGTAGGGTTAAATAGTTTATTGTTAATTTTTCTTTTCTTTTGAGGTTGGCCTGTAGTGCTATGAAATTATGAAATTTCTTCTCAGGACTGCTTTTGCTCTGTCCCAGAGATTTTGGGTTGTTGTGTGTTCATTTTCATTTGTTTGTAGTTCTTTAAGTTGTAGGGTTAAATAGTTTATTGTTAATTTTTCTTTTCTTTTGAAGTTGGCCTGTAGTGCTATGAAATTACGAAATTTCTTCTCAGGACTGCTTTTGCTTTGTCCCAGAGATTTTGGGTTGTTGAGTGTTCATTTTCATTTGTTTCCTTGAAGTTTTTTATTTCTTTCTTGATCTTGTTGGTAACCCATTCATCTATAATAATAAAAGCATAATATGCTAATTAGATTGGACAGCCAAACAACCTTCTGGACGTCTTTCCAGACGACCTCCTGGATGAAGCCGGGGCTGCGAGGGCCGAGGCAGTGGCTGAGACAAGCCATGGTGGCTGTAAGGGCCGAGCCCCTTGCATGAATTTTGTGCATCAGGCCTCTAGTTGTTTAATAACATGCTATTTAGCCTCCATGTATTTGAATGTTTTTGGGTTTTTTTACTGTAGTTGATTTGTAATTTCATTACATTGTGATCTGAGAATATGCTTGATATGATTTCAATCTTCTTGAACTTGTAGAAACTTGTTTTGTGTCCTAACATGTGGTCTATCTTTCTGAATGATCCATGTGCACTTGAGACGATTGTATATTCTGCTGCTTTGTGGTTAAATGTTCTATAAATGCCAATTAAATCCATCCGATCCAGTATGTCCTTTAGAGTCACTGTTTCTTGTTAAGGATTTGTCTGGAAGATCTATGCAGTGAAGTGAGCAGGGTGTTAAAGGTCCCCTCCTATGACTGTATTGTTGTCAAACTCTCCCATAAAGTACTCTTGTGTAGGTGTTTCTCTCTTTTCCACATCCAGCGCAGAAAGAGAGCGGGTCCAGTTCCTGAGTAGAGGAGCTGGGGATTGAGAAATAAAAGAAAGAGACCAGACACGAAGATAGAAGGAAAAAGCTGGGAGCTGGGTGGAACCGCTGCCACCTCTGATGGAGAGGCAGGGACCCAGAGCCCACGCAGCAAGTTTATTTTATACCCCCAAATACCAGGGGGTTTCACTAGAACTTAGGATCAAAGGAGCTTATTTGCATTCTTGAGTAGGCCCGAGCATTCCTGGTGCTTGACTGGATTTACATATCAAAGCCCGCTCCCCTGCACCTGGACAAAGGTAAGAAGTCAGTACTGATAACACCTCCTCCTTTTTGGGGAAGCATGTTCCCAGGGTGTGGCTCTGCCTGTCGCCCTGAGTTCAGCTGACAATAATTAAATAAATGCCCATGTACCTTCCCAGGGGGCCTTCTACACTCTAGTAGTATTTTTAATATACAGTAGGTCCTCAGGTTACGTCAGAGATCTGTTCCTCAGGCACGACGTGATGCAATTTTCGCCGTAAGTCGGAATCCACCTACATAAGCACCTATGTCACTCACATAGAGCACATACACAGCAGTAATGAAGTGAAACAGTAAAAAAAATTTAAGAGAAAGATAACAATTCCTGACCTTTACTTGTGGTAAATAAATAATAAAAAACATAAAGCATATGTACATGTGTCAAAATGATGAAACTTATAAATAAATGGGAGATGGCGACGTAACCACAAAATGACATATGTCAAGTCCGACGTAACCCAAGGACTGCCTGTATATATTTTTATTGATTTCGGAGAGAAAGGGAGAGGGAGAGAGATAGAAACATCAATGATGAAAGAGAATCATTGATTAGCTGCCTCCTGCATGCCCCACACTAGAGATTGAGTCCACAACCCGGGTATGTGCCCTGAGCAGGAATTGAACCATGACCTCTTGGTTCATAGGTCAATGTTCAACCACTGAGCCAGGCCAAAAGTGGTTTAAAGTCCCAGATAGTGGAGACCGAACCAAGATCACAGCATAGGTGAACACCTAAACTGCTGCCTCGCACAACAATTTCAAAACTACAACTAAAAGACAAAACGTCTATCACTCAGAACCACGGGAAAGCTGGCTGAGTGGAAGTTCTACAACTAGAAGGAAAGAGAAAAGAGCATTGAGACGTGCGCTGAAAAGCTGAGGTACAGAGGCGCGCGAATTGGGCTGGCGGCAGGTGTCTCGGTGCGCTGCTTCTTTCAACCCGAAGGGAGACAAGCTCCCGATTACTCTGAACTCCAGTTTCTGGGGAGACGCGGGGGACCCAAACTCCTACGGGGAGAAGCTGGGCTGTCTGCCATTGGGTCGGAAAGTGAGGGTGGCTTTCTTGCAGAGGTGCGTGCAGCAATCATTGTTTACTGCGCTGGGGCGCAGGACGCGGGGACTTGGAAACGCGGACTTGGAAACGCGGAGATGTAGGGACTCTGACTGGCAGCCATCGCTGTTTGCCATGCCCTAGCCTAGTGAATCCCTGAGACCCGGCCCCACACAATCTACAAACCCACCTAAGCTCCACGCAGTGGCTTTTGCATATAAATGGCCTGCCCTATCGCAGCTTAACCTAACAAACTGCAGCTCTGGTCAGACAGCTCCAAAACCTCCAAACTCCAAGCAAAGAAGAGAAAACTGTAGTTCTCTCTGTAGCTCCTGCTGGGTGGCCTCAGACAGTAGCTGACCTGCACCCCATTGGAGATCCAGAAGCTAGTGTATCTAGTGGTCAGTGTGAGATGACACCAGATTTCAACTACTCACATCCATAAGTGACACATTCAAGAGGCAGACTCAGTGAGCACCAAATCCCCACTGAAGCAAGTCCTGCCCCATAAGCATGTCTCCAGCACAGCAGTTCTTCCATTATAGACACAGCAGGTCCTCATAGCCAATTGGCCTGGAGGTCAATTCCTCCCAGTGTACCAACAGCAATCAAGGCTTAACTACACCAAGACTTTGCACTCAGCCCACAAAGGGGTGCACCAAGAGTGTCCACCTCAGGTGATAGGCTGAACCACTGGTCACCTACCACAGAAAACCACTCCATCAACACAGGGAAGCTGCAAAATGCAGAGACAAATATGTCACGAATGAAAGAAAGGGAGGAAAGCAAACTACTGGACATAGAGTTCAAAACCATATTTATAAGGTTACTCAAGAATCTTCTAAAAACCGCTAAAAAACTTGATGAGACCTCCGAGGAGCTTAGTGAGACCTTCAAGGACCTTAATGAGAATGCCAAAAAAATGGAAAAGCACCAGTCAGAAATTAAGCATACACTGTCTGAAATAAAGAATATATAGAAATTCAACTGTAGATCAAAGGACCCCAAGAATCAAACCAAAGATCTGAAACATGAGGAAACAAAAAACACCCAACCAGAAAAACAAAAAGAAAAAAGAATCCAAAAATATGAAGATAGTGTAAGGAGCCTCTGGGACAACTTTAAGCGTACCAACATCCAAATTATTGGGGTGCCAGAAGAAGAGAGAGAGCAAAATATTGAAAACCTATTAGAAGAAATAATGACAGAAAACTTTCCCTACCTGGTGAAAGAAATAGACTTACAAGTCCAGGAAGCACACAGAACCCCAAACAAAAGGAATCCAAAGAGGACCACACCAAGACACATCATAATTAAAATCCCAAGGGCAAAAGACAAAGAGAGAAACTTGAAAGCAGCAAGAGAAAAACAGTTAGTTACCTACAAGGGAGCACCCATATGAATGTCAGCTGATTTCTCAACAGAAACTATGCAGGCCAGATGGGAGTGGCAAGAAATATTCAAAGTGATGAACAGCAAGAACCTACAACCAAGATTACTCTACCCAGCAAAGCTATCATTCAGAATTGAAGGTCAGATAAAGAGCTTCACAGACAAGAAAAAGCTAAAGGAGTTCATCACCACCAAACCAGGATTACATGAAATGCTGAAGGGTATTCTTTAAGAAGAGGAAGAAGAAGAAAAAGGTAAAGATAAAAATTATGAACAATTAAATGACAACAAATACATACCTACCAACAAGTGAATCTAAAAATCAAGTGAATAAAAAATCTGATGAACAGAATGGACTGATGAATATAAATAGAATCAGGGACATAGAAAGGGAGTGGATTGACAATTCTCAGGGGAAAGGGGGTGTGAGGGGTGCGGGAAGAGATTGGACAAAAATCTTACACCTATGGATGAAGACAGCTGTGGGGGGTAAGGGCATGGGGTGGGGTGGGGAATCAGGTGGAGGGGAGCTATGGGGGAAAAAAAGAAACACCTGTAATAATCTGAACAATAAAGATTTATTAAAAAAAACAATGGGAAAAATATCTTCAGGTGAGGATTAACACAAAATAAAACAAACAAATAAAATCTGGCCAAAAATAAAATAAAATAAAATGAAAGTCCCAGATAGTATGTGACTTGATCTCATAGAGGTGGTAAAGGCTTTTTATAAAGTTAAAGGCCATATTCTGGGTGAGAGATTGATGTCCTCCACAGAGTTGAAGTTCCTTGTTGGGTGAATGCTCCCAGGAAGAATGTGGTCAAGGGCTGGTTGTGTCTAATGACTCTCCTTATGCTTGTAGAAGGACTATAAACCTACTAGAGGCCCAGTGCACGACATTTGTGCACTTGGGGGTGGGGGGTCAGTCAGCCTGGCCTGTGCCCCCTCGCAGTCCAGGATCCCTTGGGGGATATCTGCCTGCTCAGCTTCTGGCTGAGCAGCACTCCCCCTGTGGGAGTGTACTGACCACCAGGGACAGCTCCTGCATTGAGCGTCTGCCCCCTGGTGGTCAGTGTGCATCATACCGACCGGTTGTTCTGCCATTTTTTTGATTTGCATATTAGGGTTTTATTATATAGGATATGATGTTGCAGGGATATGGTGACAAGGATCATTTTAGAATAGAGTGGTTATCAGCTTAATACTGAATGGCTTATGTGTATAAATAAGCAAACAGAAATAACTTTAGTTAGGATGCTGGGATATTGGTTAATTTTATATTTGAAAACTAGGGGCCCAGTGTATGAATTTGTGAACCTTGAAAGGAACTGTGGGCCGCTAGGCTGAGGTGGACACAGGAGCGGGTCTCAGCCTATCCTCTGCGCCCCTGCTTGGGGCCGGCGCCAGCAGCAGGTATGAGCGGGGCTGAAGCCCTCAGGGGCGACTGGGGCTGGCAGCGTCCACTTGCACCCGTTGATGGTGCTGAGTGATCAGGACTGGTACTGGGTATCGGCAGTGGGTGTGAGCGGTGGCTCCGGTGCTGGCTGTGGGTGCGAGTTGGGCTGTCACCGGCAGCAGGTGTGAGTGGCGGCTGCTGGCCCCGATTGCCCCTCAGGAGCAGGGGGAGGTGGAGAAGCCTTGAGAGGCAATTGGGGCCGATAGCCACCGCTTGCATGTGCTGATTGCACTGAATGATCTTGGTGCGAGCGCTGGGTGGGACTGCGGCGTGAGGGAGTAAAGAATTTGCAGTAACCACCAGACGCTCGCCCTGATGATGGCGTCTGGCGCCCTGCCTTGGTCTGGCACCCCTGCTCACCTGCTCCACCATCCCTGCATGGCCGACGCCCACCATGTTCCACATTCTGCTGCCTGCTGCCCACACCCACCATGTTCTGCGCGCGTCCTGTGGTGGTCAGCGCATGTCATAGCAACCAGTTGTTTGGTTGTTCCGCTGTTTGGTCTATTTGCATATTAGCTTTTTATTATATAGGATATGGATTTTTGGAGAGTTTCTGTATGAATTAATAGTCTAGGTTGCAAGTGACAGAAAACCCAACCCGAACTGGCTTAGGGAAAGAATATATTTTTAAAAAAATATATTTTATTGATTTTTTACAGAGAGGAAAGGAGAGGTATAGAGAGTTAGAAACATCGATGAGAGAGAAACATTGATTCAGCTGCCTCCTGCACACTCCCTATTGGGGATGTGCCCACAACCGAGGTACATGCCCTTGACCGGAATCGAACCTGGGACCTATCAGTCCGCAGGCTGACGCTCTATCCACTGAGCCAAACCGGTTTTGGCACCTTTGCTTTTTTTAGTCCTATAGTTATGCTCCTCTATAGGTCATGGACATTTTTAAGTGTAGCCATATTATAGTATTTGTGCTCTCTGTATGTGTTCCCTCTTTTGTTCCTGTCTTCACACAGGCCGCTTTATGTCTGAAATGCTTTTCTTTTGCACCCTCCCTATTCCTGTTCTTTCATGCTGTGCTAATTTCAACTCATTCTTCATTTTCTCTGATAATTATTCTCTGACCTCCTCAATCTGATTTAGGTGCATTTTGCTTATGCTTCCATTGCATCCTGGACAGTCGTGTGTCTTTGCACAAGCTGTTCTCTGTGCTTAGAGTGCTGTTCCCTCCTTTGCTTTATCAACTTCTAGACCAGCCGTGGGCAAACTACGGCCGCGGGCCGGATTCGGCCCATTCGGCTGTTCTATCCGGCCTGCGGAGCCGGAAGAGCGGAGGGTTCTCTTGCTCTCCCCTCTGCTCCTTCACCAGCAGCAGTGTTAACATGGCAACGTGGGGAAACACGGCCGCAGCTCCTTCTTCTGAGTGGGCGGATTTATATCCGCCCATTCAGTAGAAGGAACAACCTCTCAATCTTCCAGAGGCTCCTTGTAATGCCCATGGAAGCGTCCCCAGACATCACCCTGGGAATGCGTAGACATGTTATCGTGGTGATGTAGGGAGACACGCCCCTGGAGAGCACAGTATCAGAGCATTAGCTAAAAAGGAGACCAACAACACTGTTCCCACTGAAGTTGATGTTTTAAAGACCAAAAACCTTTCAACCCAGTCTACATTGCCATCTACATCTACGTCCCGGGCATAATTTGGAAGTTGCACTAAAGAAAATGTTTAATTTACTGTTCACACATTTTGTTCTTTTCTATTTGTTTTAGTTTTAAATTATTTTATTATATTTAAGTTTAATTTGAAAGGCTTTTGTACCTTTCCTTTGTTAGGCAATTTTATTTTGCCTTTTAGTTTTTTCTTTACTAACTATATTACTGCTACTTGCAATGTCTTCCTTTTCTCATTAATTTTATTTCTTTTTCAAGACCAGACCCAGCTCAAAAGCCCTCTTCTTTGTAACCTTTCTAGATTCCTTAGGCTGTGTGCATTCCTACATTGTTTTTAGAATGTTTTGTCCAAACTGTCAACAATAGTTTTGCAATGTGATTATCCTGTCTCTTCATCTAGAACTTGAGCTTTATGAGGGAACTTATTTTATTCATTTCTTTATCGCTGGTTCAGTGCCTAGCACATAGTTGGTACTTAAATATTTGACTGATTATATTCTTATTTATTCTGATTATATTCACCCAGAATATGTTGGGTGGAATTAATTCTGGGATAAAAAATATCAACCCTGTTTTATAATCTCTACAATTTATAATCTATATGTAGATAATTTGGATAAGGCACTGCATTCAAGTTGCTTGAATAATCTTTACATTCTCTATTTCAATATAGCTTTTCCTCATCCTTTAACAAGTGCTCCCTGCCCTCCAGTGGTTAGATCACAGCTAACTTTTAGTAAAGGTTATAAAATCCTTTTACTGTGTTTATTTTTCAGACATATTTAAAATCCTTACCTGAGGATATGTTTTTCCCCCATTGCTTTTCAGAGAGAGCAGAAGGAAGGGAGAGAGGGAGGGAGGGAGAGAAAGAAACATCAATGTGAGAGAGACATATTGACTGGTTGTCTTCCACATGTGCCCTCACTAGGGGGCGGGGAGCTAACTGCAACCTAGGTACATGCTCTTGACTGGGAACCTGTGACCCTTTGGTGTTGTGGCCAACACCCTAACCATTGAGCACACTGGCCAGGGCATGATCCCTCTTTTATGCTCCCTGACTAGCACACAAGTTTTTATGGCCAGTGAAGGACTTTGTGTAAAAATCCCAAGTCTTTTTTGTAGCCCAGTCTATATGTAGCTCTTATCTTAGGAGTGATCTTATTATATTGAATTAAGATATTGTAAACAGGACCATAACCCAGGGCTTTTTAGATGTGGCAATGGTCTCATTTGAAGAGTGAGGTCATGTCTTTTCTAGTTATTTGAGAGAGGTATGTTTCAGTAGAAATCTGAACTGAGAAGGTGGGATCTGAATAGATTGGGTAAGGAATATAGTTTGTCTTGTTGGTGGATTTTGTTAAGTTTGGGCTCTAATATAGACATCTGAATAGTGCATGAGGTGCCAGTCTTTCCTCTATCCTCAGCATATACAAGGCACTCAAATATTTGTTGAATAGGAAAAATGTGCATGTGAATGGGGGCCTATGTACTTATAGAGCAATCTTGGATCAAAATTGTATACTTTCTAAGCCAGATTGTTTATATTCCAGGCATTCTCTGTCTTCAACCCCTCCCTCCCCCCAATATGTAGTTAAATCTCTTTGGAAGTTCAACCAGGAAAACCAAGGGAAGGATTTTTGGGTTAGGCTGGAGGAACAAGGTAAGCTATGATAACTTGAGAGATTCTAACAGCAAGGTAAAATTCAGGAGCATCAATTCTAGCAGTTAGTTAGCTTGGCATTTTTAAAACTTGGGTTATATAATGACTAGAGGCCTGATGCATGAAGATTTGTGCAAGAATGGGCCTTCCTTCTCATGGCTGCCGGCAGCGCCTTTCTTCTCTGGCTCAGAGCTGCCTTTCTGCCTTTCCACGCTGCCCAGAGGTCTGGAGTGGCTGGGGTGGTGTGGGTCGCCCCAAGCCACTGGGCACCTGTGTATGCAAATTAACCCGCCATCTTTAAAGGGAGAAGTTATTACAGAACCAAAAAAAATAAAAATAAAATACAACCAAGGACCCCAGTTTGAGAAACACTGCATTAAAAGTTAAATGTAACTGTTTGCCTTAGCCCAGTGGTCGACAAACTCATTAGTCGACAGAGCCAAATATCAACAGTACAATGATTGAAATTTCTTTTGAGAGCCAAATTTTTTAAACTTAAGCTTCTTCTAACGCCACTTCTTCAAAATAGACTTGCCCAGGCCATGGTATTTTGTGGAAGAGCCACACTCAAGGGGCCAAAGAGCCGCATGTGGCTCGCGAGCCGCGATTTGCCGACCACTGCCCTAGCCGCTTTTGCTTGAGCAGTGGATAGAGCGTCAGCCTGTGGACTGAAGGGTCTTCGATTCTGGTCAAGGGCACTACCTTGGTTGCAGGCTCCTCCCCACTGGGGCCCTGGTCAGGGCTCCTGCAGGAGGTAACCAATCGATGTGCTTCTCTCACATCTATGTTTCTCTCTGTCTTTCTCTCTCTCTTCCACTCTCCCTAAAAATCAATGGAAAAATATTCTCGGGTGAGGATTAAAAAAAAAAAAAAGTTAAATGTAACTGTTTAAGAGGTTACTTGAAAAAGCAAACAAAAGAGAAGTGGTTACTTGGTACTAGATTGATGTTAAACCAAAACTGGGCCACTGAAATGATGTTGCGGTATTATTTTTAGATTATCTATATAAAAAGTTAGTAGGCTGTCAGATTATTTTCTTTTTAATTCTCACTCAAGGATATGTGCTTATTTTTATTTATTTTTTTTAGAGCGAAAGGAACAGTGTGTGTTTGGGGGGCCGGGGGGAGACAGGGAATATAGTTTGTCTTGTTGGTGGGAACATCAATGTGAGAGAGAAACACTGATTAGTTGCAAACCGTATGTGCCTGACTGGGATGGAACCCACAACCCTTTTTGGTGTACAGGTCGACACTCCAACCGAGTCACCCAGCCAGAGTTCTCAGATTCTTGATAATACATCTCTAGACCTTTATAGGTTAGGCAGGCCCTACTTTGACACAAAGTTTACCTCTCCTGCCAGGAGATCCAGTGGTGAATCTTGAAAAATTGGTTTTTTTTTTTTTTTTTTTTTTAAATATCTGGTATTTCATTCTGTTTCCCTGGTATAGGGAAAGAGTAGCAAAAGAAAATCTCCACTCTCCCTCCCCACTAAGGTGTCCTCCCAGATTTCCCAATTAGAGATACTATTTATGTTAATTTGTTTTTGGGATCCAACTACCACTAGGCAGTGGTTGTTAAGCAGTTATCAGTCATTTACACCTTATGATCAGATGCTTTAATGCTGTCAACACAAATTTTATTTCTGCCTCAGGAAATGGAAATTTTGTATGAGGAAACCTTAGACACTTGAAGTAAGGCATTCTTGGATGAGCTGAGGTGGAAATTCTGACAAGGCAGCTTACAGGAAAGGGATTTTTGGGGTCAGGGAAGAGAAGGGTGTCAAAAAACCCAGTTTTGCCTAAGATTTTGGGCGTTAATCATTTGTTTTACTTGCAGTGCTCTTGACAGTGCCTGAATGGGGCTTTTCAAGGCAATTTCAGAAGTCTGTAAACTTTAGCTTATACATTTTCTAGTATACGAATTCCATCACAATTTCTTCCCATGGCATATCCTCTGAAGAGAGAAGAACGAAGAAAAAGAAGACCCTTACTAATATGCCTGGAGTCTAGCTCAGATCAGTCTTGTTGGATAAGCCTCCTCCTCTTGGCTCCTTTCTTTCAACCTCCTCATTCTCCTTCTTCATAGAACTTTGTATTTAGTCATCTAGCATGTAGGTTCTCAGTACTTGCTAATTCATCTAAGAGTAAAAGAAAAGTTTGGAAACATGGACCACAATATCTGCTCTCCTACTATTTTGCCTCTTTTCTCTCTCCTTTTTTACTGTAGTGTTAGTAGCACAGAAGAAAGAGCAGCTGGTTAGGAATAGGGAAGATAAAGATAATTTTTGGGAGAAGTACTGTCCATTAACTTAGATCAGCAACTTCCTGACACAGATACTCTGTAATTTTTTCTTTGCACTTCATGGCTTAAATAGCTTGAACAAACTAGAATTGAAAACACAGGATCAAGGCATTAAAGTTCAGATAATACTCTATCGTGTAAAATTCTCGTTTCCAAGTTTTACTGTTTTAACAGGTGAGGAGCTACTTTAACCAGGCAAGTTAGTGGCCACTCTTCTTTCCTTCCCATTCGGCATTGAGGTTTTCGTTCTCCTCCCTACTTTCCTAGTGTTCTTCCGTCGTTGATGTTGCAAACTCGACCACTCGTTTCTCAGGGTCTTTTCTTCAAGGTTTCCCCAAGTTTTGGCGCCATCCAAGCCCACAGAACATTGGGGAGGAAGATCTCCGACTCATTTGACGGGCTCACGAAGCTCTGGGGACTCTGGATACCCATGTGGGTGGAGCTGGGCGCGGTAGGGGCGGAGCCGGCGAGGAGCCCTAGGGAACCGGTAGAAGGCACAATTTGAGAAAACCCGCAAGCAAAGTTTTCACGGTTTTCACGAAGGCTTCGTGTGCGAGGCTGAGGGAATTGGGGTGCTTCTCTCCTGCCTCGCCTTTCTTGATTCTGGAAGCTTCAGTAGGCTTATCTCAGTTGCTGGAACCCGGAAAGGCAGCGGCTTCAGCTCCAGGGGCGGGTCCCAAGGGTCTTGTCGCTGCTACGGGGCCATTTGGCCTCCTGGTGTTGGGGGAGGGGCGAGGGAGGTACTGCTTGCGCCTCCTTTTGCGCTTGCGCGGCGGTCTCCAAGCGGGTAGGAGCGCCTGCGCGGTGACGTGGACGTCTCGTGCGCGCGCAGGCTCTTCAGCTGGAGCGGACACACGGTGTGCGAACGGAACAAAATAACCCGCCCCCAGCGGGATGTGAAGGACTCCGGGTGAGGCCCGCCCCGCCCCGCACGGTAACTCTCGGGCCTGGGCAGGGTGGGTGTCGCTGTAGTACTGGCCCGATTGGAGTTTTTTGAGAGTTTGAAGCTCTTGTATATTTGAGCGGCGTGAGAGACCTTCCGCTGAGCGATCTTCGCACGCCGGGGCCGGGCCCGGCCTTGCGCTGGGCCGTCTTTGGCGCGCGCCTTTGGTCCCCCCCCCCCCCCATGCCCCCAGCGAGGCTGCGCATGTCACCTCGCGCGCGCCCCCGGCCTTACTTCCGCGTCGCGCAGCAAACTGACTAGGAGCATCGACGCCAAAGAGAGCGGCCACGAGGCGGGCGGGGTGAGAAGCGCCCTTGGCGCGGTCCTGCGCTCGCGTGCGTGGGGTGTCGCACCGCATGGTACGATCCGCGTGACGACTTCCATTCGGGCGCCTGGCTTTAAGTCCAGAGCCCTGCTTATGCGCTTTGCAATTTAGAGTCCAGGTCTCAGGGTTCTAAAACTCCGAGGTAAACGGTGCTGACGTCGCTTTTCTTAAGGAGCTGTGTGCGGCATTTTGACACCCGTACAAATCTCTCTTCTACTATGTAATTTTCGAGTAAATTGTTTGAGGCAGGATCGCGAGTTTAATAAAAAAGGAGGGCGAGGAAGTGAGCTGTATAGGAGTGGGAACTTGGTAAACAAAGGACCGGTGGTTCGAAAGTGCAGAAATGAGGGCGGGGGAAACAGGTGGGAAGAGCAGGTGTTTATTTTCTTTTTCTCTCTGTGGAGCAGCCTTGGCTAGTTCTGTCTTTATGAGGCTTCCCGCTTCTGTTAAATTGTCAAATAGGTATCTGCTCCTAGCGGTAGGTGGGTCTGGGACATAAACCCCTCTGAAGCACCAGTGACCAAAGTTGAGGAATCTGTGTGCGAAGATTATGATGTTAGGGATCTTTCAAATCGGGTTGAGAGTAGAAAGTGGTAGTGTCTTGCTGTGAAGATTTTTGCTTTGCCTTTGGAACCCCGGGGTTGCCTCCTCCTGGCAAAGGTGGAAGCAGGGAACGCTGAAAGAGGTCCAAAAGGAGGGATTACTGATGGCAGAACACTGAGTAACCCAAGTAACCTCGTTCTAGGGGAAAACCACTCCCCCAGGGTTCACGTCGCTGGAGCAGACACGAGGATCAAGACAATCTGCGCACCGCCGGTGCGTGTTGTAAAGCTCTACTACAGGCTTCTGCGGCGGGGTTCCTAGCAAACGTTTCCTGCTCTGCCTTCACATTTTGGGCACGAAGTTGTGGCTAGATTGCAGGGAAAGTGCCTGGAGGCTACGTGACGGCTGCTGGGAAGGGGCCTGGCTTGGAGAGACGGGTACTGGGTTCAGGGTTACAGAATGTGACTGGGTCCCCCGGAGCGATCGTGGTTCCGGCACGTGATCTGTCGGGACTGCTCTTCCCCGGAAGAGCTTTCCTTGCAGCATATTTTCACGCTGTTCTTGGCTCAGTGGATAGGGCCTCTGCAGTTGAAAAGCGGTGATTGTGGGCAATTAATAGTCGTGGGCGACTGCACCTCCTCGGGACTGGCCTGAGGCCTTTCTGTTCCCAAGGGTATGGGATCAGCGTTAGTGTTTCTTGCCTCAGAAGTGTTGTTTTCATATCCTACGATTGAGTGTGTTGGGTTCATTTAACAGAAAACACATGCTTAGGAATTGAGGAAATTCAGTGCCCTAGGTACCTTGCCATACTACTATAAGGAAGGGTGGCTTTTTGGATACTGTCCATTTCTGCCATAAAAGTTATTCAAATTCTTAATGCAATTGTTAGGAACCTGAGAACTTGCTAACCCCAAGTTGTAGTTAAGGGACCATTCCTAGGAGTAATATTTCTGAAGTCAGCATTAACGAATGGTATCTGGGGAGAGAAGATAGAGCGTACTATTTTAGGCAGAAGTGATTCTGTGCCTTGAAACCTAAAGCACTAGGTTTACATTATTAGGATGAAATTTACATTATTAGGATGGTGGTGATGATAAAATAAAATGCCCAGGATATTGACTGGTTGGGAGTAAGTGCTTACTAATAGACAAGTACCATTTATTTAATTTTAAAAATTAATCTAATGACAATTAAGAACTGGTAGTTGAATATTTTACTGTCTTTGCTATATTTTCTGATTATTTTTATACTTAAAATATTTTTTTAAGATTTTTCAAATTTCTGGGCCTATGGTATATTGGTAAATACTGAAATTTGTGTCAACCTATTCTCTTAAAACTTGAGTTCCAGAAATGTAATTTACCTTAACCATACAGTTGTGAAAGATCATATTAAGGAACCAACTAACATCTTGGTGCCTACAGTACAGTAATGCATTTGTTGTATGAAAGGTTATGGTTATTTTTTAGCAACTTTGGAAACATTCAAATAAGTATTTGAATATTTTTTGTTTTAAAAGTAATGGTATTGGTTTGGAATTTTGATTTTTTTGTGTGTTCAGTACATGAATTATTAAGTTAGGTAACTACCTAGTAAACTAGGTAGTGTGTTTTGTAAGTTGTATGAGGGTCACCACTTTAGTAGTTAAAACACCTACCAAAGGGGTCATTGGTGAAAAGACATTTAGAATAGGGACTCTGAAATTTTAAGTTTATTTATGGAACTTGCCACATTACTTATCTCAAAACATTCTTTGTGAAAGCTACTGTTTGTCTCTCCTATGACATTTTTAGTGTTACTTACATATTTCTCATCTACAGTTAAACATTCCTCAGATAATTACTTTATGCAGATAAAAGTTTGCTTTTGAAAAGCTGAACCGAGATTATTATTATTTTTAAAAAATATATTTTTACTGATTTCAGAGAGGGGAGAGGGAGTGAGAGATAGAAACATAAATGATGAGAGAGAATCATTGACCAGCTGCCTCCTGCTCACCCCCTGCTCGGGATTGAGTCAAACCCGGGCATGTGCCCTTCAGTCCGGGACCTTTCAGCCTACAGGCTGGCGCTCTGTCCACTGAGCCAAACCAGCTAGGGCCCGAGATTACTTTTGAGTGTTAAGTTATATATATATGTACCGAAACAGTGGTCTTCCTTAAAAGCTTCCAGAGAGCCAGATATGAGAGTACTAGTGGCCCAGTGCACGAAATTCGTGCACATTAAAAGGGGATTAATTAGAGGAAATAATTTAATATTGCTATTTGCCCTTTCTCTATAATAGAAGTGTTAGAGATGAAAGAAAATTAGTAAAATGTATATGAAAACCTTCCTCCTGTCAGAGTCTGGGGCGCACCAAGGGACCCAGAGTCAAGTCCCCGCCCACCCACATGCGCCTCAAAATCGCATGAGACCCAGACCCGGCTGGCCCCCGCCCCCATTGGGCTAGATCCAGACCCGGCCAGTCCCACCCTTGTCAAGCCCCGCCAGGCAGGGGATGTAGCCTCAGGATGGGGGCGTGGCCTGAGGTCCCCTGTCAAGCCCCGCCAGGTGGGGGGGGCGCAGCCTCAAGTCCCCCAGCCTGGCACCAGGAGGGGGGCACAGCCTCAGGTCCTCCGTCAAGCTCCACCGGCAGGGTGGTGCAACCTCAGGTCCTCTGTCAAGCCCCGCTGGGCGGGGGGGGGCGTGGCCTGAGTTCCCCCAACCCAGCACTGGGGGTTCACCTTGAGGTCCCCTGTCAAGCCCCGCTGGGTGGGGAGTATGGCCTGAGGTCCCCTGTCAAGCCCCACCAGGCAGGGGGGCGCAGCCTCAGGTGCCCTGGCCCGGTGCTGGGGCGGGGGGAGCAGCCTGAGGTCCCCTAGCCCAGTACTAAGATGGGAAGCGCACCTTGATGCCCCCCATCAAGCCCTGATGGGTGGGGGTTGTGGCCTGAGGTCCCTGTCAAGCCTCGCTGGATGTGGGGTGCAGTTTGAGGCCCCCTGTCAAGCCCAGCCAGGCAGGGGGGCACAGCTCAGGTCCCCTGCCCGGTGCTGAGGCAGGGGCATGGTCTGAGGTCCCCCAACCCAGCACTGGGGGTGCACCTTGAGGTCCCCTGTCAAGCCCTGCTGGGTGGGGGGCACGGCCTGAAGTCCCCCGTCAAGCCCAGCCAGACAGGGGGGTGCAGCCTCAGGTCCCCTGGCCCGGTGCTGGGGCAGGGGGTGCGGTCTGAGGTCCCCTGGCCTGGTGCTGGGGTGGGGGGTGCGGCCTGAAGTCCCCTGTCAAGCTCCACCTGGTGGGGGGCGCGGCTGGAGGTCCCCTAGCCCAGCACCAGGATGGGAAGAGCACCTTGAGGTCTCCCGTCAAGCCCCACTGGGCGGGGGGCATGGCCTCAGGTCCCCTGGTCTGGCGCCTGGGCGGGGGGCATGGCTTGAGGTCGTCCCCCCCCTCCCCCCCCCCGCCTGATGCCAGGTGGGGGGTGTGGCCTAAGGTCCCCTGTCAAGCCCCACAGGGGCTGGGGGAGAGCATAGCCTCAAGTCCCTGCTGATTGCTCATTAAGGCTCCTTATGGGAACTTGGCTTCAGCCATCTTTGTGACGGAGTGATGGTCAATTAGCATATTTCTTCTTTATTAGATAGGATTTTAGAATCTTGCTGGAAGGAGTATTCATGAGTGGCCTAGCTTTCCCTAAAGTACAATTGGTTTTTGCAATTAGTTAAAGTTGTCTTAGCCTGCCCTAGCTGGTTTGGCTCAGTGGCTAGAGCGTCGGCCTGTGGACTGAAGGGTCCCAGGTTCGATTCTGGTCAAGGGCACATGCCTGGTTACTGGCTGGGTTCCCAGTAGGGGGCGTGCAGGAGGCAGCCAATCAATTATTCCCTCTCATCATTGATGTTTCTATCTCTCCCTATCTGAAATTAAATATTTTTTAAAAAGTTGTCTTAGTCTTTAGAGTGGTATTGTGTGTCTGAAACAGCTGAATATGACCAATTGATAATCCTTTCATTGGAAAATCCAGTGTAGTATCCCAAAAGAATAGCCATATTCTTATAGTGAAGTGGAATCTGCTTAAAGATTGATTGAAATAAGAATTTGATTCTTTGTTCCTAAACCAGTAGGGAGGTAAATCTCAAGATAGAGTTTGTTTTAGTCATAAAGTAGGTCTTTGGTTTTATGTATTTTGATAAACTCATGGAATAACTTTACTAGAGGATTCTTTTAAAATAACCTATATACATCATAAGTCTGAAAATTCTAATTTTTTTGTCTTTTGTATACTTTTTCACATTTTTAAATTAGATTCTTGTGTACAGAGTTCAAGTAGGACAGGTTGACATTTTTACACTTAAATTTTTAAAAAATTTTTTTTTGCTTAGGCCAGTGGTTGGCAAACTGCGGCTCGTGAGCCACATGTGGCTCTTTGGCCCCTTGAGTGTGGCTCTTCCACAAAATACCATGGCCTGGGCGAGTCTATTTTGAAGAAGTGGCGTTAGAAGAAGTTTAAGTTTAAAAAATTTGGCTCTCAAATTTCAATCGTTGTACTGTTGATATTTGGCTCTGTTGACTAACGAGTTTGCCAACCACTGGCTTAGGCAAAAGGAGAATTTTGAAATGTGTATATATAAAAGCATAAAATTCAGTGCACTAAATCTAGTAATGCTAAACTGGGTTTCTGTCAGTTGAATTTTTGACATTTAATAGTGATTTTTAAAGCCTTGTTTAAAATTTCTTTGTCCTTGTTTTACCTGGAATGGTCTGAATACTAAGCTTTTATATTATAGAAGATAATTTTTAAGACATTCATAGCAGCACAATTTACAATAGCTAAGATTTGGAAACAGCCTAAATGCCCATCAGCAGATGAGTGGATTAGAAAATATGGTACATCTACACAATGGAATACTATGCTGCTATAAAAAAGAAGGAATTCTTACCATTTGCAGCAGCATGGATGGAACTGGAGAGCATTATGCTAAGTGAAATAAGCCAGGCAATGAAAGAAAAATACCACATGATCTCACTCATTTATGGAAAATAAAGAACATTATAACCTGATGAATAAAAAGATAGGTACAGAGGCAGTGAAGCATCGAACAGAATGTCAAATTACAGCGGGAAGGCTCGGGAGTGGGGGAAAGAGAGAAAGCGAAGGACGTGTATGCATGCATATAAGCACAACTATTGGAAACAAGACACTGGGGGTGTGGAATGAGGGCATGTGCCAGGGGGTAGGGAAGGCTGGGAAAAGGTCATTGGGGGAAAAAAAGGAGATATATGTACTAATATTTGTAATACTTTAAACAATAAAATAAAATAAAGACATTTTGAATCCTTTTAGGTACTCATAGGTTTGGGATAGCTAAAACATATTTTCAGATAGTTCTTTGTCAATAGTCATATTTAAGTGCATTTAAGAATATTTTGCATAACTGCTCACAAAACTTTGAAATATATGGAATAAATACAGCATTAGGATTTTGCATTATTTGAGTTAATATACTATTGTAGAGGTATTAGTTTTTGTGAGTTCTCTCAGCTTTACTCTTTTTACAGTCAACCTTATTTGTCTGTTTAAATTTTGTCTTATGAATATCTGATAGGTGTTACCTAAACATGTTAGTTTTAGTAAACCAGTGAACTTACTTGTTTTAAGCCTGAGGGAGCTTTTGAAAAGAGTCATCCTAAATTTTATCTCTTAAAAATAAACTTCAAATCAGAGGAATGATTCTTTTTTCACCTTTCCTGGCTTTAGTGTTAGGAAGTGGGTTTCTACTTCTATATTTAGCCATAATAGGAAACAATAGTTAACCTTTCTGAATTCATATATATATATATATATATATATATATATACACACATATATATACACATACATATTATATATATATTATATATATGTATAATATATACTTGATTTTTTGCAGAGGGGAAGGGAGAGGAATAGAGAGTCAGAAACATCGATGAGAGAGAAACATTGATCAACTGCCTCCTGCACACCCCCCACTGGGGATGTGCCGCAACCAAGGTACATGCCCTTGACCGGAATTGAACCTGGGACCCCTCAGTCCGCAGGTTGATGCTCTATCCCCTGAGCCAAACTGGTTAGGGCAGCCTTTCTGAAGTCTTGATTTTTAAAATACTTGTATCTATTATCCTCAGGCTAGAGAATATTTTAAGTTTTGGAGGGTTTTTTTGGGGAGTGATGTGGCCAATCCTGTAAGAAGAGAGAAAAATCAGATGCTTTTATTGCTTCTCAGGTCTGATGAAAAGTAAAATTAGACTTTTTATTTTTTATTTTTTTTCCATTTTTTAATAAATCTTTATTGTTCAGATTATTACGATTGTTCCTCTTTTTTCCTCCCATAGCTCCCCTCCACCTGGTTCCCACCCCACCCTCTGCCCTTACCCCCCCCCCCCACACTGTACTCATCCATAGGTGTATGATTTTTGTCCAGTCTCTTCCCGCACCCCCCATAACCCTTTCCCCCTGAGAATTGTCAGTCCACTCCCTTTCTATGCCCCTGATTCTATTATATTCACCAGTTTATTCTGTTCATCAGATTTTTTATTCACTTGATTTTTAGATTCACTTGTTGATAGATATGTATTTGTTGTTCATAATTTTTATCTTTTCCTTTTTCTTCTTCTTCCTCTTCTTAAAGAGTACCTTTCGGCATTTCTTATAATACTGGTTTTGTGTTGATGAACTCCTTTAGCTTTTTCTTATCTGTGAAGCTCTTTATCTGCCCTTGCATTCTGAATGATAACTTTGCTGGGTAGAATAATCTTGGTTGTAGGTTCTTACTATTCATCACTTTGAATATTTCTTGCCCACTCCCTTCTGGCCTGCATAGTTTCTGTTGATAAATCAGCTGACAATAGTATGGGTGCTCCCTTGTAGCTAATTAACTGTTATCCTCTTGCTGCTTTTAATATTCTCTCTTTGTCTTTTGCTCTTGGCATTTTAATTATGATGTGTCTTGGTGTGGTCCTCTTTGGATTCCTTTTGTTTGGGGTTCTGTGTGCTTCCTGGACTTGTAAGTCTATTTCTTTCACCAGGTGGGGGAAGTTTTCAGTCATTATTTCTTCAAATAGGTTTTAAATATCTTGCTCTCTCTCTTGTTCTGGCACCCCCATAATTCTGATATTGGTACGCTTGAAGTTGTCCCAGAGGCTCCTTAAACTATCTTCAACTTTTGGGATTCTTTTTTCTTTTCACTTTTCCCGTTGAGTGTTTTTTGCTTCTTTGTATTTCAAATCTTTGACTTGATTCTTGTGTTCCTCTAGTCTGCTGTTAGGCCTCTGTATAATATTTTTTATTTCAGTCAGTGTATGTTTAATTTCTAGTTGGTCCTTTCTCATATCCTCGAGGGTCTCGCTAAATTTATTGGCCTTTTCTAGGAAATTCTTGTTAAACTTTATAATGGTGGTTTTGAACTCTATATCCAGTCGTTTGCTTTCCTCCATTTCTTTCGTTTGTGATGTTTCTTTGTCTCTGCATTTTCGTTGCTTCCCTGAGTTGGTAGAGTAGCTTTGTGTGCTAGGTGTCCTCTAGGCCACAGTGGCTCAGCCTCCCCAGTTACCTGAGGTGGACACTCTTGGTGCACCCCTTTGTGGACTGTGTGCTCAGCCTTGTTGCAGTTAAGTCTTGATTGTTGTTGGTATCACTGGGAGGAATTGACCTCCAGGCCAGTTGGCTGTGAGGATCAGCTGTGTCTATGCCGGGAGAACTTCTTTGCTGGAGACAGCCTTATGAGACAAGATTTGCAAAATTGCTAAAGCCTCTGTGCTCAGCTTGGATGGGGTAGAGTCTCAGGGCTGAGCAGACAGCCTTGGCTTCCCGTCAGCCCTGCCCTATGAGCCCCCTGGGTCTCAGTGTCCCTCAGTAATCACTGCAAGCACCTCTGAGAGAAAGCCGCCCTCGAGTTTCACCCGCTGCCAGACAGTCCAGTTTCTCCCCCAATGAATCTGGATTCCCAGATTCTCGCCCGGAACTGGAGTTCAGCGTAGTCGGGAGTTTCCGTCTTCCTCCCGCTAGAGAAAGCCAGCGGCACACTCAGCATTCAGTCCTCTCTGGGAGCACTCGCGTGCCTGCCTCCAGACCTCTGCCTTTCGTGGCTCCCCTGAGTTTCTGTGAACTCCTCTCTTTTCCCAACAGTCCAGATCCCCCCTGTATGAGTCTGGGTCCCCAGGGTCTTGCCCGAAACGGGGGTTTAGTGCAGTCGGAACTGGAGTTCAGCACAGTCGGGAGCTTCCGCCTTCCTCCCGCTAGAGAAAGCCAGTGGTACACTCAGCAGTCAGTCCTCTCTACTCGCACTCGTGTGCACGCCTCCAGACCTCTGCCTTTCGCAGCTCCCCTGAGTTTCCGTGCCCTCCTCTCTTTTCCCGACAGTTCAGACTCCCCCCGTATGAGTCTGGGACCTCAGGGTCTTGCCCAGAACTGGGGTTCAGTGCAGTCAGAAACTGGAATTCAGCGTAGTCGGGATCTTCCGTCTCCCTCCCGCTTTAGAAAGCCCGCCGCGCACTCAGCCGCCCGTGCACTCAGCAGTCAGTCCTTTCTGCGTGCGCGCCTCTGGACTTCTGCCTTCCGCAGCTCCCCTGAGTCTCAGTGTGCTTTCTCTTTTCCTGACAGTCCAGATTCCCCCCGAATGAGTCTGGTTTCCCAGCGTCTCGCCTGGGACTGGAGTTCAGTGCAGTCAGGAGCTTCCTTCTCCCTCCTGCTTTAGAAAGCCAGCCGCACACTCAGCCGCCCGTGCGCTCAGCCGCCCGTTCTCTCCACGCGCGCATCTCTGTACCTCATCCTTTTGCAGCTCCTCTGAGTCTCAATGTGCTTTCCTCTTTCCGTCTAGTTGTAGAATTTCCACTCAGCCAACTTTCCTGTGGTTCTGGATGGTGTCCGTTTTGTCTTTTAGTTGTAGTTTTGATATTGTTGTGCGAGGCAGCAGTTTAGGTGTTTACCTATGCTGCCATCTTGGTTTCTCCACATTTTGGCATTTTAACAGATACACTTAAGTGGTTTCTAGTTCCTGAATGTTTTCATTCCCCACCCCAAAGATATGTTATACCCATTAGCAATTGTCTGAATTATCCCTCTCTGTGTTTCCTGGCAACCACAAATTTACTTTCTATCTCTAGATTTGCCTATTCTGGACATTTTGTATGAATGGAAACATACAATAATGTGTTTTTTGTTACAACTTTAAAGAATTAACTAATTTGCTTTTTAAGTCTTTTTTTGAATGGGTTGTGTGTTCAAAGGATATAACATTTAGAACATGTCAGTATGTGTTTTCCCAGCCACTCAGTTTTCCCTGGATATAGCCAATACTACCAGTTCCTTTTCTGTCTTTACAGTCTATATCAAGCAAATACATACATATTCTATGTGTTTTTTAAAAAAATATATATTTTTATTGATTTCAGAGAGGAAGGAGAGGGAGAGAGAGATAGAAACATCAATGATGAGAGAGAATAATTGATTGGCTTCCTCCTGCATGCCCCCTACTGGGGATCAAGCCTGCAACCTGGGCGCTTGCCCTTGACCAGAATGGAACCCGGGACCGTTCAGTCTTACACTCTTATCCACTGAGCCAAACTGGCTAGGGTTATGTGTTTTTGTTTAAATCCTCACCCAATGAATGTTGTTGTTTTGTTTTAAAATTGATTTTAGAGAGGAAGGGAGAGAGAGAAACATTGATGTGAGAGAAACATTGATTGGTTGCCTCCCTTACATGCTCAACCCGGGGATTGAACCTGCAACCTTGGTATATGCTATGACCAGAAATTGAACACACAAACTTTTGCTGTATGGGGAAGATGCTTTAAGCAGCTAAGCCACCAGGCCAGGGCTTTTTTTTTGTTTACTTTATGAAGGAGAGTTACATAATCTATAACAACTCTTTTGGACCTTTTGCCCTTAATATAACTTGTAGGTAATTTTGTATCAGTTCATGAAGTTTATATAGTTTCCTTTGTAGCTGCAGAATATTTCACTCTGGATATACCACCGTTTATTTAACTGGTCTCCATTGATAGACTTTTTCTCCAGTTTTTTGCTGTTAAAAGTAGAAATGCAGGGAATAATCTATACATTTTTATTACAGGCGTGTGTGTGTATGAGTGTATATTTAAGATAAAGTCCTCGAACTGTTGTTCCATGGGATGTATGCATTTGTACTTTCGATATTTTTATGTTGCCTTTTCTGACACCCTTTCCAATACCTCTACCAAACTTTGATTTTTGCCAGTTTAATAAAGGTCAAAAACAGTATCTCCATATAATTTCCATTACCATTTCTTCTATGCTGAGACTATGTACATTTTTATAGCCATTGGCTTTTTCTCTCCGTTGCTCATTTTTCTCTTAGATTTTTGTTCTTGTAGGAACCCTTTTTATATTAAGTAAATTGAGTTATTAGGATATAATTTGCAAACACCCTTTCCCAGTTAGTCATTTGTTTTTTCAATTTTACTTGCATGATACTTGCCAGATATTAAACATGTATATGATGTTGAATTTATCAGAGATTTTGTGTCTTACTTATTATCAAGCTTTTCTGAGGATTTAGGGATTTAAAAAAATTATGCTTAGGAATGGGTGGTTATTTAAATGTTTGATCCTTCTGGAATTTGTGGTTTCTTTCTTCGCTGTTTTAAAAAAAGTGTTTTTGTTGATTTTAGAAAAAGAGGAAGGGAGACAGGGAGAGAGACACATCGATGTGAGAGAGAAACATCGATCAGTTGTCTCCACTTGCACCTGGAGTGGGACCCTGCGATCCAGGGACCAAACATGAAACCTGGGTGGGACGACACTCAAACCAGCTGAGCCACACTGGCTAAGGAGGGCTGCCAGGGCTGTCATGGTTTCTTTAAATGTGTGTATCAAGTTAAGGTAGCATTTTACTTACTATTTAAAAAAAATGTTTTTATTATTTTTTTTAGAGATAGAGGGAAGGGGGAGGGATAGAGAGATAGAAGCAACATTTTAGTAGGATTTAGGAATATCTTTCGGGGATAATTATTCTTGTACTTTATGTTAACAAAATATTCACTTAATTAAAGGTTTTTTGTTTTTCTGCTTATGTTTTAGGCTGAGAAGGCCATGGTGACTATGTGGTGACTACAGTTATCTTATACGAGTTTCCCACTGGAATCATGGAGGAGAAACAGCAGATTATATTGGCTAGTCAAGATGGTGGGACAATGGCAGGAGCAGCACCTACCTTCTTTGTCATCCTAAAACAGGCAGGAAATGGCAAAACTGATCAAGGAATTTTGGTTACTAATAGGGATGCTTGTGCTTTGGCTACCAGTGTGTCATCCCCAGGAAAATCTACAGGGAAGATTTGCCTGCCAGCTGATTGTACTGTGGGAGGAATCACTGTCACCTTGGATAACAATAGTATGTGGAATGAATTCTATCATCGAAGCACAGAGATGATTCTGACCAAGCAGGGAAGACGCATGTTTCCTTACTGTCGTTATTGGATAACAGGTTTAGACTCAAATAAGAAGTATATCCTTGTCATGGATATATCTCCTGTGGATAATCATCGTTATAAGTGGAATGGTCGCTGGTGGGAACCCAGTGGGAAGGCAGAGCCCCATGTTTTGGGGAGGGTTTTTATTCATCCAGAATCTCCTTCCACAGGTCATTATTGGATGCACCAACCAGTATCTTTCTATAAACTGAAACTTACCAACAATACACTGGACCAAGAAGGGCATATTATCTTGCACTCTATGCATCGATACCTGCCAAGGCTTCATTTGGTACCTGCAGAAAAGGCTACTGAAGTGATACAGTTAAATGGCCCTGGTGTCCACACATTTACCTTCCCACAGACTGAATTCTTTGCAGTAACAGCTTATCAGAACATACAGATTACTCAGCTGAAAATAGATTACAATCCATTTGCTAAAGGCTTCCGGGATGATGGGCTGAATAGTAAGCCCCTGAGAGATGGAAAGCAAAAAAACAGCTCTGACCAAGAAGGTAATAGTGTTCCCAGTTCTCCTGGTCAACGGGCCCGTCTCACAGAAGGTGAAGGGTCAGAGATACAGCTTACTGATTCAGATCCTTTATCTAGGGGAAAAGAGACATCAGGCAAGGGTTTGGAGAAGCCTTTCCTTAATATAAATCAAGACTTTCTTGGTTTCATGGATATTGATTCATCACTTGGTGAAGTTACTCAGTTTAAACAAGAGGTTTCTGAAAGGTAGGTAACAGTTTTTCTGTTTCTAGCAATAAAAGATTTTGAATTGAACATACTGTTTGTGTGGACTGCTGATTTTCGTAGACATTGATAAATGTAAGCTACTAAAAACATCACAACTGCTTTTGCATTCTGTAATGTGATGGTTCATTTCGCTGTAATAATGTCAGTTGTGTTGATTCAGAATTGTAGGCACATTAGATGATTTATCAGAATGGGCATCTTTCATTCATTTAGATTTAAAATTTTGTTAATCATGCATAGGACTGTTCCTTGGTTTTATGTAGACACACTATTAATTGAGGAAGGGAAAAGAAATGACCCCTAAGAAATGTCATAACTGACAGAAAACTTACCCAGACGAGTTACAGAAGGGATTCAAAATACACTTAATACTTAAGAATTCACTGTCTATGGATATCCTAACCCAGTGGTCGGCAAAACGCGGCTCGCGAGCCACATGCGGGTCTTTGGCCCCTTGAATGTGGCTCTTCCACAAAATACCATGGCCTGGGCGAGTCTATTTTGATAAAGTGGCCTTAGAAGAAGTTTAAAAAATTTGGCTCTCAAAAGAAATTTTAATCGTTGTACTGTTGGTATTTGGCTCTGTTGACTAATGAGTTTGCTGACCACTGTCCTAACCCATAAATTGCCTGATTGAAAAACAAGCTGAAGGTTATTATTACACCCTTAGGTTAAAATAGCATTGAACTTGCATTTATGATTTTTAATGAAAGTGTTTTTTTTAATTGATTTGAGGGGAAGGGAAAGCGATGGAGAGAGAGACATCAATGTGAGAGAGAAAAATGGATAGGTTGCCTCTGGTAGGGGATTGAACCCGAAACCGGAGTGTGTGCCCGGACTAGGAATTGAACCGGCTACCTTTTGGTGTACAGGTGAGCCAACGAAGTGAGCCACACCAGCCAGGGCTATTTATTATTTTTTTTTCAATCAAGGGCTATTTTTTTTAGAGCAGTTTTAGGTTCACAACAAAATCTGCAAAATTGAGAGGAAGGTATAGAGTTTTTCTATAGACCATATGCCCCAACACATGCATAGCCTCCTCCATTATCAAGATCCCCCATCAGAGTGGTACATTTGTTACAATTGATGAACCTGCATTTACACATCATAATCACCCAAAGTCCATAGATTACCATTAGGGTTTACTCTTTGTGTTGTATAGTCTATGAGTTCTGACAAATGTATATAATGACATATATCCACCTTACATACATAGAGTATTTACATTGCACTAAAAATTCTCCGTGCTCTGCCTGTTAATTCTTTTCTTTCCCTTGAACCTCTGACAATCTCTGATCTTTTTTTTTTTTTATCCTCACCTGAGGGTATATATATAATTTTTATTATTTTTAATATGTATTTTTATTGATTTCAGATAGGAAGGGAGAGGGAGAGATAGAAACATGAATGATTAGAGAGAATCACTGATCGGCCGCCTCCTGCACACCCCCTACTGGGGATAGAGCCCACAACCGGGCATGTGCCCTTGACCAGAATCGAATCTGGGACCCTTTGGTCTGTAGGTCGACGCTCTATCCACTGAGCAAAACCGGCTAGGGCTGTCTCCTTTTTTTTTTTTTTAAAAAGCTTTTATTGATTTTAGAGAGGAAGGGAGGAGGGTAGAGAGAGAAACATCGACGGGCTGCCTCCTGCACACCCCCTACCTGGGATTGAGCCTACAAGTTGGGCATGTGCCCTGACGGGGAATTGAACCAGCGACTTCTTGGTTCATGGGGCTGCACTCCATCACTGAGCCACACCAGCTGGGCTGTCTGTGTCTCTTTTTGATCAAGTACATCTTTCAGTAAAATTAACAGAAAGGATATATGGGACATAGAATTTTAGCATGTTTAAGTAAAGGAAGTTCTGATGAAAATGATAGTCCCTTGCTTCTCCCCTCTGAACCCCTAATTTTTTTCTTACATGTTGAAAAATAGCTTTATTTTGCCTTTGTACTTTATAAATTGTTAGGTTAGTTCTGTGCTGAAAATGCATTGCAAGTTCCAGTTTTCTTTTTTTAATTTAATAAATCTTTATTGTTCAGATTATTACAATTGTTTCTCCTTCTTCCCCCCATAGCTCCCCTCAACCCGGTTCCCACCCCACCCCTCTGCCCTTACCTCCCTCCCACTGTCCTCATCTATAGGTGTACGATTTTTGTCCAGTCTCTTCTGTACCCCCCACACTCCTTTCCCCCTGAGAATTATCAGTCCACTCCCATTCTATGCCCCTAATTCTATTATATTCACCAGTTTATTCTGTTCATCAGATTTTTAATTCACTTGATTTTTAGATTCACTTGTTGATAGACATGTATTTGTTGTTCATAATTTTTATCTTTACCTTTTTCTTCTTCTTCCTCTTCTTAAAGAATACCTTTCAGCATTTCATATAATACTGGTTTGGTGGTGATGAACTCCTTTAGCTTTTTCTTGTCTGTGAAGCTCTTTATCTGCCCTTGCATTCTGAATGATAACTTTGCTGGGTAGAATAATCTTGGTTGTAGGTTCTTACTATTCATCACTTTGAATATTTCTTGCCCACTCCCTCCTGGCCTGCATAGTTTCTGTTGAGAAATCAGCTGACAATAGTATGGGTGCTCCCTTGTAGCTAATTAACTGTTTTTCTCTTGCTGCTTTTAATATTCTCTCTTTGTCTTTTGTTCTTGGCATTTTAATTATGATGTGTCTTGGTGTGGTCCTCTTTGGATTCCTTTTGTTTGGGGTTCTGTGTGCTTCCTGGACTTGTAAGTCTATTTCTTTCACCAGGTGGGGGAAGTTTTCAGTCATTATTTCTTCAAATAGGTTTTCAGTATCTTGCTCTCTCTCTACTTATGGCACCCCCATAATTCTGATATTGGTACGCTTGAAGTTGTCCCAGAGGCTTCTTACACTATCTTCAACTTTTTGGATTTTTTTTTCTTTTTGCTTTTTCGGTTGGGTGTTTTTTGCTTTTTTGTATTTCAATTCTTTGACTTGATTCTTGTGTTCCTCTAGTCTGTTGTTGGGTCTCTGTATAATATTTTTTATTTCAGTCAGTGTATGTTTAATTTCTAGTTGGTTCGTTCTCATATCTACGAGGGTCTCGTTATATTTATTGGTCTTTTCTAGGATATTCTTGAAAAGCCTTATAACCGTGTTTTTTTTGTTTTGTTTTGTTTTTAATATATTTTATTGATTGTTTACAGAGAGGAAGGGAGAGGGATAGAGAGTTAGAAACATCGATGAGAGAGAAACATCGATCAGCCGCCTCCTGCACACCCCCCACCAGGGATGTGCCCGCAACCAAGGTACATGCCCTTGACCGGAATCGAACCTGGGAACCTTCAGTCCGCAGGCCGAAGCTCTATCCACTGAGCCAAACCAGTCAGGGCATAACCGTGGTTTTGAATTCTATATCCAGTCATTTGTTTTCCTCCATTTTTTTCGTTTGTGATCTGTTTCTTTGTCGCCGCATTTTCGCTGCTTCCCTGAGTTGGTAGGGTAGGTTTGTGTGCTAGGTGTCCTATATGGGTCAGTGGGTCGGCCTCCCAGTTAACCTGAGGTGGACACTCTTGGTGCACCCCTTTGTGGACTGTGTGTACAGCCTTGTTGTAGTTAAGTCTTGATTGTTGTTGGTATCACTGGGAGGAATTGACCTCCAGGCCAGCTGGTTGTGAGGATCAGCTATGTCTAAGCTGGGAGAAGTTCGGTGCTGGAGACAGCCTTATAGGATTAGACTTGCCAAATTGCAAAAGCCTCTGTGCTCAGCTTGGATGGGATGGAGTCTCAGGGTGGAGCAGACAGTCTTGGCTTCCTGTCAGCCTTGCCCTTGCGTGCGCGTGGCTCCAGACCTCTGCCTTCCCCAGGTCCCCAGGGGCTCGCCTGCAACTGGGGTTCAGTGCAGTCAGAACTGGGGTTCAGTGCAGTCGGGAGCTTCTGACTCCCTTCTGCTACGTAAAGACTGTGGCACCCTCCGCAGTCTTTGTGCACACTGGCGCGCGCGCCTCCAGACCTCTGCCTGCCAGGGTTCCCCTGGGTCTCCCCTAGGTCTCCCGAGTCTCCAGGTGCCTTTCTCTCTACCTGACAGTCCAGACTCCCCCTGTATGAGCCTGGGTCCACGGGGTTTCGCCTGGAATTGGGGTTCAATGCAGTCGGGGGCTTCCTTCCCCCTCCCGCCAGAGAAAGTCAGCCAGGCTCTCAGCCGCCCTTCCTCTCTGCACGCACAAAGACCCTTTGCCATACCTCCAATTCTCTGTGAGCTTTTCTCTTTCCTTCTAGTGGTAGAATTTCCACTCAGCCAGCTTTCCTGTGGTTCTGGATGGTATCCGTTCTGTCTTTTAGTTGTAGTTTTGAAATTGTTGTGCGAGGCAGCAGTTTAGGTGCTTACCTATGCCGCCATCTTGGTTTTCTCCTATTTTTTAAATTCTTTATTGTTTAAAGTATTACATTAGTTTTCTTTTTCCCCCATTGACCTCTCCCCAGCCACCCCACCCCCCAGCACATGCCCTCACCCCCCTACTGTCTGTGGACATTGGTTATGCTCAGATGCCTGCATACAAGTCCTTTAGTTGATCTTTTATGCTCTCATCCACCCCCCTCCATCCTCCTGCCCTGCTGCCTTCCCTGATAGATTGGATAGTCCGTTTGATGCTTCTATGACTCTGGTTCTATTTTTGTTCATCATTTTATGTTCATCATATTCCACAAATGAGTGAGATCATGTGATATTTATCTTTCTCCGACTGGCTTATTTTGTATCATAGTTTTTTAATTCACTCATCTTCGGATGGGCACTTGGACTGTTTCCAAATCTTAGCTATTACAAATTGTGCTGCTATGAACATAGCGTATATACATCCTTTCTGATTGGTGTTTCTGATTTCTTGGGATATATTCCTAGAAGTGGATTATTGGGTCAAATGGGAGTTCCATTTTTAATTTTTTGAGGAAACGCCACACTGTTTTCCATAGAGGCTGCACCAGTCTGCATTCCCACCAGCAGTGCATGAGGGTTCCTTTTTCTCCACATCCTTGCCAGCACTTGTTGTTTGTTGATTTGTTGATGGTAGCCATTCTGATAGGTGTGAGATGGTACCTCATTGTCATTTTGATTTGCATCTCTCGGATGATTAGTGACTTTGAGTATGTTTTCATATGTCTCTTGGCCTTCTGTATGTCCTCTTTCAAAAAGTGTCTATTTAGGTCGTTTGCCCATTTTTTGATTGGATTGTTTATCTTCCTTTTGTCAAGATGTATGAGTTCCTATAGAGTAAACCCTTATCGGATATAACATTGGCAAATACGTTCTCCCATGCAGTGGGCTCTCTTGTTTTGTTGATGGTTTCTTTTGCTGTGCAGAAGTTTTTCTCTTTTTTTTCTTTTTAAAATTTATTGATTGATTTTGAGGGAGAGAGAGAGAGGGGGCGAGAGAGAGAGACATTGATTTGTTGTTCCACTTATTTATGCATTCATTGGTTAATTCTTCTATGTGTCCTGACCAGGGTTTGAACCCACAACCTTGGTGTATCAGGATGGTGTTCTAACCAACTGAGCTACTGGCTAGGGCCTTCAGAAGCTTATCATTTTGATGTAGTCTCATTTGTTTATTTTTCCTTAGTTTTCATTGTCCTAGGAGCTATATCAGTAAAGATATTGCTACAACATATGTCGGATATTTTGCTGCCTATGGATTCTTCTAAGATATTTATGGTTTTCCATCTTATGTTTAAATCCTTTATCCATTTTGAGTTGATTTTTGTGTATGGTGTAAGTTGGTGGTCTAGTTTCATTTTTTTGCATGTATCTGTCCAATTTTCCCAACACCATTATTGAAGAGACTGTCTTGACTCCAGTGTATGTTGCCTTCTTTGTCAAATATTAATTGAGCACAATGGCTTGGGTCGATTTGTGGGTTCTCTGTTCTGTTCCATTGGTCTATATCAGTGGTCAGCAAACCGCGGCTCATGAGCCACATGCGGCTCTTTGGACCCTTGAGTATGGCTGTTCCACAAAATACCAGGGCCTGGGCGAGTCTATTTTGAAGAAGTGGCCTTAGAAGAAGTTTAAGTTTAAAAAATTTGGCTCTCAAAATAAATTTCAGTCGTTGTACTGTTAATATTTGGCTCTGTTGACTAACGAGTTTGCCGACAACTAGTCTATATGTCTGTTCTTGTGCTAGTACCAGGCAATTTTGAGAATAGTGGCTTTGTAATATAGCTTGATATCTGGTATTGTGATCCCTCCAACTTTGTTCTTCTTTCTCAGGATTGCTCTGGATATTCGGGGTCTTTTTTGGTTCCATATGAATTTTTGGAGAGTTTGTTCTAGGTCTGTGAAATATGCCGTTGGTATTTTAATGGGTATTGCATTAAATCTATAGATTGCTTTGGGTAGTATGGACATTTTAATGATGTTGATTCTACCAGTCTATGAACATGGTATAGTCTTCCATTTGTTTATGTCTTCTTCTATCTCTTTTTTCAACATCCTGTAGTTTTCCGGGTATCAGCACTTTAAGCTTTTAAATTGTGTTTCAGAGTGGCCGGTATATGTCATATTTGTTAGTTGCATTGGTTACGTACAGCCAACAAAAGAGCAATACTATGCTCTAAATTAATTGATGTGTACAACTTACTGGTTTTGCCCATATTCTTGCTTGGATAATTTTTCATCTAGTTCAGTGGTCGGCAAACCGCGGCTCGCGAGCCACATGCGGCTCTTTGGCCCCTTGAGTGTGGCTCTTCCACAAAATACCATGGCCTGGGTGAGTCTATTTTGAAGAAGTGGCGTTAGAAGAAGTTTAAGTTTAAAAAATTTGGCTCTCAAAAGAAATTTCAATCGTTGTACTGTTGATATTTGGCTCTGTTGACTAATGAGTTTGCCGACCACTGATGTAGTCTCTATTTGGATAGAGGCTGCTTAGAAGTATAAAACTTTAGGATTATTTGTAAAATCCTCCTGCCAAGACAGAATTTAATGCATTATTCATGAAGTTTTCATTGAAAGATAAGGAGAGATCCTTTCTGAGAATGTTTCTAGTCAGTTTAATTCCTCAGGAAGATGTGAAAGTAGTTATTGCAGTAGCGGCCAAGATGTAGCTTCATGAGGTTCTCAGTTACTACAAACAAAATGCAGGTCATGTGGCTAAATGAAAAGAAGATACAGCTTTTCCCCTACATTTTGGAAGTGAACATATTGAAATGTGAAGATAATGAGAAGTATCATTACATGTGAATTCTAAATTAATTGATGTAGAATGGCATTTATGTATGAATAAACATAAAAACAGATAACAGGGAAAGGGGAAAAAAGGGCTTGTTTTGCTTAACCATTTACTAGTAAAACAGAAAGGAAAAGTGGATCATATTATAATAAAACCATAATTTTATTAAAAACTAGAGGCCCGGTGCACAAAATTCGTGCACGGGGGCGGGGGGGGGGGTGTCCCGCAGCCCAGCCTCCACCCTCTCCAATCTGGGACCCCTCTAGGGATGTCCGACTGCCCATTTAGGCCCGATCCCACTGGACATCCCTCTCACAATCCAGGACTGCTGGCTCCCACCTGCTCGCCTGCCTGCCTTCCTGATTGCCCCTAACCGCTTCTGCCTGCCAGCCTGATCACGCCCTAACCACTCCCCTGCCAGCCTGATTGATGCCTAACTGCTCCCCTGCCAGCCTGTTTTCTCCTAACTGCCCTCCCCTGCAGGCCTGGTCACCCCTAACTGCCCTCCCCTGCAGGCCTGGTCCCCCCCATCTGCTCTCCCCTGCAGGCCTGGGTCCCTCCCAACTGCCTTTCCCTGCAGGCCTGGTCGCCCCTAACTTCCCTCCTCTGCCGGCTTGGTCACCCCTAACTCCCTCCCCTGCAGGCTTGATCGCCCCCAACTGCCCTCCCTTTCAGGCCTGGTCCCTCCCAACTGCCCTCCCCTGCTGGCCTGATTGCCCCCAACTGCTCTCCCTTGTAGGCCTGGTCCCTTGCAACTGCTCTCCCTTGCTGGCCATCTTGTGGTGGCCATCTTGTCTCCACATGGGGGCAGCCATGTTGTGTGTTTGAGTGATGGTCAATCTGCATATTACTCTCTTATTAGATAGGATAGAGGCCTGGTGCATGGGTGGGGGCCAGCTGGTTTGCCCTGAAGGGTGTCCCGGATCAGGGTGGGGGTTCCCTTGGGGCCTGAGGTGGCCTGGGTGTGAGGGGCCTGTGGTGGTTTGCAGGCCGGCCATGCCCCCTGGCGACCCAAGTGGAGGCCCTGGGATCTGGGGTTTATTTATCTTCTACAATTGAAACTTTGTAGCCTGGAGCAGAGCCAGACCTTCTGCTTGCTCCGTGGCGGAAGCCATTTTTTTTGGATTTATGTATCTTCTATAATTGAAACTTTGTAGCCTTAAGCGGAGGCCTGGGCCGGCCAGGGTGTGCGGAAAGCTTGCCTTTCTCCATCACCGGGGGCAACCCTAGCCTCCTGCTCTTTCCAGCTCCATGGCTGCCGACATTTCTCTTTGGATTTATGTACCTTCTATCTTTGAAACTTTGTAGCCTTGAGTGGAGGCCTAGGCCCGCAAGGATGTGGGGAAAGCTTGGCTTCCTCCATTGCTGGGGAACCCAAGCCTCCCTCCTGCTCTCTGTTACCGTAGCCATCTTGGTTGGGTTTATTTGCATATTTCTCCTGATTGGCTGGTGGGCATGGCTTGTGGGTGTAGTGGAGTGATGGTTAATTTGCATATCACTCTTTTATTATATAGGATCCTTGAATTGCTACTTAAAATGGGTGGTTTTATGTTATGTAACTTATACTATGAGGCTATGGACAAAAAACAGATAGCAATTTGCACAAATTAAATGTTTTTTTAAAACCTTTATTGTTAGAGTATTACAGATGTCCCTTCTCATTACCCCCTCCACCTGGTTCCTTACCCGCCCGAGGCCTTCACCACCCTATTGTCTGTGTCCATAGGTAATACATATATGCATGTAAGTTTTTTGATTAATCTCTTTTCAGCCCCTCTCCCCCCCCGTTCCCTCTGAGATTCCTCAGTCTCTTACACGTTTCCATGCCCCTGGTTCTATTTTATTCATCATTTTCTTTTATTCATTAGATTCCTTCCTCAGTTATTTTGATTTTTAGATTCAATTGTTGATAGATATGCATTTATTGCCATTTTATTGGTCATTTATACATTTTTAAATATATTTTTATTGATATCAAAGAGGAAGAAAGAGGGAGATAGAAACATCAATGATGAGAGGAAATCATTGATTGGCTGCCTCCTGCAAGCCCCCTACTGGGGATCAAGTGTTCAACCCTGCATATGCCCTTGATTGGAATTGAATCTGGAACCCTTCAGTCTGCAGGCTGATGCTCTATCCATTCAGCAAAACCGGCTAGGTTGCTCTCTTTGTTTTTAACCTTTGGCATTTTAATTATGCTTTGTCTTGGTGTGGGCCTCTTTGGGTTCCTTTTGTTTGGCATTCTGTGCTTCTTGGATTTGTATGTCTTTCTTTCACCAGGTAAGGGAAGTTTACTGTCAATTTTTTTCACATAGGTTTTCAATTTCTTGCTCCCTCTCTTCTCCTTCTAACATTGCCTTGATGCGAATGTTGGCACACTTGAAGTTGTCCCAGGGGCTCCTTACAGTATCTTCATATTTTTGTATTCTTTTTTCTCTTCTGATTGGGTGGTGTTGTGTTTTTTTTTGTTGTTGTTTGTTTTTTGCTTCCTTATATTCCAAATGCTTTAAAAAAATTACCTTTATTCTTGAAAGTATTACAAAAGTTCCCCTTTTTTCCCCTTTTGTGACCCTCCACCCCATACCTATCTCCTCACCCCCAGGCATATTCCAAAATATTGATTTGATTCTTGGTATCCTCTAATGTATTGATCCTCTGTAAAGTATTCTTTATTTCAATTAGTGTATGCTTCATCCTGACTGGTCCTTTTTTATGTTGTTGATTTTCTCACTGTGTTCCTTGACATTTTTCCTAAGTTCCTTGAGCATCCTTATAACCTTTATTTTGAACTCTGTATCTGGTAATTTTCTTGGTTCCATTTCCTTTGTTTCTGGAGATTTTTCCTGTTCTTTCATTTGTGACATGTTTCTGTCTTCTAATTTTGGCTGCTTCCCTGTGTTTGTTTCTATGTATTAGATAAATCTGCTATGTCCCCTGGACTTGGTAGAGTGGCCTTGTGTAGTAGGTGTCCTGTAGGGCCCAGTGGCTCAGCCTCCCCAGTCACCTGAGCGCGGCACTCCTGGTGCCACCCCTGTGTGAGCTGTGTGCACAGTCAGTGGTTTATGTTGAGCATCACTGGGAGGAATTGACCCCAAGGCCAAACGGTTGTGAGGATTGGCTGTGAGTACAACTAAAGAAAGCTGTACAGAAGCTGACCCTATGGAATAGGACTTGCTTCAGTGGGGCTTTGCTGCTCATTGAGTCTGCCCTTTGAGTGTGTCACTTGTGGAGATGGTGGGGTTGTAATCCCACAAGGTCAAAGTTGAACAGTGGTGCACTGGCTCTGTGGCCTCCTGGGAGGTGCAAAGTGAGCTTCTACTTGTGTCCTACCTGAGGCCACCCAGCATGAACTGCTAAGAAATTTGCAGATGGCTACTATTTGTGTTGATCTTGGAGTGGCCCAGGAGAGGCCAAGCTGTGAACCAGTGTAGGTTGCTGCTAGTGCCAGGCCTGGGGCCACTCATTATAGGTATGGGGCACACTAATGCCAACTGCTGCTTGTTTGAAGATTTTAGGAAAATACAAAGCATGAGGCAAGAGAAGCCAGTTGTTTGAAAAAACCACTGGAAATGGCTTGGATGAGCCAGTCTGGATGGGCTTCTTTAATTCCCTAGTTGTAGGACTTCTGTTCAGCTAGATTTCAGGTGGTTCTGAATGATGGTGGTTCGGTATTTTGGTTGTAAATTTTGATGTGGTTGTGGGAGGTAGTGAGTACTGCCATCTTGACTGGAAACTCTTAAATGAGATTTTTGAAACTAGGAAGTTGTTTTAGCTTTCACATTTAGGCCTGTAATCCATCTTGGCTTAGTTTTTTTTGTATGGTGTGAGGGGAGGAGGTAAAGGCTCCCATTTTTCCATGCAGATGTCTGTGCATTCTAGCATCATTTTTTTTTTAATTGATATTTTACAGAGAGGAAGGGAGAGGGATAGAGAGCTAGAAACATCGATGAGAGAGAAACATCGATCAGCTGCCTCCTGCACACCTCCCACTGGGGATGTGCTCGCAACCAAGGTACATGCCCTTGTCCGGAATCGAACCCGGGACCCTTCAGTCTGCAGGACGATGCTCTATCCACTGAGCCAAACCGGTTTCAGCTCTAGCATCATTTATAGAAAATATTTTACTTTTCCTGTTAATGCCCTGGTGACTTGAAAAATCAGGTGACTATCTATACTAATAAAAGCGTAATATGCATGAGGGACAACCAAACGACTGACCAGCAGGCTGTGTGGGGCAACCAGGCTGGCAGGGAGGTTAGAGAGGGATGACCAAATGACTGACCAGGCTGCCTGGGCTGACCAGGCCGGTAGGGGGCTTAGTGAGGGATTACCAGGCCGGCGGGGGGGAGGGGTTGTTGGGGACGACCAGGCCAGCAGAGGGGGGCAGTTGGGGGCAACCAGGCCGGCAGCGGCGGCACCAAAGGGTGACCAGTCCCGCGGGCGTGTCGGGGGGCAGTTAGGGGTGATCAGGCTGGCAGGCAGAGGCGGTTCGGGGTTATCATGCTGGCGGGGGGGGGGGTGGTTTAGGGGCAATCAGGCAGGCAGGCAGGTGAGCAGTTAGGAGCCAGCGCCCCAGATTGTGAGAGGGATGTCTGACTGCCAGTTTCGACCTGATCCCTGGCAGGCAGAGGCGGTTAGGGGCGATCAGGCTGGCAGGCAGAGGCGCTTAGGGGTGATCAGGCTGGCAGGGGGGGCAGTTAGGGGCGATGAGGCAGGCAGGCTGGTGGGCAGTTAGGAGCCAGCGGTCCCGGATTGTGAGAGGGTTGTCCGACTGCCGGTTTAGACCTGATCCCTGGGATTGGGCTGAAACCAGCAGTCGGACATCCCCCAAGGGGTCCCGGATTGGAGAGGGTGCAGGCTTGGCTGAGGGGTCGCCCTGCCCCCCCCCTCCATGCATGAATTTCATGCACCGGGCCTCTAGTATATATAAGTGGGTTTATTTTTTGATTAAATTTTGTCCCATTTGTGTATTCTTTTGCCAATACCACATGGTGTTGATGACAGTAGGTATAAATTTTGCAATCTGGTAGTGTAAGCCTCTGACTTCTGATAGTATATAGAAATACAATTGATTTTTGTATATTTATCTTTTACTTTGGTTAATCCTCACCTGAGGATATTTTTCCATTGATTTGTAGAAAGAGTGGAAGGGGAGAGACAGAGAAACATCGGTGTGAAAGACACACAGTTGGTTGGGGCTGGGGACTGAGCCTACAATCGAGGTATGTGCCCTTGACTGGAATAAAACCTGGGACCCTTCAGTCCTCTGGCCGATGCTGTATCACTGAGCCAAACTGGCTAGGGCTATATATTGATCTTGTATCTGTTGATCTTGCTTAAATTCACTCATTAGTTTTAATTCCTTTGGATTTTCTACATATACAATTATATTGTATGTGAACAAAAGTTAGTTTTCTTCTTTTCCAATCTTTATGCCTATTCTTTATCTCTCTTGCTTTATTGCACTGGTTAGACTTCAACGAATAAGTTAAAACTAAAAGTTGAGACTGGTTATTCATGTCTGCTGATCTTTACAGAAAATCGTTTAATATTTTTAGTTGTATATTGTGATGTTGGATGTATAGGTTTTGTAATTCCTTCTATCACTTGAGAAACTTTCCTTCTTGTTCTAATTTCCAGAGTGTTAAGAATGAGTGTTGAACCTGGCCAGCATGGCTCAATGGTTGAGCGTCACCTATGAATCAGGAGGTCAAGGTTCGATTCCTGGTCAGGGCATGGGGGGCATGCAGGAGGCAGTGATCCATGATTCTCTCTCATCATTGATGTTTCTATCTCTTATCTCCCTCTTCCTTCCTTTCTGAAATCAATAAAAATATATTTAAAAAATAAAAAAGAATGAGTGTTGAATTTTATCATTGTTTTCCTATATAAATTGAGGTGTCATATGCTTTACTTCCTTTATTTTATTTATTAACTTAAAATATTTTTATTGATTTCAGAGAGTAAGCAGAGGGAGAGAGATAGGAACATTCTATATAATAAAAGCATAGTATGCAAATTGTCTCCTCAACCGGGAGTTTGTCCGGGAGTTCAACCAGGGGGTGGCCCTGGCCAGCAGCCGGCAGGCGCTAGAGACCCTACCAATGCATGAATTTCGTGCACTGGGCCTCTAGTCAATGAAAAGAGAGAATCATTTATCGGCTGCCTCCTGCATGCCCCCTACTGGGGATCAAGCCTGCAACCCAGGCATGTGCCCTTGACTGGAATTGAACCTGGGACCCTTCAGTCCGCAGGCCGAAGCTCTATCCACTGAGCCAAACCAGCTAGGACTCCTTTATTTTTTTTTTAATATGGCTACATTGATATTTTTTTGGGTATAGGGATGAAGGCTATATGAGCCTTGCATTCCTGAGATAAGCGCAACCTGGTCATGATAACATACTTTTTAATAGCCAGGTTCAATTTGCTAATATTTTATTGAGGGTTTTGCATCTATGTTTTTGAAGGATATTGTTGTTGGTATTTTTATTTCTGATACATTGGTTTCAGGATTATGCTTTCTTCATAAAACAAGTTGTAAAGTGTTACCTTCTCATGTATTTTCTGAGTTTGTGCAAGATTGGTATTTTTTCATTATGTGTTTTTTTTTAATATGTATTTTATTGTTGATAGTATTACATATATCTCCAATTTTCCCTCCTCCCTCCCTCCCCCCGAGGTCTTCACTACCCTATTGCCTGTGTCCATGGGCTATGCATATATTTTTGTAAATTCTTTGGTTTATCTTTTGTCCCCTCATTTCCACATTGGGGTATGTTGATTTGTTCCATGCCTCCATGCTTTGGGTCTTATTTTGTTGGTCAATTCATTTTGTTTATTAGATTACAAAAATAAGTGAGATCATTTAATATTTATCTTTCTCAGATTGGCTTATTTCACTTAGCATAGTACCTTCCAGGTTCATCCATGCTGTCCCAAAAGGGTAAGCGATCCCTCTTTTTTTTTTTTTATAGCTGCATAGTATTCAATTGTTACTAGTAAATGTCCCATAGATTTTTTAATCCATTCATCTACTGATGGGCACTTGAGCTATTTCCAAATCTTAGCTATTGTAAATAATGCTGCTATGAACATAGGGGTGCACATATTCTTTCTGATTGGTGTTTTTAGGTTTTTAGGATATATTCCCAGAAGTGGGATTGGAGGGTCAAATGGAAATTCCATTTATAATTTTTTGAGGAAACTCTGTACTGTTTTCCATAGTGGCTGCACCAATCTGCATTCCCACCAGCAGTGAACTAGTGTTCCCTTTTCTCCACATCCTCGCCAGCACTTGTTTGTTGATTTATTGAGGATAGCCATTCTGACAGGTGTGAGGTGATACCTCATTGTGGTTTTAATTTTCATTTCTCTGATAATTAGTGACTTGGAACATTTTTTCATATGTCTCTTGGCCATTTGTATGTCCTCTTTGGAGAAATGTCTATTCAGGTCTTCTGCCTGTTTTTAAATTGGATTGTTTGTCTTTTGTTGAGTTGTATGAGTATTCATATATTTTGGATATTAATACAATGGATTCCCTTTTCATTTTGATGGTGGTTTCTTTTGTTGCAGAAGCTTTTTATTTTGATGTAGTCTCATTTGTTTATTTTTCCCTTAGTTTTCTTTGCTCTAGGAGATGTATCTGCAAAAATTCTGCTACATGAGTTGTCTGAAATTTTACTACCTATATTTTCTTCTAAGATTTTTATGGTTTCATGCCTTATTCAAGTCTTTTATCCATTTTGAGTTTATTATGTATAGTGTACATTGGTGGTCTGGTTTCATCTTTTTGCATATGTGTCCAGTTTTCCCAGCACCATTTGTTGAAGAGATGGTCTTTAGTCCATTGTATGTTCTTGCATCCTTTGTCAAATACTAATTGACTGTAATAGTGTGGATCAATTCATTGAAACCGTGGAGTTTCTTTATTGGCAGGTTTCAAATCACAAATTTAATTTCTCTGTTGTTTTCTGTTTTATTGATTTCCCCTCCCCCATCTGTATTTCTATTTGCTTTTGCTTTAATTTGCCTATTTTAGATCAGGGGTTGGTTGACTAAGGCCTGTGGATCATAACTGTCTCACTGTTTTTGTATGGCCTGCACACTAAGAATGATTTTTATATTTTCAAATAGTTGGGAAAAGCAAAAGAAGAAAAATACTTTGTTATGTGTGAAAATTATTTAATCATTTGTACGCCATAAGCATCTATAGACACAAGCTGTGGACCTTTTTAAATTAAATTCAAAATATCGTGGCAGTTAACTGGTTAAAATTTAAATTTCAGTGTTCATTTGTTGGAACACTACTCACTTTTTGTGTGTGTGTGTGTCTCAGTGGCTGAGTTGAGTAGTTGTAATAGAGACTATGGATTTCAAAGCCTAAAAATTTTACTTTCTAGCTATTTACAAAAAATTTTTCAACTCCTAAGTTATTGATTTTCGATTTGTATTTAAAAAGCTATAGGATTCTCTCTCAACACTGCTTTAGGTGCAATCTATAAATTTTAATGTGTTATTTGTCATTGATTCATAGTTTGATTCTATTTTTTTTAAAAAATATATTTTATTGATTTTTTACAGAGAGGAAGGGAGAGGGAGAGAGAGTTAGAAACATCGATGAGAGAGAAACATCGATCAGCTGCCTCCTGCACACCTCCCACTGGAGATGGGCCCGCAACCAAGGTACATGCCCTTGACCGGAATCGAACCCGGGACCCTTCAGTCCGCAGGCCGACGCTCTATCCACTGAGCCAAACCGGTTTTGGCAGTTTGATTCTATTTTTGTCAAAGAACATGTGACTTAAAAACCTTGGAAGTAAAAATTTATTACGATTTTATTGCCTAGCATATGATCTGCTTTGATGAATACTTCATACACACTTATAAGTGATGTATATATTACACAGTTGGATGTAGTGTTTAGTGTTCTATAATGCCCTTCTTTATCTCTAATGGTATTCTTATTTTAATGTCTACTTTGTCTCATATTATTAAGCCACATTAACTTTCTTCTGATTTTCTCTTTACGTGATTTTATCTTTTCCTTTTACTTTCAATCTATTAAATTGTGTTTTTCTTAAATACCTTATAGTCAGGAATTTTTTTAGTCCACTGTTCAAATCTCTTGACTTCTAATTGGACTGTTTTGTTCATTTAATATTATTACTTATATGGCTGTATTTTAAGCATTTTGTCTTGATATTTTCTGTTTCTCTCATCTGTCTTTTGATTATTCTTCTGTTTTCGTTTGAATTGAATTTTTAAAATTTTGTTTTCATTGCGTAGTGACTTTTAAGCTCTACCTCTATTTTTTTTTATTTTGTGGTTTTAGTATTAGTTTGCTTAGGTTGACAGTACAAAATACTCTAGGCTAAGTCGTTTAAACAATGAAAATACTGTTTTCTCACAGTTCTGGAGGCTGAAAAGTCCAAGATAATGGTTTTGGCAGTGTTTTCTGTTAAGAGCTATCATCCTGGCTTACAGACCGTTACCACATAGAGGGGGAGAGATTTTCCCAACTTTATGACCTCATTTAACCTTCATTACCACTTCAAGACCCTGTCTTCATATATATTGATAGGTAGTGTTTCAGTATATAATTTGGGAGGGACACAGTTTAATCCATAGCAGTAGTTATAGAGGTTATAATATGCGTCCTTAATTTCTCAAGTAGAATTGAATGAATATATAACAGCTCATGAACAGCTAATGTCCTTATAGTTCATGTCCTTATATATGTTGCTAGAGGCCCGGTGCACGAAATTTGTGCATGGGGGGTGTGTCCCTCAGCCCAGCCTGTACCCTCTCCAATCTGGGACCCCTTGAGGGATGTCCAACTTCCCGTTTAGGTCCGATCCCAATCCAGGACTGCTGGCTCCCAACTGCTCTGCTCGCCTGCCTGCCTTCCTGATTGCCCCTAACTGCCCTCCCCTGCAGGCCTGGTCACCCCTAACTGCCCTCTCCTGCAGGCCTGGTCCCTCATAACTGCTCTCCCCTACAGGCCTGGGTCTCCCCCAACTGCCCTTCTCTGCAGGCCCAGTTGCCCCCAATTTCCCTCCTCTGCTGGCCTGGTCACCCCTAACTGCTCTCCCCTGCAGGCTTGATCACCCCCAACTGCCCTCCCTTGCAGGCCTGGTCCCTCCCAACTGCCCTCCCCTGCTGGCCTGATCTCCCACAACTGCCCTCCCTTGCAGGCCTGGTTCTTCCCAACTGCTCTCCCCTGCTGGCCATCTTGTGGTGGCCATCTTGTGTCCACATGGGGGCAGCCATCTTTGACCACATGGGGGCAGCCATCTTGTGTGTTGGAGTGATGGTCAATTTGCATATTACTCTTTTATTAGATAGGATAAACCCCCAAAACATTATTTTGCTTTTAAGAGTCAGTAGTCATTTAAAGAAGTATAAGAAAAAGTCTTTTATATTTACTCGTGTGTTTATTTTTCCCGGGTCTTTTCATTTGTTCTTGGATATTGGTTCATTTCCTATCAGTCTGAAAAACTTCCTTTAGTATTTTTTTAACTTTTAAAAAATTGAGATGTAATTCACTGTAATAAGTTCATCCTTTAAAGCAGGGGTGGGAACCTTTTTTCTGCCAAGGGCCATTTGGATATTTATATAACACTAAAGGCCTGGTGCACGAAATCGTGCATGGGTGGGGTCCAGCTGGCCTGTCCCAATTGGGACCCATCAGCCCGGGCAGGCCAGGGGGAGGGGCCATGGGCAGGTGGCCCACCAGTCCAGCCCCGCCCCCTGGTCCAACTCCCAGTCGAACTCCTGGTCAAGGGTACAATTTGCATATTAGCCTTTTATTATATAGGATTATTCTCGGGCCATACAAACTTATCTATTTAAAAATTAGCCTGCTATACTTGGTCAAATATTTAATTAACTCACTTCTAGTGCCTTGGCAGGGCCAGACCAACTGATTTTGCAGGCCTCATATGCCCCGCCGGATGTTCCCTACCCCTGCTTTAAAGTGTATATTTCAGTGGTTTTTAGTATATTTACGGAATTGTGTAGCTATGAACACAGTCATTTTCATCCCCCCCAAAACAAACAAACAAACAAACAAACAAACAAACAAACACCCCTGTGCTCTCTAGTCCCGATTTTTTTCTCAGCCATTCATCAACCCCATCTCAATCATCTGTAACCATTAGTCTCCTTTTTGTTTCTTTAGATTTGCCTATTCTGGACATTTTGTATAATGGAATTACATGTAGTTTTTTGCGCTTAGTTTCTTTTACTTAGTGTAATGTTTTCAAAGTTCATCCATGTTGTAGCATGTATCCATATCTCATTCCTTTTATTGCTGAACAATATTGTGTAGATAACACATTTTATTTATCCATTCATCAGTTGATAGACATCAAAGTTTCCACTACTTGGCTATTAAGAATAATGTTGCCATGAACATTTCTGTCAAGTTTTCATGTGGAAACAGTTTTGGATGGCGATAAGCCCATTCTTACCCCTGTTGAATTGTCTTGGCGCTTTTGGCAATTGAAAAATCAATTTATATAAATGTGTGTACTTATTATTAGACTCTGAATTCTGTTCAGTTGATCTGGATATTTAGCCTTAAGCCCATATAACACTGTTTTGATTACTGTAGCTTTGTAGTAAGTTTTGAAATTGGGAACTATGGGTCCTCAGAGAACTGTATATTTTTCAAGATTTTGGGGGCTCTTTTGGGGTCTCTTTCATTTTCTTATTAATTGTAGGGTCAATTTGTCATTTTCCAAAAAAATCCCAGGTGGATCTTGACGTGGGAGATTGTGTTAAAACTGCAGATCATTAAAAAACAAACAAAAAACACTGCAGGTCATTTTCAGGGAATATTGCTGTCTTACCAATATTAAGTCTCCCAGTATATAAACATGGGATATTTGTCCTTTTTTAAAGTCATCTTTAATATCTTCCAGCAATGTTTTGTAGTTTTTTTAGAAAATATTTTTTATTTCAGAGAAGAAGAGAGAGGGAGAGAAAGATAGAAATATCAATGATGAGAGAGAATCATTGATCGGCTGCCTCCTGCAGGCCCCTTACTGGGGATCGAGCCTACAACTCGGGCATGTGCCCTGACTGGGAATCGAACTTGTGACCTCTTGGTTCTCGGTAGTTTTTTTTTTGTGTACCAGTCTTATACTTCTTTGGTTCAGCTTATTCCTAAGTATTTTATTCTTGTTGATTACATACTGCAAATGTAATTGTTTTCTTGATTACATATTGCATATTGCAAATGTAATTGTTTTCTTGATTTTACTTTTGACATTTATTCCTAGTGTGTAGAAATACAATTTGTGTGTGTGTGAATTGATCTTGGATTCTTCAATCTTGCCCAACTAATTTATACCAATAGTTTTTTAGTGGATTTTTAAGAATTGTCTACATAAAAGTTCACATGGTGCTGCGAATGCAGAATTTTACTTCCTTTTTAATCTGGCGGTCTTTTATTTATTTTTCTTGCCTGATTACCTTTGTAGAACCTCTTGTACAATTGAGTGGAAGTGGTGAGAGCTAACATCCTTGTCTTGTTTCTGATCTTAGGCGATAGTATTTCTTGTACAGTCTGAGTTCTCTCAGTTGTCTAAAAATGTCTTCAGGTGTAAAGGCTTCTTTTGCTAGATCCAGAACATTAAGTTGACCCTTTCAATACTTTATGATGGGTGTCATTCTAATGTCTTCTGGCTTCATTATTTCCAATGAATAGTCAGTCTGTTGTTTTCATTGTTGATCCTCCAGTGTAATGTCATTTTTTCCTCCGCTGCTTATAAGGTTTTTCTCTTGGTCTTTAATTTTCAGTGGCCTTACCTTTATGTGCCTACATATGGCTTTCTTTGTATTTGTTCCCCTTGGTGTTTGCTAAACTTCTTGAATATGTGGATTAATGTCTTTAACTTTTGGAATATGTTGATTCATTTTCTTTTCAAATGGTCCTCCTTTTTTCTTCCTTCCATTTTATTCCTTATTTGTCAGATAATTTGTTGTTGTCCCACAGGTCTCTGACACACTTTCTCCCCCCCACCCCCTATTTTTCTGTTTAGGTGATTCACTTTATTAAATTTTAGCTCACCTCACATTTGAGATGTTTAGGATGGGATTGGGCTTGGGATCTAAGCACTAAGAGACTACAAATTCTCTGTTTTCAGGCCAACCTTGCTGCATCACTTCTGCTTATTTTTCAGAAGTCCCCTGGAGGATAATGGGTGGGAATAAGGACTAGTATTCTTTTTGAGGGTCCTCCAGATTCTAGTGTGCTCCTCCTCAGGCATGAAAATAGACTGGGTTCTCTGTGTCCCAACAAAGATCCTTTGCCTATAGTTGCCTTTTTCTCTTTTCACCTGTGCGTCAAGCAGTGTAAATGCTACTCAGTGTTGAAAGCATTAGCAGTCTGTCACCTAGAGAAGGCTGGTTCCTCTCTGAAATTCAGTTCATTTAGACTTGTGTCCAGAGGTCTTCAATGGCTTTAAAAGAAAATTGGATTTTTAATTTATGTAGTGTTTTCTCATTGTTATGGCAGAAGTGATGATCTTTGTGATCGTAAACATTTTAATTTGAAGTGAAAGTCTTCTATTGAAGGATTGTCAAGTAAGGTCAAGATCTTAAGTTGTACAAGGAACAAGTAACTACACAGTAATGTAAATGATTGCTTGTGCATATTTGAGATAAATGAAAGTTTTACAAAGACAGTGACTTTAATTGAGTTAGTGAATAGTTCGAACACATCCTTAAGATACATTGGTACAGTTTATATGCTTTTAATGGTTAATTGGGAGGAAGGGGAAACTAAAAAAACATTTGTGTTTTTTGAAGACTTGTATAAACTCAATCAGCATGGGTCATATGTACTTGCCTTCAACTACCTTTTTATTTTGGAAGAATTCATGTTAGACTTTTTATATTGAAAATAACTTTTCAACTTTAAAACCACTTAGCAATAATGTTGTGAGTATAATAAAAAGACTGCTGGAATGTACATTTTTAAATGGTGAGAGTGTTGTATTTTATGTTACGAATTTTGTCTTAATTTTTAAAAAGGAAAAATCAAGCAGGCAGTTTGTAAAGCTCTTCCTGATATTTAGCGCAATTCTTAATTGCAGTTGACATTTGTTTCCCTTTGTTGGCAACTAGTGGCCGGTGCACGAAATTCTTGCACATTAAAAGGGGATTAATTAGTGGAAATAATTTAATATTGCTGTTTGCCCTTTCTCTATAATGGAAGTGTCAGAGATGAAAGAAAATTAATAAAATGTATATGAAAATCTTCCTCCTGTCAGAGTCTGGGTGCACCACGGGACCCAGAGTCAAGTCCCTGCTCACCCACGTGTGCCTCAAAATCGCGCAAGACCCAGACCTGGCAGGCTCCCTTCTCCCACCCCCCCATTTGGGCTAGATCCAGACCCGGCCGGTCCCACCCTTGTCAAGCCCCGCCAGGCAGGGGGCATGGCCTCAAGTCCCCTGCCCTGGTGCCGGGGCAGGGTGTGTGGCCTGAGGTCCCTCGTCAAGCCCTGCCGGGTGGGAGGCATGGCCTCAGGTCCCCCGGCCTGGGGCAAGGAGAGCAGGCTGAGGTCCCCCGGCCCAGTACTGGGGTGGGAGAGGCACACCTTGAGGTCCCCCGTCAAGCCCCGCTGGGGCGGAGGGCGTGGCCTGAGGTCCCCCGTCAAGCCCTGCTGGGCGGGGGTGTGGCCTAAGTTCCCGTCAGGTCCTGCTAGGTGGGGGGCGTGGCCTGAGGTCCCCCGGCCCGGGTCCAGGGCTGGGGGCATGGCCTGAGGTCCCCAGCCTGGGGCCAGGGTGGGGGGCGCAGTCTGAGGTCCCCTGTCAGGCCCCATAGGGGCCGGGAGGCGGGGCGCAGCCTCAGGTCCTTGCTGATTGCTTGTTAAGTCTTGTTACGGGAACTCGGCCTCCACTGTGGGTGCAGCCAGCTTGTGTTACAGAAACACTGCCCCCCCCCCTGCTGTGGGCGCTGCCAGATTTGTGGCGGAGTGACGGTCAATTTGCATATCCCTTCTTTATTATATAGGAATAGAGGCCTGGTGCACGAAATTCGTGCATGGGGGTCCCTCAGCCCAACCAGCACCCTCTACAATCCAGGAGCTCTCAGGGGATGTCCTACTGATGGTTTAGGCCCACTCCCGTGGTTCTCTGCTCTCTGTGGGGCCTGAGGGTTTCGCTGCAGCCATGGAGATGAAGCCCCCATGCCCTGCTGTCTGTTCTCTACCTGCCGCCGCCATGTGCCATGCGAAGGAAGTCCCAATGTCCTGCAGTGTGCTCTGTCTGCCAGGCCTGGGGGCTTCGCCAACACAGACACACTAAGGAAGCCCCCATGCCCTATTGTTCGGGCTCTGTCTGCGGGGCCTGGGGGTGTTCCCGCCGCCACCTTGCTAAGGAAGCCCCCAAGCCCTGCTGTCTGGGCTCTGTCTGCCATGTCTGGGACTTCCCCACCACTGCCGTGCTAAGGAAGCCCCCAAGCCCTGCTGTCTGGGCTCTGTCTGCTGGTCCTGGAGCTTCCCCGCTGCTGCCGCACTAAGGAAGCCCCCAAGCCCTGCTGTCTGGGCTCTGTCTGCCTTGTCTGGGGGCGGATCCAGCCTCGCCGCTTGGTCCCTGCGAACCCCCACGGGGCTGACAGGCCCAGACGCTGCAACAGTGGTGGAGCGGGGAGGCTGGGTCCGCCCCCTCTGGTGGCGGGTCCAGCCTCGCTGCTCCGGCAGACAGGCCCGGACACTCCAGCAGCGGGGCTGAGGGGACTGGGCGCCGCCATCTTGTGGCTATGGCAGCCACGATTTTTGTTGTGGAGTGACAGTTAATTTGCATATTACTCTTTTATTAGATAGGATTGTTAATCACTGAAGCTCTCTTGAGTTTGATTTTGGTTCAGTGCCAGTTGACTTTCAAAATTGAGTGTATCTGAAAAATACTATCCTATGTAATAAAAGGGTAATATGGAAATTGACTGACCGGCGGAATGACTGGTTGGTATGACGCGCACTGACTACCAGGGAGCAAACGCTCAACGCAGGAGCTGCCCCCTGATGATCAGTGCATTCCCACAGGGGGAGCGCTGTTCAGTGACAACCCCGTTTGATGGCTGGTGAGCTCAGCGGCGGTGGCCGCTCCTGCCTCCGTGGCAACACTACAGTGTCCGACTCATGGCTTAGCCATCAGTTGGACATCCCCAGAGGGCTCCCGGACTGGTAAAGGGCGCAGGCCAGGCTGAGGGGGACAAATGTTGTGCACTGGGCCTCTAGTTGGGAAAATAAGTGTTATAACATTTTGATTTAGTGGTAAGATGGTTGTTTGTTAAAACTTTGCTCTTTATGCCCGGCTAATATGACTCGAGCATCTACCCATGAACCATGAGGTCATGGTTTGATTCTTGGTTGGGGCATGTGCCCAGGTTTTATGCCCGGTTTTCGGGGCTTGATTCTCAGTGGGGGCTTTGCAGGCGGAAGCCAATTGATTTTCTTTCATCATTGATGTTTCTGTCTCTCTTCCTCTCTTTGGAACCAATAAAAAAAAATATATAAAACAAAACAAACAAAAACTTTACTCGTTATTATATATACTAGAGGCCCAGTGCACAAAATTCATGCACTGGGGCGGGGGGGTCCCTCAGCCCGGCCTGCACCCTCTCGCAGTTTGGGAGCCCTCGGCGGACATCCCTCTCATAGTCCAGGATCCCTTGCTCTTCACTGCCTGCCTGCTTGCTGCTGCTTACTGCTTGGCTTGCTGCTCCTTAGCGCTGCCGTGGAGGTGGGAGAGGCTCCCGCCACCTCTGCTGCACTTGCCAGCCTCCAGCCCGGCTTGTGGCTGAGCAGCGCTCCCCCTGTGGGAGCGCACTGACCACCAGGGGGCAGGTCCTGCATTGAGCATCTGCCCCCTGGTGGTCAGTGCACGTCATAGTGACTGGTTGTTCCACTGTTCAGTCAATTTGCATATTACCCTTTTATTATATAGGACTAGAGGCCCAATGCACGAAGATTCGTGCAAGAATGGGTCTTCCTTCCCCTGGCTGCCGGCACCGCCGTAGCTCTGGCCCGGAACTGTCTTTCCACCTTCCCATGCTGCCCAGAGGCCCAGAGTGGCTGGGGCAGTCCAGAATGCCTGCGTCGTTGCCATGGCGACGAATTGAAGTGTCCCACCCCCGGCTGCTCAGCGCCTGTGTATGCAAATTAACCCGCCATCTTTGTTGGGTTAATTTGCATACTCACTCCTGATTGGCTGGTGGATGTTGCGAAGGTATGGCCAATTTGCATCTTTCTCTTCTATTAGTGTAGATACTTTTGTGAGAAATTGACAGAGAATATAAAAGTGTGGTGTTGATAAAGTGCTTTTGAGATCCTTATGTTCTACAAAGTGTTTCTCTTACAAAATCTGTTACTTGGTTTTCAAAAACCTTTTGTTTTTCTCTCATTTATGGAGGTCTTATTTATGTCCTTTTTAACCCTCCCTTCCCTGTCTCTCCAGACATGTTGCCAACAATTTTGAAGACAGTACCCATGTAGCATCACCAGTAGACCCAAATGGAAACTTCAATGTTGTCATTAAAGAGGAACCTCTAGATGATTACGACTATGACCTTGGTGAGTTTCCAGAAGGGGTCACTGTGAAACAAGAAGAGACGGATGAGGAAACAGATGTATACTCAAACAGTGATGATGATCCTATACTAGAGAAACAGCTGAAGAGGCACAATAAAGTTGATAACCTAGAAGCTGACCATCCGTCTTCTAAATGGCTACCAGATAGCCCATCAGGTGTTGCTAAAGCTAAAATGTTCAAATTAGACGCTGTAAAGATGCCAGTAGTTTGTCTGGAGCCCTGTGCTGTCACCAAAAGCACAGTGAAGATTTCTGAACTCCCTGATAACATGCTTTCTACATCTCGGAAGGATAAATCTGTGTTGACAGAATTAGACTATTTGCCTACGTACATTGAAAATTCCAATGAGGCTGGCTTATGCTTAGGCAAGGAATCAGAAAATGGTCTTAGAAAATATTCACCAGATCTCAGAGTGGTACAAAAATATCCTTTACTTAAAGAGCCTCAATGGAAATATCCTGATATTTCTGACTGCATGAATACAGAAAGAATACTTGACAGTTCGAAGAGTCCAGCTGGGGACTCATTTTTAGCAAAAGAGGACTTGGGCAGAAAGAAAACAACTGTGCTTAAGATTTCCGCAGCTTCCAAGACTGTAAATACTAATCAGAATGCCCCTACAAATGTCAGTGGAAAAAGAGGAAGGCCACGAAAATTGAAACTCTCTAAGGCAGGGCGACCACCTAAAAACACGGGAAAATCTTTAACTTCTACAAAGAGCATTCCTATGGGCCCTGGGAGTACCTTTCCAGATGTGAAGCCTGATCTGGAAGACGTGGATGGTGTTCTCTTTGTTTCCTTTGAATCGAAGGTAAGATTGTTATTTCAGCATTCTTTTTAAGGCCAAATAATTATTATTGAATTGTATACCTGGCTGATAACCAATTTACAGTCTAGTTTTTTTGAATGCATCCATTATGTGAGGAGGGTGTGTGCATGGGGAACTGAGTGTCTCCAAAATGTTTAGTTTAGTTAATAGGTATCACAATATTTTGTGTGAGTGAACATAACAATTTATGTCTGCTTTTTGAATGTTAGAGGGAAGGCACATGTTGTATGTGGGTGGGTGGGAAGAGATTAGCCAAATAATTTATATGCTTACTAGAGGCCCAGTGCACAAAATTCGTGCGGGGGCGGGGTGCCCTCAGCATAGCCTGCACACTCTCCAATTCGGGACCATCCCTCTCACAATCCGGGACCACTGGCTCCTAACTGCTCACCTGCCTGCCTCCCTGATCACCCCTAACTGTCCCCCCTGATGGCCTGGTCACCCCCAACTGCCGGCCTGGTCGCCCCCAACTGCCTCCCCCGCCCCACCAGCCTGGTCGCCCCTCACTGCCCCCCTCTGTCGGCCTGGTCACCTCTAACTGCCCCCCCCCACTCCCAACGGCCTGGTCACCCCACGTAGCCTGCTGCTCAGTCGTTTCGTCAGTCCTTACTAACCCCCCTGCCGGCCTGGTCACCCCACGCAGCCCGCTGCTCAGTCATTTGGTGACCCCTCACTAACCCTCCTGCTGGCCTGGTTGCCCCACGCAGCCTGTTCAGTTGTTTGTTCGGTTGTTTAGGTTGCGATGGTTGCTTAGGCTTTTATATATTATATAGAGATATGCATAACCCATGGACACAGATAATAGTGTGGTGAAGGCCTGGGGGCAGGAGGCTGGTGCGGGCTAGAAGAGGTCATTGGGGGGAAAATGGGACATTTGTAATGCTTTCAACAGTAAAGATTAAAAAAAATTTTGTCTGCTTTGATATGAATTTATGATTTTTGTGCAGTGTAGCTGGAATTTAAAAAATATTCAGATCTTAACTGGAATTTTCATTATTATGGACTTTAAAAAGGCATAAGTACATGAAAAGTTTACTAACTTTTTTGGGACACCTTATCCCCTGATTTTTTTTTTAATTATATTTTTTTACTGATTTCAGAGGAAGGGAGACAGAGATAGAAATATCAGTGATTAGAGAGAATCATTGATCGGCTGCCTCCTCATGCCCTTCTCTGGGGATCAAGCCGCAACCCAGGCATATGCCCTGATCTCCTGGTCCACAGGTCAAAGTTCAACCACTGAGCCAAGCTGGCTGGGCTCCCCAGATTGTTTTTTGCGTTTGTTTTTTTTTTTGTTGTTAGTCCTCACCTGAGGATATTTTTTCCATTTATTTCTTTTTAAGAGAGAGAGAGAGAGAGAGAGAGAGAGAGAGAGAGAGAGAGAGAGAGAGAGAAATATCAATGTGAGAAAGACACATCCATTGTTGCCTCCCACATGGGCTTCGACCAGGACGGGGATCAAATCTGGAACCCAAGTATGTGCCCTTGACCTGAAATCGAACCGGAGATCCTTCGGTGTCTGGGCCCACGCTCTAACAACTGACCTATACTGTCCAGTACCATCCCCTGATTTTTATCAGGAACAGCAGAGTGCCATTGGAGAAACAAATATTAATGGTCTTATTAATTATGCTGTTTTACACATCAATGGTTTTTTTATTTTATTCCTACTTTTTAACTAGGTTATTTTTTGTTTAGATTTTTATAGAAGCCAAATCTATAGTTCTAAATTGGCTACACAGAGGTTGAATTCTTTCTACTGGGCCTTAAGCTATCTTTATGTAGTCTATCTTTATGTAAACTTTAAGAAATCTTTATGCAAATTGGTATAATATAGTTTAGATCAGTTAGTTGAATATATTCAGATAATTTGCTTTCTTTTTTGTTCTTCTGATTATTAAAGTGATATAATGTAGAACATTTAGGAAATATCAAAATGTATCAAAACGAAAAATGTTTCTGGTTTACTTTTAAACTTTTAGAAGTGATTTGAGCTACATTTTTGTTTTATATATAGGAAGCTCTAGACATTCATGCAGTTGATGGGACAACAGAAGAGCCCTGTAGTCTTCAGGCATCAACCACAAATGACCCAGGTATTATATAATGACATAAAAAGAGAGACATATTTGGGGTTTGGCTCTCGAAATGAAAGATGCAATGTTCATTTTTCTGTAGTACATACTATTCTACTTCATCATTATTTGTTTTCTGAATAGGTTGCAGAGCAAGAATTTCCCAGTTGGAAAAAGAATTGGTAGAAGATTTGAAAGCCTTGAGGCATAAGCAAGTGATACATCCTGGTCTTCAAGAAGGTAATCCTCCTATATAATAAAAGGCTAATATGCAAATTGTCCCCTTGGGAGTTTGACTGACTGGGAGTTCAGCCGCTTGCTGTGATATGTGCTTATCACCAGGGGGTGGCGCGGAAGGGAGGAAGGCCCCGGCCAGCAGCCGGTAGCCAGGGGAAGGAAGGCCCTGATCGGCCCTGATCACCGGCCAGGCCTAGGGACTCAACCTGTGCACGAATTTTGTGCACCGGGCGTTTAGTATTTTCTAAAAAAAAAAAAAAAATGTGTTCGCTTTCTCCTTTCTTTCCACTTGCTTTCCCCTCTTATGCCCTTTCTGTTTCTCCTTCCTCCCTTTTCTGTTTTACCTCCTTTCCCCGCATCCTTGATTTCATTTATTTTCAGTGCCTCTCTTACCTTGCATTTTTCTCTTTTCTCCCTCCATGATTTCCCCACTTAACTTAAAAACATTTCTAGGCCTTTTATATCCTAAGAGAAACCCTATTCTGTAGACACTGTCTCATCTTTGTGAAACATATCTTATGCATTAAAAAATGTATCAAAGAAAGTGGTGTTTTCTCTTGGCTTTCTTATAATACAGTGTTTTCCTTCCTATGTCTCATCTTTTAAATTTTGACTGCTTTTGTTCTTGTGAGTTTTTTTGGGTGGGGAGGTATCTCTGTTTTGTTGTAATGGAGTATCTTGGCCTTGATTATGTTGCTAAATCCTTTTTCTAAAATAGTGAAATCTATTACACTTATTGCTGTTGTAGTAACTACTGATTTTTCCATTTGTAATGTAAATAAAAGATTGTAAGCCATGTCCCAATTTTTAGTTTCTTATATCTTTAATTTAAGGTATGCTTCTTGGAGTAGTTTATTGAGTTTTTGATTGTTAGTCCATTTTCTTTTCAAAGCACTGTCTGGCTGATTTATATTATATGGTAGATCATTTATTTGAGAGTGTAAGCATTACCTGCAGACAAACAGAAGGTTGATATATAAAATGATCATTTTATTTCTAAATCAAATGGTAATATTTGAAGAACTTCTGCTTCACTTGTTTTGACAGTGTGATATTAAAATGTGCAAATCTCAATGCAAGTGGACTGGGTACTATGGATTTTAATGGACAGTCACAGTCATATCATGTTAGGCTTGACTGATAATAACATTTGCTATTGTTGTTTTTTTTTATTATTTATTTTTATTTTTTACAGAGAGGAAGGGAGAGGGATAGAGAGTTAGAAACATCGATGAGAGAGAGACATAGATCAGCTGCCTCCTGCACACCCCCTACTGGGGATGTGCCCGCAACCAAGGTACATGCCCTTGACCGGAATCGAACTCGGGACCCCCCAGTCCGCAGGCCGACGCTCTATCCACTGAGCCAAACCAGTTAGGGCAACATTTGCTATTGTTTATTGTCAGCTTTCACTTCTGCTATTTTCTCTAAATAATATTCTCTTTCTCCTATCAGTTAACTTACCCTTTAAGTTTATTTCCCATCCCACTTACACTTTTTGTTAGTTAGGTAGTCTGATAATGTATAAATATTAAACATTTATATTGTGTTTTTTAACCTAATTTCAACATAAGATTTTGTCTTAGCTCTATAGTTGAATATATCAGTGATCCCTGCCAGTGTTTTGCTCTGGTTTGTTTGCCTATTATTTCCTTGTTGGCTAATATTTGAGTTTTTTCCTTTCCTTATAGACGTTTGAGTCAAATCTGTAATTTTTTCCTTTATGTAAAGGAGCTTCAAAGTCAAATGCTTATGGAAACTAAGCAGGAAACATAAATAAAGTGAAATTAGCCCAGGTCCTGGGTGCCTGAGGGAAGCCGGTACTGGCAGCCAGGGGAAGGAAGGCCTACTCTTGTACAAATTTCGTGCACTTTGCTTTTCTACTAGCTGAAAAGTTTTATTTAGAAAATGAACACTTAAAAATATTTTTGAGCTAGAAAAAGCTTGAAAACCTTGCAAAGCTTTTGGAGCTTGCTTTGAAATTGTGGAGGAAATGTAAATTAAGCCAGAGGAAATGTTTTTATTGTAGTTGCTAAAATAAAGTTTATTTTAATTTTTAAAAAATTTATCTTTATTATTGTAAGTATTACAGATGTCCGCTTTGTTTTTTGTTGTTGTTTTCCCCATTGACCCCCATCCTCCCTGCACCTGCCCCTCCCAAGCCTTTGCCACACTATTGTCTGTGACCGTGGGCTATGCATATCTATATATATAAAAGCCTAAGCAACTATTAGGAACTGATGACCGGCCATTAGCTATTATGCATACTGACCACTAGGGGGCAGATGTTCAACACAGGAGCTGCTGCATGGTGGTCAGTGCATTCCCACAGCCAACCTCCTGCGGCCAGCCAACCTCCTGCAGTCCCTCCCCCTGCCGGCTCCAATCGGAACTGGGCAAGACACCCTTGATCATCCCTGATCGCCGGCCGGGCCGAGGGACCCCATCCGTGCATGAATTCATGTAGCGGGCCTCTAGTATGCATATAAGTTCCCTGGTAAATCCCCCCCTCCACACACATACCCATCCCCTACCTTCCCTCTGAAATTCATCAGTCTGTTCATGGTTCTAGGTCTCTGGATCTATTTTGTTCATCAGTTTATAAAATAAGTCTCTTAATGTTGTTTTTCACAGTACTATATTTTTCTGTTTCTTAAATTTTTTTACTACATACAAATTGAGATTTATTTTTTAGTCTATCAACCTGTAATTACGGTGTTTTTAAACTTTAAAAGTATTTTTTGTTAAAGCATTTCTATTTCATTGCTACTAAGTCAATTCTATGTCAATTTGTAAATCTTTTATTTTAGGTAAGTTTTAGATTTGCAGAAAAATGGGGAACATAGTACAGGGAGTTTCCTTGTACTCTACAGTTTCCTCTATTAACATCTAACATTAGTGTAGTAGTACATTTGTTAGAATTAGTGATCCACTATTGATATTATTATTAAACTAAAGTTCATACTTTATTCACATTTCCTTAGTTACCTTTTTCTGTTCCATAATCCCATGTAGGAAATCACATTACATTTAGTAGTCATGTCTCCTTAGGATACTCTTGGCTGAAATGGTTTCTCAGACTTCCTTTGTTTGTAATGACCTTGACAATTTTGAGGTCAAGTATGGGTCAAGTATTTTGTAGAATGTTCTTCAGTTGGGATCTGTCTGATATTTCATGGTTAAACTGGGTTATATGTTTGCGGGAGGAGGACCACAGAAGATAAAGTGACATTCTCATCTCGTTATATGAAGGTTACATATTATCAACATGATTTTTGTCACTGATCTTTTCCATGCTGTACTCTTTGGAAGGAAGTCACTGAGTAGGAAATTTGCTTCACTTTCTTAAGGGTGAAGTATCTGCATAAATTATTTGGAATTCTTCTGTACCAGAGATTTGTCTTTTCACCTCCATTTTTTTATTCATGCACTTATTTATATCAATACTAGAGGCCCAGTGCAGGAAATACATGCAAGTGGCTCGGCCCTCGCAGCCCCATGTAGCCCCTTGCAGCCTCGGCCGGCCCTTGCAGCCCCGGCTTCATCCAGAAGGTTGTCCGGACGGTGGTTCTGCTATTCATATTAGTATATTAGCTCTTTATCATATAGGATAGACTCATCAATCTTAATGTTAAATTTCTTTATGACAGTCTTTTCAGAGCTCTCTGCCTCTTTTTAGTTATTAAAAAATATTCTGGCCTGGCCAGTGTGGGTCAGTGGTTGAGCATTGACCTATGAACCAGGAGATCATGGTTCAATTCCGTCAGGACACATGCCCAGGTTGCGGGCTCGATCCCCAGTAGGGGGGTGCATACAGGACGCATCTGTGATGTTTGTATCTCTCCCTCTCCCTTTCTCTCTCTGAAATCAGTTTAAAAAACATAAAAATATATTCTGAATATAGTGTTAAATGGATAGCTAGATTTTTTTATGTATGTATCTGCTTTTCTGTTCTTTGTTGGCTATTTACATAGATGTTTTCCCCTTCAGTGTGTTTTTTGTGGATGCTTTATATTTTCAGTAGATTTAGCTAGAGGCAGGCTTTTTTGCTACAGTTTATTCTTACCTGACTTTGAATCTAAAGATATTTTTCTCACTTCTATCTGTATGGTTTGTTTTTTTTTTTGCAATGATGTGATAATATATCTTTATGAAGTGTCTCCTAAAATGCCAAAAAGTCAAAACCATTTAGGAGTATAATTTTGTTTAAACTGTTATATGTGGAAAGGATTTTATTGGGGGGATAATGCTTTCTATGAATTAACTATCTTTTTTTTTTTTAACTTATTTTCTGTAAGCTAAAGTTATTCATATGAAACCAACTAAGTTTAGGTCTCTCGTATATGTTACTTGGGGAAGGAATTTTTTGCAGGACAAACATTTCAGGATAGCCTCAATAAGCTAAATTGAGAATTACTTTGAAGAGTGTTTTTGTGTCATTGATCTCTACTTTTAGGGCTTTAAAAAAATTAATGTGTATATTTAAAATAAATTAGGTTTTTTTGTTTTTAGGAGTTGGTATCACTTTTGGGAGAAGGTAGCAGTTCCAAATACAAGTTAATGCAGAAAAGAAAATATGTAGGAAAAACAGTTTCTAAATATATTGTAAGGGTCTAGATTTTGCCTGCCTATCAACTTGGTTGTGTGGGTACATTTTAACAACTTAATTCTTTTTTTCCTACCATCAATGTAGTCAGCTGGTAGTTTTTATTAATAATAATAATAGAGTATTTTTTTTTTTTTTCTTCTGAAAGCACTATAGCATTTCATTTTATTCTTTGTTTAGGATTCAGTTCTCAACTTGAATTTCTGCAGTATCTTGCTTTCTGGTTCCACTCTGCTCTCTCTTCCTACCTTTCCTAGTTAATTCCTATTCATTCTAATTTAAGAATTACACCCTCTGAAAACGTTTACCGGATTACCAATTCCCTTGGGCTTTTCAATTGTCATTGCTTTTTGTTTACATCTCATAGAACTTATTTACCCTATTATAACTACTAATGAGTCCACTGGAAAAATCACAAAAAGGCCCCTTGTAGGTCTGGGAAATGTCTTTTATCTTTATCACCATCTGTATGATAGAGTATTTCACAAAGAAGGTTTAGTAAAATTCTTAAAACATAAAACCCAGTGTGGTGGGTTGATATTTATTTTACTGATGAGTAAGCTAAAGCTAACAGAAGTTTAGACTAAGATAAGATTAGAAACTAGTTGTTTTGATTCATAATCTTATTTTCTCCCCAGTTGATATAGAAACATGAAGAAAGAATGTTTTATTTTATTGATGTTAGTTTTACTCACATGGTGTGATTAAATAAAATAAAATTTATTTTAAAGAACTAAAATTGCAAACTAAAACACAATAGCCGTCTTTTGTTCAGGTAAGTTATATTTGGAGGATACATACTAGTAAATAAGCCATAATAATTTGTAATTTACCTAATGTCTTTACCTTTTAGGCAACTAGCACAATGTAAGCTTTTTATTGGAAACCTTTTTATGACTTTTAATGGTTATTACTATGACACTTAATACTTTGAATTCCTTTTAGCTTCAATTAGTTAAAATTTTAAGTTAAATACTTTCCCACTTAATAATATGAAGCTAGTAATTCACAAATGAGTAAATCCAAATTAGAAGATTGTCACTAGTAATAGAAAAATGCAAATTTAAGAAAATAGGATATAATTTTATACCAGTAAGATTGGAACAATTTAAAAAAAAAATTTTTTTTTTAATATATTTTATTGATATTTTACAGAGAGGAAGGGAGAGGGATAGAGAGCTAGAAACATCGATGAGAGAGAAACATCGATCAGCTGCCTCCTGCACACCTCCTACTGGAGATGTGCCCGCAACCAAGGTACATGCCCCTGACCGGAATCGAACCTGGGACCCCTCAGTCCGCAGGCCGACGCTCTATCCACTGAGCCAAACCGGTTTTGGCTGGAACAATTTTTAAAGTTCAGTGATATCATGCACTACTGGAGTGATTATAAATTGAGAGTAATTTGGCACTATCTAGAGCACAGATTCCCAGCTATTGTATTTTTGCACATGTTGTTCCATAATTATGTGACAGGTATGCTCTTTTTTTAATGTTTTTATTGATTTTATCTTTTTTAAAGTATATTTTTATTGATTTCAGAGAGGAAGGGAGAGGGAGAGAGATAAAACATCAATGATGAGAGAATCATTGATCGGCTGCCTCCTGCACACCTCCCACTAGGGATCGAGCCCACAACCCAGGCATGTACCCTTGACCGGAATCGAACCCAGGACCCTTCAGTCCACAGGCTGATGCTCTATCCACTGAGTCAAACCGGGTAGGGCAGGTATGCTCTTAATATACTTATCTTAGAGTGGCCAGGCAAGACCAAGGGAAATTATTAGCTATAGAGCTGGTTGCCTCCAGCCACTGGTTGCCTTGTTTATTTCAGTTTGTTATATAATTATCATTTTCTTATATGCCCTTTAGTAACTTTAAGTTAGAATTCTTAGTTGCAAACATCAGAATCTACTCTACAAATGAAATAGAATATGAATTTATTTTATTATTATTTTTTAAAATCTTTATTGTTTAAAGTATTACAAATGTCTCCTTTTCCCCCCATTGACCTTTTCCTGGACCCTCCCACCCTCCCAGCACATGCCCTCATCCTCCTAGTGCAGGGGTGGGCAAACTTGTTGACTCGAGGACCACAATGGGTTCTTAAACTGGACCGGAGTGCCGGAACAAAAGCATGGATGGAGTGTTTGTGTGAACTAATATAAATTCAAAGTAAAGGAGCCGAGGGGAGAGCAAGAGAACCCTCCGCTCTTTTGGTTCTGCGGGCCGGATAGAACAGCCGAATGGGCCGGATCTGGCCCGCGGGCCGTAGTTTGCCCACGGCTGCCCTAGTGTCTGTGTCCATTGGTTATGCTTATATGCATGCATACAAGTTCTTTGGTTGATATCTTACCCACCCACTCCTCCCCCCCCTTCCTCTCAACTGTCTTCCCTCTGAGGTTTGACAGTCTGTTTGATGCCTCTCTGTCTTCTGGATCTATTTTTGTTCATCAGTTTATGTTGTTCATTATATTACACAACTGAGTGAGATCATGTGGTATTTATCTTTCTCTGACTGACTTAGCTTAGCATAATGCTCTTCATGTCCATCCATGCTGTTGCAAATGGTAAGAGGTCTTTCATTTTTACAGCAGTGCATATTCCATTGTGTAGACGTACCACAGTTTTTTAATCCAGTCATCTCTGCTGATGGGCACTTAGGCTGTTTTCAAATCTTAGCTATTGTAAATTGTGCTGCTATGAACATAGGGGTGCATATATCCTTTCTGATTGGTGTTTCTGATTTCTTGGGATATATTCCTCGAAGTGGGGTTACTGGTTAGTTTTTTGAGGAAACTCCATACTCTTCTCCACAGTGGCTGCACCAGTCTGCATTCCCACCGGCAGTGCACGAGGGTTCCTTTTTCTCCACATTCTTGCTAGCACTTGTCATTTGTTGATTTGTTAATGATAGCCATTCTGACAGGTGTGAGATGGTACCTCATTGTGTTTTGATTTGCATCTCTCGGATGATTAGTGACTTTGAATATGTTTTCATATGTCTCTTGGCCTTCTGTATGTCCTCTTTCAAAAAGTGTCTATTTAGGTCGTTTGCCCATTTTTTGAATGGATTGTTTATCTTCCTTTTGTTAAGTTGTATGAGTTCCTATAGATTAAACCCTTATCTGATATGACATTGGCAAATATGTTCTCCCATGCAGTGGGCTCTCTTGTTGTTTTGTTGTTGGTTTCTTTTGCTGTGCAGAAGCTTTTCATTTTGATGTAGTCCCATTTGTTTATCTTTCTTTAGTTTTCATGTCCTAGGAGCTGTATCGGTAAAGATATTGCTACAACATGTGTCTGATATTTTGCTGCCTGTGGATTCTTCTAAGATTTTTAAGGTTTCCCATCTTACGTTTAAGTCCTTTATCCATTTTGAGTTGATTTTTGTGTATGGTGTAAGTTGGTTGTCTAGTTTCATTTTTTTGCATGTATCTGTCCAATTTTCCCAACACCATTTATTGAAGAGACTGTCTTGACTCCAGTGTATGTTGCCTTCTTTGTCAAATATTAATTGAGCACAATGGCTTGGGTTGATTTGTGGGTTCTCTGTTCTGTTCCGTTGGTCTGTATGTGTGTTCTTGTGCAAGTACTAGGCAGTTTGGAGAATAGTGGCTTTCTAATATTGCCAGGGGTCTTGTTCCGGCATTAAGAAGGGTTCAGCAATCTGGAGAAAGGCTGTGTGAACTGAAGTAAGAGTCCAGAGATGAAAGATAATTTTGAAAGGCATTGGGGTGGGGGTCAGAGGAGCCTAGCTAAAGAAACCAAGTTCTTGTCTCAGGATCCCTTGCTTTTTATTAACACAATTTGTCCCAAGGCAAGGTGGAGATAGACACTTCAAATAGGGTTTCGTCTACAGCATCCATTGTCAGATTGGGGAATAGCCTATAGCTGTTCAGGTGTTTGGCCAGTAGGAGGCAATAACATGTAGATTAAGATGCCCTAAGCTGTCTGGCAGCAAACAATCAATTTAATTCATCCTTTTCAGGTTTGGGGAAATGCCTTTGCCATTTCCAACAGGCAGTAACATATGTGACTTGGCCCTTGTTGAGTCCCCAAGTTCCATCAACCTTTTGATGAAACTATTGCAATTATGACATGCTGGAATTGGCTTTCGGCATAATATAGCTTGATATCTGGTGTTGTGATCCTTCCAACTTCGTTCTTTCTCAGGATTGCTGCGGCTATTCGGGGTCTTTTTTTACTCCATATGAATTTTTGGAGAGTTGTTCTAGGTCTGTGAAATATGCCGTTGTATTTTAATGGTGATTGCATTGAAGTTATAGATTGCTTTGGGTAGTATGGACATTATAATGATGTTGATTCTACCAATCCATGAACACGGTATAGAATATGAATTTATTAAAGAATATCAGATGACTTACAGAATCTCCTGAGAGGCCAGAGAAACAGATTGTACGAATATGTAGTTGAGAAAAATACTCAAATTACATTCCCAGTCTGCTCATACAAGCAGTCTCACAACATTGGACAGTCACCACCATTGTCAATGTGGACACTGAACACAGAATACTACAGCTAGGATCTTGGTTACTTTTATCTCTAAAAGTTCTTTCTTTGACCAAAAACTGTCACTCTCATTTACGTAATTATACACAGTATTTCTTTCCTTGTGGTCCTCTCTTCTAAATTGAAGTCTTTTATGGATGCATCTGATTAGCAAAACCCATGTCTCATGTCTGCACATAAATTGCAAGAGAAGTTGGAAAGGCGCAGCTGGCATGGCTGAGTGGTTGAGTGTCGACCTATGAACCAGGAGGTCACTGTTTCGATTCCCAGTCAGGGCACATGCCTGGGTTGCATGCTTATCTCCAATAGGGGGTGTGCAGGAGGCTCTCATCATTGATGTTTCTGTTTCTCTCTTTCTCCCTTTCTCTCTCTGAAATCAATAAAAATATATTTTTTAAAGAGAGAGAAGTTGGAAAGTAGTTTTTCTAATACCTGCCTTAAAGAGGTAGGATTTATAGTGGGGAAAAGGAGCAGCTGTATAGGAAGGGTGTTAAAAATATATTGGGCAGCCACAAATATGCCAAACATTTAATACAATTGAAAGACCAACTTATGCTATTATATAGCATCTCTTCTTCTGGTGAAATGGCATAAGGAAAAGCTAAAAACATTAGAGAAAAGCTTTTATACATGGTCACATGTGTGATGTACATCCTTGTAGAAGATATACAATTATACTGTAGCATTGTTTATAATAATTAAAAATAGGAAACAACTATCTCATTGACAGAAGAATGGTGAATAAATTGGAGTATATTTTATAATCTGGAGTAGTGTATAACTGAAAATAAATGATTGAGAGATAAATCTGTCAACATGGACAAATCTTAGATGTAAATTGTTAAGCAAAAAAAGGTAAAAGTATATGTAAAATAACTACTTTCCCAAAAGATTGCCTCTTAACCTACAAATAAGTCGTAATATTTATAGGCTCAATTAACCATAAATATAATTAATAATAACTAGAGAATTAGTAGCCATAAACAGGGAGTAAGCTCAGTCTATGGGAAGTTTGTATTAGAGGTCCTAGAAAGTCTCTGGAACACAAAAGGTTAAAAGCACAAAAGATCTGAATTCTGCTCTATTTGTGTATTATCTGTTGTTGCTTAGCAGATTACCACAAACTTAGCACCTTAACACATGTTTATTATCTCGTGGTTTCAGTAGGTCAGAATCTGGCATGGCTTAACAGGGTCCTCTGCTTAGGGTCTCACAAGATTATAATCAAAAGTTAGGCCTGGTTTCTCATTAGAGGCTTGAGTGGGGAGGGATTTTTTCAGTTTTTCTGAGGTTGTTGGCAGAATTTATATCCTTGCAGTTCTAGCAAAATGGGTGATACATTTATTCTTACATTATTACATATATATAATCATGTATATCCCATCCCTTTGGCACATTCCATTGCTTGGAAACAAATCAGAGGCTCTGCCTATACTCAAGGAGGGAGGAGGATTATACAAATACATAATACCAGGAGGTGAGGATCATGGGGTCACCTTAAAGTCTCTTTGCCATTTAAAATTTTTATTTTATCATTTTACTCTGCACTATCTTCTTTATCTTTGTTATTTCTCCCCCCGCGCCCCCCCCCCCCCCACCCAAAGGTTAAAAACCCCCAATATGATTTGTGGTCCTTTTTTTCTTATAGTGGGCTTAAAATTGAATTCAGTGGATCCTACAATGAGTATTGATCTTAAATACTTGGGAGTACAGCTACCTTTGGCTCCAGCTGCTAGCTTTCCTTTCTGGAACCTTACAGGAACCAACCCTGCTTCTCCTGGTGAGTGCATCGCATTTATGAAGTCAAACAAATTTGTGAATATAAATGAAAAGCTACCTTTGTTAGAGACAAAGTATGTTTTGGATAGTTTAGGGTAGATCTTTTATCTAGTGGCATAGTCTTAATGATTTATACATTTCATATAAAGTCTTAATAATTAATTAGATATTAAATATTGACTTACTAGGATTTTTCATCTCTTTTACTTTTTCTTTTATAGATGCTGGATTTCCCTTTGTATCTAGAACAGGAAAGACCAATGACTTCACCAAGATAAAGGGATGGAGGGGAAAGTTTCATGGAGCTTCTGCATCTAGGAATGAAGGTAATCAGCTTTTTAAAAAATTACAAATATGTTCTGAAACATGCAACCACAGCCTTTGTTAAAAGTAAGCCTTGGTTATTTTTCTTCATCTCTTTTCATGCTTTAAAATAAACTGAAAATAATTGTCTTGCTGATATTTGTTTATTCTCCTTGTTCCCATGACTCTGATCCTGGGGATCAGTCCTTAACCACGTCAGGCTTAAATAATTCTTGCAGCCTTTTTAAACTGCACTTCCTTCCTCCCTCCCTCCCTCCCTCCCTCCCTCCCTCTCTCTCTCTCTCTCTCTCTCTCTCTCTCTCTCTCTCTTTCTTTCTTTCTTTTAAATATATTTTATTGATTTTTTTACAGAGAGGAAGGGAGAGGGATAGAGAGCTAGAAACATCAATGAGAGAGAAACATCGATCAGCTGCCTCTTGCACACCTCCTACTGGGGATGTGCCTGCAACCAAGGTACATGCCCTTGACTGGAATCGAACCTGGGACCCTTCAGTCCACAGGCCGACGCTCTATCCACTGAGCCAAACCAGTTAGGGCTTAAACTGCTCTTTCTTTCTGTTATTCCCACAGTTACAAAAAGCATCATTCTCAGGCATTATTTCAGAACTATATACTTCAGAGTGTATAGTGATTCCTAATAGCATTATACTTCAAAGTAAACTTCTAATCCAAGCATATTTACTGTATCCCTATTGATTTCCTTTTCCCAATTCACTGGTTGGCAGTTTACACTCTAACCAGATAAATTTATTTGTTCAAAATAGTTTTTCTCATCTTTGAATCTTTTTATAGTGCTATAATAGTGCTCTCTACTAAATTTGCTTTTTCATTCTTTAAAAACTAAATTTTTGGGGGGGGGCGGTTTCATCCTCACCCAAGGCTATTTTTTCCATTGATGTTTTAGAGAGAATAGAAGGGAGGTAAGAAAGGGGAGGAGAGAGATAGAGAGAGAGAGAAATAGGGAGAGAAACATCCATGTGAGAGAGATATATTGATTAGTTGCTTCCTGCATGCAGCCGGACTGGGGTTGGGGATCAAACCTGCAACACAGGTACGAGCCCTTGATCAGGAATCAAACCAGCTACTGCTCCTCTTCAGTACTCGGGCTGATGCTGTAACCTTTTTTTTTTTTTTTTTAAATCTTTATTGTTCAGATTATTACAGTTGTTCCTCGTTTTTCCCCCCAAAGCTCCCCTCCACCCAGTTCCCACCCCACCCTCTGCCCTTACCTTCCCTCACTGTCCTCATCCATAGGTGTATGATTTTTGTCCAGTCTTTTCCCACACCCCCACACCCCTTTCCCCCCGAGAATTGTCAGTCCACTCCCTTTCTATGCCCCTGATTCTATTATATTCACCAGTTTATTCTGTTCATCAGGTTTTTTATTCACTTGATTTGTAGATTCACTTGTTGATAGATATGTATTTGTTGTTCATAATTTTTATCTTTACCTTTTTCTTCTTCTTCTTAAAGAATACCTTTCAGCATTTCATATAATACTGGTTTGGTGGTGATGAACTTCTTTAGCTTTTTCTTATCTGTGAAGCTCTTTATTTGCCCTTCAATTTTGAATGATAGCTTTGCTGGGTAGAGTAATCTTGGTTGTAGGTTCTTGCTATTTATCACTTTGAATATTTCTTGCCACTCCCTTCTGGCCTGCATAGTTTCTGTTGAGAAATCAGCTGACAATTGTATGGGTACTCCCTTGTAGGTAACTAACTGTTTTTCTCTTGCTGCTTTTAATATTCTCTCTTTGTCTTTTGCTCTTGGCATTTTAATTATGATGTGTCTTGGTGTGGTCCTCTTTGGATTCCTTTTGTTTGGGGTTCTGTGTGCTTCCTGGACTTGTAAGTCTATTTCTTTCACCAGGTGGGCAAAGTTTTTGGTCATTATTTCTTCAAATAGGTTTTAAATATCTTGTTCTCTCTCTTCTTCTGGCACCCCAATAGTTTGGATGTTGGTACACTTCAAGTTGTCCCAGAGGCTCCTTGCACTATCTTCATATTTTTGGATTATTTTTTCTTTTTGCTTTTCCAGTTGGGTGTTTTTTGCGTCTTTGTATTTCAATTCTTTGACTTGATTCTTGCGATCCTCTAGTCCCGTGGTCGGCAAACTGCGGCTCACGAGCCACATGCAGCTCTTTGGCCCCTTGAGTGTGGTTCTTGCACAAAATACCATGGCCTGGGTGAGTCTATTTTGAAGAAGTGGCATTAGCAGAAGTTTAAGTTTAAAAAATTTGGCTCTCAAAAGAAATTTCAATCGTTGTACTGTTGATATTTGGCTCTGTTGACTAATAAGTTTGCCGACCACGGCTGTAGTCTGCTATTGGATCTCTGTATATTATTCTTTATTTCAGTCAGTGTATGCTTAATTTCTACTTGGTCCTTTTTCATATCCTTGAGTGTCTCACTAAATTTATCGTCCTTTTCTAGAAAATTCTTGAAAAACCTTATAACCGTGGTTTTGAACTCTATATCCAGTCGTTTGCTTTCCTCCATTTCTGTCATTTGTGACCTGTTTCTTTGTTTCCGCATTTTGGCTGCTTCCCTGTGTTGATAGAGTGGCTTTGTGTGCTAGGTGTCCTATAGGGTCCAGTGGCTCAGCTTCCCCAGTTACCTGAGGTGGACACTCTTGGTGCACCCTTTTGTGGGCTGTGTGCACAGTCTTGTTGTAGTTAAGCCTTGATTGTTGTTGGTATCACTGGGAGGAATTGGCCTCCAGGCCAGTTGGCTGTGAGCATCAGCTGTGTCTACACTGGGAGAACTTCTGTGCTGGAGACACCCTTATGGGGCAAGACTTGCTTCAGTGGGGCTTTGGTGCTCACTGAGTTTGCCCGCTGAGTGTGTCCCTTATGGATCTGAGGAGTTGTAATCTGGGTAGTCCCACTCTGACCACTGGGTACACTGGCTCTTGGATCTCCAAGGAGGTGCTAATTTAGCCTCTGCCTGAGGCCACCCAGCAGGAGCTACGGAGAGAACTGTAGCTTCCTCTTCTTTGTTTGGGGTTTGGAGGTTCCCAGATGAGGCCCAGCTGTGAAGCAGTGCAAGCTTTTGTGGGGCCTTGGCCCTTCTTTTGGATGTTCGGGGTCTCTCTGACCCAGCTGCAGTTTGTTAGGTAATTTTAGATTGCAAAGGGCCAGGCTATTCATATGCAAAAGCCTCTGCTCATAGCTTGGGTGGGGCAGGGTCTCTGGGCATTAACAGGGTGGAGCAAACAGCCATGGCTGATCCTCAGCTCTGCCCTAAGAGGCCCTCAGGTCTCAGTGTCCCTTGGTAATCTCTGCAAGCATCTCTGAGAGAAAGCCATCCCTGAGTTCCACCCTATGCCAGATAGTCCAGTTTCTCCCCGTATGAGTCTGGATCCCCAGAGTCTCGCCTGGAACTGGAGTTCAGAGCAGTAGGGAGCTTGTGTCTCCCTCCCGACTGAAAAAGACAACCACATTCTCAGTTGCCAGCCCTTTGCGCACGTGCGCCTCCGTACCTCTGCACTTTACTTCCCGTACCTCCTCTTGAGTCTCAATGTGCTTTTCTCTTTCCTTCTAGTTGTAGAATTTCCACTCAGCCAGACTTTCTGTGGTTCTGGATGATGTCCGTTTTGTCTTTTAGTTGTAGTTTTGAAGTGGTTGTGCGAGGCAGCAATTTCAGGTGTTTACCTATGCCGCCATCTTGGTTTCTCCTCTGATGCTATAACCTTTAAGCCACACCATCTAGGGCTATTACTTCTTCCTTTGTATTTTATTTTTTATAAGGAAAGATTCTATTTTTTTAAAATACATTTTTATTGCTTTCAGAGAGGAAGGGAGAGGGAGATAAAAGAGATAGAAACATCAATGATGAGATAGAATCATTGATCGATTGCCTCTTGCACGCTCCGCACTGGGGATTGAGCCTGCAACATGGGCATGTGCCCTGACCCGGAATTGAACTGTGACCTCCTGATTCGTAGGTTGTATTTTCTTTTTTTAATCCTTACTTGAGGATATTTTTTCCATTGATTTTTAGAGAGGAGGTGAGGGTGGAGAGAAACATCGATGTGAGAGAGACACATCGATTGGTTGCCTCCTGCACACACCCCAACCAGGCCCCGGGGATCAAACCTGAAACCCAGGTACATGCTCTTGACTGGAATCGAACTGGTGACCTTTCAGTGCTCAGTCTGATATTCTAACCAGTGAGCCACGCTGGCCAGGGCTTCCCTTGCAATTTATATCGTAGTCCAGGTACTGCAATCTCTTTAATAATCTCTTGGCATTCTGTTGAGGTATGATTTAAGTATATATTTTTTTGCCCTTAAGTTTTTACTTAAGTATGGTTTCTATACTAAGGTTATAAATTATCAAAATTTGTAAACTCTTAGTGCTAATTATTACTATTGTTAGCACTTCTCAAAAATGCTAAATGGTGCTCGCTTCCATTTGGTGACAGCACATATACTAAAATTGGAACGATACAGAGAAGATTAGCATGGTCCCTGTGTAAAGTATGACACACAGATTTGTGAAGTGTTCCATATTTTTCAAAAATTAATGCTAAATATATGAATTGAAATAATTTTAGAGATTGGATTTTAATATAATTGGTGTGTGACATTTAATCTCTTTACTTGGTTTTATATTATATCTTTTTCTTCTGAGGAGGGACTCCTGGCCTTTCTTTTTAGAGATCTGAAGACCTGTTCTAGATTTCTTCAAGTCTCTCTGTCTTCTTATTTCTAGGTGGAAATTCAGAAGGTCCACTGAAAAACCGTTCTGCTTTCTGCAGTGATAAGCTGGATGAATACTTGGAAAACGAAGGCAAGCTGATGGAAACAAGCATGGGTTTTTCTTCTAATGCTCCCACATCTCCTGTTGTATACCAGCTTCCCACTAAGAGTACAAGCTATGTACGAACACTTGATAGTGTACTAAAGAAGCAATCAACCATTTCCCCTTCTACCTCTTATTCTGTAAAGCCTCATTCTGTACCCCCTGCATCTCGAAAGGCAAAGTCTCAAAACAAACAGGCAACTTGCAGTGGCCGAAGTAAATCATCTTATAAATCCATTTTGCCATACCCTGTTTCACTAAAGCAGAAGCACACTCATACTGTTCCAGGAGATAAGGTTAACAAGAATTCTTCAGGCACCATCTCAGAAAATCAGGTGAATAACTTTGTTGTGCCAACTTTAGATGAAAATACATTCCCAAAGCAAATTAATTTGCGGCAGGCACACCACCAGCAGCAGCAGCAACAGGGAACTCGCCCCCCAGGCTTGTCTAAATCTCAAGTGAAGCTAATGGACCTGGAAGACTGTGCACTTTGGGAAGGAAAACCAAGGACCTATATCACTGAAGAGCGAGCAGATGTATCTTTAACAACTCTGCTTACGGCTCAAGTAAGTTATCTGTTCTCCAGAAGCATATTTTTGGCTATAAAAAATGACGTTAATAAGAGGAATGGGGTTTTTTAGCAGGAGAATTGGGTACTTAGTTAGTTTAGTGACAATTAAGGAGGCGTCTTCCACTTTTCTTCTTTATCAACTAGATACCTATGTGTAGATCCCTGTTGTTGCAGAGGGAAACAGTGCATTTGTGTTTTTGGATAATATTCCTTTTCTGTATAAAGGCAACTGGCCATTCTGAAAGTCTCTAATTTTATTCTCTAGTATGTGGGCAAGTATATTGGCTGATCTTTTTAAAATAGCTTTGAAAATTCTGCTTAAAAGGTATTAAATCCCCCCAAATCCAAAAAAAATTATAAACCTATGCAGAAAAAGCTTTTGTCTCAAAAAACATATTTTTTATTCCTCACCTGAGGATATGTTTTTTATTGATTTTAGAAATAGAGGAAGGGAGAGAGAGAGAGAGAAACATTGATTGGTTACCTCCTGTAGGTGCGCCAACTGGGGATCAAACTTGAAGCCTGGGTATGTGCTCTGATCGGGAATCGAAACCATACCCTTTGGTGCAGGGGAGAACGCTCCAACCAACTGAACCGCACCAGCCCAGGCTAAAGTTTTATATTAAGAATTGTCATTTGTTATTGCTTCACCTATCTTAGCTTCTATTAATGTAAAATGACCCAACAAAATGAAGATAATTTTCTTGTCATGAAATTTCTGTATCTTCCCTTTTTAAATTCTGTGACTATTCTAGAGTTGTTGGGACTAAACAGAGAAAGTGTCCTTTATTATTAATCATTTCTAAAGACTTTTATGCATGTATGTTGTTATTCCTTTTTTATGTATTACTATAGATTAGGGGTTAAAAAGACAGTAAATATTTTAGGTTTTGTGGGCCATGCACTTGCTTGCAGTTTCTCAACCCTGCTGTTGTAATGCCATGGACATTATTTAAATGAATAAGTCTGGTTGTGTTCTAATGAAATTTTATTTATGAAACAAGCTGGATTTGGTCCTTGCGCCTTAAGTTGTCAACCTCTGACCTAGAACTTATGTGTAATGTCTGTTGAGGATAAATTCATCTTTGTTGCTATTTTTGCTCATAATTAAAGTATTCTCTTGCTTGCCTGTGCTATGCATTGGAATGAAAGATTGCTCTGAGTTGTGTTAAATTCATGTTCTGTCATTTGAATCGGCTCTAATCTTGTACTTGAAGTACTGAGTGCTCAGACACAGAAGAAGGCAGACCAACATATGACTGTAGGTTGTTGGTGATCTTGGGGGATGATTTAGTAGATTTACAATTTTCTGCTTTCACTTTAGGCATCTCTCAAAACTAAACCCATCCACACAATCATAAGGAAGCGGGCACCTCCATGCAACAATGATTTCTGTCGATTGGGTTGCATATGTTCCAGTCTAGCTTTGGAGAAGCGCCAGCCTGCTCACTGCCGCCGACCAGACTGCATGTTTGGCTGCACTTGTTTGAAAAGAAAAGTTGTACTTGTGAAAGGGGGATCCAAGACTAAGCATTTCCAGAGGAAGACTGCTCATCATCGTGATGCAGTATGTTATGATACTTTGGGAGATGAGCAAAGGGAAGAAGTGGAGGGAGTCAAGGAGGAGGAAGAACAATTGAAAGAGAAGAAGAAGAGAAAGAAGCTGGAATACAGTGAGTAGTAAGACTTAAAACAGGATAGTTTAATTTTTTAGAAAAGTATGGTTATTTGAAAACCTATTTCAAGTAGTAGTAGTATTTCTTTAATACCGATCTATGATCTAATAAGAATTTTGAGAAATTCTTACCATCCTTAAATGCTCTTTCTGTATGGCATGTGCACTACACACACGCCTTTTTTCAATGATAATTTTCTTTTGAAGATGGCTTTTTTGTGTGCTAAATTTGAAATTTGAATCATTCTTTTATGTGGACTTCCAGAATGCCTTTGACACTTTATTTATTTTTCTGTGTCTTTCTCTGAGAACCCCAACCTCAGTGTTCTTTTAATATACAGATGATCAGTAAAATTCATTATATTCTCTCCCTCAGCTTTATTTAGGTTTAATTATACTAATAAAAGGGTAATATGCTAACTAGAGTGGACATCTTCTGGACGTCCTTCTGGACAAAGCCGCAGTGGCTGTGAGGGCCGAAGGCAGGCAGCCTTGGGCCCCGGTGGCTGCGAGGCCTGGGGCTCAGAGCAGCGGGGTGATAGGGGCGGCGCCTTCCCCTGATCGTCCTGGTTGCCTCCCGCAGAGGGAGGCTAGATGGGGAGCAGGCCTAAGCCGTCAGTAGGACTGGTGGTCAGTGCACGTTTTAATGAGATTGAACTCCCTCTGCGAGAGGCGTCCTGTAGGCCGATTGGGCAGATTGGGGGATGGCGCCATGTTGCCACTGCCCCCTGATCACCGTCTCCTCCCTCTGCCCACTGGCACTCGTGGGGAGCGGACCTAAGCCGTCAGTAGGACTGGTGGTCAGTGCACGTTATAGCGAGAGATCGAACTCCCTCTGTAGGAGGTGACCTGTGGGCCGATTGGGCAGATTGGGGGATGGCGCCTGGTCGCCGCTGCCCCCTGATCACCACCCCCTCCTGCTGCCTGCTGGCACTCGCTTTGGCTGGCCTGGTGCCACCTGCTCGCTGGCCCTGCCCTCTGCCGACTGGTAGTTCTGCCGTTCGGTCGATTTGCATATTAGGCTTTTATTATACAGGATTATTTGAAGTAACTGGGAATGCTGGTCATTCACATATTATATAACTTTAGGCAAAGATTTTGGATCTTTGGCTTAGAACCAGCTACATTCTCTCTGAGGATTGACTATTAAAATGCAAAATACAATGTTTGCTCCTCTGTAGTTGTCTTCTTTCTGGGATGGTTAGTTTGCTTAAATAATAAAGCCTCTTAACCTAGATCCTCATTTTGTTTTCCTTTGTGTAGAACTTCTTGATAGTATGATTTTATCTCTATTGGGTTTCATTGCTTTTTTATTGATATTTTTTTGCTCCTGTGCCGAGTTCAGGCTGTCTTTTTGTTAATTCTCACCTGAGAATATATATTTTTTAAAATATATTTTTATTGATTTCAGAGAGGAAGGAAGAGGGATAGAGAGAAACATCAATGATGAGAGAGAATCATGGATCAGCTGCCTTCTGCAAGTCCCCCACTGGGGATCAAGCTCACAACCCAGGCATGTGCCCTTGACTGGAATCGAACCTGGGACCTTTCAGTTCGCAGGCCGATGCTCTATCCACTGAGCAAAACCGGCTTGGGCCTGAGAATATTTTTTCCATTTATTTTTAGAGAGAGTGGAAGGAAGAGGGAGAGACAGAGAGAGTGAAACATCCATGTGAGAGAGACACATCGATTGGTTTGCCTCCTGCACATGCCCTGACTGGACTGGGGATCGAACCTGCAACCCAGGTACGTGCCCTTGATTGGAATTGAACCTGCGACCTTCAGTTCATGGAGGCCCACACTCTAAACACTGAGCAAACTGGCTAAGGCCAGGCTATCTTTTGAATACAGTTTATCATTGAAGGCAATAGAAACAGCTCAGTTTCTGGAACCAGATTGACTGGGTTTGATCCTTGATCTGTCTCTTCCTGTAGTGAATCTCAGCTTTTGCAAAATGGGAATAATAATATCTCAAGGACTGCTGTGACAGTTCAATGAGTTAAAACATAATTAAATGCTTAGAGTATGAACATAGTAAGATCAATAAATACTTGTTGTAAGATTTTAAAAAAGTGTGGTATGTAATGGTATCTTTCTTGGATTATAAAGAAGGCCTTTTCTGACTCTGCTAAATATAATAGCATCTCCTGTTAACTCCTCATTCCTTATCCTGCTACATTTTTCTACATGGCACTTATTTGATATTATATGTTTATTAGTTCGTTTTTCCCTACTGAATTATAACTGTGAGGGCAAGTACTTTGTTTTATTCAAAGCTGTATTCATTTGGTTCATAAAACAGTATCTGATTTATAATATTCAACAAATATTTGGTTAAATGACTAGATTAAGGTGCATGAGGGCAAATAAAGGTTTTTTAGGTGGTATCTGTTTGATTTTTAAAAAAAAGTATATTCTTGATTTCAGAGAGGAAGGGAGAGAGAGAGATAGAAACATGATAGATGAGAGAATCATTGATCAGCTGCCTCCTGCACACCCCCTACTGGGGATTGAACCTGCAACCTGGGCATGTGTCCTTGACCGGAATCGAGCCTGGGACCCTTCAGTCTACAGGCTGATGCTCTATCCATTGAGCCAAACTGGCTAGGGCTGTTTGATTGTTTTAATGAGTTAACTGCTTTTTATGAGGGGGAGCATATTTTACATTGGCAATGCCTCATTGAACTTTTGTTGCCAAAGGCATCTAAAATCTTAGGCTTCCTGCCCTAGTCAGTTTGGCTCAGTGGATAGAGCATTGGCCTGCAGACTGAAAGGTCCCGGGTTCGATTCCGGTCAAGGGCACATGTCCGGGTTGTGGGCTCGATCCCCAGTAGGAGGGTGTGCAGGAGGCAGCCTATCAATGATTCTCTCTCATCATTGATGTTTCTCTCTCTCCCTCTCCATTCCTCTCTGAAATAAATAAAAATATATTTAAAAAAAAATAAAATCTTATGCTTCCTTTTGTTAAGCTATATGTGAAACAGAGCCTGAACAGCCTGTTCGTCATTATCCATTATGGGTGAAGGTAGAAGGTGAAGTAGATCCAGAGCCAGTTTATATCCCGACGCCTTCTGTCATTGAGCCTACGAAACCATTGTTGTTGCCTCAGCCAGAAGTTTCATCTACTACTGTGAAGGGCAAACTGCTCACTGGAATTAAACCTGCACGGACATATACTCCCAAACCTAATCCTGTGGTAAGTCTGGAGTTTCATCTTTTATTGCAGGTTGCAAAAATCATTTGTAAAGATGATGGGTTTCAACCAATTTTTAAAAATGCTTTTTCTTTTTATTTTAATTTACCCCCATTTCCATTTATCCCTCCCTATACCTTCCTCGACTTCCCCCCACACTCTCCACAATCACTATACTGTTGTCTGTATCTATGAGTTCTTTCTCTCTTTTCTTTTTTGCTCAATCCCGAAACCAAATTTTTGGTTTATATTCTATGAATCATTTTACTTTCAGGTAATTTGCCTGTAAGCCATCTCCTTTCTGATTTAATTGGTTTAGTTGCTGGCTCTTAAAAAATGTCATAAAAGAGGTTACTAGTAGTAATTCTTAAACTTAGCCAAATCTTTTCTTTAGGAAGATTGTATAAAGATGGACTTTTGAAAAACTGACTTGCAAAAGTCTGTTTAACATATCTTATTCCTGTAATGTAGTATATTGAGTAATTGAGATGTAGTACATGTTATTGCTAGAAAACCATTAAGAAAAAACTTTAAAAAGTAAAATTTTCTTAAAGCAAATTTCTTTATATATAGTAATAACAGTAAAGTTCAAGATTTCAAATAACAGTGGTTGTAATATGACTATGTGAAGACGGACGGTAGAAGAGCTGATAAGCATTTTCGTTTACTAAATCCATTTCACTCTCCCCAGTCCATTAAATTGAAGAAAGATCTTTTAGTGCAGTGCCCTTCAGTGGGTCTCTGTACCAGTGCTGATCAAAAACTATTACCAGTCTGTGATAAAATAAGTACATATAGAAAATAAGAGCAAATATTTAGAAACTTTTATAGCAAGTGGATAGACATTTTATATCTATTAAATCTAATACTGCAAAACTTGTGCTTATATTTTGGCCTTTGTTTTTCTAGTAATCCATTTTGTATTTTTCTAGTAATTTTGTATTTTACAAAAGTATTCATCTATGTTAGTCTATTAATTAAGAAATGTACTTAACCACAGATCATTTGAGAAACACTGATATGATCTGAAGGAGAGGGAGAAAGAGATAGAAACATCACTGATGAGAGAGAATAACTGATTGGCTGCCTCTTGCACTACCCCCACTGGAGATCGAGTCTGCAAACCGGGCATGTGCCCTGACCAGGAATTGCGCTGTGACCTCCTGGTTCATAAGTTGACACTCAACCACTGAGCCACTCCAGCCAAGCTGATCTGAAATTTCTTGATAGAGAATTCCTTCCTTTCTGATTGCCCTACGATTCGGCACATATGAACTATATTTATACTATTTAACTTTAAAATGTGCATTTAAAAATTTCAAGTTTTGTAATAAGAAAAATTAAACATTCTTTGCCTTTTGAAGTATAGGAGGCTCTCCACCCCCCCCCCCCCCCCCAATATTTGGGATATTTTATTGTATGAAACTTACAGATTCGGGAAGAGGACAAGGATCCAGTCTACTTGTACTTTGAAAGTATGATGACTTGTGCCCGAGTTCGAGTATATGAACGAAAAAAAGAGGAACAGAGACAGCCGTCACCATCCCCATCCCCATCGTTTCTGCAGCTCAGCTCATGTCATTCTAGTCCTGAGAACTGTAGTGCAAAGGTGAGTTACTTATTGCATACTTTCTCTCTTAACTTTCAATTTCCTGTTGCTGGTATTAGAATTTATATTACCACCAGAATAATTTGGAGTAATTCTTGTGAGGCAGAGAAGGCTTACTTGATGTGTATATCAATATATCTGTTTCTCTGCAAACCTATTTTAGAGAACAGTGTCTTAGGGTTATTAAAAATACTACTCTTTTTAATGCTAAAGAAATTTTTAAAAGTTTAAACATTTCTAGTTTAAATTAAATTATCTGTAATTATCAGAATTTGTGTCTTGCCACATTGGTGAAATTTCTAAATAACTGAAACTTGGCCCATTAAACAGCAAATATTTTTCCTTCTTTAGTAGAATACAATATAAAATAGTATGTAAATTCTCTTCTTGGTGACTCAGTCATTATCAGGGATATTACAGAGCAAGTCTATGTGTTTTTGCCAAGGGCTACATAATATGATAGTAATGCAGCTGTGTATATAGATATGAAGCTGTTGTCATTTTAATCTTTCTACTGTTTCAGGGCTTCTTTTGGAAGATTTAATGCTTATATCTTAGTCTGTATTGATACTAAATATCAATATAAGTTTTTAAGTATTTTTGTGTTATTTCTTCTTCAGGAGCCAGATGCTGAACAGCAGCCCTCGAAACCAATTACCTGTGACCTTGAGGATGATTCTGATAAATCACAAGGTCAGCATGAAAACTAGATCTTAATTATTTGATAGTAATTATATAGGTGTGGATTATAATAAAAATGAGAGGAAACTAAAATTACCAATCCAGAATATGTTGACCTACTCTGTTTTTAGCTTCTGCTAAAAATAGAGATGATATATAAGTTTTTTCCTGTTATTTGGTCTCTTTATCACTCCTGTCCTAAGAAATAAAATTCAATCATTGCTGTGGCATGTTGTTGCAAGAGACATTTAGGATTGAAGTCTGATTTTCTTTTTAATTTAATTTTCAATTACAGTTTACATTTAATATTTTAATATTATTTTGTATGTTTTAGGTGTACAGCATAGTGGTTAGATGATCATAAACTTTACAAAGTGTTTCCCTTGATATTTCTAGTACCTACCTGGCACCATACATAGTTATTACAATATTGTTGACTGTATTTCTTATGCTGTACTTTACATCCCTGTGACTGTTTTGTGACTACCAATTCGTATTTCTTAATAATCCCTTCACCATTTTCAGCCAATTCCCCAAGCTCCTTCTCCCCCTCTTCTCTGCCATCAGTCTGTTCTCTGTATCTATGAGTCCGTTGCAATTTTGTTTGTTCTTTCATTTTGTTCTTTAGATTCCACATATAAGTGAAATCATATGGTGTTTATCTTTCTCTGACTGACTTATTTCACTTAGCATAATACCTTCTAGGTCCATCCATGCCGTTGCAAATGGTAAGATTTCATTCTTTTTAAAGGCTGAGTAATATTCTATTGTAGATATGTGTGTACCATAGCTTTTTTTAAAATTTATTTTTGTTAATCCTCACCCAAAGATATTTTCCCATTAAATTTTAGGGAGAGTGGATGACAGAGGGAAAGACAGAGTGGAACTTCGATGTGAAAGAAACACATCGATTGGTTGCCTCCTACATGAGCCCTGACCAGGGTCTGGGCTGGGGAGGAGCCTGCAACCAAGGTACATGCCCTTGACTGGAATTAAACATGGGACCCTTTGGTTCCCAGGCTGACACTCTAGCCCAGCCGTGGGCAAACTACGGCCCGCGGGCCGGATTCGGCCCGTTCAGCTGTTCTATACGGCCCGCGGAGCTGAAAGAGCGGAGGGTTCTCTTGCTCTCCCCTCCGTTCCTTTACTTTGAATTTATATTAGTTCACACAAACACTCCATCCATGCTTTTGTTCCGGCCCTCCGGTCCAGTTTAAGAACCCATTGTGGTCCTCGAGTCAAAAAGTTTGCCCACCCCTGCTCTAGCCACTAAGCCAAACCGGCTAGGGCTACCATACTTTTTTATCCGCTCATCTACTGATAGACACTTGGGCTGATTTCAAATCTTGGCTAATGTAAATAACACTGCAATGAACATAGTGGTGCACATTTCCTTTCTAATTAGTGTTTTGGGTTTCTTTGAATATGTGCCCAAAAGTAGAATTGCTGGTCATAAGGTAGTTCCATTTTTAATTTTTTTGAGGAACCTCCATCCTGTTTTCCACAGTAGCTGCACCAATTTGTATTCCCAACAACAGTGCACATGAGTACCCTTTTCTCAACATCCTCGGCAACACTTGTTTGTCGATTTATTGATAATGAACATTCTGACAGATGTGAGGTGATATATCATTTTGTTTTTACTTTGCATTTCTATGACAATTAGGGACATTGAGCATCTTTTCATATGTCTATTGGCCATCTGTATGTCCTCTGGAGAAATGTCTATTTAGGTCCTCTGCGTGTATTTTAATTGGATTCTTTTGTTTTTCTTTTGGTGTTGACTTGTATGTTCCTTGTGTGAAGGTTGGGGCAAAAGTAGGTTTACAGTTGTGTGTGAAACAGTTTATTCTTGTATTATTATTTATTAGTTATTAAATCATTTTTTTCTATCCATGAGCATAGTGTATGCTTCCATTTATTAGTATCTTCAATTTATTTTTTCATTGTCTTATAATTTTCTGGATACAGGTCTTTTACTTCCTTGGTTAAATTTATTGCTAGGCATGTTTTTCTTTTTTGAAGGTAGTTGTATATAGGATTGTTTTCTTAGTTTCCCTTTCTGATAGTTTATTAATGGTGTATAAAAATATATCTGATTTCTGAGTATTTTTTGTTGTATCCTGCTACTTTACTGAATTTATCAGTTCTAGTAGTTTTTTTGGTGGAATCTTTAGGGCTCTTCATATGCAGTATCATGTCATCTGCACATCAGGACAGTTTTACTTCTTTCCAATTTGGATGCCTTTTATTTTTTGTGTAATTGCTGTGGCTAGGACTTCCAGTACCATGTTGAATAAAAGTGGTGAAAGTGGACATCCCTGTCTTATTAGTAATTAAAAAATATGTGTGTGTGTGTGTGTGTGTGTGTGTGTGTGTGTGTGTGTGTATAGATTGATTGATTTCAGAGAGGAAGGGAGAGAGAGAGAGAGAGAGAGATAGAAATATCAATGATGAGAGATAATCATTGATCGGCTGCCTCCTGCATGCCCCATTCCCCACACTGGGGATCGAGCCTGCAACCTAGGCATATGCCCTGACTGGATTGAACTGTGGCCTCCTGGTTTATAGATCAATGCTCAACCACTGAGCCATGCTGGCTAGGCTGTGATTTTCTTTTTTAAACTTTTTGTTAAACCTCAGTCCCATTTGTTTGTTTAGCTATTGAAATTTTTACTCAGGTTCTCAGTAGCTGTTGCTGTTGGAGAAATGGCAGAGGGAGAAAGGAAGGATTTACCTAGCAGAGGCTACTGCCAAATTTGGTGAGAGATAATGTTTAGGGAGTTAACTATTTGTTTTTGGTTTTGCTTCCTGAGACTTCAGACACGAAAGCAGCAGTGGTTTCCAACTTCTTCTTTTTTTTTTTTTTTAGAAAGCATAATATACACAAAAAGTGAAAATGTTTTTTAGTACACTAAGGTAAGTAGAGGAGCCTGCTAAGGTGGAGAGATCCTGCCTGAGAGCACTACTCCTCTGAAGGCTGATGGAATCTTATATTCTGACATACCTGTAACTGTAGAACTTTGTTGAGAGGCTCAGCTATAGAAATCTTGGTGTCTAGTTAAGTAGACATCTAGTTAACATGTAAAACATGGTGAATTGAGTGATCTGCACACAATGTAGAAGTGGAGCAATCATATCTAGATGTACAAATGTATTTCAGAAGTAAAAAACAAAAAGTGATTCAGAAGTATTTGCAGTAGAAACTAGAGGTAGAGCGCACTTTATGTGTGTGTGTGTGTGTTTAAACCAGATCACTATCTGTTTTTCTGTTTTTTGGTATTGATTGCCTATCACATGTTACAAAGCATCTGGCAAGTATCTTTGCTTTGCCTATATGGATAGCAGAACATTAAACTATCTATCTATATAAAAGCCAAGCGACTGGAACGACCAGTTGCTATGATGCGCACTGGGGCGGCCAACCGGCCCTGATCACACCCTCTAACCTCCCGAGACTCCTCCCCTCAGCCGGCCCAGCCCCTGATCCCCTCCCCATTGGGGGTGGGGCCTGCCAGCCAACCTTTCACGTCCCCTCCCCCGCACCGGCCCTGCCCAATCAGCCTCCATTGGGGCAGGGTAGCTGGACCCCACTTGTGCACAAATTCATGCACCAGGCCTCTAATACCAAATAAGCTTTAACCTTGCTTATAGGTCTTTTGTTAGCAAGATAATGTCTTTTCATGAAATAGTTATGGGTTTTTAGAACAGTCTTAAGTGGGACTACTTCCTTTTTATTAGAAAGCCTAGTTAGCAGGAGAGTGAGGACTATTATAATCTGATTCTCTGGCATCTTTTTCCTGGAAAATTCCCCAAGTTGTGAGTGTTAAATTACCACTGAAAATACATGGGAATGGGACATTGGGCAACTATTGAATTTCTATACTCCTGGTACTTTTCTGAGAACTTAGGGAAAGTAAAAATCTTTCAAAGTTGAGTGTAAATTGCTTTGATGCAGAAATATCTTTCAATTTCTTATCAGAAAAGAGCTGGAAGTCTTCCTGCAATGAAGGGGAATCCTCTTCTACCTCCTATGTGCATCAGAGGTCACCTGGTGGTCCCACCAAACTGATAGAAATCATCTCAGACTGCAACTGGGAGGAGGATCGGAACAAGATATTGAGCATCTTATCCCAGCACATCAATAGCAACATGCCACAATCACTTAAGGTGGGCAGCTTCATCATTGAGTTGGCTTCTCAGCGAAAGAGCCGGGGTGAGAAGAGCCCCCCTGTTTATTCTTCTCGTGTGAAAATCTCTATGCCATCATGTCAAGACCAAGATGATATGGCTGAGAAATCTGGATCAGAGACTCCTGATGGTCCATTATCCCCTGGGAAAATGGATGATATCTCTCCTGTGCAGACAGATGCCCTGGATTCAGTGAGGGAGAGATTACATGGAGGCAAAGGTCTGCCCTTTTATGCAGGGCTTTCTCCTGCAGGGAAACTTGTGGCCTATAAACGTAAACCCAGTTCAAGCACATCTGGGCTTATCCAGGTGAGAATTACCTTTAATCTGGGTGTAGCACTTTTTTGTATTTAGGTAACATCTTTATTTTTCAGAGCCCTCTGTGGGCCTTATATAACTTGTTTTCACATTGCCTGGGAACTGAGTGACAAAATCATTATCTCTTTTTGTAATAGGTCTAGGTTAGAAGCATACCTAGAGTGAATTTTTGTCATACTTATAAACAAATGTAGACCCTAGTCTCCTCAGAAAGTTGCTCCTCTTAAACTTCATTGTCTGGTTCTAGTGATACTTTGGCAACCAAGCAAGGATAGTAAGGGATTCAGTTTAGTTCTTGAGATTATTATTAGAAGAAAGCTTTCAAAATAAAATGAGATCAAATTGATTTTAAAATAGGCAGTATGTGTTTGGAAACTTGGAGAAAAATTAAGTAAGGTGTTATTCAAATCATAAAAGTTTTTTTTAAATGAGCCACAATTTGCTTGCTTAAGTACTTTTTTCTTTGTATGGTTCATAGGGATTTTGTCAGTATAATCATTGTTGCAGGACAAATATCTCTATCCTTACTGTTCAGTAATTCAGGCAGGTTATATTAGTAAAATTACCCTGGCATGTAGAAAAGCCTTTGGAAAGAGAAGTTCTGAATTAAAATTTAGTCATAGTCAAAAAGGTTTCCCCCCCTTCTCAGAGACATTAATTGCACTTTTATATCATCATAGCAAATGTGTGGAAGTGTCTGACATTATTGCTAAGGTTACTTGACTGTATTAGCTTGACTGCTTCTCTGCGCTAAGGACTATTCCAGTAACAATATGGATGATCTACTTCGTTAAAAACTTTTTATTGCAGTTTATTCTTAGTGATCCTATATAACTGCTTCTGTTGGTATTTCTTAATTCTTTAATGATGAGGAGAACAGGGTTTTTTCTTTTTCTTTTCTTTTTTTTTTTAAATATATTTTTTTGATTTTTTTACAGAGAGGAAAGGAGAGGGATAGAAAGTTAGAAACATCGATGAGAGAGAAACATCGATCAGCTGCCTCCTGCACACACCCTACTGGGGATGTGCCCACAACCAAGGTACATGCCCTTGACTGGAATCAAACCTGGGACCCTTCAGTCCACAGGCCGATGCTCTATCCACTGAGCCAAACCGGTCAGGGCAGGGCTTTTTCTTTATTGCATTTATTGATTAATACTTTGAGAGCCCAGACTTATCTGAGATCATTTCTAGAGAGACTAGACTCCCTGAAATACAGGCATGGAAATTTTGTGTTCTCTTCTTCTGTCTAGGACTCAGAAAACCATCATCAAATGTGAATTTGCATAAGCAGTTAGGCCACTGTAGGTTTTTGGGGAAGCTGCTGAGTAGTTTTAGGAGCAAGTCTCTCAAAGGAGCAGATTAGGGATATCTGATCTGGACTCCGTAGAGCCTGAAGAACACAGTAAAGTTTACTTTAGGATAGAAAGATCACATTTTTTTGTATCAACATAGGCAAAGATATTTCTGATTGTCTAGGAATAATCACAATTTTACTTAAGTAGCAAAGAGTAATTACGTTTTGTGTCCTTGAAGAGAGAGTGGCTTGCTGTAGTGATTCTCCTCACCAATTCCCTATTAATTTGGAGAGTTTGAATTTCTCCAACTCCCTCTACCCCCTCCTCCTCTTAAATGGTGTAAAGGAGGGACAAAAAAGGATATCTTCTTCAGTAACCCAGCAATATGACTTAGAGAACATGGGTAAGAAACTTGGGAGGTTTTTGTTTTTCTTTCTTTTAAGCAAAACTTCCCTGCTGCCCAAAATAGGCAGTCTATCAATTTAGGTAGTAGAAAAAAATCTTTACTTCGTTCATTGATTTACTTTCTTCTGACTATTTAGTGACTCTTTCAAAAATTACAATGAGTTTCTACTAGCATTTATTTTGAGCCAGCCCAAGTTTTATCCAAGAGATGAAGACAATATCTTCAAAGTTGAGTTTTTAGAAAAATAAGGTTACTTTGTGACTTAGGTTAAAGTAGACTCACTGTGTATTTTCCCAAATGTGAAGGGTAGCTTGAAAGGACCCTTGTAAGAGGGCTTCATTATGCCTTTCTAGTCTTGTCAGAAAATCTGGAGAATACAGTTAGTCATTTTTGCTGATGATTGGTAATAACTTAACCAGAATTGCTTATTGACAAGTAAAATAATTGGATGATTGTTTAGATTTGACGTATCTTTCCCATTTCTGCGATGCAGATATAATGACTTAATAAGATTCTGTTTCCAAATTACCAAAATGAAGGATGAGGTTAGTTCAGAATATCAGATAATAGTATTTTTTTTTTCACCTCCTGATTACTCCGATTATACCAAGTGGGAAAAGCCCATTTCTTTTTCCCTTTAAATCTGAAAAATAGACTTTTAAAACCTTGTAAAAATGAAACCCCTGTCAAGGGAGATGAGTTAGCGAGAGAATTTTATCTTTACAGAATTTCTCTTTGCCACTTGTTTCAGGTTAATGGTAAGAGTTACCCGCAGGCTAAGTTGCTATTGGGACAGATGGGGGCATTGCATCCAGCCAATAGGCTAGCTGCTTATATCACAGGCAGGTTGCGACCCTCAGTCCTGGACCTCTCAACCCTCAGTACTGTCATCTCCAAGGTAGCATCCAATGCCAAGGTGGCTGCATCCAGGAAACCACGTACCCTGTTGCCTTCAACATCCAATTCCAAAATGGCATCCTCCTCCGGCACTGCAACAAATCACCCTGGGAAGAATCTGAAGGCATTTGTCCCGGCAAAAAGACCAATTGGTAAGTTGTACTGTATATATGTTTTGGAAAGATTTGTGACTTGCTTCTTGGCCTGTGGATATAGTATGGAGGTTGTAAAAATTAGAGGAATAAAAAATTTGGCATTATTCTCAATGTCTGTCTTGCTCATATATTTTGGGAACGCTTCTGATGACCTATAGTACTAGATGGATTGAACTTTAGTTTTACAGTTATTGCCCAGACTTTTAGACTTTTATTAATGCAGAAAAAAACGTAGTTTTTAAATTTTGTTTTTAATTTTATATTTAAAAGGACAACACATAGTCTTAAATACTTTTCCCTAATTTAATATTTCTTCTATGAGGACTGGTGTTACTGGTACCAATCATATGTATGTTCCTTGAACTTGTTAAACAATAGAGCTAGCAAAATCAAAGTGGGTTGAGTTAGTATAGGCTTAAAGTATAGAAGGCTGTTGGAAAACATAATTTTGGGAAGATTATTCATCCCTGTTCTCTGAATGAAAACCTTTTGCTTAACTTTAGTGCTGGAGTCTGTAATAAATTACTTTCTTGAAAGCCTTTGTGTTTTAGCATTGAGAGTATATACAGTTGGTTTATTGAATTTCTTTTTGTTGTTTCAAATCTTTTTAGGAATGTTAAGTAAAATTGTCTATTACTATATTTTTTTCTCTAATAGGAAATTGAAGTCTCTGGCTGAATGCTGGAGTTGTGGGAAGATAGAGGGATAGGCATTGTATGCCTTAAAAGAAACCCATTTTATCTCTTTTTTTATAAAGTAGTGGTGATTTAAAAAATAAACAGTCCTATTCTGCCCTCTCATGAAAAATGTTTTCGTACAGTTTAAAAATAAGATAGTAAATCTAAACCGTCTTATAAGAGGACTGCAATAAAGAGTTGGAGGGGCTGGGATAGGAAGAAGTGGTGGAAAAAATTTTTTAAGTTAGAGTTAAAGGCGGGGGAGAACCTTCTTTTCTTCTTTATCTGTTTGAAGTTGTGTGCTGCTGTATTACCTTTTAATTTTAAAATTTATTTTCAATCCTCACCTGAGGATGGAAATGTTTTCACTGGTTTTTAGAGAGTGAGCGAGAGAGGCATTGATGTGAGAAACATTTATTGGTTGCCTGTCATACACACCCCAACTGGGGATTGAACTCCCATCCTAGGCATGTGCCCTGACAAGGAATCAGACCCACAGCCTTTTGGTGCACAGGACAATGCTCCAACTAACTGAGCCACATGGCCAGGGCAGCTACATTGTCTTTTTAGTGTCCTGGCAATATGGCTATATTGTGCAGACAAAAGATTTTTAGTAGGAACACCCAATTTTAATTCCTTTCTTGTTAGATTATAAAGGTTGGGTATGGGCTGAGGGAAGTGTTTTGATTTCTGTGTATGGAAATTGACATGTATATTGCAGGTAGGTAGTACCCGTAAGAAGTGGACCCAGTGGTGCACACAATAAATGGTTGATAAACTCAATCACTAAGAGGATAAGATATGAGAACTGAAGATTTTTGACCTGCAAATTTTTATTTGCAGCGGCACGACCCTCTCCTGGTGGTGTGTTCACACAGTTTGTGATGAGTAAAGTTGGAGCCCTGCAGCAGAAGATACCTGGAGTTAGCACACCCCAACCCCTAACAGGGCCACAGAAGTTCAGTATCAGACCTTCTCCAGTAATGGTCGTCACACCTGTGGTTTCTTCTGAGGCAGTTCAGGTGTGCAGCCCTGTGACTGCTGCTGTCACTACTACCACCCCTCAAGTGTTTTTAGAGAATGTTACTGCTGTGACACCTAAGACTGCTATGTCTGACGTGGGAACTAAAGAAACTACTTATCCTTCTGGTGCCACCACTGCGGGTGTTGTTGAGGTCTCTGAAACTAATACCAGCACCCCTGTAACATCTACCCAATCTACAGGCACTGTGAACCTTATCAAAACAACTGGGATAACTACCCCTGTGGCTTCAGTTGCTTTTCCTAAGTCTTTGGTGGCATCTCCTCCAACCATAACTCTTCCTGTTGCTTCCACTGCTTCCACCTCCATAGTCGTGGTGACCACAGCTACATCTTCCTCCATGGTGACCACACCAACTTCATCTCTTGGCTCTGTTCCCATTATACTCTCAGGAATTGATGGGAGTCCACCAGTGAGCCAGAGACCAGGTAAGGCCTAGATGTTAACTAGCTGGTTTACTATACAGCTGTTCATATAACTTTGTGGTTTGTGATAGGATTATAGATATATCAGGGTAACAGTGTAGGTGTTTCTGCTGTAACATGATACATGTATTCCTGAAAACCTTTACATTCTGCAAAACTGAACACTAAAAATAAGAGAGCTAGCTCATGGTTAATACAGGGCTAGGACAAATCACTGAAAATCTATGCAACCTGTTATAGAGCACTAATAAAAACCATAAATGGTACCTTAGTGATAATAGAACAGTTTTGACAGATAACTTGGTGCTGGAGATTTCCTCAGGATATTAAAAACACTCAAACATTAGAATGGAAATGGTGGATGAAGGATACTAAAAAAATACATATGGGAGTGGAGCTCTGAGCCAGTAGTAGAGCAGCCATTAAGGTAGACACTGGGAAAAGGGCAATCTTTTGTGTACTGAGAGCTAGGGATACACATCTCTGAGGAGAGCACACAAGGAGAGCCTTGGCTGTGCTCCCCTTTTTAGGGGTGGGGTAGTATATCTTTTTAATTGGAAAAAAAAAAAAAAAAGAAAAGATTATAGGCTTCTGCCTATGCTGCAACCAAGCTGAGGGCTTTTTCTTTGTCCTTGCTGAAGGTTAAAATTCTGGGTCCCTTGCCTAGTAAAAATCATTTGTGAGTCAGTCCAACTCCCATATATTACTGACATTATTCTCCTACTTAATTATTATACATGAACTGATTGAAATAGAAATAAGGAGGCATATTTCTTTGCTTAGGACTCTAATACTTTATATGCTTATCAACTTTTTAGTCAAAATTAAAATTTTTCTCATTGACTTAGGTTAAGTGAATTTGAAATAGGAATATCTCACACTTTGTGGTAATTTTTCTATCCTAATTCAACCAACTAAAGTAAGTAATTTTCTTAGTGTACTCGGAGAGGATTTTCTGTGGAAAAGAGTGAGAGACTTTGCAGGCTTTAAGGGGAAATAAATAGCCAACAGCAATTCTCTCTTGGTTAGTGATACTTTTACTACTAAATATTTTTGCCTTTAGTGACATGGTCCAAATCCCTGCTGGTATTTTAGGAAAGAAGTGACTTGGATTTTGTTTATAAGTTGAAGTTCTATTGAAAGGGCAAGTGAATCACGATATTAAATGTGTTTGTCTTCTGCTTCTCCTAATAAGCATATAAAATTGGTTAGTTTAATATTCATTTTTGGAAGTGAGATCATTGTTGATGAAGCTGCTTTGATTTCCTATGGAATCTCAAGGTTTATATCTTGTCACGTTTTAACTAATCATGTTTTCTAATCCATATGGATTCCAACCTTTCTTTATATTTTTAATTCTGTCATGAAACTATAAAGTCATTTAGCTTTTTGTAGTTCATTGTTTCTTGGATTTTAGTCACTCAGATTATACATTCATGTATCTTGCTCTTATTCCCATTTGTACTGCATTGACTTAATATTTTTATTTAAATCAACTCATTTGTTATTTAAATTTGCTTGTTTGTTTATTTTTGCTACTTTTCATCCAAGGATATTTCTTCCACTGATTTTTAGAGAGGGAGGAGTGGGGGAGAGAGAAACATCAATGTGAGAGAGACACATTGATGGTTGCCTCCCACATGCAGGTGCCCTGACTGGGGCCAGGCATCAAACCTAAAACCTAGGTATATGCCCTTGACTGGGAATTGAACCCATGACCCTTTAGTGCACAGGCTGACACTCGAACCACTGAGCAATACCAGCCAGGCCTTAAGTTTGTTTATTTATATCATTTTAAATCCTCACCCGAGGAGTGAGGGTATTTTTTTTTAGAAACAGTGGAAGGGAGGGGAGAGGAAAGGAGAGAGAGAGAAAGAGAAAGAGAGAAACAGTGATGTGAAAGAGACCCAATTGGTAGCCTCCCTATATACGCACCTGGACTGAGGGCAGGAATCGAACCTGTGACCCTCTGGTGTGCAGGCCAGGGCTTAAGTTTATTTGTAAAAGGAGCAATCTTACCATAATTGGAAACCAACATTACTTGCAAAAATAGAGGTTAATCCCGTAAGTAAATGCACTGGAAACAATAATAAAAAATAGTAAGTTTTATCTACCTGCCATAATGTTTTTAGCATGTGGCTTGCTCTCTCTCTGTTAATGAAGAAAGCTAGAAAATACTGGCATAATATTAAAGACAACATCAAAACTGGGACATTCTTCTGTATAAAATCAAAAGATTAAAATTGAAAAAGGAATTACTTTCTGACAATGTAATATGGGATTATTCTATATTCATATACCACTTAAAACCTATTCTAATACCATTTGAGGAAATATGTTAACAGATTTTCTTGTCTGCTCTTTTACAAATGTAGCTGACTCAGATAACTGCTATGGCTAAGGAAGAATGCAATTTGTTCTAGGTTCATTAGAGGCTCCCAACTCAGGCACTTAGATATCTGTGTTTTTTCGCCCTAGCCGGTTTGGCTCAGTGGCTAGAGCATTGGCCTGTGGACCAAAGGGTTCCTGGTTCAATTTTGGTCAAGGGCACGTAACTTGGTTGCAGGCTCCTCCCCAGCCCTGGCCTGGTAAGGGTGCGTGCAAGAGGCAACCAGTCAATGTGTTTCTCTCACATCGATGTTTCTCTCCCTGTCTTCTCCTCTCTCTTCCACTCTGACTAGAAATTAATGGAAAAATAACCTTGGGTGAGGATTAATCCACCCCCCCCCCAAAAAAAAAAGATATCTGTGCTTTTTCATTTGACTTCCCTTCTTTTTCTCTTGCCCCTCCCACATTTCAAGAAACAATGCCATATTTAGCATGTGTATTAAAGGCTGTTTTCATTCTCTGAACTGGAGTAATTTAATTTTGAATCATTCTGTAAATCTTAATTTAAATAGAAATGTTCAGGAAATTAATGCTTTAATATGTTTCTTAATTCACATACTATACATGAATGTTTTTTAAATTGCACACAATTTTCTTTTTAAGAAATAGTTTGTTCTCTTTGTTTTATTTTGTTTTCAAGAGAAGTCCTGAATCTTCTATATGTAATTTGTCATGTAAATGTTAGAAATATGACTTTTCTTTTAGAAATTTGATGTTTCATGGGCAGAATGCCTATCTGATGGGATATTATATGTTAAATTAAATCTGTATTTTGTTGGTTTGTTGATTTTTCTATTTAGTGACAAAGCAATGAAAAGATTTATTAATAACTAGAGGCCCGGTGCACGAAATTCGTGCACGGGGTGGGGGGTGTTTCCCTCAGCCCAGCCTGCACCTTCTCCAATCTGGGACATCCCTCTCACAATCCAGGACTGCTGGCTCCCAACTGCTTGCCTGCCTGCCTGCCTGATTGCCCCTAACTGCTTCTGCCTGCCAGCCTGATCACCCCCTAACCACTCCACTGCCAGCCTGATCGACGCCTAACTGCTCCCCTGCCGGCCCAGTTGCCCCTTACTGCTCTCCCCTGCTGGCCTGGTTGCCCCAACTACTCTCCCCTGCAGGCCTGGTCCCTCCCACCTGCCCTCCCTTTCAGACCTGGTCCCTCTAAACTGCCTTCCTCTGCTGGCCTGATCACCCACAACTGCCCTCCCCTGCTGGCCATCTTTGTGGCGGCCATCTTGTCCACCTGGGGATGGCCATCTTTGACCACAGGGGGCGGCCATCTTTTATGTTGGAGTGACAATCGATTTGCATATCACCTCTTTACTATATAGGATGTTAGGTAATTTCCCTATTTTGAATGGTAATATTAGACCAGTTTCATTTATGCTTACTATTATTATTATTCCTACCTCTTTATCCCCTTAACCAGAAATCTATCTGTAGATTACTCATATTATTTTTCCTATGTCTTTAGTATTACTAAATATCTCTTCCAAACATTAAAGTGCATCTTTAGGTACTATTAATGATCTTAATTCTCTTAATTCACATCTTCTGCATTACATTTTTGCTTTTCTGTTTGCTTTAAAACTAACTTTTGCCTCTTCCTAACCAGGCTTTATTTCCCTGCTTCTTCGATGTCTTACTTTCATTCCATTTGGGGGGGCGGAATACATTTTTATCTTTGTGAAAAACAATTTCCACAAATCTTTACACAGCTGATTTGTCAGTGAGTTTTAAAAGCCAAGAAGTTTGAAGTTTTTTTTAGTTCTTGACTTTATCTTATTTGACCATGACCTGTGAAACTAAGTCATAAGACTAGTAAGTGTTAACAGCCTGAATTTTAAAGTTGAAGAAGAGAATTTATCAAGAATGATCTCTTTAGCTTTTGTTTTGTTTTTGCAAAGGTGGAAATTTATTGAAGAACAAGTACAGACTCCCACATGGAGCGGGGGAAAGAATCTCACAGCACAGACTCTCACGTGGGGAGGGTCCCCCTCTTTAGCTTTAATGACAATCCATATTTAGAGGGCAGCCCATGTTTTTTCATTAGGCAGTATTGTCTTTTTAAGGGAACCTCTTGACAATTGATGCCTTCTTTTTTTTTTTTTTTTTTTTTTTTTTTTTAAACCAGTCTAAATGTAAGGCTCTGCAGTGTCTGGTTAATACTTTTAAGATAAATTGTTCTCAGCCATACGACTACTAAATACTACTAAATAGTGTATCATAGAGGTACAGGATTTCAACAACTTTATAATTCAAATTAGAAGTTATTTGTAGCATGGTCAGATCTTATAATTTTTTTCCTACATGTGTTAAAGGGAAATTCTGATACTATGTTTCTATTTTCTGTTTTTCAGAAAATGCCCCTCAAATTTCAGTGGCTACTCCACAGGTTTCTCCTAACCCAGTGAAACGTGCTGGACCTCGATTGTTGTTGATTCCAGTGCAGCAGGGTTCTCCTAATCTTAGACCTGTCTCAAACACACAACTTCCAGGACACCGGATGGTCTTGCAGCCTATTAGGAGCCCAAGTGGAATGAACCTATTCAGGCACCCTAATGGGCAGATTGTTCAGCTCCTCCCTTTGCATCAGCTTCGAAGCTCTAATACCCAGCCCAACTTACAGCCTGTCATGTTTCGTAACCCAGGTATAAAACTGGAGATCTTTTGATGAGTTTCTCTTTTTGTTGAAATATTTGGCCATATGGGATGTTAATACACCAGGATTGGTCTTCTTAGTCTCTCAGAATCATCTGTTCAAAAAGAAAAGTATACTTTGGAAGTCTTGATATGGTCAGTGGTGATTTAATGTTTTCTTTTTCTTACCAGGGTCTGTGGTGGGAATCCGGTTACCCACTCCTTCTAAGCCTTCAGAGACTCCACCAACTACTGCTTCATCCTCTACTTTTTCTGTTATGAGTCCTGTAATCCAAGCTATTGGGTCTTCTCCAGCAGTGAATGTCATCACTCAGGCACCATCATTGCTTTCTTCTGGACCTAGTTTTGTGTCTCAGTCTGGTACATTGACCCTGAGGATTTCCCCTCCTGAGCCACAAAGCTTTGCAAATAAGACAGGCTCTGAAACCAAAATAACCTATAGCTCAGGAGGACAGCCTGTTGGTACAGCCAGCCTCGTTCCTCTCCAGTCTGGTAGTTTTGCCTTGTTGCAGCTCCCAGGACAAAAGCCTGTTCCCAGCTCCATTCTTCAACATGTTGCTTCTCTTCAGATGAAGAAAGAATCCCAGAATGCAGACCAGAAAGATGGAACATGCGTTTTAAAAAGAGAGCAGGAAACTAAGAAGACGAAGGCCCTACAGTCGGACGGAGAAGCTGTAGACTCTGAGGCTAATGCTGTAAAGCAAAATTCAGGAGCTACTGCCTCAGAAGAAACTCTGAATGATTCCTTGGAAGATGGGGGTGATCATTTAGATGAAGAATCCCTTATAGAAGAAGGTCCTGCAACTGATAAACCTTCTGGGCACTCCTATAACACTGTGTCACTCACAAGTGAAGACTATAAAGATGCTGATGAAGGTGGGATTAGGAATCATAATAGTTCTAAAGAAAAACTGACTCTTCTAGAAGTTAAGACCATTTCTGAAAGAGCCAGTAATATGACAGTCCACGGTATAAGTAATGTGCAGCTTAAAAAACTGGGTAATGTGAAAGTGGAACAGCAGAAAGGATTAGACAGTTCAGAGGAGAAATCAAATAAATTTCCACTTATCTCTAAGGAAGACTGTAAACTTGAATTATCAGGGAGCATAGTTGTGGAGGAGCATCAATCTAATCCCCAGTCAGAGGCCAAGGAGAAGGGAAGTGGAGACTTTCTAATGGACAGTCTTAGGGAGAGATGGAGAAAACACCTGAAGGGCCCATTGACCCAGAAATGTATTGGAACTTCACAAGAATGCAAGAAAGAGGCAGATGACCAGTTAATTAAAGAAATAAAGACTTGTCCGGAAAATTTAGATGTGTTTCAACAAGAACAGTGTGTCTCTGGTTTACTTGGAAAAAGTGGAACTACTGAGAATACCAGAGTTTTAAAAACTGAATGTGATTCTTGGAGTAGGATTTCTAGTCCTGCAACCTTTGCTATTGTTCCTAGAAGAGCTACAAAAGGGAGCCGAGGGGAAGGACATTTTCAAGATCATGTACTGCTATCAAGAGAACAGATACAACCAAAGCAAGAGAAGAAGGGTGGGAGAAGCAGCGCTGACTTCAGTGTTTGGGATTTGGAAGAAGACGACGAGGAAGATGAGAATGAGAAAACCGATGATTCTATTGATGAGATTGTGGATGTTGTTTCTGACTACCAGAGTGAGGAGGTTGATGATGTAGAAAAGGTGGTGAGCCCATTTTTGTTGTGACTGAAACCTCAAGGATTTAAATGATTTATTAGAGACAGTAGCTTTTCAGAAGATCACTAAGACCTTGATACATGCAATTGGATGCCTAGATTTAGATCATGATTAAATGACTTTGTAGTTTTAGGCTGTGTCAGTCAGGTAACATTTATTGAGCTTATATTGTTCTTTGAGATTTGTCTGATATTATGGAAAGGCTGGCTTAAGCCTTTGGGAGATAGATGCTTGCGATGCTCTGTCAAGTTAGGTTTAAAAAAGGAAATCCTGAAACCACTACTCCCATTTGATCCCAGTTAGTTTTTTTGACATTTTCTATATAAAGTGATTGTAGCTTATCTGGTAGATACATAAGAAACAGGGTAATGGGTGACCTTAGAACTGGGGGAGAACTTATCTTCCTGTACTTAAGAGAGATGTTCTTTTTGGAGAACAATGGAAAATACCAATTAATATTTTAATATGATTGTGCCTTAAGTTTTTCTTTACCTCCTAAAATTAAATAGTTTTTAGAATTTATATTTTGAACTTTGGTGGTCTTCCTTTGTAATATGACCTTTATAATTTATTCTTCTGAAGCCATTTTTGTAGGCTTCCTATTTAGGGTTGTATTTACTGAACTAAGTAACTGAGTCAGGTGTGATACAGGGCAGGAGTTGGGCAAACTTTTTCTGTAAAGGGCCAAATTATAGGCTAGACGGCTTGTTGCAACTACTCAATTGCTGTTGTAGCATAAAAGCAGCCACAAACAGTAGTAAGTGTAGTAGCCGTGTTCCAGTAAACCTCTACTTACCGAAACAGGTGGTGGGGCTGTGGTTTGCTGACCCTTGACATGGGGTCTGTTGTAAATCATAAGGAGGTTATACCTAGATGCCTGTGGGGTGTCCTGAAATCTAAAAGGAATGAGTCCCTCTTCAGGAGAAGATAATATGGGCCTCTGCACTGATTGCAATGCAGTGGGTTATTTTAGAATTTCACTTCCTTGTTGTTCACTCAGCCTTTGTTACCTAGTCCCTCTATGTTAATAGCTAACCACCTTATGCAGATAAAACATAAAAATAGTATTTTAAGACTCTAAAATGTTCAAATGTTTTGTGTTGGTTATTTCTGCAACCTCAGTTGTCTCATTTATAAAACGAGGATCTAACTCTACAATTGAATGATTCTATAGCATGTGCCTTATATTCTTCCTCTAGTCCTTTTTGAGAATAGACATCTGTCGGTAGCTAAAGAATCTGAATTCACGGAGTTTGGGAGTTAGATTGTGTAGATAGTCTTGCACTGTTTGCAGAGTCTCCCATTGTAAGTCAGCCTGGGTAAGCATCAGACCAAAAACAGTCCAACTTTAAAACCAGTGAAAACTATTGCTATCATAAAATTGACTTAATAGAACCTTTAGAGTGTCTTTTAATAGGGTGGCATTGCTTGAATCTCCTAATAGGGAATCTGACATACAAGGTACACTGACCTTTTTAAAATGAAGAACATTATATTAAAAAATCTCTAAAATCTAAATCCTACATTGTATTTATGTACATGTATACAATTATGATACCTTTATGTTTGTGATTAACATTATATTGAAATAGTGTAAGGGAAGTTGTGAGTAGCTTCCTTAATTTAAAACTTCCATTGTGAAGTTTATTGGACATTATTTACAAAGTCTGAAGTTTAAGCCATGCAGCTGAGAGACATTCTTCAGTTTAAATATTATAAAGCATCTATCTACATATTATCCAGACTCTTTAGATTCTTTTGGGACTCTGATGATTTAGCTTCTTAAATTTTTTGCAGTCAATTTTAATACATGTTGTTTACATTGTTTAAATTTAAGATACATTGTTTAAATTGTGCTTAAATTGGAGGACATAAATGATGGCTTGCATTTAGTGTTTTTTATCAGCCTTATGAAGCCTATAATTTGGGGGTAAGTAATTTTTACAACAAGCTTAAATATAGGACTATTAAGGTGATTGGGATGCTTTATTTTTGAGTTGTGCCTTTTTGGAACAGTGTGATTATAGATAACATTTTCCCTCTTTAGTTTCTGGCATAGTAAACACTACTTTTAAAGGTGGACTTAAAGATATCTGCATATCTCATAATCTGTATATTCTGTTATATAAAATGCACAGTGAGTTTCCGTGACAGGTGCTCAATAAATGCTTACTGATTGGCTCATTTTTTAGAATAATTAGCAAGTAGAGCAAGCCTGAGCTGCTTTTGATATCTGAAATTCTTCAGAAGCTCTCCTTCTGTGGGGTTGAGAGATTTAAAAGACTGGGCTATATTTTTTTTTTCCATACCTGCCTTGAGTATGTTTTTGTGGGTGTCGGTGTGTGATTAGCTATGACTCACTCTTTAAACATTTTTTTTTCAATTACAGTTTACCTTCAGTATTATTTTGTATTAGTTTTACGTGTATAGCATAGAGGTTAGACAATTATATACTTTACAAAGTGTTCCTCCAATATTTCCAGTACCCACCTGGCACCATACATAGTCACTAGAATATTATTGACTATATTCTCTATACTGTACTTTATATCCCTGTGACTATTTTGTAGCTATCAATTTGTACTTCTTAATTCCTTCAGCTTTTCCACCCAGTCTCACCTTCCCCCACTTTTGGCAACCGTTAGTCTGTATTCATGAGTCTATGATGAAGCACCCTTAAAATAGAACCTGAATTTTTCTTTTTTCTACTTTTCCCTTTGCCAAATTTTATTTTACTGCTATATAATCTTAAGGTTTATGCAGTTTTAATATATTTATCACTGAATTTTATCCATTAGAAATAACACTGGCATCAATACAGACTTTTGGGCTATATTTTTATTTCCATACCTGCCTTGAGTATGTTTTTGGGAGTGTCTGATGATGTCTAATGATGTCTTTTTAATAATACCTGTGATTTTTTATTATGTAATTTTTAGTTTTTAGCTTCATCCATATTTTTATGAGTTAATTCTCTCTTATGATTAACAAATTTAGGATTATCAGTATTCCTGGTATAAGATCAGTGCTTGGCACTAGTTGGTTTTTACAAGGGGAGCATTCAATTTAATAGTTTAGGTGTGCTAGCTTCCCAGTACTTTATTTACTGTTGGAATGTTGTGTTTCAGGATAACTGTGTAGAATTCATTGAGGATGAGGAGGAACAGGTGGACATTGAGACTGTGGAAGAGTTCTCTGAGGAAATTAATGTTGACCACATGAAGACTACAGCTGCCCACACACAGACTTTTAAACAGACGTAAGTTTTACTTCTTTTTGGGTTATTGTTTTTTTGACCATAAACAAAACTGTTCTGTTCAGGAGCTCTGGAATAAGTAACTTGTTTTTTTATTGCTCTAGCTTTTTTTCTGATTAAATGAGAGAGGAGCTGGAATTCAGAGGTAATTAACTTGCCTTGGTTATTGCTAGGAGACAGTGTAAATGTGAATAACATGCTTTTGGAACCTACACACACGTATTCATATACTAGTTTTGCTAGTTTGCAGATACTTAAGCTTGGACAAAGTCTTTTTTTAATATATTTTTTTATTTTAGAGAGGGGAAGGGAGAGGGATAGAGATAGAAAAACTGGTGAGAGAGAAGTATCGATTAGCTGCCTCCTTGCACACCTCTCCACTGGAGATCGAGCCGGCAACCCGGACATGTGTCCTGACCAGGAATCGAACCATGACCTCATGGTTCATAGATTGATGCTCATCCACTGAGCCACGCCGGCCAGGCAGTTCCATTATCTTTAAAAGATTAAGACATGAACCACCATGTAAAGTAGTAATGAAAGTAATTTTTAAAAAATTTATTGGGGTGACACTGGATAACAAAATTATACAGGTTTCAGGTGCACAGTTCCACAACACATCGTCTGTACACTGTATTGTACACTACCCCCAAGTCAAGTCTCCTTCCATCACCATTTATTCCCCCTATACCCTCCTTCATTGCCCTCTACCCTCTTCCCCTGGCAGTCACCACACTGTTGTACGTGCTCAAGAGTTTTTTTTCTCTTTTTTTCTCCTTTATTGCTTAATCCCTCCGTACCGCCCAGTCTCCCTCCCCCACCCCTTCCCCCAACAGCTGCCAGCTTGCTCTCTCTGTGTCTGTCTATATTTTGCTTGTTAGTTCATTTTGTTCACTAGGTTTCACATATGAGTGAAATCATACGGTGCTTGTCTTTCTCTGGTTTATTTTACTTAGCATAATGATCTCCAGGTCCATCCATGCTGTCACAAAGATAAAGTAATGTTGAGAAAGTCTAAGGGAGGGGAAGGTAGTCCTAGTAGTTTTCTTTACTCCAGAGCTATTTGGAGGCTACTTCAGTTGCCTACTGGTTAAGCTTGAAAGAGTTTAAATCTCTTAAAAACTTAATTAGACTTAATTAAGTTCAGCAGTATTGGCTGGATATTTAAGTTCAGCATAGTAAAAATTAAGTTCCTAAATAATAGCAACAAATAAAAAATGTTTTCTAAAAGCTACCAATAGTAACAAAAATAAACCTGGGACTATTAACAAAAGTTTTATAAGATGTTATTGAAAGACATTGAAGAAGAATTCACTAAATGGAGGTATACCATGTTAATGAACTGAAATAAAGGGCCAAGACCTGTCAGGGCACACACAGGAATCAACTAATGAGTACATAAATAAGTGGAACAACAAATCTTTCTCTCTCTCAATTAATAAATAAAGGACCAAGAATAACCAATACACACAGAGCACAAACTGTTGTAAAACAGCAGATTATTAAGAATTTAAAATATTTTGTCCATTAGAACACCATGAAAACAGTGTGAAGGCAAACTTAGACTGTAAAAGAAATATTTACAATAGTGTTTGACAAAGAATTACTATCAAGGATATAAACTGCTACAAGTCAGTAAGAAAAAAATAATTCGGTTAGAAAAGGAAGTAATGGTTATCTCACGGAATTCACATGAGGAAACCTGGATAGCCAGTAAACAATGAAAATTTGTAATTAGGGAAATGCAAATTAAACCATGATGACTTTATCAGTTCACACCCATAAGACTGGCAAAATTGAAATTTCTGATAGTACTGTTGCCTAATTGTGGGAGCAATGGAACATACTACAGGTGGGGAGTGTAAATTGTTAAAACCATTTGGCGAGAAGTGTGACATTACTAAAGTTGAAGATGTGCGCGCCTTCTATTCATCTATTCCACTCCTAGATATATGCCCTAAAAAAGCATGTACAAGGGGTCATGTATGGGACTATCCACTGCAGCATTGTGAAAATTTGTAAACAACCTAAACGACGACTAACATTCTGAAAAAATCAATTTTGGAAAATTCACTCTTAAAATGATTGAACTAGAACTACTGTATATGTATCAACATGTCTCAGATATAAGGTTAGTGGAACAGATCAGTTTAAGAAAGATACCCTGTACTTACTATATATGTTTAAAGTGCTATGTAATATTTTCTATTTAGGGATATATCTCACATACCCAGTAAAACTGCAAATATGTGCATGGTAAACTCAGTTTGGGAGTGTTTACCTATGAAAAGGAACAAGGAAATGGGATTGAGTAGGCTGCACAAAAGATCTCTTAGTTTTTGGAGGTTTTATTTCTCAAGCTGGGTGGTAGATACTTGGATTTTCATTATATGTTTGTTTATACTGGTTTGTATGTTTGAAATATGTCGTGATTGAAAAAAGTAGTTAGTTTTAGGGACTATTTGGACACCGTTTATTAAGAGAAAGAAATAAGTTATATTGCCACATATCAGACCTTGGAGGAAAGAAGCTGGTTACAATTTAGACAATTTGAGATGGTTTGGTTTAATATAGCTGTGAAAATAGGTTTTAGATTACTGAATTTTAGTAAGACATTGAAAAATACTATCTTTATCTAGGTGCCGTACCCATATGTCTGCAGACGAAAAAACTGCTGAAAGAAGTCGAAAGGTATTTATAATATATTTAACGATAATTACTTATTTAATAAAATGATGCCATTTGTCCTTAGGGTTAAGACAACATTAGCTCTATTAGATATATTCAGGGTTAGTCTTACTAGTGAGTTAATATAATAAGCTTTTTTTTTTTTTAACCCTTAATGAAATTACATTTTTAATGCTATTTTTCCTCTTAATCCTCTCTTCTACCCAGATGGTAGAATAATTTAGAAGCATTAAAATGGGTATGCATTTTATGAAAATTGATGTGTGTATCAGGTTTCATAAATTTCTTGTCCATTTTAATCCTGTAAAATAATGATATGCCATAAAACAAGCTGGCATTCTTCAGTGATTTTTCAGTGACCTAAAAACTAGTTCTTCTCTATAATGATGGCTAGCAATTTAAGGTGCCATGAAATTAAAATGTTCTTTGATTTTTATGAATATATTTACTGTATATTATGGTATAATTAAGCAAGGTTTTCTCTATCCTTATTGACATTAAGAATGCAAGCGAGTTTGGTTGTTTAAATCATTTTCCACTTGCTATTCTGTCTTCTTAAGAGATAAAGACAGTGATGGAGCTTGGGTTGAGTTGAAGGGGTGGTATTCAGATCCTTTCTTAAAAACCACTTGGTATGGTTAGTTTGAGTTTGATCTGGTTTTGGGATCACATGATACATATTTACATGCTTGTAATCATTTTTGTACATATTACTATATTTTTTCATTCATATTAAAACATTTTTCAGATACAATAATTTTCATAACTTATTTATACAATCCATTGTTTTTGCTCCCTAATTATTACATGCAAATTATTTATAACATTTTGCTATATTTAAACTTGGTATTAGTTTTTATTCTATCTTGTTGTGTCTTTTATACTAATGCTCAACAAGTTTAACTTTAGAAAGTCAGTGATTTTAGTTCTGATAAAAAAGAAGACAACTAGACACATCAGAGAGGGGAAAACAAAATCAAGAAACTGTAGAAGACCGGAAATGTATTTATTACTTTGTATGAATAGTATTCACATTGTCATAAGAGGGTAGCCACTGTTAGTGATTTTTTTAAAACCTATATAATCACGAATAAACTATGGAAGACTTAATTTTAGTGTTGAAAAATATTTAAGTACAAATGACAAATTGGGAGATGGAAGAGGAAAGAAGAAATAAGGGGAAGGATAACAAGTGCTGATAATCTCATTTTACAGAGATATTGTCTATTGTTGATGAAGTAAGAGATTGAGATTAGTATTATATTCAAGTTGCAAAAGGATCAATAGAAGAACTAAAATTAATGATATGTTTGTATTAGGAAGATGGGATGATGAAATGAAGTAAGAGACTGGTGTGGGCTAAATTCTCTTTTACATAAAAGGAAGTGGATAGATAGTATTGAAAATTAACAAGCATATGCTTATATTACTATTTGTTATTTAGGTATAGATTTAAGAGCCAGAAAAAGCATCTGTAAGCATCAAGTAGCCTGGCTGGCATGGCTCAGTGGTTGAGTGTTGACCTATGAAACAGGTCATGGTTCGATACCTGGTAAGGGCACATGCCCAAGTTGTGGGCTCGATCCCAGTGTGGGGCTTGCAGGAGGCAGCCAATCAATGATTCTTTCTCATCATTGATGTTTCTATCTATCTCTACCTTTCCCTTTCTCTCTGAAATCAATTAAAATAAAATAAAAAAAAAGGATCAAGTGGTTTTTTCTGTGGGTTCATGTACAGGTGTAGGGCACAGTTGATTTTTATTATAAACCTTTTAAATATATTTAAAACCCTATGTGCATCTATTACTTCTTGCATCTATAATACATAATTTAAAAATTTTTAAAGTATATTTTTATTGATTTCAGAGAGGAAGAGAGAGAGATAGAAACATTAATGATGAGAATCATTGATCGGCTGTCTCCTGCATGCCCCCTACTGGGGACTGAGTCTGCAACCAGAGCATGTGCCCTGATGGGGATTGGAACTGTGACCTCCTAGTTCATAGGTCGATGCTCAGCCACTGAGTCACACTGCCTGGGCTATAGTACATAATTTTTAAAAAACTGAAATGAAACAAATAAGAGAGAAAGCAAGCCTAAGGCATCCTGAGGGTCAAGAAAAAATTTTCTGAAAACATACAAAGTTTGAATTTTAAATATTAGATTAAGAATTTGCACTGTTGATGGAGAACCAAGATGGTGGCATGGGTAAACACCTATACTTGCTGCCTCTCACAACCACATCAAAATTACAACTAAAAGGCAGAACAACTACCACCCAGAACTGCGGGAAAGCTGGCTGAGTGGAAGTTCCACAACTAGAGAGGTGAAGAAAGCCCATTGAGACTGGTAAGAGGAGCAAAGGCACGGAAAGTGCTGGCACCTGGATGTGCTGCTCTTTTAAATGGGAGGGAGATACAAGCTCCCTCTTGCTCTGAACTCCAGTTCCGAGTGAGACTCTGGGGACCCAGACACATACAGGGAGAAACTGGACTGTCTGGCATCGGGACAGGAACGCGAGGGCGGCTTTCTCTCAGAGGTGCTCGCAGTGATCGTTGTTCCTGCACAGGGGCGCGGGATGCGGAGACCCGGGGACCTCTCCGGTGCAGGGGTGACTGGCAGCCATTGCTGTTTGCTCCGCCCTGGTGATTCTCAGAGACCCCGCCCCACCCAATTTACAACCCCACCCAAGCTGTGCGCATCGGCTTTTGTATATGAATGGCCTGTCCTATCTCCGCCTAAAACCTGTCAAACTGCAGCTGGGTCAGAGAGCCCCAGAGCTTCCAAAAAAAGGCCCAAGGCCAGGCAGCAGCAGCCTGCCTTGCTTCACAGCTGGGCCTCACCTGGGCACTTCCAAACTCCATACAAAGAGGAGGAATCTGCAGATGTCTCTGTAGCTCCTGCTGGGTGGCCCCAGACAGTGGCTGACCTTGCACCTCCTTGGAGATCCAAGAGCCAGTTTACCCAGTGGTCAGAGTGAGACCATACCAGATTACAACTCTTCACATCCATAAGAGACACACTCGGGGCAGTTTCAGTGAGCACCAAAGCCCCACTGAAGCAAGTCCTGCCCCATAAGGGTGTCTCCTGCACAACAGATCTTCCAGTGTAGACACAGCAGGTCCTCATAGCCAATTGGCTTGGAGGTCAATTCCTCCCAGTGATACCAACAGCAATCAAGGGTTAACTACAACAAGACTGTGCAAACAGCCCACAAAGGGGTTCACCAAGAGTGTCCACCTCAGGTGACTGGGGAGGCTGAGTCACTGGGCCCTATAGGACACCTAACACACAAGGCCACTCTTATCAACTCAAGGAGACATAGCAGCTACCCACCCAGTACATAGAAACAAATACCGGGAAGCAGCCAAAATGCGGAGACAAACAAGTCACAAATGAAAGAAATGGATGAAAGCAAAATACTGGATATAGAGTTCAAAACCACGGTTATAAGTTTACTCAAGAATCTTCTAGAAACCTCCAAGAAATTTAGTGAGACCCTCAAGGATACGAAAAAGGACCAAACAGAAATCAAGCATACACTGACTGAAATAAAGAATAATATAAAGAGATTCAACAGCAGACTAGAGCAGTGGTCGGCAAACCGTGGCTCATGAGCCACATGCGGCTCTTTGGCTCCTTGAGTGTGGCTCTTCCACAAAATACCACGGCCTGGGCGAGTCTATTTTGAAGAAGTGGCATTGGAAGAAGTTGAAGTTTAAGTTTAAAAAATTTGGCTCTCAAAAGAAATTTCAATCGTCGTACTGTTGATATTTGGCTCTGTTGACTAATGAGTCTGCCGCCCACTGGACTAGAGGATCTCACGGATCAAGTCAAAGATTTGAAATACGAAGAAGCAAAATACACCCAACCGGAAAAGCAAAAAGAAAAAAGAATCCAAAAATATGAAGATAGTGTAAGGAGCCTCTGGGACAACTTAAAGGATATCAACATCTGAATTATGGGGGTGCCAGAAGAAGAGAGAGAACAAGATATTGAAAACCTATTTGAAGAAATAATGACAGAAAACTTTCCCTACCTGATGAAAGAAATAGACTTACAAGTCCAGGAAGTGCAGAGAACCCCAAACAAGAGGAATCTAAAGAGGACCACACCAAGACACATCATAATTAAAATGCCAAGGGCAAAAGACAAAGAGAGAATCTTGAAAGCAGCAAGAGAAAAACAGTTAGTTACCTACAAGGGAGTACCCATACGACTGTCAGCTGATTTCTCAACAGAAACTGTGCAGGCCAGAAGGGAGTGGCAAGAAATATACAAAGTGCCCTAACCGGTTTGGCTCAGTGGATAGAGCGTCGGCCTGTGGACTCAAGGGTCCCAGGTTCGATTCCGGTCAAGGGCATGTACCTTGGTTGTGGGCACATACCCGGTGGGGAGTGTGCAGGAGGCAGCTCATTGATGTTTCTCTCTCATTGATGTTTCTAACTCTCCATCTCCCTTCCTCTCTGTAAAAAATCAATAAAATATATTTAAAAAAAATTTTTTTAAAAAGAAATATACAAAGTGATGAATAGCAAGAACCTACAACCAAGATTACTCTACCCAGCAAAGCTATCATTTAGAATTGACGGTCAGATAAAGAGTTTCACAGACAAGAAAAAGCTAAAGAAGTTCATCACCACCAAACCAGTATTATATGAAATGCTGAAGGGTATTCTCTAAGAGGAGGAAGAAGAAGAAAAAGGTAAAGGTAAAAAATTATGAACAACAAAGTGACAACAAATACATATCTATCAACAAGTGAAACTAAAAATCAAATGAATAAAAAACCTGATGAACAGAACAGATTGGTGAATGTAATAGAATCAGCTATTGGAAATCAGGGGCATGGAAAGGGAGCAGACTGACATTTCTTGGGGGGAAGAGGTTGTGGGGGTGCAGAAAGAGATTGGACAAGAGCTTACACTAATGGATGAGGTCAGTGGAGGGGGTGGGGAAAGGCCTGGAGTTGGGTGGGAACCGGGTAGAGGGCAGCTATTGGGGGAAAAAAGAGGGACATCTGTAATAATCTGAACAATAAAGATTAAAAAAAAAAGAATTTGCACTGTTAAATAAAATTTAAAAAAAGGAATTTACACTGTTAGATTTTGAGGAAGGATAGACTAGTAGTACGTTGAGAGGCTATGATAGTCCAGGCAGAAGATGGTGGGTGTCTGATACAGAGCAACGCCATTTGGGATGGAAGAAGCGGGAAGGTACATGTGAAAGATATTTAGGTGGTCATTTTTTGTTTGTACAGGCTTCACAATTTACTGTAAAACTGAAGCCTGAATACTGGAGTGAAAAATTACAGAAAGAAGCAGAAGCTTTTGCTTATTATCGCCGGACACACACTGCCAATGAGCGGCGCCGGCGTGGTGAAATGAGGGATCTCTTTGAGAAATTGAAGATCACATTGGGATTACTTCACTCTTCCAAGGTTTCCAAAAGTCTCATTCTTACTAGGGTAAGTGTTCTGTATAGACAATTAAGAGCTTGACTAAGAATCTTCTAAACATAAAAGAGAAAATATTACCACACAAGGGAGATTGAAATAGAGTTGTATTTATCATTTGAATATGGACTAGTGAAGGCCCAATACATCCTTTAGGGGGAGAAGTTTTTTTGTTGTGTCAGAGTAGCTTTTCATTAAAAGCCAGATTCTTAATCAACAGAGCCATCCTTCCTTCAAATAAAGCAAAAAACCCTGATAAGCTCTGTTTAGCACAGTCTCTTTACATTGGTGTTCTCCATAGCACTTAGAACAGTTTATCACAGTGAAAAGCACAACATAAGTGATATTTTAACATACTTCTTAACAATTGACAGTCCTTTAAAAGAAAATCTGAAATATTCAAGCTAGTAGAAGTTTTAAGTTTGCATGTAGACTGTCTAAGGCAAATTTCATTTAAGTTGCTTTTAAAGTAGAAGTTGGAGAGGAGTACAAGGCAAGCATTCATAGTACTCTAAACAAAGTTATTTCAATCAGATTTTACTTTGACTGGGAAATGACTTTAAAGTTGATTATTAAAATCTAAACAGAGTAGTAAAATGTTTTGTATCGCCTTGTAGTTGTGGAAACACCTGTTACCCACTCAGTGATGCTTTTTGGAAATAATCATGTTCCCTAGAATTACAAGCCAGAAAGCCTGCAGTTTAACAAAAAATAATGTATGGATTATTTTAAATGGCATTATAAAATTCTCTAAAAGATTAGATTAAATTATTTTTATTAAAGAAGTTGTGTAGGAAGAGCAAATTGATTGACACATTATTATTTCTAATTTTAGGCATTCAGCGAAATTCAAGGACTAACAGATCAAGCTGACAAGTTGATAGGACAGAAAAATCTCCTGACTCGAAAACGAAATATTTTGATACGGAAAGTATCATCTCTTTCAGGTGAGATATGTAAATGATCTTTGGTAAAGAGAATGATAACAATTTTAGTAAAGAGAACTTCTCAATAGATCTTTCAGATAGTCTAGTTTAAGGCTTGGTTCCCATAGTTAATGGCAGAGTTATCTTTTGACTAAATCTTTCTCTTGGTTTATAATCACTCTTGCCTTCCATAGTTTTGGGGAATATAGTTAAATCAACTGGATTTCAGTTGATTTTATTTCTCATTATTATGTGGGGTCATATAGAGAGTGACAATTTATTCCTTGTCAACCTATAGGTAAGACAGAAGAAGTGGTCCTGAAGAAGCTAGAGTATATTTATGCAAAACAGCAAGCACTAGAGGCACAAAAAAGAAAAAAGAAGATGGGATCAGATGAGTTTGATGTGTCTCCCAGAACTAGCAAACAGCAGGAAGGATCTTCTGCATCATCTGTAGATCTTGGACAGATGTTTATAAATAACAGGAAGGGGAAACCTTTGATTCTTTCCAGAAAAAGAGACCAGGCCACAGGTAGGAGGGCCATTCTTTGCTTTTCTTAATGAACATCAGTTTAGTTTAGTTTAGTTTAGTGGACTGAATATCTTGTGGCCATAATTTAGTTGTAAATGAATGAATTAAATATTCTATATAATAAAAGGCTAATATGCAAATTTTCTTTACCAGAAGTTCGACCAGGGGGTGGGGCCGGCCGGCCAACCGCCTGCAGCCCCTCCCTCTGGCTGACCAACCACCCCTGATCAGCTGATCGGGGCAGGCCAGCCAGACCCCACCCATGCACAAATTCGTGCACTGGGCCTCTAGTGGTTATATAAAAAGTAGAACATTAACTACATTAAATTTCAGTTTCTAGCTTTCACATTCAACCAAATCCTAAGAAGTTACAGTCATGGTAACATTTAAGACCTACTTCTGATACAGTGTACAGTCATATATTTTCCCTCTAGTGTTTCAGTGAGTATTTCATAGGCTGCCATCTTTTCAGTCTTTATACATGAACTCTTTCCTTGCAGTTCTGCTTATCAGTCATGAGGAAGTTTGGGCCTAGCTGAGACAAATATATTGGAAGATTTTTAAAATTTAATTTTGTTGAATCAGATTGCCTATCAATGACTTGCTTTAAGGAACAAAGTAAATTGTTTGTTTTTTTTAATCTTTATTGTTGAAAGTATTACACATATCCCCTGTTTTCTCCCATTGACCCCCTCTAGCCCACCCCTGCCCCAGGCCCTCTCCACCCCACTGTCTGTCACCATGGGTTATGCATATATGCATATAAAGTCTTTGGTTGATTACCTTCCACCCACCCTGCCCTGCCTTCTCTCCGAGATTCCACACTATGTTCCATGCTTCCATGTCTCTGGATCCACTCTGTTCACCAGTTTATTTTGTTAATTAGATTCCATATATGAGTGAGATCATGTGATTCTTGTCTTTCTCTGACTGACTTATTTCACTTAGCATGATACTCTCCAGGTCATAAATTGGTTCTAACTTATTGCTCTCTCCTATCTTGATTTTTAGAAGTGAGACAATATTAGTTTCACATTATTTTTGTATATCCTTAGAGAATGGTATATCATTTTTTACTCTTTGAGTGGCCTAGTGTATGAACTAGGAAATTTTTTTTTTGTTTTTAAATATATTTTTATTGATTTCAGAGCAGAAGAGAGAGATAGAAACATCAGTGATGAGAGAGAATCATCGATTGGCTGCCTCCTGCAAGCCCCCTACTGGGGATCGAGCCTGCAACCCCGGCATGTGCCCTTGACTGGAATCTTCAGACCACAGGCCGACGCTCTATCCACTGAGCCAAACCGGCTAGGGCCAGGAAATTTGGTTTTTAAAATCAGCTAAGATAGTAATGATAAATACTGAAGTATAAGTTAGTTTTAACATTGCAGAATCAAATTATGTTACTGCTAAGAAAGGATTTTAATGATCATTTAGTCCAGTCTACTCATTTCACAGATAGAAAAACTGAGGTCTAGAAATTTGAAATAATGCAGGGGTCCTCAAACTTTTTAAACAGGGGGTCAGTTCACTGTCCCTCAGACCATTGGAGGGCTGGACTATAGTTTAAAAAAAAAAAACTATGAACAAATTCCTATGTGCACTGCGGGCCTGGGACGAGTCGGCTGCTAAGCAGGACAGGCAGCAGCACCCGGCGGGCCGGATAAATGTCCTTGGCGGGCCGCATGTGGCCCACGGGTCGTAGTTTGAGGATGCCTGGTTAGAGGTATATAGGGAAGCAAGCAAGCCTAGGAGTAGAATTGTGTATGTCTTCATCCAGATTCACCATCAAGATTATCAGAAGCTTTCCATCAAAAAAGTGGTTCCATAACTCTATTCCTCAATAATAAATTCTGAGCATTAGAAGAACTAGTGGCCCTGGCCATTGTGCTCAGTGGTTAGTGTTGGCCCGTGCACAGAAGGGTTGCAGATTCTATTCCCAGTCCTGGGCATGTACCTGGATTGTAGGTTCAATCCCCAGCCCTGTTTGGGGCACATGCAGGAGGCAAATCAATCAATACGTCTCTCTCACGTCAGTGTTTCTATCTCCCCCCACCTTACTCTCCTTCCCTCCCTTCTACTCTTTCTAAAACTTAATGAAAAAAATATCCTTGGGTGAGGATTAACAACAAAAACAAAACAGGAGAACCAGTGGATAGGTAACCATTATCCAATGAAAAGTGGTTCAGAAAGTAAATTCCAAGTTGAGGTTCCCTAACTAAATTTGAAATTTACTTCATGCCTTTTAAGTCAATGTGTGGTTTTAGGGATAGCTCCTAGACTCATAGGCTATACTTGCATTAGTTGAAGATTTTTAATCCTTAACTAATCTCTGATCTTCTTTACAGAAAATACCTCACCCTCTAACACTCCACACACCTCTGCCAACATCGTGATGACTCCGCAAGGGCAATTGCTCACCTTAAAAGGTCCCCTGTTTTCAGGACCAGTGGTAACTGTTTCTCCTGCTCTATTAGAAGCAGACCTGAAGACTCAACTTGCCAGAAGTGCTGTGGCTCAATCAGGTATGTCATAGGTGTTGTTCTTTATGGATAGTGAAAAAGAGTTATTCCTGATATCCCACTGTGATAAAGAAAGCCTTTGAATGTGTTCTGTAATCATGAAGAACTATTTTACTCAAATGTGCCTTGGTAAGAAATGACCCTCTTCTTGGAACACATTTGGCTCCATCTGTGGTATTGATTGGTCTTCTTTACCTGGGATTGGGAATTATTTTGTGATCTCTAGTCATTTCTAACTAGGAAAAGAATTGAAAAGATGTGAGAGTAGGAGGAAAATGAAGAGGCATTGTTTTAGTTTTGGGTACTGAGAAGTATTTGTTAATTTTCTATAATAGTCAGAGAGGGTGTACTCCTACACTACCAGACTGATACAGTTTGAACACCACTTGTTTTTAGGGATAAGAAGTAGAGTTGAAAAGGAAGTCCCATTTTGATGATTTAGGTTTTAGGCACCTAAATTTCTATTAGGGAATAAGGATATCCTTACTACTAAAAATATTGCTAAACCCAGCCTGGAGGTGTCATTCAGTTCTGCCTATAGGGCTTCATTTTTCCCTCAGAATAGTTAATTGGGTGAACAGAATGAAGATGCATGTCTGCGGCAAGATAAAGAATTAACTTGGGGAGCATTTCTATAAAATAATTAAATGGAACTTTTATTAAGGATGGAATATCAAATACCAGTGTTTTTTTTTGTGTGTGTGTGTGTGTTTTTAAGGTTAGGGTTTAAATTAGGGTGTTAGGGCTAGTGCTAAGGTTAGGGTTATAGTTAGGTTTTAGGATATCAAATACCAGTTGTTTTTATTGGATTTTACATATTGTTAGGCTAGGTCTATAATTTGAAGGACTGGTTTTTCTTTTTAGCTTTTTGATAAAAATAGACTGGAATTTTAACTACAATTCCCCAAATGGTCATTGGGTATGAATGAGAGAGATGCTTACTACTATAAATCTAAATTAATTTTTTTTTTTCTCCTAGAAAATGATGACTTATTTATGATGCCAAGAATTGTTAATGTGACATCACTGGCCACAGAGGGAGGTTTGGTAGATACGAGTGGCAGCAAATATTCTCATGAAGTTCCTGATGGCAAGTCACCTGACCACCTGAAAAAGACTGTCAGGAATGAAGATAACTCCTTTGAAGATTCAGGTAGAATCTCTTCCAGAGGCAATCATAGAGGTGGCAGAATGGCACTGGGTCCAACACAGGGTTTTCTAGCAAATAAAGATTCTGGTTTTCCACAAATGGTTGATGTTTCCAGTGTGCAAGAAGCACAAGATTTCTTACCCAAAAGGATTTCTGGTAATACGAGAGGGATTCAGTATAAATGGAAAGAGAGTGGATCAAGACGGGAGAGACTGAAGCCAAAGGAGTCTTCATTTCATAAGTTAAAAATGAAAGATCTGAAAGACTCAAGCATAGAGATGGAACTAAGAAAGGCAGCATCAGCTATAGAGGAAGCAGCACTGGATCCCAGCGAACTGCTAACTAACATGGAAGATGAGGATGATACTGATGAAACACTGACTTCTCTGCTCAATGAGATTGCCTTTCTTAATCAGCAACTAAATGATGACTCTGTTAGCCTGGCGGAACTGCCCAGCTCTATGGATACAGAATTCCCAGGGGATGCTCGACAGGCTTTTATCAGTAAGCATCCTCCTGGGAACAGAGCAAGTTTCCAGATTGGCCACTTGGGAACTGGTGTGAAAGAGCTGCCTGATGTACAAGGAGAGAGTGACTCTGCCAGTCCCCTTCTCTTGCACTTGGAAGATGATGACTTTTCTGAGAATGAAAAACAAATTGTAGAACCCGCCTCTGAGCCAGATGTCCTTAAGATTGTTATTGACTCTGAGATAAAGGATTCCCCTCTTTCCCACAGGAAAGTCAGTGATGGAGGGAAGGGTACTTCTGGTATCCCTGCAGAGTCTGAAAATATTTCCTCACCCCCCATTCTACATATGAAAGCTGGCCTAGAGAACAACATTACAGACACTTTGTGGAGGCCTATGCCAAAGTTGGCACCTCTGGGGTTAAAAGTAGCTAATCCTTCCAGTGATACAGATTGTCAGAGTCTCAAGGTGATGCCTTGTTTGGCACCTGTAGCTGCCAAAGTTGGGTCAGTTGGACACAAAATAAACTTAATAGGGAATGACCAGGAAAGCCGCGAGAGCAAGGTCATGCCTACATTGGCACCTGTTGCGGTCAAATTGGGCAACTCGGGGGCCTCACCAAGTTCTGCAGGGAAATGAACTTATTTGTCCTTAGGCAGAAGCCAGGCTGTGAGGGGGAACCTCCTTTCTCTGTTGGCATCTGTTTATTTGTGTCATGGAACTGTGATCCTTGACTTCGATGCAGTGGATAATGGTGGAGAAAGGGATAGGTGGCTGACCTTGGTGTAAGAAATTACTATTATGAAATTCTAATCATGTTAAAATGTGTTACCTCATTTGTGGTGCTGGGTCTCCTCATCCTCTCTAAGATGTGATTGATCCATTACTGAACATGAGGTGTTCCTCTCACCTAAGGAATTCATAAGATTCTAGATCCATAGTGGTTTTCTAGTTCCCTATAATATAAAAAGCTGCTTGAGACTTCAGACCTGCTATGGACTGAACTGTAGTTTGATAGTATGGTTTAGGTGTGAAATCCAAGGGAGGTGATGCACTTGTGCAGAAGGATCCAGAAAAGAGAGTTTTCAGTTGGTGTTTTAAAAGTAGGTGGAGAGAAATGGGATAACATGGAATACCAAAGTGAAGTACTTTGTGTCATTCAGCAAAATACTCTCTTTCATATCCCAAGTAACTTCCATTCCCTCACATTTTCAGTAAGAATTCAAGTCTTTTGGCAAATTAGGAATGCTTTTAACTTTTATTACTAAGATAATTATTCTGAGATGTTATAAAAAAAACACCTAGTTCTCCCTTATTGTCTTTGGGCACTGAAAAGACCATTTCATAGGACCAGGGATTTTCACCTGGAATATATATTTTGGAGGTGGGCATAGAGGGAGCCCTCCCCATTTCATAAATCATGTCACTCAGGAGACAACTAAAATGAAAAGCATTCCCTCCCGAGACCAGAGACAGTGGCCAAAATAAAAAGTTGCGGGGCTGGTTATTTTCCAAAGCAAACCAGCCTCCTGGTGCTTGAAGGTTTCATTCATTACCTGCACAGGATGTTAAGTAAAGAAAAGTCACAGAAGGCACTCTACCAGGGAAATAAGGCAGTATTTGAATCACAAGATATATTTTTTATTATCTGCTACCATGGATTCAACGATCTGTAGAGCTTTTTCACGCATTAGCTGTCAGGGTATGAAGGACTGACAGCCTGTAAAGATGAAGATATTTATATTTTTGTATAGTTGTTTTGATAGATTTCTCAAAGGCTGAAGTTTTCAACCTAGAAGATGAGATTTGTATTGAGTATAGAAATGATGTTTCCTATCTAGTTTGTAAATAATCATGGTGCACTTGAGGGGTCTCTTGGGAACTCCCGGGGGCAAGAATCACTATTCTGAAAATGTATAGACTGGGATTTAGCTGCTACATTTTGCCTTTCTTAAATAATTATATTTTGGAATGTAACCCATGTTCTGTCTTCATTGACAGGATTTGCTTGTGTTGTTAAACACTAACACAAGAGCTTCCAGTGCCTGGGCTGTGCCTAGGTGATGCTATTTCTTCTACATCCCCTGCCTTCTTTATCCCAAATCCCACTCAGTGTATCTTTAGACCTAGGTTGTGAGACCAACTTTGGAATGGTTCTAGCCAGTAAATTACTACTTTCATGGTTGGTTCCCTTTCTAGTAACTCTGGTAATCAACAGATGAAAAAGGGTGGAAAATTTTCCTCTGCAAATTGCAGTGGGAGCAAATTCTTTGTTTTGTGCTACTTGCCTTTCTACACCTTGCTCATCCAGCATTCAACTTTCCCTCCTCTAAGGTTACTGAAGAAGCTTGAAGTAGGTAATGAGTGCTTCTCATTATCCTTCCCACTCCCCTCTACCCAGCAGATTTCATTCATGCCTTAGCCAAGGAGTCCAGCACCTGTCTTCCCTGCTAATAATTGTCCTTGGAGATGCTAGTACTTTAATCTAGGTATAGCAGTTTCCCATTATTTCCTTGCTCATCTTGTCCTCACATTTCCTCCTGACTTCCCAAAGCTCTTGTTATGCCTTTTGAGAGTCAGCCAAGGAACAGGCAAGTGAGTAAAGAATCCTCAGGAAAAGAAGGACCATTCTGCTTCTGAACACTGTTCCCTTTTTTATAGACAAACAGGTAGTAGTCAGTTCTTGATGGAAATATATTTGACTATTTATGAGAGTTGTAATAAGATGGAAATAAGAGGTAATTCCCAGTGTTCAAGGAAGGCTGCAGATGTCATTACAAACCCCCAAGATCATGGTGTTTTCCAAGACCTCTTAGAATTAAGAAGATATCAGGGCTATTTTGAGGAGGGCTCAGTCTTCAGAACAATCCTGAAGTTTGACAGAAACTTAAAAAAATCCAAAAATTTTACCCCTTAACCTTACCCCAGGAGAAACTGATCTATGAAAATTACATGTGTGATTATGAAAGATGTAGTTGAACAAGAGAAGTTGAGGAATCTGGAGAATAGTGAGCTCTCACCCTAATTCTATAAGAAGCATGATCTCAGTAGCCCAATAATTCGCCTTTTTATACATCTGTAAATAAATGGAATGTTTTTAAGAATATAATTATGTCAGATTTAGCCTTTTCTTTTATATATTAAATATATATCTTTCCTTTTCTGCTTTTGAAAAATGACTATTTTTTTAGAAACCCAAGAACAGAAGAAGTTTGGCGAGTGGAAGGCAGAATGTGTGAACTTGAAAGAAATAAATCGGTTATAATAATTAAAGCAGGACTTGGTGTTGGAAAGTTTGTGCTGAGTTGGAGTAGAGAATCCTAATGCCCCGAGTCATATTTGAGAGAGGTGCCACTGAAGTAGGTTTATCATAAGGAATTCCTTACTGTTTTCAAAATTTTTGACATGCCATTTTGGGGAATTTTTGGCATTCTAATTCTTGAAGCATGTTTTTACATGGAGACTTCAAAATTTTGTACAACTTGATGGCAAGTATATATATCAAGAAATCGTTCTACAATGAAGAAAGACTAGCCTCATAATACCAATGTGTGCGAGGGTAATATGCCTGTTACCCTTGGGAATAACAGAACATAAACTCAGTCTTAGCAGTTAAGGACTATAAGTGATGTTTAAAAAAAATTTTTTTTTTATTGATTTTAGAGAATGGAAGGGAGGAAAAGAGAGAACCCACAGCCTTTTGGTATATGGTAGGATGACATACTAACCAGCTGTGCCACATTGGCTAGGGCACAGTAGATGATCTTATATTAAGATGCATGTAAACTAGTATCACGATTTATAAAAATGTTTTTATTAAAGGAATCCTTTAGATTGAACTACTCTAGGTCATAGGTCAAGTCCAGTTATATAAACACACAAATTACGTTGTGTGATTTTATAGTAAATCCAAGTCTTTTTCCCCAGAATTACGGATGAAATACCTGACAGTAGGCCTTTCAATAATAAGTTTGAAAATGTTTTGAATACAGAGGCAGATAATCCATATATTATTTGGGCAGTTCAGTGGTATAATTCCCACCTATCCCCCTAATTATACTGGTTGAGATAGTCTAATGGAATGGTGTCAGGTGAATTGAGAGAGAAATGCACTTTGAAGATGGGTCTAAAAAATGATAACCCTTGTTCCTCCCAGAAGGTTTTTAAAAAAGCAATGCACAGAATAGGCCCATTTTCAGGTACTTTATTTATAGAGAATGATTGATAATGAATCAGAATACATTTCTTGCACAAAATTGCTGATTTTGAAGAAAGTACTTATAAGAGCATCAATACTTCATGTATTATCCTATATAATAAAAGCCTAATATGCTAAATGTCCGGTCTTCTGATCGGCTATTCAACCAATCAAAGTGTAATATGCTAATGATATGCTAGGCCGCTCAACAGCTCGCTATCACGTGCACTGACCACCAGGGGGCAGACACTCCGACTGGTAGGTTAGCTTGCTGCTGGGGTCCAGCTGATCAGGACTGAGTGAGATGGGCCAGACACACCCTGGAGCTCTCCTGCGGTCCCTCCCTGGCTGGCCAACCTTCTGCATCCCTTTCCAGCCCCTATCGTGCACTGGTAGGGTCCCTCGGCCTGGCCTGTGCCCTCGCGTAATCCGGGACCCCTCAGGTGATGTCAGCCAGTTTCAGCCTGATCCCGCAGGCCAGGCCAAGGGACCCCACTGGTGCATAAATTTGTGCACTGGGCCTCTATATATATAAAAGGCTAATATGCAAAGTGTCCCCTAAGGAGTTCAACTGGGAGACCAGGAGTTAGATCGCTCGCTATGATGTGCGCTGACCACCAGGGGGTGGTGTAGAACGAAGGCCGGCCCCTGCCAGCAGCCGGAAGACCCCAATCGGCCTGATTGCCAGCCAGGCCTAGGGACCCTATCTGCACGAATTTCATGCACCAGGCTTCTAGTGTCTAATAAAATTTTACATGAACATGAATGGATGGATGCAGAGAAAATTAAAGATGGAGGTATATGGCCTCACTGCCATTTGGAAACAAAATGATTGGTCAAAAATGCATTTTTGAAATTAGAAATTTTATATATATATCTATATCTATCTATCTATCTATCTATCTATCTATCTATCTATATATATATATGAAATTTTATACACACACACACACAGGCCCGATGCATGAAGATTTGTGCAAGAATGGGCCTTCCTTTCCCCCTGGCTGCTGGCACTGCCTTCTCTCTGGCCGGAGCTGCCTTTCCGCCTTCCCACGCTGCCCAGAGGCCCAGAGCTGCTGGGCGGTGTGGAATGCCTGCATCGTCGCCATGGCGACACAAGCATCCCACCTTAATCCCCCCCCCCCTGCTGCTTGGCACCTGCATATGCAAATTAACCCTCCACCTTTGCTGGGTTAATTTGCATACTCCTGATTGGCTGGTGGGCACCTTGAAGTTATGGTCAATTTGCATCTTACTCTTTTATTAGTGTAGATTATATATATATATATATATATATATATATATATATATATGCTACTTGAATTGAGGTATAATTGTTAAACTTGAACTACAAAAGATGTGTTGAGTAAAGTGATGCAAGTGTGTGTGGAATATGAGATGGTTAAAAACGGATGACTTGGGAATTCTGAGACAAATCTAAGCTCTACTAAATTCGCTCTAGTAAACTCTGCTCTTAGAGTTTAAGTAGGAATGCAGTCTTGGAAGCATTGTTTTGAGATCCTGTTTCCAACTGCAAGCACTGGTCTCAGCTGTCCTATAGTGCCTTGCATATAAAGGTGCTAACTAAATATTTGAATTGGTGAGCAAATTATTATAGCCTGTTTTCAAGGATCTTATAAGTGCACATATTGGCATGTTAAATCTAGGCTGAATTTTTAAAATCTGGTCTGAGTATAGTGCAAAACAGACAAGTGTATACATCTTAGGCACCTTTTTAAGAGTGACAACCATATACATGTTTAGGACATATACAAGCAGAATAAAAAGTGAAATAGTGTGTGGATGGTCAACTGCATTGTGAAGGGTGGGGTGGCAAGTATTTAACTTGGAGAAAAGGGGAATAAGGCTTCTATTCCACTGGACCTGGGACTATTATTTTCTGAGGAATTCATGAAGCTTGAGAACAGGCTAGCCTAGCCTATTCACATACTGGCACTTCAAAGGCTGCCTGGTACCTACCTAGACAATAAAGGTTGGACTAAATTGTGAAGAATTAAAAATAAATGTGGGTTTGGCCCTAGACTAGAAGTATCTGAACTTACACTGTACTCACTTGCTTTTCAGCTAGATCAGTGGTCGGCAAACCGCGGCTCGCGAGCCACATGTGGCTCTTTGGCCCCTTGAGTGTGGTTCTTCCACAAAATACCACAGCCTGGGCGAGTCTATTTTGAAGAAGTGGCGTTAGAATTTTAAGTTTAAAAAATTTGGCTCTCAAAAGAAATTTCAATCGTACTGTTGATATTTGGTTCTGTTGACTAATGAGTTTGCCGACCACTGAGCTAGATAATCTTAGACATTGAAAAGCAGAGCTTAAATTTGCCTCTGTAGCTTCAGATGAGAGTAATTTGGGAAACATTTTCTCTAAGGGGATAAACCAGTGTAGCGCTGGACAGGGAATGACTAATGATACTCTAAACCCATTTCACTTGGCCATGAGTGAGAAAACCACTAGTGGACACAAAAGTGATCTGGAGAGAAATAGGGACAACTCATGGCGGTTGTTGGGAATGCAGCACACAAGTAAGGACACCAGGTGGCACCATTTATTAGTGTTATATTGGCTCCTACCACTGTAAAATGACAGACTAGCAAGGAGTAGTGAGAATATCATTTTACAATTTCATTACATCTGCAGTGCATGGTTGAAGGGAAAGGGAAGTCTCATGCTGCCGTAGCTATTGCTAATCTGTCTTCTAGGAGGCCACTTCTTGATCTGTGAGCTTTACAGATCTTGTTTTTAATACATGGTTAGAGTACACACAAGTACATACCTAACAGCCTTCTTTTCATAATGTAGAATATACACAAGGACATACCTGTTTTGCCACTTGGCTGTACAAGACCCACCCACAGCAATGCGTTTAGGGGTTCTTCACTCTTACTAACGTGTCCACCAAGTGTTCCAAGGGTCTGGATAGGTTGAGACACATGTTTCGTACTATTTCTCTGGCTTAGGCTTACCTTTTCATAAGGCAATTTCTTGAAGTAGCAACGAGGCAGAAAGGCTCCTAGAAAATAAACTCTTAGTGCAGAGACACCTGTGGAATATTGTAAAGTTATTTTACTTCTGTGCACGCCCCCAACTCGCATGAGCGAAAGCTTATACCATTACAACTGGTCAGCAAGCTTGACAGTGACCTCACCAAAGTAGTACAGTAATAGGGAAAAGGTTTTACGAGTGAATTTTGATAGGAATAAGGAAAAGCACTGGATCAACAAAGTCCTGGTTAACTCGGGGTGGGAGCCGATGGGACACTGAAGGTTAAAGAAACCGTGAAACAAATATATCTCATAGGAACATATATTTTTCTTTTTCCTCTCCCACATACCTAAAAGCTCCATCCAAGGCAATCATCTCCCTCTCCTTACTTCCAACATGGCCAATTAGGTTGCCCAGTTAATAACACTTCTTAGTAAACGAAAACGTTAGCAGCGGTCGCCAAACTTACGGACCTCACGGACCACCGGTTGGCGACCGCTGCTCCAGAGTTATCTCCACGTAGGTCAACTATTCTAACCGCTTTGAGTCCTAGCGCATGGGGTTGATGGGAAGCAGAGCCTTACGGCTGTGTCTCAGTTTTGTAATTCTGAGCTAAGAGTTAGTTTCGGTTCTGGTCCCTTGGGCCTATCAAATGCCAACCTTGGCACCATGGGGCGTAGTTACCGTCTTGTTGGGGCTCTGGGGAGTGTACTTTTCTAGGGAACCAGGCCTCCTAATACCATAAAAGGCTTGGTTCTTTCAATTCTGAAGCTGAGTTGTGCCGACCTTTTTCTAGGAGGGATACCCGCGACTACGTCGTGCGGAATCCGTGGTTCTCAAGTCCCAGGTCCTCGGCTTCCTAGGCCCTCCCATTGGCTCCGCCCCCACACACCTTATTCGTTACTCCAGGAACGCCCTCGGCTACAGACCGCACCCTCTTGCCTCCGCTCCGCCTGCCTAGTCGGTAGCTTGGCCTCGGCGGTACTTCGCGTTTTGAGCCGCTTGTGCCGCCATAGCTGCTGCTGCTGCCGCTGCGGCCGCGGAGCTGAAATCGCCGAGCGCGATGACTGAGGGCGCTGTGAGCGTTGCGGGCCCCGGGCCCCAGGGCTGGTGAGGCTGGGTCCGAGCGGGGGCGCTGGCGAGTAGCAGGAGCTCCTAAGGGAGGTGAAAGAGGAAGGTCCAGGGCCCCAGTGAAGGCTCCCGAGGGGCGGGTTGGGGGTGGGAGGCTCCAGTGGCAGAGCGGTTGCCGGGCCACAGCGAGCCCCGCGGTGCCGAGTGCCCTGCGGCCGCTGGCGCAGGTTCCCAGGCAGGCCCCTGAGGGATTCCGGTGGCCTCGGCGGCGGCGTGCTTCCGTGAACACTGCAATTGCCATGGGAACAGTTGGGAATTAACGGGGACCAGACCAGCTACCAGGTACTAGCCCTACTAGGGCCCGTCCATCCTCCAGTTCCAACGCCTCTGGCAGGCACGGGCCTATCCTTCAAGACGCTGTAAGGAACCGCGCAGGGTTTTAAGGCGGGAATGTGAGGGTGAAAAGCAATGCCGAGGTAAGAGCGGCAGACACTGCTAGGCAGACGGTAAGGTGGCCTCCTGCTATCTCAGGCCAGTGACAGGGCATACTGGAAGACCCTGTGGAGTGGACAGGCAGTGCTGCTGTTGAGGCAAATCCCAAGATTGTGCCAGGAACTGTCCAGGGACTCCTCATCATGATGGCTGTGGAAGGGTCAACCATTACCAGCCGGCTCAAGAACCTGCTGCGATCCCCATCCATCAAATTACGCAGGAGCAAGGCAGGCAACAGGCGAGAGGACCTCAGCTCCAAGGTGAGTCCTAGTACTGGGAGCCACCTTTTTCCAACCCTCCCCTCCTTTGCTCCGTGTTCCTCTTTCACCTTACTCTTTCTTGGGAAAGAGGAGAACTAGAAGGCCCTGTGGCTCTAAAGTTTCAAGTGTGCCCATCTCTGCCCTTCAAGAAAGCAATGGTTTAGTTTTAGATTAAAGGAGAAATAACAGCAGGGGTGGGCATGCTGAGATTCATTCATGGAAAAAGGATTGGGAGGAAGGCAACCTGGATTCAGTTTACCACAAACTAAGTCTGTGCTTGGGGAAGCCAGTTGATATGCTGTGACTCAGTTTCCCTTCTTGGAAGAGAGTAGTGGGATCACATATCCTGTGAAGGGCTAAGCTGTGACTAATGTAGCTGCAAGTGTTAGTGTCATAGCTGGATTATGTAAGACAGTAGTAGCATAAAGATATATGCTAGAACTGCCCGGCTGGTGTAGCTCAGCAGTTGAGTGTCAATCCAGGAGCCAAAAGGTCACCAGTTTGATTCTGGTTGGTGCACATGCCAGGGTTGAGAGCTCGCTCGTCAGTAGGGGGCATGCAGGAGGTAGCTAATTGACAGTGTTCCTCTTTCATCAATGTTTCTATCTCTCTATCCCTCTCCCTTCCTCTCTAAAATCAATTAAAATAAAATAAAAAGGAAAGAAATACGCTAGAACATCTAGTCTGAGGAATTGGCTTGGCAAATGCTCTTGCCTGGGCTCAAAACATATTTGTCTCTTCAAGAAACCTAAATTAATTTAACTGGAGCTTCTTGACTTCTTAGGAATGATAACAGCAAAACAGTTCTCCTGGTTTGCCCTTGAACGTTGCTTATTTCATTCACTGTATGCCAAGAGCCACATGCCACCCTGCTGCTGCACAAGTTCCTGAGAGGCCAAGTCCCTTTGCATCCACTTCGTGTTGGTCTTTATGTTTTCTTCAATTGTGTTGAGGCCCACAACTTTGAAAATACAAAAGTTGACTAAATTTATTGAATCCCTGAGGGAATCTAGGGCTTTGTTCCCACAGGATTAGATTAGACCTTTGTATATTAGCAGTGTTTAAACAGAGTAGTAGCCTTGTGTGGTACAGGATTACTACAGGGAGAGGCATTTGAGACCATAGTGTTTTACTGCCTTGTATCTCTTCAGAGATTAGTAAAGCCAATGAGAAATGATTGAGAGTGCTAATGTACAACATGGCAGAGTTCTGGGAGGACTTAGTTCAGAAAGCTATCCCTTAGCACCGTGGTCGGCAAACTGAGGCTCGCGAGCCACATGCGGCTCTTTGGCCCCTTGAGTGTGGCTCTTCCACAAAATACCACGGCCTGAGCGAGTCTATTTTGAAGAAGTGGCGTTAGAAGAAGTTTAAGTTTTAAAATTTTGGCTCTCAAAAGAAATTTCAATCGTTGTACTGTTGATATTTGGCTCTGTTGACTAATGAGTTTGCTGACCACTGCCTTAGCAGAACCTTACTTGAATTTGGTCAGAAGGTGAATAGCTTTCCTGTATATTTCTCAGGTCATGTTAAATCAAAATTGGGCCTGGCCAGTGTGGCTCAGTGGTTGAGCATTGACTCATGAACCAGGAGGTGACATGAACCAGGAGTTCACGTTTGATTCCCAGTCAGGGCACATACCCGAGTTGGAGGCTTAATCCCTAGGAGAGGACATGCAGGAGGCAGCGATCAATGATTCTCTCTCATCGTTGAGAGAAGTTTCAAGTGTGCCCATCTCTGCCCTTCAAGAAAGGCACCAATCAAACCTGCAACATTTTGGTGTATGGGACGATATCTCTCTCTTATAGATATCTCTCAACTTACAGATATCTCAACTATCTCTCTCTCCCTCTCCCTGCCTCTCTGAAGTCAATAATATATGTGTATGTGTGTGTGTGTATGTGTATGTGTATGTATGTGTGTGTGTGTGTATATATATATATATATATATATATATATGTGTGTGTGTGTGTGTATATATATATATATATATATATTTTTTTTTTTTTTTCCAAAAAAGTTAAATCGAAATTGACTACAAGGTTCCTTGGCAGTGAAGATAGTGACTTTTCCAAGGACTCCTATTAATTGTTGTTCATATTCTCCAGATGTGGGAGAATGGGCCTGAAACTTAGAGACTTACTTAGAGTAGATTCTGTTCACTCATTTTTTGTGTTGGGTCATTCTTAGTGCTACAAACACTCGTATTCTTGATTGGTAACTTGGCAATGACCAGCACTATTAGAGCAATTTTCTCATATCTTTGGCCTCTTTTTTATGACTGAGAATGGTTTAAGTAGTATAAATGTATGATAGAAATTTAGTCTTCAGTGTTGATACTTACTGTAATTTTTGTCTGGGATCCAGAAGATAGGATCATCATTCTTTAAAACTTCTCATGTTGTTCATTATTAATGCATTCAACAAATATTTATTGTACCTAATATGCGTGGAATCAGTGATAAGTAAAACATTCTTTGCCATCAAAGAGCTTGTGGCTTGTCAGACTTGTAGACAAATAATTACAACATGGTGTGGTAAGTGGTTCCCTAGAATTATGCATAAGCTAGTAATGGCGGCATAGGAGTGGGAACCTAAGGGCAATTAGGAAAGACTTCACAGAGGAAGGGATGCTTGAACTGTGAATCCTGATGCGATGCAAGAGGAGAAGAGAAGCTCTCCAAGAAAACAGTGAAAAACATCCCTGTTTCAAATAGGAATTCAGTACTTCAGACTTTCTTTTTTTTAATCCTCACCTGCAGATACATTTTTATTGATTTTTAGAGAGAGAGGAAGGGAGAGAGAGAGAGAAATGTCGATTAGTTGCCTCTTGTATGTACCCCAACCTAGGGAATGAATCTGCAACCTAGGTATGTGCCCTGACCGGGAATCAAACCTGCAACATTTTGGTGTATGGGACGATGCTCCAACCAGCTGAGCCACATGGCCATGGCAGTGCTTCAGACTGTTTGTTCTAGAGCTGTGAATAAAGGAAATACTTAGCTGACGTTGGAAGACCCTTCAGTAGTCTGACAGAGCAAGATTACTTACGCATATATCTTTAGCACCCAAAAGTAGTAGCTGTCTTTGTGTGCTTAGGACTCTACAGGTATCTGACTCCCTATACTCCTTCCTTAGTGAAGACTCTATCTAAGATGATTCTAAAAGCCTGCCTGTGGTAACCCACATAAGATTTGGCGTATGAAGCTTTGTTAGCTGCTCTAACGTGTGGTGGCTGTGGGTAATCACGTTAACCCTCATAGAGCTCATGATTCATGGACAACAGACTCTGAAATAAAATTTGAAGGCCAAGACATATGCCTTTTGGTGGGGGCAGGGAGCAAAGAAGGAAGTGACAGAGGGCCTTTATGCAGCTCTTACCTTAGATGGCCTGCTGCTTTGAATCATATTATTCCTTCTACCTAAAGTAGCCTTTTCACTAACTTCTCCACTTATTTTTAGGTCCAATTCTGTATTTACTGGAGCCATAAGCCTTTTCTGACTAGCACCTCCCCCGCCCAACTACGTTGGAACCAATTATTCTTTTATGTATGTCTTCATTTCCAAAGGTCAGGTGTAATGTTCTTTATTTCCTTTATATCACACTGTACTGTGTAAGATATGCAGCAAATAGTAAATGAATGAGAAAAATTTAAAGATGTCAAATATGGTAGGGATAAATTTGGAATTCTAGAAGAATTGATCAGGAAATGATCAGGAGGAGTTGTGACCTCTTGAGAAGAGAAATCAGTGTTGAAAAAGAAGTAGAAATGCAGCCTAGTTAGGTGTGGACATGAAAGGGACATGAAAGAGACAGGGAAGTACATATATGCAGAAAGTGGTGCTCATGAAAGGCTTTTTAATTAAGGAGAGACCTATTTTTAAAAGATGTTTAAAATACGGTTAAAAACTGAAGTGAGAGCTGTAGAGATGAGTATTTAAATTATTAGAGAGAGAGTAGATGAGAGCTGGGATTTTAAAAAACTTCTCTAAGGAAGGGAATTCTCTCCAGTATAATAGAATTGGAAATAATTTATGCCTTTTCTGCTGGGTCTTGGATGAAGTGTAAAGTTACCAGTTGTAAACATCCTTCAACTTTGAGCCCTGTACAATTAATTGTCAGTTCTACTTCTCATCTCAGTTGAGGCTATGTTTTCCTTAAGAAGTAAATGTGTGTGCTCTTGATAGCTAACCCTCCCCCTCTTCTTGAAGTTTCTGAAAGATTTTTATGTGAAGGGAGCTGGGTTGTTTTTCTCTTTTAACAAAGGATAGAAATGGACTGAAGCCGAGCAGGCAAGATTTAAGTTAGGGATACAAAAGCATTGCCTATGCTGGAGGCTTGTTAGATTTTGAAAAAGTAAGTGAAGGAGGTTTTGAAATTTTCCTCCTCAATAGCCATTAATCCAGTCTGGGTTATATATCATCCCTTCTGGAAACAATGGGCAAGGCAACTTACAGATAGCTTCTAGTCCTCCCCTCCACCCCAACCACACGTACCTCTTTTTCTCTCTCTCATTTTCCTGTCCTATTTTTTCCTATTTAATTATATGGTGGTACTTTGAGCCTTTTAACATGTGACTCTGCGAAGAGTTTGTGTAGGTGAATTTCTTGGAGGAAGAAAAAACTGGCAATAAATCTAAATTTCAATTTTTGCTCAGGTATTTGAGCCCAGGTATTAGTACTGAGATTCTTTAATCCATCAATTTGGTAGTAGGGAAACATTTATTTATTTATTTAAATATATTTTATTGATTTTTTAAAGAGAGGAAGGGAGAGGGATAGAGAGCTAGAAACATTGATGAGAGAGAAACATTGATCAGCTGCCTCCTGCATACCTCCTACTGGAGATGTGCCCGCAACCAAGGTACATGCCCTTGACCAGAATTGAACCTGGGACCTTTCAGTCCGCAGGCTGACGCTCCATCCACTGAACCAAACCAGTTAGGGCGGGAAACATTTATTTTTTAATTAATTAATTAATTACATTTTTTGAAATCCTCACCCAAGGATATGTTTTTCATCGATTCTAGAGAGAAAGGGAGAGGGGGAGGGAGAGAGGGAGAAGGAGAGAGAGAGAGAAAGAGAGAGAGAGAAACATCAGTATGAGAAAGAAACACCAATTTGTTGCCTCCCTTACATGCTCTGACTGGGAATTGAACCTGTGACCCTTTGGTGCACAGGACAATGCTCTAACCAACTGAACCACACCGACCAGGGCAAAACATTTATTTTAAAAACATTTATGGATCATTGGCTCTAGCTTGATGGTTCTCACTTGGGGAAAGGGTCAGGAGGGCAGTGAGACATCAGAATACCTATGCAACATTTAAAAAATACACATTCCTGGGTCCCATCCTAGCTATATGGAATCAACTTCTGGGGGTAGAGTTTGATAATTGGATATGTATTGTTATACCAGAAGCCCCCTGCTGGGTTATGAACCCCTGGATTAGTGCTAGGACTCTGATATCTGTTAGTTTCATACTTAAGTCCACATTGAGGCTTTTTTTTTAAATATATTTTATTGATTTTTTACAGAGAGGAAGGGAGAGGTTATTGATTTTTTACAGAGGAAGGGAGAGGGATAGAGAGTTAGAAACATCGATGAGAGAGTAACATCGATCAGCTGCCTCCTGCAACACCCCCTTGGGATGTGCCCGCAACCAAGGTACATGCCCTTGACCGGAATCGAACCTGGGACCCTTCAGTCCGCAGGCCGATGCTCTATCCACTGAGCCATACCAGTTAGGGCCACATTGAGGCTTCTTGAGAATATGTAAAGCTAGCCCAGTTTTACTCTTCTCCTTGAGTAGTTTAAACATTTAAAAGAAAATTTCCAGTTATCATTGACATAAAATATTATATTGGTTTCAGGTGCACGACATAATTATTAGACATTTATATCACTTATGAAGTAATCCCTCTGATAAGTCTAGTACCCATGACACCATAAATAGTTATTACAATATTATTGACTATACTAGAGGCCCGGTGCACAAAATTTGTGCACGGGGGTGTGTGTCCCTCAGCCCAGCCTGTACCCTCTCCAATCTGGGACCCCTCGAGGGATGTCCCGCTGCCCATTTAGGCCTGATCCCACCTGGATCGGGCCTAAATGGGCAGCCGGACATCCCTCTCACAATCCAGGACTGCTGGCTCCCAACTGCTCGCCTGCCTGCCTTCCTGATTGCTCCTAACCGCTTCTGCCTGCCAGCCTGATCACCCCCTAACCACTCCCCTGCCAGCCTGATTGATGCCTAACTGCTCCCCTGCCAGCCTGTTTGCCCCTAACTGCCCTCCCCTGCAGGCCTGGTCCCCCCCAACTGCTCTCCCCTGCAGGCCTGGGTCCTCCCCAACTGCCCTCCCTTGCAGGCCTGGTCCCTCCCCTGCTGGCCATCTTGTGTCCACATGGGGGCAGCCATCTTTGACCACATGTGGGCAGCCATCTTGTGTGTTGGAGTGATGGTCAATTTGCATATTACTCTTTTATTAGATAGGATTCCCTATGTTGTACTTAACTTTTTTTTATTGTTTAAAGTATTACATATGTCTCCTTTTCCCCCAATTGAACTCCCTGCAGTCACTCCCACCCCCTAGGACAAGCCCCCACTGTCCCAGTGTCTGTGTCCATTGGTTATGCTAATAAGCAGGCATACAAGTCCTTTGGTTGATCTCTAACCTCCCCCCTGCCCTGCCTTCTCTCTGAGGTTGGATAGTCTGTTCAGTATTACCTTGTCTCTGGATCTATTTTTGTTCATCAGTTTATGTTGTTCATTATATCCCACATATGAGTGAGACCATGTGATATTTATCTTTCTCCGACTGGCTTATTTCGCTTAGCATAATGCTCTCCAGTTCCATCCATGCCATTGCAAATGGTAAAAGTTTCTTCTTTTTTACCGCAGCGTAGTATTCCATTGTGTAGATGTACCACAGTTTTTTAATCCACTCATCTGCTGATGGGCACTTAGGCTGTTTCCAAATCTTAGCTATTGTAAATTGTGCTGCTATGAACATAGGGGTGCATATGTCCTTTCTGATTGGTGTTTCTAGTTTCTTGGGATACAGTCCTAGAAGTGGGATTATTGGGTCAAATGGGAGCTCCATTTTTAACTTTTTGAGGAAACTCCATATTGTTTTTCACAGTGGCTGCACAAGTCTGCTGTATTTTACGTTTTTATGCTAGTTTTTATAACTAGCAATTTGTACATCTTAAAACCCTTCCCCTTCTTCACCCATCCCCTAACACCCCTCCCATCCAGAAATAATCATTTGTTCTCTTTATCCATGAGTTTGTTTCTGTTTTGTTTGTTCATTTATTTTGGTTTTTAGATTTTACGTATAAGTGAAATCATATGTATTTGTTTTTCTCTGATTGACTTATTTCAGTTAGCAAAATACCTTCTAGGTCCATGCATGTTGTTGCAAATGGGAGATTTCATATTTTTTTTTGTAGATGAGTGATATTCTATTCCATGTATGACACCTTTGTTTTTTTCTTTTAAAAAAATATTTTTATTGATTTCAGAGAGAAAGGAAGAGGGAGAGAGAGATAGACACATCAATGATGAGAGAGAATATTGATGGGCTGCCTTGCCCCACACTGGGGATCCAGCCAGCAACCTGGGCATGTGCCCTGACTGGGAATCGAACCATGACCTCCTGGTTCATAGGTTAACGCTCAACCACTGAGCCTTGCGCTGCTGGGCTTCCTTTCTTTTCTTTTTTTCCATCACCATTTATCCTCCTTATACCCTCTTCCTCTCTACCCACCAACCCCCTTCTGCCACTCCTGGCAATCACCACACTATAGTCTGTGTCCATGAATTCTTTCTCTCTCTCTTTTTTTTTTCTTTGCTCAATCCCTCCACCCGTCCTGTACCATATCTTCTTTATCCAATCATCTATCAGTGGACACATAGGTTACTTCCATATTGCTTATTATAAATAATGCTGCAATGAACATAGGGCTGCATATATCTTTTTGAATTAGTATTTTGGATTTCTTTAGATAATTATCCAGAAGTGGAATTGCTTGGTCATATGATAGTTCTATTTTTATTTATTTTTTGAGGAACTTCCATATTGCTTTCCATAGTGGGTGCTCCAGTTTATGATCCCACAGTGCTCAAGGGTTCCTTTTTCTCCACATTCTTGCCAACACTTGTTGTCTGTTGATTTATTAATGATAGTCATTTTGACAGATGTGAGGTGATGATATCACATTGAGGTTTTAATTTGTATTTCCCTGATGATTAGTGATGTTGAGCATCTTTTCATGTCTTTTGGCCATCTGTATGTCCTTTTGGGAGAAATGTCTGTTTGGGTCCTCTGCCCATTTTTTAAATTGGAGATTTAGTTTTTTGGGGGGTTAAGCTGTATGAGTTCCTTATATATTTTGAGGTGTCGTTGGTGCATACCTTCTTCCATTCAGTAGGTTGTCTTTTTGTTTTGTTGATGGTTTCGTTCACTGTGCAAAAGCTCTTTAGTATGATATAGTCGCATTTGTTTATTTTTCCTTTTGTGTCCCTTGCCGGAGGAAACATATTAAAAAGATATTACTGCCCTAACTGGTTTGGCTCAGTGGATAGAGCGTCGGCCTGCGGACTGAAGGGTCCCAGGTTCGATTCCGGTCAAGGGCATGTACCTTGGTTGCGGGCACACTTGGGAGTGTGCAGGAGGCAGCTGATCGATGTTTCTCTCTCATCGATGTTTCTAACTCTCTATCCCTCTCCCTTCCTCTCTGTAAAAAATCAATAAAATATATTTAAAAAAAAAAAAAGATATTACTAAGAGCAATGCCAAAGCGTTTATTGCCTATGTTTTCTTCTAGGAGTTTTATGGTTTCAGGTCTTATATTTAAGTTTTTAATCCTTTTTGAGCTTATTCTTCTGTGTGGTACAAGAAAGTGGTCTAGTTTCATATTTTTAATGTATCTGTCTGGTTTTCTTACCACCATTTATTGAAGAGACTGTCTTCACCCCCATTGTACTATATATCTTGCCTCCTTTGTCATAGATTAGTTGACAATATAGGTGTGGGGGTTTTTTCCTGGACTCTATTCTGGTCCATTGATTCATATGTCTGCTTTTATGCTGTTTTAAGTTACTATAACCTTGTAGTATAGTTTGATATCAGGTAGTGTGATACCTCCAGCTTTGTCCTCTTTTCTCAAATTGTTTTGGCTATTCTGGGTCTTTTGTGGTTACATCTAAATTTTAGGATTATTTGTTCTAGTTCTGTAAAGAATGCCATTGGTATTTTGATAGGGATTACATTGAATCTGTAGATTGCTTTGGGTAGTATGGACATTTTAATGATGTTAATTCTTCCTGTGAGCATGGTATATACTTCCATTTATTTGTATCTTCTTCAATTTCTTTTTTCAATGTCTTACAGTTTTCCGAGGATAGGTCTTTTATCTCCTTGGTTAAATTTACTTCTAGGTAGTTTTCCTTGAGCAGTTTTTACCTGCACTGTGTTTTTTACACTGATTGCTCTGTAAACTGCTATGTTACGTATAGAAGTGAGAGAACTGCCCTGTTGTAGGGTCAGATGTCAGTATCTGATCATTGTCTTACTAAGACAGATAAGCAAGAATTTTCTCTGCGGGCAGGAGTAGGGCCCTTTATGATAATACTAGAGGCCCGGTGCACGAAATTCATGCACGGGGCGGGGGGGGGGGTGTCCCTCAGACCAGCCTGCACCCTCTCCCATCTGGGAACCCTCAAGAGATGTCCAACTGCCCGTTTAGGCCCAATAGGCCCAATTCCCACGGGCAGTCAGACATCCCTTTCACAATCCAGGACTGCTGGCTCCCAACCACTCGCCTGCCTCCCTACCTGATTGCCCCTAACCGCTTCTTCCTGCCAGCCTGATCACCCCCTAACCATTCCCCTGCCAGCCTGATCGATGCCTAACTGCTCCCCTGCCGGCCCGATTGCCCCTAACTGCCCTCCCCTGCAGGCCTGGTCACCCCTAACTGCCCTCCCCTGCCAGCCCGGTCACCCAGCTGCCCTCCCCTGCCAGCCCTGTCACCCAGCTGCCCTCCCCTGCCAGCCCGGTCACCCAGCTGCCCTCCCCTGCCAGCCTGGTCACCCAACTGCCTTCCCCTGAAGGACTGGTTGCCCCCAACTGCCCTCCCCTGCAGGCCTGGTCACCACCAACTGCCCTCCCCTGCAGGCCTGGTCCCCCCCAACTGCCCTCCCCTGCAGGCCTGGTCACCCCCAACTGCCCTCCTCTGCTGGCCCGGTCACCCCTAACTGCCCTCCCCTACCGGCCCGGTCACCCCTAACTTCCCTCCCTTGCCAGCCTGGTTGCCCCCAACTGCCCTCTCCTGCAAGCCTGGTTCCTCTCAACTGCCCTCCCCTGCAGACCTGGTTGCCCCCAACTGCCCTCCCCTGCAGGCCTGGTTGCCCCCAACTGCCCTCTCCTGCAAGCCTGGTTCCCCTCAACTGCCCTCCCCTGCAGACCTGGTTGCCCCCAAATGTCCTCCCCTGCAGGCCTGGTTGCCCCCAACTGCCCTCCTCTGCCAGCCCGGTCACCCCTAACTGCCCTCCCCTTGCAGGCCTGGTCCTTCCCAACTGCCCTCGCCTGCAGGCCTGGTCCCTCCCAACTGCCCTCCCCTGCTGGCTATCTTGTGGCAACCATCTTGTGTCCACATGGGGGCTGCCATCTTTGACCATATGGGGGCGGCCATCTTGTGTGTTGGAATGATGGTCAATTTTCATATTAGCTCTTTATTATATAGGATTTGTGAGTCCTGGACAGTTTTTTTATGTCACCATTCTACTACCCATTTCCATTGGGACTCATAGGAACCAAGAGTTTTATATGTTTAATACACATTCTCTGGACGCCCTACCTAGATAGAATAGATGATCAAGAATAGAGGTACCTGTGCCCATTAGCCTTGCCTCTTACAGGCCTTCGTTAGTGAACTTCGGAAGTTTTCAGTCTCTGAATTCAAAGTCTTGTGAGGTGTCTTAAGATCCTCAGAACAGGTGATAAATAATAAAAAGTGTGAGGTATTGTCCTGGTTTTGTTCCTTTGATCTCCATTTAATTTATCCCTCAGTGCCTACAGCTGCCCTCAGCCTTCAAAGTGATTCTGGAGAGAGAGTATTCTTTTCTCCACAGCCTAACACTCCTTCCTTTGCTGTCTAAAATACCACATCCTCTTGAGGCTGTAAGTTGTCTTGGAAAGCCTTCCCTCACTGACTTGGCCTTACTAATTTCAGAGTCTAATAGCACTGTTGCTTTCCAAGTTTCTTTCCCCTCTTTCAGCTTATAGTATTAGGCAAGTTTACCTGTTGGATTGGTTTGAGTCTGTCTTATTTCTTGCCATTATTTTGAATGTTAGGGGCCTTTGGTTTTCTTTGACTTTACTTCTCTCTTCCATTTGTCACCTGTGTGTCTCCGTCCCTCTCTCCTTCCCTCCCTCCCTCCCTCCCTCTCCTCTCTCTCTTTTTTTGTTTGGAGGCAAACCATTCAGAGACTCAATTTTCCACTTCTTGGTACATTTTGAAGTGCTGCTCAGAAAGTGCATGTGCCATTGATCGGAACAAGCAGTAATCTGAAGGAGCAAGGTCTGGTGAATACGGCAGGTGGGTTAATACTTCCCAGGCAAGATCTTTTAACGTGTCTTTAACTGGTTTTGAAGTGTGTGATGGTGCGTTATCATGAAGCAAAGTTACTTTGCCGTGTCTTCTGGCCCATTCTAGTGGTTTTATGATCAAAGCGTGGTTCAGATTGACCTGGACGTTGTTTGTCTTTCACATCGAAATCATCACTTTCAAAGTGTTTAAACCAGCGTTCACAAGTATCTTGAGATAGAGCATGTTCACTATAAGCTTCCCGAAGTATACGATAATTTTCAGCAGCACTTTTCTTCAAATGAAGTAATGAATTAAAACTTCCCTCAAATGCTCTTTTTTTGGCACAAAATTCGACATTTTTAAGCGCAAAAATATCTATGATGTTAACACCTTCAGAAAATTTGACATATGAAGTTTTGAAGCTTGTTGTCAATACGACAAAATAGCATACATATCAAATCGCATATATATCAACATATGGGTAACTCCATCTATTGAAGAAAATCTGCATTAGTAACTGGTATACATAGTATACATCCATGTGTTCATTGCAGCATTATTTACAATAGCCAAGATATGGAAGCAACCTAAGTACCCATCATTAGGCAAATGGATAAAGAAGATGTGGTACATATGTACCATGGAATATTACTCAGCCATAAAAAGAATGAAATTTTACCATCTACAATAACATGTTGGACCTAGACATCTTGTGTTGAATGAAATAAGTCAGAGAAAGACATATACTATATGAAAACACTTATATGTGGAATCTAAAAAGCAAAATAAATGAACAAACCAAACAGAAACAGACTCATAGATACAGAGAACATTTTGACAGTTGCCAAAGGGAAGGGGGGTTGGGGCTGGGTGAAAAAGGCGAAGTGATTAAGAAGCACAAATTGGTAGTTACAAAATAATCATAAGGAAGTATAGCACAGGGAATCATATATAATAAAAGGCTAATATGCAAATCGACCGAATGGTGGAATGACCGGTTGCTATGATGTTCACTGACCACCAGGGGGGCAGATGCTCAACGCAGGAGCTGCCCCCTGTTGGTCAGTGTGCTCCCAAGGGATAGCACCGGTCAGCCAGAAGCCCTGAGACAGACTCACGGCTGGTGAGCCCAGCGGCGGCGGGAAGCTCTCCTGCCTGCGCGGCAGTGCTAAGGAGCAGTGAGTCGAGCGGTAAGGAGCCTACCATTAAGGAGCGAGCAGGCAGGTGGTAAGGAGCGAGGGATCCTGGATTGCGAGAGGGATGTCCATGGGGATGGGGCCTAAACCGGCAGTTGGACATCCCCCAAGGGGTCCCAGACTGCAAGAGGGCGCAGGCTGGGCTGAGGGACACCCCCCAGTGCACGAATTTTGTGCAATGGGCCTCTAGTATAGTCAGTAATATTGTAATAACTATGTATGGTGCCAGGTGGGTACTAGACTTATTGGGTTGATCACTTCATAAGTTATATAAATGTCTAATCACTGTTGTATACCTGAAACTAATACAATATTGTATGTCAACTGTAAGTGAAAAAAGAGACTGGATTTCTAAGTTTATACATATACCTTATCTCTCCCCCTAAAACTGGGATGAGGTTAAAGATGTTTTTCTTCCCTGCCCCTTCATTCATCATTGAGATTTAAGTTTACTTGATAATCTTGGAACTTAACTTTGTGAAACTGTATGGCTGTTTTTCTTTCACTTTGTCAAGTTCTCTTTTAGAGGAATCCTGAGAAGGGAGTTTCTTAGGTTCTTCTGGATTTGAACATTACTTTTTAGTCATGCTGAGCTCACTACAATTTCTAACTTTCCTTCAGACTTCTTATCAGTTTTTGAAATCTGTGTTCCTTCAGTGGCACCTCTGGTCACTTTCCCATAAGTTTAGCTGGCCCCATTAAAGGTGTTGGCTCTTAAAAACAAAAACAAGAAATCTTCAAAACACTTTCAAATATGCCCTGGCCAGTATTTCTCAGTGGTTTAGAGGGTTTGGTTCCCGATCAAGGGCACACACATACCTGGGTTGCAGGTTCTATCTCTGGCCTTGGTCTGGGAGCATGCGGGAGGCAACCTTTCAATTTCTCTCTCACCTCCATGTTTCTCTTTCTCTCTCTCTTTCTTTCTCTCTCCCCTCCTCTCTCCCTCCCTTCCACTCTCTCTAAAAGTAATGGGAAAAATATCCTTGGGTGAGGATTAACTTAAAAAAAATAATAAAAAATTATAAAATATAACAGACAAAAGTTTCTGAAATATAGTAATATAATATTGTGTTATGAATAATTATAAAATGACTGCCCATATAACTACCACCCAAATCAAGAAATAGAACACTACTAAGACTTTGGTAGTTTCTGAAGATGTGATGCTAATGGTGTGGTCAAAGTGGGTGAGGATGGAGATGAAGTTTTTGCCTTATGTAATTAAGGTGATTTTATTTTTAAAGATTAAAATACCCAAGGACTTGATTCTATTTGTTCTTGTACTTTTCTTTTTATTTTTAATTCAAATTTTATTTCTCAATTACAGTTTACATTCAGTATTATTTTGTATTAGTTTCAGGTGTACAGCATAGTAGTTTGAGTCATATACTTTACAATGTATTCCTCTAGGTCCATCATGCTGTCTCATGTAGTAATGTTTCATTCTTTTTTTATGGCCGAATAATATTTCATTGTATATATGTGCCACAGCTTTTTATCCACTTGTCTATGGATGGGCACTTAGGTTGCTTTCATATCCTGGCTGTTGTAAATAATGCTGCAGTGAATATAGGAGTGCATATATCTTTCAAATTAGTGTTTTGGGTATCTTTAGATATATAACCAGAAGTAGAATCACTGAGTCATAAGGCAGTTCCATTTTCAATTTTTTGAGGAACCTCCATACTGTTTTCCACAGTGACTGCACCAATCTGCATCCCCACCAACACTGCACAGGGTTCTCTTTTCTTCACATCCTTGCCAACACTTGTTTATTGATTTATTGATGATAACCATTGATGATTAGTGATGTTGAGCATCTTTTCATGTGTCTGTTGACTATCTGTATGTCCTCTCTGGAGAAGTGTCTATTCAGGTCCTCTGCCCTTTTTTATTTTTGTTTTATTATTAACAAAACTTTTTTTGTTAATCCTCACCCAAGTATATTTTTTCCATTGATTTTTAGAAAGAGTGGAAGAGATGGAGGGAAGGAGGGAGGGAGAGAGGGAGTAAGAGGGAGAGATGGAAGTGGGGGGGGAGAGAGAGAGATGTGAGAGAGACAAATCAGTTGGTTGTCCCTGGCACACCCCCCAACTGAGGCCGGGATGGAACCCACAATGTAGGCATGTGCCCTGACTGGGAATCAAACCTGCAACCCTTTGGTCTACAGGACAGTGCTTTAACCAACTGAGTCACACTGGCCAGGGAAGTTGTATGAATTTTTTTTTTTAATATATTTTATTGATTTTTTACAGAGAGGAAGGGAGAGGGATAGAGAGTTAGAAACATCTATCAGCTGCCTCCTGCACACTCCCTACTGGGGATGTGCCTGCAACCAAGGTACATGCCCTTGACTCGAATCGAACCTGGGACCCTCAGTCCGCAGGCTGATGCTCTATCCACTGAGCCAAACTGGTTAGGGCAGTATGAGTTCTTTATAAATTTCAGATATTAACCCCTTATTGATATATATTGATATATCATTGGCGAATACCTTCTTCCGTTCAGTAGTTAGGTTGTCTTTTTGTTTTGTTGATGGTTTCCTTTGCTGTGTGGTCTTGAACTTTTCAAGTTTCTTTTTTCCCATCCATTATAGATTTGTGTCATTCAACATTTTCAGCTAGTATGCTTACTGGAACCACCCCTTTCCAACCTTTGTTTTTAGTGCTTTCTGTCCTTATCTTACTTTCCCAATCATAATACTAGACATAATAATATTTGTAGTGTTAATAATGACTATATTTATTGAGCTTTTGCTGTGTACTGTGCTAAACATTTTACATATATTATCTCACTCAAGTTTACACCAACCTACTATAAATATTACTATTCCCATTCTGTAGATCAGGAAACTGATGCTAAGAGAGGTTAGGTGAGTAGCTGGTGGTTTTACATAGCCAGTAGGGGCTTGACTGGGAGTCAAATCTCGGCTATTTTAACTCTAAAGCCTAAAGCCCTACACTTAATTTTTATTTGGTTTTCCTCCCAGGGAGTCTTCATGTGCAAACCATTATACTGAGCATAGAAGTATGCCCAATATTGCTATAGCCAAGACTCACATCCTGCGTTCAGCTTGGAAAATGGCAGTACATGAAAAAATATACTTTCCTTCCAACATTCCCTACAAGAGGTAGTTTGATGAATTTCACTGACTTATTTTAGAGCCATCGTTCAGTAACACGTGTCCCTCTACGTCCTTGCTCCTCTTCCCACCCCAAGCTCCAGATTTTCTGAGTTGGTATCCCCACTTCTCTTCCTGTGGTAGTCTTAGGAACTGTACAACTTGTGGTTCTATGGGTATATGAATCTCAGGTTGATAGATTACAACTGCATGGTTCCAGATGACCATATGCCACAAGCCATCGGTGCTTGTCTATGGGGGTTGGAGTGAGGTGGGGGAGTGAAGTGGAAACCCAACAGATGCCTTGGTTGTTTTTGTGTGCGGGTATCATGAAACTAAACTATTTTGCTCTTAGTTGGCAGTTGATTGTGTAGATCACACTCCTGCTGCTTGCTAGTGCTACCTACCCCAAATCTCTTCCTTTTTACCTCTGTGCTTTACCTTTTTATCTCTGTAGCTGTCCCTATCCACAACAGACCTTGTCTTTGAAGCTGTGGAGAGTCTTAAGTTAAAATGCCTATTTTCTGTGGAAAAAAACGGGGGTTCAGTGAAAATGAACAAAAATGAGGTAATTTGTCCAACTGAGTGTTTGGCTGGGTGGGCTCCAGGGTTGCTAAGTTCCTTACCTCCTCACCTGATCTCAGATTCGTATCATGGGATCCCTCCACTATCTGAAAGTAGAGTTTGACCCTATGAAATCTTTTGTAAGCTGGAATGCTATAAAGCAAAGAAAAAGTTACTATTAATTTACATGGAAAAATTTTTGGGTGTTCTCAGACCCCCAAAATAACCTACTGAATCATACCAAATGATAAATAAAACCCAAAATAACACTAATATATAGTAAAAGTAGTGCACACTGCCTTTATAATAGCTCACTGCAAAACAAACACTGAATGCTATTTTCACTTTTTGCCTGTAAAAGTGAAAATCCTCTTAGGATTTCTTTCAGTTAGCGAAAACATGTACTAATGTAAAAGTGAAGGGTGTAACATGAACTTGAAAAGTGTGAGATATCTTTATTTTGATTTATTTTCTCAAGTAGGCAACAATGATAAGATGATAGGTGCAAAAGCATGGGATCTTAATGCATACTTTCCTGCTGCTGCCCCAGTTAGTATTGAGGACAGGAAGCCCCAAGCCAGGTGGATTGAGTAGAGCGCAGCCCAGGGACAGTTTGTGATCATGAGGGAGGAGCTCAGAGCACGCTCAGAAACCTTGACCCTTGCCACCCTTGGTGTACTGCCTTGAAGAAAAGCAAGTAGCTGCTTATTGGGACTAAACATACAACAGGCAGCCTCCTGGCCTGCCTCCATTTAATTGCCTTGATGCTCATTGGTTAGCTTCTGTTTGGGAAAGTACAGTATCTTCGCACACCATGATTATTTTCATACTAGTAGCCCTATGCATGAATCCGTGTGCCAGTAGCTCTCTGCGGGGCCTGGCCTCTCTGCGCCCACTGCCCAGAGGCTCTCCGCGGCCCAGAGGCTCTCCATGGCCCAGAGGCCCATCTGCGCCCTGGCCTAGCCAGAGGCCCATCCGCGGCCAGGCGCGGAATGCCTGCCTCGTTGCCGAAGAGGACTGGGGGGCTCCGGCGGGGCTGAGAGGACTGGGCGCCGCCATATTGTGGCTATGGGTGCCGCCACCTTTGTGAAGGAGTGACAGTTAATTTGCATATTCCCCATGCTGCTTTGATCTCTCTTGTGAGGCCCCCAGAGCAGCTGTCACAGATTTTCCCTCCTAGCAAACCCAGAACTGGCTAGTGAACAGGGCTTCTAATAGTTACTACTAATGTACAGATAGATCGGTGGGTGGAGGTGAGAGACAGTGGTCTTATAGATTCAGATTCAGGTCTACCCTCAAGTGATACCTGTGCTGCTCTTCCTTGGGCCGTACTTTGAGTAGCACGTGCTCGCCTGTGTGTGTATGTGTAGTGGGGGTGGAGAGAAAACCTGCTCACTTCTGAGGTAGCTGGCTTCTCTCTCATTTGTAAAATTGGAATACTGATGGCTTTTTCCCAGAGCTGTTTGAGGATTACATGAGATTTAATGAATGTGAAAGTACATTGTAAGGTCTAAATAAGTTTACAGCTATTACGGGGCTGCTAATATTATCAGGGTCCATAGATTTCTTGAATACCCAGTAATTTCCTGACAAAATTTTATTCCTTCAAGTTTCAATTAGTGAGAAGTCCTCTTATGCAGGTGCAGCCTCTTCTGTTCCAACATTTAATCATCCTCCCGTGCAACTTTCTATTGTGACCTATCTTCAGGACCTTTTCCTTGCCAATATTTTAGCTTGTATCAACAATACTACTAACCAAAAGGAAGGCTTAGCAAATATTCCTTTTGATACTAACTGTCGAAATCTCTGGAGTGATGAGCATGCTTTTTAACAGCAGTAGCTTCTCTAGAAATAGATAGAACTTTTCTTTTGGGGCTAATTTATTTCTATTGAGAAATAATGTAGAATGTGAATTAGTCCTATAGCTTCCTTTCAGACCAAGAATTTAAAGGTAGTGCAAAAACACGTTAACTTTATAACCCATTGTTTTCAGTTTCTAATGTAATGAAAGTGAAATATTCTATTTAAATAATTTTTGCTTAAAGAAAATACATGTGAAGATTTGTGGAAACAAGTGCACTCATACCTTTACACTATTGGTGAAAGCATACATTGATGCAACCTTCTTAGAGGACAATTTGGTAATATCCATTAGCAGAAAAATTTATATATTTATATCTTTTGATCTACCAGTTATAATTCTGGGATCTTATTCTCTGCAAGCATTCACACCACACAGAAGTGTATATAACATATATTGTGTGTGTTATTCACAGTAGTGAAATATTGAAGTAATTCAAATAACCATCAGTAGGGGATTGGTGTACATCCATAAGATGAAGTACCTTGTGCTTGCTGAAAAGAATGAAGTCGAGCCCTAGCTGGTTTGGCTCAGTGGATAGAGCATCGGCCTGTGGACTGAAGGGTCCCAGGTACGATTCCGGTCAAGGGCATGTACCTTGGTTGTGGGCACATCCCCGGTAGGGGGTGTGCAGGAGGCAGCTGATGGATGTTTCTCTCTAATCGATGTTTCTAACTCTCTATCCCTCTCCCTTCCTCTCTGTAAAAAAATCAATAAAATATATTTTTAAAAAAATGAAGTCGATCTATATGTACTGATATTAAAGCATATATAAAGTATATTAAGTCACAAAAAGCAAACTGTATAAGTTTTATATTATATGTTAATGATTATATTTTTGTTAAAACATACATGTTAGTATGAATAGAAAAAAAGTGAGGCTATAAATATCTACCAAACTGTTGTTAATATTAATTACCTCAGGGAGGGATAGTAGATTATGATTGTATATTCACTATCTGTAATGTTGGAATTTTTTACGAGTCTGTATATTTTTCTAAGTAGAAAAAAAATAAAGGTAAAAGTCTCTCCAATTTGAACTTGTGTATTTCATATTTAAATCTAAAATATTTAAATTTTGCCTGGCCAGTGTGGCTCAGTTTTTGAGTATCGACCTATGAATCAGGAGGTCACTGTTCAATTCCCGGTCAGTGTACGTGCCCTGGTTATGAGATTCTCTCTCATCATTGATGTTTCTATCCTCCTTTCCCTCTCCCTTCCTCTCTGAAATCAATAAAAAACATATTTTAAAAATAATAAAATAAAATATTTAAAATTTGAAATCTGCATATTCATTTTATTAAAGCAGTTATGCACAAATGTTATTGAAAAATATACCTAGTATAATAAACTTTTTGGATAATAATAGCACATAAAATATTTTCTCACAAATTCATCATTAACTTACCAAATTTAAGGTAATTTATTTCTACTATCTTCCAAAATATTTCCTTGGTTAGCTTTGGTAAATAAAATATTTTTTGATACTTTCTGAAGTACATGTGCTTTCCAAAAAGATTTTTTACATAACTAATATAAACATAAAGAAGAAAAGTCACTCATAAATCCAACATTCAGAATAACTACTCATAACTATTTTCATTTCTGGTTATAAAGAACAAGTAAAGTTCTTTTTAAACAATAGTTTGTCGCTTTTATAAAAAAAAAACCCTAATCTTTTGGACTTATTCTTTTGTTGTTGTTGTTAATCCTCACCCAAGGATATTTTTTCCATTGATTTTTAAAGAGAGAGAGGAAGGCAGGGAGTTGTGGGGAGAGAGAGAGAGACACATCGATTGGTTGTCTCCAGAGCCGGGGATTGAACCTGCATTCCAGGTGCATTTCCTTGACTGGGAATCAAACGCACAGCTCTTTGGTTTGTAGGCCGACGCTCTAACCACTGAGAAAAACTGGCCAGGGTGGACTTACTCTGTAATTATAATTTGATATGTGTATAGAGCCATGCCATGCATGTGTTTGCTAAAGTCAGGGATAAAACTGTTATGTTTGTAATCATTCAAGGCACATGGATTATTCCATTCAGGCCTTCCCTATTCTTTCTGGAAAGGCATCAAAATCCTGCTTTTTGCTCCAAGTTCTAGGGCTGGCTGTGAAGATGGAGAATTCTCTAGGGGGTTGAATTGCTTAATAATTAAGATGAAAGGAGTATTCACAAATAATTTTAATGTATTAAGAATGGATTTAACAAATATATATTAAACACTTTGCTCTGTGCTATAAGTATGGAGTTGTATGAGACATGGCTTCTCTCTTCCAGGAGATTATAAACTAGTAGGAGAGATAAGACAGTACAAGGTACTAAGTAGCACATGCCATGTGAATGATACAGATTAAGTGCTGCTATAAGAATAGCACAGTGGGCAGGAGTCACTTCTGTCCAGAATGACCGCAGGAAGAATCATAGGGATATGATATTTGAGCTGGTCCTTGAAGGAAGGGTAGGATTTCAGAATGGAGTGGTAGAAGGGAAGGGCATTCTAGGTAGAGAATAATATAAACTAAAGTTCTATAAAGCTCCTTTCCAGAATAATGAATAATCCAGATTAGCAAGCACGTATGATTCATATTGATGAGTAGTAGGAAATAGAATAAGGAGAAAGGTAGGGCCCATTGACAGGGAACTTTGGATGCTACGCTAAGACATTTATAATTTATTTAGTTGGCAGTAAGGAGCCGTTGAAATTTTTTGAGCTGGGGAGGCACATGATCAAAGCTATGTCATGGACGGATTATTCTGATGGGTTCTGGGATGGGGAGACAGCATCTACAGTAAGGAGATTGATTAGAAAGCCATTGCTATATCCAGGAATGTGGTGCTGAAGGCCTAATCTAGGGTGTTGGCATTAGGAATGGAAAGGAAGTGAGCATTTTATAGAGAATAGCATGTTGAAGAAATCTTTCTTTTCCCAGGAGAGTCTTATGGTATAAGTTGGCATGATTGCAGGGGTACCAAGAGTCCTCCCATTCCTCTTTTTGTTATTTTAAAAAATATTTTTATTGATTTCAGAGAGGGAGAGAAAGATAGAAACATCAATGATGAGAGAGAATCATTGATTGGCTGCCTACTGCATGCCTCCTACTGGGGATTGAGCCTGCAAACCGGGCATGTTGCCCTTGACCGGGATGGAACCTGGGACCCTTCAGTCCACAGGCCGATGCTCTATCCACTGAGCCAAATAGGGCCCCATTCCTCATTTTGTCTAACACATTCTCTTTGCACATTTTGTCCAGATAAGGAACGGTTAGTGTTTTCCCGTTACAAAGTTTGGAAACCAAAGATTAAGAAAATTCAGGCAAGTAGAATTGGTGAATGAGGAGGAATTAGACCCTTCTTAATGATCAGACCTTTAGCTTATAAAGCTTTGTTGTGGTTCAGGTCTTGCTGTAGAGGGGAAAAAAATTTTTAACCTTATTCTGGTTGCTTAATTTGAGATATCTCCTTGTCCTTGCCTTTCTGGTAGCTGGATGAGAAAGGGAGGGTAGAAGTGCCTGCTCTGTACCAGGCATTCGTGTTGTTTAAGCTGCTCTTTGGACTTCAGCACATGCTGATGATCCTAATATATAAAAACCCTGGGTCTGCAACGACTGGGAGGCTTGACCAACCGGAATTCAGTCCTGCAGTCAGCGCTGGGCTGCCGTGGCGACCCAGTGCTGACTGCTATGGCTGCAGGCACAGTGACCCAGCACTGACTGCTGAGGCCGCTGCACATCAGGCCCAGAGAAAGGCCTGAAGAGAGAAGCAGGGACTGATCTGTTGATCAGCACTTGCTTCTCTCTTTAGCTCCGGGCATGGTCAGCAGCCGCAACTCCATTTCTCTCCAGGCCTCCACTGGGGCTGCTGATCAGCCCTGCCTTTCTGATCAGGCCCCATTGATAGGCCCAGAGACGCTGACTGGCATAGACACTGACCAGTCAGAACCAAATCTGTGTCAACTGTGAGGAGCCAATGGCTGCCTAGGAGGCGAAGCTTTTGATGGTGACTGGCATAGAAACCGACCAATCAGAACCAAATTGGCCGGCAGAGGAGAGCAGTTGGGGGCGAGATCAGGCTTGCAGAGGAGGGCAGTTAGGGGTGATCAGGCAGGCAGAGGCAGTTAGAGGTGATCAGGCTGGTAGAGAAGGGCAGTTGGGGGCGAGATCAGGCCGGCAGAGGAGGGCATTTGGGGGTGATCAGGCTGGCAGGGGAGAGCAGTTGGGGGCGAGATTGGGCTGGCAGGGGAGGACTGTTGGGGGCAAGATCAGGCCTGCAGCAGAGGGCAGTTGGGGCAACCAGGCCGGCAGGGGAGGGCAGTTTGGGGGGACCAGGCTTGCAGGCGAGGGCAGTTGGGGGCAACCAGGCTGGCAGGGAAGGGCAGTTGGGGGCGATCAGGCCAGCAGGGGAGGGAAGTTGAGGGCGAGATCAGGTCAGCAGGGGAGGGCAATTGGGGGTGAGATCAGGCTGACAGGGAAGGGCATTTGGGGGCAAGATTAGGACGGCAGGGGAGGGCAGTTGAGGGCGATTGGGCTGGCAGGGGAGCAGTTAGGGGGTGTTTAGGCTGACAGGCAAAAGCGGTTAGGGGTAATCAGGCAGGCAGGCAGGTGAGTGGTTAGGAGCCAGCAGTCCCAGATTGTGAGAGGGATGTCTGACTGCCGGTTTGGGCCTGATCCCTTTGGCAGAGAGACATCCCCCGAGTTGTCCCAAACTGGAAAGGGTGCAGGCTGGGCTGAGGGACCCACCCCCCTCACCCTCCCAGTGCATGAATTTTGTGCACCGGGCCTCTAGTTGTATTATAATTGAGTCCTTTAGCAAGAGTCCCTTTATTCCCTCCCCTCTGGTCTGAGATCTGATGCCCTTCTAACCTCTTTCTCCATCTGCACATGAAATCAGATTCTCCTGTTTCTGACACTGTAATGCCAGTTGCCTTGGAAACAGGTGTCAGTTGTCCATGTTGACTGTAGGTCAAGTACTGGCTGAACATGGGCAAGCTCTGACCATATGGGATACTCTGGCATTGGAAGACCCTCCATTCCTCTTTCTCTGTAATCATCTCAGTGAGGAGAGGTCAGTTTTTAGACCCATTTCTGCTACTAGTAAGGCCTGTCTTTTTTTTTTTTTTTTTTCACATTAAAGCTAGCAGGAGAGGACCCTTTTGGCCCTCTACTTCATCCTGTGACCTCTGCCTTCTACCTTGGTTCTCAGACCTGTCCCTGTTGGTTCCCCAAAGGCGCAGTGACTTCCCCATGTGCTCTTTCAGAAACTGAACATTCTGGTGGTTTTGGAGAACCTGAACTCCCTCCTCTGGTCACCATGGTTTCTGGAACCAGACAGACCTGGGTCTAAATTCTGTTTTTTCCACTCACTACTTACCTGATTTCTTCATCTGTAAAATGGAGATTATTCTCGTCCTTCATAAAGTTGTCAAGAGTATTAAATGAGATAATCTTGTAAAGTGCTTAGCACAGTTGTTGGCACAGAGTACATAAACATTCAATAAGTGATCATTGTTATAGCTGTAGATCCTCTCTGCACAAGACCCTTTGTACCCATGGATCTGGATATTATTATTATCATTCAAATTACAAGACAAAGTTTATTTAGAAAGTTAAAGAGATAGAAGTGAGCCAGCTGGGCTGCCCTAGGTTTAGGAAACAAGTTACAGAAGCAAAAGAAGGGCCCTTGCTGTTTAGGAGAGGGAAAGGCTAAGGTAATGCCCTGGGTGTAAGAAGAGCGGGATGGGAAAGGTGTGGCCGTGCTCAGAGAGCAGAGCACCTGGATATTCTTGTAAGATTACTAGGAACATTATTTTCTCCTTAGTCTCAGGGGTGGCCGAAATTTGGAAGCAAAAAAGGAAAATGCATTAATTTAATAGTTCCCTATCTAATTAATCATTAGAACTACCTGGAGATCTCTAATATGCAGATTTTTGAACCCCTGTCCATGTCTGTTGATTGAGAATTCTTCCAGATAGGAGATGGGGATAGGATGAGACTACTATCTGAAAAAAATTTGTTAAGCCCCTGAGTAATTCTATTGCTAGTCCAGGATTGGGAACTTTTGTTCTCTAGTCTCCAGGGACTTATGAGTAGAGGATCTCTAAGGTCACCTTCTCCTGGGAAGTGGCAGATTACCTTCCTTAGAAGCTGAGGCTATTTTAATCTCAGCACCAGAGAACTAGCTCAACTCCAACCAATTCTGAACTCTAAGCAAGAGAGTTCAGGGCATGTGATTTTTCTGTCGTATTAGGGGTTATTTGTTTCTAGGAGCCTTTATGGTATAGACAGTAGAATTATAAATCAGCCAGATGGGGTGGACCAGGAGCAAAGTAGAGAGGCAAGGTCGACTGATCCACAGTCTTGAAGTGGCCATCTGACCCTTCCTGCCTCTGACCGCATGGTACTTTGGACTCTAAAGGAGCAGGAGTGAGTAAGCTTGGGCATGATGCTCCCTTTCCCCAATCCCCGCCCCAGCCAGTCACTGGGTGTCTGCCCCGCTGGCTAAATCTCTGCACAAAGCCTGTAGGCCTTGGGCTTCTGCGGCTTTTGCATAAGTGGCAATTCTCAGAATCTGGTGGAGAATCTGCTTTGTGAGATTAGAGTGTAGTGTCTGGGCAAGAGACCAGCATAATTATTCTTAACCTGCAGGAAGGGAGGGAAAGATGGAGAGTGCTCTGCCTCAGACAGGTCTGTGGCATGCTTGTTTATAGAAATAGCAAGTCCATGGTTTGGCTGGAATGACTTATAACTCAGGTTTTTATAACTTGTTTTGAGTGGGATTGAGAAGTGGAGAAAGGGAGATGGAAGGGGGAAGAAAAAAACCGGTGGCAACAAAACATGGCAACAAAAACAGAGATAGGCTTCCTTTAAGTTGCTAGAGTTTTCCTTTACCAATTTGAAGTCAGCTAAATCTTAGATGACCCTGGCTTTGTGGCTCTGGCCTCTTAATTGTACTATTGCGGACTCCCTGTAGTGGCCCCTCACACTAAGAAAGGGAGGGCAAATCTGAACCACTTATGCCCCAGGCTCAAGCCAGAAACCCTTCTCTAGCAGAACCATTGTCTTGGCTTCACAAACTGGATCTTTCATTGGCTGGTGCCTCTCCTCTGGCTTGTGAACTGCTTAGTTCTGGGGTGAAGGGGCGGGGGAGGGGGGGAAAGTGGGGGGAGGGAGGAACAGAAAAAGTTAGGTCCATAGGTCGACACTCAACCACTAAGCCACACCAGCCGGGCCTTTACTTCTTTTTAGTACTTACATGAGCCACCCGTCCCTTCTGGGAATTCTCCCCTTCACTGGGTTCCTGGTTTTCCTCTTTCCTTTCTAACTGCCTGGCTTCATCTTCTTCATACTCTAAAAATAGGTATTCCCCATGGTTCTATCCTTAGCTTCTCTCTCCCTTGCCTCCATCTTCTCCTGTCTTATTGTACTTTCAATGGTGGTTTTCACCTCCATGTGAATAATCCTCAGATATCTATTTCTAGTCATGACCTCTCCCAAACATTAATTCTTATTTATGTTGCTAAGTTGAACGTTCTGTGGTTCCTTCTAAATATCTCTGAGGCACCTTGGATTCAACGTGTCTAAAACAGACATCATTGGCTCCCATCCTTCCTTTCGTGTCCACACCCAAGTCCTCTTTTTAATCATGGTACCACCTTATTTCCTATCTCTGAGGTTCAAGATTTGAGTCTTGCCGAAACCGGTTTGGCTCAGTGGATAGAGCGTCAGCCTGTGGACTGAAGGGTCCCAGGTTCGATTCCGGTCAAGGGCACGTAACTTGGTTGCGGGCGCATCCCCAGTAGGAGGTGTGCAAGAGGCAGCTGATCGATGTTTCTCTCTCATCGATGTTTCTAACTCTCTATCCCTCTTCCTTCCTCTCTGTAAAAAATCAATAAAATATATTATTAAAAAAAAAAGATTTGAGTCTTCTTTTTCCTTGAAACTTGTACACTGTCCATTCTTGCCAATTCTATTTGCTTTGTCACTTTTGAATACATCATTTCTATTCTATCTTCATGCTAATCTAGATTTTCATTACTTCTCACCTAAACTATTATAACAGCCTCCTGATTGGGCTCCCTGCCTATGTTGTATGTTTTATGTACATCATCATTAAAACATAACTTTGTGTCCCTGGCTTGAAACCCTTCAATGGCTTCCCAGACCTACAGATGGCCCACTTAGTTTGGCATTCAATGCCTACCTGGTGTGGTTGCAGTCTACCTCTCCTGACTTATTCTTCTACACAATCTTTGCTTTCACCATTGCTCACTAGCTCTTTTATTTCCTTCTGCCAAACTTTTGGTCATGCAGCTTCTTCTACTGAGAATTCCTTCTGTTTGTATGTCCACCTGTCAAAATCCAATCCTCATTGCAAGGTCAAGGCCAAATACCATCTCACCCTCCAAGAAAGCTTCATTGTTTCCCATTCCTGGTCCTGTTAAGAAGTCATTTCTCTTCCTCTTCTTTGAGCACTCTATATCTTTCTCATGACCCTTGTCACATACTGGATTGCTTTGTAGCATATCATTCATCTTCCTTGAGGGTAGAGTATGTGTATTCTTTACCTTAGGATCCCCCATAGCCCTCCAGTGACTTTCAAACTTCGTAGAACAACCCACATTAAGAAATACATTATAGCCTTGGCTGGTATTTCTCAGTGGTTAGAGCGTTGGCCCACGCACTAAAGGATCACAGGTTTGATTTCCAGTCAAGGGCTTGCAGGAACCTGCGTTGCAGGTTTGATCCTCAGTCCCAGTTGGGGGCATGTACTGGAGACAACGAATCCATGGTTGACACATCAATGTTTCTTTCTCTCCCCCCTCTCTTCCACTCTCTCTAAAAATAAAGGTGAATGGAAAAAAATATCCTCGAGTGAGGATTGGCAAAAAAAAGAAAAATTTATTATACATTGTGACCCAATACACACATAGACACAAACACACATACATATACACAGACCCCTTCCGCCCCAAGCCAAAGTTTCAATACTTACCCTTACAACATGCCATGAGATTTATTTTTATTCTATTTATTCATTACTCACTAAATCAATTTCAAGTCCCATTAATAGGTTGTAATCTACATGTTGGAAAATACTGTTCCCTCTAGTGTGAATGAGTAGCCCTATCTGTCTGTCGCCTCTGAGCCACCTGTTTTTTCCATCTCCTTTAATGAGAGCCAGAGAGCACTTAAACAGTTGGCTTTATTTTTTTCTCTCTCTTGGGAATAGGCTATTATGAAGTTATCCCTTTATCTGATTATAGTGAGGAAAGATTTTGTTTTCCTTTTTCCTCTCAAGAGGATAAAATACTGCCCTGCCTAGTGCATGCTGGGAGTGGTGGGTATTCAAGCCCTCCTTCACAGTATACCTGTAGTAATTCTGTACTCCTGCAGCCTTGCTTCCAGGGAAAAATGACACCTTCTTTCAGGCTGGTATAGGCTTTCCTCTATTTCAACAGTCATCACCTGCCAAAGCAGAGGCTGGGTCACAACTTGATTATTCTTCCTGCTTTTAGGCTGTGTTTTGGATGTGGAGGAGATCATTATAGAATACAAAGTGAATGCTCTCTTCTTAGCTCTGAGTTTTCATTTATACGTGAAGCGATGTTTTTAGATCTTTAGATGTATTGGAGTGCTAGCTGCCTCTAGCAGTTGTATCCCAAGTCACCTCGGCTCTTGTGTATCTTTGGGCTATGTTTCATTGGCATGTGAGCAATGAGGGTTTGGAGCTGAAGTTTCTGTCAGAACTTGGGTCTCATCCCAGATTTTTAATTCAGCTATTTTCTTTCCCGTTTTTTAGTGACAGTAGAATTTTATTTGATTTATTTTAAAATAATTTTTTATTTTTTCAATTACAGTTGATGTACAGTATTATATTAGTTTCAGGTGTATACCCCAGTGATTAGACATTATCTAACTTACTAAATGATCATCCCAATATATCTCATACCCATTTCACACCATATACAGTATATATTATTGACTATCTTCCCTATGCTGTATTTTATATCCCCTTGACTACCAATTTCTACTTCTTAGTTCCTTTACCTTTTGCACCCATCCTTCCAATCGCCCTCCTATTTGGCAACCATCAAAATGTTCTCTGTACCTGTGAGTCTGTTTCTGTTCGGCTCCTTCATTTATTTTGTTTTTTAGATTTAATTGTTGATAGATATGTATTTTATTGTTCATATATTTGCTTTTTTCTTTACTCCTCCTCCTTATTTTTAAAAATATATTTTTATTGATTTCAGAGAGGAAGGGAGAGGGAGGGAGAGAAAGACAGAAACATCAACAATGAGGAGTCATTGATTGCCTCCTGCATGCCCCACACTGGGGATTGAGTCTGCAACCTGGGCATGTGGCCCAACCAGGAATCTAACCATGACCTCCTGGTTCATAGGTCAAAGTTCAACCACTGAGCCATGCTGACCGGGCTGCTGCTCCTGCTGCTACTTCTCCTTCTCCTTCTCCTCGTTCTGTTCCTCCTCCTCCTCCTCCTCCTTCTCTTCTTTCTCCTTCTTCAAGAAGACCCTTTAACATCTTACCTAATAATAGACAAACATGTAAATTGACCGTACCTCCGCTACACCCACAGCCAATCAGAGTGAATATGCAAATTAGAAGGCCAAAGATGGCAGCCACCCAGCTGCTCCAGGCGCGGAGTGGCCAGGCGGCGCAGGACGCCTGCTATGAGAGGGAGGGCGAAGGGATCTACAGGAGCGGAGTGCTGCAGTGAAGACAAGACTGCAGACTCCAGAGTATGCAGCGAAGACGAAGACGGCAGACTCCGGCCGGAGTCTGCAGCAAAGACGAAGACGTTAGTCTGCAGCGAAGATGGCAGACCGTGGCCAGAGTCTGCAGCAAAGATGAAGATGGCAGACTCCAGCCTGAGTCTGCAGCAAAGACAAAGAAGACAGACTCTGGCCGGAGCAAAGGCCTGGGTCCCGGGTGCCGGAGGAAAACCGGTGCTGGAAGCCAAGGGAAGGAAGGCTTATTGCACGAATCTCTTCATGCAACGGGCCTCTAGTTTCATATAATACTGGTTTGGTAGTGATGCATTCCTTTAGCATTTTCTTATCTGGGAAGCTCTTTCTCCTTTGATTCTAAACTAGAGGCCCGGTGCACGAAATTCGTGCACAGGGGTGTGTGTGTCCCTCAGCCCAGCCTGCACCCTCCCCAATCTGGGACCCCTTGAGGGATGTCCGACTGCCCGTTTAGGCCCGATCCCACTGGGCCTCACAATCTAGGACTGCTGGCTCCCAACTGCTCGCCTGCATACCTTCCTGATTGCTCCTAACCGCTTCTGCCTGCCAGCCTGATCACCCCCTAAACACTCCCCTGCCAGCCTGATTGATGCCTAACTGCTCCCCTGCCAGCCTGGTCACCCCTAACTGCCCTCCCCTGCCAGCCTGGTCACCCCTAACTGCTCTCCCCTGCAGGCCTGGGTCCCTCCTAACTGTCTTTCCCTGCAGGCTTGATTGCCCCCAACTGCCCTCCCTTGCAGGCCTGGTCCCTCCCAACTGCCCTCCCCTGCTGGCCTGATTGCCCACAACTGCCCTCCCTTTAAGACCTGGTCCCTCCCAACTGCCCTCCCTTGCTGGCCATCTTGTGGTGGCCATCTTGTGTCCACATGGGGGCAGGATCTTTGACCACATGGGGGCAGACATCTTGTGTGTTGGAGTGATGGTCAATCTGCATATTACTCTTTTATTAGCTAGGATAGAGGCCTGGTGCACGGGTGGGGGCCAGCTGGTTTGCCCTGAAGGATGTCCCGGATCAGGGAGGGGGTTTCCTTGGGGTGTGGGGCGGCCTGGGCGAGGGGCCTGTGGTGGTTTGCAGGCCGGCCACGCCCCCTGGTGACCCAAGCGGAGGCCCTGGTATCTGGGGTATATTTATCTTCTACAATTAAAACTTTGTACCCTGGAGCGGAGCCAAGCCTTCTGATTGCTCTGTGGTGGCAGCCATTTCTGTTGGGATTTATGTATCTTCTATAATTGAAACTTTGTAGCCTTAAGCGGAGGCCTGGGCCGGCCAGGGTGTGCGGAAGGCTTGGCTTCCTCCATCACTGGGGACAACCCTAGCCTCCTGCTCTTTCCAGCTCCGTGGCTGCCGCCATTTCTGTTGGGCTATATTTATCTTCTATCATTGAAACTTTGTAGCCTTGAGTGGAGGCCTAGGCCGGCAAGGGCAGGCAGAAAGCTTGGCTTCCTCCATCGCCAGGGAAACCCAAGCCTCACTCCTGCTCTCTGTGGCCGTAGCCATCTTGGTTGGGTTTATTTGCATATTCTCTCTGATTGGCTTGTGGGCGTGGCTTGTGGGTGTAGTGGAGTGATGGTTAATTTGCATATTACTCTTTTATTAGATAGGATGATAGCTTTGCTGGGTAGAGTAACCTTGCCTTTCATCACTTTTAATATTTCTTGCCAATCCCTTCTGGCCTGCAAAGTTTCTGTTTAGAAATCAGCTGACAGTCTTATGGAAGCTTCCTTGCAGGTAACTAACTGCTTTTCTCTTGCTGCTTTTAAGATTCTCTGTCTTTAACCTTTTGCATTTTAATTATGATGTGTCTTGGTGTGGGCCTCTTTGGGTTCATCTTGTTTGAGACTCTCTGCACTTCTTGGACTTGTATGTCTATTTTCTTCATCAAGATGGGATAGTTTTCTGTCTTTTTTTGAAATAGGTTTTCAATTTCTTCCCCTCTCTCTTCTCCTTCTGGTAACTCCATGATGCGAATGTTGGTATGTTTGAAGTTGTCCCAGAGATTCCTTACACTCTCCTCATTTCTTTGGATTCTTTTTTCTTTTTGCTATTTTGATTGGGTGATCTTTGCTTCCTTATATTTCAAATTGCTGTTTTGATTCTCAGCTTCATCTACTCTACTGTTGATTCCCTATTAATTATTCTTCATTTCAGTTCGTGTATTCCTCATTTCTGACTGGTTCTTTCTTATGCTGTTGAGGTTCCCACTAAGTTCAATGAGCATACTTATAACCAGTGTTTTGAACTCTACATCTAGTAGATTGCTTGTCTCCATTTTGTTTAGTTCTTTTTCTAGAGTTTTGTTCTATTCTTTCATTTAGGGCATGTTTCTTTATCTCCTCATTTTGGCAGCCTGCTGTGTTTGTTTCTATGTATTAGATAGAGCTGCTACATCTCCTGGGCTTGGCAGCATGGTCTTATGTAGTAGGTGCTTTGTAGGATCTAGTGGCAAAGTCTCCCCAATCACCCAAACTGGGAACTGGAGATGTACGTCTGTATGGGCTGTGTACACCCTCCTCATGACTGCTTTTGGCATGCCAATGGGAGGGATTTACTCTTAGGCTTATCAGCTGCAAGGACTGGCTGCAATCATTGACCACCAACAACTGTGGAGGATCGGTTGTGTAGGGTACTATCGCACAGAGCAGGACTGACTTCAGGACAGAAAGCTGTCCCTCCAGTTCTTGACCTGAGCCTCTGGTGCCTGCTGAGTTCGCCCCTTGAGTGTGTTGCTTGTGGAGGTGGTTGGGTGGTGCTTTGATGTGGTCTGAAGCTGTCCACTGGATGGGCTGGCTCTGGGGCCTCCCGGGAGGTAGACAAAGTCAGCTGCTGCCTGTGCTCTGCTCAGGGCCACCCAGCATGAGCTACAAAGCGATCTGCAGATGGCTGCTACTTGTGCTGGGCTTGGAGGTGCCCAGGAAAGGCCAAGCTGTGAACCAAGGCTGGCTGCTGTTAGTGCCAGGCCTGGGGCCACTTGGTGAGAGGGAGGAGGGGGAGAGAGAAAGAGAGAGAAACATCATTGTGTCGACACATGGATTGGTTGCCTCCTACACATGCCCCAAGTGGGGCGAGGAATTGAACCTACAGCCCAGGTATGTGCCCTTGACTGGTAATTGAACTCTGACCTGTCAGTGCGTGGGCCAATGCTCTAACTACTGAGCAACACAGGCCAGGGCAAGAAACAAAATCTTTCTTAAGATCCCCATGTGCTTGTCCCATCTGGACATGGTCTTTGTGTCACAACCAGTTTTAGATACTTTTTGGAGAGCAACTTTACTGGCCTGAAATACCAGTTTTCCTGTACTTCTCATGTCTGGTATTTCACTGTTTCTGAAGTCTCTGCCATGTTTTCATTTATTCATCAAGTATTTATCAAGTACCCATTGTGTGCCTAGCACTACATAAATTACTAGAGGCCCGGTGCACGAAATTCGTGCACTGGGGGTGGGGAGGTCCCTCAGCCTGGCCTGTGCGCTCTCGCAGTCCAGGACCCCTCGCTCCTTACTGCCCGCCTGCTTTCTGCTCCCTACTGCTCAGCTCACTGCTCCTTAGTGCTGCCACGGAGGCTCCTGCCAGTGCCGCTGCACTCGCCAGCCATGAGCCCAGCTTCTGGATGAGCAGCGCTCCCCCTGTGGGAGCGCACTGACCACCAGGGGGCAGCTCCTACATTGAGTGTCTGCCCCTGGTGGTCAGTTCATAGTGACCAGTCATTCCACCATTCGGTCGATTTGCATATTAGGGTTTTATTATATAGGATGTGCTAGGGATATACCAGTGAGGAATAGGTCCTTGCCTTCAAGGAGCTCGTATTCTGATGGAGAAGACAGACAATAAGTATGTTGGCAGAGATATAATCAGTGTCAGGTCACTGCCTGACTAAGTGCTATGAAGAAAAATAAAGCAGGATAGCCCAGGCCGGTTGCTCAGTGGTTAGAGCTCCGGCCCGCAGATGCAAGATCATGGGTTTGGTGTCTGGTTAAGGCATGTACCGTGGTTGCAGACATGATATCCAGCTCTGGTTGGTGCATGTGTGGGAGCAACCAATCAATGTTTCTCCCCCCCCCCCTTCTCCCTCTCTTACCCTCTCTTTAAAAAAAAATATCCTCAGCCCAGCTGGTGTGGCTCAGTGGTTGAGCATCAAGCTATGAACCAGGAGGTCACAGTTCGATTCCAGGTCAAGGCACATACCTGAGTTGCAGGCTGAATCCCCAGTGTGGGGCATGCAGGAGGCAGCCAATCAATGACTCTCTCTCGTCATTGATGTTTCTATCTCTCTATCCCTCCTTCCTCTCTGAAATGAATAAAAATATATTTAAAAAATACATATCCTCAGATGAGGAGTAAAATAAAATAAAATAAAATCCACTAATAAAAGAGAAAGATGCAAATTGACTGTACCTTCGCAATGCCCACCAGCCAATCAGGAGTGAGTATGCAAATTAACCCAACAAAGATGGATTAATTTGCATACACAGGCACCGAGTGGCCAGGGGCGGGACGCAGGCATCCCACACCGCCCCAGCCGCTCTGGGCCTCTTGGCAGTGTGGGAAGGCGGAAAGGCGTCTCCAGGCGGAGCGAAGGTGGTGCCGGCAGCCAGGGGAAGGAAGGCCCATTCTTGCACAAATCTTCGTGCAACGGGCCTCTAGTGATATATAAAATCCTATCTAATAAAAGAGTAATATGCAAATTGACCATCACTCCAACACACAAGGTGGCTGCCCCCATGTGGACATAAGGTGGCTGCCACAAGATGGCCAGCAGGGGAGGGTAGTTGGGAGGGACCAGGTCTGCAAGGGAGGGCAGTTGTGGGCGATCAAGCCTGCAGGGGAGGGCAGTTAGGGGTGACCGGGCCGGCAGAGGAGGGAAGTTGGGGGCGACTGGGCCTGCAGGGAAGGGCAGTTGGGGGGGACCCAGGCCTGCAGGGGAGAGCAGTTGGGAGGGACCAAGCCTGCAAGGGAGGGCAGTTAGGGGTGACCAGGCCTGCAGGGGAGGGCAGTTAGGGGTGACCAGGCCTGCAGGGGAGGGCAGTTAGGGGCAAACAGGCTGGCAGGGGGAGTGGTTAGGTGGTGATCAGGCTGGCAGGCAGAAGCAGTTCGGGGCAATCAGGAAGGCAGTTGGGAGCCATCAGTTCTGGATTGTGAGAGGGATCGGGCCTAAACAGGCAGTCGGACATCCCTCGAGGGGTCCCAGATTGGAGAGGATGCAGGCTGGGCTGAGGGACACACACCCCCGTGCACAAATTTCGTGCACCAGGCCTCTAGTAAAGTATAAAATATAATAAAATAAAATAAAGCAGAATAAGTTAGGCTTAGAATGATAGCAGAAAAGCTAGTCTGGAAAGCCTTCTCTGAGGAGGAGACCTTTGAGCAAAGACCTGAGTGAATTAGCTCTGTGAATAGCTGAGATTAGAGGATCCAAGGAATAGCATATGCAAAGGACCTGAGGCTAGACTCTGCTTGAGGTGCTTAAGGCAGCCAGGGTGGTTGGGGTGGATGGAGTCAGTGAGAGGGAGAGTATAGGAAATGAGGTCAGAGAGGTAGCCAGAGGCCAGATGATTTAGAGCCTTGTAAACTAGATCAAGTATTTGGATTTGAACTTAAAGATGGGAAGCCATTGGAAGGTTTTGAGCAGAGTAATGACATGACCTCGTGTATTTTAAAAATATCATTGTGGCTTGCCATGTGGAAAAAGACTGTAGGGGGAAGGCCTGAAACAGAACACATGGGAATTACAACCACAGACTAAGTGAGAGATAATAGTTACTTGAACTCAGTGGTGTGTTGGTAAATGTTTACAGGCTCTCTGAGGGGGAAAAAGAACCCTGATATGTAATGTTCGCTGATTTCTTTGGTGTAAGTACTCCCACTGTGATGATTTCAATCTACCAATGTGTTGTCACTGAAAGTGGAGGTGGGAAAAGACGTGCATGATCAGTGCTCACGAGCCAGTGCAAGCCAGCTTCAGCATACCACTGCTGGAACTTGTGCCTTTAGCCTGTGGTGTGTTTGCAGGGAGGGTCCAGGTTTGTCTCCATTTTCTAGCATAGATGGAAATCGTACTATGTTTTTAGAAAGAGGATATGGAGAAGGTTATGAGAGGGAGAGAGTCAGTTTATAAAGTCCATCGTGCTGGAGCCTGGAGCCTTGCAAAATAAGCCTAGATGTTGGAGCTTTCAGGAGCTCTGAACTCTCAGATCCTTTGAAAGTGGAGTTCAGCCCAAAACCTCCCTGCAAACAGGAAGCTGGTTTGAGTTAGAACATAAAATAAAAACCAGCTGATGCCCCTGAATGTTTTTCCCCTCCTCTTCCTCCTCCACTGAGCCAAAGGAAATTGCCCCCACCTCCCCCTCTTAGATAGCTAGTTGCTCAGAAAGCCAGAAAAAGCCAAAACCAACAAATCCTTTGAAAATAGCCAAGTTTTGAGCCTAGGCAAACTCCTGCCGTGGGGTTTCCTGGCCCAGATGTCTGTACACTGCTGAGAATCCTAGGACGAAAGTGACTGGGGAACACAAAGGTGCCAGGGATCAGAGTCTGAAACCCAGGCCCCGCTGAAAAGATGGTCTGCAGGAGGGTTTCTCACACTGTAGCTTCCAGCCATTTTGTAGGTCATGAAATCAATAAAGTGGGCCACAACTGGAATTATTATTATTTTTTTTGTTACTATTTTTTTCCAGCATCCAAAACCTTTTTAATAATATGATAGGATTTAGCGTTAGTTTTTGTAGCCGCGGCTGGCCCGGAGGCCTCTTGCACGCTCGAACTTCTGGCCCTTGGATCGCAGGTAGGGTTTGGTGTGGCCGTGGGGGGCTCCTGAGGCCTTGCCGAAATGCCTGTACACCTCGCGGCCCTTGCGAGGACCAGAAAGCAAGACAGTGCCACAGCCCTTGGGGGAGCCCAGGGCCAGCTGGTCGGAGGTGAGAATCTTGCCCCCAGCCTTGAGGATGCGGCTCCGGGCACGGCTGCTCACACGAAGGGCACACACCGTCAGTTTGGGCACCTCCTGGATTCTCACGTCATCAGTTATAGTCCCCACAACCACGGGGTTTTGCCCTCCCAGCCAGGAAGGATCATCCGGGAAAGGGACAGAGGCGGCCGGTTGGTGCGACCCATAAACAACCTCTTCAGCACCACTTGGATGAAAGTGGAGTTGGTTCTTCTGGCCAGAAACCTGTATAGCTTGACCAACAGCCTGAGGTAGATGTCCTGGCTCTTGGGCTCCTTGCGCCGAACCTATCGGTCTTTGTTGTGGCGGATGTCGACTCCCATGATGGCGCCTTCTGCTCCTCCAGGTCCGGAAAGAGAGAGCCTAGAATTATTATTATTCTTTAATTTATTATTATTTTGTTGTTGTTGTTAATCCTCACCCAAGGATGTTTTTTCATTGATTTTTAGGGAGAGTGGAAGAGAGAGGGAAAGACAGAGAGAAATATTGATGTGAGAGAAACGCACCAATTGGTTGCCTCCTGCACGAGCCCTGACCAGGGCCCCGACTGTGGAGGAGCCTGCAACCAAGGTACATGTCCTTGACTGGAATCGAAGCTGGGACCCTTTGGTCCACAGGCTGACGCTCTATCCACTGAGCCAAACTGATTAGGGCCAGAATTATTTTTTAATGAAATAGAATACCATAGAAAATAGAGTGTTACATTACTTATTACATACAGTTCTGCATGCAATAAGAGGAAGTATTGTCTTATGAAACTTTTATTTCAGTTTTAGCACATGCACACACATACATGTGTCGTATGAACTAGTACTGGGTCATGATGTAAGATGTGTTTCTTATTGTGGGTCATGGTCAAAAACCTTTGATAAATACTAAGTGTCTTTAGGCTCTGTGTAACTCACGTCTCCTTCCTGCTTTAAATTGCTAGTGAAAGGTCCAAGCTAGTTTCAGAATCAATTCTCTATGGAATTGGATCATCTACCCACAAAACACCTACTACCCATATTCCTGTCTGAGGGAAGGGAAGCTGAGAATCAACAGACTCGTCTGGTTCTTTGGGACCAAGCTGAAGCAAATGGAGGGATTGATGCAAATTTGAATCCAAAAGATTTGTCTGAAATCAGATTAGCTTGAAGAAATTAAGATTGGGCAGCCTTTTAGCTCAATTGCACTTGATTTTATGACCTTTCCCATCTATGTGGGTAATGTGGCCTCGGGCTTCTCTCTCTCTTCTCTGCAGTGGGCAGTTGATGCAGCAGGAATGTTCCTGAGCACGCCTCCCTCTGGGATAGCCAGAGGCACAGTGCCAGGGTAGGGGGTGGTGCCCTGAACTGAGTGTCCCCCACATTTCCCCGGGTTATTTTGTACTTTTCTGCCAGTGCCCTTCAGAAAGGTGACTGAGTAAGTATGGAAGAAGGCATACACTAAGGTACACTATCAAGAATGTGTTGCCCTTTAAAAAAAAATAGATTGTATTGAAGGTCCTTTTCTACGTCAGGAAGGACATTGGTATTAAGGAGAATATAACTACCATGCCTTCCAGTGCTTTAACAAAACCTCAGATGTGTGGCCTTCTGGCCAAGTGTCTGTGATTTCATATTGTTGTCAGAGTGATCAATGTTTATGTTTGCTGTGGCTGAACCAAGAAAGAAGACATATGGAGATTTCTACAGAAATTATGATTCCATGAAAGATTTTGAGATGAACAAAGCTGGTATATTGCAGAGTGCAAAGTGATTTTCAAATGTAAAGAATTTCTTTGGGTTGAATTCCATGGAAGTTTGTTACTGACTTGTGTTCTAAACTATGAAACATGAATATTGGGCATGGAATAGTTTTTCATACATAATTATATCTGATATAATTATATATAAATATATGATTTTTTTAATTGATTTCAGAGAGGAAGGTAGAGGGATATAGAAAGATCAATGGCAAGAGAAAATCATCAATTGGCTGCCTCTTGCATGCTCCTTACTAGGGACTGAGCCCGCAATCTGGACATGTGCCCTGACCAGGAATCTAACCATGACCTCCTGGTTCATAGGTCGATGCTCAACCACTGAGCTATACCAGCCAGGCAGGAATAGTTTTTCTTAATAAACAAATAATTAACAAATTTTTAAAAATGTGTTGAGTAGGCTAAAGTTAGTATACTAGGTTTGGTGCCTCAGACAGGCCCAAGGATAATTGGCAAGTGTGGTGCTGGTGCCCTAGAACTAGACTGCCTCTCCGTGAGTAGACTGAGAATCCATCCACATCTCCAAGAAGCCCAGAAGACTCTTGGGGACCCTTCTGGGAAATAGGTTTTAACTATTATGTCCCAAGATGTGTTTTTTTTTTTAATATATTTTATTGATTTTTTACAGAGAGGAAGGGAGAGGGATAGAGAGCCAGAAACATCGATGAGAGAGAAACATCCATCAGCTGCCTCCTGCACACCTCCCAATGGGGATGTGCCTGCAACCAAGGTACATGCCCTTGACCGGAATCGAACCTGGGACCCTTCAGTCCGCAGGCCGACGCTCTATCCACTGAGCCAAACCGGTTTCGGCTCAAGATGTGGTTTTTGGCAGCCATAGGGCATGTCTTTCCAACCTAATTTAAACTAAAATGGTCCTTCGAGATAAGAATTTAAACAGTCCCTCTAGGACCATGGTCGGCAAACTGCGGCTCGCGAGCCACATGCGGCTCTTTGGCCTCTTGAGTGTGGCTCTTCCACAAAATACCACAGCCTGGGCGAGTCTATTTTGAAGAAGTGGCATTAGAAGAAGTTTAAGTTTAAAAAATTTGGCTCTCAAAAGAAATTTCAATCGTTGTACTGTTGATATTTGGCTCTGTTGACTAATGAGTTTGCCAACCACTGCTCTAAGAGTAGTTTGATTTCTCCAGTTGAGACAGTAAGAGAGAAGGAGTGACCCTAAAACTACCCTAATTGGTCTGGGCTTCCCCTGTCTAGAAACTGGCCTGGACTAGGAGTAGATCACCTTGCCACAGATATGAACACTCATCAAGTGGTTCTGGTTCAGATTGCCCTTCTAGGGCCTCTGAGACTCTCTTAGCAGAGTTCAGTCTAGCTTGTTTACTTGACCATTCAAATCAGAAACCCATTCTTCTGAAGCAATGCCAGTGCAGGGAGTCCAGACAACGCTGGAGGAGACTGGACTGGAGTGACAAGCAAGACATTCTGTAGCAAGGGCTAAGGTTCAGTGACAAGCAAGAGGCTTACAGGGCGATCTGAATTTCACATGGCATCATCTGGCAGATCAGTAAACTATTTGAGGTTAGTTCAGTGTATGCTCTGGGGACTGCAGACATGTGGGATAACAATAGTGATGATGAGAGTGATGGCGAATATCTTGTGTGGCCATGTCCTCTCAGAATCTCTGAGCACTTGACACATGTTTCCCTTTCATCTCTGTGGGAGTTGTGGCTTAATGATAATAATTAGAGTACTCCGAGCATCTGTGCTTTGCAAAACACAGCATTAAGTCATGTTTCTGCCTCTTGGGCTCAGAGTCTGGATGAACTGGCAGACATTTGGGTGGGGGTGGAGTCCTCTGATGAAGGGAAGAACGTGATGGAATGCAAAGATCAGGGATATAATTAGTCACCTAATTGATACCTAACATTTTTCTGGCTCTTGGTAGATCAGAGTAGCCTTTCTTTCATGCCTGCCAAGTCACGCAGATCAGTGACCTCTCCTGAGTATCATCCACCCAAGAGCCAATCTGGGGACCTAAGGTTTTATTTTGTAAACAGAGCCTTTATGGATTGGGGGAGTGCTTTTTCCTCTGTGGCATGAGCAGAGCTTTAACCCCTTCATTTTCATTCCTGTGGTATCAGCAGATTGAGCCCTGTTAAAAGGAAGTGATGCACACTGGCTTTTCCCCATGTGATTAGGCGGCCTGGGAACCTGGAAGAGTCAGTAGCCCATTCTCCTGAAGACAGGGGCATTAGGAAAGTAGTACTACAGGATGGTCCCGAGTACCTTTAATACCTCCTTTCCAACCCCACTCTGTCCATAACATGCCACTTCTGTCTTGCTCTAACAGGTGACCTTGGAAAAGGTGCTTGGAATAACAGTGTCTGGAGGCAGGGGACTTGCCTGTGACCCCCGATCTGGTTTAGTTGCCTACCCAGCTGGGTGAGTACCTTGGAAGAGGGCTTATTGCATGGGGAGTTCATAGCGATGCTACACTAGTTGGGATGGACAGGGGTTTTCTGGTATCTTCTGGGAGATACATCCAGGTTAATGTTTTGGTGCCATTTTAGTAAAGGAGTTACAGTGCCAGGTAAAGGCTCTAGCTTTTTGGCTATCCATTCCCACCCATACATATAGATTGAAATTTTATATTATACACAGCTCCAAAAACCATCTTTAATATTTACCTTGTAGTAATTTTTAAAACAGCTTTATCGAGATATAATATGTATACCACACAATTCACCTATTTAAAATGCACAACTCAGCCTGGCCGGTGTGGCTCAAATGGTTGAGCATCGTCCCATGCACCAAGAGGTCGCTGATTCAATTCCTGGTTGCAAACTCAATCCCCAGTAGGAGCCGTACAGGAAGCAGCCAATTGATGCTTCTCTCTCATCGATGTTTCTATCTCTTTCTCCCTCTCTCTCTAAACAAAAATCAATAAACGCATATTTAAAAAAATTAAAATACACAATTCATTGGCTTTTAGTACATCCTCAGAGTTATGCAGCCATCATCACAATCAATTCTAGAACACACTCATCACCCTAAAAAGAAACCCCATATTCTTTAGCAGTCACTCTCCATTTCCCCCTCTAAGATCTCTGGCCTTCGGCAACAACTAATCTATGTTCTATCTATATAGATTTGCCTATTCTGGATATTTCATATAAATGGAATCATATCATACTTGGCCTTTTGTGACTTTTTTATGGTTCATACATGTTGTAACAGGCATCAGAACTTCATTCCTTTCTATGGCCAAATAACCTTCCATTAAAGATAAAGTACGACGTTTTATCTCTTCATCAGTTGATGAGCATTTAACCATTGTTTCTGCTTTTTGGCTATTATGAAAAATGCTGCTCTGAACATTTGTCTACTCTAGTCACTTTGAGAGATGTCAGTGCTGTTAAAGTAAGAAACATTCAAGCCTATAAAGAATTTTTGTGAGTTTATTTGAGCCAAACTGTTGACAATTGCCAGGAAGCAGAATCTCAATGTATTGAGATAATGCTCCGGAGAATGGTAGTTTTTCACCTATTTTTAGACATTATAATCAAACGAGGAGACGTAAGTGGGTTACATGAAATCCGTTGGTGATAGATTAGGGAGGCGGACAAAGCAAAGCGGGGAAACCTCTGGGAATGGATAAAAAGAAAAATGATAGGTGGGAAACCAAGATGGCGGCATAGGTAAACACCTAAACTGCTGCCTTGCACAACAATTTCAAAACTACAACTAAAAGACAGAACGGACACCATCCAGAACCACAGGAAAGCTGGCTGAGTGAAAATTCTACAACTAGAAGGAAAGAGAAAAGCTCACAGAGAATTGGAGGTACGGCAAAGGGTCTTTGTGCGCGCAGAGAGGAAGGGCGGCTGAGAGCCTGGCTGACTTTCTCTGGCGGAAGGGGGAAGGAAGCCCCCGACCGCACTGAACCCCAGTTCTGACTGCACTGAACCCCAGTTCCGGGCGAGCCCCTGGGGACCCACGCTCTTACGGGGGGAGTCTGGACTCTCGGGCGGACTCTCGAGCTGGGAAAGGCAGAAAGAAGTCTGAAGGCGCGCGTGGGCCAGTGCGCACAAAGGCTGCGGAGGTTGCCACAGGCTTTCCCTAGTGAAAGGGAGTCAGAGGCTCCTGACTGCACTGAGCCCCAGTTCTGACTGCAGTGAACCCCAGTTCCAGGTGAGCCCCTGGGGACCCACGCTCTTGTGGGGGGAGTCTGGACTCTCGGGCAGAGACTCGGGAGCCGGGGAAGGCGGAGGACTGAAAGAGCGCGCGCGTGCCAGTGTGCACAAAGGCTGCGGAGGTTGCCACAGGCTTTCCCTAGTGGATGGGAGTCAGAGACTCCTGATTGCACTGAGCCCCAGTTCTGACTGCAGTGAACCCCAGTTCTAGGCGAGCCCCTGGGGACCCACGCTCTTGTGGGGGGAGTCTGGACTCTCAGGTGGAGACTCGAGCTGGGAAAGGCAGAGGTCTGAAGGCGCGCACATGCGCGCAAGGGCAAGGCTGACTGGAAGCCAAGACTGAGACTCCACCCCATCCAAGCTGAGCACAGAGGCTATTGCAATTTGGCAAGTCTAATCCTATAAGGCTGTCTCCAGCACCGAACTTCTCCCAGCATAGACACAGCTGATCCTTACAGCCAACTGGCCTGGAGGTCAATTCTTCCCAGTGATACCAACAACAATAAAGACTTAATTACAACAAGGCTGTACACACAGTCCACAAAGGGGTGCACCAAGAGTGTCCACCTCAGTTAACTTGGGAGGCAGACCCACTGGGCCAGATTGGAAACCTAGCACACAAATCTACCTTACCAACTCAGGGAAGCAGTGAAAATGCGGCGTCAAAGAAACAGATCACAAACGAAAGAAATGGAGGAAAACAAACGACTGGATATAGAATTCAAAACCACGGTTATAAGGCTTCTTAAGAATGTCCTAGAAAAGGCCGATAAATATAACGAGACCCTCGAAGATATGAAAAAGGACCAACTAGAAATTAAACATACACTGACTGAAATAAAAAACATTATACAGAGACCCAAAAACAGACAAGAGGAACACAAAAATCAAGTCAAAGAATTGAAATACAAAGAAGCAAAAAACACTCAACCGAAAAAGCAAAAAGCAAAAAAAAAAATCCAAAAAGTTGAAGATAATGTAAGAAGACTCTGGGACAACTTCAAGCGTACCAACATCAGAATTATGGGGGTGCCAGAAGAAGAGAGAGAGCAAGATACTGAAAACCTATTTGAAGAAATAATGACTGAAAACTTCCCCCACCTGGTGAAAGAAATAGACTTACAAGTCCAGGAAGCACACAGAACCCCAAACAAAAGGAATCCAAAGAGGACCACACCAAGACACATCATAATTAAAATGCCAAGAGCAAAAGACAAAGAGAGAATATTAAAAGCAGCAAGACAAAAACAGGTAGTTACCTACAAGGGAGCATCCATACGACTGTCAGCTGATTTCTCAACAGAAACTATGCAGGCCAGACGGGAGTGGCAAGAAATATTCAAAGTGATGAATAGCAAGAACCTAAAACCAAGATTACTCTACCCAGCAAAGCTATCATTCAGAATTGAAGGTCAGATAAAGAGCTTCACAGATAAGAAGAAGCTGAAGGAGTTCATCACCACCAAACCAGTATTATATGAAATGCTGAAAGGTATTCTTAAAGAAGAGGAAGAAGAAAAGAGTAAAGAGAAAAATTATGAACAACAAATACATATCTATCAACAAGTGAACCTAAAATCAAGTGAATTAAAAACCTGAGGAACAGAATAATCTGGTGAATATAATAGAATCAGGGGCATAGAAAGGGAGTGGACTGATAATTCTCAGGGGGAAAGGGGTATGGGGGGTTCATCAAGAGACTGGACAAAAATCATACACCTAGGGATGAGGACAGTGCGGGGGAGGTAAGGGCAGAAGGTGGGGTGGGAAATGGGTGGAGGGGAGCTATGGGGGGAAAAAGGAGAAATAATTGTAATAATCTGAATAAAGATTTATTTAAAAAAAAAAAGAAAAGAAAAATGATAGACACATGCTTCTTTTGCATAGGTGGGTACAGGATAGTTAACATTCAACAATTAGCATAACAATAACATTGAGGGAATCTGTGGTCTGGGCCCTGGTACCATTTGTTGTGCCCTGAGAGGTCTGGAAAAAGGGAAGTTACAAGTTACCCTGACATTCCATAGGTAAGTTATCTTAATGCAATAAGACAGTAGTCTCAGTAAAGATCGAAAATTGATCTTTGTCAGCGCAGATACTGGCCTAGGACATGACTACCTACTATAACATGATTTTTAATAAAAGGTTTTAATTTCAAATAATCCTTTGTGGTTACTTTAGGTCTATGAGTTTGCAAGGCTGCCATGCAAGCCTCCCCTGAGTTAGTCATGTTAGCCTGTGGCCCCTTTTTGTCTACAGTGCCATGGAAGAAAAGTAGGGTTCTGGGACTGTTCTTTCCCTGCTGCCTTTTCACTCCTCTGCTGCTACAGGCGAGAAGCTCTCAACCATAATTTCTTTAGGCTTTTGCAAAAGTGTTTGTTTTGGAGGCTTGCGGCCCCTCCTGCTTCTGGTTCTGTCAGCCTCTGTTCTTTGCTCCTGGGCACAGGAACAGAAAATGGGAAGGCCATTGCTCTCGCCCCAACCTCAGATTGGGAATGCCAAGTTCTCCAGTGTGAGTTACATAGTGTGAGTTGCACAGTGTAGGTTTTGTACTAGATATGATTTTCATAGTTTTCTTATTCCGTCAAAAAAGCTACCTTATCAAGAACTTATTCTGTGCCAGGCTTTTACAAAAGCTTACTTTGTTAAGCTTTCACAGGAGCTATTTTATTTATTGCTCAGAGCAGCCCTGTGAGGTTGGTATTATTATCTCCTATATTTTAGAAACTAAGTTTCAAAGAGCTTAAGCAGTTCGCTCAAGGCCACACAGCTAGTGTCTGTATTGGGATTCCAACTCAAGTAATCTTGACTGCAGAGCTCTTACTTTTTTTAAATCCTCACTCGAGGCCATGCTTATTAATGACAGAGAGAGAGAGAGAGAGAGAGAGAGAGAGAGAGATATGAGAGAGAAACATCAATTGGTTGCCTCACATATGTGCCCTGACGGGATGGAGCCTGCAACCTTTTGGTGTACGGGACTACGCTCCAAACAACTGAGCCACACTGGTTAGTGCAGCTCTTTTAAAATGGGGGAAGACCACACTTTCTGCTCATTTTTTAAAGCTGCTTTCCCCCTAAGCTACTTACCATTTGAATGAGAAATGCCCAATTTATGGTCATCTCAGTCTCTGCCAGGGAGACTTCTGCCCATGGGTTCTGGGTCAGTGTCTCTCCTGAGTGACCCTCTGACATTTGCTATCTGGTGGGGATGCTGTGGGAGCTGCACTGGCTTTATACCCTGCAGAGGCTGAACTGGCTTCCTTCTCGCCCTCTAGAAGCAAGTTGATAAATGACTTCTGTTGTTGGATACCCTGTGCAGCCTGCCTCAGGGGAATTCCACTCGTGCCTGCCTCTGCCTGGGAAAGCTAGGTTCCTTCTTGTTGGAGGTGGGGCAGGCTGGCTAGGAAAGGCCTGCGCTTTTGCTCAGTGCATGCTGAGCCCTGTGCTCTGCCCTTGGAATTGTGGAACCCTGCTCCCCCTCTCATCCCCATACACCCCAGGCCTGGCGCCTTTAAGGGTGTGTGCTTCTGTTTAAGGGCAGGCCCCAGCCTGGCTCATATGCCTGCCAGTCATTATCCTTCCAGGTGTCGTATGGAAGATTCCCTGCTGTGACCTCTGGTAGATTTCCTCAGTATGCTTGTCTTGGGCCAGCCTTGATTAGTGCCCCAATCTACTCCCTGATCTTTTGATTTCTTGGAAGTTTAAATACTCTCTTTGCAAGTGGCCCCTTTCTGGTTGTTTAGTTTTGCTCTATGCTGGAGCTCCCTGATGTGTCTCTGGGGTATCTGGAGGCCACCAAAGTCTGTGCCTCTGGGGTATCTGGGGGCCACCAAGCAGGTTCTTTTCCTCCCTCCCTCCCTTCCTTTCTTCTCTTCCTATCTGGTGATCCTAACACCCCCACCCCACCCCCACTCTCTTGTTCCTACTGAGCTTGTTGTTCTAGGATCAACTTAGGTATCCTAGAAACAAGAAGAGAAACACACACACACACACACACACACACACACACACACACACACACACACGAAACAAAGCTCAGAAATTTCTCCCAGAGGCCTAGAGGCAAATATCAAACGAAAACAAAGTTTTCTGGAAGGAAATGAAACAGCTCAGGGAGGGTGGAGTAGAGGAGGATGTGTGTCAGGCAGAGGTGGGCTGAAGCCTCTGGGCAGAGACCCGTCAGTTTTAGTGGCTCCAGCATCTCTTCTCCAGAGTTCTTCTTTTCCTGTTGTCTTCCCCACAGGAAGGCTACCTCTCACCTGTCACACTTTAAGCCCCCCTGCCCTAGGAAACCAGGCTGGTCCCCAGATAGCCCCTTTGAATGACTAGTTTAGTTGAACACCCATAATTGACTTGGGCCCCTTCCCTAGCTGGCTTGGTAGAAGGTTCAGGGGCTTTAGAGCCCAGTATTGCCCCTAATGCTACTATGGAGCCAGTCAGTTTGAAACTGGACACAAAACGGGTCCAGGCCACCTGTCACTACTTGAGCCAAATTAAACTGAGACAAGGTTGAACCATATATGAGCATTTATTCCAATAATACCGGCAGTATGGAGAGAGCAGCAGGTCATCCTGTAAATTCTGCTGTAACCTCCCCTACTAGCTGACTGATTAGATATGGATAAGGAAGAAAGGCTACATGCAAGGGAGGCAGGATAAGGGCTGTAAGATCTGTGGTCCCTGTGTCTCCTTCCAGGATTCTGAAGTCAAATAACAGGGTAGTTAATTCTCTATAGTTCTCTAAAAAAACAGCTCTTCCCCTTCCTGGAACTGGAGAATGGTTAGCATTCCTGGGGCAAACACCCTGAGGGGGTCAGGGTCCAGGCACAGCAACCAAATCAAAAACTATCCCATCCTTGGTTCTCAAAATGTATTTTCTTTTTTGAGTAATAGATCTATCTGGGCTTTGAGACATCTCTTATCTTTTCACAGCCCTGTTTTTCCCCTTGCAATGCATCCTCCAGTTTCCCAGGGTCTATAAGAAAACCTCTTATCAATAGTTTGTAAGTTTGTAAATAATCATTAAACAACTGTGGTCCTATGCTTGTTGTGTGCCCTTCCCCCTATCAAGTTTTGAGAAAGGGTTTCTCTTGTCCCCCAGTGTCAGGGCCTGGCCTGGGTGAATGCTATGAGCCGAGGAGCTACTGGAGTGGGAAGTGTCCTGGAAAGGTGACTGTCCCTGTCCTAGCTAGTAGGAGAGGAAACTCAGCTCTCCTGAGAAGGCCCTTCATTTACTTAGTCCATGTCAGAATTTATGCTGAGATCCCCAGCTTCAAAGCACTGGAGCAGGTGTGAAGCCACAGAATCTCCTTCTGAACTGTGTTCTAGTGACATCTGAGCTGAACGAGTAGAACTACCTTCTTATTCTCTGTGGTAAGCCCTATATAGGGGCCACGGAGAGACTGGGTAAACCTGAGAGAAAAGGATGCCTGACTTGGTGCCCTGAGGGATAGGAATCATGTGAATAAGGTGTACAGGGTCTTTGTGGGGTTTAGGTTCAAGAAGGGCAAGCAAACAATAAGCATATCTATACTAATAAAAGCCTTGGGGGTGATCAGGCCAGCAGGGGAGGGCAGTTGAGGACAATCAGGCTGGCAGGGAGCAGTTAGGTGTCAATCAGGCCGGCAGGGGAGCGGTTAGGGGGTGATCAGGCTGGCAGGCAGGTGAGCGGTTAGGAGCCAGTGGTCCCGGATTGTGAGAGGGATGTCTGACTGCTGGTTTAGGCCCCATCCCTGTGGGATAGAGCCTAAACTGGCAGTCAGACATCCCCTAAAGGGTCCAAGATTGGAGAGGGTGCAGGCTGGGCTGAGGGACTCCCCCTGTCCCCCATGCACAAATTTCGTGCACCGGACCACTAATCCTATCTAATAAAAGAGTAATATGCAAATTAACCATCACTCCGCTACACCCACAGGCCATGCCCACAAGCCACGCCCACAAGCCAATCAGGAGCGAATATGCAAATAAACCCAACCAAGATGGCTACAGCCACAGAGAGCAGGAGAGAGGCTTGGGTTTCCCCGGCAATGGAGGAAGCCAAGCTTTCCGCCTGCCCTTGCCGGCCTAGGCCTCCACTCAAGGCTGCAAAGTTTCAATGATAGAAGATACATAAACCCAAACAGAAATGGCGGCAGCCACGGTGCTGGAAAGAGCAGGAGGCTAGGGTTGCCCCCGGCGATGGAGGAAGCCAGGCTTTCCGCACACCCTTGCCGGCCCAGGCCGCCGCTTAAGGCTACAAAGTTTCAATTATAGAAGATAAATAAACCCCAGATACCAAAGGCCTCCGCTTGGGTCGCCAGGGGGCGTGGCCAGCCTGCAAACCACCACAGGCCCCTCGCCCAGGCCGCTCCACGCCCCAAGGGAACCCCCACCCTGATCCGGGACGCCCTTCAGGGCAAACCAGCTGGCCCCCATCCGTGCACCAGGCCTCTATCCTATCTAATAAAAGAGTAATATGTAGATTGACCATCACTCCAACACAAGATGGCTGCCCCCATGTGGTCAAAGATCCTGCCCCCATGTGGGCACAAGATGGCCACCACAAGATGGCCAGCAAGGGAGGGCAGTTGGGAGGGACCAGACCTGCAAGGGAGGGCAGTTGGAGGCGATCAAGCCTGCAGGGGAGGGCAGTTAGGGGTGACCAAGCCAGCAGAGGAGGGAAGTTGGGAGCGACCAGGCCTGCAGGGAAAGGCAGTTGGGGGGGACCCAGGCCTGCAGGGGAGAGCAGTTGGGGGGGACCAGGCCTGCAGGGGAGGGCAGTTAGGGGTGACCAGGCCTGCAGGGGAGGGCAGTTAGGGGTGACCAGGCCTGCAGGGGAGGGCAGTTGGGGGGGGGGACCCAGGCCTGCAGGGGAGGGCAGTTAGGGGTGACCAGGCCTGCAGGGGAGGGCAGTTAGGGGCAATCAGGCTGGCAGGGGAGCAGTTAGGCATCAATCAGGCTGGCAGGTGAGTGGTTAGGGGATGATCAGCCTGGCAGGCAGAAGCGGTTAGGGGCAATCAGGAAGGCAGGCAGGCGAGCAGTTGGGAGCCAGCAGTCCTGGATTGTAAGAGGGATGTCCGACTGCCCGTTTAGGCCCAATCCTGGTGGGATTGGGCTTAAACGGACAGTCGGACATCCCTTGAGGGGTCCCAGATTGGAGAGGGTGCAGGCTGGGCTGAGGAACACCCCCCCCCCCCCGCCCCGTGCACAAATTTCGTGCAACGGGCCTCTAGTCTATATATATAAAAGCCTAAGGACCATTACAACCGAATGACCGGTCGCTATGATGTGCACTGACCACCAGGGGGCAGACGCTCAATGCAGGAGATGCCCCTTGGTGGTCAGTGCGCTCCCAGAGCCAACCTCCCACCGTCCCTCCCGTTCCCTCCCCCCCGGCCAATTTGCCCCAATCAGGACTGGGCAAGATGGCCCCAATCAGCCCAATCGCCAACCAGGCCAAGGGACCCCACTCATGCACGAATTCGTGCACTGGGCCTCTAGTAGACAAATAAATGAGCAAGATACTATCAGAGAGTGATGAATGTTCCAAGAAAATAAAACTGGGTGATGGAAGAATCAACATGTGAAGTTCGACACCAAAGTGTTCCAAGTGGAGGAAACCTCAAGTGCAAAGGTCCCAAGGAAAGGAGGAATACATTCACTTGTTTGAGGAGCTAGGTAGCATGGTGGCTAGACCATAATGACAGAGGAGGAGGCTCAGACACTGCCACTTTGACTTGGCTTGTAAGTCTTGCAGCTCACAGAGATTCACCTCTTGTTCTGGAAGAAAATATGTTTAGAGTCCACAGAAAGAAGTGTAATGGTCGCTCTATACTGGGTTATTTACTGGGTTATTACTGTGGACGAAAGGGGCCACATGCTAAGCTATGATGGGTAATCATGTCCTAGGCTGGTATCTTCTCTGACAAGGTCAATCTTTACCTTAACTGAGCCTATTGTCTTTTTGCATCTAAGATAGCATATCTGTGAAATGTCAGAGTAACTTGTAACTTCCCTTTTTCCAGGCCCTGGACCCCTGGGGCAAAAACAAATGTGCCTGGGTGCCAGGATGGAGACCACAAATTCCTTCATTGTTATTGTTGTCATGCTAATTTTTTTTCCTATGTTTTTATTTTACAATTTAAAAAGAATAGGTAGATTCTTTTTTAAAAATTCCTGTCCCAAGAATCCCACCCTAGAGGCTGGGCCTTGTCTCTGCAGGAAGGCGGGTGCAGGGACAGAAATGCTGGAAGCAATGCCAGCTGCCTGACTAATGCATGGCACATGTGCCATTCTGTTGAGATACATGAGTCAGATTCAGGTTTTGAGAACTTTCTTGATTCACAGACTACTTTCCTAGTTTGTTGCGGTTTATTGGTTCAGACATATCAGAAGAATTTGGTCAGGACCGCATGGAAAGGATCAGCAGGAACGCAGAACACTTCACATTCATCGGAGCACATGCAATTAAAGGTGAAAATGCAAGTCTTCAGATTTACAACTGCCTGGTAAATAGGCCTAATATTAAAAACATTTAAAAAAATTTTCAGTTATAGTTTACACACAATATTATATTAGTTTCAGGTGTACAACATGGTGATTAGACTGAGTAGGCCTATTTAAAGGTAAAAATTTATGGCATCTATTTAACCTAAACATAGTCTATACCCATACTGCTTATTTCTAGTGGTGACTCCTGTACAAATGGGTGCCTTTTGTCACTGGTGGCTGTTTTAGTTCCATTCTGTATGGTTCCCTGCCAGCATTTCCCTATTGCGCAATACTTGGTTTCTTTTTCTTTTTTTTTTAAATTTAATAAATCTTTATTGTTCAGATTATTACAACTGTTCCTCTTTTTTCCCCCCATAGCTCCCCTCCACCCGGTTCCCACCCCACCCTCTGCCCTTGCCTCCCCCACTGTCCTTATCCATAGGTGTACGATTTTTGTCCAGTCTCTTCCCGCACCTCCCACACCCCTTTCCCCCCGAGAATTGTCAGTCCACTCCCTTTCTATGCCCCTGATTCTCTTATATTCACCAGTTTATTCTGTTCATCAGATTTTTAATTCACTTGATTTTTAGATTCACTTGTTGATAGACATGTATTAGTTGTTCATAATTTTTATCTTTACCTTTTTCTTCTTCTTCCTCTTCTTAAAGAATACCTTTCAGCATTTCATATAATGCTGGTTTGGTGGTGATGAACTCCTTTAGCTTTTTCTTATCTGTGAAGCTCTTTATCTGACCTTCAGTTCTGAATGATAGCTTTTCTGGGTAGAGTAATCTTGGTTTTAGGTTCTTGCTATTCATCACTTTGAATATTTCTTGCCACTCCCGTCTGGCCTGCATAGTTTCTGTTGAGAAATCAGCTGACAGTCGTATGGATGCTCCCTTGTAGGTAATTAACTGTTTTTGTCTTGCTGCTTTTAATATTCTCTCTTTGTCTTTTGCTCTTGGCATTTTAATTATGATGTGTCTTGGTGTGGTCCTCTTTGGATTCCTTTTGTTTGGGGTTCTGTGCGCTTCCTGGACTTGTAAGTCTATTTCTTTCACCAGGTGGGGGAAGTTTTCGGTCATTATTTCTTCCAATAGGTTTTCAGTATCTTGCTCTCTCTCTTCTTCTGGCACCCCCATAATTCTGATGTTGGTACGCTTGAGGTTGTCCCAGAGGCTCCTTACACTATTTTCAAATTTTTTTAAAAATAAATCTTTATTCAGATTATTACAATTGTTTCTCCTTTTCCCCCCCATAGCTCCCCTCCACCTGGTTCCCACCCCACCTTCTGCCCTTACCTCCCCACCACTGTCCTCATCCATAGGTGTATGATTTTTGTCCAGTCTCTTCCTGAACATCCCCATATCCCTTTCCCCCTGAGAATTATCAGTCCACTCCCTTTCTATGCCCCTGATTCTATTATATTCACCAGATTATTCTGTTCCTCAGGTTTTTAATTCACTTGATTTTTAGGTTCACTTGTTGGTAGATATGTATTTATTGTTCATAATTTTTCTCTTTACTTTTTTCTTCTTCCTCTTCTTTAAGAATACCTTTCAGCATTTCATATAATACTGGTTTGGTGGTGATGAACTCCTTTAGCTTTTTCTTATCTGTGAAGCTCTTTATCTGCCCTTCAATTCTGAATGATAGTTTTGCTGGGTAGAGTAATCTTGGTTATAGGTTCTTGTTATTCATCACTTTGAATATTTCTTGCCACTCCCATCTGGCCTGCATAGTTTCTGTTGAGAAATCAGCTGACAGTCGTATGGGTGCTCCCTTGTAGGTAACTAACTGATTTTCTCTTGCTGTTTTTAAGATTATCTCTTTGTCTTTTGCTCTTGGCATTTTAATTATGATGTGTCTTGGTGTGGTCCTCTTTGGATTCCTTTTGTTTGGGGTTCTGTGTGCTTCCTGGACTTGTAAGTCTATTTCTTTCACCAGGTGGGGGAAGTTTTCAGTCATTATTTCTTCAAATAGGTTTTCAGTATCTTGTTCTCTCTCTTCTTCTGGCACCCCCATAATTCTGATGTTGGTACGCTTGAAGTTGTCCCAGAGGCTTCTTACATTATCTTCAACTTTTTGGATTTTTTTTTGCTTTTTGCTTTTTCGGTTGAGTGTTTTTTGCTTCTTTGTATTTCAATTCTTTGACTTGATTCTTGTGTTCCTCTAGTCTGTTGTTGGGTCTCTGTATAATATTTTTTATTTCAGTCAGTGTATGTTTAATTTCTAGTTGGTCCTTTTTCATATCCTCGAGGGTCTCATTATATTTATCAGCCTTTTCTAGGATATTCTTGAAAAGCCTTATAACCGTGGTTTTGAATTCTATATCCAGTCGTTTGTTTTCCTCCATTTCTTTCATTTGTGATCTGTTTCTTTGACACCGTATTTTCACTGCTTCCCTGAGTTGGTAGGGTACATTTGTGTGCTAGGTTTCCTATATGGCCCAGTGGGTCGGCCTCCCCAGTTAACCTGAGGTGGACACTCTTGGTGCACCCCTTTGTGGACTGTGTGTACAGCCTTGTTGTAGTTAAGTCTTGATTGTTGTTGGTATCACTGGGAGGAATTGACCTCCAGGCCAGTTGGCTGTAAAGATCCGCTGTGTCTATGCTGGGAGAAGTTCGGTGCCGGAGAAAGCCTTATAGGATTAGACTTGCCAAATTGCAATAGCCTCTGTGCTCAGCTTGGATGGGGTGGAGTCTCAGGGCGGAGCAGACAGTCTTGGCTTCCAGTCAGCCTTGTCCTTGCGCGCGCGCGCAGAACTCTGCCTTCCCCGGCTCCTGAGTCTCCGCCCGAGAGTCCAGACTCCCTCCACAAGACCGTGGGTCCCCAGGGGCTCGCCTGGAACTGGGGTTCACTGCAGTCAGAACTGGGGCTCAGTGCAGTCAGGAACTTCTGACTCCCTTCCACTAGGGAAAGCCTGTGGCAACCTCCGCAGCCTTTGTGCACACTGGCACGCGCGCGCCTCCAGACCTCTGCCTTCCCTGGCTCCCGAGTCTCCGCCCAAGAGTCCAGATTTCCCCCCGTAAGAGCGTGGGTCCCCAGGGGCTCGCCTGGACCTGGGGTTCAGTGCAGTCAGAACTGGGGTTCAGTGCATTCAGGAGCTTCTGACTCCCTTCTGCTAGGGAAAGCCTGTGGCAACCTCCGCAGCCTTTGTGCGCACTGGCGCGCGCGCTTCAAGACCCCTGCCCGCCGGGGCTTCCCCGGGTCTCCCCCGGCTCTCCAAGTCTCCGGGTGCCTTTCTCTCTACCTGACAGTCCAAACTCCCCCTGTATGAGCCTGGGTCCACGGGGTTTCGCCCGGGACTGGGGTTCAGTGCAGTCAGAACTGGGGTTCAGTGCGGTCAGGGGCTTCCTTCCCCCTTCCGCCAGAGAAAGTCAGCCAGGCTCTCAGCCACCCTTCCTCTCTGCGCACACAAAGACCCTTTGCCGTACCTCAAATTCTCTGTGAGCTTTTCTCTTTCCTTCCAGTTGTAGAATTTTCACTCAGCCAGCTTTCCTGTGGTTCTGGATGGTGTCCGTTCTGTCTTTTAGTTGTAGTTTTGAAATTGTTGTGCGAGGCAGCAGTTTAGGTGCTTACCTATGCCGCCATCTTGGTTTCTCCATCTTCAAATCTTTTGATTCTATTTTCTTTTTGCTTTTCCGGCTTAGTGTTTTTTGCTTCTTTGTATTTCAGATCTTTGACTTGATTCTTGCGTTCCTCTAGTCTGCTGTTAGGTCTCTGTATAATATTTTTTATTTTAGTCAGTGTATGTTTAATTTCTAGTTGGTCCTTTTTCATATCCTCGAGGGTCTCATTAAATTTATCGGCCTTTTCTAGGAAATTCTTGAAAAATCTTATATCTGTGGTTTTGAACTCTATATCCAGTCATTTGTTTTCCTTCATTTCTTTCATTTGTAATCTGTTTCTTTGTCTCCGCATTTTTGCTGCTTCCCTGAGTTGGTAGAGTAGCTTTGTGTGCTAGGTGTCCTCTAGGGCACAGTGGCTCAGCCTCCCCAGTTACCTGAGGTGGACACTCTTGGTGCACCCCTTTTTGTGGACTGTGTGCTCAGCCTTGTTGTAGTTAAGTCTTGATTGTTGTTGGTATCACTGGGAGGAATTGACCTCCAGGCCAGTTGGCTGTGAGGATAAGCTGTGTCTACGCTGGGAACACTTCTGTGCTGGAGACAGCCTTATGAGACAAGACTTGCAAAATTGCAGAAGCCTCTGTGCTCAGCTTGGATGGGGCGGAGCAGACAGCCTGGGTTTCCCGTCAGCCCTGCCCTATGAGGCTCCTGGGTCTCAGTGTCCCTCGGTATTCGCTGCAAGCACCTCTGAGAGAAAGCCGCCCTCGAGTTTCGCCCGCTGCCAGCCAGTCCAGTTTCTACCGAATGAGTCGGGGTTCCCAGAAACTTGCCCGGAACTGGAGTTCAACGCAGTCGGCAGCTTCTGTCTCCCTCCTGCTTTAGAAAGCCAGCCGCGCACTCAGCCTCCCGTGCATTCAGCAGTGAGTCCTCTCTTCCTCTCTGCGCGCACGCGCCTCCAGACCTCTGCCTTCTGCAGCTCCCGAGTCTTGGTGTGCTTTCCTTTTCCTGACAGTCCAGATTCCCCCCGAATGAGTCTGGTTTCCCAGCGTCTCGCCCGGGACTGGAGTTCAGTGCAGTCGGGAGTTTCTTTCTCCCTCCCGCTTTAGAAAGCCAGCTGCTGCCCGTGCACACAGCTGCCCGTCCTCTCCGCGTGCGAGCCTCCGTACCTCAGCCTTCTGCAGCTCCTCTGAGTCTCAATGTGCTTTTCTCTTTTCTTCTAGTTGTAGAATTTCCACTCAGCCAGCTTTCCTGTGGTTCTGGATGGTGTCCGTTTTGTCTTTTAGTTGTAGTTTTGAAATTGTTGTGCGAGGCAGCAGTTTAGGTGTTTACCTATGCCGCCATCTTGGTTTCTCTGTCATGCTAATTGTTGACTGTTAACTATCCTGTACCCACCTAAGTAAAAAAAGTATGTGTCTATCATTTTACTTTTTATCCAATCCCAGAGGTTCCCCCTGCCCCCAAGCTTTGCTTTCTCCTGCCTCCCTAATCTATCACCAATGGGTTTCATGTAACCCATTTACGTTTCCTCCTTTGAATGTAATGTATAAAACAAGGTGAAAAACCACCGTTCTCAGGAGCATCATCCCAATCAGTTGAGATTTTGCTTCCTGGCAATTGTCGACAGTTTGGCTCAAATAAAGTCACCAATTTTTTTTTACAGGCTTGAATGTTTTTACATTAACATTACTAAGCCTTTTCTCATGTCTTGGTGGCAGTGGGGTGGGGGTGGAGTCATAAAGTTCAGAAACAGATGCCTTGGTTCTCATGGCCTGGCCTAAGAGGGTTACTTATTTGGAAAGCTTTGGAGTCCAGGTATCTAAAGAGGACCACAGCCAAGGATGCACTAGGAAACATCCTAGACTCATTATCTCTTAGAATAATTAAAGCTATAAGATTTCCCCTTTGGGGGGTGAATCTGGAGGGACAGTTTGTAATTGCACACCTTGATGAGGACCCTAATGAGTCACCGGTATGCAGCAAGTCCTATATGGGATGCTACAGTTGGGGTGCCTGCTGACTCCCTGGATAGCCCTGTCCTTGTTCTTGGGCACCAGAGTATCTTCATGGCTAGGATCATCATGCAGGTTACTTCGCACATGATCTTCTTCAGTCTCACAACAGTTCTCTGAGGTAGATATCATTTCTGTTTTACCGGTAAGGAAATTGAGGGTCAGAGAAGTTAAGGAATATGCCCAAGATCACACAGTATGCTAGCAGACAGGTCTTTCTGACCACAGTCTTCTTTTTTCCATCATTACATTGCCGTCAAACATCAGTGTGTCCTAAAAGCCTGAAATGGGGAGAATCATGGACCTGCCCTAGGTCCCTAGTTCACAGGTCTGCTTCTTAGGAGGTTCCTTGGCAGTCAGGGCTTTGAGAGTTGGTAGCTACTAGTAGAAGCATAAATATTTATTCACTCATTCAGAAATATTTATTGAGTGCCTATCTTCTAGGTCCTGTGGGTGTAACAGTAAATAAAGCAGATAAAAATCACCTTCGAAGAGCTGGCAATCTACTGATGAAGTTAACTGTGTAGAGTATTGATGTGTGTTATGGAAAAAATATAAGCAATGAGCTTTGAAAAGGAATAGGGAATACGGGGGCTGTGAAGTTGTAATGTTAAATAGGGCTAGAGAGTGACATTTAAGCAAGGCTTGAAGGACCTTTGGTGTGTGAGAGTCACCTGATTTTACTTGGTCTGAAAGGAGAAATTATAAAGCACAGGGTCTCTGCACGAACCTTCTGTGTCTTGCTCCCTCTATGTGCTGCTGCATTCATTGCTTGTCCCAGGATTTATTTGTTTCTGCCTTCTGGAGGATGGAGAGTGGTAGGAGGCAGATCATGTGGGAATGCTGGGCTCTTTGTGATGGCAGCAGGCCTGGACCTGTCCAGGGGAGGGGGTTGTTGAGGGTTGGCTTTTTCTGATTCAGAGAAGTTCCTGGGCAGAGAGCCCAGCACCTGGTACTGGTGCTCCATGTGACTCCCCGGCTGAGGCCTGAGGGACTGAGGCCTTACTGTCTTTCTGTGGGAGTGAGCAATCTCCCCGCACCTGCACCCTGGGGTTCTGAATTACAGGACTCAGCTGGTTGGGCCAGCCCAGCCCTTGTCATGTTGAGGATTTCAGCCAGCACTGCTGCAAGGGCCCTGTGAAGATGACTGCCTTCTGTGTTGGGCTGGGTCACAGGATTAGGAGGCCAAGGGCCAAATAGCAAGCAAACTGAGCCCCACCCTCTCTCCCTAGCAATCTGAGGAGCTTGCTCAAAGGTAAAGAAGACTGAGAAGACTCCCACACAGTGTTTTGTTGTTGTTAATCCTCACCCAAGGATATTTTTTCCATTGATTTTTTTTTCTTTTTTTTTTAGAGAGAGTGGCATGGGGCGAGAGAGGAAGAGGGGAGAAGGGAGAGGAGAGAGAGAAACACCGCTTCCCATAACCACACCCCTCAAATCCTTCCCCACCGTTTTCTTTCTCCTTCTCTCCCCATCTCCTAACCTTTCCTTGTTTTCCTTTCCTCCTTTCCCCTTTTCTTTTTAAATATATTTTTGATTCAGAGAGGAAGGGAGAGGGAGAGAAACATCAGTGATGAGAGAGAACCATTGATTGGCTGCCTCCTGCATGCCCCCCACTGAGGGTTGAGCCAGTAGCCTGGCATGTGCCCTTGACCGGAATCGAACCCAGGACCCTTCAGTCTGCAGGCCAACACTCTGTCCACTGAGCCAAACCAGCTAGGGCTCTCACTTTTCTTTTTGTACCAACTTGCAGTATCCTGCTTCCCTTTCAGAATGCCATGTCAGGAGAAGTTCTATTTATTTATTTATTTATTTATTTATTTTTATCCTCACCCGAGAATATGGCTTTTTAAAAAATTGTTTTTGAGAGAGAGAAACATCAATGTGAGAAGCATCAATCGGTTGGCTCCTGTACACACCCCAACTGGGGATCAAACCCACAACCTAGGTATGTACCCTGACTTGTAATTAAACCTGCAACCCTTTGGTGTATGGGATGATGCTCCAATCAACTGAGCCACCCAGCCAGGGCTGTTTTTCGTGGGTTTTTTTTTTTTTTTTTTTTTTTTTGAGAAAAAAGTATCACATCTTTATTTTCACTAATCTTTAACATTTAGCCTTTCCTTCTATTTTTTTTCAATTATAGTAGACAGACCTTGTTATATTAGTTTCAGATGTACTTCGCAGTAATTAAACATCGTATAACTTACTAAGTGATCATCTCAATATATCTAATACCCATTTCACACCATACAGTTATTACAATATTATTTACTATATTCCCTATGCTGTACTTTACATCCCTATGACCATTCTGTAAAAACCAATCTCTACTTCTTAATTCCTTCATCTTTAGCGCGCACGCACACACGCGCGCACACACACACACACACACACACACACACACACACACACACACACACACACACCCCAGGGCTGGGAACCTGTAACTCAGGTACGTGCCCTAGACTGGGAATTAAAACGAGACCCTTTGGTGCACGGGCTGACACTCTGAACACTGAGCCACACCGGCCAGGGCCCCCGTCGGTGCTTTTGAGGTCTGTTCTCTTGAGAGGACCTCAACAAGCTGGGCACAGGGGGAACTCTGGATGTCTTTGCCAAGTTCTGCCCTCACTTCAACATCTGCATTGTTGTCCCCACATGTGTGATAATGATGTCTTTATTCCTTTTTACAATTTTGGCCTCCCACTCCCTTCCTCATCTGATATGTTGTGTGTTGTGTGTGTGTGTGGAGGGGTGCGGGGGGTGCGGGCACAGTCCTGCACAGTACACATGTAGGTGTACATGTGGGAGGCCTCACCTCTCTTTGGAGCACAAATGCTTGACACGTGTGTATCCAAGCTTGTGAACCAGCTATACACCCATGGCTTGTATTGCCCAAATAGTGTACTCTTTCTTCTTGTACACCTTCCTGGGCTATGTGTGAGGACTGTGGGAAGGTCTGTGTCCCAGCTGCCCTTTCTGAGTATGGCCGGAGATGGCGCAGATGTTTAGGGACCCCTTTCACCCTCATGGGGCTGCAGAGATAGGCCCTTGTGGGCAAGGAAAGGAAGCAAGAACAGATTGCAGAAGAAAGCAGTCCCTTACCCTTAGTGGTAAGCAGAGCCACTCTGCTGGATGACTGGAACTCCCAGGTGGCCTAGGAGCTCCTTGGGGAGCTATGGTTTGGTGCTAAGTCTGTTGTCTAACTCATCTCATCTCCCCAGGTGTGTGGTCGTGCTGTTCAACCCCCGGAAACACAAACAGCACCACATCCTCAACAGTTCCAGGTAAATTGTCTGGGCCCTCTGAGAGCAATTTCTCTTCCTGCGGACTGGGACAAGGGCACCGCCTGGGGTCTCTGCGACTCTTGGGACTGGGACCTGTTTGGGCCCCAAGGCCAAAGAGGGGAATGCCACATGTGCCATTGATGTCTACCGGTCTTGCCTTTTGAGGGAACTGTGAGGGAGCAAGGCCTAGGCCAGGCTGCCAGTGGCCCTCTGAGCCTGCCTCATCTCTTGCAGGAAAACCATCACTGCTCTTGCCTTCTCCCCTGATGGCAAGTACTTGGTCACTGGAGAGGTGAGTGAGGAGAAGGGGCTACAGTTCTCTGAAGAGGGTGGGTGGTCTGCCCTCAGCCGAGAGCTACAATTCTAGGCCTAGTTAGGGCTGCTGCAACTTTGGCTTCCAAAACAGAAGCCAAATCCTGGTGTTTGCTATACCTTAAAACAGTGGTTCTTAAGCTTTAGTGTGCTCAGAACCCCCGGGGGCTTGTTAAAGTGCACAGTGGTAGGCCTAACCCCAGTTTTTGATTCTGTAAGTTTTGGATGGGGCTCCAAAATTTGTATTTCTAACAAGTTCCCACATGCTGATCCTGCTGGTTTGGGAAGCACTTTCAAAACCAGTGCCTTAAAATATTCCTTATCCCCAGCAGCCCCCTGCTGGGCACATGAGGAATACCTCTTACCGCGGAGGTAGTGGGGCGGAAATAGGCATGAATAGTAGTAGTAGTTCTCAACCCTGGCTGCCCATAGAATCACTCAAGGAGCTTTAAACAAAAAAAGAGATGTAGACCCTCACCCAGAGATACTGAACATAATCGGGGGCCATTTTCTCCCTGATACTTACTGTTGTCCTGAGACATTTGTTGTTTCCTCTCTACCTTTGCCCTGTATAGCACTCTGCTCTTGACTCTTGGCAGAAGGTCATTAGAGAGATTGTATCCAGTAGCTGGGGAGGCGAGGGCCCCCACTTTGAAAGGCTAGTGGGGTCTGTATGCTTCTGGCCCTCACTTACAGTTCTTGCCTCCCTGCAGAGTGGGCACATGCCAGCAGTGCGGGTTTGGGACGTGGCTGAGCGTAGCCAGGTGGCAGAGCTGCAAGAACATAAGTATGGTGTGGCTTGCGTGGCCTTTTCCCCTAGCGCCAAGTACATTGTCTCCGTGGGCTACCAACATGACATGATCGTCAACGTCTGGGCCTGGAAGGTGAGTGGGCTGGGTGGGCTGGGCTGGCAGCCTCATGAGGGTTCAAGAGCCAGTTTGGGATCCAGGAAGATACTGACCTGAGTCCCTTCACTCTACTCTGCTAATCTCAGTTTCATTCTAGAAAATGATCTGAAGCAGGAAAGAGCAAGTATAGCCAAGCGTGTTGGTAGAAAGGGGCTAGCTTCATGCCTTTGAGGACCTCCATAGGAAATGAATCTCTTCAACTCCTCTGAAAAGGGATTCTTTATCCTCCCCCTTTTTTTAGACCAATAAATCATGAAAAGAAAGACCTTTTTTTTTCAAAGCTCAAAGAGTCAGAATCTTGATTCTCCCTTTGGCTTTCCCTCCAGAAAAACATTGTGGTGGCCTCCAATAAGGTGTCCAGTCGGGTGACAGCCGTGTCCTTCTCTGAAGATTGCAGCTACTTTGTCACTGCAGGGAACCGACACATCAAATTCTGGTACCTTGATGACAGTAAGACTTCAAAGGTGAGATGCTGAGGCTGGAAGTAGCCAGCAGGGTCAGGGCCTGCTCAGCCCACCCCAGGAGACCCTGCTCCTTTTGGGCCCTTTGCTGTTTGCTCAGCAGCTGTACAGAAGTTCTGGATGAGCCAGATGCTCTCAGGACCGCGGGGCAGTCTCAAAGAGCAAGGGGGCCCCGTTTCTAGGGGCAGGCTCTGGGGGTAGATGGGTGGGCAACAGTGATATGTCTCCACAGGTCAATGCCACTGTGCCCCTGCTGGGCCGCTCAGGGCTGCTGGGGGAGCTACGGAACAACCTGTTCACCGATGTGGCCTGTGGCCGCGGGAAGAAAGCAGACAGTACCTTCTGCATCACATCCTCAGGACTGCTGTGCGAGTTCAGTGACCGGAGGCTTTTGGATAAGTGGGTGGAGCTGAGAGTAAGTATCCCTGGTCCAGTTGGTTGGGGCTGTGCATGTAATGGCTCAGGTGAGAATTGATACCTGTGGCTTATACCAGGGGCTGAGCCTTTGTGCATGCAGGAGGGGACCCCAGGAGAGAGAAGCTCAGCCCAGTTTCAGCCCATGGAGATCTGTATAACTGCCTCCTCTCTGCTCTCTTTCTGTCTGTCTTTCCCCTGCTTTCCTCTTCTGCTCAGAACACAGACAGCTTCACAGTAAGTGATGCCTAGACTCTCCTGTCTTTCTCGTGCTATTTCTTTCTCTTTGCTGGGCTTTTCCTACTTTGTTTTCTTTGCCAAAACCTCTAGTATCTTAGGAGGGTCCTTGACTCCCATCCCCCAAAGGGCTCATGACTATGGGCCCTCTGGCCACCTGCTGCTGGAGGGAGGGGCATCTCTAGGTAACAGTTGATGGGCTCAGATCAGAGCAGCTGGGCTGCTTTTCCCTCGCCGCTGTCTTGGCTGGTCTCTCCTCTTGGCAGGTGATTGTTGAGGAGGGGTTGGCAGGTGGCCTCTACTGACCTGAGCCCCTCTGCCTGCAGACCACCGTGGCCTACTGCATCTCTGTGAGCCAAGACTACATCTTTTGTGGCTGTGCTGATGGCACTGTGCGCCTCTTCAACCCCTCTAACCTGCACTTTCTCAGCACCCTGCCCCGGCCCCATGCCTTGGGGACAGACATTGCCAGTGTCACTGAGGCCAGGTGAGTTATGTGGGCCCCCTGCGTCCATTACAGCCTCATGCTGTGCTCAGCCTTTAGGGAACAGGTGAAGAGTATCAATGCCCCTAGGCCAGTGGTTCTCAACCTTCCTAATGCCGCGACCCTTTAATACAGTTCCTCATGTTGTGGTGACCCCCAACCATTAAATTATTTTCGTTGCTACTTCATAACTAATTTTGCTACTGTTAATGAATTGTAATGTAAATATCTGTGTTTTCCGATGGTCTTAGGCTCTACAGCAGTGGTTCTCAACCTGTGGGTCGCGACCCACAAGTTGAGAACCGCTAGCAGGGTCGCCTAAGACCATCGGAAAACACAGATATTTACATTACAATTCATTAACAGTAGCAAAATTAGTTATGAAGTAGCAACGAAAATAATGTTATGGTTGGGGGTCACCACAACATGAGGAACTGTATTAAAGGGTCGCGTCATTAGGAAGGTTGAGAACCACTGGCCTAGGATAACCAGAAATACCTCTGTAGACAAACAAATTTGGGTTTATTGGTACTTGTTGCAACCAAGGAGAAATGGGGAGTATCTCAGTAAGTGGGGGCTATTTTAAGTGTAGGGGTATTGTAAGATTTGAGATATTATGTGAGGTGATTTTAGAAAGGTGCAGGGATTAAAATTTTGCTCTGGTTGGATGCTGTCAGGAAGTGGGGGCAATTCTATAATTAGTCATCCTAATAATTTTTACCTTAAGAAGTGGGACTAAAGCTGTAATTGGTAAAGCAGCAGCAGTCAATCCTGATAGACAGGAAAGGGTGGTGTTTGGTTATTTTTGTGGTTTGCACAGTGATCTTGTTTTTATCTCTGTCAGACACAATGGCAGTAGTCTTGTTTCATTTTGCTCTGCCATGGCCATAGAGTGACCCCGTCTGACGTTGGTGTTCTGTGACATTGTGTTCATCAGGAGAACACCATGGCCCAGCAGCTAGTGCCAGGTCAGCTCCCAGCTGACGGCTGTCAGGGGCTGTTTTGTCTTTCTTAGGCAACTGCTTTCAAACCTGCGCATCTGGAGAGGGCTCCCATGCCCTGCTCCTTCCTTCATGGGTTAGCTTCTGTTTTCATTCCTTTCAATCCTTCATTTTATCAGCTCCTCACTCACCAGTTTGCTTACCTTCTTCCCCACAGTCGCCTCTTCTCTGGAGTAGCCAATGCCAGATATCCAGACACCATTGCCTTGACCTTTGATCCCACTAATCAGTGGCTGTCTTGTGTATACAACGACCACAGCATTTATGTTTGGGATGTGAGGGACCCCAAGAAAGTGGGCAAGGTGTACTCGGCTCTGTATCATTCCTCCTGCGTCTGGAGTGTAGAGGTACGTGGGCTGGGATGGCTTGAGACTGGCCAGGTTTGCTAGGATGCCGTTGTGAAGACGGAAAGTGGGATCCCCAAGTATAACGTTATGTTCCCGCTGCCTCCTTGTTTCTCTAGCAACATCCCTGTATCTCCACCTATCTTCAGATGGGTCCTGATGATTGAGCTTGAATTTTATGCTTCTATATCTTAGGCTTCTTCCAATGTGGCCCTGTCCATTCTTAGCTTTGCCTTATCTGAAGCTCAGTGATTTTGGACAAGTTAATGAACTTGACCGAACTTCAGTTTCCTCTACTGTAAAGTGGTGTACCTGATTCACCTAATTGTTCTAAGAAGTAAATGAAATAATGTTAAGTAGGAGACATAGAAGAGTCCCTGGTATATAGTAGGTGCTTGGCTAATGTGCTTTCCCTTCGTGATTATGAAGAACATCTAATAATTATAAATTGCTTACTATGTGACAGACACTAGGCTAAATCTTGGCCAGTGAGATTATCCCTTCAATCTCATTCCCTCCTCCCTGGGCGAAGGACTGCTCCCTACCCTGAGATCTGACTTGGTTCCCTCTGCCCCTTCAGGTCTACCCAGAAGTGAAGGACAGTAACCAAGCCTGCCTCCCCCCCAGTTCCTTCATCACCTGTTCCTCAGACAACACCATCCGCCTGTGGAACACAGAGAGCTCCGGGGTGCATGGCTCCACCCTGCACCGCAATATCCTCAGCAATGTGAGCCCTGAGCCCTTAGCGCCCCCACTCTATACTTAGTATTCCCATCCCCTCAGCCTGCATACCTTCTCAGGAACGGGGTCCCCAGACCTTGATCTTCCAGCTCTGATTTGACTGGGCTCTTTAAGCCAAAGGCTTATCTTGTCCAGCAATCCTCTTCCCTTGCAGTTATATTGGGTCAGGCCTGCCTTACCCACTTCTCTGCATCTGCTCCACCAGGACCTCATTAAGATCATCTATGTGGATGGGAACACTCAGGCCCTGCTGGACACTGAGCTGCCGGGAGGAGACAAAGCTGATGGGTCCCTGATGGATCCCCGTGTGGGCATCCGTTCTGTGTGTATCAGCCCTAACGGACAGCATCTAGCTTCGGGGGACCGTATGGGCACGCTCAGGTAATGCCAGGCCTGGAGTGGATACTGACTGTGTCTCATGGTGCAGGCTGGGGAGTTAGGTCCCCAAGGACAGAAAAGTTTGGTTCAAAAATATTGGGGGAGATATTTATATACAAGGGAAAGATAACTTTACAATGAAGAAACGCAGCAGAAACCATCCTCACACAATGATCAAGCTTAATGTCTTCATGTCAGCATCATGAAGCCCGTAATATGATATAGTAATAAGGACATAGCATTGTTTCTGTGGTATTCTTGCCAAAAATGCATATACTCATTCCAATCATGAGAAAACATCAGACAAACTCAAAGTGAGGTAATTGTGACAGAGTACCTATATTGATCAGTACTCTTCAAAAGCGTCAGGGTCATGAAAGGTGAGGAAAGACTGAAGAACTATTCAAGACTGCAAGAGGCTAAAGAGAAATAACAACTAAATGCAAATTGAATAGGATCCTTGATTCAGAAAAAGAATGTTGTGGAAAAACTGGTGAAATTCAAATAAAGCTTTTTATTATTAGTATTGTATGAATGTAAATTTCCTGGCTCTGGTTGTTGTGTACATTTGGGAAAGCTGGGTAAAAGAAATATGGAAACTCTCTGTACTTATTACAACCTTTCTCTAAGCCTAAAAAAATAGAAAACGTTGGAAAAGGTTGGGGGAGAGGTTGTAGCAGAGAAAGCCGCGTGAATCTCTCTTCCTGAAGCCTGGCAGTGACTTCTACCATCCTCTCCTCATTTTTGCAGGGTGCACGAGCTGCAGTCCCTCAGTGAGATGCTGAAGGTGGAGGCCCATGACTCAGAAATTCTGTGCCTGGAGTACTCTAAGCCAGACACAGGTCAGGAGGATACCTGGTCCTAGCCCAGAATGGCACAGGGCTCCTCCAATCCTGCTAGTGCCACTTACCTCTGTCCTGGCTCTTGGATGTGAGACTGAAAGTCCTTTGAATCATTTGGTGTCTTTGCAGGTTTAGAGGAGGACAGCTCCATCCCTGCTCCATGGGGCTCAGTTACTGCAGGCCTCTTTGCCTGGCTCAGGTAGGGGCCTGCTCTGGGCACTTGTGGGCTGATGAGTTCTTCTAACCCCAGGTCTGAAGCTGCTAGCATCAGCGAGCCGGGACAGGCTGATCCATGTACTGGATGCTGGACGGGAGTATAGCCTACAGCAGACGTTGGACGAGCACTCGTCCTCCATCACTGCTGTCAAGTTTGCAGGTGGGGGCAGGGTAATTGAGACACATTCTGCCACCTACCACCACCATCATCCTTACCCCTCTCCCCACTGCCACCTGCCTTCCGCCTCTGTGAGAAGGGTGTGCCTATCATGGGGAATGTTTGACAGCTGCTGGGAGGCCTGGGGCTGGATGGGAAGGCAGGTGGAATGTAAACTCTTAGTCCGGGGGATCCTGAGCCAGCCAGGTTGGCTGAGGAAAGGGGTAAAGGAAAGCCCAGGTTTGGAGGTAAGAATCCTGATTTAATTGGTTGTCCCAGTCATGTAGAGTAGCTCAGTAGGGGCGAAGTATGGGGGAAAGGCAGAGGAAAAGCTGGCCCCACGTGGTGAGAGCAGTGGGAATAACTAGGCCTCTCTCTTCCATAGCCAGTGATGGGCAAGTCCGCATGATCAGCTGTGGAGCAGACAAGAGCATCTACTTCCGCACTGCACAGAAGGTGAGGGGATGCGTTTCCTTGAATGGCGCAGTGAGGGGTGCTGGGGGTCTCTACCATTCCCGTACCTGAGGCTATGAGAGGTGAAGAGAGAAAGCAGGGCTCTCTGGGCCTGGTGAGACATTTGGGCTTGGGGTCTGTCCCTATGCTCCACCCCTGCAGTCTGGAGATGGAATCCAGTTTACACGGACACACCACGTGGTACGGAAGACGACCCTCTATGACATGGACGTGGAGCCCAGCTGGAAGTACACGGCCATTGGCTGCCAGGACCGAAATATTCGGTGGGCCTCTTTTTTCAGACCATCTGACCACATTCCTTGATGCCCAAGGTGGTCAGCTCTAGACCCCTCAGTCCCCATGTCTGCCTTTTTGTCCAGGACTTTGTGACCCTTGAGCCTATGGAATGAGTACTTTGCCTCACCCAAGGGTGATAGTCCCTTTGGTGTAGGGGAGTGGCTCCTATAGAGAACGTGGGAGTGAATTCTGGCATTTCTGCCACTCAGGTGTGCTTGATCGTGACCTCCTCCTCATGTGAATGAGAGTGTGTTTCTTCACAGGATCTTTAACATCAGCAGTGGGAAGCAGAAGAAGCTGTTTAAAGGGTCACAGGGTGAGGACGGCACTCTGATTAAGGTAAGGGCCAGTAGATGGGCTCTGGGCCAGGGAACAGGAGGATGGGGTGCTAGGTGGAGGTGAACCAGTGCTTCCCATCTTCTCCCACTGTGTGTCCCACTCCTCAGGTGCAGACAGACCCCTCAGGGATCTACATTGCCACCAGCTGTTCTGACAAGAACCTCTCCATTTTTGACTTCTCCTCAGGCGAGTGTGTGGCCACCATGTTTGGCCACTCAGGTGAGTGTAGCCCCAATACTCTACCGCTGGAACTTGACTCTTTCTTCCTTTAGTTTTTTGGGACTTATCAGAGCTGCCTGCCCCTCCCTTCCAACCAACCCCGACCTCCACTGTTGGAATAGAAGCTTGGCTGGGACTTCAGGGGCTCATAGGCCATATTCTTTGTTCTTCACAGAGATTGTCACTGGCATGAAATTTAGTAATGACTGCAAACATCTCATCTCTGTGTCGGGGGACAGGTGAGCAGAAGCCACAGCACACCCTTCTCTACCGCCCCCCCCACCCCCCACCCCTTCACCTCATGATGTCTCTGGGAAGTAGGGCTGAACAGGGGTATTTCTTGGCTGGACCTGAGCTGGCACCACAGGGTGGCTCTGGTCTCCTTGTCAGCCCATGGAGAAGGGGAACTAATGGTGTTGCTGCCCCAGGGTTCTGCCCTCCCCCCACCCTCACACAAGTCTGTGGCTCTACCCAGCTGCATATTTGTGTGGCGCCTGAGCTCTGAGATGACCATCAGCATGAGGCAGCGTCTTGCTGAGCTGCGCCAGCGGCAGCGAGGGGTCAAGCAGCAAGGACCATCCTCTCCCCAAAGGGCGACTGGACCCAGTCGGTGAGAACAGAGTATGGGATATGGGCCAGCAGTGGGTGGGCGAACACGTTGCTTGCTGTCATCTTACTGCTCCTCTTTGCTCTGGACCTGCCATTCAGCAACTCTGTCTCCCCCAATACCTGTTTCTCACATGAAGACTTACGACATTGCTCTCTTTCCCCATGACCTTCCTTGTCTTGGACTCAGGCACGAGGCCCCGGCGATGTTCTCTTCTGGACCAGCTCTCTCATCAGATAGTGACAAGGAGGGAGAAGATGAGTGCACTGAAGAAGAAGAACTTCCAGCTCTGCCCATCCTTGCCAAGGGCACCAAGAAAGAACCAGGTCTGTGGAAGTCTGGATGGGGCTAGACAGGCACCAGTGGGTGTAGTGGCTGGATATACTCTTTCTGAGACTGTGGGGTTAAGAGCAATGTGAGCTGAGGAAACGAGCATCGTTGTGGCCACATAGGGTATGGACTGGTGTGGGGCCAGGGCTCTGGGGTAGGTGGGCAGGAGACATTCTCTGACTGCCTGTCTCTGTCTAGCCTTGGTGCCCAGCCCAGCCCTGCCCCGAAGCCTGTCCCACTGGGAAATGAGTCGGGTGAGTCACCATTGTTAAAATGCCCTTCCGAGGTTACAGAGGTGAAGGAAGGTGAAAGCGGGCTCTCTGGGCTTGGCAAGGCATTTGGGTGTGGGGTCTTCCCACATGCTCCACCCTTTGTGTCCAAGGAAGAACTTTGTGGGAGGAGTTTGGGCGGCTAGGCTGGTCCCAGGTTGGGGATGATAAAGCTCAGGTGTTTCCTTCCTGTGGGCCAGGTGAGGGGCCTGCAAGGATTAGTCACTGCTAGGGGAAGCACTCCACTTGTTCAGCTGCCTGGGGGCCTGGGAGTAAATGTGAACAAAGAACAGGTTGAGGTGGGGATTAGAAAGGGGGTTTCTGAGCCAAATGGTTAGAAGTCAAGTTCAAGAAAATCAAAGACCCAAAGAGCAGAAATGTGGAGAAACTATAGTTCTAAAGATCCCAGGTTAGGAGGTAAGTTCAAAACTTCCAGATAGTTGGTGTAGCCAGAGCGGGGATAAAGGCTTTCAGAGCAAGCCCCAAGGCAGCTCAGTCCTCACTTGTCCATGTCGGGATTTCAAGCGCCAGCACCTTTCATTGTCCTGCAGCAGTTACCTGGCATGAGGGTGTGGTGTCCCTGGTGCATTGTGACCAGGCCAGGTGTCTCAAGGCTGGGCTCTTGGTTTGTTCTTGGTGCTATGGACTTGGGGTCCTTGTTGGGGCTGTTTTCAGAGTACGGGACTTCTAGAGACTCCTAGCTTTGAGGTGTCAACAATACCAGGTGAAGACCGAGACCAGAAGGTCCTCTAAGACAGGACATAGAGTGAAGCTAAGAGTATGAACTCTGGAGCCAGACTACCTGAGGTATAACCTACAGGCAGGCCACCTACTGTCTGTGGGACTTGGGCAAGTTACTTAAGCCTGCTGTGCTTCAGTTCTCCCATCTGTAAATATGGGGATAATATTAGTACTTCATTAGATGGTTGTGAGGTTTGAAAGAGCTAATACAAGAAAAGTGGCTGGCACACAGTATATGATATATGAATGTTTGCTAAAACTCTTGTGTGATTGGCTTGATACTGTTACACCTCTCACACTCTTGCCCCACACCAGGCACAAGAGACAGTGGAGTTCCTGGGTCCAGTTCCTGCAGCCAACCAAGGACCCAGAAGAAGGGGGCGCTGGGCTCAGTCAGGCGTGGAGCTGAGCGTTCGCTCCATGCTGGACCTGCGGCAGCTGGAGACACTGGCTCCAAGCTCTAGGGGTCCTAGCAGGGACTCTCTGGCCATGACCTCATCTGGTTCTGGGAAGCATGGTCAGCAGGCCCCTGAGACCTTACAGGTGAGCCAGTTTCTCCTAGTTCCCTAGAGATCTCCAAGCAGCCAGCCAACAGCTGGAGTCCAACAGTTATGCTCGCTTTGCCCCTGTGGCACATGGGTAACCCACATTGCAAATTCAGGGTGGGACTGGCCAGGCTGTGTGATTGTCTTGGGCGAGGTTCCTTGGGAGGCTGATGATATTACGTGGTGGATGGAGGTTTGCAGTCAGAGTGCTAATATAGTTCTTCTAGAAGCTCAGGAACACTAGGTGGAGCCCAGCCTGGCTTCCTGGTGTCTGTCCTTAGTTGGAGTACTCAGCTTTTCCCAGAGTTGGCGCCCACCAAAACCTTGCCCACCTCTCCTCTTTCCCAGAGCCTCTGTCATATCAGCAACCCCAGTACTACCCCTTTGTGTGTTTCCAGAATGAAAAGTCTCCTCAGCCTCACACCTCCCAACCCTGTTCCTGCCCCCACATTATCCGGTTGTTGTCCCAAGAGGAAGGTGTCTTTCCCCAAGATCTGGAGCCTACACCCATTGAAGATGGTATTGTCTACCCGGAGCCGAGTGACAGCCCCACCTTGGATACCAGGCAAGGGTTCTGCCACCACCAGACACCTGGGGACATGCAGCCCACTGTCTTCCCTTCCCTTTGAGTGTTCTTGGGGCTTGCCTACCATGTCACCACTTCCTCATCCCCAGACCTGTCACAGGTCGGGGAGAAGGAAGGCAGAAGTTTAGGGGGGCCCTGCTTAACCCTGCTCATTGCCTCCTCCACTGCTGGCCTTCCTGGCAGTGAGTTCCAGGTGCAGGCACCAGCTCGAGGGACCCTGGGAAGAGTGTACCCAGGCAACAGGGGCTCAGAGAAGCACAGCCCTGACAGTGCCTGCTCTGTGGATTATAGCAGCAGCCGCCTTTCCAGCCCTGAGCACCCCAATGAAGGTGAGGCTGCAGCCCTGAGGGAGGCCCAGAACCAGGCAGGTCAGTGGGCTGGGGTGGGCGTGGAGGCTCTGGTGGCAGATGGGTACAGCATGGTGCTTTGTCCCCTCCGCCACTTCTAGACTCTGAAAGCACGGAGCCCCTCAGTGTGGATGGCATTTCCTCAGACCTCGAAGAGCCAGCTGAGGGTGACGAGGAAGAGGAGGAAGAGGAGGGAGGCACTGGTCCCTATGAGCTGCAGGAAGGCAGTCCCCGTACCCCGGACCAGGAGCAGTTTCTAAAACAGCATTTTGAGACTCTGGCCAATGGGGCTGCTCCAGGTGTGGTCACAGGGCCAGTGTAGGGCCTCCAGTCTGCCTGGCTGAAAGGGAAGGTCCATCAGCATGAGGGAAGGTCCAAGGGCAGGCCATGCCCTGCCGTTGCCTTCTCCAGGGGGTAGAATCTGGGGCAAGGGTTTGCTTCAGTTCATGATTTCTGTCACCCTGGCAGGGGGCCCAGTCCGGGTACCAGAGAGGACAGAGTCTCAGAGCATCTCTTCACGATTCCTTTTGCAAGTGCTGACGCCCCCACTCAGGTACTCCACAGCAGCTCTCACTCTGCCACAAGGAGCTCCACTCTCCTGACCTCCCAGTGCTTCCAGTAGGGCCAGTCCTGCCCCTGGGGCAGCATGGAGCCCTCCTCTCTCTAAGGCTTCCCATACCCACCAGTATTTTGCACTCCCAAGTTTTAGGACAACGGCCTTGGCTGGCTTTGTGCCTGCCTGCCCTCTCCTAGTGCTCCCTAGTGCTGTGAGAGCGTCTCCTCATCTTCCTCCTCCAGTCCTTCTTCCATGTTTCCTCCCTGTAGGGAACTGTCCCCATCTTCCTCAAGCCTGGCACTGACGTTGGAACCAGTCCAGGTGCCGCAGGCTTCTGGTGAGCAGCTGAGAGGCAATGGTGCTAATCCTCCAGGAGCACCCCCAGAGGTGGAGCCCTCCCCTAGAAACCCTGGTCCCCAGCAGGCAGCCCCTGTGCTGTTGCCTCGCCGCCGTGTCAATGCGGACAGCAGCTGGATCTCCAAGAGCGTGGCCACAGCCAGCCCCTTCGGTGGACTCCAGAAAGCTCCATCCATGCAGAGCCTGGCACCACAGGGTGAGGGGCCTGGTGGCTCAGCGCCAGGGCATGGGGAGTGGAGCATGAGCTGCTAGAGGAAGGAGGGCCTGATGCCGCCCTCTGTGCCACTCTGCTTACCACTGGGTGTCCTTTAGTGCGGCGGTCGCCAACCTTTCGGACCTCGCGGACCACCGGTTGGTGACCACTGCTTTAGTGGGCTTGTGCAAGGCTCAGCAGGTCTTTGGGAATTGAGCCTTGGCATCTGAGACACCTTCCTTACCACCTGACCTGCATATGTTTCTGTCTCTTCTGTAGGTGGGGCTCTTCTGCCAGGCCCATTACACTTACGGGAGATGGAAGCCCAGGAGGGCCTACGTTCCCTGCCCCAGGCTGATGACCGTCTGTCTCTGTCTCGGCCCCACTCCTACCAGAACCCCACCAGCAGTTCCATGGCCAAGATATCACGCAGCATCTCTGTTGGGGAGAACCTGGGCCTGGCGGCTGAACCTCAAGCTCCTGCCCCCATCCGGGTCCCACCACTCAGGCAGCTGGCCCTGCCCAGCCGGGCTCACCTGGTCCTGGACATTCCAAAGCCACTGCCTGATCGTCCTACCCTGGCCACCTTCTCACCTGTTATCAAGGGCCGGACCCCTAGTGAGGCAGAACAGCCTGGCTCCCCAGTGGACCTAGGAAAGGCTCATAGTCCATCTGAGAGACAGGCCTGTTTAGGGGAGGGTACCCCTCCCTGGCCTAGGACAGAGTGCCAGGTTCAGCCTGGGTCCAACAGCCCTTGTGCCCAGCACCTGCCGGTCGGCAGCCTCCTCCAAGACCCTGAGATCTTGCAGCCCCCACCCCCTGAGAAGACTCCCAGCCCCATGGAGTGCACCAGGCCAGGGGCAGCCCTAAGCCAGGCCTCAGGTGTGCACAGCTCCCCAGCTTTCATCTCCTGCCCCATCCTCTCTCTCCCGTCTCTGTTGGCCGCTCTCTGGCTCCATTCCATTTCTGTGCGTCCAGCCTCTGGCGTTTTTCGTCCTGTCTGCGCCTGTCTCGGTCCATAAGTCACACCCCTGATGGTGAGACACTCCTGCCAACCTTCATGATCTCTCTGACCCACTTGACCTCAGTGCCTTCTGGCCTCTGGGACTGGCCCTTTCCTTTGGACCTTATTTTCTGTGTGTCAGGAGGGTGTTGGGAAGGAAGAGGCAAGAGGAAGAGACTGAGGGCAAGTGGAGGGGGTATGATGCTGAAGGGTAGCCTGTCTTGCTCTGAGCAGCCATGGGTGGGGAGGCCAGAAAGGGCAGGTTTGCTGGGCCTGAGCTGTATCTGTCTCTTCCAGAACCAGTGGTAAGCCTGGAGCAGTGCGAGCAGCTTGTGGCAGAGCTCCAGGGCACTGTGCGCCAGGCTGTGCAGCTCTACCACTTGGTACGTGTTGGGCACCCACCGGTGGGGAGACAGGGCATGTCAGGAGTGCTAGCTCAGTATCCAGAATCTAATGATAAGGCTCTTCCACTGATGGGGGTGGAGCAATCAAGAACATCCTGGGCAGAGGAGGCAAAGGGGTTAGAAGCCAGGTCAGGCCACTTGAACCAAGCACCTTCTGGTTATTTCTGACTAAGAGCTAGTGACTTCCTCAGATCAGCAAGTGGGGTAGAGAGCCATGTGTCTTAGTTTGCTTAGGACCATCCCAGTTTATGCCTCTTGTCCCAATGTAATTATTAAGAATATCCCTTTTCATATTTAAAAACTATTTGGCTGCCCTGGACTATTCGCCTTAAAAGAGGAGCTACTAACAAAATTTAGATGGTGCCATCATGTGATGAGCTCCTCTTTTGGGGTCACTCCAGAGTCTGCCTCCATCACATAGCCTTTAGTCATACTTGCTGATCTTGGAGTGTGGAATTCCCAGTCACACAGCTGGGCATGTAGTCCCTTCTTTGGGGGTGGGCTACCCAGGTGGAGCCCCTCCTTTTCATGCATCCGTTGACTGATCCCTCCACTATTCCTCCAACCCACTTCTGGGGTCCTGTTGCAGGTGGCTAGCTGCAAGACACCCTCAGTGGAGCAAAGTCGCATCACCCAGCTCCTCAGAAACACCTTCTCTTCAGTGCGGCAGGAACTAGAGGCCCTGGCCGGGACAGTGCTGCCCAGCCCCGGTGGAAGCCCTGGGGCCGTGGGAGCTGAGCAAACACAGGCCCTGCTAGAGCAATACTCAGAGCTGCTGCTTCGAGCTGTGGAGCGTCGCATGGAACGCAGACTCTGAACTCCAGAAGCCTGTCCCAAGTGAATGCTCCCCCTGTTCCAAACTAGCCTCTCTCCACTCACTAAAACCTGTGGGGATGCTTGGAGTGGATAGCAGTGCTCAGAGGGGAAGCAGCTTTCCCAGCTGCTCCTCATAGAGCCCTGTATTTATTAATTTATTTCCCTGACTCTTGCCTCACTTTCTTGGAACTCCTGCCTCCACAACTCCTCCGGTAGCTCATGCAGGGGTTAGGTCTTGGGTTTTTGTCATCTTGGTGCTGTGAGGAGTAGGAGGGTGGCCTGCCCCATCTAGGGGAGATGAGGAAGGGCTGGCTCTCTCTCTTCTTAGAAGCCATTTGAAATTACTGCAGGGATCAGCTCCCTGGGGTGGAGCACACACACAGGGTATTTTGTAGGTAGAGGTGAGAGGTAATGTGGTATTCAATACCCTTCAGCCAATAGCGGAGCCTCTCCTCTACCTCCACTTCCCCTCCCACACCAGCTGCACTCTCCTGGCTGCCAGAACAGGGTTTATCCATTTTTCTCCAATTCCTGGCAGTTCAGAAAGGCAGAGCCCTCTGGCCCTTCAGGGCATTCCCAGCCATCAAGAATGTATCAAGGCCTAAGCCCCCACATTCCACTCCTATTCCCCCTCCAAGAGGGCCCTAGCATTGTCTTTTTCCCTGTGCCCCCTTTCTGTCTTGGCCAGAACTTGTGGAGCCAGCGGTGGGACTTTGCTGCAGGACAGTAAAGCCCTCTGCTAGGCAGACATGAAGCTCTGGCTCCTTTCCTCGGCCCCTTGGCCTTCCCCATCCTCCAACCCTGGTCCCCAGCAGGCTGCTGGAGCCCATAGGCCACCACCTCCCTGCATCCTGAGTGATGCTCAGTTAGAAGCCTGTGTTGGAGTTTCCCTTGAGGTTTACAGGGCACTGGCCCACCTTCTAAAGACCTTGGCCACAGATGAAATACACACACACACACACACACACACACACACACACACACACACCTGTTGCATGTTCATTGCTAGAGTACTTGACTGACTCATGTGTGCCTGGTTTCCTCTCATGTCCTACCCCGTCTTCACCACCCTGGCTCATGTGGAATGCCTATCAAGAAGCACGAAAAGGGGTGGAACACACTAAACCCAAATTCTGGGTTCTTGGTGTCCACAGTCTAAATAATATGAGATGGCCCAAAGGATACTGCGTTTGGGTAGAAGGAGCCTCCTCAAAGGTGGTGCTGGGCTCCCAGGGTGCTCTGATATTGGAGGTTGAGGGGAGGGAGGCACATGGGGTTGCAGCAGGGGCCAAGAGACACACTGGAAAGGTGGTAGGAGGGACAGGTAAGTGGTAGAGGTGAGGGGATGAATGAGAATTGGAAGGGCAGTTCAGGGTGAGGGGAAGGAGATAGGGCACAGTGGGCAGGGAGAGTAGGACCAAGTAGTGGAGCAGTTATTGACATGTTGGGGTGAAGAACGTGTCTCTCGGCCCTACTGCTTCCCCTGCCTCAGGTAAGGCAGGGCAGCTTTATTGTATATAACTCCAGGCCACAAAAGCCCATTCTCCTATGGACAGGCCTTTGGGCCCTACTGACTCTATAGGCAGAGGCTTAGAAAGAAGTTGGATTCTGAAGGGGGCCCAGCTCTGGGTCAGCCTGAGTGCACCTGAACAGATGAAGCCTATTTCACCCCATACTGTTCTCTACTTCCACCCCTCTATAGCTAATCTACAGAGAAATCCTGGGCCCAAGAACTCTGAGGGTGGACCCCCCCTGGCAGGGCTGCAGCTATGCTAGTCAGGGTTAGAAACACACTTCCACCTGTACCCCCAGCCCCAGCTGGCATACCGGCCACAGCCCATCCCAAATTGGGCTCAGGCTGGGCCCTCTGGGCTGGCTGGGTTCTTAGTAATACTTCGCCAGCCTGTCCCTCACAAGGAGGAAGCAGTACTCCAGCTAATGTCTGTGAGAAGGTGGCCGCCCTTTCCTACTCCTAGCCCAGCTTTTTGGGGGGCAGGAAGGTGGGGAATCTTGTGGCCGGGCCGGTGCCCATCCCCTTCTGCATGTCTGAGGCCACTGGCAGTTGCCGTTCTTGTTCAGATTTGCCCTGACCCAGTTTTGAAAGCCCTTATTTATAACTTTTATACTTTGTCCAGGCCCTGGCGCTTTCCCCCTCCCCAGGTCTTAAGGGGCAGGGGCTGTTTTTAACATGTCAGTTTGTATTGATGTATGAACTGGTCAATAAACAATCATTTGTTAACTTTCCGACGCCAGCAAGTGGGGCAGACAACAGAAGGCGCTTCTCGCTCGCTGCAGGGATAGTGGAATCGGCGGTGCGCTGGGGCGGGGAGAAGGGGAGCTCTATCCAGGCAGCGGATTTCCGCTGTGGGGACAGGACGAAGCCGTGGGCAGCGCGGGTAGCTAGAGCCTTGGCGTGGGCCTCGAGGAGGGTGGGGCCTTCAGGAGGGGAGGGCGGGGCCTCGGGGAGGGTGGGGTCTTCAGGAGGGGAGGGCGGGGCCTCGGGGAGGGGTGGGGCCTTCAGGAGGGGAGGGCGGGGCCTCGGGGAGGGGTGGGGCCTTCAGGAGGGGAGGGCGGGGCCTCGGGGAGGGGTGGGGCCTTCAGGGGGGAGGGCGGGGCCTCGGGGAGGGGTGGGGTCTTCAGGAGGGGAGGGCGGGGCCTCGGGGAGGGGTGGGGTCTTCAGGAGGGGAGGGCGGGGCCTCGAGGTGGGTGGGGCCTCGGGGCGGTGGCGGCGGCGTCATGGCGGAGGCGGCTTTGGACGCCGTGCGGAGGGAGTTACGAGAATTCCCGGCGGCGGTAAGGGGTGAGTGGGTTCGCTCAGGCTGTAGTGTCTGGCGTTGACTGCAGATCCATCTCAGGACGCGGGAGGGACTGTGGGCATGCCGGGCCTGGGTCCCTGAGTCGCGTGGCCCTGGTGCTTCCTGGGCCGCTGACACCGGGGCGCACCCTAGTTCTTATCCTCGAGGAGCGCAAAACCTCGTGCCCGGAACCTCTGATCACTCTTCTGTCGAACCTCCTCCAAGCCCGCGGGTGGGGGGTTTCAGCCCCCCTCCTCCCGTGTTTGCACACCTTCGTGGATTCCTGAAGGGACTGACCGTTCGGGTGCCGTCCTGTGTTTCCCACAGCCAGCCCGCACTGAATAACCAGGGGTCCGTTGTTGCCTTTCCCACCCTTTCCTGTTGTGAAGTCGTTAAGGTGGTCGGATTCTCCCTCTCTGAACCCCTGCTGGAACTCTAGTCAAGAACGGACTCCTCCCAGCGGGGGCGGTGCAGAGCTCGGGAGAATCCGGCAGCTGTGCAAGTGATCCCAGGCCCCCAGCTACTTGGTTTTTATTTTTCTCCCTTTTCCCCCCTTCCTTCCGCTCTCCTCTTTCTATTTTTAAGCGATTTCTCACCAATGAATAGAACATGGGCACATGACTTAAAAAATAACGGATTTATAACGTAAAGTAAGCTTTCCTCCCATTCTAAGCCCCAGCTTGCATCTTTCCAAAAATACTGTTTAGCCCTGGCCGGTGTGGCTCAGTGTTGCTCACGGGTTAGAGCGTCGGCCTGTGCACTGAAGGGTCGTGGGTTCGATTCCCGGTCAAGGGCTTGTGCAGGAGGCAACCAATCTATATGTGTCCCTCCTCCCCCTCCACTCTCCCTAAAAATCTGTGGAAAAAATATACTTGGGTGAGGAGTAACCAAAAAAAAAAAAAAAAAATGCTGTTTGTATCCACACACAAAACTGTATACCTCCCTTTTTATACAAATGATAGCCTGTTAAACATACTCTTCTGGGTAATGTATCTTGGAGATCATTCCAAATCCCTGTATAAAAATCTTTTTCACACCTGGGTACTAATGCTGTAATTTACTTAATCAGCCCACTCTTATGAGACATTTAGGTCATTTCCAATCTATTGTTTTCAGTAGTGCTGCAACGAATACTTTGAGTATTCATTTAACAGATACAGTCATGTGCTGCATGTGAGGCTAGGTAATTTCATTGTTGTGCAAGCATCATAGAGTGCATATACACAAACCTGCATATTATAGCCTACTACTATAATTGTATGTGCTATACGTACTTTTATGTGACTGCCAGCATCACCACAAACCTATGGACCACCGTTGTATTTGCAGTTCATTGTTGATCAAAACATTGTTAAGTGACCCATGACTGTACTTAAAGCACTTCAGTGTGCCAGGGTTTGTTCAGTGTGTTTAGGATACATCACTGAACAAAACAGATCTCTGTCCTCATAGAGCTTACAATTCTAAGTGAGGAGACAGACAATGAGTCATAGGCACACTGAATGAGTAAATAATATAGTAAAGAAATGTGTTACAGGATAAGTGCTATGGGGAAGTGCGGGATGAAGCAGAATGATAGACCTCAGTATATAGGGCTGAAGGGCAGGTTGCAAATTTAAGATGGTCAGGATGGGCCTCCTTAATAAGGCTACATTTGAGCAAAAGCTTGAAGGAGGAGAGAAGAGCATTAGGGTAGAGGGCAGGCACAAGCAAATGCCCTGAGCGGGGAGTGTGCCTGGTGTGCTCAAGGAACAGTGAAGAGGCATTGTGCCAGGAGCAGAGTCTTTGTGCACATGTGAGTATTTTTGTTGGCTAAATTTCCTAGCAGAAGAATTTGGCCAAAGGAATTGTTCGGATCCCTTTTGAAATCCCCTCACTTTGAAAACCCAGGAGAAAACAGTGGCCATTCACTAAAGCAGGGGTGGGAACCTTTATTTACCCATCAGCCTTGGGTATTTATAACATCATTCTTGGGCCATACAAAATTATCAACTTAAAAATTAGCCTGCTGTATTTGGTCAAACATTTAATTAACTCACTCCGAATGCCATGGCAGGGCCGGACCACATGATTTCATGGGGCTTATATGCCCTGCCTTATACAGCAGGCCGATGTTCCTGCTCTACAGGAAAAACTATTAAATGCTGAGAAAGTAAAACTGAAGTAACTATAGAAGGTACAAAGAGTTAAAAAAAGAAAAAAGTCAGTTTTCCTATACTTAAAATATCCTGGTGAGGACAACAGGAAGGTTTACTGAGCCCCATGTTACCCCCATCCCCACTCCAAGGTGACTGCTTTGATGGGCTGACATGACTGGGAAGGCCCTTCGCCAATTTCTTCCCTCTGCTCCCTTACCTGCTTGGCAGGTTTCATCTTACCTCTGGTCCATGAAGCAAGCACACATGCCAGCTCTTTCATCTGTTTTCCTGGGCCCACCAGGGTCTGTTTTTCCACTCAGTTCCAAGTTGTGATCTAATGACATTCACTTTCCAGCTGATTGCAAAGCAAGGCCAAGATGACCAGTGAGATGCGGTTGTGAGAGACAGAGCATGACCTCAGAGGGGAAAATGAATGCAGTGGCCGTTTGGAGCAGGAGGCGGTAACCACCCAGGGGGGTTAAGGCATTCAGGCTAGACCTCAAGGATGAAAATAACGAAGTAAAGCCCTGTACCCTTTATAAAAGCCAGGAGAAAGGCATTCTAGACTGGGTGAGCAGTAGGAACAAAGTTGGGTACTGCCTGAGGCGCGTGTGGTAAGGAGCAGGCACCAGACAGGAGGAAACCAGGCGGGAAAGGGAGGCTGGGCCTGAATGCATGCCCAGGCAGGCAGTGTTCTGTAAGGAGTAAGGGGTAAGTCATCAAAGGGTTTTTTTACTGGGGGTGTGACAAGATGAGATTGTATTTTAGGAAATGACGGGGCCAGCGTGAGTGATGCTTTGAGAGGAAGTAGAATTAAGCCAAGGAAACAAGTTAGTTCACTGAACCAACCATCCTGCCAGGAGACGTTGGAGACTTCCGTTCAACCACTAAGCAAATATTTGCTGAACACTTACTGTGTGCTCGGTACTACTCCAGTTCCCGGGGGTGCACCAGTGAACAAGACAAGCATCCCTGCCCTCAGGGAGCTCACATTCTACCAAGAGAGAGACTAGTAAACAGTTGGATAAGTGAAATAGGCAGTGTATTAGATGGTGATAAATGATAGAAAAATAAAGGGGCCTGGCTGGTGTGGCTCAGTTTGTTGGAGTGTATGGGGGAGAAGGAGATTTTTATTCAGGTGACCCAGGACCACTACAGACATCTGCCCAGGTGGCACACAGCACAACCTTCCCAGTGCACACGGCAGCCCTGGGTGTCTGAGGATGGTGATGCTGTTCATTTTCCTCCTGTGGTTTTGTGAGGCAGTCTGTCTCCTCATTTAGGTTGTAAGCTCCCTGAGATGATGATTGGCTCATCCCTTGATACCTCCACATTGGCCAAGCCATGTGCTGAGCACATCCTAGGTGCTCAGTAAGTATCACTGTTAGAAGGTGCTTTACACAGCCTCAGCCCACCCTTAACCTCGGGGCCTCAGCTCTACTCATTCTGGAGCTCCCAGTACCACTTCAGTGGCTGCCTTTCCTACTGGATGCCAGGAGGTTGGCCACTCCAGAGTGGGAAAGCCGAGGGTCCATGGTACAGGCCAGGCATGGTCCATGGAGGGTTTGGATTATGGGCTGAACAGTAGCCCTGGCCCTGTCAATTCTTCTGGCCCATAGTGGTGTGTTTGTGAGTACGTCACACTTTCTCCCTTAAATGACCCTCATTCTTCAATTTCTGATTGTCCAGGATCCCTTGGTCACCAGTGGGCATTGTCTAGGGACACAGTGTGGCCTACCCGGAGGGCATCTCTGATGCAGACAGTGGGGCAGCAGCAGGATGTTACTGGCTTCAGCCCCCGCTTCCCTCTTTCTCTCAGAGCTTAACGTGCCTCTTGCTGTGCCTTACCTGGACCAGCCCCCAACTCCACTTCACTTCTACCGGGACTGGGTCTGCCCCAACAGGCCCTGCATCATTCGCAACGCCCTGCAGCACTGGCCAGCCCTCCAGAAGTGGTCGCTCCCCTATCTCAGGTTGGGGCCACCCCAGCGGGATGTGGGTGGTGCTTTGTGGCATCAGGGCAGGGGCCAAATGTCCATTCTTCCAGAGCCACAGTGGGCTCCACGGAGGTGAGTGTGGCCGTGACCCCGGATGGTTATGCGGATGCTGTGCGAGGGGACCGCTTTGTGATGCCCGCCGAGCGCCGCCTGCCCCTGAGCTGCGTGCTGGACGTCCTGGAAGGCCGAGCCCAACACCCAGGAGTCCTCTACGTACAGAAGCAGTGCTCCAACCTCCTCACCGAGCTGCCCCAGCTGCTGTGTGATCTGGAGCCCCACGTGCCCTGGGCCTCCAAGGCGCTGGGTGAGTGGAGATGGGGGACCTGCTTCTTCTCGCCACTGATGACTTGGCCCATACTCTTGGCCCTACAGGGTCAGGTGCTATGCACTAAACGCTCACGTCCCCCGGCCTCAACTTCACGTTGATGAATGGAAGATTGCTGCCCCTTGCCAGTGGCCCACCTCTGCTCGTTCTCTCTGCTCTCTCCCTGTTTCTGCTGGGTCCCTAGAAAGCTTTGCCAAGGCCCACCCAAGAGCTGGCCCAGCATCGCTGTAAGGTGTTTATTCCGAGCCTCACCTTCAGGCCACCCTCCTAACCCCCTCTTCCCTCCCACCTGCAGGAAAGATGCCCGATGCTGTGAACTTCTGGCTGGGGGAGGCGGCTGCAGTGACATCTTGTAGGTATCAGGTGGGGAGGAGACCAAGAGTGGAAGGTTGGGTCTTATGGAAGTTAGACTGACTTTTCTCTAAGATTTCTTCTGGGATTCTAGGCTCAGACACAAGAGGGGCCCCCCCTGGCAGCTCAGGTGGGGAAGGTACCCATAGCATTGGGGGTGAGGGCATTGTCCCTAGAGAGCTTTGCAAAGGCCGTCTAGGTCTGGGGGTGAACTCAGGAGAGCCCTGTTTGCTTGAATTCTCCTCAGTAGAGATGAGCCCAGGGCCTGGCAAGTGTCAGTCCCTGGAGGACAGAGATCAGAAATGCCTAAAACCCACCAGTCACCTTGGCACCCCCTCACCTCTGCTCTGACATGGCATGCTCTTCTCTTACCCCACAAGCTGTCTTGGGGTGCCAGGCGCCCAGCATGGTTGTTTGCCCCTCTTGTGCCTGGCCCCTCATTCCTGCCCCGGGACTTCCTCTGTGTTGGCAGTGCATAAGGACCACTATGAGAACCTCTACTGTGTGGTCTCGGGAGAGAAGCACTTCCTGCTACATCCACCCAGTGACCGGCCCTTCATCCCCTATGGTAAGGGGCTCGGCCTGTGGGGCTCTGGGGAGCAAGCAGCCCAAGGTGGATGGCGGGCAGCAAGGGCCCTGGGCTGGCTGGTGCCCCAGGCCTGAGGTGTGGACAGTGTCTCTACTGCACTGGGACTCCTGACCTTGCCCTGTACCCAAGGAACAAGTAAATGGCTGTGGCTGGCAAACTGTAGGCCATATGAGGGTCCCCACACCTTCCTCCTTCTGGTTTCAGAGATGTACACTCCAGCAACCTACCAGCTAACTGAAGAAGGCTCCTTTAAAATGGTGGATGAGGAGGCCATGGAGAAGGTGTGTGTCTTGTTCCTGGGCCCCAGGGAGAGGGAAGGGTAGGAACCTGGGCTCTGAGGAGCAGGCACAAAAGAGCTGGTGTGGTGGCACCTTGCTCTGAAAAACCCCTAAGTCTGGGGCCTCCCAGTGCTGAGCAGGGCAGGGCCCATGGTATTTACCTTAGGAAAAGGTGGAATTCGAGGGCCTGGGGCTTCAAGCCTGTTCCCTGGCATCTACTGTGTCCCCAGGTACCCTGGATCCCACTGGATCCGTTGGCTCCAGATCTGGCTCAGTACCCCAGTTACAGCCAGGCCCAGGCCCTTTGCTGCACGGTGCGGGCTGGCGAGCTGCTCTACCTGCCGGCCCTGTGGTTCCACCATGTCCGGCAGTCCCATGCCTGCATTGCTGGTGAGGAGCCCCTCAGTCACCCGGTGGTAGGGCATCTGGGAGATGGGTCAGGGAGGCTGGAGGTTAGAAGGGGGACCCTCATGCTCAGGTCTCGTTCTCCCTGCAGTGAATTTCTGGTATGACATGGAGTATGACCTCAAGTACAGTTACTTCCAGCTGCTCGACTCCCTCACGAAGGCCTCGGGGCTTGACTGATGGAGTCCTGGTGAATGAATGTTGCCAATGACAACTTGTGGAGAAGGTTGCGCCCCTCCCGCGCCAGGTCAATTCTAGAGGCAACGTGGAGTCATAGAGTGTGCTGGCTCCTGGCCCAGCTCGGCTTGCGGCTTGTGATCAGCTTTGCAGGATCTCTGGAGGCGGCCTGGAGCAGGAGGGACCTGGCAGTCTGGGCGTGGCTCACAGGTGAGGCAGCAGCCTGCACTGGAGGAGGAGTGGGGCGCCAGGTGCAGCATTGCCTCACCTCTATGACCCCGGGTGAGTGAGTGCCTCGAGCATTGGTGACTTGTCTGTAGAACAATGATGGTTCCTCCCTCCCGGGTGTTGTGAGCACTGGAGATGGTATCTGTGGGGCAGCAAGGCTGGCACAGAGGAAAAGTTCAATAAAAGATGGCTGTGCTTTGTGAGCCGAGACTCCCTCTGAAGTTGCCTTCTGTGGTCTGTGGGCTGGACGGGTTGGGTAAGAATTTCAGGGTGGCTGTGATTGGGAGTGAGGGCTGGGTCCAGGCCTGTGCCTGAGGAGCTCTCTGCTGCCAAGACCCCTGTTTGTGACAGCCATTGCAGCCCCTCTTGGCAAGCAAGCCGACCCCAGTCTTGTCACCTCTTTGCGCTGGTCTCATTGCTGTGGAGCCGTAAAGCTCTTCCTGGCTTTGTCTCATTCCCCCAGCTCCAGGGCAGTTGGTGGGCTGTGGTGCCCTGAGGGTCACCTCTGTTCCTCCTCCCGGAAGGAGGGGACAGAAGCCCCGTCCCTCCTGAGGCTTCCTCTGTGGAAGGAGTGGGTCTCCGCGCTCAGACTCCCTCCCCACCAACCGGGCCCTGGAGATGGGAGCCCCCTTTCCCGAGCGCCAGCCCAGAGTCCTCACCCCCCAGCACCAGCTCAGGGCTGGGGCGGCCACTTTGAAGGGCTATTTCATAGAACAAACCACGCCCCTGCCCGGTCATGATGGGGCCTGGGGCATTCCTCAGATTGGCCAACCACTTCGGCCGGACTGGGTATTCCTGTCATACTGGCATTGGGAGACTGCGAAAGGCCCTGCCATGGGGGGCATAGGTCTTCTGTTTGCTGCTTCTCTGGGCCCATCCCCTGCTTTCCAGACCTAAGTGGCTCCTGCAGACCCCACCTTCCAGTCTCTTTCTGCTCAGCCTCAGACAGCGAGCTCTCCTGGGGGCCCCCTTTCCAGGTGAGAGCTGGGAGAGCAGGGCTGGGTGGGGTGGGCACAGATGCTGATGGCTGGAGAGGATGGGTCTTTGGGGTGTTGAGCCCCCACCACAGGGAGGCCAGTGTTTTCATATGGGTTTAAGATGCTTCATTTCCTGTACAGGTAGTTGATCCAGGAAAGAGTGGGGCTTGGGTGGGGCAGAGGTGGTGGGGAGGGACAAGGGAGGAGCTTGGAGCCAGCTGGGACATCCCTGGCTCTGGATTAAAAAGCTGACAGCTTCAGTCCTCCGGCCACTGCCTGTCATACCTGGTTCCCGAGGACTCTCCGCCTCATGGCTCTGGCAAGACAGGTAGGGAGCTGGGCTCCACTCTAACCCCTGGTCCCCCCGAGGCCTGGTTTTTGCTGTTTCTTAGCAGAGCTGTGGGCTTCTTGGACCAGGGTGGTGAGCAGAAGCCAGGGAAGAGGCAGGGCATTGGGACAAGGGACTGTCCTGAGTTCCTCCTGCCCTAGGGAGAGGCTCCAGGCAGAGCTCCCTGGCACCATGGACTTGGGCCCTGGTGGCTCAGTCCCGGTGCTGTCCCGGGGCCCCAGAAGGAAGTGGCTGCTCCAGTGCTCCTCTGACTCAGTTGCTTGGGGTGGGAGCCCCAGGGCTGACACTGCTATTAGATGAGCTTCCCCGGCCCTTCTCTGGACTCCATCATCCATCAGGGCCCTTTCTGAGGCAGGGCTGAAGGCCAAAAGGAAGGATTGGCTGGCACAGGTTTTCCTTGCCTTGTCAACCTGCCAGGGTCACATCCCTAGACTCAGGGTTATGGGTTTAGATGGAGCTGCCTGAGGACCATTGTTAGCCGGGCCTTGTAGGACCTGAAGGACTTGACCACCTGTGGGTAGTCTGATCTGGTAATTGCTGTCCCTACCTTAGTAGAGAGCCAATTTCCAGAACTGTGCCCTGGCCAGGGGTGGGGAGTATGTGGGGTGGGGACAGCTCAACAAGGGGGCGCAAGGCCTGACAGTCTCTTTCCTTTCCTGCCCTGCTGCCCAAGACCAGCCTGGGGCTGCTTTTCCAGGGTGAGCTGGGGAAGCGGGTGAAAAGAGACTATTAGTATCAGGAACTGGAAGCGGGTTAGTGCGGGGACTGAGAGCACAGATCTGAGCTAGCCTGGTCCAATCCTGCCCTGAACCTCAGGCCAGTGCCTACTTGGTCTTCCTGTTTGGATGTCCTTGTGGGGTTGGTCATAGGGTGGTTGTGTGATTAAATGAGTTAATGTACAAAATGGGTCCAGAGCCGGCCAGAGCGCTGTGTAAGTGTTGGCAGGTGTCGTCAGCAGGTACCAGCCTCTTTTCTTCAGGCCTGTGGCTGGGCAGGGCTGGGCCTTTGGGTTCAGGACTAGGCCCCAGCCTCTCCCGAGGCCCTTGTCTCCTTTGGGTCTCTGCCTGCAGCAAACCTGTCCCTTTCTCTCTCCTCTGCAGGCAAAGGTGCCTGAGACGTGCCTGCTCACCATTCGTGTCGTACAGGCCCATGGCCTGCCCTCCAAGGACCTAGGTGAGTGCTGACCAGGGTGGGTAACAGTGCTGCCATGGCATTCAGAGGTGGGCAGGGGCAGTGCGAAGAATGGGAGTAGGGCTGAGTGTGCAGGGGGGTCCTGGAGAGGGTGCCGAGGGAGGACTGGAGGAAAGTCACAGTCGGGGCTCTGCCTCTGCTCTTCCTGCCTCCAACCCGGCCCCATTCCTTGGGTCTCTGGTCTTCTGGGGCTGCCTGCAATGGGGGGACAGGCCTGTGGGGGCCGGGCTGGGAAGGGCTCTTGGCAGTCACCGGGTGCTCGTGCCTTCTTCCCACAGTGACCGCCTCTGACTGCTATGTGACTCTGTGGCTGCCCACGGCCTCCAGCCACAGGCTGCAGACACGCACAGTGAAGAACAGCAGAAACCCCATCTGGAATCAGAGCTTTCGCTTCCGCATCCACAGGCAGCTCAAGGTGGGCCTGAGTCACCCCGGCCCTTCTCACTGACCCTGTCCACTCCCAGCCCCTCACTCCCCGTCCCACTCACCTTCCTCTGCCACCCCTCCTTCCTGCAGCCCCTCACTCTGTTCCCCTTCCAGAATGTCGTGCAACTGCAAGTCTTTGACCAGGACCTTTTGACCAGTGATGACCCCGTGTTGTCGGTGCTGTATGACGTGGGGACTCTGCGGGTTGGGGAGTCCCGCCACGAAAGCTTCCTCCGGAGCCCTCAGGCAAGGCTATGGCAGGGCAGGGGAGGGGAGATGCTTGGGAGGGTGGCTGGTACATGTGGCCCTCTTCTCCAGGAGCTACAGTCCCCTGAGAAGCAGTCCCATCCCCAACCCTCTTTCTTGACACCTAAGCCCAGGGTAGCTTTCTTGGGGCGGTCCAGAGAGGGTGGACAGAGCAGCCTGGTGATGGATAATTGCTGTCCCACCACGGGTCCCAGCCCCAGCTGGCGTCTGGGTTGGAATCTGCCCCCCCGCCCCATAACTTTCTCCTTCCCTCCCTCCCCACCACTTCACCCTTTCTAACTTGCTTCTTTCTCTCCCTGGGTGAGGAGCAGCTGGAGGTTGAATTTCGGCTGCAGAGTCTGTGAGTCAGGGGCCATGGGACAATCCTGGGTGGGAGTGCTTCCTTCTGGGAGGGACAGGGCGCAATGCACTAGAGCCGACACCCTTCCCTGGGGGACATCCAGCGGTAGAGGAGGGATACCCGGCTTCCTTGAGGGAACACCTGGGAACCGGGACCCCTGCTTAAGGTCACTGGGGTTCTTTTCAGGACTGACTGTGCCGAGCAGCTGGTCAGCAATGGCATCCTGGTGGTGAGTCTAGAACCCCTTTCTGTAGCTACCTGCTGTCCTCCTCCCCGAGCTTCAGCCCACCATGGGGGTCGGGGGGCAGAGCTGGACGGGGGAGCGGGGAGACCCTGGGATTTCAGTTCCTCAAGAGGATACAACCTCAGGGAGTGTTTGGTGCCTCAGGCCAAGGAAATAAAGTGCTGAGGAGCAAGAACCAGGGTGCTGGGCGGGTGGGAGCCTCTGACAGGAGGTGTTCACATCGGCCTCTCTCATGACTCAGGCCCGGGAGGTCTCCCGCTTGCATGTTCGCCTGGAGGAGGCTGGGGACCAGAAGGGTGAGTCCCTGACCCCCTGCAATAGCCCTCAGCCCTTTCTAAGGGGGCCTTGCACTAGATGCCCTCTGCCCTCAGGCAGGAGCAGGGGTTAGGGGGCAACTTCATGCTGGGGCTTTCCCCCTTGTTCCTCATGGGGGCTGCGGAGGGGGCATTCCATCTCCAGCCTCGTCCAAGGCCAGACGCCCATCTCAGTGCCGGGAGGGAAGTGCCCGAGGCCCCTTAGGCAAGACCAGGGCCTCTGTGGGCTCAGATCCTATTCCCAGCCTCTCTGCTCTGGTTTCTGTTTCCAGGGTCAGAGGGCAAAGTTCAGCTTGTGGTTCCCGGGTCCTGTGAAGGTCCACAGGAGGCCTCGGTGGGCACTTCCTCCTGCTTCCACTGCCTGGCCTGCTGGGAGCCGGAGCTGAGCGTTCACCTGCAGGTAGTGTGCCGTGGGCTCCGGGAGGTGACAGAGCCTTTTCCCCTCCTGCCCTCAGCACCTGCTCCCACAGTCCCTGCTCTCACCTGGAGCCCCCTCATGCCTGGCAGAGGCAGGCCCACTGGGAAGAGTGTGAGACTGACGTTGACCTCGTGGCCCCCTCCTGCTGTTCCTCTGTCCCTCCCAGGAGCAACTGGTGAAGTCCCTGCTGGGAAAGAAAGGTAGAGATTCTTAGTTCTTCTTTCATACTCCTGCAGGATGCCCCCCAGGAGCAACTGAAGGTGCCCCTGAGGGCCCTGCCCTCTGGCCAAGTGGTGAGACTCGTCTTCCCTACGTCCCAGGTACTGGTCACCGGAGGAAGGAAGCCAGTTGCACAGGCAGGGCCGGCCCAGGCCTTGAAGGGCTGGCCTGCTTCTGTAGCAGCTTTGTCCTCGATAAGTGCTGGACCAGGCCCTGGGGCGGGGGTCCTCTGAGCGTCCCTGCCTTCAGGTGTCAGGCCTGGCCCCCGGGGAGATGGCTGTGGGCCCAAGGGAGCATGGGGACATCGTGGGGTGTGGCTCGGGTTGGGATGAGAGGAACAGGGTGGCCCACCTTTGTGACTGGAGCATTCATGTTTTCAGGAGCCTCTGATGAGAGTGGAGCTGAAAAAAGAAGAAGGGTGAGAGGCCGGGCTGGGCACTGGGACAGGCCGATGGTCAGGCACTCCGCCTGGAGGAACGGAGGGGAGCGAGGTGGGGGGGCTCCCAGCACAACCGCCTGACTCTTCTCTTAGGTGCTCGGGTTTGCTCCCACGGCGGAGCATGATGTGTGGGAGCCTGAGCAGATAAAGGCTCTTTTTCCACATTTTACTTGCATTTGTCGGAGGGGTGTGTGCCTAGCCCTGTGCCTGGCTCTTAGGAGGCACTTGATAAACGTTTGGCTGGAAAACAGGTGGGAGGTGAGGAGAGTGATTTGAGGCACAGAGAGGGCAAGGAAAGGAGAGGAGAGAATGGCGCCACTTCAGGGGGCAGTCATTGTGGGGGGGCCTTAGCTAACCTTCATGAGACCAATCATGTGTGCCTGCTCACCACGAAGAGGTGGGAACTGGTTTCCGTCCCCTCTGGAGTTGCTTTTGAGTGGGTGAGGGAGGGAGGCTGAAAGGTGGAAGTGTGTTGGGTCCCACCAGGGCCTGTCTGCACCTGGGACTCCAGAGGGCCCTCTTCAGTCACCAGTGCATCCTCCTGACCACATTCCCCGTGTGTCCTCGCACGGGTCTGGGTCCCCCCGCTCCCCCTCACATCCACATGTGCCACACTGCTGCCAGGACACAGAGGAGAGGTGAGAGATGGGAGAGGAGAGGAGAGAAGAAATGGGAGAGGAGAGGAGAGAAGAAATGGCAGTACGCATGTCAGGGAGGCAGACCCCGCTTCCTCTCTCTGACGAGGCCCAGGCACTGCCTCATGGTCCCTTTCCACGCAGACCGAAGGAGCTGGCTGTGCGGCTGGGCTGCGGGCCCTGTGCTGAGGAGCATGCCTTCCTGAGCAGGAGGAAGCAGGTGGTGGCCAAGGCCCTGAAGCAGGCCCTGCGGCTGGATGGAGACCTGCTGGAAGATGAGGTCCGAGGGCTGGGCTGGATGGGGCAGGTGTCCTTGGGCTTGCTTGGGCTCAGAGCCTGGTGCTGAATGCTGGAACTGGTTGTTCCCTAACCAAAGGCACTGGTGCCGAGCCAGGCTCTCCCTGCCCGCTCCCTTGATGTTATCAGGAGCTTGGTCACATCAAATGTGGAGCATTGCATGAGACCCTGGGAGGTTTAAGCTGCCCCACTTGGCTAGCTTTCCTTCTCGTTGTTTCTTGATCTTTGGCCTGGTCTAGGTTGTGAGGCTGGGCCTGGTCTGACCGGTCAGTAAGACGTACAGCCTGCAGGCTGCCTGCTGGCCTGGGATGGTCCCTGGAGGTTCAGGTCAGCTCTGGCATCTCCTAGAGAGACGGCCTCTCCTTGGGAGAGGATGAGGGGTGGCTTCATGGGAGGTTTTTGAGATGGCCCTGGAGCTCCCAGAAAGTGACTACCAGACTACTAAGGGGCGAGAGGTGAGGAGATGAGGCCTGGTCTGGTCCATTTTCCCTGGAGTTCTTAAAATCAGACAGACCTGACCCTCAGGAGGCTACTTCTTACTAGACCCTCCTCAGCAGGCCTGACTAGAACTGGTCCCAAGAGCTCTGATTAGATCAAGAGCCCTGATTGATTTCAGAGAGGAAGGGAGAGGGAGAGAGAGATAGAAACATCAATGACGAGAGAGAATCATTGATTGGCTGCCTCCTGCATGCCCCCACTGGGGATCTAGCCAGGAACCGGGCATGTGCCCTTTACCTGAATCCAACCCCGGACCCTTTAATCCGCAGGCCAATGCTCTAACCACTGAGCAAAACCAGCTAGGTCTTGATTAGATTTTGAGCAGCCTTAGCTGTGGGTGAGCTGAGCAGCCCCTTGGATTACTACCTTCTCTTCCTGTGGCTTGGCCTTCCCCCTCCCTAAGGTTGGTTCCCCCCCTCCTCTCTCTCTCTCAAAGTATTTTTATTGATGTCAGAGAGGAAGGGAGAGGGAGAGATAGAAACATCAATGATGAGAATCATTGATCAGCTGCCTCCTGCACACCCAGTACTGGGGATCGAGCCTGAAATCCTGGGCATGTGCCCTAACTGAGAATCGAACCTTGACCTCCTGGTTCATAGGTCAATGGCTTAACCACTGAGCACCTCTGCTAAGCCCTAGGGCCTCTCTGAGCCTGGCTGTCTTCTCTTTCAGATCCCAGTGGTAGCTGTTATGGCCACTGGTGGTGGAATCCGAGCAATGACTTCCCTATATGGGCAGCTGGCCGGCCTGCGGGAGCTGGGCCTCTTGGATTGCGTCTCCTATATCACAGGAGCCTCAGGATCCACCTGGTGAGCTGGCGGCAGGTGGGGTGCAGAAGCCTGGGGGGTGACTGGCTGGGTTGTGGTAAGGGGTGCTGTGGTGAGGCTCTTAGACTGCACAGGCCTCTCTGACCGAATGGGAAGGGCCGAGAGAATGCGTGTGCTGGAGAGGAATGCACTCGGGGGGCCCTGGGAGGGCCCCTGCCAGGCTGTCGTCCCAGACCAGAGCCCGTGGGTCCTTGAGTGATGGTCTCCCTGGCTTTGGCTTTCCCAGGGCTTTGGCCAACCTCTACGAGGACCCAGAGTGGTCTCAGAAGGACCTGGCAGGGCCCACTGAGTTGCTGAAGACCCAGGTGACCAAGAGCAAGCTGGGTGTGCTGGCCCCCAGCCAGCTGCAGCGCTACCGGCAGGAGCTGGCCGAGCGTGCCCGCCTGGGCCACCCGACCTGCTTCACCAACCTGTGGGCCCTTATCAACGAGGCGCTGCTGCATGATGAGGTGTGGGCAGGGTGCAGCCTGGGGAGCGGAGTGGGTGGCCAAAGCCACGGCAAGGCCTAGAGGTGGGAGCAACCCTGGGCAGTGGGTGTTGGGGAGGCTCAGGCACCAGGAAGCCATGGCTTTAGGTTCAGATCATCTCCCCACCCCTGCTCTAGCCCCATGACCACAAACTCTCAGACCAGCGGGAAGCCCTGGGTCGCGGCCAGAACCCTCTGCCCCTCTACTGTGCCCTCAACACCAAGGGGAGGAGCCTGACCACCTTTGAGTTTGGAGGTGAGTAGCCTGGAGCCGAGACCCATGCTTTTGTGGTTGGTGGGGTGAGAGGGGTGGGTACTGTACCCACTCTCTGGGCCAGGCCCCATGCTTTCCAGAGACTGTCATTCAGGCTTTGGGATGCGGGCAAGGGCCTTGGGTCTTAAGCCCAGGGTGCCAGAAATAAGGCTGAGCCTTCAGGTCACTGGGCTGACCTGGGGTGAAACTGTGGTGGATACGTTGGTACTGAGGGTCCTCAGGTTCTGGGCCCCCTGGTAAGGCTGTGTGGCCTCCTCACAGAGTGGTGTGAATTCTCCCCCTACGAGGTCGGCTTTCCCAAGTACGGTGCCTTCATCCCCTCGGAGCTCTTTGGCTCCGAGTTCTTCATGGGGCGCCTGATAAAGCAGCTTCCTGAGTCTCGAATCTGCTTCCTGGAAGGTGAGGAGGTTGGAAGACTGAGGAGCTGGGGCCACAGGGAGAATGGGCCTGGGGGTGGAAGGCTGAGGAGCTGGGGAGGAGGGAGAATGGGCCTGGGGTGGAAGGATAAGGAGCTGGGGCAGTAGTAAGGATGGGCCTGGGGGTGGAAGGCTGAGGAGCTGGGGAAGTAGGGAGAATGGGCCTGGGGGTGGAAGGCTGAGGAGCTGGGGCAGTAGGGAGAATGGGCCTGGGGGCGGAAGGCTGAGGAGCTGGGGCAGAGGGAGAATGCCCCTGGGGGTGGGGGTGGGGGTGGGCGTCGGCCTTGACCGTCCCAGTTCAGTCACTGCGACGTTTCCTGGCCCAGGACAGGCCTTGGGGAAGGGTCAGGTTGTGACGGGGTGGAGGGCTCTCCCCCACGTGTCCCCTGTTCTCAGGTATCTGGAGCAACCTGTATGCAGCCAACCTCCAGGACAGCTTATACTGGTCCTCTGAGCCCGGCCAGTTCTGGGACCGCTGGGCACAGGACCAGGCCAGCCTGGGTAGGTGCCTGACTCCTTGTAAAGATACGGTGGGGCAGCCCGTGGGGCTGTATTTGGGGGAATGTGGACTCTTGGGCCTTTGGGAGTCCACAGAGGCTGGAGTAAAGGCCCAGGGGTACCATTTCCTGAATGACACCCCTCTTCCTCCCCTCTTAACTGTGCAGACAGGGAGCAGGTCCCCCTTCTGAAGATAGAGGAGCCTCCCACGGTGGCCGGCAGGATAGCTGAGTTTTTCACTGACCTTCTGACACGGCGCCCACTTCCCCAGGCCACCCACAACTTCCTGCGTGGCCTCCATTTCCACAAGGACTATTTCCAGCACCCTCACTTCTCCAGCTGGAAAGGTACCTGCTTTCTCCCCCAGTCCCAGCTCTCCAGAGTCATCCCATGGCCAGCTGAGCCTTGGGTCCTTGGTCCAGATACCCACCTCGTAACACCTTGTCCCCATGCCCTTTGAGCTCAGTTCCCTGGGCTGCCTGGAGCGAGAGCCCCGTTTTCTCTCCTTATGTTGGGGATCAGGGCCCATCTTCAGGGCCTCTGGAAGTGGTGGCGTTGCTTTGGTGAGAGCGGGGCCAGAGGGCAGGGTCTCCACCAGCGGCAAGGAGCTGTCATTAGGCCCGAGGGGTTGGTGCCCTGAGCCCCTGTGACAGCTGCTTCACCCCATCCCCCCAACCTTTCCAGCCACCAAACTGGACGGGCTCCCCAACCAGCTCACACCTGCAGAGTCCCACCTTTGCCTGCTGGATGTCGGCTACTTTATCAACACCAGCTGCCCGCCCCTCCTGCGGCCCACACGGGACGTGGACCTCATCTTGTCGCTGGATTACAACCTCCACGGAGCCTTTCAGGTGGGCTGCGGGCAGGCTTGGGGGGCGGTGGGCAACCCCAGGCCTGCCTGCCATACTGGCTTATGCCTCTAGGGCCATCTGCTTTGGAGGCCAGTGTCTGGTCCTTCGGGGCTGTGGCAGTGACACCGTGTGAATGGGAAACAGTTCATAGAATCCACAACCAAGGGAACCCAGCTGCCCAGGAAGTGGGAGCGATGGGGGAGCTGGCAATGTGGTTACATGTATTTTACATTTGGGTCCCTTTTGCTGCTCCCCACCCCTGGTTGGTCCCTGGACCTCCAGGGTCCCTGCTTCGAGTTTCTGTGCTGGTCCAGGGAAGGTTTTTGCCTCCCAGTTGCAGTATCGGGCTTTGTTAGCGCCCCGTTCAGGTGAGCCCAGTGGAGCCGCAGTGGAGGGCTGTCAGGTTTAGAGCCTTTTTCCATCTGGCCTGGCTCCGCTGGGTCCACCAGAGTCTGCTTTGGCCTCTGGGCACGAAGTCCCGAGTGTCAGTGGACCTGCACACTCAGTCAGCCTGCTGTTGAGGACCCTGGGCAGCCCTGGGGGCCAGTCTCTCTGATGCCACTCTGCTCGCCTTGCAGCAGCTGCAGCTCCTAGGCCGGTTCTGCCAGGAGCAGGGGATCCCGTTCCCACCCATCTCGCCCAGCCCTGAGGAGCAGCGCCGGCCTCAGGAGTGCCACCTGTTCCTGGACCCCGACTGCCCCGAGGCCCCTGCCGTGCTGCACTTCCCCCTGGTCAACGACTCCTTCCGGGAGCACTCGGCCCCTGGTGAGCCACCATTGCCCCGTCTTGCCTCCCACCTCCATCCTGTATGCCTTGCCGAAGGTGACCCCAATCCCCTCCACTCCCAGTGTGTTTCCCTCCATGCCTGGCTGCACTCCCTCCCCACCAGGGGTCCGTCGGACAGCTGAGGAGAAGGAGGCTGGGGAGGTGAACCTGTCTTCATCCAACTCCCCCTACCACTACTCGAAGGTGACCTACAGCCAGGAGGACATGGACAAGCTGCTCCACCTGACGCATTACAACATCTGCAACAACCAGGAGCAGCTGCTGGTGGCCCTGCGGGAGGCCGTGCAGCGGCGGAGGCAGCGCAAGCAGCGTGGCCCCAGTGACGGCGGCACCCTGGCGGGGGGCTCCAGCCCCTGACGCTCTTTCAGGCTCACTCCCCATCTGTCTGGCTGCTCTGGTTAAGTTGGGGCAGAGACCGTCATCAGCAGCTGTTCCAGAACCTCTGAGGTGTGGATGGCCCTGTCGGAGGCCCCCAGCCCTCTGAGGGGCTCCCACACGGTGTGTACCCAGCAGCACCCAGATGTGGCACTGAAGCCACCAGCAAGCCTGCCACAGACACCTCCGGGTAGGCTGAGCCTTCTGAACAGGCTGGAGCCTGGTCCCCATGATGCGGGCTGGAGACGGCTTCCTTTTGAGAAAGGGGAAGATTCTGTGTCAGCTGGGGGTGGAGCTGGGGAGCCCAGAGCAGCACTGACCAGATTTGTGTGAGGGCTCAAAGCCTGTGACCTTGTCTGTTCTCCACTCCTTGTTACCTTGAGTAGTTGTACAGTGTAAAATAGAGCGCTTTCTCTATCACAGAGGCTCATACAAATGTGAGGCATTATTGAGATCCTGTCATTGCTGCCAAGAAGGGACATGTTATCGCAGGCTCTTGGTTACACAGGGCAAGACTGGTTTAAGAAACAAGATGTTTTCCTGGTTGGTGTGCTCAGTGGTTAGAGCGTCAGCCCTCACATTGAAGGTTTGATTCCCAGTCAAGGGCGTGTACCTGGTTGCAGGCTCGATCCCTGGCCTTGGGCAGGGTGCAGGTGGGAGGCCACCAATGTTCTGTCTCCTCTCCCTCCAAAAAAATCAGTGGAAAAACTGTCCTCAGGTGGTAGGCTTAACAACAACAACAAAAGACATAAGATGTCTCCCCAGCCACCTCATGGAGCTAGCGAGTCTGCATGGGCTTCCCCTGAAACGTGGCTCATCTGCTCCCGGCACCCTTTCTAAGCAGGCAGGAGTCCAGTTTGGCCTGGGGGGTGGGAGGTCTCTGCTGCAGCCCTGGCCCTGGCCAGGGACCTCGGGGTGTGGCTGGGGACTCATTCGGGGACTTCCTGTCCCACAGTAAGGATGGCCAGACCTGGGACCAGAAGAGCCAGAGAGACCAGTGGCACAGCCTCACCCAGCTGTGACCCAGGGGACCTGTTTGTTCCTGAGGTCAGGAGGGCCCCTGGGGGCGGAGTCTCATTCTGGGGCCTGAGAGGGTGCCCTCACTTGTGTCCCTGAGGTTTGGTGGTACCTCAGGGTTTGCTTCAGGGCCCAGACCTGTGGAGAGAACAGGAGGCAGAGTGACTGTAGGGCCCAGTGACCTCAGAATCTCCTCCACACATTCGTGCCTCAGGCGACTGGCTTCCCTGGGAACACCCTACCTCCTCCTGACACGCATGTGGGATGGGTACTGGGAGCCGACAGGCAGCTGCTGGAGAGACCAGGGTGTGTGAGACAGGGCTGCACCTGTCTTCCCTGGCCCCGCGACCCTAGTCCCTGTCCTGGGTTGGTGGCTAGAGTCACAGAGCAGAAAAAATGGCAGCCTTAGAAGCCACTGTGTCCAGGACAAGGCCATTCACTCAGCCACACGTCACCTGAATCATAAATTGGGATCAGTGGGCCCTGCAGGAGTGTGATTGGATAATTTACCGGAGACCCATTGTTCTGCCTCCCGTTACACTGTGAGCGCTCCCTGGCATGAGCTGTGTAGCTGCAGGTCTCTGTGTGTGTGTATCTGTAACTCTTCAGGTTTGACTCTGTGTGTGGGTCTGTGTCTGGCTGACAGCCTGACTCCTGGTCTCCCTCAGAGCAGGGTTCTGGGACTGGGGAAGGCAGAGAGGATGGAGGCAGAGAACAGGGACAAGAAGAGCAAGGGTGCAGGAGGGCTCTGGCTGTCCTGCAAACAGGGCTCCGTCTTGGAGAGGAGGCGGAGAACAGAGAATGAGGGTATGTGGGTCCAAGGTGACAGCCAGGCAGCATTCTAGCCTGTGCAAAGGGTGCCCCTCACCTCAGGTCTGGCCTGAGCAGGAAAGGTGGTGGGAGCCGGGTGCAGTTTCCTCTGCAGGGCCAGCCACATGCGGGAGCCCCAAGGGTGGCTGTCGGTGAAGACAGGCGTCTCCCTCAGTGAGGAGGGTGGGGGCCAGCCATGGCATCTGTGGAAAGGGAGCCTCATGACCCTGATTCTACTGTCACAGTTGAGAGTGAGCCAAGGGTTTACACCAGATGGGGTGGGTGGTCAAGGGTCTTAAACAGGGTGTTATTCCCTTCACTGGCAGCCTCAGCTCGGAGTCTCAGGCTTAAGAGGGTGCATCTGTGCTGGTCCTGGAGGCTCAGGATACCCACCCACACACCCAGGTGCCCTACCTGTGTGGAGTGGCCGTGCTGGGCGCCTCCTCCGTGCACTCAGCCAGGAAGTCCAGAGGTCTGGGTCTGAGTCTGGGCTTAGACTTGGACTGCAGAGCAAGAGAAGAACACCGGTCAGCCCCAGGCTAGATGCTCGGCCAGCTGCAGGTGGAGTCCTCATGCTCCCTCCTGTGGTCTGATATCCCCCCCGCCCAAGGTGATACTAGAAGGAGGAGGGGCCTTTGAGAGGTGATTAGGTCATGAGGGTAGAGCCCTTATAAAAGAGACCCAGTGAGCACCCTCGCGCTTTCTTGTAAGCACAGTAAGAATGTACCATCTGCAACCGGAAGACGGCCCTCACTAGACACCCAGTCTGCCAGCGCCTTGATCTTGGACTTCCCAGCCTCCAGAACTGTAAGAAATAAATGTTGGTTATAACCTACCCAGCGTGTGGTATTTTTGTTATAGCAGCCTGAACAGACTAAGGTGTCCCTGTGTCTAGAGCTCCCTGTGCACCAAGAACTGTCCATGTGGGGTGCTGCGCAGCCACGCACCCCAGTTTCCCCGAGTGCATCCCGCCTCTTAGAAGGCTAAAGATTGGTGGGCTAAGAAAGGCTCAGTCTGAAAGAGATTCAAGTCCCTGTGGGATTCTGGAAGGACAGTCTCAGGGAGATCCCAGGGGAACAGACAGTGTGAGGAACAGAGCCAGGAGCCCAGCGACACTGGGGAGCAGGAAGGGCTCCTAGTAGAGTCCCAGCAGCTTTAGGACATGCCCTGAACACACTCCCTCCATGCAGAGGGTCCCGGGGGCTGCTTCTCTGCATCCCTCCTATTAGAGCTGGGCGTGGGCACTGTCTACACGACACCCCAAGGGGGGTGCATTCAGGGTATGTGAGGCCTTGAAGGATGGAGAAGGCCCTGGGGTCAGAGCAGAGCCTGGAAAAGCCCATGGGGATCTGGGATGGCTCAGGGGAGTCAGAGCTGCAGTCTCCACAGGAGGCAACCAAGGAATCTGGCCCCACCTCTGCTACTGATTAGCTGTGTGATCTTTGGCAAGTTGCTTACCCTCTCTGGGCATTAAATTCTTTGCAAAAAGACAATAAACCTCACCTTGAAGGCTCTATAGGTACTTCTAAGGATGATTAAACACCAGCAGCTTGAGGCCCAGGGAGTCAATGCCCCCACCCCCACCCCCAGGGCTCCCCCAGAGCCTACCTGCTTGGCTGCTCAGGCTGGATGCCAGCGTTCAGCCTGCCTTTTAGATGGTGCTGCAGACAGGGCCTCGGCCCCGCTGCTTAGAGTGCCACCAACAGCCATGGGTCAACTCCTGCAGGGCCCCTGGCTCCAGCCCCCTGGCTGCTCATGGGAGGCCCTCCCTGCTGAGTCAGCCTGTCCTGGGGCCAGTGTCTCCCCGGGCAGCCCTCACCTTAAGGAGAATGGATGTTTCCTGTCATGGCGGTCCCTTGGCCTCTCACACTGGGCTCCCGCAAGGTCAAGGGTGGCTGAGGAGGCCACATTCTGAGGAGAGATGACAGGAAGGGGTCACCATAGCAGACAGCTTTTCCCAGTGGGTCCCCAACCCCCACTGCCCAGTATCCCCGCTGCCATCCTCCGCTCTTGGAACAGGCTCAGGGAGCTGCCCCTCGGGATCCCACTGTAGCCTCCCCAGGGGCTGGAGCCGGGCTGTGGAGAAGGCGGTGAGGTGGCACCAGCTGCACCAGGACCAAGGTTCCAGGGAGCAGCTTACAACGAAACCAGAAGAGGAAGAGGAGCCCCACCTGGGAAGTGGTCCCCAAAAGAAACTACCCTAGGAATGGGGGAAGGGCGGGGCCAGGGGAGTCTGCCCAGAGTCCACAAGGCCCCGGAGCCAGGCCCTGACGGCTCAGAGTGGTTCTGCAGGGGGGAGGGGAGCTGTGGGAGAAGGACTCTCCTGCCACTTACCTGCCTCCCTTCTGGCAGGAGCTGCTGCTTTAGCTCCAAAGATGCCTCCGTGGTGGGGCACCCTTCACATCCTGGAAATGCAAAATCAGTCGGGAAACATCAGGACCAGCAGAGGATGAGGCCCCTGGGGAAAGGGGGCTAGGTAGTCACTCCCCCTGACCCCACTGTCCACAGGCCCCTGGCCCCCAGGCCTCAGCGCTGGCTCCAGGGTCTGGCCCTCACCCCCATACCCCCCTGTGACCCTGCTGCCTGGGGCTGCTCCAGAGACGATGGTGGCCAAGGGCAGGCACTGCCTGACGGGCGCCTGGCTGCAGGTCCCTTGTCTCTGCCAGCTGTGCTCCTGGCCACCAGCTGCTAAGGGGTCTGTGCTGGAGGGAGGTTAGCCTGCTGCCAACTCTTCCGGGGCTTAGCCCCTTTACCTGTTCCGTCTGGGGGAGGGCAGCCAGGTGAGCCAGGTCAGGGCACCGGGCTCCATGTCCAGCCTCTCCTTCCTACACCCTCCCCTTCAGCTCAGGCGGCTTCCCTCTCATCCCAGCCCACAGTGGCACCCGGCCTACCAGGATATGGGTGTGGCCGCACACTGACGTTGCAAGCGTTTTCCTGAGGGTCAGATGTAGGCTCAGTGCCCTGGGGTTCTCTCACTCCAGCCTTGCTCACCCCTGCCTCCCTCTGCAGTAGGACAAACTTCTCCTCCCGGGCAGCCAGCAGCTTCTCTACGTCCTGGTGTCTGCGGGGCAGCAGCTCGAGTGCTGGGGAGAAACAAGCCAGGTGAGGCCAGCTCCCGGGGTGCCGAGAGCCTTCCCTCACCCTCTGCAACTGGCCTGGGGGTGAGAGAAGGAGCCACAGGAGCTGCCCTTGGCTGTAGCCGCTGGATGGTACAGCGGGCGAGAGGGCAAGGCCGTGGCTCACCCCGCAGTTGGGGTTCAGCAGGAGCCCCTCCCGGGAGGCCAGCCAGGCCTCAGCCTGCTCCAGTTCCTGCCGCAGTTTCTGCAGGCCCCAGCTCTCCTCCAGGCGTCCCAGGCGCAGGGCCCAGGCCTCCTCCAGTGCCTGCAGCTGCCCTTCCAGCTCCTGCAGACACTGTCACCTGGAGGGGAGGTGTGATATTGGGCAGAGCCACTGGGTAGGACAGGGCTGGAGTGCCCAGCAGAAGTGTGGAGGGCTGAGAGGCCTGGACCCTCCCACCCTCTCCTTCTCTGTCCCTCTCTCTGTCCCTCGCCTGGCCTTCCTCTCTGCTGGCTCCACTCCCACTAGGCGTTCTGCGGCCTTGGGCAATCAGGCTCTGTGCCAGCTCAATGCCAGGCTCACTTCTGTGCTTGTACCTGCAGGGCCATGAAGTGGCCATTGTCAACCAGCTGCCGCCCCTCCTGCTGTATGCCCTGGGCTTCAAGGCAGTGCTCCTTGTTTCTCGCCCCAGGAGCCGCTCGGCCTCTGCCACGTCCACAGCCAGCTCCTCTGAGGACACTAGCGCCTGCTTCTCCTGAGCCCACGCTCTGTGGGGCGGGCAGAGGAAGCTGCTGTCAGGGTCTGGAGGGCAGCGGGTGGGGGGGAAAGGGAGGGAGGTGGCAGCAGGGGCGGGGGTGGGCAGGGAGGAGGTAGAGTCCAGTTCCCCAAAGAGCTAGGTGACCCCCACTCTGCAGGGCAGAGCTGAGCCCACAGCGGGGACAGGATGCCATCTATAGTAGGTCCTGACAGCATCCAAGGAAGGTGTGGCCCTGGGCAGCCTGCTCCAGCTGCCGGCCCCACTCCTGGACCTTTGCATCTGGGGTGGCCCAGGTCTCCTGCACCTTCTCTCACTCCCAGGCCAACTGCTGGGCCAGGCTGTCCTGAGCCACGGGTTGCAGCAGGCCTAGGCGGTAAGCCTCCTGCGCCACCTTCTCTCTGTGGCTGCCAATTTCCTCTGCCGCCAGAACAGAGGATCCGATCTCACTCCCTGCTGTGTGCTCCTCACTCAGGAGTCCAGTCCTCACTGGCCAGGCCACCTACTAGGATGCTCTGCTCCATAAGCTGGGAGGGGTCCTTGCCTCTCACTTCTGGGGTCCCCTTACCCACTGTCCTCAGGGAATGGCTCAGACAGGAAGCCCACTGTGCTGTTGCTGCAGGGTCTGCACCGATGACAAACTGTGGTCACAGGTGTCTCTTGCCATCAGGGTGGCTTCTCCCACATCCAGGCCCAGAGCTCAGCCACTACCTGCTCAAAGCCACGAAGCTCCCGGGCCGCAGCCAGGCTCTGGAAGAGGAGGGAGGGCTGCTCTGGGCTCAGCTTATTCCCAGGGTCCTTTCTCCCTGCAGTCATGACCTCCTGGGCCACCCCCTTGTGGGGCTTGGTGAATCGTTCATGACCACCAGGCACAGAAAATGTCCCAGATGGGGCAGCTGCTCAGTGAAGCACGATGTTACTGATGCTGTGGTCGGGCCTCGGAGGGCATCCTGTGGGGAGAGGGTCTTCAGGGCACACCTCATGAGAAAGGCAGAGATGGAGGCTCTGCAGCGGGTGAGGTGGGTCCATGGGAGGGAGGACGCTGGTTTGGGGCGTCCGCCTGCTGAGAGGAGAGGGTCAGCTCAGGAGGCGGCTCTGGCTCGGACCCTTGGAGATGGCATCTCTGGGCTGCGGGGCCTATGGGGGCACAAGGAGCTGGCTGCTTCATAGGAGCCGTCAGCCGTGCCCGAGAACTAAGTGTGGGGACCTGAAGGTTTCCTTGGTGTACACATCCCTTGGAGCACTCAGGTGAGGAGAGCGAGTGAGTGGAATGAAGGAGCGTCTATTGTGCGTCTTAATAAAATTGGAGCCGTGTGGGGTGGCTTGGCGGAGTTAGGAGCTGCCGGACATGCTGCCTGCTTCTTGGAGGTGTGAACCACACGCGGAGGCGCCGGCAGGGAAGGCAGGGGGTAGAAGACTTGGCTGGAAGCTGGGGCAGCCACTGCCTCCCCCCCCCCCGCCCCCGCACCCCCCCCCCCCCGCCGGGGGGCCTGTTTCTCCCTGGCCCATGCAAAAGGCACAGGTGGCCCTGCCCCTTGGCTGGCCCGGCCGGAGGCACCCACCTGCGTGCAGGCTTGTATTGCCCTGCCCAGCCTCTCCCAAGTGGCCTCGATGTGACTCCTCTGGGCTTGAACCTGGGGACAGCACCCGGTGATGCCCACTGCAGGCTGCCTGCCAGCTCCCTCAGGGCCTGCCCCTTGGCCTGCCCCAGGCTCTGGACCTCCTCTCTGAAAGCATCAAACTTCTCTTCCAGCCCCTGTGAGGGCGGAGGGCCAGGCGGGTCACTCTGGAGGGGTGTCCAGCACTCCGGAAACTCACAAAGGCTGGGCAGTGTCGGGCAGTTCCGACATCCCTCGGCCCAGGCTCTAGAACCAAGAGTCTCCCGGAGCCCAGAGGTCCCCCATTCCCCTTCTGCTCACCCCCTCATCTCCCCGGACGCAGACCTTCTTTGCCTTGCTCTGCCTCAACTCACACCCCCAGGTTCACTCAGGAGTGACTCACCTTGATGGCCTCCAGGTCCCATCTGTAGTCCTGAGACTCAGCAGTGGCCACGTTGCTGGCCAGCCAGGCATCGAGGAGCCGTGCCGCACACTCGTTGGTGGAGCTGCAGCTGCTCCCGCAGGCCTCGCCTACTGCTCTCTGCAGCAGCCCGAATGCGCTTCCCTCCCCGCCTGCATCTGGGCCAGCACCTGGGCCGTGGCAGGAAGGACAGCCGACTGGAGCCCTTCCTCTCCAGGCGGAACCCGCCTGTGTGGCTCTGTAGGGAGCGCCCCCCCTCCACCCTCCACCCACCTTTCTAGGTGCTGCCGCTCTCAGGGAGGGCTGCTGTCCCCTGAAGCCCCTCGATGCGCATGCCGAACCCCTCCAGGTCTCTCCTGGGGGCCTCCAGCTGCCGCAGAAGGGCCTGTGTGGCCTCGGCACTCTGGCCCATGTCCTGGCGCTCCAGGATACAGCCCGGTTGGGCCAGCCAGGATTCTGCCTCCAGGAGCTGGGGTGACACACAGGAGGGCAGGTTTCTAATTTGGTCTGAAAATGGAGCCTGAGCATCAGCATTTCCAGGTGAGGCCTGGCGGGGAGTCAGGTGGTTAGAGCCTCGTCCCACACACCAAGATTGCAGGTTTGATCTCAGGTCAGGGCACAGGAATCAACCAATGAATGTACAAGTGGGCGGAGCAGCAAGTCAATGTCTCTCTCCCTTCCTCCCTCCCCTACTCTCTCTCTTGCAAATCAATGAATTAAGTAATAAAAAAATAAGGTTCCAGGTGAAGCATTGATTTAGAACCACTGGTTTGAACAAACAGCAAAACCAAACCAAACTCAGTGTCTGTTTTCCTGGAAACATGCTGAGGGGAGAGACCTTGAGGGCAGGAGACTAGCTAGTGGAGGACAGAGATGCGCAGAGCCGGGACCCCACGTGGGATCACCTTTCGGGCCTGCATACACTCTGGGTGTCCTCATGCCCCCCACCCAGCCCTCCGTACTCCTCCTTCTCCTCACCTCCTCGCCCCTCACCTCCGTCAGGAACTGCTGGGCCTCCTGAGCCTGTTGCACCCGCTGCCCCCTCTGCCCGAAGGCGGTCCATGGCTTTCTCCAGCTGCTGTACGCGGGCAGCCACGTCCCAGGCAGCAAAGTGCCCAGCCTGCACGGGCTTGAGCCCTGTGCCCGCCACTGCCTGGACCAGAGCCTCATGGCTGCTCTTCTCACTCTCCAGGTTCTGTGGAGTCGGGGGAAGAGAGAACAGGGATGCTACTCGGCACCCCACTAGAAACCCCAGAGTTGTCGCTGAAGCCCCTGGGATCCCACAAACTTGTCCCCAAGGAATGTCCTGTCTTGTGCCCCCCAAAGAGCCCAGGGTGCTCCCAGCTGGGCCACAGTGCCGGATTCCCTTGGTGGATTGGTGGGGGACCCAACTGGTGCCTTGCCTGCAGGCACCGCAGTGTGCTCAGGCTCTGGCCGCAGTCCTGTGTGTCTAGCAGGGCCAGCGTCTCCTGCACCCGGGCCACCTCTCATCGTGTCCCTGAAGAACTGCAAGAGGCAGCTCCGGCCTCCAGGGCTGTCCTGTGCTCCCGGAGGGGCTCCGCAGGCTCCCCAACCTGCAGCAGTGGAGGGGGGCCAGGGTAGGTGGGCACCGCGGTCATCAGTATTAGGGCCACTCTGCCCACTCACTCTGTGCCCCTCACTGAAGGCAAGGGAAGCGCTGGGGAGACGAGCTGGGGGGCAGGGAGAAGGAGGCCGAGGAGGATGGGTACAGGCAGATCCACCTCTGAAGCAGCAGCTGGGCCTGCTCGTCCACATCCCGGGCGATGGTGGCCTTCCTATGCCTGTGCCGTCCGGCCTGCCTGTCCACCGCTGCCTCCAGCTCTCCCCGGGCCCCCAGGAACTCCTCCAGGCCAGGCTGGTCCTGGTCCCCCGATGGGAGCTCTCAGCTCAACCTCTATAGGCTCCAGCCAGCTCTCTAGTTCCTCCGTGCTCCTCCTTAGATGGGCCTGGGGCATGATGGACGTGGGCATGATGGGGAGAGGCCCGGAGCCCACCCATCCTGCTCCACAGCCCGGGGCCTCACCTCGCAGACCGCCTGCAGTGTGGCTGCCTTCCTCTGGCAGTTGGCCTGCAGCTTGTCCCAGGCCTCTGCCAGCTCCTGCAGGCTCCCTGGATGGTCTCCGAGGCCGGGTGGCCCTCCTGCAGCAGCCTCTGCCCCTCCTACAGCCACAGCTTGCACTGCTGGTGCCAGGGCACTTGTGTCAGCTCCAACCGCCAGCCCGTGGTTACAGTCTCTGTGCTGGCTGTGTGATCTTGGGCAAGTTCCTTAACCTCTCTGAACTCATTAGCTCTATCCATTTCATTGGGATAATGAGGGTTATTTTGCTTAAATGAGGTAAATCATTTAAAATACTTAGCAGGGCACTTTCCGTCCGAGGGAGCCGCCGGGGTCAGGATAATGTAAAAGGGAATGCACTGGACTCCAGGACGCTGGCTGTGCCCTGACTGTCTTCTCAGCTTTCCTGACAGTTTAAAAACCATCACATCAAAATACTCCTTTTAAAATTGTTGAAAAGGCACCATTTTAGGAGAGGGTGTCCAGAGAAGCGACAATTTCTCACTGCCCTTCGGTACTTAGCATGGGGCTGCGCACACAAAGCACTCGATGAGCATCGGCTATCCATGACGAGGACCCAGAGCCACTGCCAGGGCTCAGTGGAGCAGCCTCGTGCTCTGGCCTGCCAGACTGTCCCCCGGTCCCCCAGCTGGGCCGGGGCTCACCATCTGCAGCCTTGGCTGTTGGTGCACGCCTGTGTGCAGCTCGGCCTCGAGATCCTGTTGCTTCCACAGCGGTGCCTGCAGCCTGGCTGGGGCCCACCAGCCCTCTCCCAGGGCCACCAGGTTCTTCCCTGAGCCGTGTGACCACCTGGACACACAGGGAGGACCAGGCTCTGCTGCTGGGGCTCTCCCCTCCCCTAACCTCTGGGATGCCCTGAGGAAGGGTGGCGTCTCTCTGGGGCAACTCCTACCCTCCACAACAACCCCCCCCTCCACAACAACCCCCCCCCCCCCCGCCTTGGAACCTCGAAGGAATCCTACAGAAAAGCCTGCAGCTGCCGGAGCTCCTGCAGTCAGCAGCGATGGTCCGGGCTCGCTCCAGGAGTGCCTCTTTCCTGCCAGAAGGAGGGTCTCATGTGGCCACAGGCCTGCCCACCAGGACCTGGAGCTGCTCAGGGTGTGTGCATGCCATGTGCATGTGGTGCCCTGCCAGCCTAGGCAGCCTTACTTGGTATCCATATACCCTGAATCTGGGGTTTCCTTTGAGATCGAGACAGATTCTATCTCCCCTCTTCCTTAGTGTCTGTTATGGGCTGAATTGTGTCCCTTCATCCCCATATTCTTATGTTGAAGTCCTAATCCCCAGTCCTCAGAACGTGACTTTATTTGGAGACAGGGTCTTTAAAGAGGTAATTAAATTAAAATGCGGTCATTAGGGGGGGCCCTAATCCAATATGACTGGTGTCCTTGTAAGAAAGATTAAGACACAGAAACACATAGAGGGACGACTATGTAAAGACAGAGGGAGAAGCCAGCCGTCGGTAAGCCAAGGACAGAGACCTCAGGAGAAACCAGTCTTCCCAACATCTTGGTCTAGGCCCGCGGTCGGCAAACTGCGGCTCGTGAGCCACATGCGGCTCTTTGGCCCCTTGAGTGTGGCTCTTCCACAAAATACCACGGCCTGGGCGAGTCTATTTTGAAGAAGTGGCGTTAGAAGAAGTTTAAGTTTAAAAAATTTGGCTCTCAAAAGAAATTTCAATCGTTGTACTGTTGATATTTGGCTCTGTTGACGAATGAGTTTGTCGACCACTGGTCTAGGCCTTCCAGCCTCCAGAACTGAGAAAATACACTTCTGTGGTTTAAGCCTCAGTCTATGGTACGTTGTTATGGACGCCTGAGCAGGCTCGTAGTGTCTAAACAACCTATATATATTTTTTATTTCAGAGAGGAAGGGCGAGAGAGAGAGACAGAAACATCAATGATGAGAAAGAGCCTGGCTGGCATGGCTCAGTGGTTGAGCATCAACCTATGATCCAAGAGGCCATGGTTCGATCCCCTGTGAGGGCCATGCCCAGGTTGTTGGCTCGGTCCCCAGTGTGGGGCGTGCAGGAGGCGGCCGATCAATGATTCTCTCTCATCACTGATGTTTCTATCTCTTTCTTCCTCTCCCTTCTTCTTTCTGAAATCAATAAAAACATATTTTTTAAAAATGATGATAATCGCTGATAATTAAACCCACAACCTGGGCATGTGCCCTAATGGGGAATTGAACCGCGACCTCCTGGTTCATAGGTTGATGCTCAACCACTGAGCCACACCAGTCAGGCTGTCTAAACAACCTTTGATCATGAACTGCTATTAGTAAGAATTTTTTGAGCAGGCACCTCCCAAATATACTAGTATATGTATTTGTGTGTGTGCCCATGTATTTAGCTATATATTATTCAATATATGTATGTACCTCTGTACTAATATGTTCAGTACATTGTCATGTGTTCAAAAAAAGAAATGACATCAATAAAAAATAGGAAAAGAAAGTTTAATCTGTCCCCCTCACCCTGGGGTCCACCCACACCTCATATTGGCTGAGTCCCCACACTGGTGTGAGTGTTAGCCTTTGTCTCCTCATTCTGGGGTGGCCAAAGGGGGTGCAGGGGCCATGCAGGGAGGCTTGACTGAACCCAACATCTGAGAGGATGCCAGAAGCCGGGGCGGGGGTGGGGGGGGCACGCGGCGGTCAGGTGCTCTCCAGCTGGGCCTGCCAGGAACTGTCTAAAGTGACTGGGCAGAGGGGGTGTTGACAGAGACCAGCAAACCAACGTTTGCGATCTGTCAATCAAAGACAGGGGTCCACCTGGGTGCCAGCACAAGCGTCACAAACACTATGGGTCCCGGTGGGCTCTCTCAGGAGGGAGACCCCTGCCAATCTGGGATCCAGCTTTTGGCCAGGATCTGCCTTGATCTAAAAGTATGAGGAGCTGGACAAGGCAGCTGAGCCGGACGGGCTTTTGTGGAACCTGGCATCTTGTAAGCTGTGTCGGTTTCAGTTAAATGAGCATAAAAGAAATCTGTCAACCGGCCAGAGTGCCAGGCACCATGCTAGGACATCAAGGCTACCTTCCGTCCTCATGCAGACCGAGAGGCAGGCATTGCTCTCCCCTTGTAGTAGATGCTAGACTCCATGAGGAGTCTGCCCCAGCCCTCCCATGAGTGGGCAGCGAGGAACTCAGGACTGCCTGGCTCTGGAGGCCTGACACGTAGCCCTGGGAGCTGGCACCATCATTCCATTAGGTTTTCTCTCTCTTAGTTCCCCTATATGACCCTCCCTGATCTCAGCCCAATGGCCATGTGCTGCTTGGCATTCATAATGGACCCCCTCCCTGCAGGGTGGAGGTGGTGGGGCCCTGGCTTCTGACTGCAGCCCTTGGCAAAGGCTGGTGAGCCTGGGCCAGGAGGCAGAAGGGCAGGAAGGGAAGAGCCAGATGCCCCATGTCCATGCCAGCCCTCCCATGACTCCCCTCAGCCCCCGAGCCAGAGGTACCTGAGGAGCGTGGCCTGGCACCACCTAGGGTGCCCTGGGCCTCTGGGTATCCACCCTGGTGCAGGCTGCGGGCCAGGCTTCTGGAGCGCTGATCTCTCCCGCCTGTGCCTCCAGGCCCCGCTCCAGCACCCCGTGCTTCCTCCGGAGGGTCTCCACGTTGGCCAAGGGGTCCTGGCGGGAGCAGGGGGGCTGATACTGTGCATGGGGCTGCACCCCCTGTCCCAAGCTATGCTTTTCCACCTAGAGCCATCCTACCAAGCACAGCCTCACTCACCCCTGGGGCCCCTCGAGGCTGCACTTGGCTTTGGGACTGTGATTCTCAGCCAGGGAAGGTACTGAGGGATATGGTTTAAGAGTCAGAATTTCCAGGGCAGGTGGGGCTTTTATGTGGCAGGAACACCGCCCCTTCTTTGCACCCCCAATAAGGCTCCTCAGCACAGAATAGGCTAGCCCCCGATTGTTCTCTGAGGTTTCCCATGAGTCAGGCTCGCCTGCCACAGGGGTTGGGACAGTGGTCGGAAAAGCAAACCTCTAGGTGCAAGGAAGTGAGGAGGGCAGAGGTGAGAAGGGTGGTGGGAAGAAGGCAAGAAAGGGCCTGGGCCCCACGCACACCCTCTAAGCTCTCACAGCATTCCCGGTGGGGTGCTCCCAGGGGTGCCCGCACTGCTCACACAGATGGGCGAGTAACTGCCCAGTGATGGATGGGGTTGAGGGGAGACCCCTTGGCCTGGGGAGCTCAGGCAGCCCTGGCGGGTTTGACCCCTAACGCTGCTCTTGTAAACCCGCCCTCACTCCTGCTGGCACCTACCCCCAGACCCTCACTGGCTGGGCACGTTTCCTGGCTGCAGAGCCAACATTCCATCTGCTCCACCGACCTCAGGAAGAACTGCTGGGAAAGGGAAAGGCGAGAGGAAGCGAGTCGAGGGTCCGGTGACTGCAGGGGCATGAACCTGTTGGCAGTCCAATGGAGAAACCAGGGGCCTGGGCCCTGGTCCCACAGGATGAGTCCACAGCAGGCAAGACTTGTGGGCAAGCTGGGCGGCGAGTGGTGGGAAGAGGCCCTGGCATAGCAGCCTCTCTGGCTTTGGCTTTGACCAGGGGAGTGGGGTTAGTGCGGCCCCCAGTGGGTGGGGCTGGATGGAGGCTGCTTACCTGTAGCTCCAGAGCCTGCTGCAGGCCATGCAGTTCCTGGCTTAAGCCAGCCAGGGCCTGGCGGATGCCAGGGGGCACAGGTGCCCGGCTGCAAGCAGGCACTGCCCCGTGCTCTGGGGCAGGCGTATGCTGTCTGTTCGGGAGTCCAGCTCAGCCTGTCACAGGACTGGACTCAGATCCCAGAGGTGAGGCCACCAGGGCTGGAGGAGGCCCAGTGGGAAGGAGGAGGGGTGGGAGGCAGCTGGTGGGTGGGATGGAAGAGGAGAAAGGCAGAGGCAGGCGATGGGAAGAGGACCCGAGAAAGTTGGGATCACAGGAAGGGAGAGGGCAGAGAGGAGGTGAGATTCCAGGAAAGGCCCAGGGACTACCTGCTCACCTTTAGCTCCTGGAGCTCCTTGGCAGGCCTCTGCAGGGCTGCGGGGGGCGGGGCGGGGGAAGGTGGGAGGGAGGGGGCACTTCGAGCATCCGTCTCCGCCCGCAGCCCCCGGGCCCAGACCAGCAATTCCCGCAGTGCTGCCTGCAGTTTCTGAGCTTGGTGCGAGGCATCCAGCGACGCCCTCCTGTCCACAGGGTTCATCAGTTTGTCCTCTGAGCCCCTCTTTGCGTCCTGTGCCCACCAATGCCTTCTGTCCCAGAATCCCCTCAGTCAAAGACGGGCCCCCAGGGGCTGGGGATTAATGGGGTGATAACACCTTCAGTTATTTGAAGGATGAGAACTGGGGCCAAGAGAAGTATGGGGACCGAGAGAAGGTCAGAAAGAGCACTGGGGTTCACACCACTTCTGGGCCCTGCTCTGGAGCTGCCGCCAGCGGTCCACCGTCTCCTGCTGCTTGTGGCCGAGGCTGCCTGAGACTTCTCTGGCAGAGGCGGCCACCTCCCTCCCCAGGGGTTGTGGGGGAAGCAGACTTTATTCAGGGGAGTGCCGGCTCCAGAGGCCCCCATAGGAGTAACAGCTGAGTGGACCCAGCCGGCTCAGGTCCCGAAGCCCCCGGTCCTCCGCCTGCCTCCACGCCCAGCGCACACCTCCACCGGGGCCTGGATGAGGCCCATTTCCTGTGCCAGCTTCCCACGTTTCCACAGCAGCCTCTGCACGCTCTCCACGTCTGTCTGTCCCGCAGTCCAGGGCCTGACCGGGCAGCCTGGGGAGGAATGGGAGACGCGGGCTTGCCTTTCTCCAGCCCCTCCCTCACTGCAGGGGTCACTGCTGCAGGGTTTTTGTGTAGAAAGTAAGCATGCAGCATGATTCCCTTCCCAGAGGCTCCGGGGCTGGAGCCGGGCGCTGGCCCCTTCCTTTTGCTGAGGAGGAGGCTTCTGAGGAGAGACTTAGGGTGGGACTGCCATCTGTGAGGTGCTTCCACATACACGGTCTCATTGGACCCTCATTGCTTTGGGGGGAACTGAGCATGGACGGCCAGGCCTGGCGGGGTGGGAGCCACAGGAGAAGTGAGGATGGTCTGCTTCACATGGGGCCCCTCAGGCTCCTGCAGCTCCTCCACGCTGCCTCTGCCCGCGGCCGGCCATTCTGGGCGGTGGCTGACACAATCCTGGGGCTAATGCCCCCGGTTCTGAGCTTGCTCAGGGACAACAGAGAAAACACTGGGGTGGGGGGATCTGGCCTCTGGACTCACGGTGCTTCTGGGGGGAAAGGATCCAGGTGGGCTATCCTCAAAGACTGCAGTGGGGGCTTCTACAGTTCAGAGAGGATCCCAAGAGCCCCTGGTGGACCCTCCAAGTACCCTCGCTGAAGCGGAGAGGTGGGCGAGGGCAGGACCCGCGGGCAGCACTCACCCCTGAGCTGCATTTGCTCTTTGACCGCTTACCTTCTCCCTGATCCGCTCAGTGACGGCACCCAGCTCACAGGACGACGTGTGTATCTCCAGGGCATCTTCAAGCTGCCGCTGGTACCGGAGCAGGTTGCCATGGAAACTGTGCCACCTGGCAGAGAGGATGTGAGGCTGAGGCTGAGCTGGCCCTCCAGCCCCCTCTCCTGCCCACTGCTTCCTACCCTGGGACTGGCCTGTTGTTGAGGTGGTGTTGCCGCTGGCAGATGGCCTTGACTTGCTCGGGTCCCGGTTCGTGAGATGCAGTGACAAGCCATTGATGCTCCTGATGGGGGTGCAGGGTGAGTGCATTGGCACCACCCACTCTGAGCCCCTATCTGCACTGCAGATGGCACTCAGAGTGTCTGCTTGGGCCCGAGAGAGCATGAGAAGCAGCTTGTCGGGGGAGTGGAGGCAGCTGCTTCCTCTGCTGTGGCACCGTTGCCCCGCCCCATCCCACCCCAGGCGCAGCGAGCAGGACAAACTAGGAGCCTGCAGCCTCACACTCACCTCTGAGGCAGAAAGAAATGTGCTCCAAGTCAGGACCAGATGGGAGGGGGCGAGTGGTACGCACTAATTGACAGAAGCTTTTCAAGTTAAAATGCAGCTTGTTGGATAAGAAAAGCACCCCGCATGAGAGAAATGGACGTTTGGGGTGTGTGTAGGGGGAGGTGAGGAGATGCTGAGATGCTGAAGGACGGCTATTGATTATCCATGACACCCAGGCACATACACATGCTTTTATTTTACATTTTGAAGTAATTATAGATGTCTAGGAAATTGCAAAAGTAGTATAGAAAAGTCCCATTACCCTTCCCCCAGCTTCCCCTGACTGGTAACAACTTACATATCTACAACACAGAATGAATAACTGGACTACAGATTTCATCCAGAATTCACCCGTTTCTACATGCGCACATCTGTGTGTGTGTGTGTGTGTGGGGGGGGTAATGGTGCTATGTAGTTTTGTTACTCATGTAACCACCACCACACGTACATGCTCTCTTGCCTATGAGGTGGTAGGTGTTATCCCCATTTTAAAGATGGAGAAACTAAGGCTCAGCAGGAAGAGGGAGCCTGTCTCAGCACATACAGGTAGTAAGTGCGGAGCTGTCACTTGAGCCCACACCTGACTCCAGAGCCCAGTACTCTGAGCTGTATTTCCCAATGGGGGGATGTGTTGGCCGACCTCCCCGCTGCAGGACCCCTTCCCCGGCCCAGACTCCTTGAGCTCCCGGAGCTGTTTGAGGAGCTGCAGGCAGGGCTCACGGTTCTGCCCCAGGTCACCGATGCTACCATCACCTCCTGTGGAGGAGGAGGACCAGAGGGCGGCCCTGTGAGCACCAGCCCTAGTGCACCCAGTCCCCTGGCACCTCGCTGTCTGCCGGGGCTCCCACCTGTCAGGGAGCCAGGGGGCTGCAGGCCTGGGGCTCCCCGGTTCTCAGCCCCACGGCCTCACCTCCCACTCGCCCCTGCCCAGCGGGGCCTCACCAGGCCCTGCATCCAGTCCTCTCAATGGTCCGCTCTCTGCAGGAACTCCAGGAAGTTCTGTATGTCCTCCAGGTTCTGGCCCCGGAGGGCCACTGCCCTCATCAGTGTCCCCCTGCGCTCCCGCAGCCTCTGGGATGGCTTTGCGCCAGGAGAGCCTCACCCTCCTGGGAAGGAGGGCCACTGGAAGGCCCTGCCTGTCACCCTCCCCTCTCCCCGCCCCTTTCCTGTTGGCCATCCTGGGATTCAACTTTGGGGCAGGGGTGGGGCTGAGGGCCTGGCTGTTACCTTGGCGACTGACATTATGACCTCCTCATGGGCCTGGACCTCATCCTGGAAGGCCTGGTGTTTCCGAAGGTGCCTCAACTGATCTTTCAGGTCCCCAGGAGGGGGCAGCTCTTCCAATCGCTGAGCCTGCTCCTGGATCCAGTCCTCGGCCTGGTGGGGGTGGGAACATGAGCCCCATGATGCTGATATGGCCTCTGCCACAGAGACATCCCGCCGCCTCCCCTCAGCTGTGTCCCAAGGGCAGGATGGGAGAGAGCCTGGGAAGTGAGAACCAGTGGGGCTAGCCCAGGAAGACATGGCCCGGGCCCCACTGGCCCCCCACCACAGAAAGGTAGGCCTTCTGTGGGAGATGAGGCTCTGCCCCGCCTCTCTGCCCCGGCCCTGTGAGAGCTGAGGATGCAGCGGGGTTTGCACAAAGATGTCTTTGAATAAAATATTCTGGGCTCTAGCATGGCCTCTGGGAAGGCCACTGAACTCTCCAAAACTCAGTGTCCTCATTGCAGGGTGTGGGGAAGGCTGAATGCGCCCAGGACGGGGAGTGTCAACTGTAAACTAAAATGTGGCCCAAATGGAAGGCACTGGCTGGGGATGGCCCTCTGGGCCGCGGCCCGCGCGGAGCCAGCCATCAGTAGGGAAGCGTGCAGGGCCCGTCTCCAGGTCTCAGCCAGTTTCTTCACTCGAGCCCGATGCTCCAGTATGGTGTGGAGCAGGTCCTGTACCCTGGGGCCCCCGAGGTGTCTGCCAGCTCACACAGGGCTGCCTCCTGTGGGGCGGGGCACCACCTGCTGTTCTCCCAGCTGGTGAGGCTGGAGCAGGGGCTGGCTCACAGGGAAGCCCTGGCCTCTGGCCTGCATGGCCTGGGGCTGACCCAGCACTGGCTGATCCTCCCCGTGAGCCAGAACCCAGTGACCCCATAATATGGGGCCAAGTGGGCCCCCTGTCCCTGCAATGTGGCCCACCCCATCCAAGGCCCCCTTCTTTTTTTAAAAAAAAATATTTTTTTATTGATTTCAGAGAGGAAGGGAGAGGTAGAGAGAGAAACATCAATGATGAGAATGAATCATTGATCGGCTGCCTCCTGCATGCCCCCTACTAGAGATCGTGCCCACAACCCAGGCATATACCCTTGACTGGAATTGAACCTGGGACCCTTTATTCTGCAGGCCAACGCTCTATCCACTGAGCCAAGCCAGCTAGGGCTAAGGCCCCCTTCTTGAGCCACATGTTCAACTCTGCTCAGTCAGCCCCAACCATGTGCTCCTACCCCACAGGCCACCCCCCACATCAACATTGCCTCGTGTTACTCACCTGTGCCCCTCATTTAGGACCATCCGAAGTTCCCAGACTCCCCTCTTCCCCTACCAACTCTGACCAAACCCACAACACCCTGAGCCCAGTACCTTCTCATCCTGGGCAGTCAGCACCTTCTGGAAGGTCTCCTGCTTGCGGACCTACTGCTCCACCTCTTCCACCGAGCTCCCCAGGGCACCGGTTTCCAGGGAAACCTGGACCAGCCCATGGAAAAGAGGCTCAGGGTGGCTTCCAGCTGGCGAGGCAACAAGCAGCCTGGAAGTAGGGCCTCTCAGTGATGTCTAAGCAACATGGGTGGGATGGCCACAGCGCCTGCCACTGTGCTCAGAGGTCTGTCCTCAGCCAGGGCTCTTCGCTCCCGTGGCCCCTTCTCCACACAGCCCAGCCAGGCCGCCGGCCCCCTCATGCCCAGCATTCTGCCTCAGGGCTCCTCCTTGCCCCAACCTTCTTCTCATCAGGACATGCTTGTGGTCTTCTCTGAGGCTCTCTCCTCCTCTGGCCACCAGTGTGTGGCTGGCCAGCCAGCTCTGCAGCGCCTCGCTTCCCTCATGAACTCATGTAGCTTTAGGGTCCCATGCAGCTCCCAGTCTCTGTGGGAATAGCTTATGGTGCCCCAGAAGTTAGTCCCCCAGCCCCTTGAGGACAGCTAGCCCAGCCTGAGGGGTGCCCTGAAGGAGGTATTTATGGTCTCTGCTCAAGACTGTGGCTCTGGTGTCAGGGAGAAATAAACATAGGCCAGTGTAAGCAGGTGAGCATGTGGATGGAGGGAAGAGACGTGGAGATGGGGAAAAGCTGGGAGCTAGGGGCACAGGTTCCTCCCAGTAGGCACACTGAGTTGTTTATGGAAAGAGGTAGGCAACACACAGCACGGACTCATTTGACACATCTCTGTGGGCCTGGGGTCATGGGTTCCTTTCAGCTCAGGGTTGTGGCACGGAACAGCCAACCGTGGCTAAACCTCCTGTATCCATCCGGAGGGGGTACAGTGCCCCTCACCATGTGGCAGCTGACTCCTGCAGTGCCTGCAGCTGCTCCCAGAGCCTCTCCTACACCCCACCCAGCTGCTCAGGGGCCTCCACGTCTCTGAGGGTTTGGGCCCTCTGGTCAAGCTTCTCCATGGAGCTCCAATAAAGAGCTAGTTCCTGTTGCAGGGCCTGCCAGCATACAAGGACCCGTGCTAGGCTGATTGGGTGACTCATTTATCCACTTACCCACCCCCATTCATTCGCCCATTGATTGCACACCCACCCCTCTCCCTAGGCCCACTCATCCACCCACCCATCACCCACGCATCCATCACCCACCTACCCATCACTGATGGAGTTCTTACTGCTCCACAGAAGAGAAGACATGGTCTGTGCCCTCAGAGGGCTCACTATTTAGTAGGGAAGGGTGAATACTGGGTGATCTGGGCCAAGGAAGGGAAGGCACAGGAGGCCCTGTACTAGATCCCAACATCACAGTGTAAGGGTGCCTAGGCCACTGAAGCTCCACGAGGCACGGCTACAGGCATGTCCCTCAGGAATGGCTCGTGGAAAGTCCTCGGCCACAGGACAGAAACACTGACTATTAGGGCTACGCAGAAAGAAAATGACAAGAGGACTATTCGATGACAACAGGAACCAGGATTGCTTCAGTCCAGGCGCTGGGGCATGTGTGGTCCCAGGAGCCTGACCCCAGGAGGGAGGAGGGGGGTTCCAGGCCTCCCTCCCTGTAATCGGGATGCTTTGGGGAGAGGGAGGTTTCAGGAAGGGCATTTGGTTAACTTGGAGGATGATATTCCAAGAGTGAATGAAGAACCCCATGGAAGATGAGGAGAGAGCTAGAACAAGTGACCCCAAGAGAGGAGAACGGAGGAGGAGAGGAAGCAAGAAGAGAAGGCAGGGAAGTCCCAAGGCGATGGGTGTAGACTAGTGCACAGACTAAAGAGGGCAAGGGTCCTCAAAGGGGGTGCCTCTGAAGAAGGGCTGCACTAGGGATGAGCAGGGGCCCTGCAGGATTTGGGTGGGTGGTAGGGAAGGTGCTGGCTGTGCCTTCAGGAAGGAAGAGCAGGGTTCTATGCCTCCAAGAAGCAGGAAGTGAGCTTTGGGCATGCATCAGACCCTTTCCTCAGGGCCCGTCATCTCCCAAGCCCAGAATGTGTGGAGGATGCTCAGGACACGGTGCCTGCTGCTTCCCAATGAGCCTGATGGTGGCTGCCGCATCTCCGCCACAGTCCTGACTACTCACCAGCAGCCACTGCTCCTCCACCCTGTTCTCCAGCTCTGACGCATCCAGAAAAAACTGCCAAGAACAGTGTAACTGGCCTTGATCATCTGAGGCAGGACCCTCCATCATCCCGTGGGGACATTATGCCAGGCTCCCCAGCAGCCAGACAAAGAGGCGTCTGTGGCCATACAGGACCAGCCAGCGGCTGCCCCAGAGTCCTCACCACTGGTCCACCTCCCAGAGTCCCAGGTCCAGCAGGGCTCACTCAGAGCCTGCCTGACCTCTGCCCCTGCCCTTGTGCTCTCTGCATCGTATCTACTGGAGAGTAACAGCCTGCTGCAGACACTGGGCTTGTGCCTCACACGACTGCTCCAGCTCTGCTCCACAATGTGCTGAGCATGGGGGTGCCCTGAGGCCGCTAGGCTCCATCTGGAACCCAACACCTGTAGCACCTGTCCCTGGTGGGCTTTCACCTCCACCCGGAGATTCTGCCATGGAATAGCACCAGGGGTTGCTGCCTGCAGATTCCCTTAGCTATAGCGAGCTCAGAACAGAGCCATAGGTATGACTCCAGGCCCCATTTGTGGGAAAACTCCCAGGCAGAAAGTAGCTGGTGGAAGAGACTTGGAAATCAGGACACCCTGAAACAGAGGGCTTTTAAGGCCTGGGGATAGGATGTCATGGATCCTGGGAGAAGAAGGGGACGTTACCTCATGCCTATGGTGAAGGCTCTGGGTGTCATCTAAGCACTTGGCAGAACTGGTAGAGCTTGCACTGGGCATGTGCTCAGCTACCCATGTGAGCTCCGTGCTGGTCAGGTGGTAGAACGGGGACAGCCCCACCGAGGCCTGTAGCTGCAGGCGCAGGTGGCCAGATATTTCTGCGAGGACTTCAACCTGGTGGAGGCAGAAGAAATGAAAGAGGTTGGGACACGTGGGGATGCACCTTCAGTCCTTTTCTTGGCTCAGCCAGGGACCCGGGAGGAACAAGATAGGGTACGAATGGGGGCAGCCTCATCTAATGGGGGGGCACAGCTGGAGAGGGTCCAGGGCCCAACCTCCCACCCAGGTGACCCACCTGATTTCAGAGATTGTGGGGTGCTTGGGGTGCCTAGTTGGGGTCTCTGACCCTCCTACCCTGGGAATGACTCTACTCATGAAGGGGATCTGGACAACCTCAGGTCCTGGAGGTGCTGCCTGCTGGGCTCACAGGGTGGGACGCCCTCCTGTTCACACAGAGGGTGACACATGTGGGTGAAGATGGAGCAGGCAGGTGAGTACCTCTGCAGGGACTTTTGGGTCTCCTCCATGACGGGCTGGGAATGGACCACCTGACGGGCCTGGGAGGCGAGGGCAGCCAGCTGGCAGGCCAGTGCCTGGCTCTCGTGCTCCAGGCGGCGGTGCTGTTTCTGCAGGTCCGGCTGGAGCCCAGGTCCTGCCCCACATCGGCCCTCCGCAGGGCCCCCTCCAGCTGCTCCATCTTCTCTTTGGCGTCCTGGGGAGGGATGATGGTGTGTGTCCGGCTCTCCACAGGTAGGCTAGCAAATGGCCCTTTTGGGCTCTAAGACTGGTGCTTGTAGCACACCATGTTCACCAGGGACCTACTGTTCTGATGTCTCCATCCCCTCCAGCACTGCCCAACCTTCTCCATAACCTCACAGACACCCCTGCCCCTCTCGCTCTTCCTCCCTAGGGGACTCAAATGGTGTTAACACACACTGGGGGCCCAGGAGACAATTCTGTATTGGCCTGCCGGTGGGGAAAGCCAGGCTCAACTTGCCACAGGCCAGAGGCATCCAAAGGCTGCAGGATTTCCCAGGCCATTCCAGAGTCAGCCACACACCCAGACTCCTCCTCTCCCCACCCGTCCTGCCTGAGCCCAGCCCAGCGTGGCCTCAGTCTCCCTCCTGTGCCCTGCCCCTCAGACCTGTAGCAGCCCCAGGAGCTGGTCCTGCTGCCTGGCCCACCGCAGCTGCTCCCCATGCTCTGCCATCTTGCGGTTCAACTCTACTCGCCTGCTACTCAGGCCCCAAGGCCTGGCCTACACATCCCCTTGTGTACGGGGCCCACTGCTCAGTAGCTTTCTCCCAACCTGTGTGGACACAGGGCCTGTGATCAGCCACTGCAAGCTGGACCCAGGTGGCGGGGGTGGGGGGGGTGGGGGGTGTGTGGCTGGCAATGAGCTGCATTCTATAGGCTGCAAGTTCTCAAGCAGTTTACGTGGCCCCGAACCTGTGGGCAAGGTGCGAGAGCTTTCTTTGGATGCCCACTAGTAGTGCCAGGCGAGTGGGCATCCATCCAGCTAATAGTAGGAAGGTGGAGGAGGCAGGCCTTGGGCTGCTCCAGAAGGTTGAGGGGAAGGGACAATGGAAGCTCTCCAGCTGGTTTGGGTGCACAGAGCAGAGGAGCCCAGCTGAGTGAAGGAGGAAGCCGGGCAGTCCTCACTGTGGTAGCTGAGGCCGATGCCTCCTTCAGTGAGTGTGTTCCATGAAACATGCCACGCAGCTGGGCAGCGAATGTGGAGACAAGTGGGCCCTGCACCCTCTGCCAGGCCCACCTGCTGCAGGCCCTCCACATGCCCATGGGTGGCCGGCAGCTCGTGCTCAGCTCTTTCGTGCCACTTGGGTTTCTGCAGGATGTTGCCGGGCTCCTGGGAGGGTTTGTCCACCGCCATCCGCCCCTTCTCCTCCAACCACAGCATCAGTTCAGCCACATTCTGCTTCCATTCCTGCCTGAGAACTGGGAGAGCGGGTCTCACAGACAGAGGGTGAGGGCTGTGCCTGGACCTCTGTGATAGGGATCTAAGGAGCCTCTGTGGGAAGAGTAGGACCAGAGCTAATCCTGGGGTGCAAGAGAAGTGGGGCCTGGGGTTACTGCTCCCAAGTGGGGACAGGGAAACCGAATTTGGGAGGGAAATGTCTCAGGGAAAACAGTAAGAGGAGACCAGGGGATCCAGAAATCGGCCCCACGGCGCCCTCTGCCCAGCGAGGAGGAGAGCCATCCCTCTCCAAACGGGCTGCAGCCTCGGGAGGCCTGTGGCCTGGCCCAGCTCTGAGCCCCCGTGGGCGGAGGAACAAACACCTGGCAGCCAAGGTCTGCAGCTGGTGCCCAGGCCCCACGCAGGAGCCTAGAGTGTGGCCAGAGACCATGGGGCAGGGGAGGAACTGGATGAGGGAGGGTGAGGGGTTGAGACTTTGGGCCCAGATTTGCTCTGATCAGTGTGGCCTCAGCCTCAGTTTCCTCATCTGGAATCAGAGTCACAATGCCTGTCTCACAGGGGCGCCGTGAGGGTCAGTGACAAACGTGTGGGAAAGTGCTCTGCACACTGGAACGTGCTCTGCCTGCTGCACAGCTGCTAGTGCAGCCGTGGGCTCTTAGGGATTCCTCTAGGGGAGCCTCAGGCACCGGGCCCCTCACTTGGAGCTGGAGGGAAGCCAGCAGCCGCCTCCTCCTCTGGTCACTCTTCTCCTGAACCCCGGCCCACTGTGCCTGGACACTCAGCAGCTGCTCTCTGACCCTGCAGGGCAGGTGGAGGTGGGGGAAGGGATGGGGAGGGCTCCACATTGCCTGAGACCCACCCCAAAGATCAGCCCCCCACAGCCCAGGGTATCCCTCCCACCCTCCTTACTCCCCACCCACTCTCCCAGTCTCAGGGCAACAGTCTGTGTAGACAGGGGGGTGCCCATTCTCACTTGTGAGCAGCAGGGTGTTGGCTCTGCGCCAGCTTCTTGCCATGAGCCCCCAAAGCCTCTGCCCGAGGGACCAGGGCACCCAGGAGCCGCTCAAACTCCTGGTGCCGCTGCAGCAGGCTCTGGGCCTCTCCCACATCCTCCCGGAGCGCGTAGACCTGGGGTCATGCCTGGGAGCATGGGGGTCACACCCTCTCACCCAATGCCTACTCAGGGGCCTCCCACCCAGCCTGGCTTCTAAGTAGCCTCCAGTGATGGGGGAGCAGCACCAAGCTGCACACCCCTGGCTCCATACCCCAAGGCTGTCCAGCTGCAGGAATGGCCTCGTGGTTGGCACAGTTGGCAGAGAAACCATCCACTTCTCGGCCAAACCTCTGCAGTTCCAGCCTGCCCTGCAGCCGCTGCTGTCTCTGCTCCCAGGCGGCCTTCAGCCCCCGGCTTTGCTGGCCCAGGAGCGTCAGAGCACGGTCAGCTCTCGGGAGTCCGGGGAGTCTGAGGCTGCCATGGGCTGGCCCCGAGCCTCCAGCTGCTGCATCTTGGCCAGGACACAAGCAGAGGTTCCAAGCCTGTCCCTCCCTCATCAACCTTCCTCCCCTCTGGCCTCCATGGTCATTCACCTCAGATCTCTGGTGTGAAGGTAGCTGGAGCGGGTCTGAAGCTCGTCCAGTGGGACAACTGTGCCTGGCCCACCAGTGAGACTGTGTCAGAGCCCGAGCACAGCACTTAGGACTCAGCAATTCCCATGCTCCCTGCCGTGGCACACCAGCTGGGGCTGGCCACGTTGAGGGCCGACGCCCACTGGGGCAGCACAACACAAAGAAATTGCTCAAACCATACCCATGCCCGCCTGCAGAGCCACTGCAAGCTCACAAGGAGCCCAAAGCAATTAGAAAAGGCGCCCCTCTCAGCTGGGTGCAGCCCACAGGCATACCACTTGGGGCACACCACTTGGGAGCCCACAGCTTGGGAGCAGCTAACACCTTTGTGTGAACTGGGAAAAGGCTCCGTTTCTCCGAGCTGACACAGTCCTGAACTGGGTGGTAGAGTCTGGCGAGCCGAGGATGGGATGGATTCAGTGTCCGGTTGGCCACATGTCAGGTTCCCTCACACAGGCACAGCCTGCAGCCTGTACAGGGTAACCCTGGCTGCCCGACAGGCCCGAACCATCATCTCTGCAGGGGGAGAGGCATCACCACACTGAGGGGTGAGTGCGTAGTCCCATGGGGGTCCTGAACCATTTGCCTCTAGGGAACAGTGGGCTCTGTCACCCAGAGAACCTTCAGGCCGCTCACACTCTGCCCTGGGTCCCTCCCGAGTGTGCAAAATGCCTGACCAGTTCTGGTTACATCTTCCCTCCTTGAAAAACTGCCTCAAGCTCCGTGCTGGACACCAGCCTGGGCCAATCCCTGGTGACACTGCTCCTACCTCTCCCTGTCTGGCGGCCTGTCCCACAGGCCTTGGCCATCCAAAGCGTGCCCTGGCCGCCTTCTGTCTTGACCTCTCCTGCTGCACATGGATCTCCCCCAGCAGGTCTCGGTGCTCCACCAGCAGCCGCTGCGCTGAGGCCACATCCACAGCCTCCTCGTCGCTGCGCAGCTGAGCCCAGACACCCTCCGCCCACAGCAGCCATCAGCGGCCCTCCTGCAGGAAGCTCTGCCGGGCCTGGACCCGGGCCCGCTGGGCCACTTGCTGCTGTAGCTGCTCCAGTAGCCCCTGCAGCGTCTCCACCTGTTCTTGCAGGGCCTGGCTCTCTACAGGGCCTGACGCCTCGACTCTGCAAGACAGGCCCACCACCCAGTCAGCGCCTTGCCCTGGGCTGGGTAAGGTGGTGGAGACTCTGAACTCCCACCTCACCCTGCACTTAGGGGCAGCAAGCACGTGCGGCTCTCCCTTCCCCCATGAGCATTTACCCACGCTGCTCCCCCACTTTTGCCCCTGCCCTTCAGACAGCACATCCTGCCCATTCTCACCCACCCCACTTTCTGTCTCTTCCCATGTTCTATAACCCTTCTCAGGCCTTCCCTCCGTCCGTGCCAAACCCAGGCTGTACTTTATGGCCACCCTCTGCAGGTAGCGGGCGGTCCCTCCAGCGCTAGCATCTCCCGCTGGGCCAGTCGCAGGATGCGGTGGCTGTCCTCTGAGTGCCCTGGCTCCGGGGCTTCCAGCTGGAGTCTCGCATCCTGCAGCGGCACCTGTGTGGGGCCGCACTCCTGCAGAAAATCGCACACGTCCAAGGTGAGCGCCAGCTGCATTGCCTTCTCTTCCCTCAGGGCCTCCAGCTGCCCCACCTGGGCAGAGGGAGTAGGATGTCTCCATCACAGAGGCATCTCCCTGTCCGTCCTGGGGCCTTGGCCGGAGGGTCAGATGATAGGAGCTGCCAGCTGGCTGCTCCTCCCTGTCCCTCACCTCCCTGTCCCTCACATGCCCAGTCTTTCTTCCTGGCATCTTGGGAAGCAGGTGAACAGGCACTTGGGCCCGGGCACTGCATCCAGCCTGCCCCCATTAGCCGGCACGCCCTCCTTTCTCATCTCTGGCTCAGTTCCTCCTGCTGCTGCTGCTGGATTTTGGGGGAGTTTTCCAGGGTATCGCTGCTTCAGTTGCTCAGCAGAGGTGCTGACCTCAGCCCCGTGGCCCCTTCCCACAGGCCGGACAGTGAGGAAGTTCTAGGGAAAGGAGGACCCAGGCCTTGAGGGGGCTTGTTCTCTTCCCACACTCCCCTCAAGGCTGTGAATGACTCGGGCATGCTCTGTGACAGATATGTTCGAGCTGCATCCCTCTGGAAGAACAGGCATCTGCGTCCTGAAAGGGATAGGAGGATCCTTTGAAAATTCAAGAACAAGCATCCAAGTTGGAAAGGAAGAAGTAAAACTGTGACTATTTGCAGATGACATGATTTATAGAGAACCCTAAAGCTTCCACCAAAAAAGTGTTAGAACTAATCAATGAATTCAGTAAAGTTGTAGGATGAAAAATCAATACACATAAATCTGTTGCATTTCTATACACTAGTAACAAAAGAGAAATTAAAGAAAATAAGCCATTTACAATTGCATCCAAAAGAATAAAATACCTAGGAATAATTTTAAACAAAGAGGTGAAAGCTCTGTATGCTCAAAACTGTACGACATTGATGAAAGAAACTGAAGACACAAATAAATGAAAAGACAGTTTGTACTCATGGACTGGAGGGATTAGTGTTAAAATGTCCATACTACCCAAATCAGTCTACAGATGCAGTGCAATCCCTGATGGGTTCCAATGCTATTTTTTTTCCACAGAAATAGAAAAACAATCTTATAATTCGTATGAAAGCACAAAGACCCTAAATAATCAATGCAATCTTGACAAAGAACAAAGCTGGTGGCATCATGCTTCCTGATTTCAAATAAAGCATATTACAAAAATTTAGTAATCTAAACAGTATGGCATTGGGAATGGAACAAAATAGAGGGCTCAACAGTAAACCCACAACTGTGTGGTTAATTAATATGTGGCAAAGGAGGCAAGAACATACAATTGGGAAAGGATAATAAATGATGTTGGGAAAACTGACTAGTCACATGCAAAAAAGTGAAACTAACCCATTATCTTACACCAGTGGTCGGCAAACTCATTAGTCAACAGAGCCAAATATCAACAGTACAACGATTGAAATTTCTTTTGAGAGCCAAATTTTTTAAACGTAAACTTCTTTTAATGCCACTTCTTCAAAATAGACTCGCCCAGGCCGTGGTATTTTGTGGAAGAGCCACACTCAAGAGGCCAAAGAGCCGCATGTGGCTCGTGAGCCGCAGTTTGCCGACCACTGTCTTACACCATACAAAAAACTTAACTCAAAATGGATCAAAGATTTGAAGGTAAGACCTGACCCCATTAAACACCCAGAAAAAAAAAATAGGTGATAAGCTCCTTGACATTGGTCTTGGCAATGATTTTTTTGGATTTGACACCAAGAGCAAAGGTAACAAAAGGAAAAATAAACAAGTAGGACGACATCACACTAAAAAGCTTCTGCACAGCAAAGGAAACCATCAACAAAATAAAAAGGCAAACTACTGAATGGGAGAAAAATATTTACAAATCATATAGCTGACAAAGGCATATCCAGAATATATAAAGAACTCATACCATGCAATAGCAAAAACAGAACAAAACAAAGAAACAGCCCCCTCCCCAAAAATATGATTAAAAAACGGGCAGAGGATCTGAATAGATATTAAAAAAAAAAAGGTATGTGGATAGCCAACAGGTACATGAAAAGGTGTTCAATATCAGTAATCACCAGGGAAGTGCAATTCAAAACCACAATGAGATATCACCTCACACTTGTGAGAATGGCTGGAGAGGCTATGGAGAAAAGGGGTCTTTGCGCACTGTTGGTGGAGCCATTGTGGGAAACAGTATGAGGGTTCCTCAAAAAATTAAAAATAGAATTACCACATGATCCAGCAATTCCACCTCTGGGTATTTATCTGAAGAAAATGAAAACACTACCCGGAAAAGATACACGCACCCCCATGTTCACTGTAGCATTATTTACCATAGACAAGCTATGGAAACAACCCAGATGCCCATCGATGGATGGCTAGCTAAGAAGATGTGGTACATGTATACAATGGAATATTATCCAGCCACAAAGAAGAAGGAAATATTGCTATGTGGGACAACATGAATGGACCATGAGGGTGTTATGCTAAATGGAATAAGTCAGACATAGAAAGACAAGTATCATATGCTGTCACTTATATGTGGGATATGAAAACAGACAGACAAGCTCACAGACAGAGAACAGAGTGGTAGCTGCCAGAGGCAGTGGGTAGTGGTGGGCAAACTGGGTGAAGGCAGTCCAAAGGTACAAACTTCCTGTTCTAAACAAGTCATGGGGATGCAATATACAACATGGCAACTATAGTTATTACTGCATTTGAAAGTAGCTAAGAGAGTAAATCTTTAGTTCTCATCACAAGAAAAAAAATTAACTGTGTATGGTGGCAGATGATGACTAAACTTATGGTGGTGACCATCTCATTTCATAATAATGAATAAAACGATTGTTGTGCACCTGAAACTAACATATGCTGTGTGTGAATTACACCTCACTAAAAGAAGCCCCTGCGCAGCAAAGGAAGCCCCTGCACAGCTCCTCCTCCCAAACAGGACTACATTAACACGGAGAACGGAGGCTCGGGGATGAGGGACGAGGAGGCAGGAACATGGTGAGGAGGGAGGACAGGGATGAGGAGAGGCAGCAGGGCCAAGCAGCTAAAATGCCCCCTTGGCTCCAAGGGGGCTGTACCTCCAATTTGAGCCACATGGCCTCCAAGTTGTCAGCCTGGGGCTGCAGCATTCGGGGCAGCGCTGTCTGGTTGTCCAGCCTGGACCGGAGCTCCTCACACGAGCCGTGGAAACCAAACAGAGCCACTGCCCGCTCCAGCCGGGCCCTGTGGTGCTGAGGAGAGGCAGACGGAGAGGCTGGGGTGAGGTCAATGCCCTCACTGGGCATTAGAGCAGGCCCCACCCCCACCCCCCAGCAGAGCCCAGGCCAGCACCCAACAGGATTTCTGCCGCACTGTTGGGCTGTGTGCTGTCAGAGGTTCAGGGGAGGGAGCCGGCATCAGCTCACTGGGTACAGGGCCCTGGCAGAGTGGGCTCTTTTGATCCTGTGGTTCTCAACCCCTTCAGCTCTTAGGTCCAGTCCACGCTTCTTCCATGGGACCTGGCCGGACCCGCCTCCTCTCCCGGCTCTGCTCTGTGCTCCAGGCACCTTGCCCTCACTCCTCATGGGCCTTCCTCCTCCTGGCACAAGTCCCGCCCAGAACGCGTCTCCCTGCCATCTCCCCGGCCTCCCTCTAGCTTTCCCTGCTCTCAGCCTTGCATTCAAGTCTCAGCCTGAAAGTCCTTCCCTCTGAGACGCCTTCCCCGACTCCTCAGCCCGACCTGGGCTCCCATGACACCCACACATCCATCTAATGGGCCGTTTCACACCTTCTCTGCCAAGTTGTCCCCTCCTGGACGGCAGGAAGCACGCCCAGTACTGCTCTGTCCCTGGCTCGCGGCTCAGGGTCCAGGACAGAGTAGGTGCTTCACGGACAGTTTTTGAACAAGGAGCATTGCCTCTGCCAGGGCCCGCAGGTCCTCATAGTCCTGGCTCAAGCGGTCCTGTGTCTGGAGTATGGTGTTGGGGTCAAAGTCAGGGTCAGGCTCAGCCGTGAGGTCCATCTTCTGGGCGGCCCAGGGGTCAGAGTGGCAGGACCCCACACTCCAGGCCCCTGGGTTCCTTGGCCCTTCCTTTGGAGAGCTTGGGGCCGACAGGACCAAGGGCAGTGTGTCCAGAGGTGCTCCCCCAAGCAGCAGAAGGCTTGGCGGGGGGGGGGGGGGCAGCTATGTACCTGGGATTCCTGCTCCATAATGTGGCTGATGGGCACCCCGTCCTCCAGCTCGCAGGTGTTGGGGCCTGCCTGGCGCACTGGCTGCAGGGCCACTCCCGGGAGCAGGGGGAGTGAGCCCCTGGGGAAGCACAGGCTCTGAGGGTTGCTGGCCCTCCCCATGGGGGTGGATGCACATCTGGTCTCGGTCCCTCTGCACCTCCAGCCCTGGCAAGGGTCAGGCGGAGCAGCAGGAGCCAGGCTGGCTGCTCAGGGTTGGGCTGAAGGGACTGAAGACATGGAATAGCAGAGAAAGACTGGGAAGGGGGAGAAACAGAAGTAGGAAGCCAGAGAGGAAGACTCAGAATTTCGGGCAGCTCCATGCATATCTTTCTGTGGAGCCCCAAAGAGCCTCCCCTTCAGTTCCTCCCGTCAGCAGTCGGATTCCCCAAAGGCTCCCACATGGGGCTTTGGCCTTGTACCTCTGCAGATCAAGTGCGTCTGGACCGTGGGACACGGGTGCTGGCTGCCGGGCAGTGCTAAGCGTCGAGTCCCCTTCTGGGGTCTCCCAGTCGCGTTGCCATCAACCCTGCTCCAGCCTTCTGGGGGCTCCCTCTGCATGGAGGAGGGAAGGCTCTGCTTGGCTTCCAAAATGACTCCCAGTCCCCAGAAGAGGAGGTACATCTGCACCCCCAGGGACCAGACCTACCTCCCCCCTATTGATGCCAGGGTTGGCTGGGCAATAGACACAAATGATAGGGCACCACCCATTCATTCATTCAAACAATTAACTCAAACTGGAGAAGCAGGGCACGTGGGACACGAAGGCAACACCCAAGACAGTATGTGCTTGTATAATGCAGGTGCTAGGAGTGAGGCGTCATCCACACACAGTGAGTGTGAGTGTGAGTGTGAGTGTGAGTGTGAGTGTGTGTGTGTGTGTGTGTGTATGTGTGTGTGTGTGGCACGGGGCTGGGTGTGTGTGTGTGTGTGTGTGTGTGTGGCAGGGGGCTGGGTGTGTGTGTGTGTGTGTGGCAAGGGGCTGGGTGTGTGTGTGTGGCAGGGGGCTGGGTGTGTGTGTGTGTGTGTGTGTGTGTGTGTGTGGCAGGGGGCTGTGTGTGTGTGTGTGTGTGTGTGGCAGGGGGCTGGGTGTGTGTGTGTGTGTGTGTGTGTGTGTGTGGCAGGGGGCTGTGTGTGTGTGTGTGTGTGTGTGTGTGTGTGTGGCAGGGGGCTGGGTGTGTGGGGGGGGGCAGGGGGCTGGGTGTGTGTGTGTGTGGCAGGGGGCTGTGTGTGTGTGTGGCAGGGGGCTGGGTGTGTGTGTGTGTGGCAGGGGGCTGGGTGTGTGGGGGGGGCAGGGGGCTGTGTGTGTGTGTGTGTGTGTGTGTGTGTGTGTGTGGCAGGGGGCTGGGTGTGTGTGTTAAAACCAGCCCTGGGCGGGGTTGGGAGGCCTCTCCTGCAGGGATGGCTGCCTGTCCTCGGGCACTAATTTGGCCTTTCTGGGCCTTGATAACGTCATTTGTAAAGCGAGGGGGTTGGACCAGACAACTGCTAAAATACCGTGGTCTATTTTTAAAAATTACGTGGGCTACGGAATAAGTGATAGGGCACCACCCATTCATTCACTCAAACCACAGATCTTCAGACCTTGTAGTCAGGTGCCACCCAAATGACCAGTGCAGGCTGGACCCGAACTCCATCAGCTACTGACGTCTCGGCCAGGCCGCCCCCGAGATAGGAGAGCCTGAGCTGCAGCTCAGAGGTTGCATGGGACATGGCTGGGCAGCGAGAGGAGGTCCGGCACCTGGAGTCTCCCTCAGAATTAGGGCAGAGGGAGGGGCCAAACACAAGTGCAGGGGCTGAGAGCTGGAGATCTCCACGTCTTGAGCTACTCATGCAGCTTTTTGAAAGAGGACGGCAAACCCTGAGGGGACTGGGCCCATCTGCACGTGTATTTTAAAAACTGGGGCTCGAAGAACTGAGGGAGGACTTTCAGAAAGCGGTCTGGTGTAGTGGTTAGGCCACCAAACCTTCAAGGACCAAGGCAGGAGAGAGCAGGACAGGGCTTGAGGACGAAGGGCTTGAAGGTCATTCCTGGAGGGACCTGACTATTGCCCGCACACTGCGGGGTACAGTGAGCAGAGCCAGCAATAGCAGGATGATCCCCACAGGTGTGGGCAGACAGGATCCCACCAACTCAGGGCTGGGGCCGCCGGGGAGAGGCGCCCCGTGAGTGATGCCCCGCTGCAGCTGCCCTCGCCTGCCAGGCCAGCTGCTGCAGCTCAGCCCCGAAGGTGCGCACGGCTCGTTCCAGCCGCAGGTGGCGCAGCAGCAGGGTTTGGGCGCTGGCCGGGTCTAGCCACAGATGTGGTCTCCAGTGCGGACCTTCCCTCCCGAAGCCACGAGGCTGCGTCCGCGGCATTAGCGAAGTCCTGCAGAGGAGAAGAGGGTGGACTGGTCAACCCTGGGCACCCCACCTGGATACCCGCAGCCCTCGATCCTGCTACCTGCCTGTTGGATGAGCAGGGCTGCCTGCCACTGCGCGCCCCGCCGTGCCATTAGGGCCCGGAGCTGCTGCCATGCGGCCTGCACCGTCTCAGCCTGCTCCTGGGGATCTGGCCATGTTAGGGGCCAGCAGGCGCCCAGGTCCTGTCCCCTCCGCTGGAGATCAGCGCACACAGCCTGGTGATGGCGGAGCTCTGCTTCCAGGAGCTGGTGGAAGTAGAACAGGATGCTGGGTGAGGGTGAGGGAGGTGGCAGGGCGGTGGGACAAGCAGGACACGGGGTAGCAGGCACCTTGTGCTTCTGCAGAGAGGTTGCGATCTGTCCAAGATCCTGGCCCAGGGCCACGTCCTCCACCAGCCGTCCGCGCTCCACCCACCATGCTTCCTCCTCCTCAGTTGTGCAGGAACGCTGCCCTCTGCAGGGTCTGCTCCAGCAAGGTCCACCCGAGGGATGGCAAGTTTTGCTGCGGGGCCGGGGGTGTAGTGAGGAGGGGGTTCCCCACTAGGCTCAAACACTGGCCCTTAGGGAGACAGGAGTTTTGTTTTCTCTGGAGGACTCAAAGGGGAGACAGAGGCCTTGGGGGTGAGGGTCAGTATAGAGGAAGTTGCCAGGCCAGCAATGTGTTCACCTGGGGAGGAGGTAATGGGGTACAGGGAAGCTCTGGAGAAGGTGGAGGAGTTGGGGCGAGCTCTTCCCGGGCTCTGACAAGAGACACCAGGCTTTGGAGGAGCCGAGTCAGCTCCTGGGCTTGGACCTGTAGCACCTGCACACTAGTGCCTGGGAGGAGTTCAGCTCTGTGGTCTGGTGGGCCAGATGGCTCACAGGGGCTCCATGGGCAGAGACCTGGGCCTCCAGCAGGTCATGCCTCTGCAGCAGTTCCACTGCCTCTGCCAGCTGGTGCCCACAGGCTGTGGAGCTGGCCAGCTCCTGGCGAGGGATGAGTGGCCATTGCAGTCCCAGAGGGCTGGGTCCCCATGAGTACCAGAGCTGGCACACCTGCTGTGTTCCCCAGGCGTCAGCTGGTCCAGGGCCCACCTGTAGCTCCTTGAGCTGGCTGGAGGCCGTCTCCACCTCCTGCAGCAGGCTCAGCACAGCCTGTATGCCCGACAGCCACTTCCTCTGCCCTTGGAGACGCTGCAGGAGCCGCTCCCAGCGCCGACTGATCTCCAGCTGCCTGAGGCCATGAGAATAAGGGTGGCCTCCACAGGGCCGGGGCAGGGAGCTGCCTGGAGGTGCACAGCTGCTTGGGGCTGGGCTGCCCTGCAAGAGCCTGAGCTCCACGGCTGAGGGCTGTGAGCATCCTGCCTGGTCTTAGAGACAGGCAGAGAAACCAGGAGGGCCTGGGAGGCCAGGCCTGCATTCCTCCCCCCCTCAAGCCTTCTTTCCAGTCTCCACTCAGGTGATAGCAACTCCATCCTTCCAGATCCCGGGCTAAAACTTAGAAACTTACTTTCTCACACCCCACATCTGATCTGTCTTCAAGTCCTCTTGGATTGAAAATATATCCGGAATTCCACCACAGCTCACTGCCTACACTGCGTCTTGGACTGGATTATTTCAATGGGTTCCTAACTGCTCTCTCTGCTCTGCCTTTGCCCTTTCTGTCTGTCCCAGCATCCAGAGTGATCACTGTAAACAAAAGACTGTGTCCCACCTCTGCTCAGGCCCTCCCATAATCTCCCCTCTTTCTCAGAGGAAAAACTAAGTCCTCACTGTGCCCTACGGAGCCCAGCACGATCTCTGCCCCCCTCCCCCCTCCATCCCTCACCCCGGTGTCTCCCTGACCTCAACTCCCACTTGTTCACTTTGGCCAACACGGGCCTCCATGCTGTTCTGCAAACATACCAGGCATGCGCCCACCTTGGACATGGCACCATTTTTTCTGTCTAGGGGTCTGTCCCCTCGTATGGCTGCCCCTCACTTCTCTCTGGTCTTTGCTCAAAAGTGAACCTCCTCTGGCCACCCCATCTACCTCCCCCCACCCTTGGCACCTCACATTTCCTCTCCTGCTTTGTCATTATTTTTATCACCATCTCACATACTACACATTTCTCGTTTGCTTGTTTGCCTTAGTGCTGTTAGCTCCCCGAAGGGAGGGACATTCTGTGTGCCCCTTTCACTGCTAAACCTCCAGCACCTAGAACAGTGCTTGAAGGAGCAGACACTCAATAAGTGCTTGTTTAGTGAACGAATTAGCATGAAGCTACCTAGAGAGGACAGTGCTTTCCCAAAAGGGATGAATTATAAGTAGTGAATTTCAGGCACCAGGGGGAGCTAAATCTTTTTAAAGGGAACCCTGAATCCATAAATCACTCCTCTGTGGCTGGGAATGGATATGTGTGATAGAGGCGTAGTAGGAAGGCCTTCGCCTGTTCTGAGGATGGCTTATGTGCCTGGGGCTCACCTGCAGGCCACATCTGCCCAGCTGTGGTACTGCTCCTGCTGGAGGAGGTCTGCGGTCTCAGCCAATGCCTGGAAGCGCCCTTCCTGGGGCAGGATGCCGGCCTCCAGCATGCCCAGCCTCTGAGCCGCCACCTCCATGGTGGCCAAGCTGGCGCGGGGCTGCAGCCTGGTCCAGCACCCGGTCTGTGTCTGTCAGGAAGCTTTCCCAGAGGGCTGCCTGGTGCTGGAAGCGCCGGGCCAGGGTTTCTAGGCACCCTAGCTGCAGGAGTCTCTGCTGCAGGGCCTGGCCCGGCGCTGGGACAACTCCACAGGGCGCAGGCCCTCGCGAGGCAGTAAGAGCCTGCGGTTCTGGGCTGGAGTGCTGTCTGCAGCCAGAAGAGCAGGGCCTCGCGGCCCCTCGCTGCTGCAGCCGTGGCGGCTTCTCCTGGGAGCGGAAGGAGGCAAAGGCCACGAGCAGCGGGTGCATGGCAGGCAGGGAGCCTGGGGAAGCCCGTGTCTCCAGCTGCACCTGCTCCTCTGCAATCCAGCACAGCAGGTCGGCCGCCAGCTGCTGGTACTGGGCCTACAGCGCCTCTGTCTGCTGGAGCTGGAGCAGGATCTGCGAAGGCAGGGGAAGGGGCAGAACGACCCTTGGAGGCAGGCTCTGGAGGGGAGGTACCCCCATTTTGGACATCAGGTGCCAGCAGGGTTGCCCAGGTGGGTGGTAGCTCCTTCCCTCAGCTGCAGGTGCACTGAAATGGGGTCGTCCCAACATCCTGAGAAGCAGGTCGGCTCAGCCCGCATTGCACTCTCAGACCTGGGAGGCCCCTGTCCTGCCTTCTTCCATCTTATTTTACCCCATTGGGCCTCACCTCTGGGGGTGCTATCCTTTTTCTGAGCCTTTGTTCCTTTCCCTGAGGCCCCCCACACCCCTAAAGCAGCTTGGCGCCCTTGGCCTGAATCATCTCCCCCACACCCGACTGAGACGCCAGCCCTGAGAACAGCCGCCCCAGGCCTCAGCCCCTGCCTTCGTGCCCAGAGAGTGAGAGAGCCCCCACAGGTATGGCCTCAGCCCAGCTGCCTCCTGCAGCTGCTTCTGTGCTCGTCCTTGCAGCGTCCAGCTCTCTGAGCCTTTAATTCCCATCAGGAGTTGAGCAGCCTCAGAGCAGAGGGGGAGGGGAGGAGGAGGGACAGGAGGGACAGCGCTCCCTGGGCTTTCCCTGTGTGCCAGGCACCCTGTGGGCACTTTGCCACGCTCCCCTGAGCCCTCACAGCAGCCTTCTATCACCCAGGCATTTCACTCCATTTGCAGATGGAGCACAGTCAAGTCAGGTGACGTGGCTAAGGCCACACGACTAGGAAGTGGCAGAGGCAGGCTTCAGACCCAGGCGTGCCTGCCTCTGGAGCCCTGGCTCGCCCTCACCTCTCCTCGATGCCACCTTCCCTTTGTCACCAACCTTAGCGAGTCTCCTCGGGGCAGTCTGCCCCCGGTGCAGGCGGGAGAAGTGGTGGTAGCAGAGGGAGACGTAGGTCATGAGGGCCACCACGCCCTCAGGGTCCAGCAGCCGAGCAATGCCCAGCCCCTGCTCAGCCACACGGAAAGCAAGGTCGAGGCTGTGCAGTGGGCGGTCAGGACGCAGGGAGCAGTAGTCAAGCAGGTCTGGCCTGGACAGAGAGCAGGACAGGGCTCCTCACCAGAGCCATCTACTGTGTGGGTTCACGTGGACTTGTTAAAGAGGCAAACAAGCTCCTATTGGTCGTTCACACCTGACTGCATTCGTTTTCCCCTGATGATCACCTGAGAGCCTGGCTGAAGGACTAGCTCTGATGGGAGTGGAGGGGTTGTGGGGGGAGGGGGTGGGGTGGTGGTGTAATTGGTTCAGGGGCCCTGCTCCTGGGGAGGGGCAGAAAGGACTGGATGCTGGGAGGACTGAGAATAGAACCAGGGACACAAAGTGGAGACAGAAAGGGGTCAAAGGCAACCCTGGCAGGTCCATGGGATTTCCTTGGAAAGAGGGGAGAGGTGATTACAGATCAGGGCCCTCTCCTCTGTGCCCAGGTGGCAGTCGCCAGAGGGACGTGGGAGAATGGGCAGGGTGAGGACCTGAGCCCGGAGCAGCTGGCTCAGTGGGTGGGGGCCTCCAGGAAGAAGGCTGAGGCCTGTCTCAGGCCAGGCCAGGGCTGGGAGGGTGCCGGGTCCTTCCTCATGCACACCTGTGGGCGTGGATGAGGGCTGAAGCCGAGCCTGTCACTCCAGCTACGGGAGAAGTCGGAGATGTTGGCGTGAGCGTAGCAGGCTGCCTTCCGCTGGCACCAGACCAGCAGAGCTTCCTTGGCAGACAGCACTGGCTCCAAGCTCCTCCTGCAGGCACAGGGCGGCGGGTCAGCAAGCAGGGACAGGTGGGGAGGCAGCAGAGCCGGTAGCTGCGGGGAGGCAGGCTGGGTGGGGCTGAGGTGCTGCTTTCCCCTTCCCCACGAGGGCGGGCTGTGCCCTCTGGTTGTCTGACAGCTGTCACCTCCAAGCAGCTGGCTTTGAGTTGCAACTGGTGACAACAAGAGCAGTAGCTCGCGTTCCTCAGCCCTTCTAATGGGCCGGGCATGGTGCTAACCACCTACGCCACGTGGAAGCAGGCGGCTCCCGCTCACTGTGGGCTTTCTGCCAGCCAGGCCTCGGGCCCACACACACAGCACTCCACACCTCACGGCCAGATGAGGTAGGACACCAGTGTTTACCTTCTAAGGATGACACAGTGAGGTGCAGTAAGAGACTGGGAGGCTGCCGGGGGTCTGCCCGCGGATGGGGAGGGGCTCACTGACCCAGGAACATTGACAGGGAGCCTCCCACCTCGGTGCCTCCGGCAGCTCCTGGGGGCAGGTGGGCACTCTTTCAGGCTGGAAAGGACCATCTACATCTGGTTTCAATCTCCTCCCACCCCTGCATGTTCCTCTTGTTGATAATCTCCTTTCTGTTGCCACTCACTAGTGGATGATGTGTCCCAGACCAGGTCTGAAGCCCATGAGTCTAGCTCTCACTTCACATTCCGTGGTTGAAGAGTGACTATTAACTGTGTGGATACCCAGGATCTGCCGTGGGGATAACAGTTGGGTGCAATTGCTCTGTGTCTGGGCCTGAGGTGCCAGAGGGAAGCCAGGGTGGGGCTGTGTAACTGGGCACCCAGGGCTGAGACATATCCCGTCCCGGGAGAAGTGGGAAATCTGGAAACACAGGATGATGACCCAGATGTGTCCCAGGATGAGCGTCTGGTCTCCGTCCACGATGCTCTCTGGCCCGATGAGGGGCACTGGCACCTGTGGGCACAGCTGGCTGGGCTCAGCGTGAAGCCGGTGCACCTGAGAACACACAGGGCCAACACTGGTCCAGGGAGCTGGCCACCCCCTGGAGGGTCCTGGGATCTGTCCTGCCCCACAGGGAGAAGCAGGCAGGTACAAGGCCAGGCAAGCAAAGGCTTTCCAACTGGTTGAGGCGTTGGCCCCCAGCCCACCTGGGTGAAGCCACTGGAGTGGAAATGCTCTCCGTATGAGGGCTGTAGGTAAACCTGGGTCAGCATCATTGGTTCAGCTACGGGGGTTGGAGATGTGGGTTCATAAGCGTTAATGTATGAGCCAATAGACAATAGCTGTCTGCCTCCACCTTCTGGGGCACCTCAGGGTCTCCAGGGGGGACCCATCAGTGTCCCAGCTCCTGTTAGAAATGCAGATTCCCGCCCTGGCTGGTTTGGCTCAGTGGATAGAGCGTCGGCTTACAGACTAAAGGGTCCCAGGTTCGATTCTGGCCAAGGGCACATGCCTGGGTTGTGGGCTCAATCCCCGGTGGGGAGTGCACAGGAGGCAGCCGATCAATGATTCTCTCTCATCATTGATGTTTCTATCTCTCTCTTTCCCCCTTTCCCTTCCTTTCTGAAATCAATAAAGAAATATATTAAAAATAAAAAAGAAATGCAGATTCCCAAACTCCCCCAGTCACACGCTCGTGGGCCAGGACCCAGGGGTTTGCATTTGGACAAACACCTCAAGTGCTTCTCATTAAAGCTGGGAACTGGCTGCCCTAGATCTTTCCACTTGGACGGGGAGGAGGAGTGAATCCGGGAGAAAGGAACAAATAAACATCAAAGCCACGTATGACCTGGATCCTTTCACCCTCTGGCCCCGCCCCCCTCTCCTGGGTCACATGGCAAGGCCCAGGGGGTCCCCGAGAGTGTAAGCACAGGCCTCGGGGCCTCTGGCCTGGCTGTCCTCGCTGCCTGAAAATATTATTCCCCCAGGTTGCCCCATGGCTACCTCCTCTTCCTTTGCTCAAATGCCACTTTCCCTGCGAGGCCCACCTTGGCCACTTAATTTAAAGTCAAAGCCTGAGGACTATTCCTCCTGCCCAAACACACAGGCTGACCCCTTCACTCTGCGTGGGCGGGGATCTTGGCTTTGTTCCCTGATGCTCTCTCAGCGGGAATACTGTGCCAGGAAGGGCTCCGCTTCCTGGCCCTCTGTATCCAGCTGCTCCTTCGGGATTCAGGCTCCAGAGCATCCGCTATGCCCTGTGGCCAGCCCAGGAGAGATGGTCTAGGAGTCCAGCCTGTCCCTGCTGCCCACCCAGCACCCACCCAGAAGCCCTCTCCCCGGTGCCCGGTTGCTGTTCTCCAGGAAGTGCGCGCGCATCCGGCCCCAGGTGGGGCGTGGCAGGGCCTCACCCGGGATGAGCTCCAGCAGCTGCAGTAGGTGGGTGCCGTCGGCCAGCTCTGTGTCCAGGTTCTGGATCTTGAGGCCCACCTGGGAGGGAATGGGGGAGGGCACAGGGTCAGCCCAGCCTCACCAGTCTGCCTCCCAGGACCTGCGAGGTGCAGCCCAGAGCAGCTGCCTCGAGGAGGGAGCATTGGCCTCAGTTGTGCTGTGGGGTCCAGAGAAGTCTCAGCCAGATGACCTCCTCGCCAGCCCCCAGGGTCCACTGGTGGGAGAGGTGGGCGGGGGAGGGGGAAGGCAGAGGTGGGCTGCGGGCACCAGGCTCTCACCCGGCCGTGCTGGAAGATGTTGTTGATCCAGTTGGTGAATGTCTTCTGCATCCGCTTGTGCTGTGCCTGCAGCTGGCGAGTGTGGCCCATGTCGTACGCGGAGTGCCTGGTGGACCTGGGCTGGGAGAGCTAGCTCAGGGCCCTGGGGCAGCCATCCTGCTTCAGGTGTCCTGGAGCCCCAGGGAGCTGCTGGGGAGTGTGGCCCATGTCGTACGCGGAGTGCCTGGTGGACCTGGGCTGGGAGAGCTAGCTCAGGGCCCTGGGGCAGCCATCCTGCTTCAGGTGTCCTGGAGCCCCAGGGAGCTGCTGGGGAGTGTGGGGCTGATGAGCCATCAGGCCTGGAGCCCTTTGCGTTAAGGGGCCAGTGGGCAGACACTTCCCTGCTGGAGACGTTGGGGGAATGGGGGCTGGGGGAGGCGTGTGGATATGATGGCTCCTTCGTGGGATGGGGTGCCTCTGCCAGGGGTAAGGAGACCCTCCCTGCCAGGCTGCCCACTGGGTAGGGGCTGCAGCCTGGAGCCTAGCCAGGGGAGGTTGGGGTGCTCCTGGCTGGGGCCCTGCACTTGAATGGCCCAGGGCCCTCTTTTGCCCACCGCACTTTCCAGATTATTCTTAGAGCTCTGATGCCAGAGGTCTCCCCTGGGCCACGGCGATAGGCTGCTGCTCCTTGGGATAAATGGGTGGTGGGAGGGAAACAGAAAACCGCTCACCTTGGCGATGGCTGGGCCTGGGGAGGAGAAGGGCTGGACTGATGGGCATGGAAGACGGAGGAAACTGTGGGGCAGGAGCGAGCCGTCAGGAGAGGCGGAGGCTGGAGCTGGGCTGCATCATGGCCTCCTCTTGAGCCAGCAGGACAGTGGGAACTCACATAGCCGGCATTATCCTCCCACCTGCCACGGGGCGTGGCCCAGGCTGGAGCGGGAGGCTCAAGAATGCTCCAGGCCATTGGTCCAGATCCCCTTCTTCATCATGTCCCCAATGTCAGGTGGGGGCCCTGGCTCCCAAGACACAGAGGCCCATGGGCTGTCCTTCAGTCGCTGGGGTTGGGCACCCCATGGAGGAGCTGCAGTCGAGGGAAAGGAACTAGGGCAGAACCCCTGTCAGCAGCGTTTGCATCCACTTCCCAGTCAGGGACTGCCTTTCTGACACACAGGGCCTCTCTGGGAGCACCCACAGGGCCTCTCTGGGAGCACCCACAGTGCAGGGGTGGGAGGGAACACGCTGGGCCAGAGCCCCCTCCCTGCCCCTCCTGGGGAATTGTCCGACTCGGGGCTCGGCTTTCCAGCCCAGACAGAAAGGCATCCAAGGGAGACAGAAAGTGCTCCCTCACCCCCGGGGCTGCTTTCTGAAAGGGACTCCCCCTGGGAAGGGTAACCTGGACCCGAAAAGGCCATGGAGACCACAGAGGCTCCTTCAAAGCCATTGTTCCCTGTTTGGGCTCCAGGACGGGGCCCCAGTGCCTATGGGCCCCGGAATTGGCTGGGCGGGGCTCTGAGGACCGCGTGCTCGAGGGAGCGTGAGTTCTAGTTCCGGCGGCTCTCAGAACAGTCTGGCTGAACTTGGGAGCAGCCTCTGAGCCGGGGTATGTCTGTGGTCGCCCGCCTGGCAGCCCTGGGAGACTCGGGGAGACACAACACTCCCCAGGGAGGTGTCCCTGACAGGCAAGGCCAGCGAGGGGAGCAGCGGCCACTGCCTGAGCCTGAGGGCCAGGGAGGGCGACTCACACCTGAACCCGGGCTGTGGCTCTTGGGGAGGGGCCACTCCCCTGCATCTGAGAGGAACTCCCTCCCTGTGGTCCTCTCCCTGTGAGGTCCTCGCTCCCAGCCCAGATCCACCAGCGGCTGCGGCTGCGTGCCCCCCAGTGCTCCACGGTCCACCGTCCCGTCCCGTCTACTCTCCCTGCCCCTGCAGGTGCTCATCACAGTCCCCAGCCTGCCATCCAGCCTGCACGGCGCCTGCTCACAGCCCCCCGACTTACTTACCTCCCGGAGCACAGCTCTGCTCACACCCAGGAAGACTCCCCATTGCCTGGACAGAAACAGCTTTCCTGCCCACATCTGGGCTTCAGCTTAGAATTCCCTTCTACTCCCCATTCTCCTATCCTATCTGCCCCAGTTAACATCCTGCTCCTTCTAGGAAGCCCCCTGGCCCCCACCAGCTTGTTTCCCCTCCTAGGAAGACCCTTGCCCAGGGCACCCTGTGTGATGTGACCACGGGGAGCTGCGTGATGCTTTGTACACTGATCCCAGCAGAGGTTGCTGCAGCTGAGGCTATTGCGTGGGCTGGGGGACTACTTTTCTGCCCGCTGAGCGCAACTGCAGCAAAGCCCTGCACCTGAGGCCCCGCCTCTCTTTGGCAGCGACTGACAGAGCCCCCGCTGAAATGAGAGTCCCTATTGGTTTTGGATTACCTACCTTGCAAGTAAGTGGAATCTCAAGTCCAATGGGTTTAAACAATATAAAGGGAATGTATTGGCCCACAGAACTGAACCGTGAGGGAGGAGGACTTTAGGTGAGGTTTGATCCAGTAGCTCAAATGATGCCACCACAGGCCTGGATTCTCTCTGCTTACCCTCACTCCCCTACTGCAGCAGCTCTGTGCACCATTTCAAGGCCATTTATATTGTTGCATTAATAGGCTTGCTTTTTCACATGGCATGAGTCAGAGAAGAGAGCATTTCTCCTAAGAATTGAAACAGAAGTCTGAGGGGTCTGGCTCTCATAGGCTTCACTGAAACACAGCCAGTCCTGAATCAATTTCTGTGACCAGGGGGATGAAATACTTTGGCTCAGGACCCACCCTGGAAAGAAGGGGTAGGGGCTTATCTCACCCAAACCTTATGGCTCAGCCTGAGGGTGGGGAAGTGGGAAGTGCTCTGCAAAGGAAATTCTAGGTCTGGATCACCAAAAGGTAGGTGGGTGCCAGTGGGGAAACCCAGATGTCTACCCTGGGTGTGCACACCTGTGAGGTGTGGCAAAAGGCAGGAGCAGTACCAGCCAGCTGGGCTCCACCCTGGTACCACTGCACCTTCCTGTGTACGGGGAGAGGACCTCGTGGCAGGACTGCTCCTTCGAGGGTGCTCAGTGATGCCCATCCGGCCTCGCAAGGGCCCGCCTCCTAGGTCCCCTCTAGTCTTGGCTTCCAGTCTCAGAGCGTTAGCTCCCTCGGGCCTGCTCCCAGACCTGGCCTCTGCCCCCGTGGCTGAGCTGCTTTCCCTCTAAAGAAGCCCCACTGGGGGAGCCTCCCCCTAGAGGAAGTCAGGAATCACAGGGATGGCGTGCAGAAGGGGTATCTGCCCCCTCACCCCGCCTGGTTTCAGAACAGATGACAGGGATCCCCACTTGACTGCAGACCTGCAGACGGCTGTGCACAGCCCCTGACAACCAGAGCCAGCGGCGGAAAGGCGGTGATTTTTTCAGATGTTTATTGATCAGTAGGCGGTGTCTTTTTGTTTGACGTCTACACAAGGTTACAAAACAAACAGAAGCATTGTGTAGTAACTGCATTGGCAAATTGACATGTAACCTGATACACTCTTAAAGCAGGCCCATGTTTACCTGAATAAACCCAGCGCTTATCTGTCCCAAGAATGTTATTCTGTTAAATGCTCTCCTTATCCTCAAGGCAATTTGTCCAGTGTTGGGTGTCCGGCAAGACGCCGGGTGGTGGACTCCCAGGCGGCGGGGGGTGGGGGGCGTGGAGAGGAGCTCCTGAGGAGACTGCAGACACTGGGAAGGACTGTGGGGGGGGGGGGGGCGGGGGGGGCAGCGGACCAGGGCCTCTCCTGCGAGCTGGTAAGGAGGGCAGGGGTTGGGGAGAGAGCAGGAGGCATTTGCTTCTCACGCCCTCTGACCCACCTGGACACTCAGTCCTTGGATAATAGAATAATAGAACAAGAATTCAGCTCTTCAAGGCCCTCCATCTTGTGGGAGCAACCAAAGCCCCAAGTCAAAGACACTATTGCTGCATAATGACTAGTGTTCCAAACAGAACCCTGTCTAGCCCTGGGGAAGCAAAAGCCAACTAAATGAACGGCCCTCCCCACGGAGGAGGGACCACGTGTGGGCCATCCAAGTGCTTGGGGAGAAAGAATGGGTGCTGCGCTGGAGAGGAGGCTGAGGCAGGTGGCCACCTGCACTGCGACAGAGCTGGGGAGCTGGGCAGGTCCCAGTGTGGGTCCTTTACAGATGGTGAGGAGGGCCAAGTAGCAGGCTTACAACTGGGAAGTCAACTTTGGGAGGAGTAGGCTAAAGTTTTCATCACCCCGCCCCCCACCCGAACTCCAGACTGCAGAGGTTTGTGTATGTGGTGTCACGTGCTGTGTACGAACCAGATTTACTTTTGTGGAACCATGGAGAGCACGGAGATAGTTCTTAGAGCTGGAGTTTACCTAATTCCACCCTCCCAACCATCTGTACACACTCTGGGGAGGGGGCACTTTGAAAATTGGGGTGGCGTGGGAAGGCAAGAAGGTCGGTCAAGGTGAACAGGCCCTCCTGTCCCCCTGCCCTGCTGTGTGAGGGTGGGGATGGGGATAATAGATGTTTCAGATTAAAGGAACTTTGTGCCAGTCCTGGGAAGATATGGTTTCTCACTTGGGTGCCATCCCTAATGTTTTCTTTCCAGTCAATTCCAATGACTTCATGTGGGAAGAGAAGATATTAAGAAAAATGGTCACATGATTTCCCCCCTTTTTTTTCCTCAGCAGGGAAAGGATTCAGCTGTCCGATGCTCTCCCCCTAAGGGCATGGGGTAGGGGTCACAACATCATCCGTTTCTGTCCACACAGAAACCAGAAACCTCAGTCCACTGGCTCCCTAAAACAGTTTCCTTACATGTCTCTACATACACAGCCCTTGGCCATATCTACATATGTACACAGTGACAAGTGTCAAAAATACATATTTATGTGACATATATGTGTATATATTTATCTTTATATATGACAACTCAGTAGTTACAGAAGCAAGATAATTCTGAAAGGACAATCGGCTGACCCTGGCATCTCTGAACCGATGGACGATTGAACTCTCTCAGTGTTGCCCTTTGGTGGACTCCACTGTGCTACCCAGGTGGGCAGTCCCCATGCATTCACAGAGCTCTGCTCATAATACAGCAGGAATTATAACCGTCCCTGTTCTGTGTCTAATTAATTTAAAAGTGCTCAGTAAGAATAAAAACCACGCTATGCATTTATTCCTCTTAAAATAAAATTATTTAGACAGCAAGCTAGGGAGTGTGAGGGCTGGCATCTGGATGCATGCTTCTCTAAAGTAAAACATTTCTCTTAAGCTGCAGTTCTGACCCTGACGTCACAGGTAACAGCAGAAAAACAACGTGGCTCTTGGAAGGCTCAGGTGGGGCTGTTCTGATTTCATGCATTTCTGGTGCTGGGAGGGCCCCATGCCATGTGGCCATGCCGTCATTACTTCACGTCTCTCTCTTTTACTGCCTAAGTTATGAGGAAAGGCACCTGTGCCCAAGCCAGCGCCCACATCGCAGGGAGGGAGGGTGGCAGCGAGCATTAACACCTCCACCTGACACAGGGCCTGAGTGCACGGTCCAGAGGGGCTGACATGGGGGACCTGGGAGAGACCCTCAGGGAGCCGCTATATACGGGCCTGCCCAAATCCTGCCTTGTGGGGGCATTCATGTTACGAGCCACACGGCTTTTTGAAGAAAAGGCTTTATATGAAAGGTTCCATCCTGCTTCTGTATAAAGGCTTTTATCTTATAAGAAAAAAACACTAGACATAATAAAAATGCCTTTAAAAAAAACATAAAAAGTGTCTAAGGCTAGTAGACCGATCTCTTCTCCCTGACAGCCGGGCAGGCTGGCTTCTCATTCCGTGTGCGCAGGCCCAGGACACCGTGCTCACTGAGACACGATTTGCTGAATTTAAATCCTGCCATTGACCCAAGTCCCTGGGGGCAGGTGACAAGGCTAAGTGACAACCGGGGACAACCACCTCTTTTCCTCACTGCAGTTTACGATAAATAGACTTTGCTACAAATTATTGGACAGACCAGTAAGAAAAGCTAATCTTTAGACTCCAACATGACTTGAAATGAATTCTAGAAATCTTGCTGGGGCCAATAAAACGAATTATTAATTCCTAATTCCAAGTTCCTAACCAAATACAACTTGGCAGGGAAGGCCTGGGGGTGGGTGCTGGGAGGACAGTGAGCGTGGTGCTGGGACAGACGCCGTCTGCGGCCAGCTGCCTGTTCTGCTCGGGCCTGCGGAAGGCACGGGGCACAGACAGGCCCTACACCCTCCTCTCACACCGTGGGCAGCAATCGCCTTCTCTTTGGTAGACAGTTCAGAGAGAACAGAAACCCTCTCTGCCCTATCCCCCCCCCCCCTTCTAAATATAGCAGGAAACAAATAAATAAGATCTTTGCTCCCTCAGGGCAAACAGGTCTATGATGATGAGTGGTCCAGGGAAGCCCCAGCTCACACCCCAAGCTCCCGGGGCTCCAGCAAGCCCACCCCCACACTTAACGTCTCTCCAGGATTCTGAGTACTCTTTGGTCAATTTCTATTTCTTTTCCACGGTTACAATCTCCTTACCCACCTCCCCCCGGTATTTTAATAAAAATGCAGGAAATTTTAGAGGTGAAAGGACCGCGTCGAGTGTCCAGTGTCTGCCCTTCCCATTCTACAGATGGGGAAACTGAGGCACAGAGAGGGCAGTGCCTTTCCCGGGGTCACTCAGCGAGTCAGTGGCAGCAAGGACCTCAGGCCCCAGTCCCAGGAGCCCCACCCTGCACTGCCTGCCCTGTAGGTGGCCCGCCCCTCAGTCAGCCTTCTGAAAGGACTTCCTGTGAGAGGGGGGCACCAGGTGGGGAGGCAGGCTGTTGGGCAGCTCGTAGCCGTCCAGCTTGATCTTGATGAGGTGCTTGGCCAGCGCGAACTCCTCCTCATCCAGCATGCCGTCGCAGTCACAGTCGGCCAGCTTCCAGATCTTGCCCAGGACGCTGTTGGGCAGCTTGGAGGTCACCATCTCCTTCTTGGCATTGACGCCCGATATCTTGCCATTGATGGGCGACAGGGCGTAAAAGAGCTCGTCGTAGACGGGCTTGTCTTTGGCCACCACCCACTCCTCCTCGTCGGCGCCCTCCTTGGCGCCCTCCCCGTAGCCCTGGTTGAAGGGGCCCTCGGAGGTGCCATCGAAGGCGCCGCCATGCACGAGCTGCATGGGTGTGTTCAGCTCCTCCTGGCTGATGAGGCTCATCAGGGACGAGATCTTACTGGTCAGCATGTTGTCCACGGCCTCGACCAGCTTGGGCTTCAGCGAGTGGAATTTGGTGAAATCGTAGTTCTCCAGCTGTTCCTGCGAAAGAAGAAACCACAGACTTGGTGACATGCCCTCTTCTCCGGAAGCAAAGAGGGAGAGGGAGCTGAGGGAGGGGAATTCTCTCTTAAAGCACACACTCTGTACCGGGTCCTGTTCCAGGGCTCTCTCTTTGGTGGGGTCCCCACATCCAAACTCACCAGACACAGGAGTGGCTTTTAGAACAAGAAATAAGATGCACGGGATGCAACGCTTTGCTACAGTAGCTAATCCCTGCTGGCTGCGGTGGTGTGACTGACAGCGATCCCTCGGGGCTGACAGCCTTCCCTCACCCTGCCTTCTGAGCCCTCAGAGACTCAGCATTTCATCTCTTACCACAGACCTTGGTTGATCTTCACAACAATGCTGGGAGCAAGCAAGGACAGTACTAACAGCCATGTGCTACGGAGAGCACACGGGGCATCCTGGCGGTGTCAAGACAAGAGCCTGTGCCTCCTGCCCTGGCTAGTGCTCCTTGTGCTGTGACAGGATGCTGTGGAGAGGGACTTATTTAGTAAAACAACTAAGGACACTATTTTTGGATCAGCTTTTAAAAATGTAGTTTAGGGTACAAATAAGTAAAAGTTGAAACTGGTAAGAGGGAACAGAGTAGGGATGGGAAGGGCGAGTATAAATCCAGCCAATATGCTGGTCAAGTCAGGCAGGTCTCAGCTCCTCCCAGGAGAACTGGCCGTCAGCAGTCGGAGTGGCAGGAGCACAGGCTCCAGGGACACCAGGATGATTGCCTGGCGGGACAGGAGCCAACCATGGTGCTCAATGGCTGTGCAGAAGTACTCCTCCGACCTTGGTTCTCTTTGGTTATTCATCCATGCATCCATCTGTCCGTCCGTCCATCCATCCATCCATCCATCCATCCATCCATCCATCCATCCATCCATTTATTGGCCATTTGTTATATGCCAGGCCCTGTTTTAGGGCCTGAGGATACAAATGGGAAAAGCCACAGTCTATACCTTCAGGGGGCCTGTGTTGTAATAGAGGAAGGACATTGAAGTATCTTTGTTCCTGTCTAATTGCACAAAGGGTTGACCTAGCTTATGGTGAAAATGTTATCACAAAATAGAAGTCATGAAAAAGGGAAAAGCCAAGTAATTAAAAGGGAAAGGTTGGGAATGAACACATCAGACAGTTAAGGAGAGAAAAGCGACTGCCCCTCAGCTGCCCCCCGCTGAGTCGGGGTGGGGGATCACATCCCCTCATTGTCCAAGGGGAGAAGCCACCTGTTCATTACAAGCTTTCTCTTGTCCTGAACAGTGAGGTTACCCAGGGCCTTTTATGAGGGGCCTCAAAGATCTAGTGAAAAATGTTTCAACAGCAGTTTTGTCAAGTAAATTCCAGGGATGGCAGTTTTTATATAGCCTCTCTGTGAAGCAGTTCTGTTGGGACAACTCTAGAGGGCCAGTGTGCCATGTTTGGGAGATGAGGCAGGGAGACTCGAGGAAAGAAGGTTTCACATACCTTCACACCTGACTATTTGTGGCAGAAGTAATACGATAGGCCATTAGAAAAAATAAAACTCTGTGCTATCACAAATATCACACATTTATTGTAAGTATTATGGGGGGCAGGGGCGGTAAACAAAAATAAAAAATTTAAATCACTTATGATCCCATCACCCAGCAATAACCTGCTAATATTTTGGAACATGCATTTCCACCCATTTTTATGAACATGTACACATACACACACACACTCACTCTTTAACTGAAATAAGACCACACTGTTTAATAACCTGTGTTTTAAAGAAATAATAACCTGTATTTTAAAGTATTATATTATTCCTTGATATTTTTTTTTAAATATATATTTTATTGATATTTCTACAGAGAGGAAGGGAGAGGGATAGAGAGTTAGAAACATCGATGAGAGAGAAACATCGATCAGCCGCCTCCTGCACACCCCCCACTGGGGATGTGCCCGCAACCCAGGTACATGCCCCTGACCGGAATCGAACCTGGGACCTTTCAGTCCGCAGGCCGACGCTCTATCCACTGAGCCAAACCGGTTTCGGCGATTCCTTGATATTTTTATACAAACTTCTTTTTCTGTGTGATTTTCCCAAACTATTTATTTATTTATTTTTTAAATACATTTTATTGATTTTTTACACAGAGGAAGGGAGAGGGATAGAGAGTTAGAAACATCAATCAGCTGCCTCCTGCACACCCCCTACTGGGGACATGCCCGCAACCAAGGTACATGCCCTTGACCGGGATCAAACCTGGGACCTTTCAGTCTGCAGGCCGACGCTCTATCCACTGAGCCAAACCGGTTTCAGCCCAAACTATTTTTTTATTTTATTATTTTTTTTAAATAAATCTTTATTGTTCAGATTATTACAGGTGTTCCTCTTTTTTTCCCCCATAGCTTCCCTCCACCTGATTCCCCACCCCACCCCATGCCCTTACCCCCCGCCACTGTCTTCATCCATAGATGTAAGCTTTATGTCCAATCTCTTCCCGCACCCCTCACACCCCTTCCCCCCTGAGAATTGTCAGTCCACTCCCTTTCTATGTCCCTGATTCTATTATATTCACCAGTCCATTCTGTTCTTCAGATTTTTTATTCACTTGATTTTTAGATTCACTTGTTGGTAGGTATGTATTTGATGTCACTTTGTTGTTCATAATTTTTATCTTTACCTTTTTCTTCTTCTTCCTCTTCTTAAAGAACACCCTTCAGCATTTCATGTAATCCTGGTTTGGTGGTGATGAACTTCTTTAGCTTTTTCTTGTCTGTGAAGCTCTTTATCTGACCTTCAACTCTGAATGATAGCTTTGCTGGGTAGAGTAACCTTGGTTGTAGGTTCTGCTGTTCATCACTTTGAAGATTTCTTGCCACTCCCTTCTGGCCTGCATAGTTTCTGCCGAGAAATCAGCTGACAGTCGTATGGGTACTCCCTTGTAGGTAACTAACCGTTTTTCTCTTGCTGCTTTCAAGATTCTCTCTTTGCCTTTTGCCCTTGGCATTTTAATTATGATGTGTCTTGGTGTGGTCCTCTTTGGATTCCTCTTGTATGGGGTTCTGTGTGCTTCCTGAACTTGTAAGTCTATTTCTTTCACCAGGTAGGGAAAGTTTTCTGTCATTATTTCTTCTAATAGGTTTTCAATATTTTGCTCTCTCTCTTCTTCTGGCACCCCAAAAATTCGAATGTTGGTACGCTTAAAGTTGTCCCAAAGGCTCCTTACACTATCTTCATATTTTTGGATTTTTTCTTTTTGTTTTTCTGGTTGGGTGTTTTTTGTTTCCTCATATTTCAGATCTTTGGTTTGATTCTTGGGGTACGTTGATCTACAGTTGAGTTTCTGTATATTCTTTATTTCAGACAGTGTATGCTTAATTTCTGACTGGTCCTTTTCCATTTTTTTGGTATTCTCATTAAGATCCTTAAAGGTCTCACTAAGTTCCTCAGTGGTTTTTAGAAGATTCTTGAGTAACCTTATAAATGTGGTTCGGAACTCTATGTCGTCCAGTAGTTTGCTTTCCTCCATTTCTCTCATTCGTGACATGTTTCTTGGTCTCCGCGTTTTGCTGCTTCCTTGTGTTGATGGAGTGGCTTTGTGTGGTAGGTGACCTTTAGGGGCCAGTAGCTCAGCCTCCCCAATCACCTGAGGTGGACGCCTTTGGTACACCCCTTTGTGGGCTGAGTGCAAAGTCTTGGTGTAGTTAAGCCTTGATTGCTGTTGGTACACTGGGAGGAATTGACCTCCAGGCCGACTGGCTGTGAGGACCCGCTGTGTCTATAATGGAAGAACTGCTGCGCTGGAGACACACTTATGGTGCAGGACTTGTTTCAGTGGGGCTTTGGTGCTCACTGAGTCTGCCTCTTGAATGTGTCACTTATGGATGTGAGGAGTTGAAATCTGGTGTCTCACACTGACCACTAGGTACATTGGCTTCTGGATCTCCAATGGGGTGCAGGTCAGCTACTGTCTGAGGCCACCCAGCAGGCGCTACAGCGAGAACTACAGTTTTCTCCTCGTTGCTTGGGGTTTTGAGGTTTTGGATCTGTCTGACCCGGGCTGCAAGTTTGCTAGGTTAAGCTGTGATAGGGCAGACCATTCATATGCTAAAGCCGCTGCTTGGAGCTTGGGTGGGTTTGTAGGTTGGGTGGGGCGGGGTCTCAGGGCGTCACTAGGCTAGGGCGTGGCAAACAGCGATGGCTGCCAGAAGTCGGCTCTGCGTTTCTGACCGTGTCCCTGCGTCCTGCGCCCCAGCACAGTAAACAATTATTCCTGCACGCAGCCCTGCAAGCAAGCCTCCCTCACTTTCCGACCCGATGGCAGACAGTCCAGCTTCTCCCTGTAGGAGTATGGGTCCCCCGCGTCTCCCCAGAAACGAGTTCGGAGTAATCAGGAGCTTATCTCCCTTCGGGTTAAAAACAGCAGCGCTCCCGATTCGCGTGTCTCCGTACCTCAGCTTTTCCGCGCTTGTGCACCCCTCAATGCTGTTTGCTCTTTCCTTCTAGTTGTAGAACTTCCACTCAGCCAGCTTTCCCGTGGTTCTGGGTGATAGACGTTTAGTCTTTTAGTTGTAGTTTTGAAATTGTTGTGCGAGGCAGCAGTTTAGGTGTTTACCTACGCCGCCATCTTGGATCTCTCCCCAAACTATTTTTTTAAATAAATCTTTATTCAGGTTATTAAAGATGTTCCTCTCCCCCCCCATAGCTCCCCTCCACCTGATTCCCCACCCCACCCCATGTCCTTACCCCCCACCGTCTTCATCCATAGGTGTAAGATTTTTGTCCAATCTCTTCCTGCACCCTCACACCCCCTTCCCCCCAAGAATTGTCAGTCTACTCCCTTTCTATGCCCCTGATTCTATTATACTCATCAGTTTATTCTGTTCATCAGATTTTTTATTCACTTGATTTTTAGATTCACTTGTTGGTAGGTATGTATTTGTTGTCATTTTGTTGTTCATAATTTTTATCTTTACCTTTTTCTTCTCCTTCCTCTTCTTAAAGAATACCCTTCAGCATTTCATATAATCCTGGTTTGGGGGTGATGAACTCCTTTAGCTTTTTCTTGTCTGTGAAGCTCTTTATCTGACCTTCAATTCTAAATGATAGCTTTGCTGGGTAGAGTAATCTTGGTTGTAGGTCCTTGCTGTTCATCACTTTGAATATTTTTTGCCACTCCCTTCTGGCCTGCATAGTTTCTGTTGAGAAATCAGCTGACAGTCGTATGGGTACTCCCTTGTAGGTAACTAACTGTTTTTCTCTTGCTGCTTTCAAGATTCTCTCTTTGCCTTTTGCCCTTGGCATTTAAATTATGATGTGTCTTGGTGTGGTCCTCTTTGGATTCCTCTTGTTTGGGTTTCTGTGCGCTTCCTGGACTTGTAAGTCTATTTCTTTCACCAGGTAGGGGAAGTTTTCTATCATTATTTCTTTTAATAGGTTTTCAATATTTTGCTCTCTCTCTTCTTCTGGCACCCCAATAATTCAGATGTTGGTACATTTAAAGTTGTCCCAGAGGCTCCTTACACTATCTTCATATTTTTGGATTCTTTTTTCTTTTTGTTTTTTTCTGGTTGGGTGTTTTTTGTTTCCTCATATTTCAAATCTTTGGTTTGATTCTTGGGGTCCTTTGGTCTACTGTTGAATTTCTGTATATTCTTTATTTCAAACAGTGTATGCTTAATTTCTGACTGGTCCTTTTCCATTTTTTTTTTTTTTTTTTGGCATTCTCATTAAGATCCTTAAAGGTCTAAGTTCCTTAGAGGTTTTTAGAAGATTCTTGAGTAACCTTATAAATGTGGTTTTGAACTCTATGTCTAGTAGTTTGCTTTCCTCCATTTCTTTCATTCATGACATGTTTCTTTGTCTCCGCATTTTGCTGCTTCCTTGTGTTGATGGAGTGGCTTTGTGTGGTAGGTGACCTATAGGGCCCAGTGGTTCAGCCTCCCCTATCACCTGAGGTGGACACTCTTGGTGCACCCCTTTGTGGGCTGAGTGCAAAGTCTTGTTGTAGTTAAGCCTTGATTGCTGTTGGTACACTGGGAGGAACTGACCTCCAGGCCAATTGGCTGTGAGGACTTGCTGTGTCTATAATGGAAGAACTGCTGTGCTGGAGACACCCTTATGGGGCAGGACTTGTTTCAGTGGAGCTTTGGTGCTTACTGAGACTGCCTCTTGAATGTGTCAAGAGGATGTGAAGAGTTGAAATCTGGTGTCGTCTCACACTGACCACTAGGCACACTGGCTTCTGGATCTCCAATGGGGTGAAGTCAGCTACTGTCTGAGGCCACCCAGCAGGAGCTACAATGAGATATGCAGATTTCTCCTCTTTGCTTGGGGTTTGGAGGTTTTGGAACTGTCTGACCAGAGCTGCAGTTTGTTAGGTTAAGCTGCGATAGGGCAGGCCATTTATATGCAAAAGCCGCTGCACAGAGCTTGGGTGGGTTTGTAAATTGTGTGGGGCGGGGTCCAGGGAATCACTAGGCTAGGGCGTGGCAAACAGTGATGGCTGCCAGTCAGCCATCTCTGCGTCTCCGAGTTTCCATGTTCCTGCGTGCACCTCTGCAAGAAAGCCACCCTCACTTTCTGACCTGATGGCAGATAGTCCAGCTTCTCACCGTGGGAGTCTGGGTCCCCAGAGTCTTGCCGGAAACTGGAGTTCAGAGTAATTGGGAGCTTGTGTCTCCCTTCGGGTTAAAAAAAACAGCACACCCAGTTGCCAGCTGCCAGCCTGATTTGCGCGCCTCCGTACCTCAGCTTTTCTGCGCTTGTGCACGTCTCAATGCTCTTTTCTCTTTCCTTCTAGTTGTAGAACTTCTACTAAGCCAGCTTTCCCATGGTTCTGGGTGATAGACGTTTTCTCTTTTAGTTGTAGTTTTGGTGTGGTTGTAAGAGGCAGCATGTACAGGTGTATACCTTATGCCGCCATCTTGGTTTCATCTCCCAAACTATTTTTTGCAAAGACTGCATCCACTGAAATCCGTTTCTTAGTATGTGTTCAGCTAGTGTTTTGACAGACATTTCCTTAAATGTCAGAAGCTAAAACAAAAAAAAAAACAAAGCAAAACTCCAAGACCAACCAACCCACCAACCAACCAACCAAAGAATCCACCTCCCACCTTTGCAGAATTGCTTTGTCCTGGGCAGTGCTCCCACACTGAGCCAGGCTGGCTGAACCCTGGAATCAGCCCGACATATAACCTTAATCTTAATAGCCTCAGAATACTGAGTTTATAGCTGAGCCACTGTCATTCACCTTGTCCCACGTAGTTGGATGTTTAGGCTGTTTCCAATGGAGAAGCAAAACTGTGGTCTCTAGGGCAGCGGTTGCCAACCAGTGGTTGGTGAGGTCCAAAAGGTTGCTCTAGGGAATACCGCTGCTCTAGGGAATACCGGCAGGGCAGACATTCTCAGTGGTTCATTTTGAAGCGGAGACCTTAGCTTTAGATGGTGGAGGAGACAGAACGGAAAGCTAAAGAGTCTGACATTGTCTCTAGAGAGGCACCTCCAACACTCTTAGCAGCCACTTCTGCAGCTGTAGGTCTCATTGGGCTGGGCTGACATTATCCTCCCTGACAGACTGTGGGCACCCCTATGGCACCCCAACATCAGCACCAAACGATGCTGCCAACATCTCAGTCAGCCAAGGGCACTGAGACAAGAACGCTCAGGAGGAGGGAAGCAGGCAGCCTACACAAAAATCCAAGGCTGCAGCGGCAAACAAGCCCAGATCCACCCAGTGCACAGACACCTACCCTGTTTCCTCACGAATGAGCCTGAGCCCTGAGCACACACAGAGCCCTGTGTCTGGCCAAGCAGACAAAGGAGGGTGGTGTCCGCCCAAACTTTCCACCCTCCTGCAGGGGATGTGCCTCCAGACTGCAAACCTCTGGAAAGCTGGCAAGGGGAAATGGCCACATACTTGAGGGGGTGGGCAGGAAGTGGAAGCAGCAGCAGCAGCAGCAGCAGCAGCAGCAGCAGCAGCAGAGGGCACACAGGAAACAAACCCCACAGTGCCTGCCCCCAGGCCTGACCATGGAGGGTGGGGTACAGATTAAACCACTGCCCTTCTTGCCCTAGGGTAGCTTCAGAACAGAAGTCTTTTTAATGGGATGAATGCACCCCGGGGAATTTAAAGATCAACTCATCAACAATTGCACCTGTCAAAGCCACCAAGCCCAGGATGGCCCCTCCCAGGCACAATGGTCAGTGCCCAGCCCAGTCTCCATATGCTGTCCTCCGGCCCACTCCCAACATTCACCAGAAGCAGTTTTCGAATCCAGAGAAGATCTGAGCAGATGGGATGGCTCTGCTGCCCTCTGCTGCTGAAATGCTGCCAACTCCTCAGCTGTGGGGGCCAAATTCTCCCCAGAGGAACACAGAGGCAGCAGTAAAGGTGGTCTCGCCAGTGTTCTCCTTGTTTACCAGTATGGACATATCAGTGGGGTAAATCAGATTCCCTCCCAAAAGGGAAGGGTAGACACAGGCAGCTTGCCAGCAGGTCACAGGTATCTCCCAGCAGCAGGCAAAAGCCTTCAAAATGCACTTGACTCCTTATGGGTAAGAGTCAACTGGACCAGTTTGGTTTACGAGAGCACAGGGAAAACAGAGACTCAGAGCCTGGCATCGGTGAGCTCTCTGAGTGATTCTGAGATGTGCAAAGTTCTTAATAAAGCCATTGCCAAGCTTAAGCCCTGTCCTGGATGAGGTTAAGGAGGTCGAATGCTTGAGTTATAGAGGATGTGACACTCAAGAGACTCAGGGATGACAGAGGCCCTGACCCATACTGTGAACCCCGCCCCCGCCCCCGCCCCCCCCAAGCTTCCTGGGTGACAGAAAACTAGCCTGAAGCACACCTCACAGGCTCCAGGCCCGCCTTGTTTCCTGGGAGTCTCTGAAGGGACTGGGGTGGTGTGATCAGGGCCCAGCTAGCTTCCTGAGGAGGAGGCCTCTTGCAGCTTCCAGGGGGTTGCTCTGGGAACTGCTGGTCTATAAGGCCTGTGAGAATCAGCCAGGGCTGGGGCAGGGTCTGAGAAAGTCACCACCCTAGAGCCTGCTATGATTCATATGTGAACGGAAAAGAGAGGCTTTAGCAAACCTGACAAGCACAGTGACCCAGAGGAACCACATAGGATGTCTACTCCAATTCCCAACTGGGCATGTCATAGTGCATAGTCACATTCTGGGCCTATAGATTCCTTAATGAAAGGTTGATTTGTGCCTTAAGTGAGCCCTGTCCATTGTTTTGTGCATCTGGGATAACATGCCCTTAGAATGTCAATAACTGTCTTTTCCAGACCCCTGGAGAAGGCATAACCACCTGCACCAGGAAACACATTATTGTTACCTTGTTGCCTCAGATCATCTCTATTTACTGTAAATGTGAAATGATAAGCATCCTGTACCTACCAATGGAAAAGAAGTATGTCTCTATTTTACTTTTTATCCAATTCTAGAGATTTCCCTGCTTTGCCTTCTCCTGCCTCCCTAACCTACCAGCAATGAATTGTATGTAACCTTTCTTACGTTTTCTCCTTTATTTCTAAATGTATAAAAAGAACTGCAAAACTACCTCAATCCTTTGAGATTTTGCTTCTGGATGGTCTTCAGTTTTTTTGCTGAAATAAATGCTTATAAAATTTTCTATAGGCTTGGACATAAGCATACACTAATTTAACAATGAACTCACTCAACACATACTCATTGAGAATCTGGTGGAGAGGAAGATGGTGGCTGGCAGGACGGAGGTGAGGGAGAGGAAGTGAGTGAGTGAGGGTATGAAAGGAGAGTGTGTGGATGTGTGTGGTGTGTGTGTGAGTGAGTAAGGGACAGTTAAGTCTCGCAGGAGCAGCAGGGGCTGGCAGACAGGCCCTCTTGGACAAGGAGAGACTACCACTGCTGCGGGCACTCCCCGGACTGCGGGACTCCAGCACAGAGCCCATGCCATCTTAAAGGGGAGAAAGGCCTTTTTTAGGAACTCATCAACACCACCAACCAGACAGGCCTTGCAACTGCCCTGCGACCCAGCAGCCACTCCAGCCAAAATCCTGCTGCCCCACCCACAGAACCGTGGACCCTGGGATCTCCACCTCCAAAGGTGCACCACTCAGCAGCAGTAAGTGCAACCACCCCCTCCTCAGCGGCAGAACTCCGGACAAAACATGCACGCTGGCGCACAGGCAGCCAGGGCACTCCACTCCTTAGGCAGCGCCTGGGAGCCACTGGGAGCCCCCGCGGGTGTGGTTTTAAACAGACAAGGGTACGCGGCCCTGCAGTAGAAATTCTGAACTCCCTCTTCCTGAATAACTGCCCACGGACACCCCAGCTGTTCAACTTCAGTGCCAGGGCCCCTCAGAGTGTCAGAGCTCTGTGCAGGCAAACTCACCGCCACAGACAAGGGAAGGCACCCTGAGCCCATATATCCACAGGGTCCTCTGGGGAGCTGCTTTGAGCCCCTGCTGGGTGTGATTCTGTATAGACAAGGATGCGCTGCCCCAGAGTAGAAACTCTGAACTCCTTCCTCCTGAATAACTACCCACATATACCCCAGCTGTTTAACTTCAGTGCCAGGGCCGCTGCTCAAAGTGTGTCAGAGCTCTGCGCAGGCAAACGCATCACCAGTCCGCGGGCGCGCACTTCCAACGGGCAGGCACCCTGAGCCCATCTACCCACAGGGCACTAGAGGGAGCCACTGTGAGCTCTCCCTGGGTGTGATCTTGGACAATCAGGGGCACACACCTCCCCACCCCCGCCCCAGGCAGTAGAAATTCTGAATTCACTCATCCTGGAGACCTGCCCACAGGCGCCTCAATTACTCAGCTACACTGCCAGGGCCCTTCAGAGTGCTTCAGTGTGCCTCGCAGGCAAACATACTGCGGGTGCTCCTGTGAGCCGCCACTGGGAGTGAGCACCTATCCACCACAGGTACAGCAGCAAAAGCTGAGTCTACCCACCCCACATCTACAGAACTCTGGATACCACAGTCATGCCTTTCCAGAGTGCAGGCCCCCTGAACCCCATCACCCCAACAGACAGTTCCTGGGTGCCACTGTGAATCCCCGCTGGGCATGCGTGATTTCAACTAAGGGTGCAAGACAGCAAAAATTGGGACACTCCCCTCCACAGCTGCTGACTTCTAGACACTGCAGTTGTGCCTCTCAAGCCCACAGTCCTACATCAAGAGAACCCAAAGAGCTCAAGTAGGGAGCTACACTAGATTACCAAGCCCAGGAGTACTGAGAGATTACACCAGTAGCACCATTCCCAAAAGAACCTGGGTAGCAAAGCAATTGGATCTACAATTAAAACATTACAGGAAGACATGGGAAGACAAAAAAGCAACCCCCAAAGGAAAGAAAAAGAGGAATCACCAGGAAGGGAGTTAAATGAAATTGAGGCTAGCAGCTTAACAGAGAAAGAATTCAGAGTAACCGTTATAAGGATGCTCAAACAGCTGGATGACAAATACACACAACTCAATGAGAATTATAAGGAGCTGAATGAGAATGTCACCAACATGGAAAAGAACCAAGAGGAGATGAAGAACGACATAGCTACAATAAAGAACACAATGGAAGGCTTAAACAGTAGACTAGAAGAAGCTGAGGACCGCATCAGCGAATTAAAAGACAAGGTAGGAAAAAACACACAAACACAGCAGCAACTGGAAAGAAGACTTAAAAAGCAAGAGGAGAGCCTAAGGGAGCTTTGGGACAACACAAAATGAAACAATATTCTCATATTAGGGGTACCAGAAGGAGAGGAAGAGAAGCAAGGAATAGAAAACCTGTTTGAAGAAATAATGACAGGAAACTTCCCTGATACTGGCAAGAAAAAAACCATGCAAGTCCAAGAAGCACATAGAGTCCCAAACAAGATGAAGCCTAAAAGACCGACACCAAGACTCATCATAATTAAATTGGCAAACACCAATGACAAAGTAAGAATCTTACAGGCTGCCAGAGACAGAAAGTTACCTACAAGGGTTCTCCTATTAGAATATCAACAGATTTCTCAACAGAAACTCACCAGGCCAGAAAGGAATGGAATGAAATTTACAAAGTGATGTAAAGCAAGGGACTGAACCCAAGAATATTATACCCAGCAAGGCTATCATTCAAAATTGAAGGTGGAATCAGGAGCTTCACAGACAAAAAAGGACTAAGAGTTTATCACTACCAAGCCAGAAATGCAAGAAATGCTGAAGGGACTTCTGTAAAAAGAAGAAAGAGAAAGGCAAGAAGAAACACAAACATTAAGGAAAAATATGACAACAAACATGTACTTGTCAATAATAACATTAAATGTAAATGGATTAAATGCACCAATCAAAAAACATAAGGTATCTGAATGGATAAGAAAACATGACCCATATATTTGCTGTCTCAGAACAAAGGATTCACACAGACTGAGAGTGAAGGGATGGAAAAACATTTTTCAGGCAAATGGGAATGAGAAAAAAGCTGGGGTTGCAATACTTATATCTGATAAAATAGACCTCAAAGTAAAGGCCATAACAAGAGATAAGGAAGGCCACTACATAATACTAAAGGGAGCAATTCAACAAGAAGATATAACTCTGGTAAACATATATGCACCCAATACAGGAGCACCCAAATACATAAAACAACTTCTGGAAGATATCAAGGGAGAGACTGATAGCAATACAGTCATAGTAGGGGACTTTAATATCCCACTGACACCACTGGATAAATCAACCAAACAAAAAATCAGCAAAGAAACAGCAATCCTAAATGACACACTAGATCAGATGGACTTAATTGACATCTTTAAAACATGCCACCCCAAAGATACAGAATATACATTCTTCTCCAGTGTACATGGAACATTTTCAAGGATAGACCACATATTAGGACACAGGCTAAGTCTTTTCAAATTCAAGAAGATAGAAATCATATCAAGCATCTTCTCAGATCACAATGGCATAAAACTGGAAATCAATTACAATAAAAACAATCCAAAAAAATCAAACACTTGGCGACGAAATAGCATGCTATTAAACAATGACTGGGTTACCAGAGAGATCAAAGAAGAAATAAAAAACATCATGGCAACAAATGACAATGAAAACACAACAATCCAAAATCTATGGGACACAGCGAAAGCAGTCTTGAGAGGCAAGTTCATAGCTCTACAAGCCTACTGCAAAAAACAAGAAACAATGGTAATAAATTATCTAACCCTACAACTCAAAGAGTTAGAAAGAGAGCAACAAGAAAAGCCCAGTGTAAGCAGAAGGAAGATCAGAGCAGAAATAAACGACACTGAGACCAAAAAAACAATACAAAAGATCAACAAAACCAAGAGCTGGTTCTTTGAAAGGATAAACAAGATTGATGAACCTCTATCCAGGCTCACCAAGAAGCAAAGAGAGAGGACCCAAAATAAACAAAATCAGAAATGAAAGAGGTGAAATAACAACAGACCCCACCGAAATACAAAGGATTGTTTAAAAAATACTATGAACAACTCTATTCCAACAAACTGGACAACCTGGAGGAAATGGATATATTCTTAGAAAAATATAACCTTCCAAAACTCAATCAGGAAGATATGCCCATAATTTCAATGCCATGCCAGGTGCATTTTTTAATTGGATAGAACTGTGTTGTTTCCAAGGCCAGCAGCGAGATAACCACTAAGTGCACATAGGGCTGGCTCTTTAATAAAAAGGGAAGTTCTGCTTGTAACCTTGCTTAGAATTTGAATTCATTTTCTCTAAGCCCACCGGTGAATAAAGTGTGACTCCCCCGGCCTGTGCTCTCGGACCGCGGGACCTCACCCGAGAGCTTTCAATAAACGCGATTTTTTGCTTTTACCCTGCTTGTCTTGGTCAACTTATTGGCCCTTCTGCCCCAGCTCTGACCCGGCAGGCCCAGGCTAAAGTAGTTATCAACTCTGGCCACAGTTTGCTCCCTATGTTAAGGGAGGTCACTGGGGGATGGGTGGGAGGCCTGGGTAGGGGGCTTGCAGTAGCCCCCGGTGGCTTAGTGGTACCTCAGGTCTTGGGAGCAGCATCTTCTTGTGAGTGGGGGGCATTGTGGTAGAGCCTCACTAGGCTAATGAGCCACAGAAGCCCCATTGGGCTATAGTATGCACAGTTTTCAGTGCAGTCAAGAAGCCAATTTCCCTTCAAAAATTTCTGAAAGGTGCCAAGAATCAGTTGTCCTTCAGCTGGTCATGGGGTGCAGTGCATAAACCAAGTGGAACCTGCTCAGGAAGTTGCTCCAAGAGGCCCCTAAAATTAGCCATCTTGTGAACAGAAGAAAAAAAAAAGCAATTCGTCTTTGAGTACAGGAATAATTATTTCATTTATGGAAGAACACAGATATTTCTGTATTGATTCTGAAGTCAGCTAAGTCCTATTTGACCAGATCTCGTATTGCAGATACTGTGTTCTCCCCTAAGTCCTGCCATCGCAACAGTGTGTGTAACCTACCCCTCTTCCCGTGTGCACTGTATAACGCACTCCCACTTGGTGTTCTTACTCTGTGCCTTGGGGTGCAGCCAGTAGGAAGGTACCCTCTATCTGGCCTATGCAGTATTCTTTGAAAGTTTGAGCCAAAATTGGAAAGTCAGGGGACTTTATAGATTTCCAGCTTCTAGCGAGCCATCCAGGCCCGTGTTCCCCCAGGCCAGTGACCACGGGGCAGGAAAGGGCCTTCCCACAGGGGTGGCGTACGAATCTCCAATCTCCCCCACTGTGGGCCCCACAAGTCCTCATCTCACTTGTAGATTTGATTTCTTCCTTGTAGAGACACACTTCTAGGAACCTACACCTCTATCAAATGTGAAAAAATAAAGAGGTAGTCAGAGAGGGTGACGTGGTTTCTTTTTGCCTGGTCTGCCTCGCCGGCTCACGTTGCTGGCTAGCGGCTGCAGCCATCTCAACTTGTATTGCTCGCCTTCCAAAGGACTGTGGCCTCCCGTGTGGACAGGTCCCTGCGCTGGACTGGAAGATGGGCAGCCTGGCTCAGTGAGGACCATCTTCTTGTCCAGTGCAGGGACCTGTCTGCCTGGCTTGGAAGGATGTGGTCAGCACTGGTATGTTCACCTAACACCACTGTGGGCAGCGGGCACACTGATTGGGCCAAGGTGGCTGAACGCAGCACCCAGTCAGGCTCATCTGGGGCTGCCCACACACAACTCAGGGAGACCCTGAAATCTGGCCAAAGGCTGCCCAACATGAACATTTAACAAAATCCTCAGTGAGCATGTGTCGCTGTGTCCAGAGATGTCCAGCATGTCCACAGAGCCCCATGCCTCTGAGGCCTCCTGAGCCTGCAGCAATGACGCTGCCTGAACATGTAATCCCACAGCGCAGGGCAGTGCCAGACAGGGCTGCTGGAGGGGCAGCCTGGGTGACCTCCAAGGTCACTCCCGGCTCTGATTCCCTTACAGTTCTGGGATTCCAAAAAACAGGTGTCACCTCAATGTCAAAACAACATTGAACAGAGCCTGAGAGGGTGGTTCAGATAATTTTTTCATGTGAACTTAACTTCTTGGACTGTGTCCCCTTTTGTTTAAATGTTTCAGGAGGCAGGCAACTTCTGCCTTATTCACAGCAGCCTGTTATCATGGATCACCACAAGGAAGATGAATTCATTGCACTCTCCTCCATCCTAAACCATGAACCATGTGTACCCTGTGACTAGCCAGGCAGTGCCTCTGTCCCCCGCCCATGACACTAACGGGTGCCCAGTACCTGCATTGCCTTGACCTCCGGGAAGTCCCCCGCAGAAATCTGGTATTCTCGCTGCAGCTGAATATAGATTTCTGGCAATCTGTCGATAAGCTCTCTTTTCTTGTTTTCCTTTCCAAAAACACTCGGCATCTCCTTTTTCAGGTGGCTGATGATATAGGCGTGTACCTGAAGGGGTAAATGTCAGTGAGCATGTGCCATTCAGAAGTGCACCAGGACAAACAAGATGGCATCTTATATGCATCACAACACACAGCAGGCACCCATGCAGAGCCATGGTCCTTGGGACCAGAGGAGGGCAAAGATGGGGAGATTACAGCCTGGTTCTGGATGTGTAGAATGTGAAGTATATGAGGTATATAGGGGAGCTGTCTCAGGGTGAGTGGAAGGGAGAGCTGACCTGGACGATGGGTTTTAGAGCTGGACTTGAGGTGGTAGCAGAGCCACGGGAGTGGATGAGACCACTCAGGGAAAGTGAGCAGAGAAAACCCCACTATTAAGGGTCAGGAGAGGAAAGAGGTGAAAAAAGATCTTGGGATGTGGAATGTGGCAGATAAGGACCATGGGAGGACAGATTCAGGGAAGAGGTGACATCTGAGTTGGGCCTTGAAAAACAGGTAGGATGTGTGGGCGAGTGGAGGGATGTGGCAGTCTGGGGAGGGAAGAGCATGGATGGAGGTGTGGAGGCAACATGCTGGGCCATACCTGGGACAGTGCCGAGTATGAAGATGCAGCGCAAGCTTAGAGGTGGGGAAGGTGGGCTGCGTTTAGACTCTGCCTGGGGAGCTAGGAGCTGATGGAGAATTTAGAAGGACTGCTGTCCTAGTACTGTGCTAATGATGGCTCTGGGAGAGCAGGGAGATAGGAATAATGCTGCGAGCTCCCTGATTTCCAGGGCTGATGATGCCTGGCTGGGTATGGGTGGGGGTGAGGTGGGCTTGCACAGATTTCTCTTGGAATCCTGTCCTAAAAAGCATCCCTGAGGAAGGGCAACTGACATGGGGAAGTTCTATAGCCATAGTTCAGTTGTGCCTCTGAATGGCTGTTCCATGGGGAGTGAGCGGGATGGGTGGGGCCTGGGTGGGAAAGATCTTAGTTCTGGTGATTAACCAGAAGACCTAAAGAGAGTTTCAGATACTAAGGCTTTTGGTCAAGATGGCGGCGTAGGTAAATGCAGCATTCACATCCTCCTACAACTATATCAAAATTACAACTAAATAAAAGAACATCCATCATTCAGAACTGCCTGAAATCTGGCTGAATGGAAGCCCTACAACTAAAGAATTAAAGAAGCCACATAAGACTGGTAGGAAGGGTGGAGATGCAGAATGGGCTGATCCAATAATCATAAGTGGCCTGTTTTTAATCTGGAGAAATATCTTGGCTGTGGAGGTCTACATGAGGAACAAGGGGTCCCAGTTCCACACCAAACCCCTCAACCCAGGGTTCCAGTGCTGGGAAGAGAAGTCCCCATAATTTGAGGCTGTAAAAACTAGTGGGGATTGTGGCTGAGTGACATGGAGTCCACGGGAGTCCCAGGCAGTTTTTCTTAAAGGGCCCATGCACAGGCTTATTTGGACTAATTCCTTCTGAGCTCCAGTGCAGCTTGAAAGGATCCAGGGAAATATGGGGAGGAACTAAGTTGTGTGGCATCAGAGCAAGAACTTGGAGGTGGCTTTTCCCAGACAAAAGTGTTTGGACTTCCCTCAAGCCAGAGAGCCGACGGGCAGGTGCCATATCTGAGTTTCCATTAATCTGGCTCACAATGTTTGCCTGACCCTGGTGACTCCTTGAGACCCCACTCTACCCAATTTGCAGCTCCACCCAAGTTGTTGGCAGTGGTCTTTCCATATGAATAACCTGTCCTAGCTCAGGCTTCAGACTTTTCTAAAATCTCTGAAATAAGCAGCAGTTGGCCTCAGTGTGCCCCATACATCTCAATAAGAGGCCCCAGGCCTGGAACTAGCAGAAGCCTACCTTGGCTCACAACTTAGTCTCTCCTGGACACCTCCAAGCCCAATACAAGTAGCAACCATTTGCAGGTCTATCTATAGCTTGTGGCCCCAGGCAAGGTAGAGGCAGTGGCTGACTTTGCACCTCCCGTGGGGCCCTAGAGCCAGTGCATCCTGTGGTCAGCTTCAAACAATGCCAGATTACAACCCTACCACATTTACGAGTGACTCATTCAAGGGGAAGACTCTGAGAGCACCAGAGCCCCACAGAATCAAGTCCTGCTCCATGGGGGTGTCTCCTGCACAGCAGCTCTTGTGCTATAGTTGCAGCTGGTCTGCACTTGGCCTGGGGATCAATCCCTCCCAGTGATGCCAACAGCAAGCAAGGCTCAACTACAACAGGACAGGGCACACAGCCCACAGAGGGCTGCACTTAGAATGTCCAGCTCCAGTTACTGGGGAGACTGAGCCACTGGGACCTAAAGGACACCTACCACACAAGGCCACTCTACCAATTCCAGGAGACATAGCAGCTCTACCCAATACACAGAAACAAACACAGGGAAGCAGCCAAAATGGGGAGACAGAGAAACATGTTACAAAGGAAAGAACAGAAGAAATCTCCAGAAAAAAAAACCCAAAAACAACTAAATAAAATGGAAGCAAGGAAACTACCAGATACAGAGTTAAAAACAATGGTTATAAGGATGCTCAAGGAACTTAATGAGATCTTCAAGGTACTTAGTGAAAACTTCAAGGAACTTATAGAGAACATCAACGGCATGGAAAAGGACCAGTCAGAAATGAAGGATACATTAACTGAAACGAAGAATAATTTACAGGGAAGGAACAATAGAGTAGAGGATGCCAAGAATCAAACCAGTGATTTGGAATATGAGGAAGCAAAAAACACCCAATCAGCACAGCAAAAAGAAAAAAGAATCCAAGAATATGAAGATAGTGTAAGGAGCCTCTGGGACAATTTCAAGCGTATCAACATTTGTTCATAGGGGTACCAGAAGGAGAAGAGAGGGAGCAAGAAATTGAAAACCTATTTGAAAAAGTAATGACAGAAAACTTCCTTTACCTGGTGAAAGAAATAGACATACAAGTCCAGGAAGTGCAGAGTCCCAAACAAGAGGAACCCAAAAGGCCCACACCAAGATACAACATAATTAAAATGCCAAAGGTTAAAAACAAGGAGAGAATCTTAAAAGCATTAAGAGAAAAGCAGTTAATTACCTATAAGTTGCCCATACAACTGTCAGTTGATTTCTCAACAGAAACTATGCAGGCCAGAAGGGAGTGGCAAGAAATATTCAAAGTGGTGAAAAGCAAGGACCTAAAACCAAGATTACTCTACCCAGCAAAGCTATCATTTAGAATTGAAGGTCAGATAAAGAGCTTCACAGACAAGAAAAAGCTAAAGGAATTCATCACCACCAAACCAGTATTACATGAAATGTTCAAGTGTCTTCTTTAAAAAAAATAAAAAAATTTAAAAATATGAATAAAATGGCAATAAATACATATCAGCAACTGAATCTAAAAATAAAAATAAATGAACAAAGAATCTAATGAACAAAATCACCTGACCAATAAAATAGAACCAGAGGCATGGAAACATGGAACAGACTGGAGAATTTCAGAGGGAAGGGGGGAGGGGAAGGCAAGAAGAGATTAATCAAAGAACTTTTATGCATAACCCATGGACACAGACAATAGGGTGGTGAAGGTCTGGGGTGGGGCATATCTGGGTGGAAGGGAGTAGCTGGGGGGGGGAGGGGCATCTATAATACCCTCAATAATAAAGAAGAAAAAAGAGAGAGAGTTTCACCAGGGCCAGTGCCCAAGAGCACCAGGAAACAAAACTGGAGCTGAATAAATGGCTGATCTTCACAAAAACGTGTGCCCAGTGAGCAGTGAGATGAGGATTCCCGTAATCTTCCTGTGAACAGTATAGACCCCAAGATCTCCACAGGTCATTTCTGCACAGGACCAGCTGCCTGGGCCCAGGATGAACAGCAGAAGCTCGCTCCGAGAGAGGGACCTCCAATACATGAGGGAGAGCCCAGAAACCCTGACCACACGGGGGTTGCAGACATGACTAGTACCTGGGAGGTGAATCCTGCTTGGCCTGTGTCACCACCTTCCTTAACGTTTGCACTTTTCCACTGAGTTCCAACTTTAGGACATTAAGAAATGTTCTTTACAAAAGTTCTTTTTGTGTATCTAGAATTCTACAGAGTAATTTAGAAGTCAAGAAAATAACTAAAATAAGAAAGGATGAAAAACAGTGGTGATTACAAAACAAAAAATGACTATGCAGCTATGGACAATCCTATTAAAGAAAACAGACTTCTTCTGTAATCTTGTGGAAGAATCGAAATTAAATAAAGGGAGTAAGTAGATATGTCCCATGGTTCAACTGGGGGCCTCTGTGCAAGGACACACACTGGGCACAGCCAAAACCACTCAGCTAAGACCTGGACACTAAAATAACTGCACAGTGCAAACACTGGCATGCTCAAACCAGACAATGCCAAGTTCTCCATCCCTATGAAGGCCATTTGTACATAAGCACCCATTGTGCTGTCTGGCTACTGCTACAAGTATAGGTTGGAAGAGATGATTCTAAACTTTGTCACTAGTAAACTTATTTAGTTATTTTTAAAATTAACACAACTTATAATATTTACACGATTCTTTGAGATAGAGAAACCCAAAGTTTGGGAATCTTTAATTTAGAATGATGGGCTTTAACTGCATTCCTGAGGATATGACAAATAAGTGGTAAGACTAGTAATTTCCTTTTCTTGGTAGTGATGCCTGACTCGGTTTGGATGGAGCGGGGGAGGGCCCTGTGTTGCCCTGAAGGACTTAGAGGGCTCCCTAAGACCCCTCACCATCTACTATTGAGGTACCTCAGAGCTTCCAGGCCCCTGCTCAGGGAAGGCTGACTCCCCACCCAGCCCCTGGCCCTCTAGGGTTGGCACTCTGTTCCTGAGCACTTCCTGGTATCCAGGGGCCTGCTCTACCTGGGCTGAACTGTGGGTGATGTGCACCTACCACCTAATGCCTGGCACCTGCTCCCTGAGCTCAGCCCTCATGCTGTTCAATGGCTGATGACTGAGGCTGCTGAATAATGGGCCACCTTCGGACACCAGGCCTCAGGGCTCTGAGATAACTGGGGCAGTTTTTATGCCAGTCCTCAACTCCCTCCCCCTCCCACCTGCCTGGAGCTACCTGAGTCATGACCCTCAGGTGGCCGACTCATGCTGCAGGATACTCTCAGCCTCAACCTCCACTTCCAGGAAGTTCCACAGGCCTGTTTTGTGGAAATTTCCTATTGTGCTGTCTCTGCATGACCACCCCCTCCTGCCCTTTCCTGGGTATCCTGAGTCAATAACCAGGGTCAGATTCTATGAATGGGCCCCACCTCTAAGGAGCTTATCAAGTTACGAGGTAAGTTATAATCCTCAGAATCATGGAGTATTAAATCAGAAGGGATCCCCCTATATCGAAGTTAACACCTGGTTCCAGGAAATTCATATGACTTTACTCAAGGTCACCCAGCTAGTTAGGGGATGGAAAGTTGACACCACCATTCAACTGCCTCATTCTTATAGAATTGTTTTCTATGAGTATGAATTTAAAAAGTTACTGAAGCTGTTGAAGATCTGGAATTCAAAATGAACTGCGTCCTATAGAACAACAGTGTGGGAAACTTTGAGGTTTGGCTCCTGATTATTCCTAACTCATTTGGAAGGTCATTTACTCTTCCCTTCGACACACAAGAAATAGATATGAAACACAACGCTATGGACACAATGGGGGTAAAGACTGCGATCTTCTGGCAGGATGGCACCTGTATTTCTAAGGTCTCGTGGTAAACAGAAAGCACAGCAGAGGGCTGGAATCCCCAGTCAGCATCAACAAAAGCCCTTATGTGTCAAAGGGGTGTCTCCAAATACATGGCGGAGGGAGGGCCAGACTAAGTGGTGGTCCCTGTGGAAGGAGGTGGGAACAGTTTGACACCTTTTGTTCTTCATAATGAGAGAAAACTCATTAAGAAGATATATGGGAATGAGAAGGGGGACAGTGGGAGTAGAGAGGAAGGCAGGGCAGACCAAGCACTGGAAGGCGGGGTCGGGCCCTGCCACCACTGCCACTCCCGGAGCAGCTCCAAGAGAGATGGCTAATCCCCAGCCTTAGTTTGCTCGTTTGCAATTTGTAAATTATAACCCTTACTGCATAAGGGAGGGTTGTTATTAAGACTTGAGGCACTCTGTCCATTAGAAAGAGGAGTAAAATGTTACTTGTTATTGAGTAATGGTCAAAGACCAACAGCTGGAGGTAGCAATGTCAGAGAAGGTTTGTGGCTATTTAGTTCTTACTGAAAAATTAATAAACTCTCCATATTTAAATAGTAATATGGTGAATTGGGGTCCCAAGTGCCTTATTCACAAGTGAAGGACATTGAACCCTGGGGGCTTTTGAACATTCTTATCTTGTCCAATTCACTCATTTATTTCATTGTATAAAACTGGAAAAGTCCAAATGTCACGTTTTCTCTAGGCTAATAACTCCATGAGCAGAAAGATGTCCTCCCTTTAAATGAACATGAACTGACAGTTCACATACAGACTCTGCCGCAACCTCGTTAATTGTGCCCAGTGACAAGAGTTCATATATATCCAGGACTGAGAAGCATGCACTCAGACTCAGACTGGATACATCCATCTGGGCTTGAAGGGCAACCCCCAGCAGCGAGACTGGAAGCTTCCAGTGCTCATGGTCAGTAGGAATGGAAATGCTCATGGAATTTGGGTACTGGAAGCAGTTTGAGGGAAGTTAGTCTAGAAAAACGTGATTCTACACTGTGCAACCTCATCTGCAAGCTTGACACGACCTGGTGGAGACCTGTGCCTTTGTAGGCCCAGCTGGAACCTTGCAAAGAGCACTTAACATCAGGGGATCAGCACATTTTTAAAGGGGGCTTATGATGATATAAGTAATTCTGTTCACAAATACCCAAAAGATGAACCCATGGGGTCATCAAGTGTGAGACTACAAGAGGCAGAGAAAAGCAGTTGACAGGTTCCCACTTGAGCTGGGGTTGGCTATTCTGTTGAAGTCAAAGCTGGCACTGACGGTCATATGATTCTGAACAGCTTAAAGGGGACTTGAGGGGACCACCCAGCCAGGTCAACCTTCAAAGAGACATGCTTCCCTATATGGGCTCAAGCACTGACACATACACCCACAGCAGCTTGGGGTTACCAATTGAGCTATTTTTAAAAGCCCCAATGGCGGACCACCATCACCTACTATGGAGTGACTCACACACCTAAACCTGGGTCCCTTTGGTGAAGTTCAAAATGTCTTACTTCTCCACAGAAGGAACTGACAGATGAACCAGAAAGCTGGGCTCTGCACATTACACGTGACCAAGAAGAGAACACGCTTTGAAGATGAAACTAAATTCTGCAGAACTATAGTGAACCCCGAAAATCACTGGCCTCTCCTTTTCCTTCTCATTTTTAGTTGTTCCTTCCTCAAATGTTGACTCTTTTTTTTGTTGAGCAAAGATCTCCAAGTGGGCAGGAACCTTTCCTATTCTTGGGCAATGTGTTATAAAGGGTGAGGTCTGCTAGTGAACTGGCCTCAGTTTTTACTTTTGTGCATTTATCCCATAAAACACTATCACCTCAGGTTTGTAAGAGCCTTATTTTTTTTAAAATAAATCTTTATTGTTCAGATTATTACAGGTGTTCCTCTTTTTTCCCCCCCATAGCTCCCCTCCACCTGATTCCCCACCCCACCCCATGCCCTTACCCCCCGCCACTGTCTTCATCCATAGGTGTAAGATTTTGGTCCAAACTCTTCCCGCACCCTTCACACCCCCTTCCCCCTGAGAATTGTCAGTCCACTCCCTTTCTATGTCCCTGATTCTATTATATTCACCAGTCCATTCTGTTCTTCAGATTTTTTATTCACTTAATTTTTAGATTCACTTGTTGGTAGGTATGTATTTGATGTCATTTTGTTGTTCATAATTTTTATATTTACCTTTTTCTTCTTCTTCCTCTTCTTCAAGAATACCCTTCAGCATTTCATGTAATCCTGGTTTGGAGGTGATGAACTCCTTTAGCTTTTTCTTGTCTGTGAAGCTCTTTATCTGACCTTCAACTCTGAATGATAGCTTTGCTGGGTAGAGTAATCTTGGTTGTAGGTTCTTGCTGTTCATCACTTTGAATATTTCTTACCACTCTCTTCTGGCCTGCATAGTTTCTGTTGAGAAATCAGCTGACAGTCGTATGGGTACGCCATTGTAGGTAACTAACCATTTTTCTCTTGCTGCTTTCAAGATTCTCTCTTTGTCTCTTGCCCTTGGCATTTTAATTATGATGTGTCTTGGTGTGGTCCTCTTTGGATTCCTCTTGTTTGGGGTTCTGTGCACTTCCTGGACTTGTAAGTCTATTTCTTTCACCAGGTAGGGAAAGTTTTCTGTCATTATTTTTTCTAATAGGTTTTCAATATTTTGCTCTCTCTCTTCTTCTGGCACCCCAAAAATTCGGATGTTGGTACGCTTAAAGTTGTCCCAGAAGTTCCTTACACTATCTTCATATTTTTGGATTCTTTTTTCTTTTTGTTTTTCTGGTTGGGTGTTTTTTGTTTCCTCATATTTCAGATCTTTGGTTTGATTCTTGGGGTCCTTTGATCTACAGTTGAATTTCTGTATATTCTTTATTTCAGACAGTGTATGCTTAATTTCTGACTGGTCCTTTTCCATTTTTTTGGCATTCTCATTAAGGTTCTTGAAGGTCTCACTAAGCTCCTTGGAGGTCTCATCAAGTTTCTCGGTGGTTTTTAGAAGATTCTTGAATAACCTTATAAATGTGGTTCTGAACTCTATGTCATCCAGTAGTTTGCTTTCCTCCATTTCTTTCATTCGTGACGTTTCTTTGACTCTGCATTTTGCTGCTTCCCTGTGTTGATGGAGTGGCTTTGTGTGGTAGGTGACCTATAGGGGCCAGTAGCTCAGCCTCCCCAATCACCTGAGGTGGACGCTCTTGGTACACTCCTTTGTGGGCTGAGTGCAAAGTCTTGGTGTAGTTAAGCCTTGATTGCTGTTGGTACACTGGGAGGAATTGACCTCCAGGCCGACTGGCTGTGAGGACCCGCTGTGTCTATAATGGAAGAACTGCTGCGCTGGAGACACACTTATGGTGCAGGACTTGTTTCAGTGGGGCTTTGGTGCTCACTGAGTCTGCCTCTTGAATGTGTCACTTATGGATGTGAGGAGTTGAAATCTGGTGTCTCACACTGACCACTAGGTACACTGGCTTCTGGATCTCCAATGGGGTGCAGGTCAGCTACTGTCTGAGGCCACCCAGCAGGGGCTACCGCGAGAACTACAGTTTTTCCTCCTCTTTGCTTGGGGTTTTGAGGTTTTGGATCTGTCTGACCCGGGCTCCAAGTTTGCTATGTTAAGCTGCAATAGGGCAGGGCATTCATATGCTAAAGCCACTGCTTGGAGCTTGGGTGGGTTTGTAGGTTGTGCAGGGCGGGGTCTCACTAGGCTAGGGAGTGGCAAACAGCGATGGCTGCCTGTAAGCCGGCTCTGTGTCTCCGACCGCGTCCCTGCGCCCCGCGCCCCAGCGCAGTAAACAATTATTCCTGCACGCAACCCTGCAAGCAAGCCACCCTCACTTTCTGACCCGATGGCAGACAGTCCAGCTTCTCCCCGTAGGAGTTTGGGTCCTCCACGTCTCCCCAGAAACTGGAGTTCAGAGTAATCGGGAGCTTGTCTCCCTTCGGGTTGAAAAAAGCAGCGCTCCCAGTCGCCTGCCGCCATCCCGATATGCGTGCCTCCGTACCTCAGCTTTTCAGCACTTGTGCACCTCTCAATGCTGTTTTTTCTTTCCTTCTAGTTGTAGAACTTCCACTCATCCAGCTTTCCTGTGGTTCTGGGTGATAGACGTTTTGTCTTTTAGTTGTAGTTTTGAAATTGTTGTGCGAGGCAGCAGTTTAGGTATTTACCTACGCCACCATCTTGGATCCTCGAGCCTTATTTTTTAATTTGGCTATTTGATTCATAGCTGAATACAACTCAATTATGTTTCTAAATGCTTTTTGGATCTTTCCCCAAGTAGCTTACTTTAAAGAATCATGAGACGAACCTCGGCTGCATCTTAGATTATGGACACTCTCCATAGAATGATGTGTATTGATACCATGAGATGTGTGATCTTTGAGGCTAACCAAAAACCCACTCCAGGGTTTCCTGTTATGTGAAACAGAGCTGTGAAAAAAATATGTAAGTAGAAAAAGCCAGGAAATCATTAAGTTTCAAGAGTTCTTTGGTCAGAGTGTCTTGTTTCATATTATTCAAATGCCATCTTCGTAACACCTCGAGTTTGATCTCCACAGAACTGGCCGGACAGTAACACCCTGTTTATTTTTGGATGCATCATGAATTCTGCCTCATTATGGTGTTCTATAAATAGACACACTCCATACCCCAACTCAGATCTGACACCTCTTAGGTGACATCTGAATACCCTTTGCTGGTTTTGAAAATGTCAGCTCGATAAACATCTAAACTTTTGTAGGTTTCTGTGGATAGAGAATTTTATAGAATAAACAGTGACAGATCAGTGCAGAAAGCAAGGACACTCATTGAGGAGCAATGGATGCCGTCCACGCTGGATTTCAGGTGAACACTTTCTAGGCCAAGGAGTCAGAATGACTGGAGTTGAAATCTATATCTTGCAACTTACAGGCTATGAAGCCTTGGGCAAGGCTTCACCTCTCTGAGCTTTAGCTCCCTTTAGCAGGAGAAATGAAGACAGTGCCTGACTATGCAATTACTGACTGGATCAGACAAAATAACACATTCAATGCAGACCGTAATGCTTCTGAAACACGGCAGGCCCGCTGCAAGGGTTGACTTGCAAAAGGAAGACTGGATCAAGAGAAATAAAGATGAACATACCAAAATCTAAGAATATTTTTAAGAAATATAAATATGGCAAAAAGAAAAACTCAGGTGACTCCGTGTCCATTTAAGCAACAACAAGTTCACCAATGGCCATGCAACTGCAGATGGTGTAAAGTGGATGGCATCGCAGGCCACCGTGCCGAGCTCTCCTTTACCCGCCCGAGACTGTTTCCCGGCCCACGGCACAGCTTGGTGCTGCTCCAGAGCACACTGGCACTGAGAAGCTCGGGCTGGATCAGCTGTACTTTAAACATATTTCTTTATAAAAAGGAACAAGCCAGCACTATTCTCAGGAAGAAAAAAAGAAGACAAGCTTTTTTCCTAGAAGTAAACTCAGCAAGTTGACTGCTCCCTGCCCCCGTTTACACAGGCCTCATTATTCCCGGTGTCTGTCCAAGGCAGTATTTTGTGCCTCTCTAGACCCAGGCCACACTGGCCCATGTAGAGGGTGGCAAATAGTCCCACGTGCTTGGCACTCCCAGTGAGCTCCTGGCTCTTTCTTTCTTTCCTTTTTTTTTTTAAATGTTTTCACTGATTTCAGAGGAGATTGAAATATATAAACATTGATGAGAAACATCGATCGGCTGCCTACTGGGGATTGAACCTTGACCAGGAATTGAACCGGCAACCTCCTGGTGCACAGGACGATGCCCAACCAATTGAGCCACACAGGCTGGGCTCAGCTTTTTATTTCTTTATATAACCAAATACAGCTGCATCTTGAATCACTAGGCTCTCAACAATGACAGGTAAATTAAATATGTCCATGTGCATTTAAAAGTAGTTTGAAAAAAATCTTGAAATCTGCAAAGACTATGACATGATTTACCAGCCTTGATTAGAAAATAATGTTGGGTATCGAGTACCCTGAAGGTTAAGTCCAGCTGTATCCACTGGAGAAGAGAAATACCGCATGCCCATAGGTCACTAACACCTGTGACGTGCTCTTCTTAGCTTCATTTTACAGATGAGAAAACAGGTTTGGAGAGGTAAGGCTATTTGCCAAGGTTAGAGAGCTAGGAGCCAGAATTCAAACAGGGACACCAATCTCAAGGCTCTCTTCGAACCTCTGACAAGTTCATTCCCTGAGTCTCCTGGGATGGGGCACCCCCCTTTCTCTGAGAGAGTGGGAAGTGTCTCTGCCTGAGGCTGGTGCAGGGACTGTGCTGCTTACCTTGGCTAGCCTCGCTCGCTTGATGAGGTCGTTGAGCTTGCGCACTGCTGCCTTCTGGGGGAGGCTCTGGATATCTCTGAAGAGGTCCTGGGCCTCGGCCTCGAAGAGCCGGCGGTTGTCAGTGTTCTGCAGGGGCTGCGCCCAGAAGGAGCCAATGTAGACGCGCAGCACCTCGGGCGTGTTGATGACTTTGCCCAGGGACCACATGAGGGCCCCATAGACACGCATCAGCTGCTGCGTGTCCACTTGGTCGGCCTTGTTCAGCACCACGCGGATCTTGTCGTCCTGGCCCCGGAAGGCCTTGATGGCCTCCGAGAACTCGTCCGAGATGTCCAGTTTGTGAGCGTCAAAGAGCAAAATGATCCTGTCGACCCGCTCAGCGAACCACTGCAGGACCTGGCAGAAGTCGTACCCTAGGTGGAGAGAGGAGCACGTCAGTACAGCCACTGCTGCGTGTGGGAGACACATGTAACGAGAGTCTGGGAATCACTGGTCCTCCAGCAGTGGCCAGGGAGAGGACCTGTCTCCAAGCTGGAGGCAGTGAAGGCCTCGACCTGAAAATCACTTCAAATGGGGCCCCCCGGATTGGGTGCATCTCGTTAATCCTGGTGCTCCCAGGAGCCCTTCTGTGGGAAGAAACAGGGATTAGAAAGGGGCTCACAGTCACACTGGGCACTGCTTACTTCCACATCTGAAATTTCATCAAGTCCTCACGAGTCTCCTATTTCCCCTAGCACGGTCCTTGGATCAATGGAAAAGTTGATCAATGGCTCTATAAAACCGCAGGCCATGGGTCAAAAACTCCTACTTCTCTCAGCTTCTCACTTTCTGAAAGTGCCAGAGATGGAGAAGAAAGAAAACCTGTTGTCCACCTGGAGACCCACTGGGTGTTCAGTAAGCACAACAAGAGAGGAATTGCCTTTTCTTGACCCAAGTTTTTAAGAGTGTTGAGGAGGTCAAAGGTTGGGTTGGCTGAAATTGTGACCAATATTTATCATTTGGACTATTTATATCTTAAGGACGTTGTAAATATTTTTTAAAAATTATGTCTCACAGCCATTCTATGAAATGGTCTCTTGCCAATTTCTTTTTTAAAGTGGCTAGACCCACCACAAGTTCTGTTTAGTTTGCTTTGGCCACGTACCAATACACTTCAAATCATGCAGTTAAATCAACACTCCTCTCAGCCTGTGGTCAAGACTTTCAGGATTTCCCCAGGGAGCAGAGTCCCACAAAAAAAAAACTAGTAAGAGGAGGTTTATTTTTAATCTCAATCTGATTAGCTTCAGAATCAGAGTCTCAGTGCAGCCAATCAGAGCCTGGATGGCATCTTTCTTGACTCCTACTTTAGTGCTTGTGTCTCTTGTTTTAGATTTTGAAAACTTCCAAATACATACAAGTCTAGAGAATCATAAATAAGTCTAGTTTATTTATATAACAAAATACCATACAGCACTGAGGATGAACTAGATTTTTACTTGTCAACACAGGCCAATCTCCAAAAAATTGGTGAGTAAAAACAAAAAAATCAGTTTCAAAAGGATATGTACAGTCTGATAACATTCAGGTAAAATGCAAAAACAAAAGAAAGAAATACTCAATTGCCTATGGATGCATACTGCAGCAGAAATACAAAAATGTTAACACTCATTTTGGGATATTGGGAGTGAGGGATCTAAGATAGATGAGAAAGTGTCCAGAGGACAATGATCTATTAGGCAGAAATAAAGGAGTCCATGCACTAAACTTCCCATGAAATTTGAAGAGCAGGTGTAAGGGGAGTTTTTGAACGAGCAAACTGATTCAGACACATTTTTAGTATAAAACCAGAATGTTCAGCAATGCTGAAGCCGCGTGTGCACCCCGTCCCCAAGCCCTTGACTCAACCTCCTCCCGGAGGAAACTGCTGCCCGAAGGCGGTATTTATCATCAGCACCCGGGTCAGGAGGTTCACTTCTCTACTCTGCCTTACTCCTGATTCCCTGGGGATGACGAGGACAAAAGTAGTCCTCAGAATGTGGGCCCAAGTTTACTGTCATTGCTGTCAGCAGCCAGTTAGAACAGAGGAAAATAAAAAAGCCTACTGAACGGGTCACACAGCAGCATGTAAAGATTTAGAGTCAAGCTCTCACTCTGAGTTCTTTCCCTGTGAGGCCAGAACAAACTGTCTCCCGAGATAAGAGTAAGTGGTTCTGTCACTGGGGACTGGCTTGTGGGCCAGAGAGCCGCAGGTCCTGGTGGTGGATCAGCAGATGAATGGAGGCGCTGTTCCTGGGAGCTGGGAAGACAGCTTGGACCCGCCCACCAGAAGAACCTGCCTGTGAACGTGCTTTTCCAGTAGTGATGACTGGCCTCTCTCTGACCCAAAAACTCTCTCACTTGGTCTCCTTTGTGACCAAAATCAGGTAACTGGAGGTTCAGAAACAGGTAAAAGAATACCTGTGTTGGGTGCACAACGTGTATTTTTCTGAACACCCTTTCTGTTGTGGTTGGGAGGTTCCTTATGGGACAAAGCAGCTGCAGGTGTGGCCGACAGGCCCTTGCCTCATCATAGCAGGTTAGGGCACAGGTGGTCTAGAATCAGACAATCATCGCCTCCCACAACAGCGAATTACTGCATCTTGAGGGAATGATGCAGACACAGGGAGAAGAGAGAATGAGACTTCATTCATAGTGGTGGTGGCTTCGTAAGCTAGTTTTTGAGCCTAGTTCTCCAACCTTCTCATTCATTCTGTGAACAACCTGATCTTTTAGAAAATTCATTTTCTGCTTAAGTTAGCCAGAATCAGCTTCTTTGGTGTGCTACCAAGGGCCATGACTGGTAAATAATTCCGCCCTCCCCCGCCACATTCGACAATTTCTGACTTCTGCCTGCTTCTTACAATCAGTACCGAAGGAAACTTGCCACTCCCATAACTGTCACCACAGGTGCACACGCAAGGTCAGCCAAGCAGACAGCATCTCTTCCTCCAAGGACCACCTGGCTTGAGGGGTTAGCCCTGATAGCCCCACATGTGTTTAAACTTTAACTTAAATTTGGGTTCCTAATAGTTACTTTCGATGTTTTTTTATTTTTATTTTATTTTTAAATTTTTTTAAAAATATATTTTATTGATATATTACAGAGAGGAAGGGAGAGGGATAGAGAGCTAGAAACATCGATGAGAGAGAAACATCGATCAGCTGCCTCCTGCACACCTCCCACTGGGGATGTGCCAGCAACCAAGGTACATGCCCTTGACCGGAATCGAACCCGGGACCCTTCAGTCCGCAGGCCGACGCTCTATCCACTGAACCAAACCGGTTTTTTGGCTCGATGTTTTTTTTAAAAAAACACTTTATTCCAATGCTTTGGTGCAATAAAAAGTTACAGGGCACCGAACTGCCAGATGTAAGTTTATTATAAGTGAACCATTACTCATCTCTGGAGGAATGGCTGCACATACACATTCTCTTGTTTTAAAATAACAATGAGACATTTTCTCCTAATAATAGATTTTGGTGGCTATGCTTATGGGATAGATTAAAATTGCCATGATCTGAAGAGGGAGGATTTATTTGTGCCCTCCTCCTATATGAAATGGAGGGACAGAAAAAAAAAAATAACAATGAGAGCTTAACAAGGTTAGAGTAGTACAGGTCGGTAGATAGGTGTTTGTCACTGAGCAGGTGCAAAAGGATCATTTGTCAGACATCAGATATCACAATCAAAGGTGAAGAAATCAGTGTTTCAGAAGAAAACAGAATTATCAAAGCTGAAAAAGGCTGGTTTACTCAATCCCTCACCCCAGTTTTTATTATTATTTATTGGCATTAAGTACATTCATGTGGTTGTGCAACCACCACTACCCTCCACCCCTAGAACAGGGTTTCGGCTACTGGTAACTTTTAATAATGAAAAGAAACTAGTTTACGCCCTAACCAGTTTGGCTCAGGGGATGGAGCGTCGGCCTGCGGACTGAAGGGTCCCAGGTTCGATTCCGGTCAAGGGCATGTACCTTGGTTGCGGGCACATCCCCAGTAGGGGGTATGCAGGAGGCAGCTGATCGATGTTTCTCTCTCATCGATGTTTCTAACTCTCTATCCCTCTCCCTTCCTCTCTGTAAAATATCAATAAAATATATTTAAAAAAAAAAGTTACCAGTAGATGGTTAGATGGTGCATCATGGAATTGAGGAAACACAGACTTTGAATCTATTTGAAGATGGATTTTAAAATTCATGCAAGCTCTACTATCACTGCTCATGCTGGGCCTTGGCCCTGGCAAGCCCTTCCCCTCTGGTTTAGGATCTAGAAATCTAGCCTAAATCTTCCTCATTCTTCAAAACACGTGGATGAGCCTTGATTAAGCTATATGCTACTTAACTTCTTTAAGGCCCCATTTTCTCATCTGTAAAATCAGGTTAGTGAGTGATTTCATGAGAAAATGCCTTTAATGTGCTCAATATAGTGTTGAGATGTGGTAACCTTTCAATCAGTATGAGCTAGTACTATTGTTTCTACTCCCTCCTCGGCTGCAGGTGGACTCAACTGCTCCCTCTTCTGAGCTCCCGGAGCCCTTTGCTACGCTCCTATCACACCCTCTTACAGTGTGTTATCATTGGATGGATGGATGGGGCTCTCTTATTAGACCATAAATTCTTTAACTGCAGGGACATATCCTCCTCATGGTTGCACAAGAGAGTGGCTCTCAGTGTGGGCTTCGGACTCAGGCTGTCTGGGACCTAATCCTGGCTCCATTACTCACTAGTTCTGAGATGTGGGCAAGTTACTTAACTTCTCTGTGCCTCTTTTCCTCATCTGGAAAATGGAGCTAATAATAGTATCCACATACCTCATGGGGATGTGGAGTTAACATATGTGGAAACATTTAGAATCATCTTGGCACCTAGAAAGCTCTCCAAAATGTTATCTACTAGTTATTTTTAAAATCTTTGTGTCCAGTGCCTGGTCCATGGTGGGAGGTGCAATAAATATTTGTTGAAGGTTGTCTAGCTTGGCAAAGTATAGTGTGCCACCATGGAGAGAAACAAAATTAATTAGCGTAAAGGTGACAGTGCAACGAAGCATGAGCCAAGCGAGGGGACTGGTGCTCAGAAAATAGCGAGTAGAAGACACTGCCTGCGCAGAGAGCCGCTCATGCTTTATAAATAGAACTCGTGGCCTTTCTTCTCTTGCTTGTGAAATGGATGAGTTCTACCAGTTGGTTTTAAAGACCCCAGGTTACACCTAAAAGAAATCCATGGTTCTATCGCAGATACTTTCTGGCGTAAGAAAGTCCAGTGTATAAGCACGCTGGCTGGGATAACGCAGGGTGTATGCTGTACTCAGTAAGGGGAGAGTAGTGAATTTTTCCAAAGATTCTGTTATAGAAGGTGGCCAGGTCCCATTTAACATGAAGTAGGTCTGTGACGTGACAGGACTACCACGTAAAAGCGGGTTGAAAACCAGTGGTCCTCAGACTGAACGTGGCCCCCGCTGCTGCTTTGTTTGGCCTACACAGTGTCTGCATTTTGAGTTGACTGTCTTTGGTGCAGACATGCGTTGTCCACCTGGTGCCCACTTCTGAGTGAACACACCACGGCTCCGACTCAGCCTCAGAGACGGAGCTGTGCCCTCTGAGAAGCCACCCTAGCTCTCCTGGGCTTTTGTAGGGTCTCATAGCACCCAGAGAACTTACTGTGTTAGTTCGCAGGCGTCTCCCCGGCTGGGCCTGGAACGTCTGGGGGCAGGGCCCCTTCTTACCTGCTCTCTCAGCATCTAACAGTGCTCACCAAGAGCGGGTCTCAGCAAACGCTTCTGAGGACTGAATGTTTTCTGTGGAAGTGCATTAAACATTGCCTGATTTGGCTTGAAACTATTTTTTGGCGCACATCTCTCCAGAAATTGGAAATACATCTTGGAATTTAACAAAACATGTTAGATACAAAAGTAAAGAATGGATTAATTAATAATTACCAAGTGCCTAGGATGTGGCTGAAACTGTTGCTGAGGAGCATACAACTATAAAAAGGAGACTGCTAGCTTTACCCATAATAGCCCTCAAATGCAAACAATCCAAATGTCCCCAACAGGTAAACAGATAAACTGTGGTACATCTACACAGTGGAATTAAAGCGATAAGCTGACACATGCAACTCGGGTGGATCTCAGAAACATCATGCTGAGTGAGAGAAGCCAGACACTAAAGAGCACACACTGTGTGAGTCCATTTAATCTAAATCCCGGAACAGGCAGAGCTAAGCTACAGTGACAGATCAGCAGTTGCCTGTGGCTGAGGGTGGAGCTGGGACGGACTGCCAAGTGGCATGAACAAAGAAGGAACTTCTCAGGGTGACAGAAAGTTTCTATTTCTTAATGATGATGTTGGTGACACGAGTATGCAAGTTTGTCAAAACTTGAATACAATTAAAATAAGTGCATTATTACATGCTGTACTTCAATAAAATTGACTTAAAAAGTAAAAAATAAAGAAGAAATAAAGAGGAAAATAAAGAAGGAAAGAAAGAAAGGGGAGGGAAGAAAGAAAGAAACGAAAGTTGCTAAACTGGTTTAAAGATATGCATCTCCCGAACTGCTGAAGGACCTGGAAGATGAAATCTGCTCATCAAGGGGCCATGTAGCTAATCAGGCTGATATGCAGTTGAATTTAGCTAAAGCAGGAGCCCTACACTTTAGATGAAATCAGTCTTAATCAAAGAAATTAATGTTAAAATTTGGCTAATCCATTAGAATTTTGAGTCGTGTAATTTCACATGATCTGCCTTCTGGCCGTGGTGTGAAAAGAGCCTCTCTTGGTGATGGATTAGGGACAAGAAAGCTCTGAGTGTGTGTGTGTGTGTGTGTGTGTGTGTGTGTGTGTGTGTGAGTGTACATGTGAGCATGCATGCCGGTGTTATGTATGTATGTATGTATGAATGTAAGTACCAGTGTGTGTGGGGTATGTGTGTGTGCAGGAATCAACATAATAATAGAACTGTCTCCATGGTGCTCAATATATTTTTAAAATTTATTCATTCAATTATAGACATTTCAGTTCTATAAGACCTTCCAGTGGGACTTTTATTAGCCTGGAACAAAACAGAGATATAATCAGTCCAATGTTTAAAAATATAATTTCTATCTTTGCAAAAAGACCCAAAAGCTCTATAGCCCTGGGAGCTGGGAAAGAGTATTTGTCCTGTGGAAGATCCCGCTTGGCATTCCTGGCTCCATGTTCTGGGAACTAAGGGAGGGGGCAGGAAGGAAAGGGCCCCTTCCACCCAATCAGGGGCTTCCGTCACAGCCCCCATGGAAACTGGTCTCCATCCCGGCCACAGGGACCCACCAGGAAATGGCATCTGAGGTTAGAACAGTAGCCCCCTGGCTCAGGTAAATATAGGGTGGGGGCCCTAAGGAGGCAAATTTGGCAGAATAGTTTTAATAGAACAGAAAAAAAAAAAAAAAGCTTCAATTTGCTCCCAGAGCCAAGTTTCTAATTACGTGAGTTTTAAACAAGACTTGTGTCAATAAAAGGATGCAAGATAATGAAGGACAGCAGGACTGAGGCCAGGTTCTCCCTCCCATGCCCCCAGCTCCATTCTTGGGGTGGCCAGGCCACTGGCCAAGCTGGACTCTGCCCAAGGATCTGCTCAGACTGCTCCTCTTTGATAGGCCCTGGCTGCCCCTCTGGAGCTGGCAGCTAACATTCCATGGTGGGCATTCATACCACTCCCCCAACACTGATTGTGTAGATTTGTTTGTGTAACACCAGCCTCTCTCCCCCAGACCCCTACGTGTCATGTCTATCTTTGTGTCCCTCTAGCACCTAGTTGATTGTCCAGCACAGCCTGTCCCTGCCCCTTAACGCCTTTCTCATCCCTGCTTCTTCCTCTCCAATCCAGCCGTCAAATATTCCCACCCCTTCTTAGGGCTCAGAATCCCCAAAACTGTGAGGGTCCTGATTACTTTTAGAACCTGTTTACAGAACAAGTTCTCCATCACTAGCCCCAACCTCACCCCTCTAGCCTTTTCTCATAGCCTCTTACTAAACCTAAACTACACTGGGCTCTTTGCTGTTCCCCAAAAGCATCCTGTACTTTCCTGTTTCTGCACCTTTGCCCAGACTTTTCCTCTGCCTGGAATGCCCTCCCCTCTGCTCCATCTCCAATATACATATTCTTTTGTTGTTGTTGTTAATCCTCACTCGAGGATATTTATTCCATTGATTTTGAGAGAGAGTGGAAGGAAGGGAGGGAGGGAGAGGAGGGGGGGGGGGAGAGAGAGAGAGAGAGAGAGAGAGAGAGAGAGAGAGAGAGAGAGAGAGAGAGACTTCAATTGGTTGCCTCCTGCATGTGCCTGGACCGAGGCTGGTAATCGAACCCATGACCCTTTGGTTCATGGACATACGCTCTAACCACTGAGAACACTGGCTAGGACCAATATACATGTTCTTTAAAAGAATATTTATTGTTGAGAGCATTACAGATGTTCCCCCATTTTCTCCCCCACTGTTCCCCTCCACCCAGTTCATGCCCCACCTCAGGCCTTCACTACCCTATTGTTTATGTCCATGGGAAATGCATATACACATATAAGCTCTTTGGTTAATCTCTTCCCACACCCTGCCCCCCCATCCCCCGCCCTCCTTCCCTCTGAGATTCATCAGTCTGTTCTATGTTTCTGATTCTATTTCATTCATCAGTTTATTTTGTTCACTAGATTCCATGCATAAGTGAGATCATGTGATACTTGTCTTTCTCTGACTGAATTATTTTGCTTAACATAATACTCTCCAGGTCCCTCCAAGCTGTCTCAAAGGGTAAGAGATCCTTTTGTTTAAAATATGTTTTTTTTAAAAAAATATATTTTATTGATTTTTCACAGAGAGGAAGGGAGAGGGATAGAGAATTAGAAACATCGATGAGAGAGAGACATCGATCAGCTGCCTCCTGCACACCCCCCACTGGGGATGTGCCCGCAACCGAGGTACATGCCCTTGACCGGAATCGAACCCGGGACCCCTCAGTCCCCAGGCCAACGCTCTAGCCACTGAGCCAAACCGGTTAGGGCTAAAATATGTTTTTATTAATTTCAGAGAAGAAGGGAGAGGGAGAGAAAGATAGAAATATCAATGATGAGAGAGAATCATTGATTGGCTGCCTCCTGCACACCCCCTACTGGGGATCAAGCCCACAGCCCAGGCATGTGCCCTTGACCAGAATTGAAACTGGGACCCTTCAGTCTGCAGGCTGATGCTCTATCCACTGAGCCAAACCAGCTAGGGTGAGATCCTTTTTTTTTTTTTTTTTTTACAGCTGCATAATATTCCACTGTATAAATGTTACACAGCTTTTTTATCCACTCATCTGCTGATGGGCACTTGGGCTGTTTCCAGATCTTGGCTATTGTAAATAATGCTGCAATGAACACAGGGGTGCATATACTCTTTCTGGTTGGTGTTTCAGGATTCTTAGGATATATTCCCAGAAGTGGGATCACTGGTCAAATGGTAGTTCCATTTTTAATTTTTTTAAAAAATATATATTTTTATTGCTTTCAGAGAGGAAGAGAGAGGGAGAGAGAGATAGAAACATCAATGATGAGAGAGAATCAATGACTGGCTGCCTCCTGCATGCCCCCCACTGGGGACCGAGCCCGCAACCTGGGCATGTGCCCTGACCGGGAATTGAACCTGGGACCCTTCAGTCCGCAGGCCAACGCTCTATCCACTGAGCCAAACCAGCCAGGGCCATTTTTAATTTTTTGAGGAAACTCCACATTGTTTCCATAGTGGCTGCACCAGTCTGCATTCCTACCAGCAGTGAACTAGTATTCCCTTTTCTCCACATACTAACCAGCACTTGTTTATACATATTCTTATAGCATTGTAATTTTTCTTCCATAGCAGTTATACTCTACTAGTACCCCAGTGCACAGATTCATGCACATTGAAAGGAAATTAAGTAGAAGGTGGCCAGCAAGGCGGGACTGAGTGAGATGGGCCAGACACGCCCTGGAGCCAACCTCCCATGGTCCCTTCCAGCCGGCTGGCACCATGGCTCAAAGGGTGTCTGTGGAGTGAGTAGGGCCCTCCAGCAGTTGGGGTCCCTGGGCCTGGCCTGCAGGGAGTGGGCCGAAACCAGCTCTCCGACATCCCCCAAGGAGTCCCGGATTGTGAGAGGGCAGATCTTGGGTGATGCACCCTGGAATTGGGTTCCCTCCTCTCTGGTTCCGAGGTGTGTCACCCGAGAACCACTGCTGCCAAGTCACCGCAGCTCGGCAGCTCCTGTGTTGAGCATCTGCCTCCTGGTGGTCGTTGCACATCATAGCTTCCAGTCAGCTGGTCGGACGGTCGCTTAGCCTTTTATATATATATATAGACTAGAGGCCCGGTGCATGAAATTCATGCACGGGGGGGGGGGGGGGTTGTGTCCCTCAGCCCAGCCTGCACCCTCTCCCATCTGGGATCCCTCTCACAATCCAAGACTGCTGGCTCCCAACTGCTCACCTGCCTGCCTTCCTGACTGCCCCAGACTGCTTCTGCCTGCCAGCCTGATCACCCCCTAAACACTCCCCTGCCAGCCTGATTGATGCCTAACCGCTCCCCTGCCAGCCTGATTGCCCCTAACTGCCCTCCCCTGCAGGCCTGGTCCCCCCCAACTGCTCTCCCCTGCAGGCCTGGGTCCCCCACAACTGCCCTTCCCTGCTGGCCCAGTCCCCCCCAACTTCCCTCCTCTGCTGGCCTGGTTACCCCCAACTGCCCTCCCTTTTAGGCCTGGTCTCTCCAAACTGTCCTCCCCTGCTGGCCATCTTGTGATGGCCATGTTGTGTCCACATGGGGGCAGCCATCTTGGACCACATGGGGGCAGCCATGTTGTGTGTTGGAGTGATGGTCAATTTGCATATTACTCTTTTATTAGATAGGATAGAGGCCTGGTGCACAGGTGGGGACTGGCTGGTTTGCCCTGAAGGGTGTCCTGGATCAGGGTGGGGGTTCCCTTGGGGCATGGGGCGGCCTGGGCGAGGGGCCTGTGGTGGTTTGCAGGCTGGCCACACCCCCCAGCAACCCAAGCGGAGGCCCTGGTATCTGGGATTTATTTATCTTCTATAATTGAAACTTTGTAGCCTTGAGCAGAGTCAAGCCTCCTGCTTGCTCTGTGGCCGCAGCCATTTTTGTTGGGATTTATTTATCTTCTATAATCAAAACTTCATAGCCTTGAGCGGAGGCCAGGGCGGGCGGGAAGCTTGGCTTCCTCCATTGCCAGGGGCAACCCAAGCCTCCTGCTTGCTCCAGCTCCGTGGCCGGCCGCCATCTTGGTTGGGTTAATTTGCATACTCGCTCCTGATTGGCTGGTGGGCATGGCTTGGCGTAGCGGAGTGATGGTTAATTTGCGTGTTTCTCTCTCTTTTTTTTAAATATATTTTATTGATTTTTTACAGAGAGGAAGGGAGAGAAGGATAGAGAGTTATAAACATCAATGAGAGAGAAACATCGATCAGCCACCTCCTGCACACTCTCCACTGGGGATGTGCCCGCAACCAAGGCACATGCCCTCGACTGGAATCGAACCTGGGACCCTTCAGTCCACAGGCTGACGCTCTATCCACTGAGCCAAACCGGTTTCGGCTCTTTTATTAGTGTAGATAGTGATATATTTATTTGGTGATTACAAGACAGAAATTCTACGAGGCAGACACCCCACCTCTCATTTCATTCACCACTGTACACCCAGTATCTACTATAAAACATAATAGGTTTTCAATAAATTTGACTTATTCCTTGAAAACTAAAAAATAGAACTACCATATGATCCAGCAATCCAGAAGAATTTAAATCAGGATCTTGAAGAGATATTAGCACTCTCATGTTTACTGCTGCACTATTCACAATAGCCAAGATGTGGAAACACCTAACTGTCCATTGACAGATGAATGGATAGAGAAAATGGCTGCATACATACAGTGGAATATTATTCAGCATTAAAAAAGGAAACTCTGCAGTATGCACAACATGGATGAAGCTGGAAGACATTACGTTAAGTGAAATAAGCCAGTCATAGAAGGACAAATACTGCACGCTACTTACATAAGGGATCTAAAATAGTCAATATGAGAATCACAGAGTGGAGTGGTGGTTGCCAGGGGCCAGTGGCAGGGAAAACAGATAGTTACTATTCAACAGGCAGAAAGTTTCAGGTAAGAAAGAGGAGTAAGTTCTAGAGATCTGTTGTACAACACAGTGCTTATAGTTAATAATACTCTATTATAAACTAAAACATCTAAGAGGGTAGGGGGTAGGAGGGACTGGAATAAATTAACCAAAGAACATATATGCAGAGTCCATGGACACAGACAATAATGTGGTAAAGGACTGGGTTGAGGGGCAAAGTGGGAGAAATGGAGGACCTCTGATATAGTGTCAACAAAAAAATTTAAGAGGGTAGATTCCCACGTTAAACTAATAAAATAAAAATAAAATAGAATAAACTTAATTTAATGAAGTGAATTGACATGAATAAGAAGTGTAACTGATTTTTTTTTTTTAGCAAGTTAGAGGATTTAGTTACTTAAATAGTACTGTGAGTTTCTTTAAAAGGCTGTTACTAAATATAGCAAGTACAAATTGGCTAAAAATAAACATCAAATATCTGGGATCCCTCAGGTATTAAATATGTATTTTCAAAAATAGTCACTTCAGTTAAGAATAACAGCTGCTTCAGTTAAACACGTGCAAAGCGTCCTTGTATTGTTTCCAGGCTGAGTTTACTTTGCAACTGGAAAAGGCTGTTTCTGAAAATGTTAATGGGGTTGGTGTAGAATAATAGCTAAAAATAAATACTTGTAGCAAATATTTACTGGGCCCTATCGACATTCCTACACTACTCTGAGAGCATGATACCAACAGACTCTCCTGCAATCCTCACAAGAACCCCACGAGGCGGGGACTGTTATTATCCCCAGATACAAAGACCCAGAGAAGCCAAATAGCTAACCCAAGGGCACACAGCTATTTCCCAGGGGAGGCCCTATTCAAACCCAGGGACTTCAAACCCAGGGACGGAGCCCAGAGCCTGTGCTGTTACCCACTGCACTGTACCATAGGTATACCAGAATGGTGTGATTAGGGATCACGTTTATTTTCTTCTTTTTTCATCTTTTAAAAAAAGTAGTTTTCTGAGTGTTCTACAATGACTATATACTATTTTTGTAATAAGAAAAAATAAGCATATTGTAAAAATGATTGGTCCATAGGCGACTGGGCTAACAACATTGAGAAAGGAGTTCCTTTTCTTCTACGATGGTGTTTACAGTGGTTGGGGTTGGATTTCTAGTGCTTTAGAATCTATGGCCACCTCAAAAAACAGTGAGGGTGAAGTAGCGTCTTTGCAACTACACAACCCCTGGGGGAAGAGGCAGCCCCATCAGCTGTGTGAAAAAGAGTCACAGACACTCAGCTCCTCAGCCTCCCTGCCTCCCTCTCCTCTCCAGCTGGCTCCCTCTTCCTCCCAGGTGACCAGACACAGAGGGTGTAGGTGGGAAGGGGCTGATACTAAGGCCCATCTAGGAGATCAACAGGCTGCCCGGAGATGACAAACACTGTGGCCTCCACGTCTGCACAGGCGTCCTGAGTTCATTTTGTGGAGGTTCAGTGTCTGCTCCCTCAGGGTGTTCAGCTAGCAATGGCCACCTCTGGGAGAAGGTCACTGGTTATGAATAAACCCTACAGGAACAGAGTTCCCAGCCTCCCTGTGCCTGGCCTGCAGGGGTTTGGCCGTTGAACATATCAGAATTGAAATAAAATCTAGGACTGAGCCTGTCCTGGGAGGGGCTTGGTGTTGTGTATCCTCTATCTCCTCGCCCCACTCCTTCTCCTTTGGAATGTAGTACAAGACCCTGTGAAATAATTTTTCTGTGCCTGTTTCCTCCTAAAATAAATAAGCCAACCCCACAGCCTGTCTTTCCTTCCTCTGGAGGATGTTGTGAAGATAACGACGGGGCAGATGGGGCCACGTGACCCTGAAGGCCCCTCGCACCACAGATTCACACCACATCTTGGACGAGGTCAGAGAAAGGCTCCACTTGAACATTTAGCCCTTGAACATTTAGCCCGATGAACAATGCTACCTCTGGTCACATGACCCAGTAAAAGGGAAAATTAGCGTTCATATCTTATTTTCCATCTCAGATTAAAAATTAGGTTAAGAGGACTGAGCCCTAGAAACACACAGTAACTTACAAGGCATTTTAGGTTCTTTGCTTGAGACAGAAGTTGGTGAAAATCTACCAAGAAAAACCTGCAGGTCCTAGAGCCTGGCGCAGCCATTTCACTTTGCCGGCCCTTAGTTCCTACATCTGTCTGATGGGTCCGATGACCGGGGAGGGTGCTCTCCAGATCTCAAAGTTATATATGGTGAAAAAAGAAAGAAGAAATTATATATGGTGGTTCTAAATATTAAGCTTTTCTAAAATAAAGAGTCATGTTCTCAGGAGAATCTGTTTAGTGTCTGTACAGTAGATATCAACTAGCTACAGTACCAGCATAAGAATGCAAAACCGTTTAAGTGGCTACAGGAATACTCAATGACTAAATCTAAATGACAAAATTATCAAGTAGCACGTTTCATTTTGTCATTTTATCATAGTCATTCCACTGGACTCATGTCCTGTGACATTTTGGGCTGGTTTGAAGGTCCTTCATGTTTCCATAGGGAGAGTTAGTTGCCCTGAATTTTAACTTACTTGTCACTCAATTCTAAACAACTCTATGCTGAAAGAAATGACCTGACAAAAAGTCATAGAATTTGAGACTTTCAAGGATGCTTAAGGGGTCATTAGATTTAACCTTCTATTATTATAACTAATTGGATCCAGGAATCAAGTGTAATAATGCACAGGGAAATTGCCCATTCCTCATTTTCAAGTGGGCTTTGTGTACCTCGGGCAAGAAAGTCTCAGACAATACGTCTATAAATCAGACAGTCAGTCTGTACTTGCATTGGGTTTTCTTGGGGCAAAATGCCAATAGTATACAGACTCCACCCAAGCGTGATGAGGCCAAATATTTACAAACAAGGCTTCAATCTTGTCATTTTGTAGTTCAGAAGGGCAAAAAGATAATGTTTCTTCGAGCCACAATTTTCTAAAGAGAACTGTTAAACCAAGAGGATGACAACTTTGGGATCAACAGCCTGTAAGGGCTTGTAAGCACCTTCTGACCTTGGATGCCCTGCCCTGCCCTGTTCCTCCTTTTAAACTTTCCCAGAGTTGCATGAGTGTTCTGTGAGCACTTGGAAAATAGCCAGTCATGAAGTCCAGCTCCAGCAACTGAATTATCAGCTAACTCGCTCCTAAAGCCAAACTATTACTCAGAGATAGTTATTTCTGGGTTTATGTCACAGAAGGAAAGACAGATCAAGTCAGTGGGGACCATGTGAGTCCACACTGGGTTCCTGATTAAAAAGAAAAGAGTCACTTATTTTACCAAGTAAAAGTCCTGTAGTTACCAATAGTACCTCCAGAAAGGAAACACTTTGAAAAGATTTGTCAATATGAAAAGATGCTCCACCACACTAATAATGAGAAATGAAAATTAGAATTATAACGAGATGGCATTCACCTATCAGATAAAGCAATCACAAAGCAAGATAAAGAAAAAAATAATTGGCAATGTCCTGCGTAGGGAGGGTGTGCGGGATCAGGCACTTCTGCCTTGTTGGTGGGATGTAAATAGTCACATCTTCTGGAGAGGGCATTTGGCATCAGCTACACAGTAAAAAGATCACAGTTCCTTCTGATTCAGCAATCCCTCTATTAGGAGTGAATCTTGTAATTACATTTGCACATTACTGTGCTGTTTGTAACAGCAAACGATTAGAAACAGCCAGAGTGTCATCCATCCAAGGATTCCAGCTATTAATGTTGGCACATCTTATTAGATGGAATAAGAAGGAAGTAGCTCTAAAGTCCTGACATGGACGTGCCCCACGAGTTCCTGCTAAGTGGGGAAATCTTGGTGCGGAGCAGTGTGCAGAGGATCCCACTCCGCGAGGAAGCCTGAGAGACTGCGGATGGGCTTGCCCTGGGAGAGGAGTGGGGTGTGGGTGGGACAGACGCTCTTCACTAACATTCTGTAAGTTGACTTTTTCGTCCCAAGCATGAGGCAGTGGTCCTGAAGAGCACTTGGGAAAGGAGAAGTGCTGAATCAGTGGTCTGACTTATGCTTTGCATTGTGATCTGGATTCAGGCAGGAGGTGGTTTTGAGAAAGAGACTAAAAGAATCCAGGCGATTTAGAGGCTTCTTGAGGAAACTAGGTCACAGCACACCTGAGAAATATCTCCGGATACGAGAAAGAGGGTGTTGTCAAAAAGGATTGGAAACGTGATGAAAGCTGGGGCCCTGGGCCAAAGGAGGACACTCCCTTGGGCTATTCTCTTCAGCCGCCTGCATCTCTTGGCATTCTTTCCACAGCTCTGCTGTCCAGGCCAAAATTTTCCTTTACCCCCTACCTCCTTTTCTGGGTCCCTGGAAGAGCCAAGTCCTTTTCTGTCTGAGTCTCAGGACTTGACCACCAACTGCTCTCCCTGGGGAAACTCAGATACTTGGCTGAGCCAACCCTTCGATCCTGGTCAGTCTATGCTAGGACCATCCCCGTTCCATGACCTGAGCAAAGACCTCCCTCACCACCAGTTATTCAACAGGACTCTATGCTCAATGGTTTGCACACATTGTTTCACTTTCTCTTCAAACAACCCTGCAAGGGTCCCATAGTAAAGTGGAGGTGCCAGATTTGAGCTCAGGTCAGCCTTCTCCAGGGACCACAGTAAAAAGAGGAATCTGGGGTAGCACTCGGCCTGCCCCCTCTGCTTCCATGGAAAACCCAGATGCCCTGAAAGCACCACTATTTTCAGTGTGTTTCCACATCCACCTGGTGAAGATGCCTACCTGCGGGACACCAGTGCAGGAAACCCGACTTCCATCCACACTGCGGGTCCTCTCACTCAGTGTGCTTCCCAGCTCATGTCTATGGAGCACTTAGGTATTGACACAGATTCCTCAGCTTCTCACAAGATCCAACCCTGTGAGGGAAAGTACTTTCTCCCCATTTAACAGAGGAGAAAACCGAGGCTCACAGAGGTGGAGTAATTTGCCCAGGTCTTCCAGCTGGTGGGTGGGAGAGCCAGGGAAATGGAAAAATGTCTCAGGCCAGTGTTTCTTGGCAAAATACTGCCCCTCTCCGGTCCAGAGAACTTTACTGCCCCAGTGATTAGCAACAGAGGGCTTTGCCATGTAACAATAGGGATGGAGGCTGTATAACAAGAATGTCCCCATGACAGCAGTGAAGTTATTAAATATTTGAAAATGTAAATGAGAAATCTTTAAGAAATTCATTCTTTATTTTTCTTTAGGGGTTGCTAAACATCTTACTTTCCAAAGAGGTCTAGAAGCGTTTTGGGGTGCTCCTACATCAAGGGAAGGCACAGGCAAACACAAAGCAAGATAAAGAAAAATATAACTGGCAATGCCCTGCACAGAGAGGGTGTGTGGGATCAGGCACTTCTGCAACATCAGGCCAGACTGGCATATGCCTATGAGGCTGATGCAATAGCAGTTACCTGGTCACCTGCAGGGTAGTGACCCTACTCCCTTCACTCGGGAGGATGTTGGTTAGTCACACAGCCCAGCCCAATGCTGGGCTGCCCCTCACCCCATCCAGAGACACCCCCTCTTTCACTTATATCTTCTGTCCTGTCATCTGAGGGCAGCATTCACACTGGTGAAATGGAGATGTGGGACATAGCTCAAGTCCATTTTGATGGGTTTTCCAAGTTTGTGATCATGTTTTCTTTCACTTGGCAGAGTACATAGGAGTGGGTAGGCTCAGTGCTACTCCAGATTCCTCAAAGCGGGGATCTCCTGCATCAGGACCCCTGACAGCCAACTTTCTGGGCCCATCCCAGAACTCCCAGGAATAATCTGTGTTAACTGTTTATCCTGAGGCCAGAAAGTCGCATATGATCCCCGTAACCCAAGGATCACTGGTCCAGGCTCCAGTGCATCATGCATAGCCTCATTGACTCCAGGGCAGTGGGGGGCTGAGGGGAGAGGGTGACTTGAGAATGAGCAGAAGAAATGACAGTGACAGCCTGGCGTCAAGGGAAGAGGAAATCAACCAACCAAATGAACCCACAGAAACTGAGACAGACCCAGGGCTAGTTCTGGTATTGCCCCAATACAAGAACATCCGGATGCTCATAGTGATAATTCTGGGCAATCAAGAGGTTAAAAGAGATAATCCTTCAATGGCTTCCTGTTCCTCTCAGCATAAAATTAACACACTTCCCTAAGGCCAACATCAGCAGGCCTGCCCGACCTCACTGCCCACCACTTCTCCAGCCTTTCCTGAACTGGTCTTTTTTTTTTTTTTTTTTTTTCAAATTTTTATTAAGGTATTATATGTGTACATATCTTACCATTGCCCCCCACCCCCACCCCACTCCCATACATGCCCTCACCCCCCAATGTTTTGCATCCGTTGGTTACTCTTATATACATGCATATAAGTCCTTCAGTTGATCTCTTATTTCCCCCACCTCTCCCTAACCTTACCACTGTAATTTGACAGTTTGTTTGATGCTTTACTGCCTCTGCTGAACTGGTCTTTGCCTGTAATGCCCTTCCCCCAATTCCCTGCCAGGCGGTCCCTTTTTTAGGTCCGAGCCTAAATGCCACTCCTCAGAGACCTCTTCTCACTACCCATCTAAAGTAGAAAAGCCCTGACGTGGGACTCAGCCAGTGTTTCCTCCAAGTCTTTGCTTCTGCTTGCATTTGGGCTCCTCCATTGGCCCCAGTGTATGCTCCAGGAAGGCAGAGACAGGGCCCACTCCCTTGCTGTCAAAACCAAAGCTCCTGGTGCCTGACACAGTATGCACTTCAAAAACGGGCAGGAGGCACCTAGCAGAGTGCGGTGCACGGCAGATTTCAATGTAAGCAAACCTCTTCCCCCTCCCACTGTCCTCTGAATGGGAATGCAGGGCAGTGTGCACTGTCTTTCCCAAAGATTACCATCAAAAGGCGCTAAAGAAAACCCCCAGGAGATGTGGTATTTGTAGGAGAAAAGCACCAATTACATGGAAACTGGCCCAGGTGGTACCCTTCCCCAGTGCTGCTGCGTGCGTGCGTGCGTGCGTGCGTGCGTGTGTCTGTCTGTCTTTTGGGGCGGGGGTGTCTGGGGTAGTGTATCCCTGGTTTGTGTCCTTGTGGTTAACAGCATGTGATCTGGAACCAGGCTGTCCGGTTTGAATCCCACTCAGCCACTTACTTGTTGCTTTGGTTATCAGTCACCTTAAAACTTAGTGGCTTAAACAACTTGTTGTTTCCTCTGGTCTGAGGGTTGACTGGGCTCAGTTGGGTGGTTCTTGACTGGGGTTTGTCATGAGATGGCAGTTGAGGCTGGAGCTGGTCACCCACCACGACTTCTTCTCTCGAGTCTCAGCTGGGTTGGTTGGAACAGGCGAAGGCTGCCTAGCTTGGGCTTCCCTCACAGTATGGTGGCCTCAGAGGGGCTGGACTTTTTAGGTGGCAGGTGGCTTCCCCAGAACAAACATGCCAGGAGGTCCAGGTGGAACCTTCAGGGCTTCCTGTGATTTTGACTTGGGAAGTCAGAAACACCACTTCTGCTGAATCCCATTGATCAAGGGGAGGAGACGACACCAGGGCACAAATACTGGGAGGTGTGGTTCCTGGTGGTGGGGATGGTGGGAGCAGAAGGCAGCTTTTGAGATTAGCTACCATACTGGCAACCAGACGGTGGGTGAATTACTTAACCTCTTTGTGCCTCAGTCTTCTCGCCTATAAAATGGGATAATAGTTCCTACCGCATAGAGGAGCAAATGAGTAAATAATATATAGAAAGCACTCAACAATGCACTAAGCATTAGCTATTATTATTATTATTATTACTCAAGGGAGCAAGGAACAAACCTTTTTGATTAATCCCTGTATCCCAGCGTCTGTGAAATGTTTTATTATGATGAGCTGCTCTATATGGAAAGTAAGAGAAGTGCCCTTCCTCCAACTCCCCTTCCCCCCCAATTTTGTTTCTCATTTAAAGTTTGGGTAGAGCCCTATCAGGTGTGCTCAGTGGTTAGAGCGTTGACTTGTACACTGAAGGGTCACAGGTTCAATTCCTGGCCCGGCCAAGGTGTGTGAGGGAGGCAAAAATCGATGTCTCTCTCACATCAATGTTTCTCTCTGTCCCCCTCCCTCCCTCCTTCCCTTCCACTCCCTCTAAAAAATCAATAGAAAAAATATCCTTGGGTGAGGATTGATAAAACAAACAAAAGTTTCGGTAGGTCATTTTTCATGACCAAGTATGCATTTAAAATATTAATAATATTGAAAAATAGCTGCCAGTGTTTGGCAAGTGCCATTCTGAGTCACCATAATGGCAGGCTCACATTAAGGGCAGAATAGCAACACTTGTGGTGTGGAATTTCCCGGGCACCGGTGGGAAAGGAGCCATGAATGTGTTTGTCAGCAAACTTCCCCCAAACAAAAAGAAACCAGGATTTCCTGCTGGAGGCCAAGGAAGCGAGTGATGTCCAGGACCTCACAACTCAACTCCAGACTGGCCTTAGCACTGGGCAGAAAACAGGATCTGACAACAAGTCGTCAGCCGGTGGCCCAGCCCAAGCGGATGGGCACTTTTCTGTGGCTGCCAAATTCAAACAAAGCTCAGAGACAAGTCATTGAACTCAAGCCCTAAATAGAAAAATGGCTTCATAATCCATCCAAGCCTGTGGACACATGTCCTATTCTACCATGTCATCTGCTGCCTCATACCCCTCGGTATTGTCAGTCATCAGAGAAAAGCAAACCAAACCACAACAAAAATACCATTTCATACCTACTAAAATGACTCTAATCAAAACAACAGTGTTGATGAGGATGGGGAGAAACTGAAATCCTCATACATTTTTGGTGGAAATGCAAAACAATGAAGTCACTTTAGAAAACAGTCCGGTAGTTCCTCAAAATATTACATATTGAGTTAACATATGATCCAGCAATTCTGCTCCTAGGTATATACCCAAGAGAATTAAAAACATATGTTTTCACAAAAATTTGTACATGAATGATTATTGCAGTATTATTCATAATTGTCCCCAAAGTGAACTAATGAAAAACTAAAATGTGGTAGAGACATACAATGGAATGCTATCGTAATACATAAAAACCCTGGGTCGTAACGACCAGTAATGACCGAGGCTCAATCCTGCAGTCAGCGCTGGGTTGCCACGCTGACTGCTTCCATTGCAGGCGTGGTGCCCCAGCACTGACTGCTGAGGGGGCTGAGAATCAGGGCCAGAGAGAGGTCTGAAGAGAGAAGCAGGGACTGATCTGTTGCCTCTGTGGCAGCTTTTGATCAGCACTTATCTCTCTCTTTCTCTCCCAGTCTGGTCAGCAGCCACGCCTCCATTTCTCTCCAGGCCTCCACCGGGGCTGCTGATCAGCCCTGCCTTTCTGATCAGGCCCCGTTGATAGGTCCAGAGATGCTGACTGGCATAGAAACTGACCAATCAGAACCAAATCTGGGTCAACTGTGAAGAGCCAATGTCTGCCTAGGAGGTGGAGCTTTTGACGCTGACTGGCATAGAAACTGACCAATCAGAACCAAATTGGCCAGCAGAGGAGGGCAGTTGGGGGTGAGATCAGGCCTGCAGGGGAGGATAGTTGGGGGCAAGATCAGGCTGGCAGGGGAGGGCAGTTGGGGGCAACCAGGCTGGCAAGGGGAGGGCAATTAGGGATGAGATCAGGCCAGCAGGGGGGGCGGCCATTGGGGACGAGATCAGGCTGGCAGGGAAGGGCAGTTGGGGGCAACCAGGCCTGCAGGTGAGGACAGTTGGGGGTGAGATCAGGCCGGCAGGGGAGGGCAGTTGGGGGCAACCAGGCCAGCAGGGGAGGGCAGTTGGGGGCAAGATCAGGCCGGCAGGGGAGGGCAGTTGGAGGCGAGATCAGGCTGGCAGGGGAGGGCCGTTAGGGGTGATCAGGCAGGCAGGCAGAGGCAGTTAGGGGTGATCAGGCAGGCAGAGGGGTTAGGGGTGATCAGGCAGGGAGGCAGGTGAGCAGTTAGGAGACAGCGGTCCCAGATTGTGAGAGGGATGTCCGACTACCACAGGGATCGGGCCTAAACCAGCAGTCGGACATCCCCTAAGGGGTCCCGAATTGGAGAGGGTGCAGGCTGGGCTGAGGGAACACCCCCTCCATGCACAAATTTCGTGCACCAGGCCACTAGTTCAACCATAAAAAGGAGTGAAGTACTGATACATGCTAGTACATGGATGAACTTTGAAAGCATTGTGCCAACTGAAAGAAGCCAGACACAAAGGCCATATTGTATGATTCTATTTATGTGAAATGTCCAGAATAGGCAAATCCATAGAGACAGAAAGTAGAATAATGGTTGCCAGGGTCTCGGGGGGAAAGTAGAGAATGGGTAGTGATTTCTAATGAGTACAGAATTTCTTTTTGGGGTGATGAAAATGTCCCAAAATTGGTTGTGGCAATGGCTGCACAGCTCTGTAAATGTACAAAAAAATTCACTGAATTATCGAGAAAGAGAGAGAGAGAGAAAATGCAAATAAAATTTGGGGAAAAAGAATGCTTTCTCGGAGTAGTTTTGCTGAGTCTGCCTACCTCCACCCCCCAGCTGGAGGCTGGTGAGGCCCATTGTTCACTGCATTTCTATTAGAGCTTGTTTGCAGGTCCACCCATACCAACAGCTGTGAGCACCTGGCCAGGGTCTATGCCTCACTTATTTTGGAATCCAGGACAGTGCTTGGCACTTGGTACATAATCAATATGTATGTGTGTTGAATGAATAGCCTCTAGCATGCCCCTAAAATTGCCCGTTGCTTTTTACATAATCACTTTTAAAATAAGGAAATGCCAAAAAGATCACACATGCACGCACAGTAATTTTAAAATTCTTTTCCATCAAATATTTTAAGCTGAATAATCAATTAGAGTGTTATCTCTTTTTTACTTCCTGCAAGACATACAATTTCAAAACTGAAAACAAATCATCAATAAAATGACCAAGATAACGTAGAGAGAAGGTAGAAACACTTATCCAAAAATAGCATTTTCAATCCCTGAACAACAAACTTCACATTTCAAATAACTTGACAAAAATTTCCCCTACTCTCTGAGACAGAAGACTTTATGAGACAAGAGACCAATATCTATATATATAAAAGTCTCAGTGACCGGAACGACAGGTTGCTATGATGCACGCTGACCACCAGGGGGCAGATGTTCAATGCAGGAGCTGCCCCCTGGTGGTCAGTGCACTCCCACAGCCAACCTCCCCCAGCTGGCCAACCTCCCGCGGTCCCTCCCCCTGGTCCCCGGGCTGGGACAGGGAACCGGGGGTGGGAGGTGGTGGATACGGCCCTTTTCCCAGGGGGGGCCAAGGGCCAGCTCCCTTCTTGGGGCCGGCGGCCAACCTCCCGTGCCCTGTCCCTCCCCTGAGCCAGCAGGCCCCAACTGGCCCACTGTGGTGGCAGCGCAGTGGCGAGGGAAGGAGGAGGGGGGAGGCGGGGAACCATGTGGTAGCAGAGTGCCGACGATGGCGGTGTCAGCGTCCATTTCTTCTGTGCCCGGCCCAGTGACTGTTGCCTCCTCTCTGGCCCGGCCCTGATCAGCCTGGCCCCGATTGGCCTTGACTACCAGCCAGGCCTAGGGACCCCACCCATGCATGAATTTCGTGTTCCGGGCCTCTAGTAAACCAATATAAAGGTTAACTAAATTCAGCCTTTGAAAATTCTTTGGCTTTCAACAACAACAACAACACAATGAAGTGATGAAGCTAATATTTATTGAGCACTTATTATGTGCTAGGCTGGGCATTATTTTCTGCGTCCTATGTATTAACTCAGTTACAACAACATTATGCACTAGGTACTATTACTCTCATTTTACAGAGAGGTTAACAACTTTTTCAAAGCCACAGGGTTGGTAAGTGGCTGGAACCAAGGAAGTTCAATTCTATTGTCTATGCACTTCCTGCTCCACAAAGGACAGTCTTCAGGGACTTCAGTCCCTTGATTTGATCAAGGAAATCATTTGTAGGATTCTGGGTTTACAGACTGATTAGTGTAGGTTAGAGAAAAGATCTGTGGTGCTGTGGAAAAGCTGGGACTGCCCTGAGCTGGATCTGTAATTGCATGGTGACCAGAATGAGGGAGAAGATAGTATTGTCTCACAACAACCTCCCCTTTATTTAATTACTAGAGACCCGATGCACAGATTCGTGCACAGATGGGGTCCCTCAGCTTGGCCTGTGCCCTCTTTCAATCTGGGACCCCTTGGGGGATGTCAGACTGCCAGGTTTCGGCCCGAGGGATTTAGCAGTGCTGAAGCGGCAGGTGGCCAGGGAGGACTCCCAGCCGGGGCCAGGAGCAGCTCTGCTGCTGCTCATCCCGCTGCTCGGTAGTGCTGCCGTGGAGGCGGGAGAGACTTCCACTGCCGCTGCAGCTGCGCCCGCCAGCCATGAGCCCAGCTTCTGGCTGAGCGGCACTCCCACTGTGGGAGTGCACTGACCACCAGGAGGCAGCTCCTGCGTTGAGTGTCTGCCCCCTAGTGGTCAGTGCACCTGATAGCAACTGGTCGTCCGGTTGTTCCGGTTGTAACAGTCGCTTAGGCTGTTTTATATATATATAAATATTATATATATATAAATATATATAAATATATATATATAATATATATATTATTCCTTCTCTTATTTAGAATACTACCCAAGTAAGGCCTGAACTTCCTTGTTTCAGGGTAAGTTGGCAGGCATCTCAGGCCCCTCTCAGGAACTCTTTTTTTTTTAATTATTAAATATATTTTTATTGATTTCAGAGAGGAGGGGAGAGAGAGAGAGATAGAAACATCAATGATGAGAGAGAATCAACAATTGGCTGCCTCCTACACACCCCCAACTGGTGACTGAGCTTGCAACCCAGACATATGCCCTGACCGGGAATCAAACTGGTGACCTCCTGGTTCCCTCAACACTCAACTGCTGAGCCACACACGGATGGGCCCCTCTCAGGAACTCTTCATGAAGTTCAGCACTTACACCTACGGTTTGGCTGTGAGGCCCACCTCAAGGACAGGCCCCACCTGCCACCACTGCCCCACCTGGGGAGCTGTTGGTCTCTGAAGTCTCTTTAATCTAGTGCTTCTTAGAAGGGTCTTTGCTGCTGTTGAGCCTGGCCAATGTCTTGCGCCAAGCCTTCTTGTTCTTTTAGGGGACAAGACATATTTATATTTTCCTCTCTAGCCCTCTTGTTTCCAAAGCCTGTGAGGAAGTTGTTCTTTTCTGGACGTCTCTAAATGTTCTCCCGCCTTCCTTGGGCAGCCTTCAAAATCCGGTCTTTTGTCTTTCAGGTTCAAAAAACATGTCATTTAAGTGTGTTTGCACTTCCCTGATTACGGTCTGTTCTGGCCTTCTCTGTTTTTTTTTGCACCTTTATTGATTACAGGTTGGATTTCCATGCCCTGTTTTCCAAGTCTGTCAATTCTTTTGCAATACTATGTTTGAACACCTCACCTGTGTTGGCATCCTGTTCATGTTTGCCTGTCAATATTCAGAGGCCTTTTTTATTTTTGAGGACCTCATTTAATATTACCAAAATCAGGAGGACTGAAGGATGTCTGTATGTAAATGATAAAACATTAATCAATGATTTTTGACACTAATTATTTCCCGTTATGTTACTTGCAGTGCAGTGAGATCCTTTCTGTTTCATGCATTACTATTATTTATTGTTTTCACTAGCTGGACATTTTCTGCCCTTTTAATTTTCACTATCTTCTTAGTTCTACTCCTTGACTTATAATGAAAAGGGCTTATAGTGAGAAGTGCTTAAACACCAGAGGAAGACACTTCTCCCTTTCATTTGACAAGGTGTTGGTACTGGGAGAGCAGGCATATCTGCTAGAAAACTCAGATCAAGAGGTTTTTTCTTCTAGAGTTCTTAAAAGGGAAAAACAGTACTGTTTTTATGACCAAAGTCCAGTCTGTTAAAGACTATACAGAACCTCGTACTCTCAGGAAACCACAGTACCTTCCAAATGCTTTTGTGCTAAATATGTGGACAAGCCCACCAGGCACCACAGTGGTTTTCACAGTGTTCTCCTTGTCACACAGAGACACTGTGATTGAAGCCAGACCGGGAGGTTTGTACCCAGTGGTTGGGAACACACTTGGGTTCATGCCGGGTCCAGAAATAAATCCTAGATGATGTTTAGGTTCAGTATGAAATAAATAGTATTTTAGGATGCAAACAGTCCAGGGAGCCAGAATAATAAGAGAGTAGAAATGAAAATAAGGATGTGTCATCACACAGAAAAAGAGTCAGGGAAAAAAAAAAGTTAAAAATCTGGATGTTGTCATCGGGGGCAAAGAATATTTCTCAGGAATGAGCCAATCAGATTCCACCCACCCATTTTGAAAAAATAATCTAAAAAAAATCTTAAGAATCAAGGTATTTTTTAATTGGCTACAAGAAAAGAATCAAGAAAAGGCTGTAGAATTTTTAGGTAGCTATTACTTGATTAAAATAAAATTATTACTATCAATATATCAGAACATTCCCTACTTGATGGGAATTCTTTGTTGGTCAAGAAAACTACAGTTTAGAAACTAAGCTCAATCTTTTGTTCCTAAAGATTTTATGCCAACTATCATGAAACGAAGGAACATTGGAAGGGGACGGGTTTTCATATGGAGAATACTGAAAGTTGCTCTGAAGTCAATCACCGTCGTGGGTTTTACCTACAGAGCTCCTGAACAGGAGAGTTACTCCCTCCAATGCTGACTCTGCATTCTGATTTTCCTAGAGCAGAGCAGGGAGGCGAGGAGGGCAGTGTCCTGAAGCTCAGGGTCAGTGTAAGATTATGCTGATGGGAAGGCAGTGCTTAGACACATTCTAATCCGTAAAGGCCACTTCTCACATAAGAGTGATTTCACTTCAAACCTAACACCGTGAAATTTGAACTATTGTGTAGAAATATCAAGTGTCTCTTCTTGTCACCTACAGCTTTGGCCTAGGAAGAGCAATGTCTGCAAAACACCATGTCCTCTTTGTAGTCCCACTTGCCCCCTCTGCTCAGCACACAAAAAAGGGGGGGACTAGGCTTACGATGTCACGAGAGAGAAGACTGAACAAGGAAGAATGGGCCACAGGTGAGGTGAGATGCATGACTGAACTCCAGGTTGAGAGTCTCCATTCTTGCGCTCACTACTAAGGCATCAGGACTCCTTCCTGGAGACACACCCTCACTAGGCCATCTTCTCTGCAGAGCTCTGGGCACCTGGGCAATGCCCGAGAGGTACCCGAGGGCTGCTGGTGATGATGTGATGCCAGCTCCCGTCAGGCCCCTCGTTCCCCATCTGACCCCCAGCAAAGCAGCACAACGCACCACCATTCCACCTGCCGTCTGTGCTGTCCCGTGCTGATGGGGAGACCTCTGGGTGTGGCGCAGTCCATAGGTCCTCCTGGGGGTCGTGCAGCAGTTACCACACACTCGCCACCTCCTCCTGCAGCTGCACTGTCTGTCCAGCACGCTCTCTGCCAGGGCTGCACACCCCTGCAGGCCAGAGGGTGGGCTGGGCCCACACCACAGCTTCGGCCGTCAGCACTGCCTGAAGCACTCATCCTCGGAGCCTGTTCTCCGAAAGTGGCACCTTCTCAACAGTTTTTACTCTGCCCACTCCCCAGATACTAAGCTCCACCACCCATCTGCCCAGCAGCTGGGGAGAGAATTCACATGATCATTGGGAGGCTCTGCTTTCCAGGGGAAGTGAGGATGAGGAGGGTTTACTGGGCCAGGGCTTAGCTTCTGTGTGCGCATGATTGTGTGTAATGTAGATAGAAATCCTAAATGATTAGCACAGTGTAGACACACAGCTCAGTACACGGTGGCCATTCTCATACCACTATCATGGATACACACCTCAAGGAGAGCCTTCAATATGTAAGAGGGGCCTCCGTGATGAGACCCCTTGTTGAGGGTTAACACATCGACTGCACGGACAAAGAGAAGGCACAGCAGCGGCCACCTCTCCGCTTTCACAGACTAAACGCCGCAGGGGAGGCACAGCTCCACTGATTAAGTCGATGCAGATGTTTCAAATGTTCTGCACCTCCTACCTCACCCCATGTTGACATAAATGACTGGCGAAGGTGGTGCTGTGATTTAGGAAACTGGAGAGATGCAAGTAGATACACGAGTGTGTGTGAGAATGTAGCACTGTTTGCAATAGTTTAAGCAGAAGCAGCTTTAACACAGCATGTATTCTTTGGGATTAATGTGTTGGAACTGTCAGCTGAGTGACTGCAACCACCAACGGTGCCCAAACATGGTAAGACACTCTAGCTGGGGAGTGCCAGCCCCACGCGTAGTGCTGACACTGTCTGCAGTTCTCGGACCGTCCTCACCAGTTGCTCTGCCTGTCAGGGCGGCAGGGACCAGCCGACGGGTTGGAAGCGTATGTGCTATTTCTGTGCATAGGATGTGTGTGAGCACATGCCACAGTAAGCTAGACCAGGATGTGAGTCAGATTGTTATAAAGTGGTAAAAAGGACTGATCTTCAAAGCACTCTGAAAGCGTCCTGCCATGCTGCACTCCTGTAAGGAGCTACAGTTTGAAAGACACAATTACTAAGCTAAGGAGAAATCCTGAAGAATACGGGTGATCAGAATTGACCAAAGGACTACCTACCAATGAAAAGAGGTGGATAAGGTCAAAACTACAATCTGGGTCTTAAAACTTAGAGGTAAAGAGAGAGATTTATTACCAGCAACACTATTTCTCCAGTAACTTTGGTCAGACATGTAGAAGTAGTAAAACGTGGGCGGCTGGGAAAAGCTCTGGAACATGTGTTTGCTTTATTTTCCTTTTAAAACAAAACATTTTATCTGCAGAGCAACTTTCATGGGGCCAGTTAATGGTCCTAAACTGGCTCTTTAAGAAGCGTCTATTGGTGCTGAGGTGTAAAATACACAAAAGAGGAGGGGCAGGGGTGCTAGAAGGGGCCAATGGGGGAAGAAAGGGGACATATATAATACTTTCAACAATAAAGATTTTAAAACAAGATACACAAAAGATGCCTATCTATAGCACTATTTGTAAGAGTGAAATTATTATCCACCACAATATCAACAAGTTGGTTAAATAAACCATGTTACCTCCATTTGATGGAGACTAAGCAGCTATTAAGTGGAATAAAATAATTTGAATACACTGGCATGGAATGATGTCTGCGACAGACTGTTACGGCAAAAATCATGCTGTAGAAAACATGCATAGTAATCACATTTCTGTTCAAAGTGATATGTTGTATATGCATAGAAAAAACTCTCCAAGGAGCCAGAGAAAATCATTAGTCATTGTTATTTGTGACAGAGGGAGATTTTTGTACATCCTACTCATTGTTTAAATCCTGTACAATAAAGATTAGTTTTATAACGGAAAATAAAACCAACAAAGATAGTTACGAGAGAATAGTATTAACCTGACTTTTGCTGTAAGTGTAATGTTCTCGGAGGACTCAGGGCAGCCTAATGGCCCACGAGTCCCTGACCGGTGCGGTGAAGGCACAGCCAGGCAGCCTGAGCGAGTGCTCGGTGAGCCTGGGGAGGCTGCGGTCAGCACCCCTGAAATGCCACGAGAAAGAAGGGCGTGCAGACCAAGGAAGCCCGTTATTTACCTGTATTGGGGCTCTTGCTTTTTAGCTCTTTGTGGCCTCCATAACTACATTCTGTTCAGGAGCACTGAGGGAGTTCACTGTGTGGCCGTGACCCGTGACCATGACCCCAGACAGGTCACTGCTCAACTTCAGCATGCCAGCACTCTCAACAGAGTTCCACTGACTTGCTGTTCTAAGGGTGGCGAAGTGAAAAGTGATAGCGGCAATTCATCAGCTCCATCTTCTCCTTCCCAGCAAAGCCTGGAAAAAGTAGGTTTTGTTGCCAGGCCAGGATGAAGGGAACGTGACCTATCTCTGTGGCCACAGGAGTCCATCATGGTGTCCTCCCAGACAGGAATTTCCTTTCTCTAAGTAAATTGTGTCCTCTGCCCCGGATACCCCCTTTCTCCAAGAGGGTGGGAGAGAGAGCAGGCCCATCTGTTTAACCACAATGCAAGGGTCTGGAAACAGTTACTGCCTCAGCCTTGTTTCCTGAAGGCTGAAGCCGCCCATACCACTGTTCTTCACAGTCATTTTCTATTCTTCATCAGTCTCCTCTGAATACCAGTCAGTCAGTCTCTCCTTCCCACGCCAGCTGCCCTCAGGTAATTCCTGGCCATCCTCCAGATTCTGGCTCAAATGCACGTCCTCTGGGGAGCCTTTCCCAGCACCCCACAGCCAGGCCAGGTCCCCTTATACCTGATATACAGCCCCCATCTCAGAGTGCTTATCCCAGCTCGCATTTTCCATTTACTTCGTAAAAACTTAATTAATGTCTGTCTTACTCAATATAAGCTCTTCGAGGGCAGAAACTGCACCTGCTTTCTGCACTCCCAGTGACAGGACAGTGTCTGGCACCAAGTACATAGCAGAAAACGCTTACTCAAGGCAAGGATGCTGAGGGAGCAACTGGGTGGAATATGTGCCAACAGGGGAGGGAGAAAGAGCAGCTGGGAAGCCTCCCCCCCCCCTGCTGTATTAGCTTGCCTACTTATGATTGGTTAGCCAGACTTCTTGGTTATTTCTTGGGGGCCCTTCAGCTCAGGACCCTGGGCTGCCCAGGGATGCTGGGGGTCCTGGAGCATGGGGAGAATACACCAGGGACGGAAATCCTCTGCCAACAGCAGAGCGCCTCGGCCAGCACTGGGTGGGGCAGGGCGGGCTAGGGCACTGACCTCGGCTGATGCGCTGCTTCTCCCCAGAAAGGATGCCTGGGCTGTCGATGATGCTGATGCTCTTCAGGACCTGATTGGGCAGCTGGGAGCACATGAATCTGGAAGAAAGAGATCAAAGATGGGATCAGAACTGCACTGCAGAGTGTGCCAACGACGGAGCTCCTTGGCCTTTCTGGGCTGCTGACATCATCTGCTGTGAAGTGGGGCTTGCAGGGGACTGATGGGACCTCCATTGGGGCTACCTGCTACCAGACTCCTTACTGTTCACTGTGATTTTGACCAACATTTATTGAACACTTAGATATTTTACAACATCATCTCATTTGCTCCTCATATTAACCTCAGGAGGAAAAAATTACTCTTAACCTCAGAGAGGTTAAGTAACTTGCTCAGAGTCACTCAGAGCTGGGCCTTAACCCAAAGCCTGCCAGCCTCACCTGCACCTCCTCCAGGCTGCTCCTTGGTCAAGCATCCGGGTCTTCTTCCCCAGGGGGAATCCCAGGCCCCACTGGGCTGGAACATGCTGAGCTCCTGCCAGGCCCTGCCCGATCCCTAAAGTGACCTTAGAAGTACTGGGGCCTGTTTTCACTGTGTGATGCCTAGGGACTCAGCACCCAGCATGACACTTGCTATGGCTTCAGGCTCAGGGTGGGGCAGGCACCTGTGGGCAACCTCCTAAATTCTCCAGGTGTTTGAATCCTAGGGATACCCTATAAGCACATGGAGGGCCAGGGTGGGGGTGGCACCTGGCCAAGCTTCTCCAAGCCTCCTTCCTTGTCCATCACTTCCCTTCTTTCTCCTTCTATGGTTCTAGTCTGCTGTCCTGGCGTAGGCCTCATGGAAGTAGAGTAGAGTGGCAGGAAAACTGTGGACGGGGTCAGCAGACCTGGGTTCAGGTTCAGCTCAGCCGCTGCCAATAAATTGCTGTGGGACCCTGGACAAGGACTTCCCCCTTCTGGAACTCAGTTTCCTCATGGGTAATTGGAGACACGTGGACCAGGGCGGGTGAGTCTTTTTAGCTCTAACACTGTCTAATTCTAGAGTACTAGAGGAAAAGGCTGTGTTCCCTCCACCCAGGCAACAGAGCCCGAGGGGATCTCTTAAAAAAAAATTAAAAAAAAAATATATACACACACTGAGTGGCCAGATTATTATGATCTCTGAATACATAATAATCTGGCCACTCAGAGAGTGTGTGTGTGTGTGTGTGTGTGTGTGTGTGTGTGTGTGTAATATATTTATTAGAGGCCCGGTGCATGAATTCGTGCATGGGTGGGGTCCGGCCAGCCTGGCTAGGGGGAGGGGACATGGGCGGTTGGCCGGCCTGCCTGCTGGTTGAACTCCTGGTCGAGGGGACAATTTGCATATTAGCCTTTTATCATATAGGATATACACCGAGTGGCCAGATTATTATGCATTCAGAGATCATAATAATCTGGCCACTCAGAGTGTGAGTGTGTGTGTGTGTGTGTGTGTGTGTGTGTGTGTGTGTATATATATATATATATATATATTAATTTCAGCGAGGAAGGGAGAGGGAAAAAGAGATAGAAACATCAATGATGAAAGAATCTTTGATCGGCTGCCTCCTGCATGCCCCCCACTGGGGGCATTGAGCCTACCACCCAGGCATGTGCCCTGACTGGGAATTGAACCATGACTTCCTGGTTCATAGGTCAACGCTCAACCACTGAGCCACTTCAGCCGGGCCCAAGGGGGATCTCTTTTAGGCACTTGGTATGTTTTCAGGTGTAAACGGTACGGGGACAGGAAGGCTCTCCTTTGTCTATATTGTCAGTGCTAACTTCTGTATCTGTGTGGGCAGAAAGCTTGAAACCCTTGGTGAAAGCTCAATTCTTCCATTCAGTGGAACTGGTGGGATTACTCAGAAAGTAAATATGCGGGGAATGCAGGACAGGGAGGCCTGCCCAGCCGGGCAGGGGTGGGCAGCCCTGAGCTTTTGCTGTAACTACTGACCTTTCAAAATAACTTTCTTTGAAGGTGCTCAGGACAAGTTTGTCATACATTCTTTCCTAGATTTTCAAGTCAGCCTGGGATGATATAGGAAAGATATTATGAGCATTCTGTAGCTAGAAACGCTGAAGCACAAAGCAGTTATGGCATCTGAAGGTCATGCCACGAATGCATGGCTGGCTGGAGTGCAGCCTAATGTTCTGATGTCAGTTGAGTAGAACTCAACCCATAATGTTAAAAACCTTATAATGTGAAAAATAAAGGGTAACGTTAATTTAAGAGAAGCCCCTCATTTCTGATTTTTCCTGCCTCTCCTGCCCCCTCCACCTTTACCCCATTGCCACCACTTGGAGAGATCTGTGAGAATGAAGTGCACAGGGATCCCTGAGAATTCTTTGTAGGTTCACAGAATAAGAAACGCCACATTCAGAGCTCTAGCATTGGGGTAGGAACGGAGTTCTGAGCACATCTGTGTTGGACCACATTTCTTGTCAGCAGTGATTCAGACTCTTATCATAGTCCCGTCCTTTCTATGAGGTGGTTGGAGGCATCTGGCAATCTGGAAAAAGTGCCCATATGTGGAAAAGCATTCCTGGGAGAGGCTGACCTTTTCCCCCAAAACCACTTAATAATCAATATTTCCAAAACACAAAATCCCTGGATTCTACTGTAAAGTTAGCAGAGGGACTCAAAAATTTATAAACTGTCCACTCCCTCATGTGCAAAGCGACAACATTTCAACAGCTCCCTTGGCTCCTGACACATCCGCAGAGGCAAAATGTATGAGCCACGAAATAAGATGCAGACAGATATAGTGAAGTTACCACACAATAAACAAGGGAGAGGGATGCGGGCCAGGAGGGGTAACTGCATAAAAAAGGAGGAGGGGAAAGAAGGGAGAGGGAGGGAGAAAGGAAGGGGAAGGGAAGCAGGGAGTGGGAGAGGGAGAAGAGGGAAGACAGGGACCTGGAGGAGAGGGGGAAGGAGGATAAGAGGAAAAGATGGAAACATTCCAATTCAAGGAGGAAGAGAGAGAAGGAAGAGGGGGGAGGGAAAGAAAAAGGAGCTCTCCAGGGGCACCCAGAGAGGGGTAGTTGGGATTGTGTCCAAATCTGGTCTCCACTCCACAGAAGAAAGAGTATATGGGGTGGATTAGAGGGGTTGGGGGGGAATGGAGCACAGAACACAAGTCAGCTTTTAGACCCCTTGTGCGGGGTGACTCATACTCTAAGGGTTAGAACCACACACACGTTTTTCTTAAATAACTGTAATCAGAAAAAAAAACCCTAATGCAATGCTGTACAACAAACCTGTCTTACTTTTATGCTCTAAGAGAAGAAGATGAAAAGCAAGGTTATTTGTTGGGTAGGGCATCGTCAGCCATGGCTCAGGCCTCCCTGCTCATGTGTGTCTGCTGAAATGTCTCTATGCACAGATTTCCTGATCCTTGCTGGAGTGACTAACATGAAGTATATCCATTCCTTGCCCTGAGTGTATCCTTTCACATTTCATAGGATTGAACTTGCAACTCAGGTACAGGCTCTTGACTTGGAATTGAACCTGAGACCCTTCAATGTGTAGAGCCCATGCTCTATCCACTGACCCACACAAGCCAAGGCTCACTGATCAACATTTTAAAAGAACCAGGAAGTACCTTAATACTGCTTTTGATTTCCAAACAGTGCAGTGACATCTGTAGTTAACTCACTCAATCCCCACCACAACCTCAGAGGAAGGGGCTTTGTATCATTTTACTGAGGAGACTGGGTCACAGATCATAACCTGTCAAGTCACATGGCTGGTAAGTGATGAGCTGGGATGCTAACCTGGCAGTTCCAACTCCAAAGTCCAGGTTAACTACTGGCCTGCTCCTACCATTTCATGCATTTGAACCACAGCTGTGTACCTTTATCACACAAAAGTGACATGCCCTAGTCCTGAACTCCCCATTGAAGAGGCTCCTGCACGTGACTTGTTCTGCACCCACTGGTGCAGGGTGGAGCAATAAACAGGAGACAGATGATCCAGGCTCTGGTCATCTTCTTGCTCACACACCCTGTGACCTCCTGTAGGTCTCTGAGCAATTCTGAGAACTCCCAGGCTGTCATTAGGTTCAAATAGGCCGAAGCTTCCATGGAGAGGATATGGAGCTATTTAAAAGCACCTCCTTTACCAGCTCACTTTACTGATAAGAGTAGGACCAGAGAGATTACACAAATTCCCATTAACTAGTACATAGTAAATAGTATACAATATACAAAAAGACTTTGACAACTAACCTGTAATAATTTCATACGGTCCTACAGCACACATCTGATTTAACCTTATACTGCCAGCAGAATTTTATTTTAAATCCACACTATAAAAAGCCAAAGGTTACCTACCCCTAGATCTTACAGAATTACCACTTTTACAAGTAAAAGATGGTTGAATATTGGTAATTTCAAGTGGTTCAACCTAAATATGTCCTTTTCTAAATCAAGCCTCACTGTTATGGGGGACTGGGGGAGGCTGGGTGCAAGGCACCAGTCAGAGCCAGTGCTGGGAAAGTCTGCTTGAGCCCAGGCAGTAAAGCTGGTTTTCTGGAATGTCAGGACCAGGACTGTACAGGCAGTCAATAAAGAACAATGGGTTCATGACCTGGGAGCCACCATGATGCTGAGGTTAAAGATTAATGGCAAGAGCTTCAGGGAGTTTATTATGGACTAGAGGCCCGGTGCATGAAATTTGTGCACGGGGGTGTGTGTCCCTCAGCCCAGCCTGCACCCTCCCCAATCTGGGACCCCTTGAGGGATGTCCAACTGCCCATTTAGGCCCGATCCTACCTGGATCGGGCCTAAACGGGCAGTCGGACATCTCTCTCAAAATCCAGGACTGCTGGCTCCCAACTGCTCACCTGCCTGCCTTCCTGATTGCCCCTAATCACTTCTGCCTGCCAGCCTGATCACCCCCTAACCACTACCCTGCCAGCCTAATTGATGCCTAACAGCCCTCCCCTGCAGGCCTGGTCACCCCTAACTGCCCTCCCCTGCAGGCCTGGTCACCCCTAACTGCCCTCCCCTGCAGGCCTGGTCACCCCTAACTGCCCTCCCCTGGAGGCCTGCTCACCCCAACTGCTCTCCCCTGCAGGCCTGGGTCCCCCCCCCAACTGCCCTTCCCTGCAGGACTGGTCACCCCCAACTTCCCTCCTCTGCCGGCCTGGTCACCCCTAACGACCCTCCTCTGCAGGCTTGATCGCCCCCAACTGCCCTCCCTTGCAGGCCTGGTCCCTCCCAACTGCCCTCCCCTGCTGGCCTGATCACCCACAACTGCTCTCCCTTTCAGGCCTGGTCCCTCCCAACTGCCCTCCCCTGCTGACATCTTGTGTCCACATGGGGGCAGCCATCTTGTGTTGGAGTGATGGTCAATTTGCATATTACTCTTTTATTAGATAGGATAGAGGCCTGGTGCACGGGTGGGGGTCAGCTGGTTTGCCCTGAAGGGTGTCCTGGATCAGGGTGGGGGTGCCCTTGGGGTATGGGGCGGCTTGGGTGAGGGGCCTGTGGTGGTTTGCAGGCTGGCCACGCCCCCCCGGGAACCCAAGCGGAGGCCCTGGGATTTATTTATCTTCTATAATTGAAACTTTGTAGCCTTGAGTGGAGGACTCAGCCTGCCAGGGCAGGCAGAAAGCTTGGCCTCCTCCATTGCCAGGGAAACCCAAACCTCCTGCTCTTTCCGTGGCCGCAGCCAACTTGGTTGGGTTAATTTGAATACTTGCTCCTGATTGGTTGGTGGGCATGGCTTGAGTGCGTGTAGCGGAGGTATGGTCAATTTGCATATTACTCTTTTATTAGATAGGATTATTAGACAGGATAAGCTCAGCACATACACCAAGACCAACTAATGCCCCAGATTAAAAAACAATTTCTTTTGATGATGAATCAAGAGTGATTCTTGGCAAGAGCCTATTTCCCATAATCTCTGTAACTAAATTAGCTGGTGAAACCAGCATGTGTCTGGACTGACTCTATATATTTATATTAAGTCTGTTTTATTATTTATTATTTTTTTAGTTTAATTTTTTAAAAATTCATTTTTATTGTTGACATTATTACAGATATCCCCTATTTTCACCCCATTTCCCTTCCTCCTCCCCACCACTTCCCTCTGAGATCTATCAGTCTGTTCCATGCTTCAATGTCTCTGGACCTATTTTGTTGGTCAGTTTATTTTGTTCCTTAGATTCCACATATGAGTGAGATCATGTGATACTTGTCTTTCTCTGACTGGCTTATTTTGTTTAGCATAATAATATTCAGGTCCCTCCATGCTGTCTCAAAGGGTATGAGATCCTTCTTTTTTACAGCTACATAGTATTCCATTATATAAGTGTAGCAGAGCTTTTCTATCCACTCATCTACTGGTGGATACTTGGGCTGTTTCCAAATCTTAGTTATTATAAATAATGTTGCTATGAATATAGGGGTGCATATATTCTTTCTGATTGGTATTTCAGGATTCTTAGTATATTCCTAGAAGTGGGATCACTGGATCAAACAGCAGTTCCATTTTTTATTTTTTGAGGAAACTCCATACTATTTTCCATAGTTGATGCACCAGTTTGCATTCCCAACAGCAGTGTACTAGGGTTCCCTATTCCCCACATCCTCACCTGCACTTGTTTGTTGATTTATTGATGGTAGCCATTCTGGCAGATGTGAGGAATAACTCATTATAGTTTTAACTTGCATCTCTCTGATGATTAGTGATGTTGAGCATTTTTTCATATGCCTATTGGCCATCTGTATGTCCTCTTTGGGGAAGTGTCTATTCAGGTCCTTTGCCCATTTTTTGATTTGATTGTTTGTCTTCCTTTTGTTGAATTGCATGAGTTCTTCATATATTTTGGAAATTAACCCCTTATCAGAGATGTCATTGGCAAATATGTTCTCCCATTCAGTGGGTTCCCTTTTCATTTTGAGGATTTTTTTTTTTTTTTTTTTTGCTGTGCAGAAGCTTTTCAGTTTGATGTAGCCCCATTTGTTTATTTTTTCCTTTGTTTTTCTTGCCCTAGGCCCATGGTCAGCAAACTGCAGCTCATGAGCCACATGCGGCTCTTTGGCCCCTTGAGTGTGGCTCTTCCAAAAAATACCCAGGCCTGGGCGAGTCTATTTTGAAGAAGTGGCGTTAGAAGAAGGTTAAGTTTAAAAAATTTGGCTCTCAAAAGAAATTTCAATCGTTGTACTGTTGATATTTGGCTCTGTTGACTAATGAGTTTGCCGACCACTGCCCTAGGCGATGCTATCAGAGAAAATTCAGCTATGTGAGATGTCTGAGATTTTACTGCCTATGTTTTCTTCTAGGATTTTTATGGTTTCATGACTTTTTACATTTAAGTCTTTTATCCATTTTGAGTTTATTCTTGTGTATGGTGTAAGTTGGTGGTCTAGTTTCTTTCTTTCTTTTTTCATTTAACTATCCAATTTTCCCAACACCATTTATTGAAGAGACTGTCTTTATTCCACTGTATGCTCTTGCCTCCTTTGTCAAATATTAATTGACCATAATGGCATGGGTCAATTTCTGGGGTCTCTGTTCTATTTCATTGATCTATATGTCTGTTCTTGTGCCAGTACCAAGCTGTTTTGATTACTATGGCTCTGTAGTATAATTTGATATCTCGTATTCTGACCCCTACAATTTTGTTGTTCTTTTTCAAGATTGCTGTGGCTATTCGGGGTCTTTTTAGGTTCCACATAAATTTTTGGAATATATGTTCTAGATCTGTGAAATATGCCTATGGTATTTTAATAGGGATTGCATTGAATCTATAGATTGCTTTGGTTAGTATAGACATTTTAATGAAGTTATTCTCCCAATCCATGAACACAGTATATGCTTCCACTTGTTTGTATCGTCCTCTATTTCTTTTTTCAATGTCTTATAGTTTTCTGAGTACAGGTCTCTTACCTCCTTGGTTAAGTTTATTCCCAGGTTATCTTATTATTTTTGTTACAATGGTAAATGGGATTGGTTTTATAGTTTCTCTTTTTGAGAGTTCATTATTGGTGTATAAAAATGCCATTGCTTTCTGGATGTTAATTTTGTATTCTGCTACTTTGCCAATTTCATTTATTAAATCTAGTAGTTTTTTGGGGGAGTCTTTAGGGTTTTCTGTGTACAATATTATGTTATCTGTGAGTAATGAGAGTTTTACTTCCTCCTTTCCAATTTGGATGCCTTGTATTTCTTCTTCTTGTCTGATCACTGTGGCTAGACTTCTAGTACTAGGTTGAATAAGAACAGTGAAAGCAGACAACCCTGTCTTGTTCCTGTTCTTAAGGGAAATGCTTTTAGTTTTTGCCCATTGGATATGTTGTTGGCTGTAGGTTTATCATATATGGCCTTTATTATGTTGAGGTATGTTTCCTCTATTTCCACTTTGTTGAGAGTTTTTATCAAAAGTGAATGCTGCCCTGACAGGTTTGGCTCAGTGGATAGAGCGTCGGCCAGTGGACTGAAGGGTCCCAGGTTCGATTCTGGTCAAGGGCATGTACCTTGGTTGCAGGCACATCCCCAGTAGGGAGTGTGCAGGAGGCAGCTGAATCGATGTTTCTCTCTCATCCATGTTTCTAACTCTCTATCTCTCTCCCTTCCTCTCTATAAAAAAATCAATAAAATATGTTAAAAAAAAGTGAATGCTATATTTTATTGAATGCTTTTTCTGCGTCTATTGGTATGATCATATATTTACCCTTCATTTTGTTTATGTGATGTATCACAATTATTGATTTGAAAATATTAACCAGCCTTGTATCCCCAGAATAAATCCCACTTGGTCAAGGTATATGATCTTCTTAATGTATTGCTGGATCATATTTGCTAATATTTTGTTGAGAATTCTAGCATCTATGTTGATCAGGAATATTGGCCTGTAATTTTCTTTCTTTGTAGTGTTCTTATCTGGTTTTGGAATTAGGATAATGCTGGCCTTGTAAAAAGAGCTTGCAAGTCTTCCCTCCTCTTGAATTTTTTGGAAGAGTTTGAGGAGGATAGGTGTTAGCTCTTCTTTGAATGTTTGGTAATACTTGTCTGTAAATCAGGTCCAGAACTTTTGGTTGCTAGGAGTTTTTTGTGTTTTTTTTATTATTGCTTGAATTTCATTAGTTGTTATCAGCCTATTCAGGTTTTCTGATCCCCCTGATTGAATTTTGGAAGATTGTATGTTTTCAGGAATTTGTCCATTTGTCCCAGGTTGTCTAGTTTGTTGGCATATACTAGTAGGTGTTCAAAGTATTCACTTCAATCCTTTGTATTTCTGTCGTGCCTTTTTCATTTCCAATTTTACTTATTTGGGTCCTTTCTCTGTTTCTTGATGAGTCTGACTAAAGGTTCATCAATCTTGTTTATCTTTTCAAAGAACCAGTTCTTGGTTTTATTGATCTTTTATATTGCTTTTTAGTGTCTGTGTCATTTATTTCAGCTCCGATCTTTTTTTATTTTTATTTTTTTATTGATTTAAGAGAGGAAGGGAGAGGGAGATAGAAACATCAATGATAAAAGAGAATCATTGATTGGCTGCCTCCTGCATGCCTCCTACTGGGAATCAAGCCCGAAACCCGGGCATGTGCCCTTGACTGAAATCAAACCTAGGACCCTTCAGTCTGCAGGCTGACGCTCTATCCACTGAGCCAAATCAGCTAGGGCTTCCGCTCTGATCTTTATTAATGCTTCCTTCTACTTCTTCTGGGCTTTTCTTGTTGTTCTTTATTTCTTTTAGTTGTAGAGTTTATCACTTACTAGAGGCCTGGTGCACGAATTCGTGCATGGGTGGGTCCAGCTGCCCTGCACAGATGGGGGCCTATAGGGGGTAGGGTCAGCTGGGGGGAGGGGTTGTGGGAGGGCTCCAGGGCATGTCGAGCCCGTCTTGCTCAGTCCCGATTGGCTGGACCCCAGCAGCAAGCTAACCTACTGGTCAGAGCGTCTGTTCCCTGATGGTCAGTGCACGTCATAGCGAGCAGTTGAGCAGCTTTAGCATATCATTAGCATGTTACGCTTTGATTGTTTGAACGGATGACTAGACAACCAGACACTTAGCATATTAGGCTTTTGTTATATAGAATTTGAGCTTTTTCTTTTTCTTGAGGTAGGCCTGTAATGCTATGAACTTCCCTCAGGACTGCTTTCTCTGTGTCCCATAGATTTTGTGTTCTTGTGTGTTCAATTTCATTTATTTTCAGAAAGTTTTTGATTTCTTCCTTGATCTAATTGGTAACCCATTCATTGCTTAATCACATACTATTTAGCCTCCATGTGTTTGAATGTTTTTGATTTTTTTTATTGTAGTTGATTTCTAGTTTTGTGCCGTCATGATCCAAGAAGATGCTTGATATGGTTTCAATCTTCTTGAACTTACAAAGACTTGTTTTGTGCTCTAACATGTAGCATAGCACACACACAAAAACCAATTAATGCCTCAAATAATAATTATTTTTTTTTTTTTTGCTGGTGAATCAGCAGTGATGTTCGCAAGAGTCTATTTCCCTTCATCTCTGCAGCTAAATTAGATGGTAGAACCAGCATGTGTCTGGAATGACATTGTACACTTGTATTAAGTCAGTTTCTTTTAATTCACAATGATACTAAATGACTATGTACTACTCATAATCTAAAAAGAGTCTATTTAGTAAAGCCTCTTTAATTACAAACATAGAGGTAACAAATAAGAGTGTAAGTCCAAAAATACCCATATGTATTCTACTATTGCTAAATTATTACACAAATGTAAGACAATATTTTTTTATCATCACCATCATAAGGCCTAGCTAAAATAACAGGTGCACTAAAAGTACTATTCAGATTCCTTCCATTTAAAAGGAAGTTTCAAAATTTAATCCCTAAGGCTAATGATTAAAGTTATTTTTTAAAGAAATTGAGGCAATGAAGAAGTAAATGAGATTAAGAATGTGTTCTCTGGAAGACTACAATTTAAAATTATACTATATGCTAAATTTAAAACAATGTCTGTAGCTATCTGAATTTGAAAAACAGATTAATATTTTTAGAAAAGTAGATTGAGGGGAAAACATAACATCCAATTCAAAAGCAGACTGCAGGGGGAAATGTCAGAAGCTAATTCCTGACACTTGTTGAACTGACCAAAATACTCTGGTGTCTGTCTCTCAGGCTCACGGCCTCAGGGTGCTGTTGGTATGTCCATCTCCTCTTCTGTGAAGTGGAACTGCCTCCTGATAACAGACTCTGTAACCTCAATAACCATGGAGCAACTCCGAGATAGGCCCGCCTATGGAATTCCTCTCGGAAGTACAGTTGCAGAAAGTCACGCTAAAGTCGTTTCCATATAATTCTTTTTGTTCTAGACTCAACTCCTGCTTTTATCGCTCAATTATGGAATTTCTATCATTTGAAGCTGCGCTTTTGGGAATTTGTCTTCATTTCTCAAAAATGCACTGTAGACTCCCTGTTACTTTCTTAGGAACCGGCCTTGGAGGTTGAGACTTAGGCTCCACTGGTTTGTTTAATGCTTTGAGGCTGGTGTCACACTCCAGGCGTTATCTGGTACGACCAGGGGAAGTACTAAACTCTTTTAAAGATGCTGCTGGAGGCAGATGCCCAAGCCAACGCCCTATAAGGAGGGGGCCAGGCCAATGGTACTTGTCCCATGGGTGACTGGTGGTTGCTCAGTGGGAGAAGGGAGTTCTCCACAGCAGGCAGATGAATCTCTTCTATGTGGTATTGTACTCTGACCTCATTCCCAGAAAGTATACTATGTAAAAAGAAGTTTGCCTGCCTTTAGACCGAACCTGCTGATATTCCCACAGGGATGCTAAAATGACGTACACACATTTGAGCGCCCTACACTAACTGACTCTCTTACATAAGTCCTGGGGTGAAACAGCAGCATTTTCATCATTGCTGGTGGGTTATGTTAAGAACAGCTTTAAAAGTCAGATAGGGGGGCAGTAGGCAATGATTCTTAGTGTAAACATTATATCATCGGGCAGCTCAGTATAATGTCACTAGCAGGACTCTGGGCCAGATGGCCTTGGTTCCAATCCCAGCACTGCCACTTAGCTGAGTGATCCTGTAGAGGTTAAATCAATCTCTCTACGCATCAGTTTTCCTCTCTATGTTAGGGATGATAGTAGCACCTAGTCACAGGGTTTTTGTGAGGACATTTAGAGCTAATATAAAGTTAGAACAGTATCTGATACAGTAAATACCATATAATTATTTGCCATTATTTTTCTATGTAGTCTGAATTCAATTAACATTTGCTTATATAATGCATGGATTATTTTCAGCAAGTTTTCGATTCTGAGATAATGAACCTTGCTATTCAAAATCTTTCCTAAATGCTTTGTTTTCATACTCATCTGATAAATGTTTGGGATTTGAAAAAAGGAAACCTGTTGGGAAAGTAAATCACCTGCCAAAATTAAGCCCAAAACCACTCTTTTTGGTTTTTCTCTTGTGAAAATGGACTTCACAAAATGGGAACTTGAAAAAAGTCACAGCTTCTTTCTTTTTTAAGCCTTTGTCAGGCAAAAGAGAGTAAGACTGAGTGCAGTGGTAATGAAACCACAGGACCTCAGGAGGCCGTCCATAGAGAAGGAAGGGTGCTGTGCCCTGCACTTCCTTTCAGGGCCAGTCTTGGGACAGGAAGCCTGGCTACTGCCTTCCCCATGACCACAGCTTCCCGGGAGGCCCAGATGGGGGAGCTTCTTGTCCCACTTCCCCTCAAGTGTAGTTTACTCCTTCCCACCCCTTCCCAAGAGACCCTCTGTTGTTCCCCACCTGGGCTCGACCCCTATTTCTCCCACCAGAAGACGCTCTGGAGTTCAGGAATAAACTGAGTTCACTGCTAGCAACAAGATGACATCTCTCTGTGCTCCAGCTATGCCATCGGCACCTTTCTATTTATCCTGCTGCAGCGCTCTCCCCTGCCACTTGGATGCTTTCGTTGATCTCCATAGCAGCATAAAAAAGCCCTTAACGGAGAGTATGGGTCCCTAGAGAGTTCAGGTTTCCACAAAAGGCACCTGTGGAGGTTGCCTGGACCACTGTGGGCAGAGCCATTGCACAGCTCCCAGGCACATCATTCATTCTATAATCCTCATGAATGGCGCCCCCTGGAATTGTGCAACGAGATGTCTCAGCCTCTGGGAGGACAGCAGTCCGCTGGGAAGATACATTCCTATTTTTAAAAACCAGCTAAAAAGAAGAAGTGCAGTTCAAGTCTCTTGTCTGTCAGCTCTAGTTCCACCTCTCCCTAAAGGGGTATGGATGATTCCCAACTTGTCCTTGAACCTCCCATAGCCTACTCCCTCAAACCAACCAGTCTAAAGCAGTAAACTCATAAGAGAAGGGGTGAGGAGAGAGGGGAATGATAGGGAAAAAGAAAGAGAACTGTTAAAAAAAAAACACAAAAAAAAACCCTGCTAGGAGTGGCCATGAGGAGTGAGGGGGCGGGGAAGGTAGGAGCAGATCACATCTGAGAGGGCAGAGCTGCCTCCGGGAGAACCTGCTGGCTATTCTCTGCCCTCTCACCCATTTCATGGGGAACTCTGGTGAAAGGTGACGGGGATCTCCAGTGAAGACAGTACTTCGGCTATCCTACAACTTCACATCTATAAAATAATGCCATGTATAAAAATTAACTTTTTGTGTTGTTTTGGCTCTATTTCCCCTGCTCTGTTCTAATAAAGAAGGAAGCAGCTCACAGCATGGGAGTGAGAAGCATAAGGGGTAGCCAGGGAGAGGAGGTGGCCTGTCCTGCAATAATCCACAGACTAAATCTGGGGTCAGGTGTACCTTAGGGTCCTCTGGGCTCAGCTCTGCTCGGGAGGCCCCGGCATACTCGGCCTGAGCAGTGGCCCTCCAGCCAGCGACGGGGAGCTCACACCTCACAAGGCAACTTGATCAATTCTATGCAGCTCAAACTATTAGAAATTTGTTCCTTATACTGTGCGGCCTTATAATGTCCAATCCTGGGCCTTAGTTTTGCTCTCTGATGTCACCCAGAATAGGTGAAATGATCATTTTATTTAAAAATCTTTCAAATATATTTTAAAATTGATTTTAGAGAGAGGGGGGGGGGAAGGGAGAGAGGGAGTGAGAAAGAGAGTAACATTGATTTGTTGTTCCACTTATTTATGCATTCATTGGTTGATTCTTATATGTGCCCTGACCATGGACTGAACCCGCAATCTTGGCACATCAGGACGACACCCTAACCAACTGAGCTACTGGGCCAGGGCAAGTTTCAAACATTTGAATACCAAAAGCATATTTTCTATAATGTCTCTCTTCTAGAACAGACATGTTCAGTTCTGTTTTTGAACCTCTACATGCAAGAATTCAAAGAAACGTTTTAAATAACCTGCCCAAAGGTGGCAGTCTGCTGGTCCTTACCGATTCAGGAAAGCATTTCCAAAGCGACCAAGCTTTCGAAATGGCTTTTTGGGGTCCACAACTAAAGCATTCCCTGGGGTGCTGCCCTCGTTCTCCCCATACATCACAGCGATGAAGGAATCGGTGGTGGGCTCTGGACCAATCCTCATGCCAGGGAAATCTTGCTCCAGTAAGTATCTGGGAGAGGGGGGGAAAGAAATAGCATGTTGTCACAAAGCAAACCGTCAGAAAGCTTTCTGGGTCTACCAGTTTTTAACATAACCATTTAAAACCTAGAAATATACCCTCCCTCCCCCGAAAAGGAGCATGATTTATTCTTTTGCTAATAATGATTTTTCAAAGCTTAAAACAGACAGACCTATCTCCCCCCACCTCCCCAGTGTAAGAAGCCAGTGAACGAGGTCGGACATCTTGCTGACCGATTAGGCCTTCTAATGCACCTCTGCTCAGCACAGCAATTCGTGGTGCAACAGACACCACCCCAGAACAGCGTACCTAGGCAGCTCCTATGTATCCTGGAAGACCCTGCTCAGACCCACCTCCTTTAGGGAAGTGTCCCTGTCCATCCAGCATGTTGGGGACACCTCCTCTGTGGGCCCGGCACCCTGTGCCTTGGCCATCATGGTGCTCACCATGGGTACTGTACTTCTTTGCTTGTTGTCCCTTGCAGACAGGCCCATGTCTGTGGCCAGATGCATAGCCCAGCACCCATCACTGTGCCTGCCCACAGAGGGCACTCCATGTAGTGAAGGAAATAATGAACCATCTCCTTCCTGTCACTGACAGTCTATGAGGCTGGCACATCCTCCTTTGTGCATTTTACAGCTCCCTTGGGCTCCTGAAGGCTGTAGCCATTGAAGAACATTTCCAAATAATTCAGTAGTAACAGAGGCTGCTATGGAGGATGGGGGTGAAAGAGGGGAACTGAGATTAGATATCACCAGGGTCGTCGGTAGCCCTTTGTGCAAATTGGGAAAAGGTGCCCTTTCCTCTAGGCCAGTGGTTCTCAACCTTTCTAATGCCGCGACCCTTTAATACAGTTCCTCATGTTGTGGTGACCCCCAACCATAAAATTATTTTCGTTGCTACTTCATAACTGTAATTCTGCTACTGTTATGAATCATAATGTAAATATCTGTGCTTTCCGATGGTCTTAGGCTCTACAGCAGCGGTTCTCAACCTGTGGGTCGCGAAAGAAAAACTGTGTTCTCTTTCCCATAGCTCTTATTCCCTCTATCATAATATAAAATGTACTTACTTATTATTTTATGGTTTATTCCCTATCTCCCCCTGACAGAGTATAAGCCACAGGAAAGCGGGCCTTTTGTCTTTCCTTTTCACTAATGCTTCCCACGTGTTGGAGCCATCTCTGGCACATGGTTGAGATAGTCAATAAATACCCATTGACAAAGTAGCCTCTCCAGTCTGTCTGATGCCCCCACCTCTCTCTCTCTCTCTCATTTCCCTGCTCATAGCACAAATCAGTATCTGAAATTATGCTACTGTTTGCATGTCACTGTCCCAGATGTTAGGAGCATATTGAAAGAGAGGACCCTTGTCTGTCTGGCTCACCATGGTCTCCCAGCATCGAATAGTGTATGGCACATGGTAAGAGCTGTGGACTCTGACTTTCTCTGAGCCCTCAACCAGGCCGTCATCAGGCTCTGGCCTCCCTCCCTCACTTCTCTGCCTCCTCATCACACCTCATTTGGACTCTGGTCACTCCATACTTCCCATACTTCCTCTCCCCCATTTGCCCTTGAAGATCAGATTCTTTTTCTAAAGCACCACTCTAATAGCCCAGTCCTTCCCAGATAACTTCTATTCAGGAACCCCCACAAGCCACCCTTTGCAGTCTGGGCTCTTGCTCCCCCCCTACAGGGGGCCTTTTGTTCTCCTCTTGATCAGTCTCTTCTAGGCCCAAAATTCCTGCCCCCATCTTCCCTCACTCCATTTCCTCTCTGGTGGGGAATCATGTCTCATGATCTCTAGCATCTATCCTACCCACTCTTTAAGCCACTTCACTGCCTCCTTTGTGGCAGTTCTCCCTGATCATTCCAGGACCTTGTTTTGGTCACGCCCTGCCTCACTTTCTCCTGTGAACTCTTCATGGAACACGTAGTATTGGTGTTATTGGTGGGCCTATTTCCTCTCTTCTGATAGGCTGCCTTTTCCTGCAGGGCACATTCCACACACACAGAACTCTAGAGCCCCAAAGTCTCTTAGGAACCACTTGGTTCAACCCCATATCTGTACATGTGAAGAGACTGGAGGTGAGGGCAGGAACGTGACTTGTTGCTGGTGAAACTCGCCCATGGCCCTGCAGGACTGGAGCCTGGGGCTCCTCCATCCTGGGTGGAGGCATTTGCGGTAGGCTCAGCCTCACAGCCTTGGGGGTCCCTCTAGCTTCTGTCCCCCTAAGTAGAACCTGTCAGATACATGAGTTAAGATATGCCATGCTAAGCTGATTGCCCAGCAGAGATTTACTATGGTGATGGTGAAACTCAGATACACTTATGTCACACTGTTGGGCAGGCAGGCACATGCCACATGCAGGAAGAGAACTAAGAACACCCAGGACACAGGATCTGACATGAGCCAAGTGAGAATGAAGTGAGATGAGGTTCAAAACCAGTAACCTTGAAAGGAAGAGTCTGAGAGAACTCTGAGGTGTGATGTACAAAAACAGGTTCCCCACACAGCCCCACGCACGAGGATGATCAACTGTGTTAAGCTTTTTCTTTTTTGGCAGCTCGGAGGCTTTCCCAAAGCCACAGGTTCCAGGGACTTTGTGGGGTTATCTGCAATAACAAGAATTCAAAAGAACAGGAGGCCACAGGAAGCCTACAGAAAAGAGTCCACCACAGCTCAGAGCAGCTATCCCCTCACAGGCATCCTGTGCGTTAGGCTGGGTTTCTGTCCCTGGCTCCACCTCGCTCTCCTTTTCCTGAGTTCTCAGAGAAGCTGCCAATTCCAATGGTGATTGCTCCCTGAATCTTGAGCCAAGCCACCAATGTAAAAAGGGACAGACATTTGGATTCCAAGAAGCTGGGCAGAAGGGGTGGTGGGAGGACAGGAGTGTCGACACCTCCTTGTCCTGGTCTACTGAGGGCCACGGTTCAGCCTCGCCCAGGTGGCTCCTGGGCACACTGGCTGCCACGTTCAGCCTAGGCTCACAGAGCTGCTTTCATGCCAGGGGACGTGTGGACAGTGTCTTCCTTCTTCCACTGCTTAGGCTAGACTTGTTTTTAACTTCATAGGAAAAAAGCATCATGTGACAAAAAGAAAAAATCTTCAGAAAATGGAAAATCCCTCAACATACCCAAGCACCCACCATCCTCTCAAAGATGGGCATAAGAATGACTAAAATACAAATGAACAAACAAACTATAAGAGGCACATTATTCCAAAATTCCAGCTGCAAATTTTGTCTCTCCTGAGTATTCATCCATGCATTCTTAAACTTATTCCATTCTAAGTACCTTTGGGTAAATACTATTTTTATCCCCATTGTACAGATGAGAAAACTAGAGCTCAAATAGATGAAGTGGTTTATAAGAGCCTAGGATTTCTACTAGTCCTGTGGGAACATTACCTGCCCTAAGTCGGAGCCTGAGACGCTGAGTCAGGCTCCCATAGGAGCGTTTATAGGAACACATTCTATGAATCATAACACACATACAAACCTAAGACTTGTTAGCAGTATTCAATAATTAAGCAAGCACTCTAAAAAGTATTATGACACCTATATTTGGGGTATATTATGAGCATTAATTTAAAATTCTCAAAAAGTCTAGAGAAATAGCTTGTGTAATGATGAGATTTTAAAAGATGTTTGTGCCTACACTGGCCTCTGTGTGTACACTAGAGAGTGCAAGTCATTGACATGGCCTAGGACTTTTTAAAAAGAGCATTAAACTAACCCCAACAATCATTTTATTCCTTTGGGTATTACTAAGGTTTTTTTTTTGTTGTTGTTTTTTTGTGTTTTTTTTTTTAAATATATATTTTATTGATTTTTTACAGAGAGGAAGGAAGAGGGATAGATAGTCAGAAACATCGATGAGAGAGAAACATCGATCAGCTGCCTCCTGCACACCTCCCACTGGGGATGTGCCCGCAACCAAGCTACATGCCCTTGACCGGAATCGAACCTGGGACCCTTCAGTCCGCAGGCTGACGCTCTATTCACTGAGCCAAACCGGTTTTGGCGGGTATTACTAAGGTTTTAAACCACACAGATGTGAAAGAAATATATAAAGTACAACTTTTGAGTTCTGTGAAACATTTTATTTCCTTATTTTTAAATACATGGCTATGAGTTTAAATAATTTCGATTTATAATAAGTGTTAGAGAGTTTTACATGAGGTATTTATTGATAATACTTGACCCACTGTTTCACTAGGAGAGAGAATGAAAAGGAAGGGTCAGTCCTTCAACTCTGATTTGTCTGAAATCTGGAAATGATGTTTTTAAAACAGTTTCCTTTGTTTATCCTCATGTTTAATCCCAAGAAATGGAAGTGGGAGGAGAATCAAACCTTTACTATTACAACTGTCTTATAAAATGGTCCCAAATATGTAAGTTAGTACTACCACCAACTCTACTGCTAGACACCACCAAATAACAAATAATTATGAAATGATGTTGAACAGTTTATAAGGCTTTTCACATGTTTTAGCACTTCACCCTCACTGTTGCTGGAGCAGGTATTCTTATTCCTAGCTTATAGAAAACTGTGCTATGACAAGTTAAGTAGATTGCATAAGACCACATTAGTAGTACAAGATAATGACCACTTTTAATATTTTGAAATATTTCTATCCATTTTTTGCACATATATTTTTAAAAATAAAATTGGGATCAAAGCATTTAAACAAGTTTGTACTTGATTCTCACCATTAGTTTTTCCTTATACCATTAAAAATGCTTTGTAAACAATTTTTAATGGCTGCATACTGTTCTAAGGTGAATATGTATCAACTTAGTTTACCATTTCCTAACTGTTGGGTATTTATTTATTTATTTATTTATTTATTTTTTTAATTTAATTTTATTTTTTAAATATATTTTATTGATATTTTACATAGAGGAAGGGAGAGGGATAGAGAGTTAGAAACATCGATGAGAGAGAAACATCGATCAGCTACCTCCTGCACTCAGGAGGATGTGCCCGCAACTAAGGTACATGCCCTTGACCGGAATCGAACCCAGGACCCTTCAGTCTGCAGGCCAACGCTCTATCCACTGAGCCAAAACGGTTTTGGCATAACTGTTGGGTATTTAAATAGCTTCCCATTTCTTACTAGTATAAATAATGCTGAGATAAATATCCCTGAACAAATATTTCACCTACTTTAAAATTTTAATCTTCTCTGAGATATTAAAAAACTAAGTCAGAATGAGCTTCACTTGCATTTTAAAACTGCATGTCTTCTTTAAGTGTGAAACCTTTTATTTTCATTTTTGTTTTTCCCTTAATTAAATCATTGACATATTATCACCAGGAATGCTAATTCAGAATACATCATATTTGAAACTGCCGACCTACTAAGGGAATGTTATCCTGTTGTACCAAGAAACTGGAATTTGCTGGGTAAAGCCTTTTCACATCTCTATTTATCCTGCTAAGAATGGAAGTTAAACTACTGAGCTGTTCTTAAAGCACACTGCTGTCTAACACAAGCTGTTCCGTGTAGCTGCTCCACTCCACCTTCCATGCTGTTCTGGAAGGAGGGTGGAAGAATGGGAAAAGAAGAAGAAAGGGAGAAAAGTTTACTGGAATCAAAGGCAACATGCCTTCCAATTACTTACAGCCTTGTTTATTTTCCCAGTCATTCATTCAATTGCGCATGCAATGAAGATCTATTGTGTTTTCTGTTATGACTTGTAAGTTATGAATCTTACAATAGACTTTAAATTGACCTTGAAGCACTGTAAGCTTCATGAGGAGGCTACAGAACACAGCATTTCCCAGAGTTACTTGACTAGAGAACCATTTTTTCCTTTGAACATCTATTTACAACCTCCCAGAATTGCATTCCACAGAACATAGGTTGAAGTAAGAAGTAAAAAGTGAAAAGGCATTTTTGTTTTGTTCTGTTAATCCTCACCAGAGGATATTTTTTTCCATTAATTTTTTTGGAGAGAGTGGAGGAGAGGGAGAGAGACAGGGAGAGCAGATGCCTCTCCTTAGGCTTCTGAAACACCAGCTGCTGCCCCTCTATGGCCCCCTTCCATCAACATTTAACTCGTGCTCATCTTGAACCAAACCTCTGGAATGCCTGTGACCAGGGCACGGTTCCTCCCCTTCAGTGCCCAACTGCTGAGAGTTTTCTATATTTGATGTCTCACCTCCCACGCATTCCTCGACCCATCACCACCTGGGTTTTATCACCACCACTTACTGACATGGCTCTTGCGAAGGTCACCCTGATTCATGACGGCTAATCCACTGCTTCTATTTTCATCCTTTCCCGGACGCAGCTGACTTTGCTGACCACCGTTCTCCTCTTTTCCCTGGCTTTTGTGGGGAGTGTCTGCTGTTTCACCTGTCCAGTATCCATTTCCCCTTTTTGATAACAACACTCTGAGGAGGCACCTCACCCCACTCTGACTCTACATAGTTTGGGGTTGACTACCCTGCTCCAGGCAGGGGTTATTTCATTCCCCTGGGCTCCAGGGAGTGGCTCAGGGATGGCATTGGCCAAAGTTGAACTACTAAGACTCAAACCTGAGATTTCTGCTAAACTGTTGGGGAAGAGATTCTCTTCTTTCCCACTGGGGTTGCTGAGCTGACAGAATATGAGTCTGGAATTGGAGACAGCCACCTGCCCACTCCATGAGGGGCAACTGACTGAGAAGGAGTCAACATGAGGGAGGCAGCAAAGCTGAGTCCTCAGCTGATTGTGCCACTTGGGGTCCTAGGCCAGGTCTGAAGCCAATACAACTGGTCTTATCAGTTTCATGAGAAAATCTGTGTATATATATATATATTTTTTACTTAAGCCTTTTATAATTGAATGTCTGTCACTTGCAACCATTAGAGCCCTAAGATGGCTCCAAGCCACATCTTCCCCTGACATAACTCCACCTCTTCACTGACTTTTTCCAAGTGTCTCCACAAGCTCCTTTTCCTCTCACTCCAGATCCATATGTCTGATCCCTCATGGACTCTATACCTGTGCCCACTTAAACATGAGTTTAAATCTAAGCTTAAAATTATGCCCCACTCTTCCTCTTCTTAGGTCCCCATCTGGATCCTGTTATCCAAGAAACCTGGGCCTCATCTTTGACACCTTCTTGCCCTCACCTCCTGGTCTCCTTTGGCTAATTCTCAGTGCTTGGCTTTTAGGTTGTATCCTCGGGGAGGATTTTCTAACCTCCAAGCCTGAATGAAGGATCTCCATTGCACCCTGTGCTTTTAGGGGCACATCCAGAGCCCTAACGGCTTGTGGATTCTTTTCCAAATTCCCCATGAAACTCTAAGCTCTGTGATTAGCCGGGCCCATTCCTGAAATCAATATTATTTGAATAAATGAACAGTAGGTTGTATAGGTGTGATCTTATATGTTGTAAGTATAGTCTATTCTTCTGTAAAAATTAAAATTTCTATATCTCAGGGAGATCTGGAGAGGGCATGGTAGCATGGTATCTGGCACAGGAGACTATGATTTTCAGGGGCTCCAGTGTCTGGATGAGGGTGAGAACCACCAAATTAGCCCATGGTGTTTCTCAAATGGGATTTTTTTTTAAAAAAGTTTTTAAAATTTTATTTATTTTAGAGAGAGAAGAAGGGAAAGAGAAACAGTGATTTGTTTCCACATATCTATGCATTCATTGGTTGATTCTTGTATGTACCCTGACAGGGATTGAATCAGCAACCTTGTTATATGGGACCATGTTCTAATCAACTGAGTACTCAGCCAGGGCTCTAATGGGATCTTTTTAAATGGTGAATCAAGCTACCTCCTGTGAGTGCCTTCACCTCTCTTCTCTTTAATAATGGAGTCTAGAGCTTATCAAAGGAATGAAGTAGAGCTTTGTTCTTGAACACAATCTATTTCTCTCCTTTTTTGAAAACTGGGACATCTGGCTGCTTCCAATTTTCTGATATTTTTCATATTCTTCACAATTTCTTAAAAAACACCAACCATAGACCTTTGAGCACAAGTACACATTTTTCCTATACCATCCTCCCATCCATCTATCCACTCGGGTACTTACTGGGCCTTGCCTGCGCAGGCCCTTGAGAGCACCTCATTCCCAGGGTTTGAACACCCTCTCAATTATGGCTGGGCCCCCTCTACCATCTCTGGATCATTTTCTTTGAGGAAAAGGAGGAAGCAAAATAATAGTGGAGTAGTTCTGCTTTCTGTTCATGTTACAGCAAGAGTCCCAAGCTCACCATGTTTTAGTGGGGCTCCTAGTTCTTCTCAGTTAGGCGGGGAAAGCAGTGGGCCTATGACTTCCTGATTCTTTTTTCTTGTTCTAAATATGCCTATAAAGGCTTTTTAATTGTTGTAGGCATTTCTACCCTCTCAGCCCACTCACTCCAGCTTCTTAGAGCTTGTTCATACTACCCATAAACCTTGTTCGCCCCCTTGCACATGAACCCCCTTTTCCCTATTAACATTATATTTAAATAATATTTAAAGTTTTAATGTACAATTACTTTATCAAGCATTTTATAGTAAAATATCATACCCTGATTTTAGTAACTTGAGTGTTATGCAGAATGAACATATTTATACATTGATAAGAATATGTAGGGGAAAAACCATATAGGGATTGTGTGCCAGCGAATCCCTTTTTTCTCATGTCTACTCCTTAGTTCCTTTTATCCTTGTATTGGTTCTTTTAGCTATTTCCACTTCTTCATTTTTTTTTTTTTTGCCTTGTTTTCTTTCCTGCATCCATTTTTATTTTAAATTATTGCACACAGATGCAGGAATTTCTTGACTGGCATAAATTGCAGAATTGTGGAAGTTAAATAAATCATAGGATGCTCAGTTTTGGAAGACTCAATTGTTTTATATTTTATTGAGATACTAGAGGCCCGGTGCACGAATTCGTGCATGGTTGGGGTCCGGCCAATCAGGGCTGCAGGCAGTTGGCCGGCTGGCCCCAACCCCTGGTTGAACTCCCAGTCGAGGGGACAATTTGCATATTAGCCTTTTATTATATAGGATATTTCACATACCATAAAATTCACCCTTTTAAAGGATATAATTCTGTGGATTTTAGCATATTCACAAAGTTATGCAACTAATACCACTATCTCATTTCAGAACGTTTTCATCACCCCCATAATAAACCTATATCCATTAACAGTCACTCTCTATTCCTTTTGCAGTATAGATATACAATTGTCCTACCATCATTTGTTGAAAATAATATTTCTTCCCCCATTGGATTATCTTGGAACCCTTAGAAAAAAAATGTACCATAGATATATGAGCTTATTTCTGGACTCTCAATTCTACTCAATTGATACATATGTCTAAACTTAAGCCGGTACCACACCCTTGTTTACTATAGCTTCATAGTAAGTTTTAAAATCAGGATGTATGAGAACTCCAGATTTGTTCTTTTTTAAATTGTTTTGGCTATTCTGGATGTCTCACATTTCCAAATGAATTTTAGGATAGGTCTGTCAATTTCTGTAAAGAAAGCAGTTGGAATTTTGGTTGGAATTGCACTGAACCTATAGGTCACTTTGAATAGTATTGCTATTCTAAAAATGTTAAGTCTTCCAAACCACAAACATAGGATGTTTTTCCATTTTTTAAGGTTTTCTTGAATTCCTTTCAACAAAGTTGTATAGTTATTTTATTTTTTTCTGGTTAGACAATCATATATTTTACAGAGTGATCCTCCTGATATTTCAAGTAAAGTTGTATAGTTTTAAATGTGTAAGTTTTACACTACTTTTGTTAAATTTATTCCTAAGTATTTTATTCTTTCATATGCTATTATAAATGGAATTGTTTCTTTTTTTTAAAAATATATTTTATTGATGTTTTACAGAGAGGAAGGGAGAGGGACAGAGAGTTAGAAACATCGATGAGAGAGAAACATCAATCAGCTGCCTCCTGCACACCCCCACTGGGGATGAGCTCTCAACCAAGGCACATGCCCTTGACTGGAATCGAACCTGGGGCCCCTCAGTATGCAGGCCGATGCTCTATCCACTGAGCCAAACCAGTTAGGGCTGGAATTGTTTCTTAATTTCATTTTCAGATTATTCATTGCTAGTGTATAGAAATACAATTAATTTTGTATATTGATCTTGTGTCCTGACACTTTGCTGAACTAATTTGTGAGTTTTAAGAGATTTTTTTTAAGGATTTTCCTAAATCTTCAGGACTTTCTAAGATCATATCCTCTATGAACAGAGATAATTTTACTTCTCTCCAATCTACATACCTTCTATTTCTTTTTCTTACCTAACTGTCTTGGTCTCTGACCTTTTAAAGCCTATACAGTTTCTTGAATGACTTCCCTCTTTTCTCCTCATTAGAAATTTTTTTCTGGGAAAACGGGACAGGGTGTAGGAGGAAGAAAACAAGCCAGGCTTTTAAAAATCAAAAGTTGCAACTGTGCCGAAACCGGTTTGGCTCAGTGGATAGAGCGTCGGCCTGCGGACTGAGGGGTCCCGGGTTCGATTCCGGTCAAGGGCATGTACCTTGGTTGCGGGCACATCCCCAGTAGGGGGTGTGCAGGAGGCAGCTGATCGATGTTTCTCTCTCATTGATGTTTCTAGCTCTCTATCCCTCTCCCTTCCTCTCTGTAAAATATCAATAAAATATATTTAAAAAAAAAAAAAAAGTTGCAACTGTGTGGTTTGAATTGATTTTTGGTGAGCCTCGTATCCTCTCAGTAGAAATGTCTTCCTTTACAACACCTGGCCCAGGGATTTTCTGGGGGAAATCTCTGAAATCTGTTTTCCTTGGGTTTGGACACAAGCCTGGCTGAGCCCAACATCCACTCTTCCTTGGCTGTTACGGAGCCTAAGATAACATGGCCATTTTCTTTGTGCCCATCTCTTTTTCTCCTCTGGCCAATTCTTTGCTGGTCAGAGGTAGAGCACCAACAGTTCCTCTCATTGCATCTTCTGTCTTATGGGAGATAAAAACTGTAAGTGAGACAATAGGTTTTTCAACTGCTCAGCTTCTACCCCAAAGAGACTTTGGCAAGTATCGTCATCACACCTGAAGTCTCCTTTCAGGGCAGTTTTGTGATCCATGTGAGGACGGTCCACCAAGTCTTTCCTTCGATTCGTCCTCTTCCTTGCACGTGGGCCCTTCATGGTGATCTCTATGCAGAAGTGAGGGTATTTTTCTTGACACTCAGGCTCTTTATCCACCCACCCAGGAGACCTCTTCATTATAACAAGCCACACACTTAATTTCCTTATTCCTGATGAAGGTCATGGCTCACCATGTTTTAGTGGGGCTCCTAGTTCTTCCCAGTTATGGGGAAAAGGAGGGAAGAGGAAGGTCCCATTACAAGGGTGCGGAATGGCCCTAGCCAGTTTGGTCAGTGGATAGAGCATCGGCCTACAGGCTGAAGGGTCCTGGGTTCAATTCAGGTCAAGGGCACATGCCCGGGTTGTGGGCTCGATCCCAAGTAGGGGGCGTGCAGGAGGCAGCCAATCAATGATTCTCTCTCATCATTGATGTTACTATCTCTCTCCCTTCCTCTCTAAAATCAATTAAAAAAATATATTTAAAAAAAGGTGTGGAATGCACACCAAAGGCCTTGCTAAGTGGCTTTGCAACAAGTTAAGTATCTCTCCATATCAGTGCAGGCTCCATTATCAGTGACCTCTTGGGATATGCAGAAAGCCAGGTGGATAGAATATATAACTATGTAGATAGGTGCACCCCACAGCCAAGTATGAGCTTCTAGTGCTCAGTGGCTAGAAGCAAACAACACAGGCACTGCCCAGCTTCAGAGAAAAGATAGCCATGGATGTAGGCAGAATCCAGGATGGTCAGCACCCTAGGGCAACCTCTCTGCTCCCAGTTACAGTGCAGGTCTCTAGAGGGTAGCTGCCCTTTTGTTGGGGCTTTCCTCCCAGGAACTAAATCTCTTCCTCTTAGCTTCACTCTGAAACCAAACTCAGGTCTCTGGTGCCTCAGCAAGCTTCCGACCACCCTGATTTCCTTCTAACTTCACAGGTCCACTCTATGCCTGCTACCCAATGCCAAAGTCACTTAGGCCAGGAGAGGTCTCAAGAGAAAGTGACTTTCTGATATGGTAACTCCTCCCTCACCCTGAGGTTGCACATGGCTCAGTGCCTACTGAGAAGTGCTCCACTTGGATAGAATCTCCAAGTGTCAGATCTCAAAATTCTTCTTAAAACTATGTTTAGCAATACCACAAAGCTCCTGCAAAATGATGAAGCAGAAAAAAGAGTGAGGAACACTAAAATGAATTAGAAACTAAAAAAAAAAAAAAAAAAAAAGATCAATTCACATTCCTCTGAATTGTGCTCCCCTACTTCAGGCTTGCTTCTTATGCTGTCTATGGGAGCATAGTGAGCCACATCACATCCAGGTGGGTAGAGCATCAAGGGCTCCCTAATCACAAAGGGTATAATAAAGCCCTCGTGGCAGATGGGGAATTGCCTGGGGTGCTGTGAACATGCCACCACTAACGTCTGAGATTACTATAATTATAACAATGCCACCTCTTCATCCCTTATCTCCCACTCTTGTACCACTTGACTAATACTTCATTATCCCATATACTTAAACATTTGTTAGTATTACTAAGACCTTAAATGTATTGTCTTGTCATCTTTCAAGGTACCAGTTACTGTAATATTTCTATGGTTCATTTTGAGCATCTGGGGTGACATATTTAATATTACTTTCAACATATTATAAGCACCAAAAAAGCAATTTTAAAATTATTTTCTTCAGTCTTGCTTCACATTCAAGTTACTGTCTACAACAGCAATTTTCAACCTTTTTTATCTAAAGGCACAAAACCAATTATTAAAATTCTGCACACACCAAACAATATATTGTATTTTTTCCAATCTGACAAAAAATAAAAATAGGTATAATTTTCATTCATTCACACCAGACGGCTATTGTGTCAGCTGTTTCATTTTTTATTTGACAATCTAAGGGAATAGAGGTCAGTGCCCCTGACTAAATAGTCAGGTATTGCATGTTTTAAAAATTCTTGTGCCACACCATTTGAAAATCACTGGTCTAGAACTATATTTCAATATAGTATATTTGCTTGGCTGAATTCATTCACAGAATATCTGTAGGCCTGGACTGAACACATTTCCTGTAGTGACAGCTACTCTATTTGTAGGAACTATTTAGGATTCTGGAATGGAAAAAAAAAGGCCACTACTTAATAGCAATGGCATGCATCCAAATATAGATACAGTTTTCTGAACACCTGTTGAACATCAATGATGAAGAAACTGTTATAATTTCCAAAACCCTGGACCAAAACCTTAAATTATCAGGCACTTTGTTTCAATTGATACAGGATTTAACCCAGGAAAACAAGTTTCCTAACCAAAGAATGGGAAGTCTTAATATGCCAGCTGCTTTAGAAGTAAAATAGCCTCTTCAAAAATCTGTTTCAATGTCAATTATTTCCCATCAAAAGTCACTACCGAGGAAGCTATATTATTTGAACCTTAGGGCATGTACAGTAATTGTTTGCTTTTGGAGACACAGGGCATGACAAATATTTTTAGTTGTCAAGGGTGACCGGGAAGAAATGACCCACCTAAGAAATGGAAACTAAGTATAGTAATATGACACTCCCTCTTAGTTCCACTGGGTGCGGTTTGCTACACGCAGCTTACTTCCTGCGGTAGGATAAAGGCAAGACAGTCCAAGAACTGAATGAAGGTGGCCTCTCTATCCCTACCCCCAACACTGTGGCGGGGGGGTGGGGGTGGGGGGGAGGGTGGCATGCGACCTCAAGGGAAGGAGTCATAGGCAATACGCTCTACTGTTGCCATTCATTCATTCATTCATTCATTCAATAGTTATGCGTTGGGTACTGTGTTAGAGACTGAACTCTCCAACTATGACTAAAAAGCCCTGCTGATACCCCACACCACTGCCCTCATTTCCAGCACTAGGCCTCACTGGCTCATCAAGATGCTGATTATAGCCAGATGGCAGGATAAAGCTAGCCAGAGCAGTGCCTTTCCTTTCCAAGAACAAGGAAGGAGGTTTGAAGTCCGTGAGAACAGGTTCCCAGACCCTCCTGTCGGCGTGAGGACGGCGGGCCCTACTCTGGCGGCCGCGCTCTGGGGCGGGCCTGCGGTCACCACGCTCTGACGCGTAACCTGAGGTCGCGTCGATGCTGGAGGGGGAAGCAGCCGCGAGGGGGTCCGCGAAAGGGGAAGTGGGCGCTGCAGGAAGCCCGTGGGCGGCGGGAGGCTAGCGGCTACACGCGTATGCTAGGGGAAGACCGCCTCCAGCCAGGGGCAAGGGTCCGGGAAGGGCTGCGGAGGGGCGGGGCAGGTTACCTGATGAAGGTGGTCTTGCCCGTGCTGTACTGGCCCACCAGAAGGATCATGGGCTTGTTGTCGAAGTCGGCGTCCTCCAGCGCGGGCGAGTGGAACTCGTGGAAGCGGTACGCCTCCTCCAGCGGCAGCACCTTGCGCAGGTAGAGCGAACGCAGGCCGCCCGTCACCGTCTGCACGGCGTCCGCGCCGCCCGAGCGCTCGCGCCCGCCCGCCTGCCGCCCCATCCAGCTGAACATCCTGCCGCCCGTCCGCGAGCCCACCGTCCGCGAGCCCACCGTCCGCGCCCCGCGCCCGCCCTCTCAGCCCGGCGCCGCGCTGCCACGCCACTCGGGGTCTGACCCTCTGGGCTCGCACTGAACTGCCCAAGCTGCGCTCTCCGCTGCTCGAGCTGGCCCCGCCTGGCGCTCTGGCAGCCAATCTCCGGTCGTTACGTCAGGAGCGCTCGTTCACTATTCAGAAGGGCTCCCTCAAGTCCTTCCTCATTGGGCCGCTGTCAGAGCGGGTGGAGGTGTCAGCCAATGGAGAGGAGGTCCTTAATGAATTACGGATGACGGAGTCCGTGTGGAGGACTGGGGCGGGTAGAGGATCCCCCTCCAGCCGAGTGACGCAGACCCGACATCCAAGGGGCTTTCTGAGTCGCCGGGTCTCCACGTCTGGCCAGGTGGCGTTGGCTTCCGGGCAAATCTGAGCTGGCAAAGTCCCCCAGAAAAAACACATAAACAAAACGCACACAAAACAAACAACCCCGTGAGCCTCCGGAGGCTACTTAGTCTCCTGCAATGTTCACTCATCCCCGCCTTGTAGACGTCGATACTGGAGACAGAAGTTCAGAAAAGTTGACAGGCAGGTTCTTTCTACCCGCTGAAAGGTTATTATGACCTTTATTTTATGGCTGGAGATCTGGACTCACGGACATAATCGACAAAATTTTAAGTAGGGGAAGTAGACTTCAGTCTGCTTCAGACTTCAGTCAACTTTAACAAGCTGCCTCCACTAAATTCTGGATTAAGTGAAGGCCCTTAGTTTTCTTTATTTGATTTTCTGTAAAATTGAAGATTTAGTCATCATCCTCATTAATTACCAATTCCCACATATTTTTTTTTTTTTTTTGCTTTTGTTCCGGCCCTCCAGTCCAGTTTATTTATTTATTTTTTATTTTTTAAATAAATCTTTATTCAGATTATTACAATTGTTTCTCCTTTTTCCCCCCATAGCTCCCCTCCACCCGGTTCCCACCCCACCTTCTGCCCTTACCTCCTCCCCACTGTCCTCATCCATAGGTGTATGATTTTTGTCCAGTCTCTTCCTGAACCCCCATACCCCTTTCCCCCTGAGAATTATCAGTCCACTCCCTTTCTATGCCCCTGATTCTATTATATTCACCGGATTATTCTGTTCCTCAGGTTTTTAATTCACTTGATTTTTAGGTTCACTTGTTGATAGATATGTATTTGTTGTTCATAATTTTTATCTTTACTTTTTTCTTCTTCCTCTTCTTTAAGAATACCTTTCAGCATTTCATATAATACTGGTTTGGTGGTGATGAACTCCTTTAGCTTTTTCTTATCTGTGAAGCTCTTTATCTTCCCTTCAATTCTGAATGATAGCTTTGCTGGGTAGAGTAATCTTGGTTGTAGGTTCTTGCTATTCATCACATTGAAAATTTCTTGCCACTCCCGTCTGGCCTGCATAGTTTCTGTTGAGAAATCAGCTGACAGTCGTATGGGTGCTCCCTTGCAGGTAATTAACTGTTTTTCTCTTGCTGCTTTTAATATTCTCTCTTTGTCTTTTGCTCTTGGCATTTTAATTATGATGTGTCTTGGTGTGGTCCTCTTTGGATTCCTTTTGTTTGGGGTTCTGTGGGCTTCCTGGACTTGTAAGTCTATTTCTTTCACCAGGTGGGGGAAGTTTTCGGTCATTATTTCTTCAAATAGGTTTTCAGTATCTTGCTTTCTCTCTTCTTCTGGCACCCCCATAATTCTGATGTTGGTACGCTTGAAGTTGTCCCAGAGGCTTCTTACACTATCTTCAACTTTTTGGATTTTTTTTTTTCTTTTTGCTTTTTCGGTTGAGTGTTTTTTGCTTCTTTGTATTTCAATTCTTTGACTTGATTCTTGTGTTCCTCTAGTCTGTTGTTGGGTCTCTGTATAATATTTTTTATTTCAGTCAGTGTATGTTTAATTTCTAGTTGGTCCTTTTTCATATCTTTGAGGGTCTCGTTATATTTATCGGCCGTTTCTAGGATATTCTTGAAAAGCCTTATAACTGTGGTTTTGAATTCTATATCCAGTCGTTTGTTTTCCTCCATTTCTTTCGTTTGTGATCTGTTTCTTTGACGCCGCATTTTCACTGCTTCTCTGAGTTGGTAGGGTAAATTTGTGTGCTAGGTTTCCTATATGGCCCAGTGGGTCGGCCTCCCCAGTTAACCTGAGGTGGACACTCTTGGTGCACCCCTTTGTGGACTGTGTGTACAGCCTTGTTGTAATTAAGTCTTTATTGTTGTTGGTATCACTGGGAGGAATTGACCTCCAGGCCAGTTGGCTGTAAGGATTAGCTGTGTCTATGCTGGGAGAAGTTCTGTGCTGGAGACAGCCTTATAGGATTAGACTTGCCAAATTGCAATAGCCTCTGTGCTCAGCTTGGATGGGGTGGAGTCTCAGGGCGGGGCAGACAGTCTTGGCTTCCCGTCAGCCTTGCCCTTTCACGAACTCGTAGACCTCTGCCTTCCCCAGCTCCCGAGTCTCCGCCCGAGAGTCCAGACTCCCCCAACAAGAGCGTGGGTCCCCAGGGGCTCGCCTGGAACCGGGGTTTAGTGCAGTCAGAACTGGGGCCCAGTGCAAACAGGAGCCTCCGACTCCCTTCCACTAGGGAAAGCCTGTGGCAACCTCCACAGCCTTTGTGCGCACTGGCACGCGTGCTCCTTCAGACCTCTGCCTTCCCGGGCTCCCGAGTCTCCGCCCGAGAGTCCAGACTCCCCCCGTAAGAGCGTGGGTCCCCAGAGGCTCGCCCGGAACTGGGGTTCAGTGCCTTCGGGGCTTCCTTCCCCCTTCCGCCAGAGAAAGTCAGCCAGTCTCTCAGCCGCCCTTCCTCTCTGTGCGCACAAAGACCCTTTGCCGTACCTCCAATTCTCTGTGAGCTTTTCTCTTTCCTTCTAGTTGTAGAATTTTCACTCAGCCAGCTTTCCTGTGGTTCTGGATGCTGTCCGTTCTGTCTTTTAGTTGTAGTTTTGAAATTGTTGTGCGAGGCAGCAGTTTAGGTGCTTACCTATGCCGCCATCTTGGTTTCTCCCAATTCCCACATATTGACATGTTACCTCCCAACTGTCCCCTTTTCAAGTTAAAAAACAACATTTACCTAAATTGAAACTGGAAGAAAGAATTAGCCATCACTTTTGGGGTCCTAGGTTACAGTTTTTGAATATTTCTCAATTGTTTTAGAGTATTTCTTAAGCATGATCCATGGACCCACCTGCATAAGAACAACCTGGGGTGCTTGTTAAAATGCAGATGTGTGGTCCTCACCCCAGACCTGCTGAGTTAAAATACTGAGTAGGGATGGAGCTCAACAAGTGCCCCAGGTGATTCTGATGTGCCCTAAATTTGGAAAATATGATGCACAACAGTATTCCTCAAACTTGATAGAAATACAGATTCTGATTCAGTGGGTATGGGGTGGGACCCAAGACTTCCCATTTCTAACAAGCTCCCAGGTGTTGCCAAAGTTGCTTGTCCGTGGACCATATTTTGCGCACCATGGCTGTGGTGAAGAGAGAACAGGACTTGGCACCAAAAGACCTGGGCTTGAATCCTGATTATATAAATTACTTATGGCTACGTGACCTTAAATGCAATGAGTTATCATTCTGCCTCAGTTTCCTTGTTTGTAAAATGGGAACTCTTTTGGAGCTGTTGTGTGAATTAAATATTTAGAGGAAGTTATATGTAACCATGGAAGGAAAAAGAAAGCTAAGGAAAAATGAAGTTAGATATTGGCCTCATGTCAAAATAAAACAAAGATTGAAATGGAAAAATAAAATGAAAACTATAGAACTACTAGAGGAAGGTACAGGTGAAGATTTATAAAATTTTAGAAGGAAAAATTCTAAACAAAGCCAAAGACAGAAATTATGAAAGAAAAGGTTGATAGATTTGTCAACAAAAAAGTAAAAGCTTCAGCTCTAGCCGGTTGCTCAGTGGTTAGAGCACCAGCCCTCGGACTTAAGGGTAGGGTTTGATTCTGGTCAAGGGCATGTACTACAGTTTCAGGCTAGATCCCTGGCCCGCATTGGGGTGTGAGTGGGAGGCAACAAATCGATGTATATCTCTCTCTGTCTCTCCCCCTCCCTTCCATGCTCTCTAAAAATTAATAGAAAATTAAAATTTAATGGAAAAAAAATATCCTCGGCTGAGGATTAAGAACAACAAAAAAGTAAAAGCTTCAATGTGTTTTAAAACAAACATAAAAAACAAACCCATATAAAAATACTCTAACCATATGATGCAGAAATTGTGTTTCTTGGTACTTACCCAAATGAGTTTAAAAGTGAATATAGGCAATTGCTATGTACAAAAGTATGGTGGTCCCTCAAAAAATTAAAAATAGCCAAAACCGGTTTGGCTCAGTGGATAGAGCGTCAGCCTGCGGACTGAGGGGTCCCAGGTTCGATTCCGGTCAGGGGCATGTAACTTGGTTGCGGGCACATCCCCAGTGGGAGGTGTGCAGGAGGCAGCTGATCGATGTTTCTCTCTCATCGATGTTTCTGACTATCTATCCCTCTTCCTTCCTCTCTGTAAAAAAATCAATAAAAATATATTTAAAAAAAAATTAAAAATAGAACTACCATATGATCTAGCAATCCCACTTTTGGGTATATATCCAAAAGAATTGAAAGGAGGGTCTCTAAGAGATATTGTACACCCATGTTCATAGCAGCACTATTCACAATAGTCAAGAGGTGAAAGTAGCCACATGTCCCTTGATGTATGAATGGATAAACAAAATGTGGCATCACACAAATATTATTCAGCCTTAAAAAAGTAAGGAAATCCTGTCACATGCTACAATCTAGACCTTGAGAATATTATGCTAAGTATAATAAGCCAGTCACAAAAAGACATATAGTGTGTGATTCCACTTACATGAAGTACCTAAAGTAATCAAATTCATAGAAACAGAAAGCAAAATGGTAGTTACCAGGGGCTGGAAAAAGTGTGAAATGGGAACTTGTGTTTAACGGGTATAGAGTTTCAGTTTTGCAAAATGAAAAATTCTGGAGATCTGTTGCACAACAATGTGAATATACTAGTAGTTAACACTACTGTGCTATACTCTTAAAAATGGTTAAGATGGTAAATTTTGTTAGGTATTTTTTATCACAAGTTTTTTAAAAAGTGAATGTATAGGATTTTTGTACTTTTGCAAAAAAATTTAAAGTATCCAATGAGAAGATGAGGATAAACCCCCAAATAGTAATGATCTCTGAGTTTTGGAATGATAAGTGGTTTTAGTTTTCTTCTTTATGTGCTTCTGTATTTTTCGAATTTTACACAATAATCATATTCTTGTTTTACAATCAGGAAAATTTTTTATTGCCCTCAATCCTAAAAGAAAGGAAGGAAGGAAGAATAAAGAAAGACTTGAAGGAGTCTGGCCCATGGGATACATCATCGTGTCTTGTCTTCCTTCTCCGTCTTCTTACAGCCACAGTGTCGGCTTTCTTGTTCTCGTTCTGCCCGCGTGGAGTGGGAGAGTGGCTGATTCTCCCCAGGGTAGTTATCTTGCACCATTTGCAAGTTGTGATAGTCTTCTGGTTTTCTTTCTTCAGACTAAACAATCCCAACCTCTGTCACTTTTTAAATTTGAATTCAATGGTTTTTCAGGTTAAACCCTATTACAGACCATTCTATAGGGAGTGCTATTGGTGCCTGGAAATTTGTTGTATTGAATAATTCTTTTTTAAAAATATTTTTTTTATTGATTTCAGAGAGGAAGGGAGAGGGAGAGAGAGATAAAACATTGATGATGGGAGAAATCATCGATTGGCTGCCTTCTACACATCCTTCACAGAACCTGAAACCCGGGCATATGCTCTGACTGGGAATGGAACAGGGACATCCTGGTTCATAGGTCAATGCTCAACCACTGAGCCATGGCTGTATTGAATAATTCTTAAAATAAGTAACTTGGTAATAAGACAGAACTTTCTTTGCTATATGAATATTATAATTGTAATCCTTGTGGAAGTCCCCCCCCCCACACACACACACACCTTCACCTTGGTAATTTGCTGGTCACAAGGTTTGCTCTAGATTATGTCTAGCGTCGTACTCTGATCACTTTAAGTTCCAGAATGGTTAAAGGCCTGGAAGACTTGTGATGAGGAGATTAGAGAAAGTATTTTGGCCTGGGAAGAGCCCCCTTCACTCTCAGACACATCTTTTCTTTTTCTGTGGCAACTTACCCAGGTTACTGCTGCTACTTGGAGATGTAGCCTTTAGGAAATACAGGTGGAGATGTCTAGTAGGTACTTGCAGCAAGATTGCCAATTGTCTATAAATCGTCCTTCGTCAGTAATAGAACTGATTTTTAGCTGGGCATGTTGCAAAATAGGTAAAAAATTTTCTAGTCTCCCTCCTGTTGTGTGATCATGAGACCAAGTTCTGGTTGCGTCGTTACCTGAAGTATATGTGGGAGTTGTAGGAAGACTCCTTTAAGGAGAAAAAAGTTCAGCTCAGCCAGTGTTGCTCAGTGGTTGAGCATTGATCTATGAACCTGGAGATCACAGTTAGATTCCCGGTCAGGGCACATGCCTGCATTGGGGGCTAGATCCCCAGAAGGGGACATGCAGGAGGCAGCTAATCAATGATTCTCATCATTGATGTTCCTCTCTCTCTCTTCCCTCCTCTCTGAAATCAATAAAAAAAAAAAAAACAAAAAAAAAACCCATATATATTTTTTTAAAAGTTCAATCTTGCCGAAACCGGTTTGGCTCAGTGAATAGAGCGTCGGCCTGTGGACTCAAGGGTCCCGGGTTCGATTCCGGTCAAGGGCATGCACCTTGGTTGCGGGCACATTTCCAGTGGGGGGTGTGCAGGAGGCAGCTGATCGATGTTTCTCTCTCATCGATGTTTCTGACTCTCTATCCCTCTCCCTTCCTCTCTGTAAAATATCAATAAAATATATTTAAAAAAAAAAAGTTCAATCTTTCTTCTCCCTTCTTCCTTCTTGTAGCCTGGGATATAACTATACAAGGGATGGTAAATCAGAGAGTTGGAAGGAACAGGATCTCTGAAGAATCAATGAAGTGCCACGCCAGCCCTGGGCTGCCTCCCTGTGGGTTTCTTTTACATAAACGCATTTAAGCCACTTTATGTCAGGTCCCTATTCGAGATTAAAGTAATTTCTAACTAACACTGGAAATGGAGTCTGTGGTCATAAAACCTAAAATGTGACATTCACTTAGTGGAAGAGGAGCAAGGTCAACTTTAAGGATTCATTTACTGCAATGTGAGATTTAAAACTTGGCCACACAGTTTGTCTACATGCCTCCTTTCAAGAGATGGAATTTTGTGCCCTACCCTTAAATCTAGGCTGGCTTGTGAACGCTTCTGCCAACAGAGGAAGTGGTGCTATGCGACGTCTGAGGCTAGGTCATAATACTCCATGCACCTGCCACTGTGTAACTCTCTCTTGGAGCCCTGAGCTGCCATTTAAGAAGACCTGCTATGCCAAGACCACCATGCTGGGGAGGCCACAGGAAGGTGCTGTGACAGGCAGTCAATCAAGCTCAGCCTGCTCTTTATCCTCCCTCCCAGACTTTCCAGCCCAGGCACCAGAGGTGTGAATGAAGTAGCCATCTCCTCAGTGGATCCTTCAGCCTTATCTGTTCTAGATCCCAGCCCCCTCCCCCTGAGCAGTTTAAGTCAAAGGAGCAGATAAGAGTTGTCCTTGCTGTGCCCTTTCCAAATTCCTGACCCACAGAGCCTATGGGCATAATCAAATGGTGGGGTTCTTTATGCCTTTATACTTTGGGGGTTTTGTTGCTCAGCAATAGATAACTGGAACAGCTGGTAATTCTTATTAACGTTTTAAGATAAAAGTTTAGTTTTCTTTCACAGAAAAGAAGTCCAGAGCTAGGCAGACCGGACTGGTTTGGTGTTTCAGTCAGCAAAGGCTCAGGCCCCTTTATGCCCCTGCTGCCAAGAATGTGGACATAATGGATGGAGCTGCAGCAGCCATAACGAGCCAGAAGGCAAACTCGAGGATGGCAGCTGAAATGAGCCTGGGTCTTTGATAAGAAATACACTTCTGCCTTGTTTAAGCCACTGTAATTTTAGATCTTTTGTGTTATACAGTATAGCAGAAGTAATGCTAACTGGTATAGAATTTGAACACATGGATCAAGAACTTAGGAAATCAGTTTGGGTAGAGTTAAAGGTTTCAGAGTTTTCGAAATAGAAACGAACTCTGAAAGTTGAAGTCCTGGGTGTATCTGAGATTGCTTCAGGAGAGCATAAAGTGAGAAGAGAGCTAAGGAGAGAACCTCAAGGAATACCAGCATTTAAAGGAGAACAGGGAGGTGAGGCCAGGGGAAGGCCTTGAAAGTGGGAAGAAATCTAAGACAGAAGGTATCCAGCAAACCTGGCTCCTTCCATCCTGGCCGGTTTGCCGCAGTGGATAGAGCATCGGTCCTCAGACTAAAGGGTCCCGGTCAAGGGCACTTACCTCTGTTGCAGGTTCGATCCCTGGACCTGATCAGGGCATGTGCAGGAAGCAACCAATCGACGTGTCTCTCTCTCATCGATGTTTCTCTCTCACTGTTCTCTCCCCCTGCCCCTCCCCCCACCTATCAATGGAAAAAATATCCTCGGGTGAGGATTAACAACAAAAACCAACGAGAGGAAAAAAAAACACAAAAAAAACCTGGCCCCTTCCTTCTAGGGCTGGGTTGGCAGCCCCTAATGTATGCGCTTGGGTACACAGCTAATATGGAACTTGCTCTTCTCATTGCAAGTCTCTGTTTCCATGTGGGCCTCCTACTTGGGACCAGAAGGAAGCTCCTTGAAGTGTGGGGTCAACTGTTAATCCTTTTCATTGTCCCAGTGCCTACAACAGTGACTGGCACAGAATGGGAAGGCAATAAATATTTGCAAGCAGAACTGAATTGAACTGCTGTTGGCAAGGAAGTCATGGGAAGGGAGGGTTTCAGGAAGGAGGGAGTGGTCAGCAGTACCAAATGCTGAGATCAAGTAAGATAAGGCCTGTGAACGCCATATAACTCAGTGTATCTGGGAACTGGGAGGACATTGGTGACCTTGAGGAGAAGTGTTTTCAGGGGGACATAGAAGCAGAACACATCTGCTGTGGGACAGGGTGACTGGATGCATGGCAGTGTGGTATGCTGGCCGCTTTCCTGGGAAGGAAAAAGGAGATGACCATGAGGGACCCTGGGGGAGAGAGAAATTTTATTTAACTTTTCTATTTAATCATGTTGCAGGCAGAGATCAGGGAATCTGGGGAGGGAGCCTGACTCATTTCCCTGCTCTGTAACACCGCCAGCATTGTTTTAGATTGGAAGCTAAGTCACTATTTAAACTCTCAAATCCATATAAAAGTCTTTTTATGATTTCTCCCTCAACCCAAAGCTAAGTCCCTGGAAAGTAGAAGCTGTTTACTGGCTGCAACCACCATGCACTAAGGAATCGCTCAGCTGGTGCTGCTGCCTTCCTTCCTCTCCATCAGCACTTCCTGAAAGCCATCGGAGCTTCAGACAGCACGGGTCAGCAAGAGCTGGTGCTCCACCGGTGGCTGACATGGCTTCATAAAAAGAGGAGCACCCCAGCACAGGAAGGCAGGGGCCCCTGCAGAAGAAGAGGACGATGCCCAGGAGAGGGGGGATGGGACGGAAATGTCCTTCTTACACCTCTGGCTGTGGCCAGGACGGAATGAGGGCAGGAGTTAAGTATGTTTTACAGCATCAGATAATGAAAGCGGATGAGTCAACAGCACTTGCCCACATGGCCATTTTATTCCGTGTTCAAATAGTACAATGGTTTTAGAAACCTCACTCTACCTACTTTGATGAATCCAAGGCAGGCCTATCTTGACCTTACAACAAACAGGTCTTGCCGGATGGCTCACTCTGGTAATTTAAGGAGCGTCTGTTTGTTGCAGATGGAAGGAAAATATGTCAAAGTGGAGGCAACTGGCCGCTGTGGTGGAGGGAAAGGACTGTGTCACAGGTTAGCATTATCTGGGAGGGACCAGATTTGCAGGTCCAGGAGCTCCGTTTATCAGTGGCACAGGGGAGTCGATGGTTGGTGGGAAAGTTTGGCATAAATCCACACCTCCCACACCTTAATATGCATAGGCATCACCTGGGGGTGGGCATCTGGGCATGGGGAGGAGGTGGGAATCTCCTTAAAATGTAGATTGATTCAGTATGGCTGGGGCAGGGCCATACTGAACTAGATTTCCAGCCAGTTCCCCACCACACCTTGAGTAGCAAGGATGTAAACTGGAAGCCAGATTTTCTAAACTTCTGGTACCTGTCACCACTTGTCTCCCAACCACTAAAGTGCCGGAAACCGATCATTGTCCCACTAATAGAGAGATGTGGAAAGAGAATCCGGAAGGCCGGTCAACCTTAATTGCTCTGAAAGGTCGGAGCTAATCACTCGTTGTTTAGTTGAGATATTGGTAGTTGAAGCAGCCTCCACCTGTTACTCTTATGTAAATTCTTGCTGATTGGCTATTATTGGAATTTCCTGCCTAAAGGACATGGGTGTATTCCATAACCTTATTAACAGGGATAGCAAAGCCAAAGCAGGTGGTAGTCCTCCCCCTAGAGGTGGACTCCCGCCTGACCCCCAATATTCCCAAATTAATGCTTTTCTAGTCTCTTTTCATTTGTGTGCAGCCTTCTCCAGAACCGGAACCCTGAACCGGAACCCTGAACCACGCGGGATGTGAAAAGGATTCCCACACTAAAGGATTGCTTAGGGAGCACGGTGACTCAGAACGAGGACCCGTCTTCCAGGTTTGCAGGGCTTAGTGCGGACCACATGCCTTTCTGGTCACACCTTCTACCCGCCTGGGCTCTCAGTGGCTCAGGTTACACATTGTTTAAGGTCCCAGCCTCGTGGGAGACCTGGACTCTTTGATTTGACTTCTGTGTCCCAGGGCTTTCCCAGCGATTCATCTGGAAACCGTCACCAAGGAGGCCTTTTCTTCGGGGCTAACCTCGTCCTTTCTGGGTAGATCCTTCTTAGTTTTGTTCTCTCAGGGTGACTCGAAAAGCTAGGATGTGCTGGCCATGGTGCTTTCGTGATAAATAAGAGGAATCCCATTTTGAAATAAATAACGCCGTCTGGGAAACAGAGGGGAGGGTGCAAAGAGAGCTGAGAAGTGCTCCTGGAGCAGGTTAGTTAGCGAGCGTTGCTTCTTGGAGTGGGTGGCACTGGGCAGCATCGCCCACCCGATGCATGACTCCATTCACCTGCCTCAGCGCCCCTGAGCCGCACCCCAGTTCTTGTGCCATGAATCTGCATTGCAGACTCGGGCTTCACCTGGCATTTCATTGGAGCTGAACGCTCAGAGAGGGCTGTCCGGTTGGGATCACAGGAGTCACCAGTCCTGCGGCTCTGAGTGGTTACAGAGGGGCCGCTGAAACCTGTCACCTGTTTGGCTTTGTTGTTGAACAGACCGGGATGTCTCTAGTGACCCATCTAAGATCTTCTAGCATCACCCTCCCTATTAATATCCTGATTAATAAAAATAAAATATAGCTACCTACAAAATTCACAAGGACGTAGTTGCCTTAAATTTTAAAAAGTGCTTTCCAGGCAACCCAGAGTGTTTCTCAGGTCCTCTGTGCATCCCCACGGTCCTCCGTGCCAGGAGGCGGGGAGGAGCAAAAGGGGGGGCGGTGCTCTGAGCCCCAGCCCGGAGTCTAAGGTTTCAGGGGAACCAGCCTCCTCCTCAGACATTGCTTCTGTTCTCCACACTCTAGGCATGTGTGGGAGCCTGTGGCTGCTGGACCCTGAAAAAATTCCATGGGTATAAAACCCCAGTACATGCCTTGTTATTTTCCTATGGTCTCTCTCTCTCTCTCCTTCTGTCTCTCTCTTGCTCTCTCTCTCTCTCCACTTTTTCAAATTTTTATTTTTTTGATAGAAGGTCCAGGCCAGCCTGCCTGCAGCCATTGCCGGAGAACCCAGCTGTCTGTGCGGGCTGGTCAGCTCTGCTGGGTTCCGCGCCTGGGATGGTGGAAGCAGACATAGGGTCCGCGCGGCTCCCTGGGACAGAGGGACGCTGGCTCTTCAGGAGTTTCTTCTTCTCCACTGCCATCCGCAAGGCCTGGAGGAGCTGGTCTTTGTTATTCAGGATGTTGTACTCGCAGAGGTTCACCAGCTTGTCGAAGGCGGCCTCCGTGTATGTCAGTTCCTTGGTGGCATAGGGAGTTTGGGGGCCGTAAATGTCAACCTGGCCCTTCTCCAGCTCCTCGGGGCTTCGCTCCACACCTGAAGGCAGCAGAAGGACTCGCTATAGACTCTCACTATGTTAGGTTGCAACGACTTGCGTCCTACCTCTCCCCCAGCCCATCTCTGCATGCATGGGCACACACATGCACGCACACACACACATGCACACACACCTCCAAGCTCCTGGGCAGGGACACAGCTTGCTCACCTTAGGATTGCCCTAGCATGAACACAGTGCCACAAGCATAGCTGGATCTCAGTAAATGCTGAGTGACTGAGTTTGAGAGTAAAGTTTGACACTGCCAGCTCATGGAGGTGTGGGGAGGAGGTGTCTTTTCTTTCTTGCCAAACCAAGATTGGCTCAGATTGGAGCTAAGCCGGGCTTCCTGTTAGTGCTATTGGAAGATGGCATACGTCTGAAGACAGGAGCTCTAGTCCCAGGCCCGTGGCCGGTGGGAACAGAGCTCCCAGGCAGCTTACCTGGGGCCTTGTACTTCTGGAAGGTGTCACTGATGAGTGGGAAGAAAAGCACGATGGGGGCGTCGGGCTCCTGGGAGTTCTCCATCAGGTAGCATTCCTTGAGATTACTATTCCCCTCCTCTTGGATATCATATTCAGGGAAGGGGATGTTCTGCACGGTGCAGTACTCACAGGTTTGTTTCATTGGCTGGGATATCACAGGAGGACATGTTTGAGTGTTAGGAGGGGATGGAGATAGATAAAAAACACAGAGCTCTTAGATCCAGCCTCCTGATTTCCCGCTAACAACTCTGGTCTCCAACTGCTTGGCCTATTTGTGCTATTTTTAGAACAAAGCCAGGTCAGAACAAAGGGCCTGAGGCAATAGGTTGGTGTGTGTCTAACTGCAAGCTCCTTCCCCACGTAACATGGACAGAAGCCCTTTCCATGATGCTTCACCCAAACACAGACCCGGGTAGACGTGGGTGGCAGCCTGAGGGTGACGAGGTGAGCCGTGGACAGCCATGGCCGGCAGGCTCCTGGGGGACAAGTATGGGCTTTCGAACTGACAGAGCGTCACAGGGCTGCCACGGACTCTGAGAGGGCATCTTTGTGAATGTAATGTAACAGGAAGAGCAGTGGACATAGAGCATCAGAATCCCCTTAGTGTGTCCCCCTCTTCCATGCTCACTGGCTATGTAATCTTAAGCAAGCCACTTCCCCTCTATGTGCCTCGTTTGCTCGGCTACAACATGGGAATAACAGCAGCTGTGCCATCTACCTCAAAGAGCTGGTGTAAGGATGTGTAGTGAGAGCATGTGTAGGAAAGGGCGTTGTCACTCATTTACAAACTTAGGTCATTATCACTGTCATAAACTTATTTACACTCCCCCTTTCCTGGCTTTAGGATAGGACTATATTAAAGTAGACCCCAAATCAGCTTCTTTCCCTTAAAAGGCCAGAACATTTCAAAAGTAAATAAATAAAAACCTCCTCTGGTCCTAGTTCTTCAGTATAATTACATGAGGGTCTTATTCCCTGGGAGAAGGACGTTACAAGCTCTTGAAGTGGTATAAGACTTTAGAACTGACTGGGCTCTATTAAGGTGAGGACTGAGGAAATTTTTTCCATTGATTAAAATAATTTTTTAATGTTTTTTTAATTGATTTCAGAGAGAGAGAGGAAGAGCGAGGGGTAGAGAGATAGAAACATCAACGATAAGAGAGAATCATTGATCAGCTGTTTCCCGCACCCTCCCACTCTCCCACCCCCACCCCTTATTGGGGATCAAGCCCAAAAACCCAGGCATGTGCCCAGACCAGGGAATGGAACAGTGACCTTCTGGTTAATGGGTTGATGCTCAATCTCTGAGTCACACCAGCCAGGCTCCATTGACTTTCAGAGAGAGTGTAAGGGAGCAGGGAGGGGGAAAGGAGGAGGGGGGGAGAGAGAGAAAAAGAGAGAGAGATCAATGTGAGAGAGACACATCGATTGGCTACCTCCCACTTGAGCCCCAACTGGAGCCAGGGATTGAACCTGCAACTGAGGTATATGCCCTTGATGGGAATCAAACCCAGGACCCTTGGGTCTGTGAGTAGATGCTCTAACCACTGAGCAAACCAACCAGGGCTATTAAAGTTATTTTTTAAAACTTCTGTTTTGGTTTTTTTTGCAGCTGAAGAATTGCCAAATACAGCAAACACTCAGATGCAAGAATTGGAATTAGCTCAGTGAGTCTTCCCAAAACCCTGGGCAGGGGCTGGGTGGGCATTGCGTGTGAAAGCAGGTGGCTGCCCCCTGAGGTTTGGATGGCTCCCTTCATAGCATGCATTGCAGCTTGAGTTTCTGTGAAAAGAAATCTTGGCTCACGCTCTGGCATGTCTCAGAAGAGGAGAGCCTTTTATTGCCACACTTGCCTTTGTCTGGGACCCGGCACAATAATTGAGATGGATGATGAGGTCGGCTTTTCTCTCTGGCCTGAGGAGGGGTGGGTAGCTGGAGTTGACAAAGAACGCAGTGTCCAGCAGACACAAGTGGTTCACCGTCTCCGTCAGCTGGTTTGGGAAGCTGTCAAGCACAGTGTCTGAAACCCAAGGCTTCCAGTTACCATCACACCCACCACCCTGACCTCAGCAGGTGGGCAGAGGTACCTGGGAGGGGTGGAGGGCCCTGCCCAGAGCTCGTTCAGCTCAGCCTGGACTTTCAGCCCTACCAGCCTGTCCAGGATGCCCAGGTGAGTGGGTGACCCTCTGGGTGGGCTGATGAAGAACAGCATTATCTTGGTGTTTTAGCAAGTCTTTAATGTCATATGCACAGAACACCCACTACGACTCAGCCACAGGGCTTGTGGGGTAGCAGGGGCATAAGACTATCCTATAATTTGGTACAAACTTGGGGCCCTGAGCCAGTGGCCCTTTCTGCCCAGTCAGTGAGGACAAGGATTATTGGGCCAGGCCCAAGCAGCCATGGCCAGATAAAATACCAAAGGTGGTGGGACATCTACCTCAGAGCCTTTCTGTGATGGGGAGGAGGCACTGAGCTGAAGCTGCAAGACCAAAGTCTAAGGCCTGGCTCTGCTATTTCCCACTTGGGGGTTCCTGAGCTGGGCCATCCCTGCCCAACTCAAGATGGCACCATTCACAGGAAAAGGTACCCTCAGAGCACAACTACAGAAAGCCAGGGCCCACATTTTCCCATCTGTAAAATGGGCCAACTTCTGCTTGCTGGGGTTGTTGTACAAGTCAATGAACTAACTATTATACCACTCTGCCCACTGTTCAAGACTTCACCCAGGAATATACTGGGGTGGAGTCTGCCACACGCTCTCATGAACATGCTCTGAGGAGTTTTTGCATCCTATCTCTATGGCAGCCTCAACATCCACTTTTCCTTCCTCCAAACAGAGGCAGGCCTCACGTGCCAGGCCGGGGTACCTTTCCACTTGGAGAACTGGCCATTCTGGAGGTAGCCGGTGTGCAGCTGCAGCCCCAACAGGAAGTTGTGGAACTCGGACACAAAGGACCGATAGGTGAGGATGTGGCGGAAAGTATTGGAGAGCCATGACCCGGGGATCACTACCGAGGTGTCCAGGGCGTTGGCATCACATTTGGGGATTTCAGGAAGGAGCGGCTCATCTTCTGCAGGGGAAAGGGGGATGGAGAGCAGGTCACAAAAGTTGGGGTCTCCGATTGCTCAGGTGGAGCCCTGCGTGGTGGCCCAGCACCCAGGGGTGAGCCACTGTAAGTGCTGTTCACACCTTCTTGCCTAGCTCTCGAGGCCCTGGCATCGGAGCTGGAGCGCCCAGGTGAGACAGAATAGGGATAGGGGAGGAGGGTGACAAGTAAGGAGGGGTTCCAGAGCGGATGGTCTAGGTGAGTAACCCTTAACTGTGCGTATAGATCCCTTTCCCCTTCAGCTCTCCTGAATGTCACACACTACACGGTGGATCCATTTCCTAGACCGCCTAGAACTGGCCCCTGGGGGCTTGTGGCTAGGCCTCAGTGCATATGTCTTCACCTACAATTACCCTCCCTTCCAGGCAGGGAAGACCCTCTAGCTCTAGCTGCCTTCCGATGTTTGTGGACCACAGAGATGGTGTTAAAACATGTGGCAGGTTGACTAGTCCTCAGTTTGTGACCCACTGCTCTCTACCACTCCCTCCTATTATCCAACCAAGAGGGAAAGCCAGTGGGTCACCCACCGATGTCTTGCACTTTCTCCCTTGTCCACCTGTGGAAAAACTCTTCTGAAGATCGGGCAAAATTCCAGGCATCGAGCAAGTTCACGGAGAAGATGCTGCTCCACAAACCTAGGGAGCAGAGCCAGCTGTAAGCAGCTCTGTCCGAGAGCTCCCGGCCTCACCCAAACACTGGCTAGTTCTGCCTTGGCCTTGATTCGCACTCCAAGTTAGGCTGCTGGGAGGCTGGGGCAGACTTTGATGTCCCTCTGCCCACAGTGTAGCTCAACCCAGACGACTGATGGCCCCCAGCTTGCAGCTCTCCTCTGCCCTCCTCTCAGAGCTGGGAGAGGGTACGAAGGTATATAAGGCACCGCCCCAGCAGGAACTTAACGCTGATAGGTGCAGGCTTCAAGTCCAAATGCCCACTCTTGCATCAGTTAATACACTAGTTTAGGATAGTACCTGGCACATGATGAGCACTTGATAAGTGTAGTGCTATCTTTTATTATCATAATTTAAAGATGCAACACATTAATAATAATACTCATATGAAATCTTTCACATACACTGACCCATTTGGATCTATAAGATAGGTTTTTATGCTTAAGCCCAATTTACAAATGAGAAAACAGGCTCAACTGGCTCAGAGAGTTCAAGCTCAAGTGTCTTAACTACAGATCTCTGAACCACACGGCCAACAGCATAGATGTTGTGAGGAAGGGGAGGCCACCACAGGCTGGGGGCTCCTGGGCAGGCTTCACAAAAGCTATGGGGCTGGATTTGGACCTTCTGGGCTGGGCTGGACGGAGACAGGTGGAAGAGAGGGGCTGCAGACTAGTTGAAATAAGAGCCTAACTCTGGTGAGGATGCGTCTTTTTTTGGGGGGGTCACCCTCTGGTAGGTGAAGTTCAGACTCTGGAGGGGAGAACTAAGTGAGTGGACATCATAGTCAGGCCCCTGCCCTCCGCGCACCTGGCTCTGGAGGACCAGGGAGCATAAGGTTGGGAGCTGGGCCAGGCTTCGCCGATGACTTCGACTTCACCGATGACTTTGACTTCACCCTATGATCCCTGCTGCCCCCTTGGGTCCCAGGAGCTAGGTTAGCCCTTGGAAGCAGGCATGTTGCTGCCTGGAGCCAGACGGTAAAGGGTGGGGAGTTCCAAAAGCTCCCATCTCAGCCTGCCATTCCCAGTCTCACCTGGGTCAGTTCCTGGGGGAATAGAGCATGCCTCCCTGTCATTCTCTAACTCAAAGGCAGGGCCCAGCTCAGCATGGGGCAGGGTTCCCAGGCGCCTCCCTGGCAGGAGTCACCTAGCAAGTAGCACATCCGAGACTCGGGGATCCTCCGCATCAGCCGTCCCATGAAGAACTCAGAGCCGAAGAGCTCGGTGGGGATGAAGGCCCCATACTTCTGCATGCCCACCTCGTACGGGGAAAACTCGCACCACTCTGCACAAACAGCAGGACACGGTGTCAGTCTTAGGTGGTACAGCCACGCCTTCTGACCTGGCTGTCTGAAACTGAGCCCACCCCCCTTGGGAAGACCTGGACAGTGAGGCCACAGTTTCCTCACAGGACACATGGGGGTGCTAAGGCCAGGCAAGACAGTTCTGCAACCTGCACTGCACGTTTGCTCCTCAAAACCGGATAATAGGGACCCAAACTGACCCCAAAAGCAGGACTGACCCCAAAGCAGGGCATGTCTCTAAAAGAGCTTCCCCTGGGCAACTTAAGAAATATCTAGGATCCTTTCCCTCATGACCTTTATTTCCTCCTGTCCCATCAAACTGCCACCCAGGCAGGGGACTCTGTACCTGTCTCGGCTCCCCCACCATCCATACCCAGGGCAGAAAGGGGTAGCAAAGTCGATTCTTCAGTTGTCGGGAGCACCTTTTGATGTGGAGGTTGGCAAAGATGCGAGGGCCTGTGTGTGCTGGGTGCAGGGTGCCTTTGCCTGCTGAAAAGGGCCCCCCTGGTAAATTGCTAGTCAGCAGTGTTACCTCTGAAATCCTGGTTGCTTACATCGTCCTTGACATTGATGGTGAGGTAGATGGGCAGGGGGTTCTGGCCATGGCTCAGAGCAGCACGCTGCTCTGACAGTTTGCTGTCATTTCTCTGTGGGGAAACAACATGGTTCAGGAAAAGAAGCTGACAGATCCGGGCATCACAGAATAAGGGCACAGTCTGGGCCTCCTGAGCCCACCAGGCTGCTTTGTCGGCCCTGGCTGACACTAGTTAACCCTGCTTTTAAAATGCACCGGCAGAAGGTACACTCATCCTTGGACTGTTCACCACCCCAGATATGTGGATAGTGTGGGGCTGGGTCTGCAGTTTAGGGCTGTCCCTCAGAGCCCCAGGGTTCTTTCTCCTGGTGTCTTGGGAACCAGAGAATGAAGAGGTAGGGGTGGAAGAGGCTACCACTGCTCCTCTCCTCCCCATCATCTTCCACCCACTCAAACTGGAGCAGCTCCTTTTTTTTTCAATCTGAGGAATTGCTGTTTATTTCTGTTTGTCTTGTTACTACTAATATTCTCTCATTTCATTTTTTTTTAAGTTCTTTATTATTTAAAGTATTACATATGTCTCTCCTTTTCCCTCCGTTGACCTCTCCCAGCCCTCTCCTGCCTCCCAGCACAGGCCTGCACCCTGCTACTGTCTGTGTGCATTGGCTATGCTCACATGCGTGCATACAAGTCTTTTGGTTGGTCTCTCCCCGCCACCCCACACCCTCCCCTGCCTTCCCTCTGAGGTTTGAGGTCTGTTTGATGTTTCTACTAGTCTCTGGGTCTATTTTTGTTAATCAGTTTATGTTGTTCATTATATTCCCCAAATGAGTGAGATCATGTGATACTTATCTTTCTCCTCCATTTTTCTTATCTGCTTTGCATGTTGCATAACATGGGCTTGGGAAGGGAAAAAAGCTTCTTCCCTCCCTCCCTCCCTCCCTCCCTTCCTTCCTTTTCTTCTCCTTCTCCTTCTCCTTCTCCTTCTCCTTCTCCTTCTCCTTCTCCTTCTCCTTCTCCTTCTCCTTCTCCTTCTTCTCTTCTGTTTTTTAACCTAAAGCTTGGAAACTTGGGCACCAGATGGCAGCCAAAGTCCCTAAGTTCCCAGAGCACTGTGCTGTATAATCAGAGTGGGGGTCCTGCAGATCAGCTGGGGCCACAGGTCACTCTCCAAAGAGAATCAGCCAGTATAGACAAGGCCAACTGAGGCCTTAGAGGTGCAGGTGCTGATCCCAGGCCTAGCAGCTGCCTACCAAGTGACCGTCCATGGTCACCCAAGCTTGTGAAGGCCATGGAACCTGTGTGGGATGGTAAACACATATGTAGGCCAAATGACCCTTGGGCCTCCCTTGAAAGGCAAACAGGATACCTATTGAAACTGGGCCCAGAGATCTGGGCATCACATGGCTGACTACCCTGGAAGTAAAGGAAGTTGCAGACTCACAGAAGATCCAGTCTCTACTCATTTGAGGGGGCCCGAGGGGAAGGGGCTCCTACTTTTGGCCAGAGTGGAAGAGCAGAGGCCTCCTAACATTAATCCTAGACTTGCTTTCCTGGGAACTCCGGCTCCTCCCCACACCAAACCGAGGAAGCAGTGCTCACACTTCCGATGTTGAAGCTTTGGTGCTCTCCTTCTCAGTCATGGGGGTACTAACTCTTTAGAAATATCAGCTACCACTTATTGATGCAACTCCCATTTAAGGAATAGCACAGAAGAGGGCCAGAGGTTAAACCCCATCCTGCCTGAGTCCAAAGCCAACACCCTCAGTCTCTGCCTGCCCTGCTTCATCCTGAAGACAGGTTACATGGTGGGTTACCAAAGGGGGCAGGATGGGATGGGATCTGTCAAGAGCTGTGCGTGCCTCACGTCCAAATCCCCATGGCCTCGCATAGTTCCTGGCATGCAGGAGGTACTTAATTTGTAGAAAGATTGAGCGAGGGAATGAATGAATGTTGAAGATGTGATTTGGGCCATCTTTGGTTGGTCTAACTGTCTGGGTTTTCTGGAAGAGGGGACCTACTAGAAAATAATTCACTGTTTCTCCTCATTCTGGAAAATTCTGATTTGAAATCAGAACTATTAAGACACATTTGGGAGTGGGGCAGATAGCCACAGGTCTGAATAGAAGTGAGGTGGGCAGCTCTGCTTTGGGGCAAAGCCAAAGTTGGTCATCCCTGTGCAGGGGCCTGTGCAGGCTGAAGGATCCAGGTGTTAGCTGAGCTCACCCTGATATCCAGGACCACAGCATCCCACAGTCCCACTCCTCCAGCATGTCCCACATGGCTTCCACAACAGCCGGGTCTCAACACAGGCGGGTCCTCTTCTTGGGCACATATTGCTCAGGTCATTGGCTCTCAGAGCAGGAGGGAACCTCATTGGGCCCATCCTCTGTGTGGTGACCTTGAGAAGGAGCCCTGCAGACCTCCAGCGGCTGGAGAATCACTGAGTGAGTGTCCCAGCTGCTGTGCTCTGAAATCCATGCTGAGTTTGTGCTGAGGCTAAGCATCCCATGGGTGGCTCCCAGCCCATTACTGAGTGGGGCAGGGATGTGGAGGCAGGCCCACTCTGGAGGTGTCTGGCTCCTCTGACAGCCAACGTGGCTGTAGGACTCTCAAAGTCTTGCTGAACCTTCTAAATCACACAAAGCTGTTTAGGGTGCTTCCACCCAGCCTTTCTTCTCTCTCCTCCACTAGGGGTCAGACTTGCATCACAGTCTGGTGGCTCTCCAGTCCTTCCCAGCTCCTCCCTATTTTCTCTCACAGGTGTCTTGGTTAGGCTCTCAGATGATAAGCTACCTCTCTGCAGGGATTCATCGAAGCCACCCCCAATCAGTGGCTCTCAGTCATACTCTAAAGGGATGTAGGAAGACAGTCCCACCATCTTCCTCCATCGCACATTCAGGCACCTCATACCTTTGACATGCAAGGATGCAGCTGCAGGTCCAACCTAACTCGCTCCTGCTTCGATCTAAGCCCAGACACCCCGATGAAGGAAGAGAGCCGGGCATCAGCCAAGGCAGGGTGTGGCCCAGGAGAAGCTGGTACCTACCTCATCCCCCAGGCAGGCCTCAATCAGCAGGCCCCAGAAGTCTGTAAAGTTGACCTTGTAGCCTTCCTGGCTGCGCTGCCGGAGCTCCTCCCGGAATTTGCGGAGCTGGTCCGGGAACAGGGCGGGCAGCTTGTCCTTGACCACATGCCTCCGGGCCTCAAGGATGGCAGACTCCAGGTTTTTGGAGGACCAGTCAGGGTCACGGTACAAGGTAGCCATGGTCCTGGAGAAAGACAGGCATGGCTGATAGAGCTGAGCCAGCCCTGGTCCAATCAACCCCAGACCCTGGCAGGAGAGAAGGTGGCAGCTCAGGGGAAACCCCAACCTGCCTGGAGAGGAGTCTGGAGGAAAGGGAGTGAACATTATTGCATACGTTACAACACTACCATTTCTGGATTGCCTATTGTGTGCCAGGTACAGCGTGTTGCTTCAGAGGGAGGACTCAGGACCCAGATCTTCCTGTTCTAATCCAGACCCTACCACTCACTAGCTATGTCATCTGAGGCAACTTACTTCACCTCGCTTCACCTAAGTTTCCCCATCTGTGGAAAGGGGAGAGTTATGATAATTGTACTTACCTCACAAGGTTATCGTGAAGATTACATCAGTTAATGCCATGTAATGTGGTTGGAATAGCACCTGGCACAGAGTAAGTCCTGGGCCCTGGGGTGGTGGAGCCATCGTTGGAACCAGGCTCGGCTGATTCCACATCCCGGCCTGATTCCACTCTGCCACACTAATACTTCCCATAATTATGAGGCTGGCTAAAGGTTTGTTCCCTCTTCTTCTTAACTTACATGTGGGCCGTGGGGAGGAGAAAATAAAGATGGGGGTCCCCCTAGCCCTGGTCTTTGTCCCTGTCTGCCTCGTCTTGGCCTGGACCCAGCTTTCTGCCTGTGTCAGGACAGCACTGGGACCCCCCACAGTGGAAATGTCTGCAGCCGCGTGGTTGTCTGAACAGTGGCCTCATCTTTCACAGCACTTGTTTCTAATCAGGGAGGGTGGAGGTTGGTCAGGAGATTTCTTCAACAAAAAGCACCCTGCTCTCTACAAGTTTCACTCAATTACTTTTAAAAAGCTTTCAAAACCATTACAAACAACTGGTTTTAAAAGAATCCTTTCCAGTGCTTTATCTGGGCCAGGTACCCCTATTCCCCCATAGAAGCAGGTTCTGTCCTTAACCTACCACCCAGGGGCAGCCATTTGACAGGGAGCAAAAGCAGCCATTTGACAGGAGGCTTAAGAACCTGGGCCCTGGCCTCTGACAGCCTGGGTTCAGTTCCCAGCAATACCACTCATTAGCTGAGCGGCTCAGGGCAATTCCTTTGTTTCTCCAGCTATACAATGAGCAGAATGACAACACATCCCTCATAGTTTTCTGATGAAGAAGAAATGAGATGATGCATTGGAAACAGTCACCCCAGTGCTTGGCACAGAAGCCATGCTGATAACTGTCAGCTGTTCCCTCTATAGCCCATCTGGGCTGCAGCCTCAGGGCCCCTCATGCCCAGGAGCCCTTGGTTTTCCTAGGAAAGTTCACATCCACTCGCCCAAATGAAAGTCACCCACCCAGAGCGCCTCCAGGATGAGGGTCACAGACCTGGAAGGCTCAGAGGCCCACCAGCCCCAGACAGATTAAGACACAGGCCTGGCTGAGAGAGAGGCCTCGGGTGGTCAGAGGGCCCAGTCACACTGGGCTAGGGCTGCATTATGACTTTGGTGGTCCCCTTCACCATAAATGATTAAAAATGTTGCTTTAGGACTATTGTATAAAGACAAATATAGGAATATTCTTTATTAAAATATCTTCTCCAATCTAGAAGTTCATTTTTTTCTTCTGATCAGAAAAGAAATCGTTTTTGTGGTTCCTACAAGGACCGTGGGACCTAGGCCTGGTGTCTCCTGTGGAGAAGCCACCTCATGCTGGTCTCACCTGGGGGAACCAAGTTCTCACTCCCCTTGCTCATCAGCAGAGTGAGGATGTGGGAGCCTGGGGACACCTGCAGCGCAGAGGGAGTGGGCAGGGGTGGGTGATGGGCTGGAGTGTGGGCAGCCAGGGCAGCCGGGCCAGCTCCACGGCCCTGGGAGACTTGATACCCACTCCCTCAGGACAGAGTGCAGCTGCCTCTCCCAAGCAGGACGGCATCAGTGGTACCAGGAGTTCACTCCTGGTTGGCCACCGTGCCCCCAGGGTAACAGTACCGTCAGTAATGACCAACGCGTATGATGTGTATAGTGTCTCTCGTGTACCTAGTACAGGGAGAGCCTCTCCAACAACCCCACGAGGTCAGTACTATTATTATCCCCACTTTATAGATATGGAAACTGAGACTCAGAGAGATTGAGCTCACGCAGCTGTAAGTGGGAGAGATGCCCAGGCTTCATGAGTCCCTCTTATATGGGATGTGGGGGTTTCACCCGATACCCCAGGCTGGCCCTTCAGCTGTTTGTTCTGGGCTCCACCAGACAGTAGCCCCCGGCTCCTTACCAGGTGGCCCCTGACAGGCCAGTGATGTAGCTGGCACAGTTCAGGAGGTTCAGCTTCTGCAGCCCCAGCAGGTGGCCATACATGGCAGTCATGGATCTTGTTCCACCCCCAGTGGCCATGATGGCTATGAGCGGTACCTGGGGGCACAGAGAGGCAGACTGTTCAGGCAACGCTGGGTGGAGAATCCTGGGAGTGACTGACAATGGAGGAGGGGGAGCTGGTACACAGAGCAGAGAGTGAGGTACTGAGTGACTTGAAAATTGTCTTTCGCAGAGTGGCTGGCCAGCCAGGAGGTCTAGAATTAGACCTTAGCTCAAATCCAACAGTTGGTATCAGTAAAGGGCTCCAAAGCCTCACATGGGCGTGGTAAATCAGGTCTTGTCTGGAAGAGTCCTTAGCACTGTTAGTCTAGCCCTGAGTTAACAGATGCTGAAACAGAGGTACAGGGGGCTGGGTGGCTTGTTCAATAACCCAGCTTGTACATGATTCCGTAATGGTTGCAAATTGATGATCTCCTATAGAGGGATTTGATGTGAGGGCATCAGCCTGGTGCATGGTATGCACCTAGTATATACCATATGTTTAAGAGCAGGAGGAAGTGAATGTCTGACATGTGATGGGGCAGGGGTGCCACCTCTGGGTTGACACAGGTTTACTACATATGCCCTGGTGTGCTTCCCTAATGATGGGAGGAGGGGCTCTCTGCCAAGACTTCTCTAACTGTTTTCATTTGAGGGGAGACTGAGATCCTTCTGTTGGCTAAGTCCCAGCGCAGCCCTCCTCAGGCACGAGGTCTCCATTCACACCGATGGTCGGCCTCAGAAGGTGACACTTGGAGGGCTGCCCTGCTGCAGAGGGGACTATGGGCCTCGGTCCTACTGGGGAGCTGACAGAGGGCTCCAACAAAGGCACCATTGTCTGCGCCATGGGAAAAAGCTAGCCATGGGAGTGGAAGCTGCTTCTCTCTAGCTTCTGCCTGCTGTTCTTTCTGGGTGTGTGTGTATATATGTGCATGCTTTGGGGAAAGGAGAATTGAAGAATGAAGGTCCCAGGGCCTTCTGGGTGGCGGTGTGGGCTGTGGGAGGAGGACTGATGTTATGATTATCATTGGTCTATTATCCATTCCTTGTTGAGGTCGAGGAAAGAGTTACATGTCACATGTTTTTATGGCTGGGAGAGGAGGCCATTTGTTACCTCAGGATCTTTTAGTGCTCCCTCCTTTCTCTCTCCACTCTGATATCCCCTCTCCTTGTGAACACAACTGAATCATACCCAACACAGCCCTTACCTGGATCTTAGCACCAAGAGCAACCAGGACAGGCAGCCCTGAGGCGGCCTGGGCAGGGAGGGGCCGGGGAGCAGACATCAGGGCGCGGGGTCATCGGAAGGACAAGTTCAGAGCAGGCACTGAGCCCAGGTGGCTGACCTCTGCTTACCCACCTCGTCCATCTGCAGGTCTTCCTCCAGCTGCAGCACCTGCTTCAGCGCCTCAGCCACCACCACATTCCGCTTCTGCAGGAACTCCAGCTCTTCCGGGCATAGGCTGTAGCCCAGCCGCACGTCCAACATCTGGGGGCTGTGGGGACAGAAGACTTGGCTGAGCAGGCCTATAGGTTCCACCTCCATGGAGAAGGCACAACTTGGCTTTAGGGTCTCTGCTTTTTCATCTGTCACATAGGGCTAACTGTGCTTAACTTCTAGCACTGTCTTCAGGACTTAATGAGATAACAAATATAAAGGCCCCAAAGCCTTAGCTCGTGCATTGAAAGCAGGTATTTGACAAAATTAGGGACTCATTGAGCCCTCTACCTCCTCAGCAAGATCTGGAAAGTCCAGAAAGGCTTCCCCTGGCACCTTCTATAGACCGAGGCCAGACATGGGGACAAGGGTCTCTGAGGTCCTTCTGTCACTCTCTCGGGACAAAGCTCTATAGTAAGAGCTCTTCTGAGCCAGATAAACATGGCCCAGTTCTCATGGAGCTCACACTGTTCCTTAATCTCTTCCTGTTCCTGAAATAATAATTGTCCTGTGTGTGTGTGTGCAGTTGACAAAAACCCTTCACCTCCCTGATCTCACCATGTCACCCCCCAGGTTTGCAAGATAGGAGGGGCAGGAGCTGTGCAGCATGACCAGTGCCTATCCTCTGTGTATCTCAGACCTGCCCTGAACAAGTCCAGCTCCTGGCGTGGCATCCAAGACCCCACGTGATCTGTCCAACCTCACCTCCAGTTACTTCCTGGAAGGGTCCATCGGCTTTCCAAGCTGAGGAGCCCTTTTGGTTCTGAGCCTTTGCACAGGTCCTTGCCTTCACTGGATGCTTCCTTCCTCTGCCTACCTACATCCCTGCATCCTCCAAGGCCCAGCTCCTCAGTGACTCCGGGCAGATGGACTTTGACATTTTGAGATCTGAGTCACTAACTAAGTCACACCTCTTTGATGGCAGGGCCTGGGAACTCTTCCATCACGTTCTCCCATGGCTACCATGGGTCTGCAGTCACAACTGTGAGGAAATAACTCTTTCCTCGACCTCAACAAGGAATGGATAATAGACCAATGATTATCATAACATCTGTTGATATTTGCTGAGTGTCCCACTTGCCAACAGATCAGTGGGTTTTTGACATGTGTTATTTATCTCACTGGATCCTCAAAGCAACCAACAATGGTCAGTACTCTTGGTATTGCTTCAATTTACAGAGGAGAAAAACTGAGACTTAAAGAGGTTAAATAACCTGTCTAAGAGCAGAGAGCTAATCAAATTGGAAATGGAAATTATGATCACGTGATTTTTGACAAGGGTGGGAAATTCAATAAAAAAAGAACAATCTTGTCAACAAATAATGCTGAGACAACTGGATAGCCACATGCAAAAGAATAAAGTTGAGCCTCTATGTCACATTGTATATAAAAACTAACTCAAAATCATAGATCTAAATATGAGAGAGGCCATAAAGCTTTTGGAAGAAAAGATGGGAGTAAATTTTCATGACTTTGGATTAGTTAAATACAACAATAAAAGAAAAAAATATATAGATAAATTGAAAGTCACCAAAATTTAAAATGTCTGTGCTTCAAGTACTAGACACAGTGATCAGACAAGAAGAAAACACAAAAGGCATCCAAATTGGAAAGGAGGAAGTAAAACTTTCATTATTCACAGATGACATGATATTGTACATAGAAAACCCTAAAGACTCCACCAAAAAACTACTAGATTTAATAAATGAATTTGGCAATATAGCAGGATAAAAATTAACATCTAGAAATCAATGGCTTTTTAAATACACCAATAATGAATTTTTAGAAAGAGAAACTAAACAAACAATTCCATTTACCATTGCAACAAAAAAAATTAAGATACTTAGGTAAAAGACTTGTACTTGGAAACTATAGGACATTGAAAAAAAGAGATAGAGGAAAATATAAACAAGTGGGAGAATATACCATGTTCATGGATTGGTAGAATTAATATCATTAAAATGTCCATACCACCCAAAGCAAACTATAGATTCAATGCAATCCCTATTAAAATACCAATGGCATATTTCACAGGTCTAGAACAAAGATTTCAAAAATTTGTTTGGAACCAAAAAAGATCTCAGATAGCCACAGCAATCTTGAGAAAGAAGAACAAAGTTGGAGGGATCACAATATCAGATATCAAGTTATACTACAAAGCCACTGTAATAAAAACAGCCTGGAACTGGCACAAGAACAGACATATAGACCAATGGAACAGAACAAAGACCCCAGAAATCGACCCAAGCCATTATACTCAATATTTGACAAAGGAGGCAAGAGCATACAATGGAGTCAAGACAGTCTCTTCAATAAATGGTGTTGGAAAAATTGGACAGATACATGCAAAAAAGTGAAACTAGACCACTAACTTACACCATACACAAGAATAAACTCAAAATGGGTAAAAGACTTAAATGTAAGTCATGAAACCATAAAAATCATAGAAAAAACCATAGGCAGCAAAATCTCAGATATCTCTCATAGCAATATGTGGATACATCTCCTAGGGCAAGGGAAAGTAAGGAGAAAATAAACAAATGGGACTATACCAAATTAAAAAGCTTCTGGCCCAGCCCACAGGGCTCAGTGACCTATGAACCAGGAGGTCACAATTTGATTCCTAGTCAGGGCACATGCCCAGGTTGTGAGCTCGATCCCCAGTGAGGGGCATGCTGGAGGCAGCTGATCAATGATTGTCTCTCATCATTGATGTTTCTATCTCTCTCTTTCTCTCCCTTCTTCTCTGAAAATCAATTAAAAATATATTTTTTAAAAAAGCTTCTGCATAGCAAAAGAAACCATCAACAAAGTAGAAAGGGAGCCCACTGTATGGAAGAACATATTTATCAATGATATATCTGATAAAGGGTTAATATTTAAGATATAATAGGAACTCATACAACTTAACAAAAGGAAGACAAACAATCCAATTAAAAAATGGACAAAGAACCTAAATAGATACTTCCCCAAAGTGGACATACAGATGGGGAGACATATGAAAAAATGCTCAAAGTCACTGATAATCAGAGATGCAAATTAAAACGACAATGAGGTATCACCTCACACCTGCCAGAATGGCTATCATCAGCAAATCAACAAATGACAAGTGCTGGTGAGTATGTGGAGAAAAGGGAACCCTAGTACACTGTTGGTGGGAATGCAGACTGGTGCAGCCATTATGGAAAACAATATGGAGTTTCCTCAAAAAATAATTTGGAACTGCGATTTGGCCCAGTGATCCCACTTCTAGGAATATATCCTAAGAAACCTGAAACGCTATTCAGAAAGAATGGATGCACCCCTATGTTCATAGCAGTACAATTTACAGTAGCTAAGATCTGGAAACAGCCCAAGTGTCCATCAGCAGATGAGTTGATAAAAAAAGCTGTGGCACATTAACACCATGAAATACTATGCAGAAGTAAAAAAGAAGGATTTTTAATCCTTTGAGACAGCATGGAGGGACCTGGAGAGTATTATGCTAAGCAAAATAAGCCAGTCAGAGAAAGACAAGTATCACATGATCTCACTCATATGTGGAATCTAGTGAGCAAAATAAACTGATGAACAAAATAGATCTAGAGACATAGAAGCATGGAGCAGACTGTCGAATCTCAGAGGGAAGATAGGGGTGGGAGGGTGGGAAGAGATCAACCAAAGAACCTACATGCATATATGCATTGCCCATGGACACAGACAATAGGGTAGTAAAGGCCTGGGGTGGAGGGTGGGTTCAGGTCAGAAGGGGTCAATGCGGGAAAAGCGGGACATATGTAATACTTTCAACAATAAAGATTTTTTTAAAAAGAATATAAAAAGATAACGACCAGAAAAAGAGAAAATATTTGCAAATCATATATCTGACAAGGGTCTGGTATTCAGAAAACACAAAGGACTCTTACAACTTTAGGTAGAAAGCAGATACCCCGCTTTAAAAATGGGCAAAGGATTTGAATAGACATTTCTCCAAAGAACATGTACAAATAGCCAATAAGCTCATGAAAAGATGTTTAACATCATTAGCCATCAGGGAAATGCAAATCAAAACCACACCGAGATACCACTTCACATCCCTAGATTGAACAGATCAGAGGGACAGACAGAAAGGGGGTACTTTACCAGGGTGTAGACTTCATGTGCAATTCACAGTTCTCTCCCTGAGACATGAAACATGAAAACTTGTCAGTGATGACAATTCAAAGCCAAGTGATCCCAGTCAAAGAAGTGCAGACTCACCACACTGTCCACTTCCTGACTTGACTGAGCTCACATGTGTGCACACACACATATGCTCACATGCACATATGCATGCACACACATGCTCTATCCCCACACCCTCTTCTGGACCTGACCCACCCTATCTTCCTTAATTTGGCCTCTGTACCCCCTCTTTGGCTCCATACTGCACTTCAGCATTTCCTATCCCATCAGACTCCTCTATCCTGCCTGAGGGACCCCATGAGTCACCTTCCCCAATGTGTCCCCAGGCTCTTCCCATCTTCCTGCCACAGGAGCTCCAGGCTAAGCTGCTCAGGCCCCTCCCCAGACCCAAGCCCTCACTCACCACAGGCAGAGTCACCGTCTGGCCATCGGTGAGGCAACCCAGGGGCTGGCTGACAGGGCCTTTCTTCCTGTGCACACCACAGCAGCAGAGCTGGGAGGAGGCGTGATTCTGTGAGTGAAGTGAGGGGCTCCTTTGGCGACCCTCTGCCCCAGTCCCCCACGCCACCCCCTGACTCCGCCTTGTACCCCACAGCTCCATTGTCTTCTGGCCACGTCCGCTTGCATCTGGGACTGGAAATACTTGGGGTAGTGGAAGCAGGAGGGGTTTGGGCAGCAGGGCTCTACGTACTGCGGGATGCGCTGGGTATGCTCGAAGGACTCCGTCACTGTTACCAGGAGGTCTTTCCCTGGAAGAGGGGACAAGAGGGCTGAGACCCCCAATAGCCTCTCATAACTTGGCCCAGTTAAAAGCCCAGCTGGAGGTGCTCAGGACAGGGGTTTAGAACTACCAGGGGCACTGGTTAAAATGCCCCAGAGAGTCTCATTCTGTAGGAAGGGCCAGCCCAAGGCTTGCATGTGATGCTGACAGATGAGGTCCCCAGAAAGCCCTCTGAGGTGCTGAGTCCTCCGAGGTTCTGCTTCTCCTACTGCAGTGAGAGCAGCCCTCACCATCCCACCAGTTTGGGGTAGTGGCCTCTTCCTCCCTTCCTCACCATGTCTGTGGGGCCATGCTGCTCCCCTCTCTTGGGACAGGGCTGGGAGTCCTTGCATGGGTGTCATGGGATAGAGCGGTGAACAGGAGATGTTTATGGATCTCTTAGGTCCCTGCCAGCTACCAAATGCTAGGACTCTCTATGAATTGTCATCTCACCAGAGGAAGGGGCACAGCCAGAGGGGCCCTGGGCACTGTTAGTGTCCGCCCATCCCGGTGCTGACCACTGCACCAGATCTAGCGAACCCCTGGTGTGGCAGGGGTATCATGCAGACCAGTGTGAGCAGTGTTGTGCCACTGACCCCTGACCCATGGTGCAGGGCAGGCCCGGGAGGCTCTGAGAGTTATGTGGGTGCCTGGAAGACCATGCCCCTTAAAGAGGGGTGAGGGATGTGGATACAGGGGTTTACAACCCCTGAGGGTGAGATAATACTGAGGCATCTCCCACCAAGCTCTTTGTTCCCCAGCTGAGCCCAGGGCAGCTGGCAGGGGTGGGAAGCAGCCCTCCCCGCAGCAGGCAGAGGCAGTCAAAGGACCCACTTCTCCCACGCTTCCTCTGCCTCCTGGATTCTGCATGAACCTCCAGGCGGGAGACTTGCCGAGCCTGCAACAAAGAAGCGAGGGTCATCCCTAGCACAGGCGATCCCTGCTCTGAGTGACCTGACCTGGGAAGCCTGGTCACCTGGTCATTGCATTTTCCGAACCCAACCAAACCCTATCACCTTACTCAGAGATTGAGTATTGGAAAATGAAGCCTCCTGAGACACCTATGGCTCCGTTCTGCCAGGGGTCACATTCTCAGGGCAGATGGAGGGTGGGACCCGAGGGAACCTTCCTCCTTGGGGCTTTGAAAGTGAGTAACTTCCAATGAAAGGGCCTTCTCAAGAGGCAGAGGCAGGTCAAATGTCTCCACCACAAACTCCCAAAGACTGATTTTTGGGGGAGAGATTTTGAATCCTGGGATTTTAGATGCATCTAATTAAAATGGCTGTATCAACAGCTGAACTACGGAAACCTTTTTGATAATGAACTTGTGCCTGTAGAGAGATGGGGGTTGGGAGGAAATGGAACTGAGACTGATTCTGGAAAAAGGCTGCTTCCCAGTAGGCTCTGGGACAGGGTCCCAGCTGGGCCCAGTGTTCGCTCCCACAGTCTGTTCCCCCGAGAGCAGCAGCCACTGTGGCCTCTGGAGTTACAGGAACCTGGAAGGACAATTACCACCAGCACGCCATTGGTGATGAGGGTCTCAGGTGGAGAGGGACTGAAAAACAAAATGAGAACTCCTGGTCAGTTATATCCGTCCTGACTGCTTCCCCACAAAGGTGACAAAAGCCGAAATAGGGTCTGTATGAGATAGCAGAGCCTTCCTGGTCCTTGTGAAAAATACTGGCTTAAGAAACCTTAGATTCATAGATTGTCAAGGAGACAACTGGCATACGTTTTAAATAGAATGTCCAGAAAAATATAGATTTACAAGTTAGAAGGAGTAGAAGAAGCGTTTCCATTATGCCCTCTCAAGGAACAGCTGTTCTTCTTTCTTAACAGAACATGATTATATTTAATACACAAGTTTGATACAACCAAAAAGTAAAGCACCAGAGTAAAATAGTAACAAAAAACATGGTATTTCATTTGCAATGCATGAGAGATGGTTAACATCTTTAGCCATAAACAAGCTCTTAAAAACCAGTAACAGACACTATAATAATGCAAGGAAACTGGAAAAAATAAAATGAAAAAATACAAGTGATGATTAAGCATTGAGCATATGTGACTTTGCTGGGATGGCTGTTCTTTATGTCCAACCAGATGAAAGGCAGTTTGGGGGTAAACAGGCTACAGGAAAAGGCCAGACCACCAGCTAGAGCAGATGTAAGTAGTTCTGGTAGAGAAACTGGCCCATTCTCTGTTCTGTGCTTTATTTCATTTATGTGTTTAACAAACAGTTCTGGCCCTGGCAGAAAGGGGCCTGGTGAACAAGAAATGTCCTTGTGTTATAGAGCCCAGTGCCTATGTCTCCACAGTACCACTTAGCAGTCCACTTAAGCCCAAGGTGACTGTCTCCAGATCAACTCTAAGCACCAATTTTTTAAAAAAAAATATATTTTATTGATTTTTTACAGAGAGGAAGGGAGAGGGACAGAGAGTTAGAAACATCGATGAGAGAGAAACATCGATCAGCCGCCTCCTGCACACCCCCCACTGGGGATGTGCCCGCAACCAAGGTACATGCCCTTGACCGGAATCGAACCCGGGACCCTTCAGTCCGCAGGCCGACGCTCTATCCACTGAGCCAAACCGGTTTCGGCTAAGCACCAATTTTGACATGTTTCATTTGCAAGCCACTTTCTTATTCAGCCAAGGATACCCTCCCTAAAATGCCTGTCCAATCAAAACCTAGAGAAGAGAGCCCAGGTTTTCTTTAATGTGAAACGAAGTTGATTTTAAGTTGTCATTCTGCTCTTGATGGGGAATGAAGCACCTCAAATACTGTAATCCCTCACTTAATGTCCTCGAGAGGTTCTTGGAACTGCAGTGTAACAAAACCTATTTTAATATAGGCCAATTGAAATAAATAAGAGTAAAATTTCTATATCATCTCATCATTATAGCGAAATGACAAATGATGTTGAGACATTATCTGAGGACTTGCTGTAGATCCAAGAACCCCTAGCAGAGGACCTCTGAGTGGAATGTGACAAGCTCTCTTGTTCAAGCTCATTCCTCTCATCCTCCCCGTCCCTGGCTGATCATAAATCTAGGGGGCTCAGCTCTGCCAGTGCTACAAAGAGGGGAGCAGCCAGCTGCCCCATCACAAGGCACACTGCCGTCCTGGGCAGGCTTGTCTCCCTGGGCAGGGGACCTGCTGTCCTCCCTTACTGCTCCTCCCCTTCCTTCTCTCTTTATCTTCTTGTCCTTCCTATCCTTCAGCTCTGTGTCCCCAATTCCACTGGAGGCCACAGCAAAGTCAGACCTCCAGGATCCTGGATCATTCTTCTCATTGAATATGATGAGAAATAGCCCACATGTTGGGTCAGAGCTTCCCCCTCATTCGGTTCCAGAGTAGACCATAGAGGGGGACAGGAGGCAGCCTATGCTCTAGGCCAAAGTTTGGGGGAGTTGTTCTAACAGTTCTGGGTCAAGGAGGAGACCCCTTGGTCCTGACCTCTTTCCCTGCCTGGCCTCAATAAGCCCTGATCACTATGGTGGCAGGATTTCTTCCAGAGGCCACACTCAGGAAGGCAGGGGAGCTAAGGCAGGGGGTTGGCCAGAGTATTAGACCTTTAAAGCAGTGGTTCTCAACCTTTCTAATGCCGCGATCCTTTAGTACAGTTCCTCATGTTGTGGTGACCCCCAACCATAAAATTATTTTCGTTGCTACTTCATAATTGTAATTTTGCTACTGTTATGAATCATAATGTAAATATCTGTGTTTTCCGATGGTCTTAGGTGACCCTGATAGCGGTTCTCAACCTGTGGGTCAGAAGCGGTTCTCAACCTGTGGGTCATGACCCACAGGTTGAGAACTGCTATTAGGGTCACCTAAGACCATCGGAAAACACAGATATTTACATTATGATTCATAACAGTAGCAAAATTACAATTATGAAGTAGCAACGAAAATAATTTTATGGTTGGGGGTCACCACAACATGAGGAACTGTACTAAAGGATCGCGGCATTAGAAAGGTTGAGAACCACTGCTTTAAAGCAATACTGGTGTCAGTAGAATAGGTCGAGTAGGAATGGGACCGGGCACCTACTGTATTTAAAGGCTCTCAGTGATTCTAACACACAGTGAAGAGTCTGAGGTGAGTGCCAGGGGAGAGAGTGGAAGAGGGGAAGACAGCAAATGAAATACAACTGAAATGCAATAGGGGGTCAGGACTGTGGGCTACTCACCTCTCCTCCAACAGGAACTCCACCTCCAGCTCCTCCATGCCCTGTGGGGGAGGGAGGGAAGGCAGCTGTGAGCTGTGAGCTGCGAGCTGCCCCAGGAGCCTCTGTGAACCTGCCCCATCCTTCCCATGAAGCTATCCTGCTAACATGGAGTGGGGGCAGCTGCTCCTGGCTCTTGTCCTCTCTACCTTCTGCTGTCCCCAAGTCTTTAACATCAAGCACATTGCTGACCACGCAGGGGAGAGTTACGGTAGGGAGATGACCCCCAACCCCAGCATGAAACTTTTATACCCAGAACATTTCCGTTTCATCTTCTATCCCCATTATTCTACTTCATAATGGTCTCCTGCCTTCCCAAAGGGCTGTGCCAGGGGCAAGGGAGAGCTGTGATATGGCCCCCAGAAAGTTCAGCTCTGAAGGGTAGGGGCCCCTTCCCTGCCAGTCCACAGTGGGCATTCAAGTATTCGTTGAATGAGTGAATCTATAACATTCTGGTCCTTTCCAGCTCAGACTTTCTCTGACTTGCAGATTCGCCCTCCTTTACTCTCCTCTGTCCTCTGTCCCCTGGGGCTCTCCCAGCAGCAGGACCCCGAGGGAAAGGAAAGAGGAAAGGGAATCAACACTATGGCATCTCTATTCTGTACTGTGACCAATGCTAGGTGCCTTAGCCACGTTTTCCCAGTTAAGTCTCACAGTCACCCTGTGCAGTAGGTACTAATATCACCATTGTATGGACAAGGAAAAATAACTCAGAGGAATTCAATAATTCCACAAGGCCATAAAGCTAGTAAGCAATAGCACTGAGATTTGGATCAGCAGTTATCTTTCTCTGACTTGGCTATTACACAGGGAGGAGTCCATGGAAAAGCATCATGGGAATGACCAGCTGCCGCTCTTGAAACAGGAGGCTGAGGGGCTTGGCAGCTGTACCGACCTCTGGGTTGAGTGGGAACTTCACATGGGTTTTCTTCCTGAAGCAGAGCTTGGTGAGGTCATAGAGAACTGTCAAGAGATGGTCATCTGGTGTCACTGCATCTTCATCGCAGACGCTCAGCTCTAGCACATTCTAGGGGAGAAAGCAGGGTACAAGTCTGGTTACTATGATTGACTGACCCATTGACCCATTCTCAGGACAAGGGGCCTGACCTCAGTCCTAGCAAGGAGGTGGGTCTAAGGGACAGGGACCAGCACAAAGGTCCTTGCTCAGAAGTGAGACACATTTGTAGGGAAATGAATTTAAAGAGGAAAGTGTCTACTCCAACCATTCCAACTCTCTAAAACCTTCCTGCCCTTCTGCTCTGACTCCCCTATTGGAGGATTTTGCAAACTTGCCAAGGGCCTGTGAAGTGTGAGGGATTTCATTTTACCTGAAAGAAGAACAGAAGGGCAGAGCAAGGACCACTGCAGAATATGGAATGTACTAGTATTCAGCACCAGGGCATCAGGAGCTGAAGACAGCCCCTGTGGTGTTAGAAAACCCAAATGAGGGAAGCTAACATGTTAACATCCAGTGAGTGTTGTGCCAAAGATCATAGGCATTCCAATGCTTGATGGGGTAGGGGTGAGGTGTTGGAACTCCATTCTTTGGCTCATCAGCTCCTAATGAGATCTCATGGAGGGCCCCAAGGCAGCATGTCAAGAGTTGAGCACCTACCCCATTATCTGAACTCTGAGGTCAATGGTCTCAGGTGACATGGATTAACTTCTGAGGCCTCTTTTTCTAAGGATCCTGGGAGATGTGGGCAGGAACTGGGTTTGCCTCTTTGGTCCCTGTTTGGTGGACATGAGGTGGTTCTGGGGCTTTGCAACTGAATGAGATCTGTGACCTGGTAATTACTAGAAACCCAAGTATGTCCAGAACCAACCCAGTAGCCCCCTAGATCTTTAGACAAAGGAAGCCCAAATTCTAATTTCAAGATGGCCGATTGAGCCCACATAGAAATTTCCTTCTTTTGCCAAAACCACGTATATGATAGATATTTTTAAAACAATAAATATAAAAAGCACTTGTCATGAACCAGAAATACCTAAACTATGAAAGCAGGAAGCTGGATAGAGCTCCCAGGTCTCAAGTGTTCAGATGGTTGATGCCTCCATGAAGAGGCGGAGTTTCTCATAAGAAGCACTCTGCCTAGGCTGCCATAGACTCAGGGTGTCAAGGGAGAATTCTCCCGCAAGGAGATGGGAACTCTACTTAGAGTCATCATATATCTGAATAGGACCAACAGCATGAAATAAATCAACAAATGTAAGAACACACACACAAGATATTAGAAAGAATAAAGCAATCTAAAAAAAATTTATGATAGAGATAGAATTAGACTGGCCTTGAACTTAATGAATAGAATGGTTTTTCTCTTTGTGTATTCTCCTACTTGCAGTATGTTCTGGAAAGTACTGGAAACACACTATATTTGGGGACAGGAGACACCCAGTTCCAGAAACAATTAGGTAGAAGGACAAGAGAGACAAGAAAGAAGGTGGAAAGATAAGCAGGCTCAGAGAAGGACAAATATGAGACAGGCTGAAAGGAATGGGTGAGTAAGAAGACAAGTCAATAGGAGGACAGAAGTAGGTAGAAAGAAAGACAAATGGGCATAAGAAGGACACATAAACAACGAGAAGGATAAGCAGGCAAAGAGGGGAGTAGAAATGCAGGCAGGGCAGACAGGTGCAGTCCTCCACATCTCACCTTCACTTGGCTCTGGATCTGGAAGTTGAAGCTTTCATTCCACTCTGGGTTTGGGCAGTTGGAGATGGTCCTAGTCCTCAGCTTCTCGTGAGAGGCGGTAGGCAGCCAGAGGCTCACATAGCAGTCTGTCTGGCTCACTGTCCAATGAAGACAAGGGTGGGAGGGAGGGGTGAGGTGCCAACCCAGGTCCAGAGAAGAGAGTGCAGAGTCTGAAGGGAACTTCAGGCAAGTCACTTCCAGAGCAAGAAGGCCTTGTTTCAGCTTCAGGTCCTCTCCTAACTCATGAGTCTGACGCTACAGAAATTTTGTTCCAGAACCCTAAGACAGCCACAGACTGCAGGCTAGATGTTTCACATAGGTCAGTGGTCGGCAAACTCATTAGTCAACAGAGCCAAATATCAACAGTACAACGATTGAAATTTCTTTTGAGAGCCAAATTTTTTAAACTTAAACTTCTTCTAACGCCACTTCTTCAAAATAGACTGGCCCAGGCCATGGTATTTTGTGGAAGAGCCACATTTAAGGGGCCAAAGAGCCGAATGTGGCTCGAAAGCCGCAGTTTGCCAACCACTGACATAGGTGGACACAGGTCTCACTGACTGTTCTCATGGACGCACATGGCCTCTGACTTTTATCAGAAGCACCCTGCCTCTCTGCTTTGGGACAAGGCATGGCTGCATGGTGTTCTCTCTGCTAGGGAAAGATCTAGAGGACCAGCCCCAAAAGGTCCAGTGTTAACTCTTGCATTAACCCAGGGCACCAGGAGAACCAAAGTAGGGCTCAGCTCTTCCTCTGGGCTGAGGAGAAGCAGGGATTAGAAGGGGCATAGTCTATTGAGAGTCAGCCTAGAGGACCACAGTGGGAAAGGGCTTGTGGGGGTGGGGGGGAGACAAGCTATTCAGTAGGATTTAGGAGCAAGGGCCACCATCTACATACAACTACATATCTCAACTGCACCTGCTGGGCTCTTCATACCTACATTGGTCTTCCAGCATGAGGTGTGTAACCCAAGAAATCATCACATGGAGCCACATACTTTTTTCCCCCATTTGAAAAGAACAATCCAAGTGTGTTGATGCTGGATGTGTTCTGAAGAAGGGACAAGGGCTGTGATCCCAATAAGCCCTCCCAAAGTGGAAGAAGGCCTCCCAGGTCTTTTGGTTGGAGCACCAGAAGGCACAGGGTGAAAAAGAGCAACCCAGCCTGGTTCTCTCTTTCCATTCTACCTGGGAAGAGGGAGAAAGAGGTGCCATGGGTGCCCTTGTTACTCACCCAGCAACCTGCTAGGCTAATTCCCAGGGCTCACACTAGATACACAGAAAATGAGTAAAAGGCAATAGTTTCCAGTGTCAGAGAGTCCTCTAGAGGTAAAGATGGTGTGGGCATGGGAGTTCTGTACTGGTAAGACTGATCCAATTGTTATTCTGTGAGAATGGAACCAGAGGTGTGTATCCCCGGACTGACTTATTCCTACAATGCCACCACACTGAAAACTTTACCAGAGTTCTTCACCAGGGATTGCATCACAAGCACCCCTAGCTTCTGATGTTATCCCCAATGTCTGGCTAATCTCTGAGGGCTTACTACTCAGTGAATTGGAATTTGCAGACCTCCTGCCATTGAATAAGGGTGAGATGACACTGTCCTTTATATGTCATACTCATCATTTAATTTAGACACAAAGAATGACCAAAACCCAACAGAATAAAAAAAATAATGGCTTCATCATCCCCATCATCCCCTCTGTGGCCAATCTGCTGCTTACTACTCATCGACAACTCAGGTGTCCAGGCCAGACACCAAGGATTGTCCTTGACTCTTGTATTGAGTTGCTTTAACTCCTTTGATCTCTCCAGCCCATCTACATCTCCTTACTGGCACTGCCACTGCCACTGCCTTGCTGCAGGCCACCTTCATCTCTGTTGCCTCTTCCCCACTAGGTACCCTGTCTTCCTCTACTCTGATCTTTTCTCTAAAGAGAAACCAGAGGGATCTTTTTAGATCAGACCATGTCACTCCCCACCTGCCCTCAGGAAGGAGTCCCAACTACTCAACAGGACTGCCCTGCCAACTTCCCCAGCTTCAGCCTCATTTATCCACCCTCCCTTTAACCCAGCCTGTGCCCTGCCGCCAAACACACACACATACACATGCACACACACATGCATATGTATGTACACACAGAGGTGTTCACAGGTGCTCAGTTGTACTTGAGACTCTAGCAAAACCCAATCACTTGCAGGTCTCACAAGGTGCCATGCCATTTTGTCTTTCCTTCTGCCTAGAACACCCTTCCCTTGGCTAGTCCCTTTGGGTTTCAGAAGGAACCTCCGCTGGAAGCCTTCCCTGAGCCCCTATGCCTGGGCCAGGTGCCCCTGTTCACCTGGCGCCCTCTGCTCTTCTCCTGGCAGAGCACTAGCTAACACTGCACCCGGAACACTGGCAGGCCGGAAGACCATGTGTCAGCGCTTGGACAAGATATTTGCTGAGTAAATGAATGCAAGTAAAAGCCCAACTTCCTGCTATTGGGCTAAACCAGTACCCCAGATTTCCAGGCTGAGTCACCACAGACAAGTATGAAAGCTGCCGTGCCTAATCCCTCTGCCCACAGGGAGCCTCCCTAGGAACCTACTCAGCCCTCCAGGACCCTTCCTGCAGCTTTTTCTGGATACTGGCCCTCCTCTTGGGCCTGTAACCTCCTCCTTGGTCTGCCTTCTGTACGCTAGAAGCCTACAGGCAGCGACCCCACCAACTGCACACCCATTTGCTTAGCACGATATAATGGACCCTGTAAAGGCCCCTTCCTCCTAAAATTCCTTTCCTATTTCAGTCCGTGCCTAAAATTCTCCCGTTAAACCCATTAAATAAAATCTCAGCATTTTTGTCCTGAAAGAGACAGGGCTGATCAGACACCCACACTTCAAGCGTTAATTTGTTTTTCAGTCCTTGTGCAGAGAGCGGTTCCCACCTCCACCCCAACAAGCTGGGAAGGAGGAGAATGCAGCCCAAAGAAGAGGTAATCTGGGGAGGGAGGGGTGATGGAGGAAATCCGGTGGGGCCCAGATAGCAGGTGTCATTAGCTGACTGTAAGGACAGGGACCATCATGTTTGCAATGAAGAATAATGGTTAAGCAACGGTGACCCAATTCTGAGAGTTTCAGGGACTACAGGGAATTTCCTAGGCATAGATTGGTTCTAATCCTCTGGGAGTGACAAAGGGCTTGGTCATCTGATGAGATGTATCCTTTCCTGGAAGGTGGGTGGCAAAAATGACGCAATGATCTCCACAGATGCTGAGAACACTGTCTCGCTAATACCTCTACAGATACCTGCCTCACATCCCTTGGGGTGCTGGTTTGCATTTTAATTTATTTTTCCAAGAGTAATAAAAACATTTTATAGCTAGGAGGCTTCTGGGCAGACTCCCTCCCAGTTCTGGCCCAGGTCTGAGCAGCACGCTCCCTGACATGCAGGAGGAGGGGGTAGAGGGATCATTGCTGAATCTTATCCCTCAATCTCATCCTTTTCAGGCTCCTTGAACTCCTGCAAACTCAGACACACATTCAAGGTGGAACCAGAGAGTAACATGCTTTTGATACAAGCCAGAAGGGAACAGTTTGGGGCAAGGGTAACCCAGGACCTGGAAGGCATCAGGATAGTCTCAAATCTCATCTGGCAAGGCAGCAACAGAGCCCAGCCGTGGAGACCAGACACAATGTTTCCGGGCTGGCACCCAGACACTATGCATGCCCAACCCTGCTCCTCAGGGGAAATGAAGAAAAAATCAACAACTAGGGGTGCTCAAAGGGGACCAGGTACCCTCAAAAGGCAGCCTGTGTGCCAAGGCACATGTGAGGAAGGGGGAGACAGGGTGGTGGAGCGAGACCTCAGCCTGTTTCTCTGGCTGTCTGCTCCTCCATCCCCCTACCTCTGGCAGGGGTGTGACAGGGAGAAGACAGAAAGGCCCTGGACAACGGGAAGGTCTGAGCATACGGGTATAGGCAGGGCTGGGATAGACATACTCAGAAAGGAGCGGAGGCCGGTGTGCAGCCGCAGGCGTGTGAAAGCCGAGGCTGTCCTTGAGGGGAGTGGGGTGAAGTGTGGCATGGGCAATAGAGGTGAAAGAGGCAGCTGGGCCCCAAGCCCGTGGGACACTTTCAGACTCCTCGGATCACTCCTGGTGGGCTGGGAGGCCTTGAGAAGCCTGAGGAGAAATCCCTGGCCCTTGGCTGGCCCTTTCCGCAGAGCTAGGCCCAAGCTGGACTCTGGCTCCAACTGCTCCTGCTGGAATGGGCTCTGGACACTCACCGTCCAGGGGACTTGGTCTGAATCCTGTCTGATCCCTTTGCTTTCTCTAGGGTTCCAGGGCCCTTCCTCCTCTACACTCAACCCTGCACAGCAGCAGCAGTGACAGCCACAGCGACAGCTTCCCAGCAAGTGTCTCAGCCTCTGGCCACCTGTGCTCCAGCACAAGCTGCACAGGAGCCCTGGGAAGTCATGCAATTCCTCCCTCAAGAACTCAGGCGCCACATCATTCTAAATCCTGATTTCTCCTCTGCCTGGCTTCCTCCCCCTCCATCACTGGCCCTGCCTCCTTCTCCTGGCTTGTCCCCTCGACTCCCCAGCTCTCCAGACCTGGGATCCAACACTTTCATTAACCCTCAGGTGTAAAGTGGGCCTCACAGCTCTACCCTCTGGTTGTGGGAAGATCAAATGGTGTTTGGATGTCTCACCAAGGCTGGCCCCCAGCAGGTGCCTGGGGATATAATCCTCTCTCTTCTTCAGGATGGCCCCTCTCCAGACTGGTCTCCCTGGGCCTCTGGATGCTCACAGCCCGCCCCTCTCAGACCCGGGTCCCCAGTGAGCCTTCCTTAGCTACTGGCAGTTTTCATTGTCCTCCTCTGGGTCTTAATTATGTAGTGAAAAGGTTAGAATGCCATATTCTATGACTATTCTATAATCACTTTGGGCAGAGATGTCCCTGGCTCAGCAGCTCAGTTGGTTAGAGTGTCACCCCAATACACCAGGGTTACAGGTTTGATTCCCAGTCAGAGTGCATACAAGTATCTACCAATGAATGCATAAATAAGTAGAACAACAAACAGATCTCTCTCTCTCTCTCTGCCCCTCTCCCTCCCCCTCTCAAATCAATAAGTAAAAACTTTAAAAAAGTATCATGGCTCTTTGCATTCTCTGCCACTCTGAGTTGAATCCCGGGGCAGGGAGAGTATAACAAAGCTTTGGGGAATCCTGGTGGCTGTTGGGCCATTCCTGTGGGGTCACCAGTGAGTGGGGCACCCCCTCAGCAGTGGGGCCTTAACACCAAGCTTTCTCCTCTTTGAGGGAAGATGAGGGAAGCATTGGAAGGGGCTTTTGGTTCTCCTTATCTCTTGAAATGCCACCCAAAGCCAGGCATGGGGGAGCATCCTCCTTACCCAAATGCTGAAGCTAGAGACTTCCCTGGGCCCCCATGGCCTAGGCATGCTGCAGGGGCTGGGAGGAAGGGGAAGTTAAGGCTGCAAGAAAATGCTATATAAGCAGCTCTGGTGAGTCAACCACACCATAGGGCCGACCTGCAGAACTGGGAGCTGTGGGGCTTTTGGCTCGGACCCTAGAAACCAACATGGTAGCTGGGTCCTGCGGAGGAGCACTGGGACGAGGCTGGCAGCTGGTCCCATGACGCCCAAGGGCCTCTCCTTCCCTTCACCCCAAACAGTCCCTCAACTCATTCAGAGCAAGAAGTGCCCAGTGTGGGAGAAGCTGGCGCTCCTGGAAATGGATACTAGGGAGAGGGCAGGGAGGAGAGTGAGGTGACAGTGCTCTTGGACACAGGGGAACCGTGGTAGTGCCAAGGTCACAGCTAATGGGAAAGGCATGAAAATCAATATAAACCCCAAAGTCTGAAATACAACCTGAGTGTAGAACACACACACACATGCACGCACACGCATGCATGCACGCACGCATGCACACACACACCCCTGACCATTTCTCCATCCAGACCCCACAGGCAGAGGAGGAGGAAAGTGAAAGGAAGATACTCACCCATGTCAGCCTGCCGGACGTTTTTCATGCGGATGACCCTCACTGTTAGCAGGTAGCATGGAGACAGCCCCTCCTGTGGATTGAGAGGACAGTGGACTCACTATCAAGGCAATGATGGCAGGTGGCCTTCATGGAGAGCAGCTCCAGCTGCCCTAGGCTCCCACTGCCTGGCCTCCAGAGGCCTCCACAGTCAACCCACACTTCTGGGCCCTGGAGGGCTCTCTGGTCCCCAGGGGATCCAGGTATCAAGGTAAGGGGTTTCCTCTTAACCCCACTCTGAGCCAGCATATCTGGAAGAGGGACAGCTTTGTTCCTGTTCTGTTCATGTCTTTCCTGTTTGAATCTAGGGATTTGAATCCCTTTCCATAAAAGTTTGGCTTAGATGAGTCTTTTTTCCAATCCACTCCCAGCCTGTGTCCACAGCAGATGCCACTGAACTCCTCCAACTCACCAAGCAACTATATTTATAGAGGCCTCTGAACTGGAGCCTTTACACTCCACATAATCCACTCTGTGTGGCTAAAATCACTTTATACTTTTTAAGAGGATACAATTCTTCTCTATTTAAAATAATATTAGGGTTTTGGAAAAATAAAAGTATGAAGAAAAAGAGTCCCCATAACCTTACCACTCAAAAATCATCATTAAATCATTAAAAAAATTTAACATTATAATAATTATTTGTATGTTCAACCCAGACTGTCCACTGATAGCTCATCTGCCTTGACTATTATCGGAGACTAGAGGCCCAGTGCACAAAATTCATGCACAGGTAGGGTCCCTAGGCCTGGCCGGAGATCAGGGCCAATCAGGGCCTCCCGCATGCCACCCCCCCCCCCCCCACCCCTGGCCCTGCCCAGCTGCCAGCTGCTGGCCGGGGCCTTCCTTCGTTCCACACTGCCCCCTGGTGGTCAGCGCACGTCATAGTGAGCGGTCCAAACTCCCGGTCAGTGGAACTCTCAAGGGGACAATTTGCATATTAGCCTTTTATTATATAGGATAATACTATTTGTAATAGCTAGCATCTATTAAACACTATTTGTCAGACCCTTTTCTTTGTTTCTAATCATCATAAAACCTTTGTAATAAAGTATTTTAATATACTTTAAAATTTGAAGTGTAATTGACATATAACACTGTACTAGTTTTAGGTGTACAACATAATGATTTGATATGATCTCCACAATAAGTTTAGTTAACATCCATCACTGCACATAGTTACAATATTTTTTACTTGTCATGAGAACTGCTATCATTTTGATATCTGTCCTTCCAGCCTCTCTTGGGGCTTAATTTTAACCAGCAACAATAGAATGATGACTGGGAAGGCTATTGCTTAGCCCCTGAGAGAGATGTAAACTAATTTGAGGGTCTCTTTCTCCTTTCTCCCCAACAGCTGACTCAAAATCAGAATCAAAGCCAATCTGACAGTTAGTTTAAAGATTCCTTTGGTGAACACAGACAATAGGGTGGTGAAGGCCTGGGGCAGGGGGAGGGGGTTGGAGGAAGTCAATGGGGGCAAAAAAGGGATGTACATAATACTTTCAACAATAAAGATTTCTATTGAAAAAAAGATTCCTTTGGTGAGATTAACTCTGAAATATTGACTATCTTCATGGTCAATAACATGCTCTAACAGGTTTTTGTTTTGAGCTTTGTAACTTGGGCCAAAGGCCACACAGATCAGTTCTCTTCTGGTTCTAGAAATATGGCTATGGCCTTTGGCCAGCTCCCCTCTGGGCACAGTGGGTTTCTTACTTCTCACTCTGCTCCTGGGCAGAGCAGTATCATGGCCTGATATGGTAAGGAAGGAGGAGTCAGCCTGCACCCAGGAGAGCAGTTCTGGCATAGCCTGTTCCCACTGGCCCACTTTCTCAGAGGGCAACTAGAGGGCTCCAAGTGGGGAGCCGCCCAAAGCTTCAGCCAGGCAGGGGTCAGTCCTCGGGGTCATTTCATAGTGTTGAAGGGCTCTGAACTCAGGACCATGGTCCTCTCGGCCATCACTACCCTTCTCCTGCCTCCAGGAGGGGCAGTCCTGGGCCCTGCCCTGCTCTCTTGTGTCTTCTCTGGAAGGGAATGAGCCTTTGTAGCTTCCCACAGGATCTCACTGCCTTCCAAGAAAAGGTCTCAGCTGTCATCTACCCTGATGACTTTCATTGGTGTTGACCCCTCAGCAACAATAACCACATCAGCGATCACTGGCTGAGGGTCTGCCACCTGCTAAATGTTGTGTATACAACGTCTACATTTGTCTTGCTCAAACCTTACAACACCCCATGAAGCAGTTATTAGCCTCACTTCACAGGTGGAGAGTCTGAGCCTGAGTCCTTTGACTCCAGGCACTCAGCTGGAATCAGAGGAGCCTAGCTTGAATCCAGTTCTAATTCTTAAGGCCATGTTCCTACCCATGACTATCCTGTCATCTCACCTGAAAGTGGCCCTCGGCAAACACAAAGACAGGTGCTGCTTGTCCCCATCTTCACTTCCTTGGTCTTAAAATCTATTTTCCTGACAGATTCTTCTTTTTACCTTGAATTTCCCCAAAGCCCCAAAATAACCCCAAACTCTGACCATTTTTCCATTGTTGTGTTCAACAGACAGAGCCCATGGCCTCTCCTTTTTAAACTGCCAGAGAACATCGGAGCTGAAAGGGCTCTTGGAGAAGTTTCCATTTTCTAGCAGCCACAGAGGGCTCCTTGTGGTCTGCCTTGAGCCTCAGGTCACACCTTCTAGCCCAGGCATTTTCAGGAGAGACCCGGTTTCAAAGCCCTCTACAAAGCCCTTTTCCATCTCCTAACAGGGAGAGAGAGCCTGGCGGGTTGGAGAGAGAGCCCAGAGGGCCAAGGGAGGAAGGCAGAGGGAACAGGGGACTCAGGTCTTGGGCCCAGAGGATTCCAGGAACCAGGGCTGTGAAAAATGACCTTCTCAGCTTAAAATGAGTATTTTGCTCCTGATATAATGTGCTCAATTGGCGTGGTGCTAGAGATAAGCTAAATTCATGGCCCCAGAGGCAATTGATACACAGTAGGAAGATGCAAAAGCACAAAGCACAGTGTCTGTGACTCTGCAGATGGGAACCAGAAGCCAGCGAGATTAAGAAAGCCAAGTGTATGGGTAGCTATGGTGCTAAGGGTGAGAACTTCAGGGACGTGGACAAGCTGGTCCCTAGGACAGGACGCCCTGGCTAACTATCAGGGTGAAAGTTGAAATACCTAAAAACAGGCCTGGCCAGGCACCGTGCCAGCTGGGCTGCAGCGCTGGAGCAGGGACAGACATGAATCCTGCTGGTCACGGGGCATTGGGGGTCCTGGGGTGAGGTATAGGGAGCACTCGGCATGCTGGAGCGCCAGGCAGGGACTCCGGCAAACAGTGCAGGACAGCTAGGAGCAGTTTCTTGGGTGCCACTCCTCAGGCTGCAGACACACATCCCTCTGCCCCCCTCCCCGGCCTTGGTCCCTGGGGCTGATCTCACCAGGACTTCATTCCCCTCCAGGCCTACTTAGGACAGAGGGCATCTGCCGGCTCATAGGGAGAAGATGGAACCCCTTGACTCTCAGGAGAGGCTATCATGCAATCCAATAATACTCTTTCCCACCCCTCACTTTACAGATGGACCTTTTGGCGGGGAGGCTGGAGAACACACTCTGTTACTCTCCGTGTGTGAGGCCCTGACTGCACACTGGGTGCACTGCATCTGTAGCCCTCCCACTGTGCTGAGAAGGGGCTGTGATGCCTGCTTTGCAGAGAAGACTGGGTTGAGAGAAGCTGCATCTCACCCAGGGCCACACAGCCCAGGAGGGACAGGACTCAGGTGAAGGTCTCCCTGACTACAGGGCAGGTGCTTCCCAGCCACCCGGACGCTGGCCCTCACTATAAGTCCAATCTGTTCCAGGTCATGCCCTAGATGAGTTCATAGCAGAGGCAGGAGTAAAACCCTCAACTCCCAATTCAGGACTCTCCTTACATGCCAAGAAAATAGCCACCACTACAAGTTAGACGAATGTGTAGTCACAGATAGTTACTCAGGGTCATTCTCCCAGGTGAGGGTGGGAGTAGGAAGTGGTAGGCCCGATGCCCATCCTGGGGGCAGGCATACCTAACCAAGCCAGCCCACAAGGTCTGGGGTGCTAAAGAGGGGAAGACAGCTCCCATGGAGCCTGTGGGAACTCCTCTCCCCAGGGCTTCTCAGAGCAGGCCCGGCTGGTGATGCCATCTCTCTGTTCCAGAGAGCTGGGTGGATCCAACAGTCCCTTTCGACACCTGTGTCAGAGCTCTGACCAGCCGGGAGATAGCTTCCAGGATGCACAGGCCCTTCTTAAAAGGAGACCATTGGGGTGGGGACCCAGGACATTTCCCAGCTAGTTTGAGACCAGGGGTCACCTGTAAGGAGCCTGTTTTCTTTTTTTACCATCCAGGCTAAGCGAGGGGTCAGGGCAAAGAGTCCCAGCTCTGAGTCATAGACTCTCCAGGACTTGAGAGGGACAGACGCAGTTCTCTGTTGCTTCACTCCCCCCTTCGGGGTAAGCTCTGTCCCTTCTGTGGAGGGACCCCACAGCCCAGCCCAGGCTCTTGGAGGCTCAGTAAGACTGGAGAGGGAGGAGCAAGTGCTGTCCTCCTCCTCCATGAAGCCTTCTCAGATCCACTCTTTCCCTTCCCAGCTGACATCCGCTTTTCATTTTCTGAGTTCTCTAGCCAGTTATTAGCTCTGCAAACCACAGATGCTACAATGTGAAGGATTTATAAAGGTCTTCCTAGGATGCCAGTGAGGGCTATTTAGCTGCTAACTAAAGTTTCCCCGAGGGCTGTGGAGAAATGTGGGCACACTCCTGAAGGCCATGTCTAACCGGGCCAGGGCAGCGGGGCACTGACATCATGCAACACTGAGCTCCCCTCCTGGGCTCCTTGGAGACTGATCAGGGTCTCCGTCTCCCACCCCCAAAGGACAAGGCACTTTCAGGGCATCACTCATCTCATTCTGTGATTTGGTGTGGGCTGGGGGAAGGTAATGAGAAGTATGCTGCTGCTGACAGTCCTTGGCATGGCGTGTCTAAGGCAAATTACAAGAGTGAGATAAGAGAGGAAAGTCAAGGCAGAGCTGCTCCAGAGCGCTGGCGATCTGACCATGAACCTGGGGTCTCCCTGCCAGGCTGAGAGGAGTGGGAGATCCCCAGGAGTCTTGACTACAGACCCAGGTGGGAGGCCTCTTGGCCAACATCACCGATCCTCACAAGACGTCACACGGCACACTCACAGAGCATGGCAGTTTAGGATGTCCACAGGGTAAATGCCTACTTGCTGCTAGGATAAGCCAAATGTGGACCCATTCCTGCCAGTGCTGAGCACTGTCTACCTGGCTGCTGGACTGGCCTCAGGATGGCCCTGAGCCACTCAATGGCATTTTGTCAAGACAGTGGGTACCTACAGCTGGGCCAACCACCCCAGAGCCCCAGGCCCAACTGGGCCAGACCATGTCCCTGGGTGCTAGGTGGAGGCTGCCCCAGCAGAGGAGTCCCATGTCTCTGGAGTCCACAATGCCCCCAGCCTCCCTGAGCCTGTCTCCCACCTTCAGCTCCTGGCCCCACCTGCCCCCACTGCTTCCTCACCTCCAAGGCGCAGGTGGCTGAGGGTCTGCCATCTTCTGCTTGGCATGGGTCTGGCAGGTGGTGGGAGACCCAGGCGGGCATCTGCTTCTGGAGCATCGTGGCGGCTCTCCAGCTGGGTGGTGAGACTGGGAATTTATACTCTGACTCAGAGCTCCACCCTCTGGATGCCTCTTAGCATTGGCTGGGATTGCCCAGGGAGGGGTTAAGGTGGGTGAGCAAATAGGGAACCCTGGCCTGGGACTCTTAGTATCCTTGGTTTTCAGATCTTGGAAATGTGGGGACCAGCAGGGGGTCTGGCCCTTGGGTCAGCAATCTTCTGCCCCTAGAAGCTCAGAATAACTAGTTGTGGGAACAGAGGGTGGCAAGGAGAGGATGCTGACTCTCACAACTTTAGGATAAGCCTGCTCTCTTCAGCTAATCGAAGTCCTGCCCCTGGGGTGCATGATGCCTGCCTTTTAAACTCTGTTTAGTCCATGGCTCAGAACCATAGGAGCTGTGGGAAGGAGCCTCATGGGAGGCAGGGACCATGGCCAGGGCTCCTAAAGTTAGAAGGTAAAGAAAGAAAATCATTGTCCAAATCCTTGGTGAGGAGAGTTGGTCGAGGGCAGGTGCCCCTAGCTGTCCTGCCTGCGAGGCCAGGGAGAGAGAGGGTGTGCCCAGCCCTGCCTGGTCTCAGGGCAGCTTAGAGGATGCTCCTGCCCCACCCAGCTGATCCTATCTCTAGCGTGGTGGCTGGCTCACTAGGGGGCCTGGTGAGTTGGCTTCGCCTGCTCAGCTGCCCAGCTAGGTATAGTGGGAGTTTCCTGCCTGAGCTGTCGCCTGGGGGCCCACAACCGGCTTTTCTGGCCCACAGATTAAAGTACATTTATGAAACTAAGGATGAGATCTGAACACAAAGCTGACTGGGCCCAAGCATGGCATGGAACCTGATTGGTGGTATCTGTGGGACCTCTTCTTATGCCAGGTAGAGGATGTCCGCACCCTGTTCTCCGCTGCTGCCACGCCCTCCAAAGAAGAAATGGGCCTTGGCTTGGACCCCACCCAGCCCATGCCCTCCCCTGCCCCTGACATCTGTCCAACTGCCAAGGCCACAAACTTCACACCCATACCCCTCAGTGGATTCTACTAAATTAAATTTAGTTTACACACTTAGTGAGCATCTACTGTATACACTGTAAGAGAGGAAATGTCAGGCTTGAAATTGTTGACAGTCCATCTAGGGAGCTAAATGCTCCCAACCCCTCAGAGGCTCAGAGTGCGAATCTCTGGTGCTAACAGGAATATCCTAAGACAGTGGTCAGCAAACCGTGGCTCTCGAGCCACATGCAGCTCTTTGGCCCCTTGAGTGTGGCTCTTCCACAAAATACCACGGCCTGGGCGAGTCTATTTTGAAGAAGTGGCGTTAGAAGAAGTTTAAGTTTAAAAAATTTGGCTCTCAAAAGGAATTTCATTCGTTGTACTGTTGATATTTGGCTCTGTTGACTAATGAGTTTGCCGACCACTGTGACCTAAGAGGATCAATATAACCCTTCACATTGGTGGGCACCTGTGGTTTACAGAGCCAATAATGGACCAGAGAGCACAGAATATGAAAAGTGGATGTCGGGCCCTAACTGGTTTGGTTCAGTGGATAGAGCGTCGGTCTGCAGACTGAAAGGTCCCAGGTTCAATTCCAGTCAAGGGCATGTAACTTGGTTGCGGGCACATCCTCAGTAAGAGGTGTGCAGGAGGCAGCTGATTGATGTTTCTCTCTCATCGATGTTTCTAACTCTCTATCCCTCTCCCTTCCTCTCTGTAAAAAATCAGTAAAAAATATATTTTAAAAAAATGGATGTCGGCTGGGAAGGGAAAGAGTGGGTATGAAAAGGCTTCATGGAGCAGGCGACATTCGAATTGCATCTTGGAGGATGGATAAGATTGCAGAAGCTAATGAGAGGTGGGAAAGGCATGACAAGAGCAAGGAACAGCATGAGCAAGCATAGGAAGGCCAGGAAACAGGGTATGCTCAGGTATACAAGTGGTCTGGTGTCAGAGTAGTGAGTTTTATGGGAGGAGCTGGGGGTGGGAGGAATTGAGAGTGCAACACAGCGGGCGGTGGAAATTGGGCAGAGAGCCAGGAGGCTTGGTGAAGGAAAAACGTGGAAAGTTATACATTAGGGCCCAACAGCTGTGACCCTTAAAGGCCATACTTTAAATTTACATTTATTCTCCAGGCAATGGCGAGCCATCAATAGTGTTTGAGCAGGAGAACTGAACTTCTAGAAGACAATGCTGATTGGTGTGGTGGGCAACCCAACCCACAGCACAGCAGTCTAAAAGTGACAGGGTGAGGGCTGTGGTGAGGTCCAGGGGACCTTCTCCCTGAAGATCCCACGTGTCTCCGCATTCTTCCCACTCCCCAACCCTTTCCCCATGAAATAGGCCTAGGACAAGCCCCAAACTCCAGGGCATTCTTCACAGCTTGGAACTTGATACTCTTCTCACTGAAGGAGCCCACCCTGCTCCAGGCGCTCTAGGCAGTGCAGGGAAGATCTCGCTCTCACACCCTTGTGTTTGTTTGCTCATTGTGCAGAGCCTCTTTCTAGTGAAATGAAATCAAATTGAGTAGGAGATGGGTGGAAGTTTCCCGCCTTTGACACAGCCTCTGACCCAGGCACAATAGTAAACTGAGTCGACGTTCTACCAGCAAGCACTTACTGAGTGCCTACTATGTGCCCAGCTGAAGGCTCAAAGGAGATTTTGGAAGAAAACACGGAGAATTTATGATCAAGTGAGAGGGAAAAAGGGCTAAATTGAGTGCTAAATTGTCCAGTGTGAACTCCAGTGTGGGGCAGGAGGGGAAAGAGAATCCCAGTGCAGGGTCAGTGGGAATTGGGCTGGGAAGGTAAGGAGCTGCAGGCAAAGAGATAAGGTTCGCAGACAAATGAGGGGTGCCTAATCCCCTCCTCCAATCCAATGTGTCTCCAAATGAACATAAAATTTAAGCTAAAACCCTGTTCTTGGTACACACCTGGTGCTCTAATCAAGGCCCCTCTCTCCCTGCCCCAGAGTTCCTTCATGTGGAAGCTGCAGCCATCTCTGCACAAAGTGGAAGGGACCAAGTTTCTTTTGCCCAGCACCCTCTCCTCCCTGAGGAGCAGGGAGTCGAGGCCTCTACCTCAGGCGTGTCTGGGGACTTGCTCACTGGCTCCCACTGATGGGGTGACCAGGACCTGCCTTTGGCCCACAGCCTCCTGGCCTCAGGTAACCCAGCATTGACAAGTACATTCCTCTCAGTGCCTCAGCTGACATCACTCCCCCATGAACGGAGCAAGGATCAATTCTTTCCTTTCCTTTTCAACATGCTTCTGGTACCTGTCCCTTCCTTCCCACCCTGTCTTTCAGGAGCATCTTTCTCCCAGCACCTCTGGTGGCCAGTGAACTGTGTGACCACTCCCTTCCACCTGCTAGTCCCCTGTTCCAAGGCATCCAATGCTTTTCCATTCTCGCCAACACATTCTGGATTCCAAAACTTCCTTAAACCAAGGAAAGCCCAGAAACAGCCCTATGTACATATCGAATTTTAGTCTATGATAAAGGAAGTATTTAAAACCAGGGAAGAAAGGACAGATGTTATTATCAGAAAAACTAGCTTACCATTGGAATAAAATAAAGTTAGATCCTAACTTCATAAGTATACAAATAAATTCTACAGATTAAATATCTAACTATTAAAATAACACTATAGAAGATTTAAAATAAATTATTAGAGGATATTTATATAATATTGAGATGAGGCAGAGCTCCCTAAACAAAGTACAAAATCTAGAAGCTAAGGGGGGAAAGTATTGCCAGATGTGAATATACAGGAATGTAAAACTGCAATAAAGCTGGAGATGCGGTAAGCACAGTTCCAGCTCCAAAATATATCCCAAATTTCCTCCTCTTAATAAATATCCCTAGGTAACAAAATCAACCTTAAAAGATAACCGTGAAGAGGAGAGTCTTGCCCTACCAGATCCTAAGATCAACCATAAAGCCACACTAACACAAACAGTAGGTTATTGATGCAAAAATAGGACCAGTGGAACAAAATAGAGGGGGTCAGAGACAGGCCCTGATATTTAAGGGAACTTAATATATGATAAAATCGGCACTGCAGTTCAATAGGAAAAGAGAAAACTGTTTAATAGATGACATGATCTCCAGAGACCCACTATATAGAGGAAAATAAAACATCTCCACTTAACCTCAGATAAAAAGATGGGCTATAAACAAATCAACACATGACATGAAAAACTATAAAGTTAATAGAAGACAACATAAGAGAATCTATTTGTGATCTGAGTACAAGAAGGATTTCTTAAAGAACATTTTGAAACCATGAACAATAAGGAAAAAAAACTTGTAAATTTGATTACATAAGAATTAATGATTTGTATCAGCTGAGAACACACAGAAAAAGTTAATATGTTGATAGTTGACAGAACGACAGAAGATACTCACAATGCATTTGCAAATCACCAAAGGAGTAATATCTAGTAATATAAAGAATTCTTACAGATGCCACAAGAAAACAATGGTCATGCCAACATACAAATGGGCCAAAGATTTGAACCTGCTATGTATAGGAGGGGAAACCCCAAAAGGCTAATAAGCTCTTGAGGAAATGCTCAAAATTACTGATACTCAGAGAAATGAAAATGACAATGAGATTTTCTTACAGCTATTACATTGGAAAACACTTGAGAAAGTTGGATAGTGGTTGCCTTTCTATGGGGAGAGAATAGGAAAGGACGTGTGGGTACAGAGACATAGCAATCAAGAAGGCAAGTGTGGGACCTCACTGTGACCAAGGGAGATACGGGCTGTGTCCTCAGTGGTCACACTCAGGTGACATTTTCCCCTCCAGCTTTCCCCAGCTTCGTGGCCACTGCTATGGTCCAGACCATTATCTTCATTCACCTCAGCTACTGTCTAACTGGTCAATGGAAACCCTGCTTCCACTTTTGCCTTCCTGTAAGCCCTTCTCTGCAGAAGAGCACAAGGGGTCTAGAAACATCAACTAGGCTGTGTGACTGCCCTTATTAAAATTCTCCCAGAGCTTCTGCTGCCCTTATTTTTGCCATGGCTCTGAAAGGTCCTGTATGGTCTGGCTCCTCACATCTATTCTATCCTTCCCTCATGCACAAGTTCCAGCTACACTGGCCCTCCATGTCCTGAACGTGCCAAATTCATTCCCACGTCAGGGGTTCTGAAGTCCTTGGCCTCCCACGATGCATAGCTGGCTCCTTCTGCTCCATCATGGCTCTGCTCAGATGCTATTTTCTCCTGCAGCCCTTCCCTGGCCTCCTTCCGCAATGGGTGTGCCTCTCCCTCACCTGTGTGCTTCCGTATCGCTCTTGCTATTAATGTGATTTAATGTATCATATCTTGAATTATCTTGCTCATTTATTCATTTTTGCCTCTTTCCACCAGACCGTAACCCTTTTCAGGGCAGGGACATTGCTTGTCTTGTTCATTAACTGGAAACACCTAACGCCCATCAGTCAGGGGATGGTTAGATTTGTTATGACACATTCGCACCATGGATTACTTCACAGATTAAAAGTTTACAAAGGGACAGGGACTATTCTACATATTTTATATCACCTGTGAAGTAGGTACCAATATTCTCCTTTAAAAGAAGAATTGAGACATGGAGAGGATAAGTAACTTGCTCAGAGTCACCCTGGTAAGTGACAGGGCTGGGACGAAAGCCAGTCTGGCCCCAGAACTTCTGACTTAACCACTGTGGACGAAAGGGACCACATGCTGACCTGACAAGCTCAGGGGAGGCCTGCATGGCAGTCTTGCAAACTCAGAGACCTAAAGTAACCACAAAGGATGATCTGAAATTAAACTTTAACTAAAAGCAGTTATGGTGGGCAGTTACATCCTAGGCCAGTATCTTCACTGACAAGGTCAACCTTGACCTGAACTGAGCCTATCTGTCTTTTTGCATCTATGATAACATACCCTTCAAATGTCTGGGTATCTTGTAACTTCCCTTTTTCTGGAGCCCCTGGGGCACAACCAAATGTGGTGGGCGCCAGGACAGATACCACAAATTCCTTGAGTTTCATGTTAATTGTTCCTGCACCCACCTAAGTATGTGTCCATCATTTTACTTTTTATCCAATCCCAGGGGTTCCCCACCCCACCCCCACCCTGCCGCTTTGCTTTATCCCACTTCCTTAATCTATCACCAATGAATTTCATGTAATCCACCTATGTCCCTCCTTTGATTGCAATGTATAAATACAAATGTAACCTGCCATTATCCGGAGCATTATCTCAATTCGTTGAGGTTCTGCTTCCTGGCATATGTCGACAGTTTGGCTCAAATAAACTCACAAAAATTCTTTACAGGTTTCAATGTTTTTTTTACGTTAACACCACCATACAGTCAGCCTCTCAGTATTTGTTATTGTCCTGGAAAATCAGGTTCCCCAATGTTTTTTAAAAGCTTTTTTATGCTCCTATGTTCCTTGACAAATAAAGTTAAATTTCCTAAAACAAACGTACAATAAGTAAATAAAACTTCACAACATAAAGTAAAACAAACATCACTCTTCAGATAATGGGAAATAAAAATAAACTATTGAACTGAATATGTCAAGATGTCTCAGAACCTCTGACCAATAAGCTAGACATGACTCTACTTTATGATGACAAGATACAGAAAAGAGAGAGGTGACAAGAAAGGACTTTTATCCCAATATAGGCCATATTAATATTCCTAGTGTTGCCCAGCTGGCATGGCTCGGTGGTTGAGCATTGACCTATGAATCAGGAGTCACGGTTCAATTCCTGGTCAGGGTACATGCTTGGGTTGCAGGCTCAATTTCCAGTGTAGGGTGTGCAGGAGGCAGCCGGTCAATGGTTCTTTCTCATCATTGATGTTTCTATCTCTCTCTCCCTCTCCCTTCCTCTCTAAAATCAATACATATATTAAAAAAATATATTCTTAGTGTTATTAATGGATCTGGCTCACAAATGTTTTCTGTCTTTCTTCTTTATCTTTACAACAGGATATTAAGGTCTGGCTCAGTGCTTAGCTCAAACTTATGGCCTCTGGTTTCAATCTGATAGTAGGTTTTACTGTCCGCTCTCTGTCTCTCTCACATAGCAAGACTGCCTGGGGTCTTTTGTACACTGAGTTTACTCTGTCACTTGTCACCTCTGTGAGCATGAAGGTGTCGTTGTCTCAAACCTGAGTATGGTATAGTTGATGAAGGGTCTGGACTTTGAAGTTCCACAGCCCTGGATTTGAACACTGGTTCTGCTACATATTAGCTGCATAAACTTGGGTAAATTTATCTCTCTAAGCCTGAGTTTTCCCCCCACCTATGTGCAGCATAATTATTCCTACCTCCAAGGCTGGTTGTGAAGACTAAATGAGAGAAAAGATCTTAGCACATGGCCAACCCTTAATTAGTGATGGGTTCACATAAGCGGTGTGATATACACTACAGTAACGTCAGAGACACACAAATGTCATCCATGCCCCGAGGAGCTCACCACCTAAGTTGGGTGAGACCGGAAGGCATTCAAATGGTCTTTTGATGATCATGTCACATATGAGAAGAGGTGTGAAAACATGCTGCGTAGAGAGCATGGCCACCCCGGCTGGGAAGGGCAGATGAGGCTGCCTGGAGAGGAAGAACTTGGCCTTGAAAGAGGGCTAGGGACTTGATGAATAAAAAAGCAGGAAAGGGCACTTTTGTCAGGTGAGACAGCATGAGAAAAGGTGTGAAGACTCAGAAAGGAGATTAAGGAAATACCCAGTATCAAGCCGGGTAATGCCACTTCTGCAGGTAATCAGCACCGTGTGGTTTCGGTTAGCTGGAATGGAGGTGCATTTCCCTTAGTCAGCACCCTGTAGCTCCTTGGGGCAAACGGTGGCCTGCAAGAGGCCCCTGACAAATGTCTCTCCCTCTTCACCTGTGAAGAATGGCCTCTGGGTCTTGTCCTATCCAAATGGCCTGCAAGTTTCCAGGGCCCCCAGTGCCATGCAGACTCTGCCTCAGATTCACTAGCTGTCTCTCTCGGCCCAAGGGGATAGGCTCAGAAAGATAAATCTGCATATTTGTGGAGGCGGAGGAGAAGGAGGAAGAGGGGTAAGAGGAGGAGAAAGAGGAGAAGGAATTCAGAGCAAAGCCTGTGTTAGAGGGAAATGTGGTATCAGAGGGAGATTGTGAGAGGCAGGATTGCAGGCTCCATTCATTTCTTCACTTTGCTTCCAGTTGGCTGGGCCAGGCCGGAGCAGAGTCCTGTCCACCTGTGTTATACAGGCGGACACTGCCTTTCCCTCCAGCTACTTCACAGGGGCAGACTGGATGTTGGCAGAGGCCAAGTTGGACATGGAGTCCACATAGTGCCAAGTGCCAGCCCCAGATAACATTGCTAAGTGGCAGCAGCTGACTTTACATCAGAGAACATTCACTGCGTGTTCATGAGGTCCCAGCACTGATTCTGGAGAAACTGATTCTGAACAGAGATTTCTTCCACATAAGGACTCTTTAGTTAGAAAGTATCTTCCCCTGAGAATCAAAGATTTACCAAGGTGTTAAAAAAGAAAACAATGAAATGTAAACATTTTAACTTGTGTAATTTTGTCTTATGTTTTGGTCCCTGAAATCCCTACAGTCTTTTCTTCCCTCAAACTGGCCATGGCCTCTGCCCCAAGGAAGGAGGCCATCTTTAAAATACAAAGAGAAACGGAACTTAAATCTTAGCTTCTGAATTTCTCTAGGCCTCAGTTTTCCTATAAAAAATAGATATGAAAAAAATACTTAGTCATTTGTCCTATTATGTGCCCCCACCTCCACTATCCAACAGTAACGGTTTAATAGACTCTTGGGACCACTTATTGGAGAGTCCGTGTGTTCTGCTGCCCCCTGGCCTCAGGGAGATGCGGCCTCAGAGGTGCCCTTTGCCCACCAGAGAGCAGAGGGAGAGGCCTGGGCAGACTTATGACTAGGAAACTCTCCAAGGCTGCTTGAGGGGTCCTGGCAGTTGACAGCAGTGGGCATGCAAAAGGGAGTAGGGCTGTTTGAGCCAACCGTGAGAATTGTTCAGCTGGGGTTACTGGAGGCTCAGTGAACACCGCATGAAGCGATGTTGGCGGACAGCCCTGTAGGATGATTGCATTTTTGGTAAACTGATCATTTGGTGAACTGACTTCTACTTTTTTTTACTTTAAAAATCAAATTTATTGAGGTATAATTTAATATAATAAAACACACTTAGTTGATGAGTTGTGACAAATACATAAAACTGTGTAATCACCACAATAAAGACATAGATCATTTCCATCACCCCCAAAACTTGTCTCTTAGCCCTTGGCGGTCAACCCTTCCCCTTTCTCCTGGTCCCCAAGGGACCACTGATCTGTTTTCTGTTGCTGGAGATTAAGTGTCTTTTCTAGGGTTTCTCTTACATGAAATCATAGCATTCAGTCTTTTTTTTTTTTTTAAATAAATCTTTATTCAGATTATTACAATTATTTCTCCTTTTTCCCCCCATATCTCCCCTCCACCCATTTCCCACCCCACCTTCTGCCCTTACCTCCCCCCCACTGTCCTCATCCATAGGTGTATGATTTTTGTCCAGTCTCTTCATGAACCCCCCATACCCCTTTCCCCCTGAGAATTATCAGTCCACTCCCTTTCTATGCCCCTGATTCTATTATATTCACCAGATTATTCTGTCCTTCAGGTTTTTAATTCACTTGACTTTTAGGTTCACTTGTTGATAGATATGTATTTGTTGTTCATAATTTTTATCTTTACTTTTTTCTTCTTCCTCTTCTTTAAGAATACCTTTCAGCATTTCATATAATACTGGTTTGGTGGTGATGAACTCCTTTAGATTTTTCTTGTCTGTGAAACTCTTTATCTGCCCTTCAATTCTGAATGATAGCTTTGCTGGGTAGAGTAATCTTGGTTGTAGGTTCTTGCTATTCATCACATTGAAAATTTCTTGCCACTCCCATCTGGCCTGCATAGTTTCTGTTGAAAAGTCAGCTGACAGTCGTATGGGTGCTCCCTTGTAGGTAACTAACTGTTTTTCCCTTGCTGCTTTTAATATTCTCTCTTTGTCTTTTGCTCTTGGCATTTTAATTATGATGTGTCTTGGTGTGGTCCTCTTTGGATTCCTTTTGTTTGGGGCTCTGTGGGCTTCCTGGACTTGTAAGTCTATTTCTTTCACCAGGTGGGGGAAGTTTTTGGTCATTATTTCTTCAAATAGGTTTTCAGTATCTTGCTCTCTCTCTTCTTCTGGCACCCCCATAATTCTGATGTTGGTACGCTTGAAGTTGTCCCAGAGTCTTCTTACATTATCTTCAACTTTTTGGATTTTTTTTTTGCTTTTTGCTTTTTCGGTTGAGTGTTTTTTGCTTCTTTGTAATTCAATTCTTTGACTTGATTTTTGTGTTCCTCTTGTCTGTTTTTGGGTCTCTGTATAATATTTTTTATTTCAGTCAGTGTATGTTTAATTTCTAGTTGGTCCTTTTTCATATCTTCGAGGGTCTCGTTATATTTATCGGCCTTTTCTAGGATATTCTTAAAAAGTCTTATAACCGTGGTTTTGAATTCTATATCCAGTCGTTTGTTTTCCTCCATTTCTTTTGTTTGTGATCTGATTCTTTGACGCCGCATTTTCATTGCTTCCCTGAGTTGGTAAGGTAGATTTGTGTGCTAGGTTTCCAATATGGCCCAGTGGGTCTGCCTCCCCAGTTAACCTGAGGTGGACACTCTTGGTGCACCCCTTTGTGGACTGTGTGTACAGCCTTGTTGTAATTAAGTCTTTATTGTTGTTGGTATCATTGGGAAGAATTGACCTCCAGGCCAGTTGGCTGTAAGGATCAGCTGTGTCTATGCTGGGAGAAGTTCGGTGCTGGAGATAGCCTTATAGGATTAGACTTGCCAAATTGCAATAGCCTCTGTGCTCAGCTTAGATGGGGTGGAGTCTCAGTCTTGGCTTCCCGTCAGCCTTGCCCTTGCGCGCACATGCGTGCCTTCAGACCTCTGCCTTCCCGGCTCCCGAGTCTCCGCCCGAGAGTCCAGACTCCCCCTGTAAGGGCGTGGGTCCCCAGGGGCTCGCCCGGAACTGGGGTTCAGTGCAGTCAGAACTGGGGTTCAGTGCGGTCGGGGGCTTCCTTCCCCCTTCCGCCAGAGAAAGTCAGCCAGGCTCTCAGCCGCCCTTCCTCTCTGCACGCACAAAGACCCTTTGCCGTACCTCCAATTCTCTGTGAGCTTTTCTATTTCCTTCTAGTTGTAGAATTTTCACTCAGCCAGCTTTCCTGTGGCTCTGGATGGTGTCCGTTCTGTCTTTTAGTTGTAGTTTTGAAATTGTTGTGCGAGGCAGCAGTTTAGGTGTTTACCTATGCCGCCATCTTGGTTTCTCCAGCATTCAGTCTTTTGTGGCTGACTTCTTTTGTTTAACGTAAGGTTTTTGAGATTTATCCATGTTGGTTTAAGTTTGTTCTTTCTCATTGCTGTGTAATATTCCATTGTAAAAAATATTACAGTTTATCCATTAATCAGTTGAAGGATAAAGCTGTTTCTAAGTTTTAGCAATTATGAATAAAGCTACTATAAACATTCAAACATAGGTTTTCATGTAAATATAAGTTTTCATTTCTCTTGGATAAATACTGTGAGTAGAATGGCCAGCTAGGTCCGACTGAATTTATAAAGTCACTCAGAGCTGAGAGTGATGTCATACCAGGAGTCGTCTGGCAAGCCCAGTCCCCTGGGACAGAGGCTCTGATCTTGACCCGTCTCCACTCTTCCTCCTTTCGCTCACTTTTTTTTCTTCCTCTCCCTTCATCCTATTCTTTCTCCTGCTGGCTTCCCTTTTGCCTTCCCATCCCACAGGCCTCTCCGCATGAGCTTGAGGGAATCCACAGGACAGATGTGGGTGGGGGACTGAGCTCCTGGCTTCTCCACAGTGGGCTAGTGGTAATGAAGCCCTCACTTTTCTTGGTCCAAAACTGGCTGACCAAGCACCCCCATCAAACTCTGCCAGGTCTCCTGACAGCTCCTCAGCTGGGGTGCCTGGGGGGACACTCAGACTCCACAGGGAGAGGGCTGGGGAGGTCTTCTAGCAAGTTCAGCTCCCAGTGCCATTGTTTCAAGAACTGTATCTGTTGGTTCTAGTTTCCCCCATTTACTGGTGCTCCATCTTTTAAATTTGGTTCTAGCTAAATTCTAACAGAGGAACCTAATTCTCCACTGGTTCCATCTAGCTCAAGCTGCTGAGCCAAGGTTCTGCCGTCCCTTCCTGAGAGCCCTCCCCACCATCCTGCAGGGCAGGGGAGATGGGGACAGAGGAATGTTGGCCTGGGTTGCCTTCATACCAAGTCCTGGGTTTGACATGGCCCAGCAGAGTTGAGGAATGCCCTGACTCTGTGTTGGCTTCAAGGTCAGCAACCATTCATGTGCAGAAAAGCACTGTGGTGTGGTGGGCAGAACACTAGACTGGAAGCCAGGAGCCGTGGGCTCCAGTTCTAACTCTGCCATATGATATACAACAAATGGCTCCCCTGTCTGGGCCTCCCTTTCCTCTTCTGTAAAATGGGAGGTTGGACCAGGTCAGTACAACAGGTCTGGCATCTGCATCTTTCATGTCAGGTGTCTGACACGATCACAGAGAGATCACGGACCCAGGTGACCTCAGAGTCCCTTCTTGCTGCTGACTTCTGGGGTCTGGCCTGCCCTGCTGTCCACAGAGGCTGCCTCATGCTTGGGCATCAGCTCAGAATGAGAATAAATAGAAGATTCTCAGGGCCCCTCTGTATAAGATATGACTGACACCAAGCTGTAAAAACAGGATGCTTGATGCCAGAAAGGAGAAATGACTAAGAATATGGTCAGGAAAGAGCGAAAAGTGACTAAGGTAGGCTGATACTTGGTGAGGGGGATGGGAGATTTTATAAGTGGCACATTGGGAAGGTGATATCAACAGAGCTAATGACCTGTTCTCAGCAGGATCCAGGGCCCAGGAATCCCCTTAAGTCCCTACCCCCACAGTGTGTGTGTGTGTGTGTGTGTGTGTGTGTGTGTGTGTGTGTGTGTGTATCGGAGGCCCATGTGCTCTACCTTATGGTACAGACCTTTGGGAGGAAGAAGGACCCTGAGCCCCAAATAATAGATTAAACTCCTGTTGCACCAAAGTCAGTTAGCATCGTCAGCCCTCGGGGGCCTGGACCATGACCCTTAAGACGCATTTCCAACTGTCTCCACAAACCTCAGCCCTGCTGACCCTGCTAGACTCTGGATTCATGTAAGCCTTGAAGCGGGTTCAGGCAAAGTGCCCCGAGGGTTTTTAGTCATATTTGGTTGATCTTAGGTGATGACCCAGGTTTGAGTTGAGGAATTTCGCACCGAGGAAGTGGAGAGTGGATGAGCTGGCTCTGACACAGCAGTGACTTCTGGGAGGCCCACTCCCACCTGGCTGCCTGCCCAGCCTCCTTACAGGTTCTGTGCGGTTGGTGGCAGGTGAGAACCAGGGCCAGGGCCTGGAAAGCAGAGATGCCAGGAGGACACAGGGGACAAAGGGCACCTGGGGTGTTGGTGGGTGGGGCTGACTGCAGTCAGGTTGCTGTAGTCTAGGTGAGGCTGAAGACTCAGGTTACCCAAGCACAGCAGGCAGAAGGGGCAGGGCCACTGCCTGCAGCCCCCTCCCTGCCTGCCTCCAGCAGGCTGGGAAAGCTGCCTCCTGCTGGGTCCTCCAGCTCGGTCTAGAGTAGGCCCTAAAGGGGGCTTGCCTCAAGCCTATGTGTGGAAGCTGGCTGCATTGCAGCCATCTCCTACCAAGTTCAAGTGACACCTTCTCCTTCAATAAACATGCATTTGTAGGGTGTGGTGAGTGGGGATAGGGGGTTTTGGTCCTCCTCTGGTGATGCAGATCTTATAGGCTCCAAGAGTGTAGACCTGTTCCCCCCCACCCCGCCGTTCCCCCCACCCTGCCGCCCCCTCCGCCTCCTTTGCATCTGGCCTGGAGCCCTCAGCTCCCATTTGCTGCAAACAATAAAGACTCATCTGAGGCTGACCAACCAACCGGGTTTGCATAGAACAAGGGACTTTCAAAGCTAAAAACCAGAGTCCTGGGCAAACTAGAATGACATAATACTTGGTATGCCAGGCTGAGATTTATAATTATTTATATGCATTTATAATTACTTCTAGGCTTTATAATTATTTGAGGCAAAATAATATGGTTGTTTTCTAATCTTATTTTGGAGTATATGAACAAACTCTACATGGGACAACTCCAAGTGTTCAGGCCAATTCTGAGGTTAAGGGGTGAATGAGTCTGTGTGTGGGATCCTGATGCAGTGGACATATGACCCCCCAGCATCCCTTTCCTTTTCCTCTGATAAGATACAACCTTTCCCTTAGGGATCTTATAGAGCTGTCAATCATGGGGAATCCTCCTTCCCCCCTGCTCCTGACAAAGGAGAGCCCCTGACCAGTCTGGCCAATCAGCATTCCCATCCTTTTAGACTCTGATTTATTCAGGAACAATTCAATCTCTGCTTCCTTTCTCTTTTTAGAATTACATGGGTGGAAAGAGAGGGGGGAATTATTCTTTTCTCTGGATTATAAACTCTAAGGATACTGTTGGTCATCTTTGTCGCCATGTGGAAGGACAGCCTAAAAAACAAAGTTGACATAGAGAAAACCAAAGTTGATGGAAAGAAAAAGAGAACGTTCTGAAGACACAGTCTGGACCACTAGATCCAGCTGTGTCTGAAGCCCACATACCACTTGGACTTTCGAGTTACGCGACAATAAAGGCACTTTTTCCTCCCATACATTTATTTGAATCTAGCTTTAGTTACTCTCTCCCTTGTGACGGAAGGAGCTCTGACTACTACACCTGGCCACATCTGTGGCAGGTCTCCACTTGTGGCCCTCCAGCAGGAAGAGGGGAGGGGAGGATCATCCGGGGTGTGTCCTCTCCGCTTTGAGATTAGGGAAATAGGATCTCTTCCAGGATACATCTAGAGGGGGAGGCAAGTGTCAGGAGCCTCTTTTGGGAATAAGGGGGCAAAAGCTCTTCCAAGTCCTCTCTCTCATCTGCCCCAACACCTCTCCTGGATGTGCTGGGGTTCCTAACTCTGGAAGTCAATCTTGTAATGCAGGCACCTCCCACTCACATACCTTCAACACCTGGTAAACTGGGGTGGAGCACTGGTTACTGTCCCTGTCTAGAGCCAGGAGAGGGGAGGCAGCTCCCAGGCTGGGGGTGGAGAGAGGCAGCCATCCTCCCCCACCGAGGAAGGCTGAGTCCAGGAAAGGAAAAGGCAGCTAGGATGGGGCCGGCCCAGCAGAAAAAGCAGGTAGTAGAAAGACCATAAGGAAATGTAAATCATATCCTATGCAATCGGGATAAGAATTCACAAGTGAACTCAACACCTAACCTTCAGGATGATCTCTTAACCGGAAGATATCCAGCAAGGAGAGGACAGGAGGAGGGAAGAAGGGTGGGGGCAACTTGGGGGTAAGAGATTGCTTTCCTGCCCAAATAAAACATCCTCCCCGAAAAGAACACCTTCCCCACTTAGCTCCTAATTTAAATTTCTCCTTTTTAAAAAGTATTAAGCAATATTTATAATATACAAAAGATGTAGAGATAATAAAATGAACACCCGTGAACCCACTACCCAGCTTAAAAAGTAAAGCATTGGTAACAGGGTTGAAGTCCCCTTGTGTGCCCCTTTCCCAGTCACTTCCCCTCGCCCTTCCTAGGAATAATCCTGAACCCAAATTCATAGCTATCACTCCCATACATTTCGTTCTTTCTATATTTTTTTACATAAGTATGTATTTCCAAGCTTGTTTTATTTTATTTTGCATGTTTTGAACTTTGGATAAGTGATATCATATAAAGGATATGTATTCTGCAGTAAGCTTTTACTCCCCACTAGGTATTATGTTTATAGAATTCATCTGTATTTATAAGCATGGATCTGGCTCATTCATTTTCATAGCTGTGAACTATACCACAATTTATTTATCCACCTTCACGTGATGAACATTTAAGCTTCCAAATTTTGACTATTACTATATTTCATCAATTTTAAGGCACATTCTCTCCCCACTTCTCATTTTAAAATCTCTGAATTAAGGGATACTTATTAAAAGTGATGATGTGCGCCCTACCCGGTTTGGCTCAGTGGATAGAGCATCGGCCTGTGGACTGAAGGGTCCTGGGTTCCGATCAATGGTTCTCATCCATTGATGTTTCTATCTCTCTCTCCCTCTCCCTTCCTCTCTGAAATCAATAAAAATATTTATTTTTAAAAAAGTGATGATGTGCAATACTTTAATTGGCAGTGTTTTCCTTTAGTAGATTCAATGAAGAATAATACAAACAATGCTATTGTGAGCTTTCTTGTACATGTCATGTTTCTTTAGTGTATATACCCTGGGTGTATAAATTGCTAGGTCATAGGATATATGATCATCATTTTACTACATATTGCCAATTGTTCCTCAAAGTAATTTTTATTGCTTTATACTCCCACCACTATGTAAAAAAGTTTCTATTGGGGTATGCCAAGGGGTACCATCTGACGTTTGAGTTTTGCTAATCTACATATAAAATGGTATCTCGTTGTGGTTTTAATGTATATTTCCCTGATTATTAATAATCTGGGGCATCTTTCAAGATCTTTTACTTTCTCTAACCCATATTCTTGGGACTCTTTATTGACTCCCCTTAGGCCTCTCTAGACTCTTTTACTATAGTCAAATCCAATATCCATCAATACTTATCAATATACAGTTCTATAGCAGTAGTTATCAAAAGTGACAAAATTACTGATGCCCAAGTAATTTCACTCTAGGAATCCTGCACTGAGAGAAAAAAATGATACATACTGAAAAGTGTTAAATGAATGTAAATTTTGATAGTTAAGAATTGAAAATCAGGTCACCGACTACAGGGGGGTGGGGGTATGCATGGGGAGGGGTTTGGGATGGGAATGAGGGGATGAGGACAAATATGTGATACCCTAATCAATAAAGAAATTTTAAAAAAAGAATTGAAAATCACCCAAATGCTCATATTATTATAATAAACATATTAATAAATTATGGCATATTCCTATGATTAAATTCTATGCAGTCATTTTAAAAAGAACTATAAAGAGAATGTATACATCAATCTACCTAAATTTAGGATACAATAATGATGGCTGATTATAAAATTAAGTACGAAAAATTATACATTTTCCTATTGGCCCTAGCCGGTTTGGCTCAGTGGATAGAGCATTGGCTTGCAGACTGAAGGATCCTGAGTTTGATTCCAGTCAAGGGCCCTATTAGAATCATAACCACCATAAAAAACAAGATCCCAAACATAAAGGCAATAAAAAAATAAAAGAAATAAACCTTGGGAGGGGGTAATAAATAAGAAATTTACATGTGAAAATGATGGCATTACAAATTGATAGGGCAAAGATGGATTATTTGACATTAAGTTGAAAAATTAAACATTTTCTGGAAAAAAAGCAAGAACCATTTTAACATTTGGAGACAGAATAATCCATAACTCACTCCTTATATTAAAATAAATTCCAGTTGTAAATATAACCTACCAGGTTATTTTTATCATCATTAGTGAAGAAGTAAGATACAAAACTGAGATGCATGAAGGAAAACAAATGGATAATTCTGACTACATACATATTAAATTTCTCTACATCAAAACAACTATAAATAATAATAAAAGACTAATTTGTAAAAATATTTGCCAAATTTATAATGAATAGCTAATTTTCCCAAAAAAAACCACCAAAAAGCTCTTTCAAATAAATACTAAAAAATCAACACCTCAATAGAAAAATTGACCAAAGATACAAATAGGCAATTCATGATAGTAATGCATATTTCTACCATTTCAGCTGCATTATATTTATAGAATTTAATTGTATTGATAAATATAGATCATCATAATCATCTGTTAATCCTAAAACAAATATTGATGCCTGGCTTCCAGATATTCTAATATAATTGATGTGATGTGTGACTTGGGCACTGAGCATTTTAAAAACTCCCCTGGTGATTCTAATGTTCAACTAGAACAGTGGTTGGCAAACTCATTAGTCAACAGAGCCAAATATCAACAGTACAACGATTGAAATTTCTTTTGAGAGCCAAATTTTTTTAACTTAAACTTCTAACGCCACTTCTTCAAAATAGACTCGCCCAGGCCGTGGTATTTTGTGGAAGAGCCACACTGAAGGGGCCAAAGAGCCGCATGTGGCTCGCAAGCTGCAGTTTGCTGACCACTGAACTAGAACATTAGAAGGTTTGAAATCACTGGCATATGCAATCTGTACTAATAAAAGGGTAATATGCTAATTAGACCGGGTTGACCAGCCATCTTCCAGATGTCCGACTTCCTTCCGGACAAAGCCATGGTGGTGGGGGCCAAGGCAGAGGCAGTTATGGGCGATCAGGCCGGCAGGGGAGGGCAGTTGGGGGCATTAGGCAGGCAGGCAGGTGAGTGGTTAGGAGCCAGTGGTCCTGGATTGTGAGAGCAATGTCTGACTAAACCGGCAGTCGGACATCCCCCAAGGGGTCCCAGATTGGAGAGGGTGCAGGCTGGGCTGAGGGACTCCTCCCCACTTCGTGCACGAATTTTGTGCACCGGGCCTCTAGTAGGCCTATAAAAGATTATCACTAACAATAAGAATGTAAATTAAAACAACAAAGAGATGTCATCTTTCATTGATCAGATTGGCAAGGATGGAAAGTTGGTAAGACTCAGTGCTGGTCAGGATGTGGGGAAGAGTCAGCAAGACTTTGTTGATCAAATATAAATTGGCACAAAATTTTTGAAGGACAATTTAATAATCTCTATTAATACATAAAAATATTTATAGAAATTTATTCTACATAAACTCTTGCACAAATCCTCAAAGATGATCAATTTAGCGTTATTCCTATAACTGCTTTTTAATTTTGTTGGTGTTGTTTATTAATTTGGAGGAACAAGGGCTATGGCTTTGAAGTTGTTGATGGATGGAGGTAGCAGTCATCCCTCTCTCTAATATATTTCAGTACAATGGCATCTGGACCTTGCTGAGGGGAGCTGGATAACACTCTCTCTTAGGAAAACAATCTAGTTGCATCCATAAATTTCTATAGGAGCAGAACAGCCTCTTTTTTTTTTTTTAATATATTTTATTGATATTTCACAGAGAGGAAGGGAGAGGGATAGAGAGCCAGAAACATCGATGAGAGAGAAACACCGATCAGCTGCCTCCTGCACACCTCCCACTGAGGATGTGCCCGCAACCAAGGTACATGCCCCCGACCGGATTCGAACCCGGGACCCTTCAGTCCGCAGGCCGACGCTCTATCCACTGAGCCAAACCGGTTTCGGCCAGAGCAGCCTCTTGAGGGAAAAAAGAGGTTGGGACCTTGACATCTTTCCATTGGGAATTCAACTTTCTGAAATGTAGATGATGAATGAAGTGATCCTCAAGAGAACCACTGAGGTCAGATGGCCAGGAAGGACAATGGGAGTCCCCGAGAGGAAATGCACCATAAGGATGAGAGAAGGTTGGACCAGTATCTTGGACTCAGTACTAGGGCTTAGCTTACTGGAAGCTAAGGCACAAGGATCATGCTGAAACTCCTTTGCACTTATTTACCTTGCTACCATGGGTCTATTTTGGGTGAACTGGCTCCCTGTGTGTGAGAATTGAGGGGGCGGTATCATTACTGGTAACTAGGTAACTTTGCTGGGGGACTCTCTTCATTGATCCTTATAGAGCAGGTGGATTCCTTAGCTGAGCACATCAGAAGAGGTGTTTTGGAGAGAAGTCTAGAGTCAGCAGACAAGTGATGGGGGAACTGCCTCAGGGACAAGGGCACCAACCCTGGGAGTTCTCTGGCCTACTTGAAGGAAAATAATTGGGAAATATTGAATTCTCTGCCAACTTGGCAAGCAGGAGAGAGGAAATCACTGCAATTTGGATGTTAATAACCATGACATGTTTTCTAGGCTTTGGGGTAGTATTCATAGCATTAGAAATAACCTAGGTGATATAATGTTATATGGTAGCAATTTTCAGGTGAGTCTTTTTTAATGGCAGAAGAAAATGATCACTAATTACTGTTAGGTGGAAAGGACGAGTTTTGCAATACGAGCTCAATTTTGCATGTTTAAATATCCTATCTAATAAAAGAGTAATATGCAAATCGACCGTACCTCTGCTACACCCACCAGCCATGCCCACCAGCCAATCAGGAGCAAATATGCAAATAAACCCAACCAAGATGGCTGCAGCCACAGAGAGCAAAAGGGAGGCTTGGGTTTCCCCGGCAATGGAGGAAGCCAAGCTTTCTGCCTGCTCTTGCTGGCCCAGGCCTCCACTCCAGGCTACAAAGTTTCAATTATAGAAGATAAGTAAATCCCAGATACCAGGGCCTCCGCTTGGGTCACCAGGGGGCGTGGCTGGCCTGCAAACCACCACAGGCCCCTCGACCAGGCCGCCCCATGCCCCAAGGGAACCCCCACCCTGATCTGGGACACCCTTCAGGGCAAACCAGCTGGCCCCCACCCATGCACCAGGCCTCTATCCTATCTAATAAAAGAGTAATATGCAGATTGACCATCACTCCAACACACAAGATGGCTGCCCCCGTGTGGTCAAAGATCCTGCCCCCATGTGGACACAAGATGGCCACCACAAGATGGCCAGCAGGGGAGGGCAGTTAGGGGTGACCAGGCCTTCAGGGGAGGGCAGTTAGGGGTGACCAGGCCTGCAGGGGAGGGCAGTTAGGGGTGACCAGGCCTGCAGGGGAGGGCCGTTAGGGGCAAATAGGCTGGCAAGGGAGCAGTTAGGCATCAATCAGGCTGGCAGGGGAGTGATTAGGGGGTGATCAGGCTGGCAGGCAGAAGCGGTTAGGGGCAATCAGGAAGGCAGGAGGCGAGCAGTTGGGAGCCAGCAGTCCTGGATTGTGAGAGGGATGTCCCACCGGGATCGGGCCTAAATGGGCAGTCAGACATCCCTCGAGGGGTCCCAGATTGGAGAGGGTGCAGGCTGGGCTGAGGGACACCCCTCCCATGCATGAATTTCATGCACCGGGCCTCTAGTCCTATATAATAAAGAGCTAATATGCAAATGGTCATTGCGTCCTTGCGCGGGGGCCAGGGGACCTGAGGCTGGGCTGGGGAACCTGAGGCCTCGTCCCCCACCCAGGCGCCGGGGCCGGGGGACCTGAGGCTGCATCCCCTGCCCTGGAGCTGGGGCCAGGGGACCTGAGGCCGGGCCGGGGGACCTGAAACCATGCCCTCCACTGGGCACCGGGCCGGAGGACCTCAGGTTGCACCCCCTCAACCAGTGGGGCTTGACTTGGGGCCTGAGGCTGCGCCCCCTGCCCGGTTGGGCTTGACAGAGGTGGGGCCGGCCGGGTGTGGGTCTTGCACGATTTCGAGGCATGTGCGGGTAGGCGGGGACTTGACTCTGACAGGAGGGAGATTTTCATATACATTTTACTAATTATCTTTCATCTCTGACACTTCTATTATAGAGAAAGGGCAAATAGCAATATTAAAATATTTCCTTTAATTAATTCCCTTCTAATGTGCACAAATTTCATGCACCGGGCCACTAGTCCTATATAATAAAAGGCTAATATGCAAATCGACCGAACTGCGGAATGACCGGTTGCTATGATGCACACTGACCACCAGGGGGGCAGATGCTCAACACAGGAGCTGCCCCCTGGTGGTCAGTGCACTCCCAGCTCCCACCGGGGCCACGCTGCTCAGCCAGAAACCGGGTTCATGGCTGGCAAGCACAGCGGTGGTGGGAGCCTCTCCCTCCTACTGACAGCTTAGGCCTGCTCCCCATGAGGGCTCCTGGACTGTGAGAGGGCGCAGGCTGGGCTGAGGGAACCCCCTTCCCCCCAAGTGCATTAATCTCATGCACCAGTCCTCTAGTATGTATATAGAAACAAAACTTATTTCTATGTATATATGTGCCTCGAAAAAGGAGGAAAGAAAAAATATTGGAGGATCCAAGATGGCGGTGTAGGTAAACACCTAAACTGCTGCCTAGCACAACAATTTCAAAACTACAACTAAAAGACAAAACGTCTATCACCCAGAACCACGGGAAAGCTGGCTGAGTGGAAGTTCTACAACTAGAAGGAAAAAGAAAACAGCATTGAGAGGTGCACAAGCGCTGAAAAGCTGAGGTACGAAGGCGCGCGAATCGGGCTAGCGACGGGCGACTGGGAGCGCTGCTTTTTTCAACCCGAAGGGAGACAAGCTCCTGATTACTCCGAACTCCAGTTTCTGGGGAGACGCGGGGGACCCAAACTCCTACAGGGAGAAGCTGGACTGTCTGCCGTGGGGTCGGAAAGTGAGGGAGGCTTGCTTGCAGGGCTGCGTGCAGCAATAATTGTTTACTGTGCTGGGGCATGGGACGCGGGGACGCGGTCGGAGACACAGAGCCGGCTAACTGGTAGCCATCGCTGTTTGCCACGCCCTAGCCTAGTGACGCCCTGAGACCCCGCCCCACACAATCTACAAACCCACCCAAGCTCCAAGCAGTGGCTTTAGCATATGAATGACCTGCCCTATCGCAGCTTAACCTATCGTGTTTCCCTAAAAATAAAACATCCTCCGAAAATAAGACCTACTTACAGGTTTCCTTCTGAGTGAAATATAAGACATCCCCCGAAAATAAGGCCCCCAGGCTCTGTCTCAGAATGAAAATTAATTTACCGTAAACTGGTCGCTAGGGCCGCCCCGACTGGCGTCTAGCAACCAGTGACGTTACGTGGAGTCCTGACGTCACTGCTGTGTGGAGGCTGAGCGGAGGTCGGAGTGAGTGGTGAGGGCGGGGCGGGAGAGAGGAGGAGACTTTCGCAGATGCATGTAGAAGAACAGGAGGATTAGAGCGGATGGGACGCGGCGAAGGTGGTGAGTGCTGGTCTGTCTCTGGTGACACTACCTGATGCTCGCGGCCGCCTTCATGATGACTGAAGGTTCTCAGTCAGTGGCAGACCCTGCTCCAGCCCAGATCCAGGCCCCAGCAAGCCCACTGACAGTCCCCAGGCAGGCCCCAGGGGGTAAATGTCTGATAAAGGGGTGGGGGGAGGGAGATCACTTAAAATGACACAGGAGGATCAGAGGGGGCAATCAAAATGACACAGGAGGATCAGAGGGGACAATCGAAATGACACAGGAGGATCAAAAGGGGTTACTAAAATGGTAATCCCCCTTCTGATTCTCCTGTGCCATTTTGATTCCCCCCTCTGATCCCCCCTGTGTCATTTTGAGTGATCCCCCTCCTCCCACCTTGATACCCCAATTCCTTTTTTTTACCCCTAGAAATGAGCGCAAAAAGAAAAAGCTACTCCGTGGAGTACAAGAAAGGAATCGTGGAAGACTCTTGGGGCCAAAATCTTACTGCTTTCTGCAAAGAGAAGATGTTGAGTATCCAATTGGTCCGAAAATGGCGAGCAGAGTATGGTAACCTCATTGAACAAGTGGACAAGGGAAATGCTAAAAAGCGCAAGTGTGGATCAGGTCGGCAACCATTATTTTCCGAGCTGGAAGACCTGATCTGTGAATGGGTTGTTGACAGGAGAGCAAAGGCTTTGGTTGTGAATAGGGCTCAGATTCAAGAATTTGCCCTTGCAATGGCACCACAGTTTGACATAGCCCCCGAAGACTTCAAAGCATCACAACACTGGCTGGATAATTTCCTTCAGCGAAGTGAACTGTCTTTAAGAAGATCTACAACATTGTTTAGGTTGGAAGATACTCAAGTTATTAAGTGAGCATTTTCATTCAAGTCCTTTATTGATGATGCTGACTTCTCTAAATACAATCTTTCCAACATGATTGCTATGGATGAAACTGCAGTGTTTATGGGCCAATCATCTCAAACAACAATTGAACAGCGGGGTGCCTCCTTAGCGTACATTCCCTCCACTGCTTACGAAAGTGCACGTGTTTCCTGTATTTTGGCAATTCGTCTGGATGGCACTAAAATCCCACCTTTAATCATTTCTAAGGGCAAGAAGAAAAAGATTGAATGTGTTTTGGGCGTTTTTATTCCTGAAACTGAAAAAGCCTGGGCCACACAAGCAGTTATAAGGAAGTGGGTCGATTTAATGCTGCCGCTTGTTATGCGAGGGAGCCAAAAAGGTCTGCTAGTCTGGGATGCAGCCAGCACTCACCGTGCTAAAGACATGAAGACATTCCTTCACGAAAGAAAAATAGATCAGATAATGATTCCCGCAGGAATGACGGCCTATCTCCAGACTCTTGATATTGCAATAAACAAGCCATTTAAAGACAATTTGCGCGAGGAAATTAATGACTACATTGAAAATAGAATGGAGAGAAATCAGCGTGGAAACTGTGAAACCTAAACTGCAAGAAGTTGTGACTTGGGTGAAGAATTCATGGGAGAAAATCACTGACAGTTGCATTGCTAATGCACTGCGAGCAGGCTACCTTGACAAGAAGTACTCATTTAAAGACAGTGCTATTGCTAAACATGAGAGATTTGGTCCACTGATTCTGAAAGAAATGGAGTCACAAGAAATTTACCAGGAAATTCAGGAATTGGATTGTTATGATGATGTTCCAGAAGATGATGACATGATTGTCATTGAATAAATGAGTAAATTCTTGATACTGTAGGATTCACAGTTTATCTGGTTTGTGTAGACAACTACAGTACTACCGTACCGTATACAGGTAATAAATTTCCTTTATTTTCATTTAACAATAAATGTGTACCGTATTCTTCTTCATGGAAAAATAAGACATCCCCTGAAAATAAGACCTAGCATGTCTTTGGGGGCAAAAATTAATATAAGACACTGTCTTATTTTCGGGGAAACAGGGTAGCAAACTTGCAGCCAGGGTCAGACAGCTCCAAAACCTCCAAACCCCAAGCAAAGAAGAGAAAACTGTAGTTCTCACTGTAGCTCCTGCTGGGTGGCCTCAGACAGTAGCTGACCTGCACCCCATTGGAGATCCAGAAGCCAGTGTACCTAGTGGTCAGTGTGAGACACCAGATTTCAACTCCTCACATCCATAAGTGACACATTCAAGAGGCAGACTCAGTGAGCACCAAAGCCCCACTGAAACAAGTCTTGCACCATAAGCGTGTCTCCAGTGCAGCAGTTCTTCCATTATAGACACAGTGGGTCCTCACAGCCAATTGGCCTGGAGGTCAATTCCTCCCAGTGAACCAACAGCAATCAAGGCTTAACTACAACAAGACTTTGCACTCAGCCCACAAAGGGGTGTACCAAAGGCGTCCACCTCAGGTGATTGGGGAGGCTGAGCTACTGGCCCCTATAGGTCACCTACCACACAAAGCCACTCCATCAACACAGGGAAGCAGCAAAATGCGGAGACAAAGAAACATGTCACAAATGAAAGAAATAGAGGAAAGCAAACTACTGGACGACATAGAGTTCAGAACCACATTTATAAGGTTACTCAAGAATCTTCTAAAAACTGCCGAGAAACTTGATGAGACCTCCGAGGATCTTAGTGAGACCTTCAAGGACCTTAATGAGAATGCCAAAAAAATGGAAAAGGACCAGTCAGAAATTAAGCATACACTGTCTAAAATAAGAATATACAGAAACTCAACTGTAGATCAATGTACCCCAAGAATCAAACCAAAGATCTGAAATATGAGAAAACAAAAAACACCCAACCAGAAAAATAAACAAAAAAAAGAATCCAAAAATATGAAGATAGTGTAAGGAGCCTCTGGGACAACTTTAAGCATACCAACATTCGAATTTTTGGGGTGCCAGAAGAAGACAGAGAGCAAAATATTGAAAACCTATTAGAAGAAATAATGACAGAAAACTTTCCCTACCTGGTGAAAGAAATAGACTTACAAGTTCAGGAAGCACACAGAACCCCATACAAGAGGAATCCAAAGAGGACCACACCAAGACACATCATAATTAAAATGCCAAGGGCAAAAGACAAAGAGAGAATCTTGAAAGCAGCAAGAGAAAAATGGTTAGTTACCTACAAGGGAGCACCCATACGACTGTAGGCTGATTTCTCGGCAGAAACTATGCAGGCCAGTAGGGAGTGGCAAGAAATATTCTAAGTGATGAACAGCAAGAACCTACAACCAAGATTACTCTACCCCGTAAAGCTATCATTCAGAGTTGAAGGTCAGATAAAGAGCTTCACAGATAAGAAAAAGCTAAAGGAGTTCATCACCACCAAACCAGGATTACATGAAATGCTGAAGGGTATTCTTTAAGAAGAGGAAGAAGAAGAAAAAGGTAAAGATAAAAATTATGAACAACAAAATGACATCAAATACATACCTACCAACAAGTGAATCTAAAAATCAAGTGAATAAAAAATCTGAAGAACAGAATGGACTGTTGAATATAAAAGAATCTGGGACATAGAAAGGGAGTGGACTGACAATTCTCAGGGGGAAGGGTGGGGTGTGAGGGGTGCGGGAAGAGATTGGACAAAAATCTTACACCTATGGATGAAGACAGTGGTGGGGGGTAAGGGCATGGGGTGGGGTGGGGAATCAGGTGGAGGGGAGCTATGGGGGAAAAAGAGAGGAACACCTGTAATAATCTGAACAATAAAGATTTATTTTAAAAAATAAAAAAGAAAAAGAAAAAATATTAAGCGTTCAAGAATTTATGTCTAGATGATGGGATTATTGAGAATGTGTTTTTAAAATATGTTTTCTATTGATTTTTTAGAGAGAGAGGAAGGGAGAGGGATAGAGAGATAGAAACATTGATGAGAAGAAACATCATTAATGGGTGACCTTAGTGTAAGAAAGAACTTGGGCACTTGGGAGGTAATAAGTGTCCAGTGCTGGAATTATGCAAGGGGTACCTGCCTGCGAGGCATAGAGGAGAGTCTGCTGGGCAGGAGAATGCTCTAGAAACCAGGTGACCTGCTTCAGCTTTGAGGTTCTGTTATTCTATGCAGCCTTGCCTCTCCCAGGAACAGGTTGCTGACCCTGAGCTTGAAGCACCTGTGGGGCAAGCCTTCTGAAGGTCAGGCTGACCTTCGTTGCCTCGTATATAAGTGACTCCAAGGGTGGGATTTTCACTAGGCAGCAAGGAGGGGGAGGGCAGGGCCTGCCTGGCCTGGCCAGGTAGATATTTGGGGAAAGGTTTTGTGGATAGCCATCCACTCCAGCTTTCTTAGGCCCAGCCCTGGAGCTCACCTCTCAGGGCAACTCTGGCAGGAACAGGGAACCTTGGGTCCTGGTTCTTATCCGCCCAGTGACACATGGCAGGTAGTGAGGAAACACCTCAGCGAAGAGGTGGAGGACACCGAAACAAACCAACACACAAACAAAAAACCAACCAAAACAAAGACCAACCAAACTGTAAACCAAAGAGGCCACCAACAAAACGCCTACTGCAACCACACATGTTCACAGGCTCGTTGGAGACAACACCCACACAGAAAATACAGAGGACAGAAAAGTGTTCTGGAGTCAGAGACCTGAATTCACGTCTTTGCTGTGGTACTGACTAGCGTGGTAGCATTAGGCAATTACTTTATCTCTCGGAAACTCAGTTACCTAATCTGTACAATAGGATTAACTGTACTTATTTTGCAGGATTGTTGTAAAGATTAGAGATTATATACATATGTGATTGGCACATAGAGTCTGGCACATAATAAACCTTAATGCATTGTAGCTATTGCTGTTTTTAGTTAAAGGAAATTTTTTTTTTTATTGATTTCAGAGAGGAAGGGAGAGAGAGAGAGCAATAGAAACATCAATGATGAGAGAGAATCATTGATCGGCTGCTTCATGCATGCTCCACACTGGGTATCCAGCCCACAACCTGGGCATGTGCCCTGAACTGGAATCGAACCTGTGACCTCCTGGTTCATAGGTTGACACTCAACCACTGAGCCATTCCAGTCAGGCCACTATTGCTATTTTTATTATTTTTGCTACAGGACCCCAATAAATTGGGAAGAACTAACTCTAAGTGAACCTGGGAGGCAGAGAACCTAAAAGTAGTCTGAGCCCGTCAGGGAAGGCTTTGTTCACTGATGACAACCACTAAGTGCGGGCACTCTGCTGTGGGCTCGGGGTATCAGAAAGGATGTCATACCTGTGCTTGTGGCCCTCCCAGTGAGGAAGCGATGATAGGCAATGAGCAAATAAAAAGCAATTTATAATCATTAATTATGTCTTATCAAGGTGCTATAAAAGACACTAACAGAAGGTACCTGATTTAGTTTGGGGAGGAGTGAGAGATGACTTTTTGGAGGAAGCAGCCTTTAAGCTAAACGTTAAAGAAGATTAGAGTTAGCTCTACATGGCTACAGGGACAAGCCGATGTGCTAGGCACTGAGAAGCGGCAAAAGTTGGTGTGTTTAGCAACTGAACATGTGTGTCTGGGGCCTCGTGAGTAAGGAGGGATGAGGTGAGAAATGTCTGGGAAGGTGGGCAGTTGGCTGGATCACCTGAGGCCTTGAAAACCGGGGTAAGGATTTTATATTTTATCTTTATCGGATGCCACTGGCGAGGGTTAAGCAGAGAAATGACGTGAATAAGATCACTCTTGGTGCCGTGAAGGGCACGGATGGGACAAGACTGGAGTTGTAGTGGTTCAGATGGGAAACAAACGGGGACTCGGGACAGGGTGAGGGGCAGAGATGGAGAGAAGTAATGGGATTCAAGAAGCATTTCGGGATAGAACCTACACAGCAGGATGGATTCGATGTGCGGGCAGGGCAGGGAATGCCCGGGGGCTTCAGTAACCTGGTGGGAAAAGACGTAATCCATAAGGGTAGTCCTGAAGGGAAACCTATCAAGTACCCAAGTACTTGTGAGGCCTGAAATGTGGGCCAGGTTAGGAAAGCAAGGGAGACCATTCCAGGAGGGAAGCAACCAAATCCAGGTGACAAAGTGGGAATGTGCTTGCCTCACACATGTGGGTGGCACTGAGTGGGGTGAGTCCTGCCATGAGGAAAGGGTGGACACTGGGCCACAGGGTGTGCGACAGGAGTGGGGAAGGAGCTGGGGTGGAGCCTGATTACTCCAGACCTCTGAAGCCACGCAGAGGTATCAGCCTTGATGTCAGAGATAATGGGAAGCTGCATGGGCTCTTAGGCCAGCAGCCAGGCAGCCATCCATCACTCGACATGCCAGGTCTGTGCCCGGGGCTTCAAAGACACGAATAAACACCCACAAAGCTTGTCCTTCCTGGAAACATTTGCTGACAACCTACTTTGATACTAGTGTGGGACGTTTATAGCGAAAGCCCCTGGGCCCTCAAGACACCACGTTCTCCCCTGGTTTCTTCCAACCTCACTGGCTACCCGTCTCATCCCCTTCCATGGCTCTTCTGCCTCCACCAGGCATCTAGCAGGTGGAGAGCAGGAGGGCGAGGATTGCGCCTCTCTCTCCTGTCTCTGCACCCCGTCCTTCAGAGAGCTCATCCAGCTCTGTGGCTTTAAAAACCATCTACATTCTGCTTCATACATTCAAACTGATTGTCCTTCCAACCTATCTTCTGAGTTCCATCCTTGTATTTTCAACTGCCCACCTGACATTTCCACTTGGATATATAAAAGGCACCTCAAATTTAAAATGTCCAAGACAGAAACTCCCAATCCCCTCCACCCCAACCCATTTTTTACGTTGGTGTTACCCAGCTGAGGAAGGGGTACCTCCCAGTTATCAAGGCAAAAACCTAGGAGGATCTTTGATTTCTCATTCCATATCTAGTCTATCAGCAAGTCCTGTAAATGCTGCCTCCAGAAAACTCCAGAATCTATTGTCCACTTCTGTTGTCTATTACTACCATCCTCACCAAGCCTCTGCCATTTACTCCCAGACTACAGCAGAAGCCTCCTCCTCTCCCGGTTATGCTCTCGCCCCCCAGGCAATCCATTCTCCCCAGACCAGCCAAAGGGATTAAAGCCTTCTGATCGCTCCCTACTGCTTCAGAGCAACACCAGAGCTGCTTCCTGCAGGACCTGCCAGTGTAAGGTCTAACCTCATTTTCTACCACTGACTTCTTCCTCTCTTCCCCTGCTCTTTGCTCCCCAGTCACACTGTGTTTTTTTCTCTGTTTCTAGAACAGACCAACCTTGCGCCATCCTGACGTCTCCTCCCTGTTGCCAGTCACTCTCTATCACATATTTTGTTTTGATATCTTTGACACAGAAATAACCATATATTTATTTGTTGAATGTCTCTATATTTATTTGTTGAAGGTCTCCTCCATTACAATGTAAATTTCAGGAGAGATGGATCTTGTCTGACCTGCTCTGTGCTCTATCTCCCACTCCTACAACACTAGGTGTACAGTGGAAGCTCAATAAATATTTGTCCAATGAATAAATAAATGCTTTGGATGTGATCCCTGGTCTTCTTGAAATGGAAGCTATGTAACAAGCCACAGGAAGAGTTACCTAAGAATATAGTGCAGGAAATGGTAACTCTGAGCAGTGATTCACAGCTAATCTGAGAAACTCATTTTTGCTGAAGTGTTGTTGGGTAACAGAATGCTATCTAGTAATGCCAGCCTCTAATAGGGCCCTAGAAAGATAAAGGTGTAACCTATTGGGTAACCTCTCAAGGACCAAAGTAGGGGACAGATGAGGAGCTATTTGAAGACTGGTCCTTGTGGTTCCCTCCAAATTTTCCATGTAAGTAATCAAGTACTCGTCTGTCATTATTTACACACACAACCTTCCCAATCAAAACCCCGCTCCATACATACACTCCTTAGCATTATATAGTGATACTTCTTAGCTTGTTCAGATATTTCATAAAGGTCTTAGGAAATGACCATTTAGCCAGTGTCTGAGAAATTCCACAGACATTTGTAAAAATAAAGCAACTACAACCACCCTAAATGGGTAGCTCAGTTGGCTAGAGTGTTGTCCTGATACGCCAAGGTTGTGGGTTTGATTCCCGGTCAGGGCACAAACAAGAAGCAACCAATGAATGCATAAATAAGTGGAACAACAAATCGATATTTCTCTCTCTCTCTTTCCCCCTCCTTCTCTCCCTCCCTCTCTCTCTGAAGTCAATAATAATAATTAAAAAATTCCGACATTTTCACCATAAATCTTAATACATTACAGTACAGGCACACAATAGAATATTATTCAGCCATTAAAGTGACAACTATGAAGTTTAAGTATCAATCTAGAAATCATTCGTGACTATAATTTTAAGTTAAGAAAAAACCTGGGCATAGATCTGGAATAAATATGATAAACACAACTATATCAACATTAGATAAGGAGAAAAAAGCTGAAAGAGAATCGTTACTGTGTTGCGTTAATGGGATTATGGTGGATTTTTCCTTTATGCTTCCAAAAATTTTTTAAAGTTACGTTTACATATATACAAATGAATATGTAAAATTAAATACAATGTCTTTGTGCAGCCATGTGGCTTTCTGCTCTTCCCTCAAGCAACTGGAACAAGACAGGAGCCATGGGCACAGCCACGTTCCTCGCCATGCCAGGTGTGGGGGTGACTGGGAGCAGACGGGAAGAAACGATCATAAAGTCATAACAACAACAGCAACAATGGCCAGCATTTCTCCAACTTCGTGTGCTCCAGGCACTCTGCTAAGCATGCTATTGACTCCTCGCAATCTTTTTTCCCGTAGGTGAAGAAACTGAAGTCTGAAGAGGGGAGGGAACTGGTCTGAGGTCACAGGGCTGGCAAAAGAGAAAGATATGGAACCCTGGTCTGATTCTGCAACCCGTGCTTTTACCACTCTTACAAATATTGAACCACTGTGTTTTAGTGGCTCTTCTAACTTTCCGCCCTCCACTTCTATGTGTGAGTCAGGAGGCTTCTGACCTCTCTAGCAGGACCAGCACCAGGCACATAGCCCCCCTGCAGCGTACCGGGAACAGGCCTGGCCCACGGGACCACAGACTTCTGGACAGGAGGTAGAATCAGGAAGAGAAAGGGGAGGAAAGCCTGCTCGTTGGGGGCAGGAGGGTTGCAGGAAGGGTGGGAAGGTGTGAGCACTGGGGCGGGACTCTTGATCACTCTTCACCTGTGGCTCTGAGAGGAGTCACGGGCAGAGGAGTCACTGGCGCTTCCATGGGGCAATCTGTCTGGTCAAGGGGTGGGTGGTGTCCTCAGACGATTGGTCAACCTCCAGCAGCCCTCAGCTAACTTGTGTGGTAAACAGCAGGTTGACAGCCACAAGTATGAAGTGGGACCTACTGGAGCCAGGCAAGTTCAGCCCACGGTCAAGGCCCAGTATGGTTCCACCAAGCCAAGGTTCAGATAGAGGATGAGGCAGAGACAGAGTCAGAGGGCACAGCAGGCAAAGGGACCACGTGCCCTTTGTGAGAAGGAAGGGAGGTTAGGGCCCTGCCGAGCTCAGCTGGGCACGGTCACCGAGACCATAGCAACCAGAGAGCACAGCACACTGCCCCTCCTCAGTGGCTGGGAGCCTGCAGGGAGCTCACATGCCACCCAGAGGAGAGCTTGGGGAGGCAGATTAGGATCCAGTGATAAAAACCTAAAGACACTGTTCAGTTTTTATAGCCACTGCATTTACCAGATCGGACTTTTTTCAGGTTTTCTCTTCACTGACCAATAGGTGGAGGCCACGAGGGAGGCCAAATCAGTCATTTCCTCCAACTCCCTCTGCGTTGCACATGATGGCATTCCTGTCCCTGCCCTGCCACTATGCTAGATTGCACAATGTGAGCTTCTATTATGTCTCCGGCGCTCTGCTAGGTCTTTCACATGCAGGATCTCGTCCACTCTTCTGAGTATCATATTATTAGAAATATCTTCAATCTCAGATCTCCCATCAATGAGCTGTGTGACCTTAATCCCTCCGAGTCTCAGTTTCTTCATCAAATGGCGTTACTAATCCCTTCCTAGCTGAGCGTCAGGCACACAGAATGCACTCACTGATTTAGTTAACAGTTCTTTGGGGCACAGAGGCGGTAAAGACAGATAGGTGATGAGGGTGGGGGTGCATGTAGAATTATTCAGAGTCGGGAAAATGGGGGTAAAACATAAGGTGCCAGGAGCCCTCTGCCCAGGAACGCAGACATACCTGAGAGCCCCAGGGGGCCATGGGAAGGAGAGGTGGGAGATCAGGAGTTCTCAGGTCCTGTGTATGCTCAAACTCACTGACATTTCTTGCTGAACTGCAGTCTTCTTCATCCTCTTGTAGACTCTGTGAGATACACACACCAGCCCTCAGGCCAGGCTGGCTTTCCAGGGCCTGGGCAGTCAACCCAGCCACGTCCACCTCTCTGGGGCTCTGGACAGGCTGTGTGGAGCTGGGGTGGTTCTTACCAGCGAGGTGTCCAAACATCCCCAGGAAATTTCAAGTTTTGCAAAAAAGCGAAAGCAATGCAATCATTTTCCTCCTGAAGTAAATGTCCTGGTGAATTATTGAGGAGGTGAAGGGAGTCGGGCTTAGCTAAAGGAGTCACAGCTCTGTGACTATTTCAAACAACCTGAGCTTATGCTGGTGGAGAGAACTTTCTTGTGCTGCATGAAAAGTAAGCGGAGAGCTAGAATTACACTCACATAGGGCAGCTCTTGGTCAGGGGAGGCCTGTATTTCCTGGCTGAGATCCAGGCCCAGAGATAACTTCTTACTGCTCAGAAGCTATTTTTAAAGTTGTGAAACTCAGTATGTCAGTGGGGAGGAGGGAGGGAGGGAGGGCTGGAGGGGAAGTGGCCCAGGCGCCAGGCCTCTGAGGGAGATGCACTTTCCTGGGAAGATGAAGCCGCGTGCCCAGCTCTTGGCTGACACTCCCAGATCTCCCCTTTGAGCTCTGAAAAGAAATGCCTGGCCTGGTGTTCAGGGCCGGCTGCGGGCCCGTGGCCAGGAGAGGATTTAATAACTTACTCTGCCTCTCATTTCAACCCTTCCTTCGCTTTAATTGGTGCCATGTCTGGCTGCTGAAGGAGAGGGTGTCTGATAAAGTTAATTTGTCTATCAAGAACCCCAGGGACTGTTTTTTCTTGAATAAAAGACATCAAACTTGTTACTAAATTGTTTTAGTTTTGTCATTTGAGACATCACAGTTTGATGTTAAAGACAAAAATACAAAACTAAAAACAAACCCTCTCTGTGTAGTGTTCGCACACTTTTGGTCTTTCCACGTGTCGGCTGAGTGACCCAGCATCCTCTGTTGGGGACACCCTATCACTCCCATTTCAGAACACTCTTTCCTGAGGTGCCAGAAGCCAATTCCAGCATGTCAGCAGGGCTGAATCATCTAGAAATGGCTGAGGGCATTTCCCCAAACCTGAAAAGGATGCATAAAATATTGCTTGCTGCCAGACAGCTGAGGGCATTTCAATCTACATGTTATTGCCTCCTACTGGCCAAACACCTGAACAGCCGAAGGCAATTCTTCCAATCTGACAATGAATTCTGTATACTAAACCCTGGCCTTTGATGTGTATATCTACTTTGCCTTAGGACAATCTGTGTTAATAAAAAGGAAGGGGTCCTGAGACAAGAGAGAACTTGGTTCCTTTAGCTAAGTCTTCTCTGGCCCCCCAAAATGCCTTCCAAAATTATGTTTCGCCTCTGGACTCTTGATTAATTTACACACAGCACTTCTCCAGATTCCTGAACCCTTCTAGATGCCGAGAAACACAAACCAGCACTGAGGCTGTGATTTTCCTGTGGTGCCTATCTCTGGCCGAAACAGCCAGACCCCGCAGTCTGGCTGACCGGAGGCGTGTGGGTGGAAGAAGTGTGTAAAGTGTCTTTTTCCTGTTTTTGCTGAGGGGCAGCAGGATTCCCGCTCCGCTTATTCCACGTTGGCATAAGGATCCTTTCAAGCAGAAGGCTATCGGGAAGAAGCAGCTACAAGAAAATGACCTCCCCCTGCTTGCTTGAAAGCATGGCATACATTTACAAAGGTGTCCCTCCTCCCCTCTCCACCAGAAGGGGCAGAAGGTAATCACCAGAGACAGCCCAGACCCTCATCAGCCCAGAGAAGCACCACAGGAACCCACATACTGTGCTCGGTAACTAGCCCGTATCTCCCGTTAGTTCCCCCAGGGGTGCACCTTCCTACAATTGGCTGCCCTAGAGACTCCAGGTCCTTTTCCTTGGGCTTGTCACTTGTCTAAAAATGTATTGTCCCTTTGCTAAGATGCTATATAAACCCAAGTTCTAACAACTAACTCGGAGTTACTCATCTCCAAGTGCTCCCCTGTGTTACATGCTGGATACACAGGTTAATGACAGTCTGTGTGTTTCTTCTTAATCTGTCTTTTCTGTCCATCTAATTTACATGACCCCAGGCAGAGAACCTAGTAAATCCCCTGAGGCAATGAGGGACAAGACATCCTTGGTGACAGTTCCCTCTTCTCCAAGCCCCGCATCTGGAAGGATTCAGCCCCGGTCCATGCCTGCTTCTTACTTCAGGCTTGTGCCTCAGTCTCGGAAAAAAAGTGCCTAAACATCTTTTCTTAGAGAAGGAAGATGAAGCAATTTTCAAGCAACAAAAGCCCACTGCATTTTGCTCAAAAAAGGTGGGGGGGGGGCTTTATCAAAAGGAGGTGGTTTATCTTCAGCCATGGATACAGGGAGGTAATAATCAATCAGAATATCTCCTTACAGGTCCATGGAAAAAGGCTTGGGTGACACCAGGAAAGCCAGGAGAGGCTTGGTGCTCCGCCAGCAGTCCCTGGCTCCAGCCTGGATGGAGCAAGGCCATTCGGGAGTTGGTGTGGGCTCTCGGGGGCGGGCGGGATGGGCGGGCGGTGTTCCCACAGCTGCAGAGCACGCCGCCCTGCCGGCAAGTTACTCAGCCTTTCTGAGCGTTGGTTTCTTCATTTGTAAATCAGGGGCAATAAAGATGATGCCAGCCTCACACAAGTGTGAGAATTTATGCCTGGCAACTAGTAGTCTGTAATCAGTGTTAATCCCTTTCCTGTGCAATCCCCCATTACAGGAAGTGTGGCTTCAATAACCCAGCTTGCTACCAGAATGGATGTATATGAATATTATAGATCTATTGCAACTTCTAAAATTATCTCAATATACCAATAATTTTTAAAAATTATATATAAAGCCCCAATAAATTTAATTTTAAAAATTATAGTATAGCCTTTTTTTTCTTATCCCGTGAAGGGAAGGGTGACCATTTTCCTAACTTTCCTTTAAGAACCAGCTTTAAAGCTGGTGCATTTGGCATTACTTCCCCACACCCGCCCCCTCCCATATATCACAGAGCAGGAAATGACAGGATTTGACTTGAGTTAAAAATGTCCTCATTCCAGGGGCCAGGATGCAGAAATAGGGAAAGAAGAGTGGCTCAGGGTCAGCCTGTGGCCAAAGCTGCAAAGTAAAAACCCATTTGGACCCTGCCATTCTGGCCCGGGAAAGCAGCTGTGGGCTGGTGCAAACATCAGGAGCTGAGGGGCTCAGCGGGGCTAAGCCAGGAAAACGACTCCAGGGAAGTGGCTACTCCGGGTGAATGCTCCGCAAAGACCTCTCAGCGTCCCTCCCTGAGATGGGGTCACAGGCAAACCAGACAGTAGATGCTGGCGGGGCCCCGAACAGCAATGAGGACCACCCCAGAGTGGCTAGAGCTTCCGTGTTTCTTTTTTTTTTAAATTCTTTATTGTTGTAAGTATTACATATGTCCCCTTTTTCCCCGATTGTCCTCTTCCAGTCTGCCTCCCCCCTCTCCCCCCAGCCAGGCCTTCACCCCCATATTGTTTGTGTCCATTGGTTATGCTTATATGCATATAAATTCTTTGGTGGATCTCTTACTCCCCCTCCCCTGCCTTCTCTCTGAGGATGGATGGTCTGTTCGATGCTTCTATGTCTCTGAATCTATTTTTGTTCATCAGTTTATGTTGTTCATTATATCTCACATATGAGTGAGATCACGTGATATCTCTCTTTCTCTGACTGGCTTATTTCACTTAGCATAATGCTCTCCAGGTCCATCCATGCTGTTGCAAATGGTAAGAATTCCTTCTTTTTTACAGCAGCGTAGTATTCCATTGTGTAGATGTACCACAGTTTTTTAATCCACTCATCTGCTGACGGGCACTTAGGCTGTTTCCAAATCTTAGCTATGGTGAATTGTGCTGCTCTGAACATAGGGGTGCATATGTCCTTTCTGATTGGTGTTTCTAGTTTCTTGGGTTTTCATCAGTGCTGTGGACTGGGAGCTAAGATTGCATGTGCCTCAACAGTGACACCCTGTGGCAACCAGAACAAAAACAGCCAAAAAGTCTGAGAATCTTGGCTGAAAGGAGGTTGTTCAGTTTCCCCTGCTCAGGAGTTTCATGGCCTGGACCCACCCCCTTTGGACCCGGGTTGGGGTGGGATGGGGGGTGTAGTGTGTGGTTTTCACTGACAGGAGAAATACAGGGAGGAATGACATTTCTAAGTCGACTGGTTGGAGGTTTGAAGTCAATTAGATTGATGTAATCTCAATGTGAACCCCCAGCTGGGAGAGTAATTATAAGCCGTTACCTTGAGGGCAAATCATCACCCCTGACGAAGAGGAAGATCATGTAAAACAGGGGAGCGGACTTCCCCTTCCCGGATGAGAGGGACTCAGGGTGATCACACTTTCTCCGAGGAGAATGCCCCTCCTCTTCCTGCTGCCTCCTTCAGGGAGTGGCCCTGCCACCCACCTAGCTGCTCAACGGATTGATTAGTCAGGGCTCTTTCAGAAACAGCCATTTGTTGCTCATCTAGCTTAGAAAGACGCTAGGTTACGTCACCAAACTGAGAAATGAAGATCCTGGGAAGCTGAGGAAGGACAGAACCTGGGATTTGAAGCAGGAAGACTCTCTTGCTCTCATCTCCTGTTCCTCGGCTTCTCTGAGCCCTGACCTCATTCTCTCCTAAGGCAGATTGTCCCCTTCCGCCTCCAGGGACATAGCCATTGGCAGCCCAAGCTTAGCAAGCCCCCATCCATCGAGGGGCAAGTTTTACTTTTTGCCAGGCACCTTTATCCCAGGGACGAGCTCTGATCAGTTAGCTTAAGTTCACTGTCGGCTCCTGGGTCAAAGAGATGACAGATTGAGATAGACTAGCCCTGGTCACACCCTCTCGCCTGAGGCCACTGGGCAGGGGTTGTTGACAAAAGAGCATGGGTAGGCGGCACAAATGGAGGGCTACTACAGCCCACTATGCAGATGCTGGTACCCCAGCATTTTTTTTTTAAATCCTCACCAGAGGATATTTTTTCCATTGATTTCTAGAGAGAGTGGGAGGGAGTGGGGGTGGGGGCAGAGAGAGAAACATCAGCATGAGAGAGACACATCGATTGGTTGCCTCCTGCACATGCCCCATACAGGGAAACCTGCAACAGAGGTACGTGCCCTTGACCAGGAATCGAACCCAAAACCCTTCGGTCTGCAGGCCAACACTAACCACTGAGCAACCGGCCAGGTCCCCCAAGCATTTTAAAATAAACTCTTCATTGAAGCTTAATGTACTTACAGAAAAGTGCAGGAATCACTGTGTGCAGGTCAAGGAATTTTCACTGTTGAACACACCTTCAGACCAGCACCCTGATCAAGAGACAGAACATTATGACCAGAATCCTGGGAACCCTCCTTATGCTTCCTTCCAACCACTACTCTCCTGACCCCAAAGGCAAACACATCCTCATTTTTGTAGCATAATTCATCTGATCAACCTTGGCACTTCGCATGAATGCAGTCACTCAGCATTGTTCTTTTGTGTCAGGCTTCATACACGCAGCATTACTTTATGAAATCCACCCATATTGTTTTGTGTGTAGACACCGTGTTCATTTTCACAGCTGCATAGTATTCCATTGCATGAATACACCAAGGCTTATTTATGCATTTACTGCTGGTGGACAGCCTCACCAGAAAGAGGGAAGTTCCAAGTGCCATTGGATTGTGATACTAATTCAGTGAGAGGTTTTGTCTTTGAACTTTGCTTTCAGTTATGTCCTTCTTTGAATATACATAATTATATATAAATATACATTTATAATTAACATTTAATTATTAACCAGCATTGACCTGGGGTGGGGGGTAAAGGCTGGGAGGAGCAGAGAAAGGGGGAGGGGAAATGGGAGATATTTGTAATACTAACAATAAAAAATATATTTTTTAAAAATTAATACTTAAGGTTGCTATATGAGTTTTAAAGTATATATTGTGGAAAGGTATACCGAGTGATGAATATGCTCTGTGCATTCTGGGGCCCACACAGCACACCTTTCTTCGTCCTGGCAACGGCCATGGGACGACACATCCCCCTGATGGCAGCCGCCTGCACTGCGACCAGGACTCATAGAAGTTAATTGCCAGTTTTTCAAACTATTGGCAAGTGCTACAACCCAGAACACAATCTATACTCGAACCAGTGATCAAAGTCCACCAATTTAAATGTTAATCTCATTAAAAAAAAAAAACCTTCACAGAAACAACCAGAATACTGTTTAACCAAATATCTGGACATTGTGGCCCAGCCAAGTTGACACATAAAATTAACCATCATAGATATGCTACATCAGGTTAAGTAAATGTCCTTTTATTGCTAGTTTTTAAAAAGGTTTTTATATTCTGAGTTTATGTCAAATTTTATCAAGGAATTACTTTTATATTCCTATCTTCATTTGGTCTATGTACTGTTCAATAAGATGCAGAAGTTTCATAATATAAAACTATTCTTGCCTTGTTGAGATAAATACAACTTGATCAGAAAAAAGAAACGTCTGAGGTCACCCTTTGCTCGCCATTCCTGATCTGCCACCACCCGTGTCGTGTCGGGCAGAGAGCAGAGTGCCAGCCCTGGTGATGAAACAGCCTGTAGGGCCTTCCTGCCTCCGCCACCAGCTCAGGGCCTGGCCCAGGTGGGGCCCACAGGCTGCAGGAAGAGCCTTATGCAATCCACAGAAGCCATGGGTGGGGCCTGACAGCTGCCAGATCAGGGTGGGGCTGACAGGACCTCCTAGCCCTCAGGCAGTCTGGGGACCTGGGGTAACAAAAGCTAGGCAGGGGAGAGACAGACAAACACACTCACATGCACGTTCATGCACCAGGTATGGCCTTAGGCCTTAGGCCTCAGCCCAGCCCACTTAGGGGCTGTACAGAACTCCTCAGTGTTCTCTCTGGCTTTATTGACACTTTCCCAAGTTGAATGCGTCTTTTTTCCTGCTTGTGCCCCCTCTCATTCTTCAGAGCATAGGTACCCTGAGTCCATTAAACTGCAAGGCTGAGGGCACAGACAGCCAGGTCTGCCCAGGACTTCTGACCCCACTTGCCAGGAAACTTACCAAGCTGTGCAGTCTGCCCCCACTCTAGACACCAGCTGCAAGTTGAGGGGTCCCCAGGACCACCGTCACTTCAGACCAACGGGTTACAAATTCAAGAGATCCCCAGAACCACCCTTCAGTTAGGTAATTTTCTAGAACAACTCACAGAACTCATAAAGCTCTATACTTATGATTACAACTTTTCTTTTCTTTTTTTTTTTTTTTAAAGGTAAATGGACACAAATTAAAAGCAGCCAAAGGAAGAGACAGGGAGGGGTTCGAGAGGGTGGAAGGGCTTCTTGTCAGATCTGGGCTTGTGTGAGGTGATTTACGAAATGTTCAAGGAAGCCAAGTGTTGGTCTGCATTGAGTGCTATCAGAAAGCAAGGGCGATTCTATGACTGGGCATCTTAATGATTTTTATCTATAATTGGTAAAGCAGCAGCAATGTCTCATGCTAAGAGGAGATGGCAAAATGCAGTCATTTTGGTGGTTTCACAGTGACCTTGTTTTTGTCTATGCTCAGACATATTCCCGAGGGGGTTATTCTGTCTCCCTCCAGCACATTGCATTGTGCTGGGCATGGGTGTGCTGTGGCATTGTGTTCAGCAGGAGCCAGTGCCAGGTCAGCTCCCAGCTGACGGAGTTGGGGGCTTACACTTTTATTTCTCAGCCCTGAGTTTTATTGGCAAATAAAATGGGGATAATAATTCTACTGAACCCTATTTGGGCAGCTATGAGGATTAAGGGAAATAACGTGAAATGCCTGCCATAAAATAAAACACAATAGTCATGTAAAATAATAAGAAATATATACCAGTATGTTTGCCTCTGTTCCTGGTTGTTGATACGGAGCTCCTAAAACTCCTGTAAAAAGGGGTTCTAGGAGCCCTAGCTGATTTGGCTCAGTGGATAGAGCATCAGCCTGTGCATGCCCGGGTTGCAGGCTCAATCACCAGCAGGGGGCGTGCAGGAGGCAGCCGATCAATGATTCTTATCATTGATGTTTCTAACTCTCTCTGCCTCTCCGCCTTCTTCTTTGAAATCAATAAAAATATATTTTAAAAGTGTTTTAAAAAGGGGGTTCTAGGAGATCATTTGTTTCGATATTTCTCTTTGACGCCTTTCCTGACACGGAGCTCCTAAGACCTTTGTAATTTCCCGAGCGATAGGAGCATCTGATACCAAGTTCTGTGGAATTTCTCGGGTAACAGGAATATCTTTGGTTCTAATGAGATGACTCTTCTGGCTGGGGGCTGGTCCCTGGAAAGAACCAAGCCATCATTAGAACTTGAACTTTCATCCCCACTGCCTATTCTCTGTACAGGGGAGAGGAGCTGGAACTGGAGTTAATCATTGGTCATGCGTATGTGATGAAGCCTCCATAAAAATCCCAATAGTATGCAGTTCAGGGAGCTTCCAAGTTGGTTAACACATCCACACCAGGAGGAGGAGGTACCCCGAATCCACGGGGATAGAAGCTGCACTTGGGACCCTCGAGATCTCTCTGTACGTACCTCTTCATCTGGCTGTTCATCTGTATCCTTTCTCATACCCTTTAATAACCTGGTAAACATCAGTAAGTGTTTCTGAGTTCTAGGAGCCATTCCAGAAAATTATGGAACCCAAGGAGAGGGTGTAGAACCCCAATTTATAGCCAGTTAGTAGGAAGTACAGATAACAACTGGCTGCAATTGGCATCTGAAGTGGAGGCTGTCTTATGAGGCTGATCTCTTAACTTGTGGGATCTGATGTTAACTCAGAATTTAATTGAATTATAGGACACCAACTGGTATCACAGAGAATTGCTTGATGTGGGAGAAAAGCCCACTCATTTGGTGGCCAGAAGTGTCAGAGGAGTCCTGTGTGAGTAGTAAAGGAGAAATACAGGAGTGTTTTTTCCTACTCCAGCCAGTATGTACCATCATCATCACTGAAAAATAAGTGTTTCTGAATAAATGGAGAAATTATAGAATCAAAATAAAGCCAAATACATAAGAGGCAGAGGGAAGAGGGTCCCGAGGAGAGGTCGTCAGACGAGAACAATCCCAGAGCCAGGGTCTGTCACTGTGACACCCACCTATGGGGACAGGGCAGCCATAGTTGTGAGTTTGTGTGTGTGTGCATGTGTGTATGTATGTGTGTGTATGTGTGTCCTTTTGAGTGTGGAAGATCATAAGTGAGCATGGCAGCAATACCGAAAAAGGATTATACAGGGTTGGGCAAAATGAGGTTTACAGTTGTTCGTATGGACAATAATACAATAATTAATAAATAATACAAGCCCTGGATAATGTTGCTCAGTGGTTATAGCATCAGCCTGTGCACCAAAGGGTCGTGGGTTTGATTCCCAATCAAGGGCAGGTACTTGGGTTGGAGGTTCAATTCCTGGCTCCGGTTGAAGATGTGCAGGAGGCAACCAATTGAAGTGTCTCTCTCACATGGATGTCTCTCTCTCTCTCTCTCTCCCCCCGCTCCCTCCCATTCACTCTCTCTAAAAAATCAGTGAAAAAAATAACCTCGGGTGAGGATTAGCAAAATACTACTACTACAAGATAAACTCTGTGTTTCGGGTACTTACAACTGTCAACCTACTTTTATCCCACCTTATATATCATGACCAAGTGGGATTTTTCCCAAGAGTGCACCCAAAAAACAATTATTCCAATACATCACATTAATAGAATAAAGGGGGAAAACTACATAATTATGTCAATAGACACAAAAAAGCATTTGACAAAATTCAACAACTTTCATAATAAAAACACTCAACAAAGTAGGAATAGAGGGGGAACTTCCTCAACCTGCCAAAGGACATCTAAGGAAAACCACAGCTAATGTCACACTTAGTGGTTGCAGATTGAATGCTCTCCTTACAATATTAGGCACAAACAAGGATGTCTGCCATTTCTATGCAACGTTATACTGAAGGTTCTAGTAATATACTGAAGAGACCAGGAAAAGAAATAAAGGGCATTTAGATAAAAAGAAAGAAGTAAAATCATCTCTATTTGGAGGTGACATGAACTTTTTATATGTAGAAAATTCTAAGGATTAAAAAAAAAAACACCTATTAGAGCTAATAAACAAGTTCAGCAAGATTACAGGCTATAATATCAATAAAAAATAATAATTGTATTTCTTTGTAATAGCAATGAACAACACAAACATAAAATTGAGAAAATAACTCAATTTACACTAGCATCAAAGAAAATAAAATACTTAGGAATTTAATCAAAGAAGTTTAAGACTGTTGTACAAAAAACTACTAATATTGTTGAAGGAAATGAAAGAAGACCTACATAAATGGAAAGACATCACATGTTCATGAATCAGAAGACTTTCAATTGTTAAAATGAGAGTACCCCCAAATTAATCTACAGATTCAATTCAATCCCCATCAAAATATTAGCTGTCTTCTTTGCACAATTTGACAAGCTAATCTTAATATTCATATGGAAATTCAATAGCCAATACAATCTGGAAAACAAAGTTGGAGGACGTATACTGCCTGACTTCATTTTTTTATACTTCCTGATTTCAAAACTTACTACAAAGCTACAGTAATCAAGACAATGTGGTATCAGCATAAGGATAGGCAAACAGATCAATGACAGAATCAGAGTCAAGAAATAACCCTCACATTTACAGCTAATTGATTTCCAACAAGGGTATCAAGACAAGTCAATGGGGGCAAGAACAGCTTTTTCAACTTAATATCCACGTGCAAAAGAGTGAAGGCAAATCTGTACTTTACAACCATTTACAAAAGTTAAATCAAAATGAGTAAAAGACCTAAATGTAAGACTAAAGCTAAAAAACAGGTGTAAATCTTCATGACCTTGGATTAGGTAATGGTTTCTTAAATATGACAATAAAATCACAAGTAACAAAAGAAAATATAGCCTAGCCAACATGGCTAAGTGCTTAAGCATCAACCTAAGAACCCGGAGGTCATGGTTTGATTCCTGGTCATGGCACATGCCCAGGTTGTAGGCTCGATCCCTAGTGTGGGGTGTGCAGAAGGCAGCTGATCAATGATTCTCTCTTATTGATGTTTCTATCTCTCCCTCTCCCTTCTTCTCTGAAATCAATAAAAATATATTCTAAAAAAAGAAAATATAGATTAAATTGGGCATCATCAAAATAAAAAACTGTGCTTCAAAGGACATCATCAACGAAGTAAAAAGCCTGGCCAGTGTGGCTCAATGGTTGAGCATCAACCTATGAACCAAGAGGTCATGGTTTGATTCCAAGTCAGGGCACATGCCCAGGCTGTGGGCTCAACCCCCAGTGGGGGGCTTGCAGGAGGCAGCCTATTGATAATTCTCTCTCATCATTGATGTTTCTGTCTCTAGCTCCCTCTCCATTCCTCTCTGAAATCAATAATAATAATTTTAGAAAGTAAAAAGACAACCCACAGACAGGGAGAAAAACTGCAAATCATACATTGGAACAGGGATTTCTATGTAGAATAAAGAACTCATGCCAAAACCGGTTTGGCTCAGTGGATAGAGCGTCGGCCTGCAGACTGAGGGGTCCTGGGTTCGATTCCGGTCAGGGGCATGTACCTTGGTTACGGGCACATCCCCAGTGGGAGGTGTGCAGGAGGCAGCTGATCGATGTTTCTCTCTCATTGATGTTTCTAGCTCTCTATCCCTCTCCCTTCCTCTCTGTAAAATATCAATAAAATATATTTTTTTAAAAAAAGAACTCATACAACTTAACAATAAAAAGACAAATACTCCAATTAAAGTGGGCAAAATATTTGAATAGGCATTTCTCTAATGAAGATTGAACTGTGCTCAGCATGGCCAGTGGTGAACCTGAGGAGGGGCAGTGAAGGATTAAAGAAAACAGACAAAAGAATATAGCTGGGGCCAGGTGGGTCACTGTTCTCGGATGGAGAGACAGTGACACAGCCTGCAAGCTGATTCTTTATTTTATAGTCAGATCCCACAAGGCAAAGCAAGGGCATGGTCAAGATGTTTACAGTATTCTCGTGAATTTTGGATCTACTTAATTACATGCACCTGAGAACTCTATCAAGCTTTGTTTTGGCAAAACTTGCTGCATCTCCCGCAGCCTATATCACTCAGCCATGTGGGACCACAGGTTCAGACCATAAGGTCAAGCTTTGCCCTCCAAGCTGGGACCTGCACATGGCTTTGCTCCGAGAGGACCATGCCCTCTTATTAGTCTGAGGCTTGAACCTGTCTAAACACTGTAGCTGCTCTCCACAAAGATATATAAAAGACCAATAATATGTGAAAAGATCTGCTGCCTGCTGCATCGAGCCCATAACCCTGGCAAATGCCCTGATCAGGAACTGAACCGACAACTCTTGGGTGCATGGGACAATGCCTAACCAACTAAACCATACCAGTCAGGGCTGAAAAGATTCTTAACATCATTAGTCATTGGAGAAATGCATAAGAGATACCACTTCATACCTGTTAGGATTATTATAATGAAAAACCCAGACAATAATAAGTATGGCAAAGATGTGGAGAAACTGGAACCCTCACTCAACGCTGACAGGAGTGTAAAATGTTGCAGCTGCTTTGGAAAACAAAGGTGTCTTGAGCAGCCTTAAGACTGTGCCCCTGGAAGCCTGGCCTCCAGGGTCTGGTGCTTCAGAACCATCTTCAATGCTTGCAGGATGGTACCCTGGCTGTTCTGCACATTGTAAGCACTGAGTTGCAGCAGGTGGTCAAAGTCTTCCTCCTTGTAGGTCATGTTGAACAGGGAGTAGGGTGAGGTGGCCCCAGTGAGATCCACCTGGCCGGCCAGTAGCTCTGTAGGGCTGCACTGGATACCTGCTCAGGGGTAGGAGGGAGTTAGGAGCAGCACTCAGAGGCCTCCACAACTGGGCACAAGGGTGGGCTGTTCCCCACTGAAGGGGCTCCTTGCTTCCCTCCCAGCCCTCTATGTCTTTGCCCAGAAATATAAATGTGGATAGTAGGATTCTCTTTTGAGATATGAAGAGTTTGCTGCTCCTCACATTTTATTTCCTTGTAGCATTCATGTCTTCCACTATTCAGGTAACTGAATATCCCACCTGAATATTCAGGTAGCCTTATATATCTATATCACCTTCAGGGGTAAGCTGGAAACAGCCAGAACAACAAAGTCAAGTAGGTTAGTGAATGGATTCTTAATAATGATAAAACCAAAGGATTTTTGCTTTGGAAGAACCAGTATTTGCTGAGAGGAGAAGAGAATTCCAAGATGTGTGCTGAGCATGTTAAGAGTAAAGCTGGAAGGTTTGGAATTATGGTGGGAAGTAGAAAATCAGGAATAATGCACAAAGGCAGGAAGTTGGTTTTCCCAGCAAAAGGAAAGAAAAGTCGGACCAGTTGGTGGAAGGCAAGGATGGGACGGAATGTGATAAGGGTTTAGATTTCAGGGGTTGCAGACAGGCCTTGCTCACTGAGAAAGAGGCCCAGCTCACTAGAAGCCAAGTGAAACCCCAGGGGGGTTTAGGGGCCTCTGAGAGAGGGGGACCGGGACCTCTCTTTCCTGGCTGTCTAGCCTGGGGAGCTTTTATGAACTCCTCCAACAACTTGGTGCCTGGTGGAGCAGCAGTGGAGCAGGCTGCAGACGGTGACAATGCAGGTGGCCTCCGGATGTGGGGATTTTTGGAACTCCACCCCACAAAGCAGGAGAGCTGGGGGGCCCAGGTGTAGCCAGGGGAACTTGCGAGGCAAGGGGGGTGGCACAAGAGCATGGGGTCATGACAAAGAGGACAGCAGCACAGTGACTTTGCAAACAGAGGGCACCTGCAGGGATGTGGGCATCTGCAACAGACACCAGGGCACTGCCATGTCCAAGACGGGGGGTGAAGGGACTAGCCTTAAGACTCTCCTCCCTCTGTGCTGGCCACAAGGGCACTGGGGAGGGCCCAAGGCTACCAGGCTGTTATGGAGGGAGGGGCTGCCTCACCTGGGGCTGAGTGGTCCTTGAAAGAGGCATTGACCAATGGGAAGTGCAGCAAGACAGGGGCCTCGGGGCAGGTGGGGTCCGAGAAGAGATGGCACTCCTTGGGCTGGCGCTGGTCCTGTGGGCTGGGCTCCACACGGGGGAATGGCAGCCCCAGGCCTCGGCAGTACACCTCAGTCTGCTGCAGCGTCTGGTTGGGGAGAGGGCCCCAGAGAGAGCCAGCTACTTCCTGGTCATCCAGGTCTGCGCTCCAGAAATGCTAGGATGGCTCCCACCCAGACTGCCTGCCCAGTATCCAGACAACTGGCTCCTGTTCATGGCCCTGTGATGCTCAGAGGGAAGCAAAGGATGCCATTGGTCTGCAATGTTGTTTGGTTAAAATCTTTAGTTGGGCCGAAACCGGTTTGGCTCAGTGGATAAAGCGTCAGCCTGAGGACTGAAAGGTCCCAGGTTCGATTCCGGTCAAGGGCATGTACCTTGGTTGCGGGCACGTCCCCAGTAGGGGGTGTGCAGGAGGCAGCTGATCGATGTTTCTCTCTCATCAATGTTTCTAACTCTCTATCCCTCTCCCTTCTTCTCTGTAAAAAATCAATAAAACATATTAAAAAATAATAATAAAATCTTTAGTTGGGTTACCCCGCACCTCCGGCCCGATTTCGGATTGCTCTTGCTGGGCTATTCAAGTCCCAGAGCCTAGAGGGCCTCAGGAGGGGACCCACTTCAGTATCACGGCCCCAGCCCCCACTTCCCCAGAGTCCCAGGGAGGCTCTGGTGGGATGGATATGGACGGGACAGGGTCTCCTCCCCGCTCTGACCAGCTGTTCCTTTTGGGGCAGGCCTGGCATGCTTCCTCCCTGTCCACCTGTCCTGGGAGTCCAGCACTCCAGCACCTCCAAGGCCTTTCCAACCAAGGACTTGGCAGGAGCATTGGTCAGAGCCTCTCACCCCTCCCTCCCTTTGGGGACTCAAGTGGTCTGGGCCAGTGACCCAGGGGCCCTGCTGCTAGCCCCAGGAGCTCAGTCTGGCCGAACAATCAGAAGCACCTCAAAAGGCGAGGACAGGGAGTAGTCGAAGGAGAGTATGAGGTCCAGCCTGCGGCCTGGCCGGAACATAGAGGGAGCGCTGGTGTTGAGGAAGTAGCCGGCATCCACCAGGCAGAGCTGGGCCTCCTGCGGGGTCAGCTGGCCAGGGGTGGAGTCTAGCTGGCTGTCTGATGGGGGAGGAGAGACAGTCAGGGGCAGCCACTCTGCCACGGATCACCCACTCACAATCCCCTCCTTCATATTGCATTTGCTCCCACGTCCCCTTCTTACCTCTGGTGTCACTCCCTGAATGCACATGACACCTGCCCTTCCCATTACCTTCCCAGGCCACTCCCCAGGATTGGGTGCTATGACCCCCAAGGCCTCTGCCAGTCCCAGCCACAGTCCAATTCCACCTTGGAGTCTAACCTTGTTGCCCAAGGACGCACGGCAGTCCCCTTACCTGCCCAGGTAGAGAACTCTTCCTGGCTGCGGTAGTCCTGGTGCAGCTGCAGGCCCTGGAGGAAGTTGGAGCTGTGCTGGCAGAGTGACCTGCCCGTCAGGACGCCCTTAAATGCCTGGGCCAGTGCTGTTCCGGGCTGCAGCCACAAGGCCTCCAGCCATGAGGAGGTCCTCAAGGAGGTAGGGGGCTCCTCTGGGCCCAGGGAAACAGACATTGGTCCTGGCGATGCCTGGTCCTGCCTCCCTCTGACAGCCCCCCACCCCTGGCATCTGAAGGGGAAGCGACCTCATTCCAGGCTCCCCTTGCTGCCTTCTTTTCCTACCCAGGTTCCTGATCTTGTCCTCGATGTGTTGCTTCCAGGCATCACCAGAGCTGGTGAGGTCATACCAGACATCCAGCAAATTCAGGGAGAAAATGTTGCTCCAGATGCCTGAAGACCAAACCCCATGAAAGGTCAGCCCCCGGCCTCAGCGCCCTGCCCCCCATGGCTTGGAAGCCAGCGGTCCCCACCCCTGGGTGCAGGTGGAAAATGAGAGGAGGGGCAGGCTGCCTCTGCAATGCCTCTTCCCCACAGCCCAGTGTGGCCCTCTCAGGGGCTCTGCCAGACCTGAGCACAGGAGTCACATCCAGTCAAGGAGGCCTGGCACGGGCCTGGCCAGGGCCTTCAGGGTGACCTCACCTTCCAGGAAGCAGATCCGGGACTCAGGGAGCCTCCTCATCAGCTGCCCCATAAAGAACTCGGAGCCGAAGAGCTCAGACGGGACAAAGGCTCCATACTTCAGGAATCCGACCTCATAGGGGGAGAACTCGACCCACTCTAAGGGGCAGGAGGGAGCATGGGAATGAGGGAAGAATGGGCAGGGGGAGCCCCAGCTCTGATAGGAGTCAAAGGTTCTGCCCCCAGCAGGCCTCAGCCTCCTCCCTGCCTGGCTGACTCCTGAGCTGACCACTATCCTACCCAGCCCCTTGACCACCCACTCACCACCATCACCACCACCCCACCCACCTCAAGGCCAGCAAGGTCCACTGTCTGGCTCATCACCACCAGAACCACCACCCTCCCTGAAGGCTGGGCCATCTATGCAGGAGTTTCCTGTTTGAATTCTCTGGGGACCCACAGGGTCCAGAGCAGCTGTGGGCGTACGCACGTGTGTGCACGTTGGAGGGTGGAGTGGGCAGGACTGAGGACTGTACCCTTGAAGTCGGAAGTCTCCAGGTTGTTCTCTTTGACATTGAGGCTCAAGTAGAGGGGCAGAGGGTTCTGGCCCTGCGTCAGTGCAGCTCTCTGTCCTGACAGCTTCCGATCCATCACCTGGGTGGGGGGCAGAGGGGCACAGGGCCTAAGTGAGGTTAGGAGCACCCTAGAGGGGGCAACTCCATCGGGACAGGGTGGTGGGGACAGGCTGCAGGTAGGAGGCAGCTCCCCGTTAGGATTTGGGTGGTATGGGTCGCTGTACGCATTCAGTTACCACTCCTGCCCCGATGTTCTGAGCACAGGGTCACACTGTGGGCTATGCAGGTTGTGCTCTGTGCCTCTCCAGAGAGTGCCCCTCACAAGGGACTGCAGTGTCAACAGTAACCCCGCCCTGCATCCTGTGGTTCAGGGTGGAGGGGGTGTTGTCCCTGACGCACAGACACGAAGGTGCACATACACCTAAGCACACGTATTGTCTAGAAAGGACACTGGAATCTCCTCGTAGGTTGGAAGTTGAACTGGCAGGAAGATGAGGAGGGAAACTGGGGAGGATTGGAGATGGCCTGAGTCAGGGCAGGGGCGGTGAGGTTGGAATGTTTTAGAGGTAGAATCACTACCACTTGGCCTGGTTGGATGTGGGGCATGAGAGGCAGGTAGGGGGCTGCTGGTCACAGCTCCAGGAGCAGGGTGAAGTCCCTGCAGGGTCTTTTCAAATGTAGAAGGTCACCCAGATTTTACAGTCCACCTTATTCAATCCACAATTGAAGTGTGGTAGTGGTGAGAGCAGTGGTTCCCAACATGGGGCACTTTGATTTTTAAGAGAGGCAATTGGAGAATGAGATATTAACAGTGAATTTTTGGCATTTCTTATGGTTCTAGTGGCCTCATATACAGTATATAAGTACATATTGTCACATATTTGTGCATTTCAGTTCTCTATTATATGTTTTGAAACTTTATTTGCTATTTTTCATATCACTTCATATTATTATTATTTTTTAACAATTTCTTAGTGATTTCTTCCTCAGTACTTCAACTGTCCTTTCGTTATTCTATTTTTCTCTTTCATGGATGCCATCTTCTTTGGAAGCTTGTTTAGACCAAGTTAATTGCCTTTTAGGCTTCCTCCATGTGAATAGTTCACTTTTTGAATAATAAGAATTATATGTCACAGGGGGGTCATCAGGATTTTAGAGATTCTTAGGGGCATGGCTAAAAAAAAAAAAAAAAAAAAAAAAAGGTTGGGAACCACTGGGTTAGAGGAACAATGAGAGGAAACTCTGGGTGCAAACTAGAGTAGATGGAGAGCAAATAAGAAAAACTCTCTTGGGGTCGTCAAGAAAAATGTCTTACTTACTGTCATTGACTTTTGCCCAAAGGGACAGTGAGAGCTCATCTGCAAGGAAATTCAGACCCTAATACCTATTCTCTAGGTAACTGTAAGAGCGAGGAAAGGAACTAAGCTGGGAAATTGGTCCCATAGGATGTTTCTTACTATAAGTAGGAATTGTATATTGAATATGTAAGCTATCTGTATTAGCAGCTGTGCCCATTTAAAAGTCAGTTAAAATATACTATAGCAATTTTACCTCAATTACTAAATAAATAATAAGTGAAAAATTAAAAAAAGAGTGCCCCTTTAGTGTACACGGTAAGCTCTGCCAGGGGACAGCTGCCCTTTTAGGTTCACCTTAATGCTGTTCCAGGGTTAGCCCCTCCCAAACGTTTTCCTAGGGTCTTTACCTGCCCCTCATCATCCCCTAGTTTATTCTTGCCTTCTGTTTCTAATTTTCTCTTCAGTAACACTCCAGGCTCCGTGTTTGATGGCAAGGGCTGTGTCTGGCCTTCTGGGGTTCTAGGGGCACAGAAAGTTCTCATTCTATCCCTGACCAGAGATGCAAACAGGGTTCATCTCGAGCATCAGCAAGGTTAATGCCGGTGGCTACCTGGAGCCCCACCTTGCGGGGAATCCTGCTGCCACAGGCCCCGGGCTGTTTCTGATGGAGCAGTGCACGTACCATGACGTGCTGCCCCTCTCTGAGGCTCTGAGCTGGAGGGCACCTCCCTCAGCAGTGAGGCCTAGGCGGTTCCCAACCTGCCATATCAGCCCTCATCCTCAGGCTTACTTAGAGAGTTTGGCAAATATACAGATTACTGGGTCTATTCTGAGAATCAGCAGAAACCACTTAGGAATTTGCCTTTTAAAAATCTCCCCCAGGTGATTCTGAGGATCAGCCAGGTAGATGTGTGTCCCAGGACGCTTGCCCAGCCCATCCAGCAAGGAAACCCCTCCACCGGTGAAGTTACTCTTCCCATCAGCCCGCAGTCATTGGATGAAAGCACCTATGTGTCAGCCACAGTCTCTCCCCCACTTCCTCGGTGACACCCAATATGACTTGAGTTTTAGGGAATCCACAGGAAAAAAAACCCATATGGCTTAAGCCACGGACACTGATGATCTGTCTTATCTGCAAGTCAGTCCTGCAGATGTGAATGTGTGTGTGCTGAGAAAGGAGGGGGCCTGATTAATACCTGATTTTCCATTCTCAAAGTCTTTTGAGTTAGGAATCCTGTTGGCCTGGTTATGCCATGTATGATGAAGGGAGATGTGTCCTTTTACTCAGATGCACAATTTCTGCTCTGAGGAAAGGTTTGGAAAAGGATCAGCACACCCCATCCATCGACTGAAACAGGATTCCTTTTCCTGGAATAGCTCACCAGTAAGTCACGGCAGGCCTCTGGGCCTCTAGCCTCCTAGTTCCCAAATGAGGACCCCTAACCCAGCAGAATGCCACTCTGATGCTGGAGGGCCACCTGAAGTAAGGGCGCCGGGTGCAGTGTTGGTGACATGGTGACGTGCTCGGGATATACAGGGTGGGGCGAATGAGTGTGTGAAACCTTTCGTCCAAAGTTAAAGAAAATCATGTAAGACCGTCACTCAGGAAAAGATAAGAGAAAAATGAGCTTCTCCTTGAATGGCGAACAGGTTCTAAGCAGTTCAGTGCTTGCCAGTAAAAGGCTAAAGACAAAAGTTTCGAAGGAGAGTTTGAGAAGCACTGATTATAACTAGTGTATTTTACAAAGGATTTTTTTACAAAAACTGAAGCAATATTATAGAAGTATGTGAACTAATAAAGTTGTTCTGAGTAAAATTCAAGGTATAATATTTCTCTGACAATGTTTAATGAAATTGTAATTTGATGTGAAGGGAATTACATTTTCTAGTATTTTAAAATTACTTTTGGTACTGTAGATTAGTATAGTACAGATACTTATTTTTATCTAAAGACAAGTTTAAAATCAACACTAAATTTGTCTGAATAAAGAATTTTTTTTTAATCCTCATCTGAGGATATTTTTTTCCAGTGATTTTTTTAGAGAGAGTGGAAGAGAGAGGGAAAGACAGAGAGAAACATCAATGTAAGAGAAACACATCGATTAGTTGCCTCCTGTACATGCCCCAACCAGGGCCCAGGCCAGGGAGGAGCCTGCAACCAAGGTATGTGCCCTTGACAGGAATCAAACCCGGGACCCTTGGGTCCATAGGCCTACACTATCCACTCAGCCAAACCGGCTAGGGCTGAATAAAGAATTATTTTTAAAAGCACAGAATGAATGTCAGCTTTAAGAAATAAAGCATGATCTGGCCAGTGTGGCTCAGTGGTTGAGTATCAACCTATAAACTAGAAGGTTACAGTTTGATCCCTGGTCAGGGCACATGCCAGGGTTGTGGGCTCGATCTCTAGTGTGGGGCATGCAGGAGGCAGCCAATCAATGACTCTCTGTCATCATTGATGTTTCTATCTCTCTCTCCCTTTCCCTTCCTCTCTAAAATCAATAAAAATATTTTTTAAGAAAGGGATAAAGCATGATAACTAAGAAAAAAAGTAATATTTGAAAAGCTTTCCTATTGGGACATTTTAAAAGCCAAATGGGTGCCCATTTTAAGGAATACATTATTGCTCAATAATACCACAAGAACTTTCATTCTTGTGAACAGAAAAAACTAATTAAGTTTTGTCTTTTTAAAAAATAACTATGATGAACCTTGTACATAAAACTGTGCACTGAGCATCAACCTATGAACTAGGAGGTTATCGTTCAATTCCCAGTCAGGGCACATGCCTGGGTTGCTGTGGGCTTGGTACCCAGTGGGGGGCGTGCAAGAGGCAGCCAATTGATGATTCTCTCTCAGCATTGATGTTTCCATCTCTCTCTTCCTTTCCCTTCCTCTATGAAATCAATAAAATGTACACACACATATATGTATTATAAAACAACAACTGTGCACTGAGTCATTACTGGAGGATCAAATGGTAATTAAATTAGTCTTCTTTATGGCCTAGGGTCAAACTGCATTTTCTAGCGCCTTGTAAAATGAACAGTTAACAAGCTTCTCCCATTCTATAGTAACTAATTGGTGCCACTAGGCAGAAAAGTCCGTTAATAAAACAAACATCCTCAAAACTGAACATGAATTTAAACAGTAGATGAAAGAATACAAGGATATATTAATAAAATAAAAATATTTCAAGTAATTATGTTGGTTTTATAAATTCAATGCCATTTCAATGAAAATCCCATTTATCATGAAATTTGACTAGCTGATTCTATTCTGTATACAGAAGAGCAGAGGGCCAAAAGCAGCCAACATCATTCTGAGAAGAACCAAGGTGGCAGATACAGATAAATTTGCCCTTTCAGATACCAAGATGTATTACAAAGGCAGAGTAACTAAGCCAGTGTGATATTGGCACAGGATCAAGAATCAGTCTCATCAGAACGGAACAGAGAGCTCAGGAAGAGCCCTGTGAATATATGAAAGCTGACACATGACAGAAGCAACAAGACTGATCAGTGGAGTGAAAAAAAAAACCCCAATAAATGATATTGGGAAAGTTTGCTATCTATATGAGGGAAAAAAAACCTGGATTCCTATTCATGTAATACCTGAAGATAAACTCTGGGCAGATTCAAGTCCTAATTATAAAAGACAAATCTTTAAAACTTTTATAAGAATACTAGAGCCCCAGTGCACAAATTTGTGCATGGGTGGGGTCCCTCTGGGTGGCCTGCAGGGATCAGGCCAGAACCTGCAGTCCAAAGCCACCTGCAGCTCCTACCTGCCACTCCCACTCATCCTGGCCCCGCTGTGCCTACTGCGGGCTCACACCCAATCAGTCCCGATAGGGAGAGGCTCACGCTGCTGCAACAGCACTCACCAGCCATGAGCCCTGCACCTGGTGCCCTTCCAAAAAGAGTGGCCTATGGGATCGGGCTGAAACCGGCTCTCCGACATCCCCTGAGGGGTCCTGGATTGGGAGAGGGTGCAGGCCAGGCTGAGGGACCCTACCAGTACACAATCAGGCCCAGGAAGGACCAAGGGAGGGCTCCAGGGCATGTCCAGCCCATCTCGCTCAGTGGCCATCGGCTGGACCCCAGCAGCAAGCTAACCTACTGGTTGGAACATCTGCCCCCTCGTGGTCAGTGCACACCATAGTGAGCAGTTGAGCAGCCTTAGCATATTATTAGCATATTATGCTTCAGTTGGTTGTTTGCTTGCTCTGCCATTTGGTCTATTTGCATATCACCCTTTTATTATATAGAATATAGGACAATATTTTATAACTTCAAGATAGGGAAAGATTTCTTAAGAAGACCCAAAAAGCACAAACCATGAATAAAAAGAATACTATATTGGGTTATATTCAAATTATGCATCAAAATCTATTGGATTTGGTAAAGGATTAATATCCAAGATATATAAAGAATTCCTACAAAATCATATAAAAAGATGAACTAAATAGAAAAATATAAGAGAATTTGAGTAGGTAATCCACAGAAAAGGAAGTCCCAATGAAAATATACTTCAATGAAAATATGATCAATTTCACTAAAAACCAAGAAAATGAAAAACTACAATAAAATTTCATTTCATACCCATAAAATAAAAATTCTAAAACCTGAAGAACATGTAGGGAAAAGAAGTTTTGATACACTGGTGGTAGGGGTGTGAATTAATGCAACCCTCTGGGAGAACAATAGCTAAGAAAGTTGAAGGTACATGTACCTAGTGGCCTAACAATTGCACTACTGGGTGTACAACTTCAAGGCACAGAGAATCTCTAACACATGTGCACAGGGAGACCTGTACAAAGCCATTTGTGTAAATAATATGTTTATCTTAAGGATATACATTTTTAATAAAAGTATACCTAGTAAAGGTATATGTAATTTATAATAATAAAAGCATAATATGCTAATTAGACTGGATGTCCTTCCAGATGACCTTCCAGACGAAGCCGGGGCTGCGAGGGAAGCCCGGGTCCTGGGTGCCAGAGGGAAGCCTGTGCCGGCAGCCAGGGGAAGGAAGGCCTACGCTTGCATGAATTTCGTGCATCAGGCCTCTAGCAAAGTACATAATAACGGCATATACAATAGATGTTATATGTTACATAATATAGTAAAATATGTATATAGGTTGCAGATACGTGCTCATAAACCTAAATTCAGAATAGTGATTACCCCTGAGAGCGGGAGGGAAATGGGACTGGGGAGGGGACCACCAGAAGCTTTAACTCTTTCTGTTACATTTCATTTCTTAGGCTGGTTGATGAGATCATGAATATTCATTACATTATTCTTTATGCTTTATGCATTTTATTAGGACTGAAGATTATCATAATAAATATTTAACAACATTAAGATTTTTTGAAAAATAAATGTATTTTTTGTTTTGTTTTTAAGAGAGAGAAGAATGGAGAGGGAGAAAGAGAGAAAGAGAAACACTGATGTGAGAGAGAGAAACGTTGATGGCTGCCTCCCACAGGTACCTGACAGGGGGAGAGAGGGATGGGCGGGGGAGGGGGTGAAGCCCACAACCTGGGCCTGTGCCCTGACAGGGAATTGAACCGGTGACCTCTCAGTGCATGGGACAATGCTCAACCAACTCAGCCATACCAGCCAGGGCTAAAATAAATATTTTTAATAAATAAAAAAATAAGAATGGCTGGTAATTTCCAAGTAGCACTGTGCTTGCCAGCAAGAATAAAAATAATTTTTTAATCAAAGCAAATTCATTTTTAGTTAGTTTACATGATAATTATTCTTTGTCAAACTCCTGACACTCAAAGATAAGACAAGTAAGAATCTTTCCTTTGCTAGTATATTTGATAGTTTACTTTTGTTATGCATGTTAAATATACTTTTTTGTGTTTTAGTTGTTTCAAATGCTTTAAAAAAAACTTTGTTCAGATAATTATATGTGGTACAACAATAGTGCAAAAAATCACTGATTTTAATAATTGTATCGTTTAATGTAAGATTCAGTAGTTAACTTACTAAGCTTTCCTTAAAGAAGCAATTTATAAAAAATGTATATGCTCAGATTTGTCTTAATGGTGTTAGGAAAATAGTAAAGAAATATACTAGCTAACACTGAATGCTTACTCTGTGCCAAGTACCATTGATTGCTCACAACAACCCTGTTAGGTAAGTACCATTCTCATTCCTATTGTGCAGGTGAGAAAATTGAGGCACAGAGAGGGTCAGTAACTTGCCTAAGACATATAGCTAGTGAGACGCATAGGGGATAGAACCCAGGAATCTGGCACCAGAATCTTGCTTTTACACTACCATGACGATGAAGAGGAAGAATATATTTCATATTGTAGTATAGATAAAATAAAAGCTGTTTGAACAATCTCACTGACTCTTAAACGCATGCAAAAGCTTTGTCTGCTGAACCGACTTTAGCATTGTCTGGTCCCTAGTCCTTGGGAGGCCCAGAAATTTCAGTTTGATGGCAATTTAATTGAAGAATAGCCTGACTCATAAAGGCAGCATCCCGAAGCTGGGCAGACACTGAAACACAGTGGTTTCCACATTCTTTAACCAAGGGTCCAGGACGCTTAACCTGCAGACATGCGCATGCGCGTCAGCTAGCTGCGGGGTTGCCACAGCCTTGCCCATGCACTCACGCTCCACCCCGCATGCACAGGTGCCCTACCTGGTTGTGCAGCATGGACTCCAGCACCAGAGCCCACAGGTCCACAAAGGTTGTGGGGCGCCCCTCCTCCGTTCGCAGCTCCAGCTCCTGGCGGTAGCTTGCCAGCCGCTCCGAGGAGAAGGCTTCCAGCTTGCTCTGGGCCAGGTGTTCCCGGGCATATCGGATGGGCTCCTCGAGGTCCTTCTGAGACCACTCAGGGTCCCCATATAGTTGGGCCATTGTCCTGGGAGAACAAAGGGACAGTACAATAGGCTGATGAGGCCCAGCACAACTCCGTCTTCCAACGCTGCAACTCCGTCCAACGCTGGAGATTTCTCCCAACATTTTGTTCCTGCCACCAAAGCTCCGCCTTTCTGGAAAATGCTTCAGGGCTTTCCCTCCTTCTAGATCAGGGCTGTTCAATATAGATATAATGTGAGCCGCGTATGTAATTAAAAATTCGTAGTAACTACACTTTTTAAAAGATCAGTAAAAATTAATTTTAATAATATATTTAATTTAAATGATCATTTCCAATATGTAATTAATATAAAAAATTAAGATAAATTTATATTTTTCCAAACGTAGTCTTCAAAATTCATACAGCTCTATTTGGACTAAGCACATTTCAAGTGGTCAATAATCGCACATGGCTACAGCTACTGTAACATACAGCACAGCTCTAGACCCTATTTCCATCTTCAGAGGTCTGTCCTAAAGCCCTTTGAGGCTACTTGTCAACGGCTGTCACCTAAACCCTTTGAGGTGAATATCCTCTTTCACTTCTTTAAGTCACATTTCAATAAGATTCAAAGGAATGCATCTCTTAACAGTGAAAAGTTTCATTTCATTATAGGCAGGCTGGTGTGTAGGGAGACAATTTTGTCTTTAGGTAAAATAGCACCTCCTGACCTCAATTTCCTCATCTATACTATCTATACTATAGGGACAATAAAAAAAACCGCCCTAGAGAGTGTTTTGAATATTAAATGAGGGAATAACAATTAAAGAAAAAAGAGCTATCAATTTGGAGTTCCGGGAATGTGTCAGACGAGTTAAGTGCTTTACTTGGGCTGTCTCACTCTAATCCTATGGAGGATGTGCTATTATTACCCCTATTTTGGAGATGAGTCAACGAGAATCAGAGGAAATAAGCTGGTTAAGATTACCCAGCCAGTAAGTGGTGTTGGGGAGACTCAAACCCAGCTCCTTCTGAATCAGTTGCCTTAGACCTCTTCAGAAGTATGGAGAGGAAATCCTGTAATGCCTCCCTCATGGCAGGACTTCTGTAATTTCTGTTTCCTCCCTTTGAGACAGCCACATGGCACCCATCAGACCATACTGCTCACAACTACTTGGTTTCCCCATATAGAGGGTCCTTCTGGTGTCCATTCCACTCCCCTCTGTGGCCTGTCATCTCTGATTCTCCAGTCCCCAGGGCCCTCACCATGTAGCTCCCGAGATGCCGCTGAAGTACGTCACACAGTCCAGGAGTCCCAGCTTTTTCAGAGCCAACAGGTGGCCATAGAGAGAGGTCATGGCCCGGGCACCTCCTCCTGTGGCCATGATCCCCACGATGGGGACCTGGACCACACAAAGACACAGGCTGGCTTAACAAGGACAACGTTAGAGCTGCCTCCTGCCTCCAGAGAAGGGACCTGATCAGGACGGGGTCAGGGCCTGGTGCAGTCAGAGTTAGAGCTATCACCCAGACCCTCCCCAGGAAGTGACTGCTCTCAGCCCTGGACACAGCTCCAAAGGGAGTGAGGACCCCAGAGCTCACCCATGCTCCATATCTCCTCCCACATGCTCACTCCCCAGTCTCTGCTGACTGGAGTGTCTGGAGAGGGCATAGGAATCAGGTACTCCCTTAAGGCCGGTCCAAGGTATCTGCACCCCCACCCCTATGTATCCCCCAAACCTCATCTTCCTGTAGGTCTCTGTCCAACTGCAAGGCCTTCTTCAGGGCCTTGGCCACCACCTGCTTCCTTCTGCTCAGGAAAGCTTTCTCCTCCATACATAAGTCGAAGCCCAAGTGCACCGCCAGCTCCTTAGGGCTGGGACAGCAGAGGGTCCAAGGGTCAGGGGGCACCTGCAGAGCTCAGCCACTGGTTGGCCAAGTGCACAATAGCTGCCAAATAACATCCCTGCTCCAAACCCCAAGGACCAGTCTTTCCACAGCACTCCCCTGCCTCATGACCACCCCTTACTGTCCCCGACAGATATAAATGTCCCTTACCAGCCCTCAGCCTTGAGCTGTAGCCTCATTCCTGGGGCCTGAAATCAAAGAAAGAGACTTTGCTCAGAATGTCCAAGACCCTGCAGGGAATATGAGTATCCACTGGGGGCCTTGGGCTCCCCCGTCTTTATTCTCACTGGCACTTCCCATCCAGCCGAGTCCACTTACATTTGTAGCAGGAACATCAATGATCATTTTCTTCCCCATAGTCAAGGACTTCAGAGGCATAGTGAGGAGCCCTGCTGAGGTGTCTGAGTTCCAGTCTTTGCTTTTGGAGCTCTGGAGGGAAATATTCATTCATTCATTCACTCAACAAACCCTTACTGAGTAGCTAAACAGTGATCCAGACAGACACAGTCCTTCTCTGGTAATATAAAAATAATTACAATATTTATAATTATTAAAATTATCTATCTATCTATCTATCTATCTATCTATCTATCTATCTATAAAAGCCTAAGCGACCATTATGACTGGAACAACCAGAATGACTGGTCAACCAGTTGCTATGATGTGCAATGATCACCAGGGGGCAGATGCTCAACACAGGAGCTGCCCCCTGGTGGTCAGTGTGCTCCCACAGCCAGCTTCCCGCGGCCAGTTGGCCCCCCAATAGGTCTCGATCGCCAACCAGGCCGTGAGACCCCACTGGTGCATGAATTTGTGCATTGGGCCTCTAGTAATAATTATAATTATAAAAATAATAGCTTATATCACCCTGGCTGGTGTGGCTCAGTTGGTTGGAGTGTCGTCCTGTGCACCAAAGAATCGTGGGTTTAATTCCTGGTCAGAGCACATACCCAGGTTTCAGGACGCAACTGATCAATGTTTCTCTCACATTGATGTTTCTCTCTCTTCCTCACCCTTCCTTTCTAAAATTAATAAAAAAACAAATAAAAATAATAAAAGCTAATATTTATTTAATGTAATAATAGCTAATATTTAATTATGTTTGTGAGAACCATGCCAGAGTCCCCAGATAGTAAAGGCTAATTAGAGTGTGGATAGTATGCTGGAATGTCCAAGGCCACTCTGAACATGCTGCAAGGCCACAGCGATCTCACAGTACAATGTGCCCTTCTATAACCCAAATGATTGATGACATTGTTGGCTAGAGGCCTCCTTTGTCTAAATGGTATCATGCATGATACTGACCAGCTAGAGGCGGCTGCTGAGGTGGATCTGAGAGTCGGTACTGCTACGATGTAAGGTTACGAGCTCACAGAGAGCTCAGATGTAGCTACGATGTTAACCAGCCAGTGTGCTAGGCAGGGGAGACAGGAGAAGCTGCTGAGGTAGAGAGCTCAGGTGCTGCTGCTATGTGAAGCGGTGAGTCTAGGGGGCAGCGTGCGGCTGCTCAGATAACAGCTGTGGGTACAGAGATAATGCTACTATGTGGGAAAGATATGTGTTCACCAGCCAGTGTGCTAGTATGGCTGCCTGTATGGACTTTGCTGTGAGGACTGTTCTTGTCTGGGCTATGTGGCCACTGGCTTCTGCAACAAAGACTCATTCTTGTACACCCACAACTTCTCTGGGCTTCTCTGTCTAAGACCCGGCGTCCTAGGAGGTCCAGCCCCAGGGAGAGGGGCTCAGACCCAACACCTGTAACTAGTGAGCAGAGGATAAAGGAGGAACTTGGACTAAGTTCCCAACAGTTAGTGGAGCGAGCGGGGTTCAAGAAGGAACCTAGCCTGGCGTAGTCGGGAAGAATTGAGAGGAATACATGGATTCAGAGCAACTCAGAACAGCAGTGCTGGTGCAGAGCTCTTGCTGCCTCTGACATTGTTCTAACTGGATCATGTATGAATTACAAAGAATTTACCAAGAAACGGGTAATGAACTAATATTCCTGTGTTGTAAAGGAAATAAGCAGTGTGATAAGATAACCAGAAGTGGGATGTATGAGGTCTATTTAAGATGGGAGAGCCCCTCAGAAGGGGTACCATTTGAGCTGGGATCTACATGAGGAGGAGAAGGAAGAGAAAAAGGAGAAGGAGGAGGAAGCAGCCTTGGAAGGAGACAAAGGGGGACAGGGAAAGCACGGGCATGTCTGAAAAGCAAGAAGGGACAAGCTATGGCTGGAGCATCATGAATGAGGGGAACGTGGGTCAAATGAGGCAGCAGAGGTTGGGCAGGGGCCAGGCTGTGCAGGGTCTGTGGGCACAGAAACAAGATTTTTTTCTGAGAGCATCACTGGAGGAGCCATTAAAGGGCTCAGACAGACACAGTGTAACAGTCCCTCCCCACACCCCCGCCAGGCCCTTGTGACCCTCCTGTCTGCCAAGGGCATGTGCCTAACTGGGGGAGGCTGACACAGCCACAGGGGACTGGCCTTGGCAGGGGGAAGGCCAGGGAGGAGCCTGCAGCAGCTGGAGCTAGCCCAGGGCCTAGGTTGGTGAAAAATCTCCAGAGTCGAGACCCAAAGACCCACCCTCAGGCGCCCTCTCAGCTCTGCCTCTTGAGCCACCATGTAGTGAAAGCGGAAGGCAGAGGCTGTGCCCAGGGCCGATGTCTGCGTGTCTTCATATGACCCCTTCAGCACCAGCTCCAGCTCCAGGTTGTCCTGATCTAGGGAGAGAGGGAGAAGGGTAACACTAGGGGAAGGACCCAGAACACCGGCAGTACTGCCTGGACATGATGAAGGGCCATGGCAAACAGGATGCTGGAAAGGGCTCTCCCCAGCCTGCTGGGCCCCATCCCCCATGGAACTCCCACCTCCTGTGACATGCCCTCCTCCAGGTCAGGGGGACCCTCCTGCCCAGGGGATACCTGTTGCCCTTCTGCTCTGTGGGCAAGAAGAGGCAAGCTCTGCCCTGCCGCTCACCCCCTGCCCTGTCTGGGTTTCCCAGCCACCCCATCTACCCGCCACATTCCGAGCAGAGGTCAGACCTGGTTCTGAGCGGGTCTCACCTGAGACCTCGGCTGTGTTCCCCGTGCTCTCCAGGCGGATGTCCAGGCATGACAGCTCTCGAGCCTGGGGCAGACCACATCATGGGCAGGGTTGCAGTCCCTCAGCCTCACCCTCTGAGCCCCACCGTCCCAAATCCACCACACACAGAACAAGAAGTGGGGTCCAGAGTGGGACTGGACCAGAAAACCCTCACCCCACCTCTGATGCACTGAAACTGCTAAGCCAGATGTCCTGGGATAGCCAGGGGAGCCCCATCTCTACCCACCCCCAAGCTCTCCTAGATTTGCCGAACTTCTGGAATCTCTGCAGGCCCCCCAGCTGCCAGGCACAGTTTTGTGTGTGTTTTTCAGTCTCTGCGTTTCTCTACAGCTTCAACCTGGAGGATGCGTTCATTCTACTACAACTGCTCCCTGAGAGTATTATACAAACCACCGGTCTACAGGGCAATGAAATGGATCAGATAAATCCTTGACATTTTAGCAACTAGAGTACCTCCCGACTGCCCTCCACTTAACTGACTTGCCAAACGAGACTGCTGCGTTCTCTCTGTAATGCATGCCAGCTGACAGCTGCAGCCCACTCCTGCAGAACTGCCAAGTTCATCAGCACCCCCCAACCCGGGTCTCCATCACCTCAGATAAGGGGCAGCTGCCATAGGATGACTATTCTAATGTGTGCAGGCATCCCTCGAAGATAGTGTGGGTTCCCTTCCAGACCAGCGCAATAAAATGAGTCGCAATAAAGTGAGTCAGAATCTTTTTGCCGGTGGAAGGTCTTGCCTTCAATGTGTAAACAAATGCAACATCTGCTAAGAGCAATAAAGCGAGCGCCATACAGCGAGGTATGCCTGCATCCGCAAAAGTAATGCCAGTCCATCAAACAGGCAGTCGCAGGACCCTGAGGTGGTGCCCCCTTCAATTTGGGGCTCTAAGTGCCTTATCCACCTCCTGCTGGGCCTGGCCCTGCTCCCGGTCAGCTTGCTTGTGGGGGACTGCACTTTGAGTAGAAAGTTTCAAATGCGTCTCTCACCACCATGTGCCCTTTCCTCTCCATGGCAGCTTTGTGAGCTTGCTGTGTTTAGGATTGCCGACCAGGACTCTCCACTGTCTCAAGGAAGAGCTGACTGACCCTCCTGACGCTATCCCAAAGCTCCCGGATTGGAAGTGCACCCCCTGGACACTCCCTCTGAGCCTCAGTTACCTCCATATTAACTAATAACATGGCTTTCTGGCCAGGGCTTCCTCTTCTGGGGCTGAGAACTATGAGTTCATTACAGGTGACCAAACACATCAGGACGGACTAACAATTCCCCCATCACCCCCTCAGCCATACAGCCTTGAGCAGAACCTTCTCACAGCAGAGTCTCAGCCTCCCTCTCTCCATGTTCCCTTTAGTCCTTCTCAGCCCCCAACCCCCGACCACATTCCCAGGTGACCACCTAGCTGGGAGGCCAGGGGTGGTCTGCCGCAAAGCATTGTCCTTGCTTTGTCCCATCTGGCCCACCCCCACCTCAGCTCCCCTCATAAGCCTGGGAAGGCAATGGTTACCACAAGGACGTTGTTGGTGATGAGATTTTCTGGGCGGTCTGACCTGGAAAATCAAACAGTCCACAGTCTGGCCTTGCAAAAGCAAAAGCTCCCTATGCTAACCTGCCCCCTCCCAGCCCAGGCTCCACCCCATGGGGACTCCTGGATGATGCTGAGGGTTCTCTAAGTCCTGGATACTATGCAGGGTGCGGGGAGATGCTTCTGAAGAGTGAAAGGTGAAGAGAGAGAGAGTAGGGCAGAGAAAACATTGACCTTCCTCTCCTCATTTCTCTAAAAGGAACCCCTAGCCCAGCCCGTGTGGCTCAGTGCTTGAGCGTCAACCTATGAACCAGGAGGTCACGGTTTGATTCCCGGTCAGGGCACATGCCCAGGTTGCAGGCTTGATCCCCAGTGTGGAGTGTGCAGGAGGCAGCTGATCAATGATTATCTCGCATCATGGATGTTTCTCTTTCTCCCTCTCCCTTCCTCTCTGAAATAAATAAAAATAAAATCAATAAAAAATTATTTTTAGCAGAAACCGGTTTGGCTCAGTGGATAGAGTGTCGGCCTGCGGACTGAAAGGTCCCGGGTTCGATTCCGGTCAAGGGCATGTACCTTGGTTGCGGGCACATCCTCAGTGGGAGGTGTGCAGGAGGCAGCTGATCGATGTTTCTCTCTCATCGATGTTTCTAGCTCTCTATCCCTCTCCCTTCCTCTCTGTGAAATATCAATAAAATATATTTTAAAAAAAATTATTTTTAAAAAAGAATCCCACCCCCAGTCTGGCATGTTTGGGGAGATGAGGGACAGGGAATCTGGGCTGGACAGACCAATGGGAAGATCTGGGACAATGACATTTTCCTAAATAAAGCCTGGGTCCTTAGACACTCCCTGGGCTGTGTGAGACTACTCACTTTTTTTGCTTTCTTTTTAAAAATTTTTAAATTTAAATTATTTAAAGTATTACATATGTCTCCTTTTCACCCCATTGACCTCTCCCCAGACATTCCCATCCCCCAGCACATGCCCTTACGCCTCTACTGCCTGTGTCCATGGATTATGCTTATATGCATGCTTACAAATCCTTTGGTTGATCTCTTACCCTACCCCTACCCGCCTCCACCTTCCCTCTGAGTACTCACATTTTTTCCATTAGAAACTCCACATCCAGTTCCTCCTGTCCCTGGAATCAAAGATGAGCAAGTCATCCACATTTATATAAGTCTTTAGAGTTGACAGAATTCTTCTACATTCATTATTTCATCACCTCAAGTCTCTAAGGAAGGCACAGTATTACAATTCTTCCCATTTTACAGATGAGGACATTGAGGCTTAGGGAAAGATGGATGGGCTATCTGCCAAAGTTACCACAGTTGGTAAGTCTGCAGAGAACAGGTCTCTGGCAAAGCTGAGCGGGGAGATAAGGAGCACAAGCCAAAAGAGGCTGATGCCCAGGGCCCATTTCCTCTTTCTCTTGAGTGGGATCCAACCCCAGAACTCTGGCCTCCTCCACCCCCGCCTTCACCTGCTGGAGAAAGAACAGACACCTTCATCAAGCAGGCCTTGGGCACACGGAGGTTAGAGGCAGTAAGTAGGAATTAAGAAGCCACAAATGCCCGAAGGGTTAGTTGTACGAAGTTGTTTTTTGAGGACAGTAGGAAGTTCTCCACCAAAACCTCCTCCCACAGACAGTAAAAATCTCCATTGAATGACTTAGTCTATAACTATCAAGTTGAGCTTTGCCTTTCCTATTAAAATGTAAATATCTCTGGGAGGGGTTTGCCTCTTTCGGTGAATCAGTTCAACCCAGCAGCATCCCAACAGATGGGAGAATCTGTGCAACTTCCTTAGCCTGGATCCCCATGCACCTGAGGGCGCAGGGAGAAGGTCTTCCGGAGCAGCTTGCCAGGGACGACTTCTGAGATGTCATAGAGAAACTTGAAGCAGGCGTCATCCTCTGTGACTGAGTCCTCATCATAGACACTCAGCTCCAGAACATTCTAGGACCAGAGAACAACTTAGTACATTTTTACTCATGGCTACAGCCTACATGAGAGCCAGAAAAGATTATTCCTCCATGCTTTGTACTTCAAAATAAAAATAACAGTAAAACTTACAAGTAGTAAAAGAAAACCCAGAAAAGTTCCCAATTTACCCTGCTAATTTTTATTTTTATAAAATTCTTTCAAAGCATCTTTCCTCCCCCATCACACCCCTGCTTTGCCGGTTCCCTAAGGCATTGCATGTACCAGGCAGTGTATTGGAGTGCATTATCTTTAACCTCACAGCAACCCAAGTCAGGAGGGGATTCTTACTGTCTCCATTCCATGGATGGCCAGAGAGAGGACCAGCCACTTGCTGGAGGTCAGGCCCACAGGCACTGGGCTCACACACGGTCTCCTATACAGCACATCCAGGCTTGGGGCCCAGAGACACCCTCTCCCCAGTTTCTCTAAGCCCTGGAGGAAAGTGTGCTCTAATCCAAGAGCCCTCCCTGCGCGAGGTATCGCCTGTCCTCAGGTGGGTGGCATGACCTTACCTTAACCTGACTCTGGATTAGGAAACTGAAGGTCTCATTCCATACAGGATGGCTGGAGTTGGTGACTGTTTTGGTCTTAAACTTTATTCCAGGTACGGTTGGCAGCTGTAGGACCACATAGGGGTCTGCCTCGCTCACTGTCAATGTCAAGAGAATCATCCTGAGAGAGAATTCCTCACACCCCTCTCCAGGGGCCTTGCCAGATTCCTACAAAGACCCCGGAGGCCACAGTGGACAACCCACCCCAGGCCAGTCCCAAGGCACGTGTTGGGCCCTTCCCTTGGGACCCAGTCACCCCTATAGCCCTGAAGCCCAGGAGACAGTTACTCACACACGTCAGCCCAGCCCAGGCCCCGAGCCTCCAGGACCCTCACGGTCAGTCGCCAGCAGGTGGAGGCCTCCCCCTGCAGAGAAACGGCAGACAAATGAGTCCTTTCTGCTCATTCCTGAGCCCACCAGTCTGGGCCAGGCTTCTCTTGAGAGGCTTGGTGGCACTTCCAGGTGCTCTGGGGCCAGACAGCCTTTGCCCACCTCTGTCCTGGGGCAGTGGTTCTGGGCTGCAGCAGCCATGGAACCAAGCAGGGGGGTTGGAATTTGTGGGACTCTCTTCCCATCAGAGAGGATTGCACAGTGTGGTGGAGAAAGCAGGGAACTGAGGACTAAGGAATGGCCACCACACTGGACATGTCAGTTCGGGGTCACCCCATCCCAGAGTTCCCAGAGAGGGCAGCCCTTTGGTAAAGCGTGTGACCCCACTGCCCAGCCTGCCCTCTGGACAGCAAGTGGACGCATGACTCCAGGGAGGCTGAGCCTTGGGGAGCCACAGGTATTCACCTTCTCTTGGGTGGAAATTAGGAAACTCCAAGAGCATCAGGCGTTGCTGTGAGCAGTGGGTGAAGGGTCACTGTGTGTGACGATGCTGGTGAGATCAGTGGGCCCAGAGACAGCCAGTGAGGAGGAAGAAGAAACGAAGTGGGCAGAAGCTGGGGGAGGCGGGGGGAGACAGAGAAGAGGAGCAGAAGAAGGTGGCAGGGGAAAGCAGAGGACAGGTAGGGTGTGGCTAAGTCCTCCTGGGCACAGGCCACTGGGGAGATTCCCCAAAGCCCTACGATGGAGGTCCTTGGCACTGCTGGGACCCAGGGTTTCTGCTCTTCGCCAGGCCTGGCTGTGTTGCTTCTTCTGGGCGCCCTGCACACGTTTTTGATAAGAAGGCAGAGGCAGCACCGTGCTCACAAGGTGGACATTTGTCATGGCCTGGAGGGGACGTGTGTGAGGAAGCCAAAGCTGCTTCCTGCCTCGCACCCTCCCAGGACCTGTCCCACTGCCATGCTTGTGAGCAGAAGTCTTTTCTCCCCCCGGGAGCCGGTCTCTGCTCCGCGCAGGTGCTCCTCGCTAGGGGCTGGCTCAGTGTCCACGGGACGTGGCTCTCCACTCCCCACAGAGGGCCTTACAGGACAATGAACCACAGCAAAGCCACCTGGGACTCATGCCCACCCCTCCCCCGGGTCCCAGCATCGCCCCGCTCCCGTGGCTCCATGCTGAGTGTCCCTGTCATTCCGTCATCTTTCTGGCAGAGCACATGTAATCCTCCCAGCAAAGGAGGCTTGTTTTCCCCTCCCTGATGATCATGACAGGTCATTACTAAGGGATTAGCTCCAGTGACACCAGCAACATGTCAACTCTGCAACTCTTCAGCCAGAGGTTGACATTGGCAGGGATTTCATGCGTTTTCAGACACCTGGTTCCCTTTCCTCCCTGCACCCAGATCCCGTCACTGCATGCCACAGAAAAGGTGCTGGCTGGGGTCCCGGGCCCTGTAGGGTGCTGTGCTGCAATGCCCGCTTCAAAACAGAGGGGAGGGCAGGGGCAGCCCACCCTCTAAAGTCTCTTGGGCCTACTAAGAAGTGCCCCCAGATGCTCACTTTTCATCCAGTCACGTTGCCCAATTTGAGCATTATTGCTCATGCTCAAACCTCAGGGTCACGGAGAGCCTCTCAACCTCAGAAAGCCTCCCATCCCCTGGCAGGACTTTTTTCCTAATGAAGCGAAACCCCATTTCTCTTCACCTCTTAGACATCGCTAACATGAACACCCAGGGGATGGGCTCTGGCAACAATTCTGACTGGTCATACTAGGGGCAGTAGAGTGGAGTGGACAAGGGCAGCCTCCCAGCCAGGCTGTCTGGATCTAAACCCTGGTCCTCCACTTATTTGCTGTGTGACTCTGGGCAAGTCACTAAACATCTCAGTGCCTTCTTTTCCTCATACGTAGTGGGACTAACAATAGTTTCAACCTCACACCGTGTTCTGAGGCTAAAGGTATTAATGGTGATAAAATGTTTAGCAAAAAGCCAGCAGTTTCTATATAATTGTCCTATGTGCTTGTCATGTTTCTAGGTGCTGTACTAACATATTACATATATGAACTTGATTTAATCTCCCAACAACCTTATAAGATAGTAGCCTCATTTCTTCTCATTTCACAGACAAGAGAACTGAGGCTCAGGAAGGATAACTTGCCCTCAGCCTCAGAGCTAGTCGGTGACATCATTAGGATTCAAACCCAGGTCTGCAAGGCCAAAGCTCATGACCCTGTGCTGTTCTACCTTCCCAGGACTGTGCTTCTCTGTCAAACCATGCAAACTGCCCCCACTGCCCTGTGGGTATCTAGAATTTCATAGGTTTGTTTTAGCCAAATACGATATTGAACGAACATGTTAACTCATAGGATTCTTTTCCCCCTGGGGCCTTGGGGCTCCATCTTCCCCATTGAAAGATGGTCTCACCTGGAATACTGTTCACTGATGACTGACCCTGGACACTTGTGGAGGAGTTCTCCAGCAGGGACCCCCTACCCAGCTTCCTGTAGGATCCTGGGAGTGCCTCCCTGCAAAGAGTTCCAGCCACTGTCTCCCCCGGAGCAAGGACCCTGGGACCTACCCCATCCTCCTCTCTGTGCAGAGGATCATGGGGGATGTGGCCCAAGGGAGTCCCCAACCAAGGTCCAGAGTATCCGCGACCACGGGGTCTTCAGCAGGAAGAGAGAGATGAGCAGGCCACCTTTTCCCTGCTGGCACCGAGTGATGCATGCTGGGGCAGTGAGGAGGTTGGAGAGGAGTGGGAGCTACAGCACAGCCTCACGCCCTGCGCCTCCTGAGTCAGGCTGAGCAGAGCAGGCGCGTCCCAAAGCAAGTCCCAGGTGCCCGGCCTGTCCTGGCAGCCAAGCTCCTGCCGCCAGAGCAGGCTCCAGTCTTCCGTCCAGCAGAAGAGCCTGGGTGAAGACGCTGCTGAGGCTCACCCTGAAGGCTGGGTATCAAGGGCCTGATGTTAGGGACTCAGCCAGTTCCAGGAATATCAGCAGGAGGCAAGGTGTTTTCCAGGTGTGAGGGCAAACTCAGGATCCCAGGTCACTAAACCGTGGGCTTTAATTTTGCCCCTGGGCTAGGCTTAGAGCAGGCAGAGGGTGGGAGGAGAAGGAAGCCCAGCTTTCTCCGGGGAGATGAGGATAAAAGGGACACTTCAGAAACCTCTGTGGCTGGGTTCGGGGCTCAGGCTCCAGCTAGAGGAGCCGATGGAGCCAGGGCTTTCTAGCACCTTCACCACCCTGCTCCCGCAGCTTTGAGTTTCTCCCAGACCCCATCCGGGCGTTTGAACTGATATCCGCCCTGCAGAGGGTCCTCCAGACCTCAGGCTGACACAGCTGGGGCCGCAGGTGGGTGGGTCCCTCTCTGCCTTTCCCAGGATTCCTTGGTGTCTGAACCCAACGCAGGCCTGGATCTCAGGGCCAAGGCTCCAAAAGCCCAGGAAAGTTTGCAAATAAGGTATATGCCTCTGCTTAGTGTACTTGGTACACTTTGCCTCTTCATGGCCACCCACTGGGGCTCCAGGGGAGACCTGAACAGCCAGTCTCTCTGGCCTTGTCCCTGCAGAGAATGAGAAATCTGGGCTGAAGGGAAGCACAGGGCAGGGCTAGGGTGAGCAGTTTGTAAGCTTCCCTGGCCTGGTTTCAGCCTCATCACTCTTGGGCAGCGTAAATAATTGATAGTGGATGGGGATTTGGGCTGGCAGAGTTTTGGAGACGCACAGGGTGGTTCCTGGGTTCCAGGAAGTCCACTGTCTGCAGTGGCGGGCTGGGGGCCTGGCAGGATCTGTGTTGCTTTGAGGGGAGGAGGGGAAGGGTTACCTGATGAGGATGGCCAGGTGGCTCCCTAGGTGTCAGTCTCTCCATGACAATCCTTTCAGCTCTGCTCCAGGCCCAGCTCCCTGGCTGGCTGGCAGCAACTCTTCCAATGGGATGGGACTGGCTGTGAACCTGCCAGCCTCTGAGGAGCCATGGTCCTATAAACAGGTTGGGGCTCCACCCTCAGGTCACTCCCTCAGCCCAGAGCCTTCTCTTCTTCCCCAAGAGGCTGGGTCAACCAGCATCTCCAGAAACCTCTGGCAGGGCTCCAGGGCCAGCAGGTGGAGCAGCACTTCCAGATGTGGGGTGTCAGGGCTGCAGATGCAGCAAGGCAGGGAGATGAGTCCCAGAACAGTGGCAGGAACCTGCTCCACTGAGGCAGCAGGCCTAGGGTGGGAGGGGGCGAGCTGAGAAAACCCTACAGCCCAGCCCAGCCTGAGCCAGGCCAGCCTCTGAGGGAGGAGGGCTGTGCCTCTGGGGGCAGACAAGAGGCCAGGAGCCTGGGTGTGTGATAAAGGCAGTCACGGTGGAGGCCCTGAGCAGCCTTTGAGAGCTGCCAGGGGCTCTGGACTCTGGTTCTAGACCACTCACCACCACTCACCCTCAGCTTTACCCTCACTCCTTCCATTTGGCTGGGCCCAGGAGTTTAGAGGATTTTCATTAGACTCAAATGGCAAACTTTGTAATAAAGGTGGAAGAGACCAGTCAAGGAAATTCGTAAATGGTATTATAGGGGGTGAGGGGAGAACGTGGTGAAATCATGTGTTTAAACTATTTAATGTGCACAAGAACACTAAATATTCTCCTGAAATGGCATAAATTCAGTCATTTTACTGTCAATTCACTATGCAATTGAGCAATAATGATTTGTTTTTCCAAGGCAACTGAAACTGAATTAATGTTAAATTATTGCAAATGGATGTAAAATGTTTTATTACAGAATCAGCCAAAAAAAAAAGGAAAATAGTGGTCTATGAACAAATGAAAGAAATAATTTGCATGAACCAGATATAAAATCTAATGAAAAAGAGGAAAATGTAGAAACCTACAAACAACTTATTCCAAAGTGGGTTATAGATGAAGCAATGCACAAAGTCCCCGGCTGATGAGAGGCAGGGCAGTTATAGAATAAGAAGAGCAGATGTTCAGTAAATGGAAGTGTGTCCTGCCCTACAGAAGAGCTCATTTCTGAGCATTTTGAGCATGGCCCCTATCTCAAGGGAGTCAAGGGAGAGGCAGAAGTTTCTCCTGAGCCCACCTCTAAAACGCCCTTAGCTCAAAACAACCCGCCCACCACAGAAGCGCATCTTGGGGTGACTAGCTCTTAACGCCCCCACTTGGCTTCCCCCTTTCTACTACTCTCTACACTCACTCAGCATTTATAGACCCTCTAAAACCCACCCCTCCCCCCAAATTTTTTCTGTGGAACCAACCTTCCCCCTGGCCTCAGCCCCACAGTTTGGGTGGTGTTGCTCCACCGCCTCCAGCCAGCCGTGGTAACACAGCACCGGGAGCAGGCTGGTGGCCCCGCATGTGGAACGTCCCTGGCCGGGTGATTGGCTCGTTGGACCCATGACCCAGGCTGGTGCAAAGTAGATCCTGGTGCATGAAGTGCAGAGGGATGTGCCTCCTCTTTCCTGCTGAATAAGCACCTGGGAGGATGTGAAGCTGGAGCTGCTACTGTAGCCATCTTGCCGCCTCATGACCTGTCAGACAATGGAGCTGATCATGTAATACTTAAACAATCGTGTCCAGGCAGAGGTGGGTTAACTGTGGAGCTAATGGGCCTTAAACTGGGTCCTCCTCTTGCGCGCGCCCTTCCAAGGCTCCGAAGAGCCCGGCAATAGGGTCTGGTGGTCGTTCACAAGTTCATAAAATTGCAAAAGTAAACTATTTAAACTACAACCAGTTTAGACCATTTTCTTCCCATTCTTTCACCTTCTCTCTTAGTGTTGATGTGACTGATCCTATTTTTAGAATCTGAGTAAGGAGAAGTTGAGTTAGAGATGCATCTAATTTCAGTTTAGTGGGACATAATTATGCGGTTTGGAGTCAGTTTCCTGTATAGCGAGGTTACTGCTAGCCATTCTGGTTTAGGAATCATTTCCAAAAAGACTCCTACCACCCGCTGTGCCAACTCATCTGGCATGGTGACACAGGTACACAAAGCCAGAGGTGGTACTGCAGTGGGAGGAGAAGAGAGGAAGAGAAACAAGGTCTGAAATAAACAGAGCCAGCCCTGACCGGTTTGGCTCAGTGGATAGAGCGTCGGCCTAAGGACTGAAAGGTCCCAGGTTCGATTCCGGTCAAGGGCATGTACCTTGGTTGTGGGCACATCCCCAGTAGGGGGTGTGCAGGAGGCAGCTGATCGATGTTTCTAACTCTCTATCCCTCTCCCTTCCTCTCTGTAAAAAATCAATAAAATATATTAAAAAAAAAAAGAAAGTGAAAAGAACCCACAGGATAGGAGAAAATATTAAAAAACAAAAACAAAAACAGAGCCAGAAAGAAGTCTGGCAAATTCTTACAATCAGACACATACAAATTTAAGTGAAAGATTTCGTTTCCAGGGCCACCTGATCTTTGGCTGTGTTCAATCATGTCATAAAGGCCCCGTTCCCTTTATTGAATGGGAATTGAGAAACAGACGTTATTTACCTATATGACAATAGTTGGCACATCTACAATAGCTTAGATCTGAGAAAAACTTGATAAAGGTTGTGGCAGATTTTATTTTTCTAATAATGTTTGCAACAATATATCCTGTCCTTCATGTTGTCCATGTAGGAAATGTCCAAATCTGGAGAGAATTGTTATGAGTCAAATTGACGACATATACTGGGGAGTAAGATCTCAAATGCTCTGGAGAATAACAGTTTTGCAGCTTCTTTTATGCATTTGAAATTAAGAAGGGAACGAAGGAAGATTCCATGTAGATGGGAGAAGCAAGGCAGGCATTGGATTACAGGATAGTTAACAACACTATGTGCTCTCGTGAGGGTGGTTACAGCTTATTTCAAAGGTGTGTTAACCTAGATCAGCCGTGGGCAAACTACGTCCCGCAGGCTGGATCCGGCCCGTTCGGCTGTTCTATCCGGCCCACGGAGCCGAAAGAGTGGAGGGTTCTCTTGCTCTCCCCTCCGCCCCTTCACCAGCAGCAGTGTTAACATGGCAACGTTGGGAAACACGGCCACAGCTCCTTCTTTTTTTTTTTTTTTTTTTAAATATATTTTATTGATTTTTTACACAGAGGAAGGGAGAGGAATCGAGAGTTAGAAACATCGATGAGAGAGAAACATCGATCAGATGCCTCCTGCACACCCCCTACTGGGGATGTGCCCGCAACCAAGGTACATGCCCTTGACCGGAATCGAACCTGGGACACTTCAGTCCACAGGCTGACGCTCTATCCACTGAGCCAAACCGGTTTCGGCCACAGCTCCTTCTTCTGAGTGAGCGGATTTATATCTGCCCATTCAGTAGAAGGAACAACCTCTCAATCTTCCAGAGGCTCCTTGTAATGCCCGCGGACGCGTCCCCCGACATCACCCTGGGAATGAGTAGACACGTTATCGTGGTGATGTAGGGAGACACGCCCCTGGAGAGCACAGTATCAGAGCATTAGCTAAAAAGGAGACCAACAACACTGTTCCCACTGAAGTTGATGTTTTAAAGACCAAAAACCTTTCAACCCAGTCTACATTGCCATCTACATCTACGTCCCGGGCATAATTTGGAAGTTGCACTAAAGAAAATGTTTAATTTACTGTTTACACATTTTGTTCTTTTCTATTTGTTTTAGTTTTAAATTATTTTATTATATTTAAGTTTAATTTGAAAGGCTTTTGTACCTTTCCTTTGTTAGGCAATTTTATTTTGCCTTTGCCATCTTCAATATAAGGTATGTTATTGTGCTATGATTCCTCCATTTTTTGAAGTTTCAAATTATAATAATTAGTGTTTACATTCTTCTTGTTAAAATGTTTGAAATGAATAAAACTATTGAAATAAAAAAAAAGACCATACCCTTTTATGTAATTATGTTTACTTTGAATTTATATTAGTTCACACAAACACTCCATCCATGCTTTTGTTCCGGCCCTCCAGTCCAGTTTAAGAACCCATTGTGGCCCTCGAGTCAAAAAGTTTGCCCACCCCTGACCTAGATGCATAGAAACAATGGACAGGGCTTGCTTAAGGCAAAGATAAACCTTTTACTAAAAAGCTATGTGATTGGGCCCTAGCTGGTTTGGCTCAGTGGATAGAGTATCTGCCCAAGGACTGAAAGGTCCCAGGTTCAATTCCAGTCAAGGTTACATGCCCAGGATGTGAGCTCGATCCCCAGTAGGGGGTGTGCAGGAGGCAGTCGATCAAGGTTGATGTTTCTAGCTCTCTCCCCCTCTCCCTTCCTCCATGATATCAATAAAAATATGTTTTTTAAAAAGTTATGTGATTGGTGTGTGACTGTTCACCATGACCTTCCCAGTTAGGACTTCATGATCAGATCCCCCTGTGAGCTACTTTCCATAGAACCCCTTTTTCCATCCACAATGCTCTTCTAGAACCATGCCTCTCCCTCCTTTTGAATCTGGTGGGCTGGAGACTCTGATAGGATGTGAGGAACTTAATGCTGCTTGACTCTGAGTGTAGGTCATAGAAGGTGATGCAGCTTCTCCTGCTGAGAGCCACCACATGAGATGCCCAAGTCCCCTGAGGTCCCTGTGCTGTGAGGGAGCCCATCCACATGGAGAGGCCATGAGTCAGTGCCCAAGTCGGGGATCCTCATCTCCAGGTCCTTCCAGCCCAGGTCCAGACATGAGGATGAGCCCTCAGATGACTCCAGCCCAGCTGTGGAGTCACCCCAGCCTGTGCCCTTTCTGAACTCCTGACTCACATAGTGTATGAGCCTAAGAAAGTAGTTGCTATTTTATGCCATTAGTTTAGGTGGTCTGTCGCCATAGTAATAAAATCAGAGGTTTTCCCAGATCTGCTAACAATCCTAAACTTTTACAGGGCATTGCCAATGAAGAATTGTGAAATGGAAAGAAACTATCAATAATTAACTATTATTAACTATGAATTTTTTTAAAAAAAAGAAATCTCAATCAAGCAGACTAGAGGGAAAATTGCTTTCTCTTTGCTCTAAAGAAAATGGTATTACAAAATTGTTGAATAAAGAGGCAATCAAAACAATGAAGGGAAAGGCATAGAGGTTAATTAATGTTATGTTATTTAAAAAGTATTTTTGTGTGATGTTTTGGCATTTGTCAGCCATTCAAAATTTGTATCTTTTTTAATTCTAGATAAACATTCACATTCTTACCTAATTATGCATCAGTTTGTATAAAATTCAGGCTTCATAGCCTATGTGTCACACTGCTCAAGCACTTTATAGATCAAACATATTTATTGATTCCCCAAACCCTATGAGGCAGGTGTTATTATCCTCACTTTACAAATGAGACAGCTTAGGCAGGAATTAGTTGAGGAACTGCCCCCAGATCACCTCAAAATAATCCCAGAGGCAGTACTCTTAACCATCACCTGTGAAACGGTCTCTCTCCAGCAGAAGTGCAGGCAAGAGGGAGCACAAGAGAGTCCCTGGATCAAGCCTTGCCTGAAGGAGTAAATCTAGTTCTGGGCTTCTCATTTCGATCTCAGCCCTTCCTCATCTACTTTAGCTCCGGGAAGGAAGGGTTCAGTCACTCCCCTCCCTCTCCTTTCCCTAGAATAACACTCAATGACTGTCATAGAGGAGAGGAGGCACCTGTCAGGGGTGGAGAAGGAGACAGAGCTGAGGCCCAGCTGATTCTAGCAAAAGCAGGTGGTGGGACAGGTGGCAAGACGTGTTGTGCGAGGCAGGGATGACACACGCTTCAATGTTTGGCACCAATTACCATGTCAGGATCAAGGCACAGGCAGGCCTGTGCTCTTGTGTCACAAGGAACAGGTTACTCACTCAGATGACAAGAGACAAGGGACATTTCCTGTTCACGATGGCTCAGGACCAATCAGGAAAGGAGCACTGGCCCCTGGCCTCATTCTAAGGCTCTTGAAAAGGACGTGCCTCTCACCCAGCCAAGCTACTCATTCACCCAACAAATACTTATTGAGCGTCTACCGTGCCCCAGACAGGGCCAGGTGAGTAAGCACAGGCCTGCTCTCACCTCGGGAAGCTTCTGACGGGTGTGCAATCTGCCTTCCACTCCATGTCCCTCAGCCAGTGGGGCACACCAGCGTCTTAGAACTTGGGACTTACAGGGCAGGCCCCTGAGGGCCGCGGCAGGTATCTGAGAGTAGAGCCTCTGGAATGTCAAGGTGAAGAGCTATGGAAGAGCTGTAAACGCATATTATTTAGCTCATCACCTTTGTCTGGAGGCAGTGATAGCAGGTACGTGAGCTGCAGGATGTTAAGACAGGAGCATGTCTGATGGACCTGGACCAATCTTCCTTCAGGATTCATCTGCCTTCCCCCATCTGGCCTCTCCTTCTCTGCGGGGCTCTCTCTGCCCCCCACTCTGCCCTGTTGGTCTTTTTCTCTTCGATTCCTCTTCCCATAAACCTCCCACACATTGGAAATGTGTAGTGTGTATAACTTTTATATCCTAGCTCATAATTTTTAAAATAGAGTCATTAAGGCTTTTATATGTTTTCAAAACACAAACCAAAACTAAGCTGTTTTAAGCATGAATGGGTCTTCTAATGATGTTTATTTCCGGGGGTTAGTTTACCTCAATAGAAAAACTCTTTCTCTAAACTCCAGTGGTGACCTCTCCCCGCAACACCACCCAAACCCATGTCCAGAATCTCAGGCATCCTGCTCTGTTGCTAGGAGTTCATATAAAATGCACCCTTCTCCTTTCACCCAGCTTTGACTCATCTGCGATGTGGTCGCTTTCCTGTGAACACCCCACAAACCTGCAACCCCCAAGGGCAAGGACCATGAGGCAATCAGCGTTTCTGGGTTCGGGAGGGGCGTGTCCTATACCGGTGCCACCTGCAAGGCCTGGATCCCCAACTCACCTGCAGCTGGGAAAGCCGTGCCAGCTGCCTCGCCCGCAGTGCTGAGGACACCCCCGTCCCTCCCTGCTCCACCAGGGGCAGAAGCGGTGCCTGGAGATGGAGCTGAACCCTGAGGGTCATCGCACTGCCCAGCCACAGCCACACTAGACATTTTTTCTCATGTAGCAGGATTTTAAATGTATATGCTAATGTGCTTTTCATGTTTTGACCTTTTGTCCTGTACACCTTCCCCTCTTTGGCTAATGGCACCCGTTTTAAAAGCTGGAGAGAAAAAGGGGCCCTCCTTCTGCTTCAGTTCCAAAGTCAACTCTCCAGAGACAAGGCTTGAAGGCTGAATGTTGTGAGAAAATAAAGGAGTTTCTAAATTCCAAGAGTTTCCTTTTACATATCATAAGCAAAGTCCTGTTTAGAGAGAGAGTACTGAGGGGACGTGCCCATCCAACAACACCAGATGAAGGGAGAAAGCTGATACTTCCAGGGGGGGAGCAGGGAGGACAAGAGTGGGGGCCATTGTGTGTCTTCGCTCCTGGCCCAGCCTCCAACCCTGAGGGACAATTATGTACAAACAAATCATTTGGGTAAAATCCCATAACTGTGGGCTTGGTCTTCTTTCTACAGGTGCACAATGGGAAAATCATGTCCCCTGAGGGAAGCACTGGTCCGACACAGGGATGCCCACAGTGGTTGTTAGAAATGATTGAGGAAGGGTCTATGTAAGGCAGGGGCCATCAATGGTGCTCCCAAGCTTCCTAGGTCCCCTTGTGCTATAGAAGGGACCCAGAAGTCTTCCTGAACTCCCACTGAGGGTGTAGAAGGTAGCTGAGCTGAGAGCGAAAGGCCTGCCTGGGGCTGCCATGGAGAGTGGTGGGGTGTGACAGAACCTGGGGGTGCCCAGCCTGAGCCAAAGGATGGACAGGGTCTGAATGAGGCACAGAGTATTCTCAGGCCTCCAAAGAGCTGAGGTGGGTCCAAGTCAGCCAGTGGCCCTGACCTCACCAGCATAGAATAGGACAGATGCCCCACCAGCTGTGCTTTCAGCCAGCAGTAGCCCAAAGGCCAGGCCAGGAAGACTCCAGAAAACCTCAAATAGATGCAGCTCACATTCCCCACCCCCCAAGGCGGTCTGAGGCCCTCCCTATGCCTAGCTGCCACATTGGCTCTGAAATATGCATTTCCTAAAAAAGGTTGAGTTTACCCAAATCTAAAACTGAACTTAGTTTATGTTAAGTGGCAGATTTTAATTCCTCCCATTCCTTGGCAACCTCCCCCTTACACAACCATCCAGAGGCTTGGGGACTTAGAAATGAGATAACACGAGTTATAAAAATGAAAAGAAATCTAAATGGGACATCTGGGAAAAGAGTCACAGAGGAGACATTCCTTAAGCGGAGACTTGGGTATGTACTTGGAGATGGGTAGGTACTTATTGTTATTGCAACACCATTAAGTATTCTGTGCTACTTAAAAGTAGAGTACCGACATACTTCCTGGTGTAAGATGTTATTTCAGAGGTCATCCTTTTGGGCTGTCTGTAACCCCTCCCCATTCCCCTGCATACCCTTCCCAGACCTCTCACCACAGGCCCTCTGAAGCCCTCTCCGTCACTCAGCTCCTACAACCTCTTTCTCCTGGCTCATAGCATATTGCCAGCCCTTCCCATCTCCCCTTCCCCAGAAAGGCTGAGTGCAGGAGCCCTCTAAAGCAGAAGCTTCCCACTAGGCATGGGTTAGGAACCCAACAGAGTCCCTCCCCCCGCGCCACCCTCACCCCAGGGCAGAGGAGTGTCTGGAAGCTGAAGTCCCAGGAGCCCCATTCCCAGAAGGCTCAGACAGCAGGCAAAGGACCAGCTGCAATAGGGGGTGGGAGGGTAGAGGTGGGAGGGAGGATTCCCCGCTGAGGACACCCAGGCAGGAGGGCCCTGCGATCGGAGGTGGCAGAGTCAGCCTTGCTAGAGGATCAGAGTCTTTCCATCTGAGGCTAATGTCAATGACTCTACATAACGTCCCATTATGCTGAGCATACTGACTGAGCACAACTCATTCCCTTCAGAGGTGGGCATTACAGCAACATTTTGTATCAAATTAAGGACCGTTCTAAGAAAGCGCTTATTTATACTTCCTTAATCTTTAAGAAAAGGAAGAAAATTATAATCCACAAGGCAAAACTTCTGTTGCAAGAATCATGTGCACTCCAGGGAAAGGTTTCTCGGAACACCTGGAATATAAATGTGACAGGACTAAAATCAATGAACTCTGAACAGGATATTCTGTCTATACCCGATGAAACAAAACCAAAACTATCAGTAAATGCTTTCTTTGAAACAACAAACATAGCTAGATAGGAAAAGATTGACATCTCTACAAAAAGGTATTAAACAAGTTACAATACTATATCTTCAAAGTTATCAAATGAGGGGTGGACCTGTTTGAAGAAGGACCCAGAGGAATGTTAGAAGTTTGAGAGTTTCAAGTTAGCTTCCAATTAGCTACTGACCATTCCTCCACTTGTATAGATTCAGAAAGAGCTTTTCCAGCACCTGGGATTATTGGGTCTTAACTCCAAGATAACACCTTTGACATACTTAGTTTCTTAATATCATACTTTTTTAAAGTATCAAATAATATTATTTCTCAGTTTTTCATTATTAGTCACCTTTTTATATAATGTTTCATTTGCTAATTCAAATATTTTTATCTACTTTCTATGCTGACCACATATTATGCATATGTAATGGTGATATTTATGTAAGTGGGGCAAAGAGCTGTGGGAGCAGGGCGCAGGCCATGCAGCAGCCTGACTACGGGCCGCTCAGCACTCAGGGAGGGGAGCCTGAGTGGAGAGGGACCAGACCGCTGGGTCAGAATGAGTCTTTTTCATCAACCTAAAACCCTCTGACCCTGGAGAAGTTCTCAATATTTGGTGGACCAAAGTGGCTTGGGAGAGACGGACTTGTTCAGATCAAAAGAAGCATCTGTGAAAGAGCCAGAAATTCAGGCCAGGCTCTCTCGCATGCACACACACCCATATTGTTTCACATACACATTAGCTTCCAGGACAATGAGCCTATTTGCATACGGTGGTGGCTGCACACCTGGCCCAAGTTCAAAGAGCCGACTGTGGCTAATCAGGGAAGAAACTGTGCAAACCCACTAAGGCGAGCCATGCCAGCATGGATCCATCACCCCACAGCCGTCAGGAAGCGGGGCAGAGAAGGTGCTGAGTTGTGAGGAGGGCTGGGAGTGGCTGCCAAGCAAAGAGAAAGAGATGAAAGGATGGTGAAAGAGAAACCAAGACCAGCAACTGAAAACAAAGTGTCTGTATAGACATAATGTTTTGTTGCTATTAATCCTCACTCAAGGATATTTTTCCATTGATTTTTGGGGAGAATGGAAGAGTAAAGAAAAGACAGAGAGAAACATCGATATGAGAGAAACACATCGATAGGTTGCCTCCTGCATGATCCCCAACCAGGGCCCGGGCCAGGGAGGAGCTAGCAACCCAGGTATGTGCCCTTGACAGGAATTGAACCCAGGAACCTTCTATCCACTGAGCCAAACTGGCTAGGGCTGTTTTTAATTGATTTTTAGAGAGAAAGGAAGGGAGAGGAATAGAGAGATAGAAACATTGCTGAGAGAGGAACATCATCCTTCAGCTGCCTCCTGCACGCCTCCTACTAGAGATTGAGCCTGCAACCTGGGCATCTGCCCTGACTGGGAATCGAACTGTGACCTCTTGGTTCATGGGTCAATGCTCAACTTCTGAGCATTGACTTTCCCATTGTTTTTGTTTTTTTTTTTTTAGAGAGAGAGTTGAAAGGTGGGAGGGAGAGAGAGAGTAAGAGAGGGAGAAACATCCATGTGAGAGAGACATATCAATAGTTGCCTCCATCATGCACCCTGACCTGGGGTGAGGGATTGAACTTGCAATCCAGGTACGTGTCTTTGAGGGAATTGAACCCATGACCCTTCGGTGTGCAGGCTGACACTCTAACCACCAAGAAACACCAGCCAGACACAGAATGAGTATACACTGCATGATTCCATGTATGCCAGGCTCTGGAACAGACAATATTAATCTATTGACAGAAGTTAAAAAGGGGTTACCTTTGGTTGGAATTACTTTCTGGGAGAAGATAAAAGAGAACCCTCAGATGTGATTAAAGATCCAAGAAACTAAGGCTCCAGCATAAAAGCCAGTCAAAGGAAATACCCAGAAGGATGTTGAAAGGAAATCGCAGGACATTACCTACAGGGTAACCAGTCCAAACTGGAACATCAGGAAACATCAAAAGCAGGAGGAGGTCAAAGAGAGAAAATTATGAAACTGATAATCACTTGACATATTAACAGTCAACTTATACTCTGATGAGAGTTTGAGGACAAATTAATGACAGTAACATAGAAAACTAAGCAAATGAGACTCAGCATCATGCAGCTGCCTCCTCCAGGGACAATGGTGGCCCGCCTGCTACTGTGTGCCTGTCCCCAGGCCCCTGCCGTCGGCCAGGGAGCGCCCCCAGCAGCCCCTGAGCGCCTGCTCTGGCCCGGACAGTACCTGCAGTGCAGCATTGTGCCCACCATGCACTACAGGACAGCCTGCCCAGGCTGCCTGTTCCCAAACTTGAAGACACCATTGGAAGGTACCTCTGCACAGAAGGCTCTCTTGGATGATGGGCAGTTCAGGAAAACAGAAGACTTTTGCAAGAATTTTGAAAATAGGATTGGAAAAGAATTGCACAATCAGCTGGTTGCTCAGGACAAGCAGAATAAACATACAAGCTACATTTCAGAGTCAAGAAAGGAAAGAGAATGAGGAAGAAAAGGCAGTTAATAAACATTAGGGCAATGCAAATCAAAACCACAATGATGGTTACCCACCGGACTGGCTCCAATCAAAAAGACAAACAATAACAAATGTTGCAAGGATGTGGAGAAATTGGAACCCTCATACACTGCTGGTGGTAAAGGTGCAGGCACTTTGGAAAAGACTGTAGCAGTTCCTCAAAAGGTCAAACATATACTTAACACATGACCTAGCCATTTCACTCCTAGTTATATCCCCAAGAGAATTCATAATAACCAAAAAGTGGAAACAACCCAGATGTCCATCAACTGATGACAAATGTGCTATCTATACTAATAATAGAGGAATATGCAAATTGTCCAGGACGCCATCACAGTAACGACCGAACAGCAGGCTGCGTGGGGCGACAAGGCCAGCAGGGGTGTTAGTGAGGGACGACCAAACAACTGAACAGCAGGCTGTGTGGGGCGACCAGGCCAGCAGGGGAGAGCAGTTGGGGGCAACCAGGCCTGTGGAGGAGGGCAGTTGGGTGCGACCATGCCAGCAGGGGAGGGCAGTTGGGGGCAAGATCAGGCCAACAGGGGAGGGCAGTTGGGGTGAGATCAAGCCAGCAGGGGAGGGCAGTTGGGGGCAAGATCAGGCCAACAGGGGAGGGCAGTTGGGGTGAGATCAAGCCAGCAGGGGAGGGCAGTTGGGGGCGATCAGGCCGGCAGGGAAGGGCAGTTGGGGGCGATCAGGCCAGCAGGGGAAGGCAGTTGGGGGCCATTGGGCCAGAACGGGAGGGCAGTTGGGAACGATCGGGCTGGCAAGGGAGGGCAGTTGGGGGCAATCAGGCAGGCAAGCAGTTAGGATCCAGCAGTCCCGGATTGTGAGAGGGATGTCCAACTGCCAGTTTAGGCCCAATCCCACAGGGATCCCAGATTGGAGAGGGTGCAAGCAGGGCTGAGGGACACCGCATGCCCCCTTCCGCCCCCCCCCCCCCCCGTGTATGAATTTCATGCACCAGGCCTCTAGTATCTATATAATGGAACATTATCCTATCTAATAAAAGAGTAATATGCAAATTGACCGTCACTCCAAGACCCAAGATGGCTGCCCCCATGTGGTCAAAGATGGCTGCCCCCATGTGGACACAAGATGGCCACCACAAGATGGCCTGCAGGGGAGGGCAGTTGTGGGCAATTAAGGGTGACCAGGCCAGCAGAGGAGGGCAGTTGGGGGGGGGACCAGGCCTGCAGGGGAGGGCAGTTGGGGGAGGGGACCAGGCCTGCAGGGGAGGGCAGTTGGGGGCGACCTGACTGGCAGGGGAGGGCAGTTAGTGGTTACCAGGCCACCAAGGGAGGGCAGTTAGGGGCAATTGGGCCAGCCAGGGAGCAGTTAGGTGTCAATCAGGCTGGCAGGGGAGTGGTTAGGGGGTGATCAGGCTGGCAGGCAGAAGCAGTTAGGGGCAATCAGGCAGAGGCAGGTGAGCGGTTTGGAGCCAGCAGTCCTGGATTGTGAGAGGGATGTCCGACCGCCCATTTAGGCCCGATCCCATGGGATTGGGCCTAAACGGGCGGTTGGACATCCCTCAAGAGGTCTCAGATTAGAGAGGGTGCAGGCTGGGCTAAGGGACAACCCCCCCCCCCCCCCCCCCGTGCACGAATTTCATGCACTGGGCCTCTAGTTCAGCAATAAAAGGAAATGAAGAACTGATACATGCTACAACATTGATGAACTTCAGAAACATTATTGCCCCTGGTTTGATATGTACTTAACTGCTTGAGACTCCACTGTCCTGAACTTTAATCCATTTATGGCATTCAACCCTGACCCAAAGACTGAGTATAATGAACAGCTCACCCGGGCAACCACCATGACGGTTTCTGCCATCCGGTTTCTGAAGACACTCCCAGCTGGTCTTTTGGAAGCAGAAGCATTCCACTTGAGCCCTGCCAAAAGTGGCACTGATACCTTCAAGAAACTCATACGCTTTGTCCTTCCTCTCTGTCTTGGTATGGTGCCTACTTGATCAATGCATATCCGCTGGATATGTCCCAGCATTTTTGGTTTTTCAATTCAACTCAAACCCAGACCTAGTCAGGATGGACTCTTCACTGATGATAAGGCCAGACACCTCTTGGTCCTATGAAAAGGACATTTCTATGTCTTTGATGTCCTGGATCAAAATGGGAACATTGTGAGTGCCTCTGAAATCTAGGCTCATCTGAAGTACATTCTCTCAGACAATAGCCCTACCCCCGAGTTTCCACTGGCATATCTGCCCAGTGAGAACCGAGATATCTGGGCAGAGCTCAGGCAGAAGCTGGTAAGTGGTGGCAACGAGGAGATCCTGAGGAAAATGGACTCTGCTGTGTTCTGTCTCTGCCTAGATGACTTTCCCATTAAGGACCTTGTCCACATACCATGCTGCACAGTGATGGCACACACCGCTGGTTTGATAAATTCTTTAATCTCATTATAGCCAAAGGTGGCACAGCCGCTGTCACTTTGAGCATGCTTGGGGCGATGGGGTTGCAGTGCTCAGGTTTTTCAATGAAGTGTTTAAAGGCAGCACTAAGGCCCCTGCCTTACTCCTCAGAGCCAGCCGGCCAGCACTGACTCTTCTGCTGCTGTGCAGAAACAACTTCAAGCTGAACAATGCCTTAAAGACGGGCATCATTGCTGCTAAGGAAAAGTTTGATGCCACCATGAAAACTTCATCCAGGTTCAGAGAGAAGGCAAAGAATTCTTGAAGAAGCAGAAGCTGAGTCCTGACTTGGTGGCCCAGTTGGCCTTCCAGATGGCCTTTCTGCAGCAATGTGGGCAGACAGTGGCCACCTATGAATCCTGCAGCACTGCAGCGTTCAAGCATGGCCGCACCGAGACCATCCACCTGCCTCCATCTACACAAAGAGGTGCTCTGAGGCCTTTGTCAGGGAACCCTCCAAGCACAGTGAGGGAGAGCTTAAGCAGATGATGGGCGAGTGCTCCAGAACCACGGCCAGCTGACCAAAGAAGCGGCAATGGGCCAGGGTTTTGACTGACACTTATTTGCTCTGCGGTACCTGGCAGCAGCCAAAGGGATTGTCCTGCCTGAGCTGTATCTGGACCCTGCGTGTGGGCAGATAAACCACAACATCCTGTCCACTAGCACACTGACCAGCCCAGCAGTGAACATTGGTGGATTTGCCCCCGTGGTCCCTGATGGCTTTGGTGCTGGGTATGCCGTTCATGACAACTGGATAAGCTGCAACGTCTCCTCCTACACAAGCCACAATGCCTGGGAGTTTCTCCAATGTGCGCATAAGGCCTAGAAGACATGTTTGATGCCATGGAAGGCAAATCCATCAAAACTTAGCTTCTGGGCAGGTTAAAAGCCCCCATTTCCTGTAGATGCTGCATCTACGTGAAAATTGAGGCCTATGTAGCCCATAGGTGCTGCTATTCTGTGACTATTGGAACTAATGAGGTGCCTCAGCAGCCAATGCTGTGAAGCCTGAGCTTTAAAATCATGGTTTTAAAACTAAACATGAATTTCCAAGTGGAATTAGATCACAATTAAAGATAATGTGAGATTTCAATTTTAAGGGCATTAGATTAGGAGGGAAGGATTTGAAAAAATAACTCAGGTGTATTTATTGTTGAAGCAGAAATAAAATTTAATTGTTGCAAAAAGAAAGAAAGAAAGAAAGCTAAGCAAATGAAAAGTGAGGCAAGTATTAACTCCAAGAAAACTAAAAGTTAAGGATAAAAGGATATAATCGTATACTGCATAATCACAATAATGTACATAATAAATGTTGACCAAAAAAATGATAACAATATTGAGAGTTGAGGGAGAATAGGATAAAAGAACTAAGTCCTCATCTTCCATAGTAGGAAGTAAATAAAAATCAAGAAAAAAAACAGTATAAGCATGTTGCTTAGAAATATGGAGGCAAATACCAACTAAAAGAGTTCAATGCAGTTGCTGCCAGTGAGTGGGAGTGGGGCAGGGGGTTAATGCTTTTCATTATAAACTTTGTAAAACTATTTGATTTTTTTTTTAATCCTCATCCGAGGACATTTTTCCATTGATTTTTAGAGGGAGTGGAAGAGAGAGAGAAAGACAGAGAGAAACATAGATGTGAGAGAAACACATTGATTGGTTGCCTCCTGCACGTGCCCCAACCAGGGCGCAGGCTGGGGAGGAGTCTGCAACTGAGGTACATGCCCTTAACCAGAATCAAACCCGGGACCCTTCAGTCGGCAGGCCACCGCTCTATCCACTGAGCCAAACTGGCTAGGGCCTATTTGATTTTTAAAAAACTAAGTGCATAGATTACTTTAATAAAAATAAATATATTATCTGAAAATGTGGATGCTTTGTCATTAACAGACCACTTATAATACACATCACAATTTATTGCCACTTCCCAGTGCTTCAGCACCCATGGCTGCAAACCACAGCTCAGAGTCAGTTCATTTCCTTCAGATGCTCAGTTCCAGCAGAGGCCACAGAGACAGGGGAGTTTGCGGGTACAGCAATAGCAAATTACAGTGATGGTTCTAAAAGTTCCTGACATCCAGGAAGACATTCAACAGATTCCTGGACAAGGTAATTCTATGCTGTGCCTTTCTTTTCCAAAAGGGAAACTTTCCCTCCTGAGTTTTCTTTTTCAGTAAGTAGCAGCAACATCCGCTCAATTGCCCAGAAATTGTCAGAATTTTTCCAGGTACAAGTACCAGAAAGCAAACTCCAGCTGGCTTAAGCAGAAAAGCAATTCGCGGAGTCCATGAAGTCCAAGGGAAACCCTGGGAGAAGCCTAGGTTCCAATCTTATCTTCAACATTCACCATTGTGTAACTTGGATGAGATACTTTAGTCACCTATAACATGAGGGTTATAATAGTACTAGAGGTCCAGTGCACAAAATTCAAGCACTGGAAGCGGGGGGGTCCCCTCAGCCTGGCCTGTGCCCTCTTGCAGTCCAGGACCTAAGCCGGCAGTCAGACATCCCCCTCGCAGTCCTGAACCCCTCTCTCCTTACTATCCGCCTGCCTGCTGCTCCTTACCACTCAGCTCACTGCTCCTTATCACTGCTGTGGAGGTGGGAGAGGCTCCTGCCACCGCCACTGTGCTCACCAGCCGTGAGACCTGCTTCTGGCTGAGCGGCGCTCCCCCTGTGGAAGCACATTGACCACCAGGGGGCAGCTCCCGCGTTAAGTGTCTGCCCCTGGTGGTCAGTGCGCATCATAGTGATGGGTCATTCTGTCGGTTGTTCTGCTGTTCAGTCGATTTGTATATTAGGGTTTTATTATATAGGAATGTTGTGACTATGAAATGAGTTAACATTTTAAAGTATTTTAAATAGTGCCTGGTACATAGCCAACACTTAATAGATAATACCTATTATTCTAAGCCAGTGGTCGGCAAACCATGGCTCATGAGCCACATGCGGCTCTTTGGCCCCTTGAGTGTGGCTCTTCCACAAAATACCACCGCCTGGGCAAGTCTATTTTGAAGAAGTGGCGTTAGAAGAAGTTTAAGTTTAAAAAATTTGGCTCTCAAAAGAAATTTCAATCATTGTACTGTTGATATTTGGCTCTGTTGACTAATGAGTTTGCCGACCACTGTTCTAAGCTATTATCCAGTAATCACAACAAATCTGGAGGACTAATAAAAATATTCATCCTGCCCAGCCAGTGTCACTCAGGGGTTGAGCGTAGACCCACAAACCGAGAGCTCACTGGTTCAATTCCTGGTCAGGACACATGCCCAGGTTTTGGGCTCGATCCCCAGTGGGTGTGCAGGAGGCAGCCAATCAATGTTTCTTTCTCATAGATGTTTCTATCTCTCTATCCCGCTTCATTACTCTCTGTAAAAATCCATAAAAAAACATATTTAAAATATATACGTATACATAAAACTGTGTGTTTGTTCAATCTGATATATTAAGTGACACATAAATATAAACAAAATTTAAAACTGCAGAAAATTGAAAGAGTGAAAAAAATAGTCATAATCTCATCATCCAAAAACTGTACTATTAATATTTTAAAAAATATATTCATCCTGGACAAATTGTAGTGTAACTGCAGAATAACAAAGATAAAGAACAAAATATTAAAGGCCCTCAAGAAGGAGAGACCAGTTGCCTACAAAGGACTGACAATCAGAAAAAGAGCCAGAATTAAGTAAAATATCTTTGCCAGGCCAGTGTGGCTCAGTGGCTGAGGGTCACCCTGTGAACCAGGAGGTCACAGTTCGATTCCTGGGCAGGGCACATGCCAGGGTTCTGGCCTCAGTCCCCAGTGTGGGACATGCAGGAGGCAGCTGATCAAAGATTCTCTCTCATCACTGATGTTTCTCTCTCTCCCTCTCCCTTTCTCTCTGAAATAAAATATATATATATTTATATTTTAAAGACAGTAAAATATCTTCAAAATGCTGAGAGAGAAAAACGGCCAAGTAAGAATTATGACTCAGCCAAACTTAAAACTGATGAGTAAATGAAGAGCCTATCAGCCCCACAACTGAAAATTTATCACCAGCACCCCTCATCAACCACTTCTAAAGATTTACTCCTGGAAGAAGGAAATAGAACCGGAACAAAGGGTGAAAGGATAGTATTGGTGGGAAAACAAGTTAGTAAACCTATGGTAAATCAAAATACTGACTATACTAATAATGATGATGATGACTAATGTTGGCAATAATAAAGAAGGAAGTAAAACAGAACAATGTCAAGTCAAATGGAAAATGTGACGGAGCTAATGCATTCTGAGGTTTGTGTTGGAAGGGAGTAAAGAAATTAACTTTAAACTTTGCTAATTTAAGTAAGCAAATTAAGTAAACAAAGTAAAATTTAACATATTTACAAACAGAATAGAAACGGAGCAGATAAATTTCAATATAATAAGAAGGGGGTTAAAAAATAAAAAAGAATTCAGAAAAAAAACTTAGAAAAAGCAGCGTGAATAGAAGGCACAAAATAAAACAGTGGTAATGAATCTAAATATTTCAATAATCACAATAAATATTAACAGACAAATTCATCAATTTACTTTTCTGTGTGATTAAAGTTTATCATCATAAAACAGTTTTAAAAGAGTGACTGTCAGTCTAGGGTTTCTAAAAACCACCAATTGCCATGTTCAAGGGTGCACTGAAAACATAAGGACCCAAAAAGTGGAAAATAAGAGACTAGAAAAAGCTGTATCAGGAAACACTGATCATCAGGAAACTGGTATACATGCAGGTAAAAGAGACTTTAATGGGAAGGTCATCGGGGATAAAAAAAAAAATTGAATCATTAACTAAGACCTTAAAAATGGAAAAATATGCCATGTTCCTAGATAGAAAGACTCCGTACTTAAAGATGTGAATTGTTTCCAAAGTTAATCTGTACATTTAATGCCATTCCAAATGAAATTCACGAACAGTTTTCAATGAAACTTGACAAGTTTTACCTAAGATTTTATACAGAGGGGATTGCTTTGTACTTTGCTTTCCCACAGGGAGTGCCTTATGCAATTCCTCACAAAGGCACTGCATGCCCATGTGATAGGGCACAAAGTGAGAAGGGCCCATGGTATCTTATAAACTCTTCCTTGTTTTAATAAAATAAAAAAGCAAATTTCTGATTAATCAGAAAGAGAAACTGTGGCAGTCTGGGTCCAATCAAGAGTGGGTTAAGTGGGATGCTTAATATCATATAAAGAAGTGTTAGCTAAGGTAAAAGAATAAATATAAGCTAGCCTACCACTGAGGAAGAGCACCCAAGGAGGGACAACCTCGGAAAGGGGTCGGCCCTGTGGGAGAAGGTGGGTCCGGCCCTCTGGCTGGCAGAGACGTTTCCTGGTTTGGCCAGGCCACAGCTGGTCTGGAGTTGCTGGGCAAGTGTCCGCTACTGGTGGTGTGGGTGTCAGTGTGAGCTCCTTAACTCCTCCTTTATTTTCCATCTTTGTCACACACATGCACACCCTCAGTCAAGAACATATAAGAGTTCTGACTTGCCAACCTTACTGAATCCAAACCCTCCTACCGACTTGCGGGGTCCCCACTGTCTGGCTCTCCCTGGCACAGCCAGCTAGCGACCTTCCTGCTCCTACAGCCACAGTGGAACTCTTCTCACGTCCCCTCCAGGACGACCCCTCCCCCACCCTCTGTTCCCCTCTCCCTCGCCCTGATGGCCTCTCTCCCCTCCTCTCACTATTCTTTGTGACCTTATTAAGCCCCTTCCTTCAAGAAATCTTCTCATGAGGATGTGCCTTTCTCCTCGGTCTCCTCACACGGGCAGCCAGCACCAGGCAGCTCACCCCTCAGCAACTAGCTCTGTTCTTCCCACAAAAACTGCTGAATGACTGCTCATCTTTTCCACAAGCTGAGTCCTAAAGCCCCATCCCCAGACTGGCCGGGGGCGGGGGGCGGGGGGGCTGGAGCTGAGGCCCATTGGATGGCAGGGTTGTTAGGTCGTACAGCAGATTGGGCAGAAAGGGCCTGTGTCCCTGACTAACAGCCTGCTGGCCCTTCCTGTGCTGAGGCCTGGGGAGTAGTTCCACCAGCTGGCTCTGGGCCCAGCCCCCAAGGGGCCCACAGGCTGCAGGAAGTACCTTGTGCAATGCTCAAGGGAGACTGAGGGTGGGGCCTGACAGCTGCCCAAGTCACAGTCCTCACCCAGGGGAGGGTGGGGCTGACAGGCCCTCGAGGGGCTGGTGGCCTGGGTGTAACAGCAGCCAGTTGGGTCAGTATGTGACAAACAGACAGATACACCACATGTTGTTCTTGAGGCTTAGCCCGGCTCACTCTGGCGTGCCTTTCAGCCCTGGTTCTGACTTTATTGAACATTCCCCAGGTGCAGAGTCCTTTTTTTCTTTTTAGACTTGAGCCTCTCATGATGTTCTCCACACCCATGCCCCAAACAGAGCATACTTTAAGTAAGCACTCAAAGATATAGGGTGGTATGGTGGTTAATTGCCTGCATGTTGGAATTTATAAAAAACCCTGAGTTGAGACGTTTGATTAGCATGAGTAAACTGAGTGTCCCGCCCCCTGCAGTGCGAGTCTCCCTTTTGCTCCGTGTTTCCGTGAGGCTCTGGGAGCAGCCTGGCTACATTTTGGTCTCTCTCTTTTACAGAAGACATCGAGAATGCTCTTGGAGGCTGTCCTGCTTTCTGTTGGCAACTTTGCTCCAGAACTCCCCAAGCTGGAATTTGCTCTTTTTCATTCACAGGTGTTTCTCCCAATACATTTCTTGCACAGTAAAGACCCTTCTCAGGGAACCTGAATCCACACAGGTCCCATCCCTAAGGTGGGGCTTCCTTAGAAGAAGAACCCTGAGAGGGGTCATGAGAGGAGAGTCTGTCCCAAACCCCTGCAGTGTGCCAGCTGGGGTGATGCAAATCTTGAGTGGGAAGTGGGAGGTGAGTCTTCTCATGCCTCACGTCCCACATTCTATTCTGTGCTGGAGTCGCCTCTCAGGCCAGGCCATCCCTGACTCTTGTTGCCCCCACGCCCTGGTCTGAGCCCTCTGGCCCACATTTCAAATCCATTCTTCTGGGGCACGAGAATAATTACTGTGAATATTGTTTGGTTGGACCAGTGTTCCCATAGGACTGGGGAGAAGTTTATTGCCAGCTCTTCTCAAACCAGCCATGGAAGTAGAGAGAACTTTAGGTGGGATGCAGCCCCTCGGCACTGAGACCAGCTGCTAAGGGGCCAGGTCTGGAAGGCCAGGAAACTCCAGCCCAGAGAAGGTCCTGGCTGTGCCCAGTCCAGATTGGCTTAAACCTCCAGACCTTGGAGGATCAGAGAGTGGCTCTTGGGGTCTCTGGAGGCCTCCTCCTGCCCCTAACCTTCAGGATATCAGTCTGCAGCATGTCACTGTTGTCACATGGGTGCCAGAAATGGTCAAACTCTTTCCCTTTGGACATAAATGTAGGAAAAAGAATAGAGTGAGGAGAAATTGAAAAGTTTACTTGGCTGCCCGGGACACCTGCCTCAGGCGGGAGAGAAGGCATTCAGGAGCAGGTCACAGAGGCCTCCCACTTAGCTGGTAAGATGAGGCCTCCAGGATAGGCATAGGCTGGCTTTCATGTGTGGAACTAGAAATATGGGTAGACTGGTCCCCACTGAAACTCCAAAGGGACCCTGCTATTTATCATTCTTTCTTGGGAATAATAAGGACAATCATCAGGTCTATGGTCTATCATTGCAATCATTCACTGACCTCCACTCTCAACCTGCTTGCCCATCTCTTGCTTTATTATATTCGCTTGGCAGCACACAACCCTGATGGAATCCAGCTCTTGGACAACTTGGCACCTGCACCCACATAGCTGATAGTCTCACTTTAACTCCATGACCGTGAGCATCAAGTAGGTCCTTGTGCAGCTCAGCAGATCTAGTCTGTGTCTCTATTCGATGTGCTCTTTCACTCTAATGGTTGGGTCATACTTTCTCCTCTATCCAAAAACCTCCTCCAAATTCTCAGCTGAGGGCCTTGATTCCTATTTTCATGTACACTGAGAAATAGAAACAACTAGAAAAGAACTTCCCCAAGCTCTCACCACCAACCATCTCTGTTCTTGCTGTGTCCCCAGCCTTCCCTTTCGTTACTAGTGGTCAATCGGCCATCTCCTATCTAAGGCCAACCCACCAACTGTCCACTAGATCCTATCCTTGCTCCCTAACTCATGGACATTGCTCCAGAATTTTTTTTTAATCTTAAGTTTTACATATGTCGGCTTTTTCCACAATTGACCCCCCACCCCCCCGCCAGCCATTCCCACCCGGGCAAGTCCCCACCGCCCCAGTGCCTGTGTCCATTGGTTATTCTAATATACATGCATACAAGTCCTTTGGTTGCTCTCTAACCCCCGCCCCCGCCGGCTCCCCTGCCATTTGTCTCTGGATCTATTCTTGTTCATCAAATTAAGTTGATCATTATATCCCACATATGAGTGAGATCATGTGATATTTATCTTTCTCTGGCTTATTTTGCTTAGCATAATGCTCTTCAGTTCCATCCATGCTGTTGCAAATAGTAAAAGTTTCTTCTTTTTCATAGCAGCATAGTATTCCATTGTGTAGATGTACCACAGTTTTTTAATCCACTCATCTGCTGACAGGCACTTAGGCTGTTTCCAAATCTTAGCTATTGTAAATTGTGCTGCTATGAACATAGGGGTGCATATATCCTTTCTGATTGGTGTTTCTAGTTTCTTGGGATATATTCCTAGAAGTGGGATTACTGAGTCAAATGGAGTTTCATTTTTAACTTTTTGAGGAAACTCCATACTGTCTTCCACAGTGGCTACACCAGTCCGATTCCCACCAGCAGTGCAGGAGGGTTCCGCTCCAGAAATTTTTCATCCTCTTTCCTGCATCATCATTTTTCTTCTTCTATTGGATCATGCCTGTCATTGACTAAACATGCAGTAATTCCTCCTTCTCACAACAAAAACTCTCTTGCCCCCCGACATATCACATCTCTTTAGCTACTTCCCCATTCCTTTGTTCTTCTTTATAGCCCCTCAAAAGAGTTTCTCTCTTCCCACTCTCTCTTGAACCATCAGGTTTCACTCCTACCACTTCACCAAAGTGCTCACCAGGCCCCCAGTGAACCCACATTGCTAATCCAGTGATGAGTCCACAGCTTTACCTTACTTGGCCTCTCAGTGGCATGTAAGGCGGTTGGTGATGCTCTCCTCCTGGGAATGCTCTCTTCTGCTGGCTTCCGGACACCACACTTAGTTGGTATTTCTTCTCCCTCACCAGCTGTTCCTTCACAGTCACCTCCGCTGCCTCTTCCCACCTTCCTGACCTCTCAAGGTTGGAGTGCCCATGACTCAGCTCTTAGACTTCTTTGTGTCTTCTTTTCTCTGTCTATACTCGCTCCCTTAATGATTTTCTTCCAGTCTCTTGGCCTTAAGTGCCATTTCTAAAGTGATGGTTCCCAAATTTATATCACTAGACCAGGCCCCCCAATTCCAGGCTCATATTTCTGAGTCCTTCTTTCTGGGGACCTGGCTTTCCTTTAAGGCAATGGATTTCCGGTCCAGAAACTGGAATGTGTATATAAAAACATATAGTCATGTATCTTAATTAGATATAATAATATATCAATATATTAATGTATAATTAATAACATGTATTAATTACATATAACATCCAAGGCAATTATACATTCTTTTCTATGTACTGCCTGTTCATCTACTTTGCCTATTTTTCTATCAGGTCTTTGGGCTTTCCTTTTTTTGAATTTTAAGAGTTCTTAGCATATAAGTGAAATAAACCAGCCAGAGAAAGACAAGTACCATATGATTTCACTCATATGTGAAATTTAATGAACAAACTGAATGACCACGCAAAATAGAGACAGATTCATAGATAGAGAGCAGCTCTAGTGGAGAAGGGGTGTTGGGGGAAATGCTGGAGGGGTTGAGCAAAAAAGAAAAGAAGAGAGAGAGAACTCATGGACATGGATAACAGTGTGGTGGATGTGGGAGGAGGGAGGAGGTAGAAGAGGGCATAGAGGGAATAAATGGTGATGGAAAAAATAAAATAAAGGAGTTCTTAGCATGAACTACAAAAAGTCCTCCAAATTTGTCATTTATCTTTTGACTTATTTGGTGTTTTTATCATGTAAAAGGTTTTAACATTTTTAAATGTAATTAAACTTATCCATTTTTTCAGAGATTGCACGTATTTTGTATCATAGAAACTATGCCCGTGCTCATGTTTACTGTTAGTACTTGTGTCTTCATTTTGTGCACCTAGGTCTCTGGTCCACCTGGAGCTTTCATAGTACCTGATATGAGGTGTGTGGATTCAATTTTATCTTTTACCAAATAACTATCTGGTTGTCACCACACCCCTATTTAAAATTCCATCTTTTCTCCAGTGACTTGAGATATCACCTTTATTATGCACTAAATTTTCATACATATTTCCATCTATTTCTATACTTTACATTCCATTGATTTATTTATGTGCCAAAAGCTTATAATTTTAATTATGAAGGCTTTATTATGCTGTAGTATTTGATAAGGCTAGTCCCCTGTCCCCCATTCACACATGCAAACATTGCTTTTCTTTTTCATGTTCTAATCAACTTGTCTAGATGAAAAAAAAATTATTTTTAATTGAATCACATTAGGGAAAATCAACATCTTTGGGACAATGAGTCATTCTATTTAAGAAGAGAAGCCTTTTGATTTATTCAAGTGAGCTTTTCATGCCTTTCAAAAGTTCTTATAGATATTTAATACAGGTTTTTCATGTTTCTTACTACAATAGGATCTTCATTCCTGTTATCTCTTCTAATTGACTGTATATATGAAGGCTCTTAATTTTTTTATCCTGCCATCTTATTGAATTATTTTATTGTATGTATTAGTTTTACCACTGATTCTTTTGGTGTGTTTTTTTTTTTTTTTTTTGGTATAATATTATCTGTAAACAGAGATAGTTTTACTTCTTGTCCAGATCTTAAACTTGTAATTATTTTCTCACAGCTGATTGCGTTGGACAATTCTACCAATAAAATATTAGACAATATAGCTAATGTAACTTTCTAAAATATGTTAATTTTATTTTTATGACAGAATCAATTAAGACTTGAATACTATTTTAATTACCAGCAATTAAATGAAATGCAAGTTCAATTAAATGTAATTAAATTAAATAAAAAAATATTAGACAAAATCTGTGGGATGCTGTACTTAGAGCCAAGTTTATAAGTTTAAATACATATGTTAGAAGAGAACCAAGATTAAGTGGTCTAAGCTTCTGCCTTAAGGAGCTAGACAAAGGGGAAATTAAACTTATAGTAGAAGAAAACAAAGAATGGAACTCTTCCAAATAGAAAATGGGAAAATAATACATGAAACCAACAAAAGCAAAAGTTAGCTCTTTGAGAATAATAATAAAATTGATAAACCTCCTAGCTAGACAGATCACACAGAGAGAAAATATAAACGAAAAATATCAGGAATGAAAGAGGAACATCAGAGAGAAACCAAGATGGCAGCATAGGTAAACACCTGAATTTGCTGCCTTGCACAACCACTTCAAAACTACAACTAAAAGACAAAACAGACATCATCCAGAACTACAGGAAGGCTGGCTGAGTGGAAATTCTACAACTAGAAGGGAAGAGAAAAGCACACTGAGACTCAGAGGAGGTGCGGAAGTAAAGTGCGGAGGTACGTAGGTGCACACAGAAAGGGCTGGCAACTGAGGATGCGGTTGTCTTTTTCAATCGGGAGGGAGACACAAGCTCCCGACTGCTCTGAACTCCAGTTCTGGGCGAGAGTCTGGGGACCCAGACTCATACGGGGGGAAACTGGACTGTCTGGCATCGGGCTGGAACACAAGGGCGGCTTTTTCTCAGAGGTGCTTGCATCGATTACCTCGGGACACTGAGCCCCGGGGGCCTCTTAGGGCAGGGCTGAAGGTCAGCCATTACTGTTTGCTCCACCCTGTTGATTCCCTGAGACCCCGTCCCACCCAATTTACAACTCCACCCCAGCTGTCTGCAGAGGCTTTTGCATATGAATGGCCTGGCCCTTTGCAATCTAAAATTACCTAACAAACTGCAGCTGGGTCAGAGAGCCCCAGAACTTGCAAAAGAATGCACAAGGCTCCACAGCAGCTTGCATTGCTTCACAGCTGGGCCTCATCTAGGCACCTCCAAACCCCAAACAAAGAAGAGGAATCTGCAGATCTCTCCATAGCTCCTGCTGGGCAGCCTCAGGCAGAGCTAAATTTGCACCTCCTTGGAGATCCAAGAGCCAGTGTACCCAGGGGTCAGAGTGGGACCATCCAGATTACAACTCCTCAGATCCATAAGGGACACACTCAGGGGGCAGACACAGTGAGCACCAAAGCCCCACTGAAGCAAGTCCTGCCCCATAAGGGTGTCTCCAGCACAGAAGTTCTCCCATCATAGGCACAACTGATCCTCACAGCCAATTGGCCTGGAGGCCAATTCCTCCCAGCGATACCAACAACAATCAAGACTTAACTATAAGAAGACTGTGCATACAGCCCACAAAGGGGTGCACCAAGAGTGTCCACCTCAGGTAATTGGGGAGGCTGAGCCACTGGTCCCTATAGGACACCTAGCACACAAAGCCACTCTATCAACACAGGGAAGCAGCCAAAATGCGGAGACAAAGAAACAGATCACAAATGACAGAAATGGAGGAAAGCAAACTACTGGATATAGAGAGTTCAAAACCACGGTTATAAGGTTTTTCAAGAATTTTCTAGAAACCGCCAATAAATTTAGTGAATCCCTCGAGGATATGAAAAAGGACCAACTAGAAATTAAGCATACACTGGCTGAAATAAAGAATAATATACAGAGATCCAACAGCAGACTAGAGGATCGCAAGAATCAAGTCAAAGATTTGAAATACAAAGAAGCAAAAACCACCCAACTGGAAAAGCAAAAAGAATCCAAAAATATGAAGATAGTGGAAGAAGCCTCTGGGACAACATCAAGTGGACCAACATCCGAATTATTGGGGTGCCAAAAGAAGAGAGAGAGCAGGATATTGAAAACCTATTTGAAGAAATAATGACAGAAAACTTCCCCTACCTGGTGAAAGAAATAGACTTACAAGTCCAGGAAGTGCAGAGAACGCCAAACAAAAGGAATCCAAAGAGGACCACACCAAGACACATCATAATTAAAATGCCAAGAGCAAAAGACAAAGAGAGAATATTAAAAGCAGCAAGAGCCCTAACCGGTTTGGCTCAGTGGATAGAGCATTGGCCTGCGGACTCAAGGGTCCCAGGTTCGATGCTGGTCAAGGGCACGTACCTTGGTTGCGGGCACATACCCGGTGGGGAGTGTGCAGGAGGCAGCTGATCGATGTTTCTCATTGATGTTTCTAACTCTCTATCTCTCTCCCTTCCTCTCTGTAAAAAACTCAATAAAATATATTTAAAAAAATAAATAGATAAAAGCAGCAAGAGAAAAACAGTTAGTTACCTATAAGAAAGTACCCATATTAATGTCAGCTGATTTCTCAACAGAAACTATGCAGGCCAGAAGGGAGTGGCAAGAAATATTCAAAGTGATGAATAGCAAGAACCTACAACCAAGATCACTCTACCCAGCAAAGCTATCATTCAGAATTGAAGGGCAGACAAAGAACTTCACAGATAAGAAAAAGCTAACGGAGTTCATCACCGCCAAACCAGTATTATATGAAATGCTGAAGGGTATTTTTGTAAGAAGAGGAAGAAGAAGAAAAAGGTAAAGATAAAAATTATGAACAACAAATACATATCTATCAACAAGTGAATCTAAAAATCAAGTGAATAAAAAATCTGATGAACAGAATAAACTGGTGAATATAATAGAATCAGGGGCATGGAAAGGTAGTGGACTGACAATTCTTGGGGGAAAGGTGCTGTGGGGGGTGCGGGAAGAGACTGGACAAAAATCTTACACCTGCCGAAACCGGTTTGGCTCAGTGGATAGAACGTCGGCCTGCGGACTGAAAGGTCCCAGGTTGGATTCCAGTCAAGGGCATGTACCTTGGTTGCGGGCACATCCCCAGTAGGAGGTGTGCAGGAGGCAGCTGATCGATGTTTCTCTCTCATCGATGTTTCTGGCTCTCTATCCCTCTCCCTTCCTCTCTGTGAAAATCAATAAAATATATTTAAAAAAAAAATCTTACACCTATGGATGAGGACAATGGGGGCGGGTAAGGGCAGAGGGTGGGGTGGGAACCGGGTGGAGGGGAGCTATGGGGGGGAAAGAAGAGGAACAACTGTAATAATCTGAACAATAAAGATTAAAAAAAAAAAAGAAGAAGAAAGAGGAACATCACTACACATCCTGGAAGGAAGGGCTTGACCCAGAAAGCTTCTGCCATCCTTCCCAGCTCTCAGCGTCCTCCCCTGGCTCCCGGCACCTCTATACCCATTCATCTGTGCTCACCAGGAAGAGATTCTCCACCAGCCCAGCACTTGCAGACTGAGATTCAGGTCCCAGGGACAGGAGCCTCCAGTATGAGGGTGACTTGGGGACCTCTGAAGGAAGACGTTTACTCAGCTGCTAAACTAGGGCCAAGTGGTGGTGAGGAGGTTTGGGGTGGGGGTTCCAGAAAAAGGGTGTAGAACTACAGACAGAGCTGAGGCCCTGCACCATCGAGAAGTAGCTTTCTCCCTGCATCAGACGACCCAGGAAGCAGGATCCACAACAGTCCTGGATGCCAGCCTGCTCTCTAGTTCTGTTTTCCCACCCACCCGTTCCTGCAGCCTTGGCTCCTCCCAGCCCCTAGAAGACATGTTCACCTGCTAATGGACCATGTTCTCTGGAGCAGCTGGAAACATCAGGACCTCAGGCTGACATAAGCTATGGTGGCAAGCCCCTGGTCGTATTGTTCCTCCATGAAAGGGGATCTCTGGCCCTGGAGCCCCCAAATGCCTCTCATTCCTGAATTCCCTAGAGTCAACCTGACCCCACAGGGAGCCTTCTCTGGGATTTCCAATCGGAAGCTGCTTACCAGGTGTCCTCAAACTACGGCCCGCGGGCCACATGCGGCCCGCCAAGGACATTTATCCGGCCCGCCGGGTGCCGCTGCCTGTCCTGCTTAGCAGCTGACTCGTCCCGGGCCAGCAGTGCGCATAGGAATTTGTTCATAGTTTTTTTTTTAAACTATAGTCTGGCCCTCCAACAGTCTGAGGGACAGTGAACTGGCCCCCTGTTTAAAAAGTTTGAGGACCCCTGATCTAGACCCAGGCCAGGTTTACATTTTCAGGGTCAAAGCTCCAGAAGCCAGGCACAGTCTGGGAGTGAGACAAGGAGCCTCAGGGTAGTGGCCCTATACTTCTCCACTCTTTTACATATGGGTGGTGCTCCCACAGAGTGGAGCCCTGACCTGGCACACCGGGGTAAACGACAAGTCTGCGGGAGCTAGAAGAGGAAAACAGAGGCTCCAAACACCCAGGCCTGGGCAGCCCTTCAGGGTCTGAGGAGCTCAGCGTCTCCCACCCAGGAATATTGGGAACAATAGCTAGTACCTGGTTGCCCTCAGCTACCAGCTCACCCTGCCAGTCCCTCCTGCCCTGGCTCCAGCCCTGCTCTGGCTCACTCCAAATCCAGCTCTTGACAAAGACACCTGCTCCCTGAGCAATGACAGAGACAATCACCCGAGGATGGACCATCGATCTGCCCAGCTCAGCAAGGTAGGGACCTGCGAGGAGATCAGATCTCTGCCCTCGGGCTGGTTCTCATGCCAAGGGCTTTTCCCCAACCTCCTGGAGGTCAGCCAGCACCACCAGGAACCTCTGGCACAGCTGATAAAAGAAAGAGAAAGCACATGCGTGTGCACACGGAGACATGCGAGGTGGAACATCTCCTCCCAGGCCAGGAAGAGGGAAGGAAATGAGGCAGATTCATGGGGCAAAGGCAAAGAAACTTGTGAATTGTCCCAGAAGACCAGGTCCTACCCTGGCCTAGGGGAGAGTTGGACCTGAGTATCCGTCACTCTAGTCAGCATCACAGCCACCCCTGACTGCCGTCGTGTGGCCCAGTTCTGAGCCAGCCTGCTCTGAATGCACCCGGCAGGTGCAGGCAACAGTGAGGACCAATCATTTAGGACCAGCCAAGAGGCCTTTCTTCTTGGCAGCTCGGAGCAATCAGCACCCCATGTAAAAGAGTAACCGCCATGTATTGAGAATTTGCAGCGTGCCAGCCACCATGCTCAGCTTGTCACACACCTTGTCTCATTTCGCCCTCACGGCACTCTGTGAGCGGCCCCTGCGAGCCTCAGGGAGGCGGGCAGCTCTCAGACCAAGAGGCTTCTCTCCTTCGAATGTGTCAGATTCAGCTGGTCCAGAGGAAGAGTGGGTGCCAGTTCAGATTGATGGTGCATTTGGGGACTAAAAAGTACAGTGGGGATAAAAAAAAAACTCAGATATTGTTAATAGAATAAACTTTTATGAAATAATAATACCTAAAATTTCTTTATTATTTAGGATGTACAATAGTTAATTCCAACTTAGAAATATTTCTTTAAAAAAAAAAACAAATTTAGTAAACTTACTGTGTAATTATTTTTTTTAAAGGTTGGGGAGTGATCTTAGCCTGTCCTCTTTTATCTTGAAATTGGAAATTCTCCTTTAGAATACTTTACTTTCCAGATTAATATGGGAAAGACATCCATGTATAAATTCATAGCTCATGATTGAAAAACAAGGAAGGGAGCTCTTTAAGGATCAAAAACTCTGAGGCAACACTAAATAAGGAGACAGATTGGAGCCTCAGCAGTATCCCGGGGTGCCACTGCCAGGTGCCATCCATGCCACTGCTGTACTGTCACCCAGGGGCGGGACCATAGCTTTTCAGTCACTGCAACTGAGGCACTTCTGCCTCCTCCCCAAGTCCCACACTGCCGCCTAATGGCCACTATTGCCATTGCATGGCCAATGACCTGACCAGGAGCCATCACAGCCCAGCACCTTTAGAGAAGAGACTACAACCACGAATTACCAAAGATATAAAGAATGCAAAGTCCATGAAAGAGGGGCAACAAGTAAAGAACCTACCCAAAGTAAAGAGTTCACAGAACAATCAGAAAAATTCCTTAAAATGCTATATATTAACACCATTTGAGTTACAAGCAGTTTTGGAAGATCCTACTAGAGCACTTTAAACTGAACAATATGATAGTCAACAGTGAAACAAAAACTCACAAGAGCTGGGCAGAGGGGCAGACTGGACACAGACGAAAATGTATTCATGGAACATGGAAATGAAAAGATAGAATGTATAAAAGGAAAGTTTAGAGACATAGGGAATCAACTCAGATATGTATTTCTAAATCCATTTAATAGGAATTCCAGAAAGAGAGCACGAAGAAGACTGTGTTCAGATAAAGTTGGTAGAGAATTTCCTAGAGCTTCAAAAAGACATAAATCCCAAAATTGAAAGAGCTCACTGATATTTTTTAAGGTCACACTTAAAAAAAAATCATAGTGAAACGTTTGAAAATCCAAGACAAAGAGAAAGCCCTAAAAGTTAAAGACAAATTACCTAGGAATAAGAATTCAATTGATATCAGATTACCATCGGCAATATCAAAAATACAAGAAGGCATTCATATCTGTAAGTTTGAACCAAAAATTGCATATTCTTCATAAGTCAGGGCAAGAAAAGACAATTCCAAACATATAAGAACTCAGAAAGTTTACCAGCCATGGACCCTCTATTAAAAAACTAATTTTGGAGTCCAACAAAAAGGAAAATAAACCCAAAAGGAAGGAGTTATAAGCAATGAAGAGCAAGTAAACCAGTAAAATATATTGTAAAGCTGAATTAAATATTTCTATTTTGAAGTTTGCAATACACTGGAAATAAAATTCAGGTAAGAGCCCCTAGGTAGTGAATAGAAAGTTTGGGTGGGTGGGAAGCAGGATGTCGGGCAGGAAACACAGGAAACATGTTAGCATGCTAAGGTCCTTGTCTTATTTGGGGAGAGAAGATGGAGACTGCCTGGCTTTGTTAAAAAAATGGAAGTTTAAGCCCTCACCGGTTTAGCTCAGTGGATAGCGTCTTGGCCTGTGGACTGAAGGATTCCAGGCTTGGTTTCAGTCAAGGGCACGTGCCCAGGTTGTGGGCTCGATCCCCAGTGTGGGGCATTCTCTCTCATCGTTGATGTTTCTCTCTCTCTCTCTCCCCCTCTCCCTTCCTCTCTGAAATAAATACATATTTTTTAAAATTGGAAGTTTAAGTATTAAAAGCTTAATGAGAGCCCTAAACTGGAGATAACTTAAATTTCCATCAGCAGGTAAATGGATAAACAAACTGTGATATATCCATAAATTCCTACTCAGCTGTAAAAAGGAACAAACCACTAACACGTACAACAACATGGATGAATCTCAAAAGCATTATGTTGAATGAAAGCAGCCAGACAAAAAAGAGTGCACATTATAGTGACAGAGAGCAGATCAGTGGTCACCGGGACCAGGAATGGGAGATTGACTGGGATGGAACGCAAGAGAACTTTTGAAGGTGGTGGAAATATTCTCTATCTTTTCTTTTTTAATATATTTTTATTGATTTCAGAGAGGAAGGGAGAGGGAAAGAGAGAGATAGAAACATCAGTGATGAGGGAGAATCATTGATCAGCTGCCTCCTGCATGCCCCACACTGGGGATGGAGCCTGCAACCGGGGCATGTGCCCTGACAGAAGAACCGTGAGCTCCTGGGTCATAGGTCGATGCTCAACCACTGAGTCATGCTGGTTGGGCTTATATCTTGATTATAGTGATGGTTACATGTGGATGTAAATTTGTATACTTCATTCCTTCCTACCTCCCATCCCTCCCACCCTTCTTTCCAACCACTCGCCTTTCTTTTTTTCTGCAGAAGACTCTTCTGAATGCCTGGAGATGTCTGAAGAAGCCATATCTAAGGAGCAGGAGCCAAACTGGCCAGGACATCTTTGACCTCCCAACTTCTCACTCTCATTGGCTCCCACATTTAATCCTGGAGATGTTTTCTCATTCTGTAGCTGAGATTACCCCTGCACCTGCTGACCAAGTTCTTGGCTATAGCACTGGACCAGCCTCCCCGTCCTGCCCTCCCAGCTTGTCTCATTATGTCTTTCGAAACCTAACAGGAGCTATCATGGTTTTTCCTATGCGTCTGTGAGAATGAAGGCACCAACCAGCTCTGCACAAGCCCACATGCCTGCTTTCTTTACAAAACTTGCTGGTTTGGGAAGGCAAACTCTGGCTCCCACCACCCTGGGGGTGGTGATCACATAGTGAAGCAGAGACCTTGTTGTACACAACTTTTCATATACATTTGCATTTTTCTTGGGAGAAGGCTTTCATGGGCTTTTCAAAAAGATCCAAACAGGTTAAGAACCACTGGAGTAGAATGATATACACCTTTTCGTGGTTGGTAGCTAGTGATTCATCTCTTTAGACTGTAGGATCCCATTCATTTATTTGTCAAATATTTACTGAGCACCTACTATGTGCCAGCTACTGCTCTAAGCACTGGGGATACAGCAGCAAACAAAACAGACACAAATTTCTGCCCTTGGGCTTTTCGGGAGTCAGAGACAGCCTGAGACTGTGTGAAGCATTAAATGAAACAGACTAAAGATTCTGGGTTTTGAGCCCTAGAAAGGTCTAAGAACTCTGTGAACTTTATGAGTTTAAGTCCTAAGAAATCTATGAAGTTCTAAGTTATAAACTCTATGGAGGTTCTAATAACAAGTTATTGATGATGGTGGGCGCAGCAGTGGTGATAACAGTTGCCATAACAGGAGCTCAGGGACCAGCCTGGGGCTGCCCCAAAGGGAACCTCTTACTGCTGAGCTGAGAGGCAGGGACGGTGTTGGCCTATGATGAGCAGCAATGGTGAGGAGGCAGGAGAGAACCAAGCTGTCCCCACCCCCCGCCAGCAAAAAGCACTGGGCTTTCAAGGCCCGACTCCCTCAGTCCTCCAGCTCGTGTCCAGCTGGAGGCTGGGGGTGCCAGGCCAGGCCAGGGACAGAGGTTGGGACCCAGCTGCCTTCTTCCCAATGGAAGCCAGAACTAGGGTCTTCTTCCCAGAGTCAGCACACGTGTGGCTTCCTCGCATACTAGTAGGTGTCCTGATTGAAAGAGGAATGGTGACTTTGGTCCTGGAGAGCATGCGTGTGAAGAGGAGGTGCAGCCAAAGAGCGCACTTCAGGTGGAGGGGGCAGTAGGAGTGAGTGTTCACATGGCTATGCCAGTTGGGTCATGGAAGGGCCCCAGGCAGCCCAGGGGCAGGGCTGAGGAGAACAAGGCTGTGAGGCCGCAGGCGAGGGACCTGGAGAGCCCCCAGACCAAGCCTGGTCAGAGTGATCTCCTCTCCACAGACCTAAAACCTACCCATGCTGGAGAGGCTCCAGGTATTTCAAGTGTCCCAGGTGGGTCAGGAGAAATGAGAAACAGGGAGAGATTGCCCAGATCATCGGCCGAGTCTGTGAAAGAGGCAGGAGCCAACGCGCCTGAGTTCCCAGCCAGGCTCCCTCTACCACTGCACAGCCCTGGCCAACAGACAGCTGCTCTGCGGCCTGCCCTCACTAGGAACTCGCACACACATGCAGGGGCACATTCACTCTGCCCCCTGACACATGGATACGCCTCTAGACACACCCTGATGGGAATGGTGAGACTATTTGCATGGGTGGGAGCTGTACACATGACTAGGGAATGTGGCCCAAGTCTAAAAAGTGCAGTGTGAGTGATTAGCAGGAAGACAGTGTACACACCCATCAGCTGGAGCCAGGACTGGCCATCACCCCACAGCCTTCAGGAGGCTGAGCAGAGAAGGGCCATGAACAGTGAGGAGGGGTGGGGGTTAGCAAAAGGAAGGTTAGCAAAAAGGATGATGGAGCCCAGCAGCATAGCTCAGTGGTTGAGTGTCGACCTATAAACCAGGTCCCGGTGCGATACTCAGTCAGGGCACATGCCCAGGTTACAGGCTTGATCGCCAGTGTGGGGCATGCAGAAGGCAGCCAATCAATGATTCTCTCTCATCACTGATATTTCCATTCTCTCTCCCTCTCTGAAATCAATAAAAATATATTTTTGGGGAAAAAAAGGATGATAAAGTTAGTGACCCAGACTGGCAACCCATGTGGTTCCCTTTTATTCTTGAAAGCACTCACACTGCACCCGGGAGCTGGGGACAGGGCAGGGGCTGGGGAGGAGAGGGGCCCAGGGATTGGGCCATGTGTGTATTGGATGGATGCCTCTTTGCTTTTAGCCTCAGTTTAAGGAGAGTAACCTGCACCTCAGCATTCACAGCTCCCATTCTGGGAGGGTCAGAGGCCCCTCTGCATGTGGGGTGGGACTAGACTATTGCCTCGATCACCTCTAAAATGAGCACTGCTCACTTCTGCCTCACATCCCCAAGAGCCCCCGGAAAGACCTACTGCCCCATCTTCTCCCAGAAACACATATGAGAAGGGCTCTGCCAAGTACAAGCTGAAATTCTGTAGGAGCTTTTGGAGCCTGGTGGACCTTAAGGCAGGGAAGATGGGAAGATGGGAAACAGAAGCCCCACAGAGCCCACCCTTCCCTCTACCAAGCCCTGGTCTGGAACCCCATAGTCCCTCCTGCACCACAGTCCTTCGCTCCAGCCTAGGTCAGCCTCCAGCCCGGGTCAGCCTCCAGCCCGGGCCCCAGCCTGCCGCCGGTCCAGAGCCAGCTGGAGGGCCTGTTTGATGGTCTCCACGTTGTTCAGAACATTGTATCGATTCAGGGCTACCAGCCGATCAAACTGCTCGGGCTCATAGGTGAAGTTCATCATGCCATAGGGGGTGTCTGGCCCGTTGATGTCAAAGTCCCCAAAGGCCTTCTCTTCAGCTGTTTGTCGCGCCACACCTGTGGGTTGGAAGAGGTGGAGAGACCAGGCTGGCACTCTGTGACTAGGAGCTGCCAGCCCAGGAGCGCCCCCCGCCCCTTGCCCAGGACATCTGGCTGGTTTTTTGTGGGCTCTTACTGGGCTCACATCTCTGCTCTCTTGCCCATCAGAAGGAGCTGAGCTTGTGCCAATGCTGAGGCCCAGGAAGCAATGGCTGGCTCAGGCCCTCCAGGGTACTCTGCTACCTTGACAAGGGGATTCACTCTCAGAACAGCACACCATCACCACCCCAGGGCTCTGTGGGCCAGACCCAGGCCCAGGGCTTCCCCTCACCTGGGTCCCGGTGTGTGCGGAAGGTTCGGTTGACAAGGGGGAAGTGCAGCACGATGGGTGAGCGGGGGTCCTCGGCCCTGGCAAACAGGTAGCACTCGCGGGGGTTCTCCAGATCCTCAGAGAGCACCTCGATTCTGGGGAAGGGGATGCCTCGGTCCAGGCAGTACTTCTCTGTCATCTGTAAGACCTGAGCAGGAAGCAGACTTCTCACCTGCCTGCTCTCACCTGGACTCACACAGATCCAGTTTTCAAGACCAGCTCTGCCTGCTACTAGCTGAGTGACTTCAAGCAGGTGACATAACCCTTCTGAGCCAGTTTCTTCATTTATAAAATAAAAATGAGAACAACCCTCTTGTAGGGGTTGTTGTGCAGATTAACAATAATCACCAGCATTCTCGCTGCCATTCCTCCCTGGAACTGCTCACTGCTTCTTTCTTTAACCCTCCCCACTCCCTCTTAAGGGCTGATTTCAATTTCACAGGTTGAGACCGAATGATTACAGAAGGTCCTGTTGGATCCGAGAGGAGGAGGAGGGAGAGGAAGCCAAAGAGGGAAGAGCTGGCCCAGCAGGGTAACCAGGACTTGCATGCAGATGGTGAAAGCTGTCCACCACACAGGGTTTGAGAGACCCCTGAGGGGAACCTGATGGCTCTGTTGTTACCATAGTAACAAAGGGACAGCCGACCCAGACCAGGCCCTGATGGGAGCAAGGAATGTTATCAGGCACAGGCAGGGTTCAGAACAGGGGTCTTCTCTTCACCAGGATAGAAGACACCTGAGGACCCCCTTTGGCCTCCTCTACTGACTCCCACTCCCTCCCATAACCTCAGCACCCTCTCCTCCAACTAGGAGGCCAGTGCACTCACAGTGGTGCCCCCTGCAGGTTAGAACCCAGACCCTCCGCCAAGGACCATCCCCAAACCCCACCCAGTCAGGCGGCCCTAACAGAGGATCCCCACCCCTTACCTCAAAAGGGGCATCCAGGGAGTAGTCAAAAGACACAATGAGGTCCACCGCTCTCTGCGACAGCAGGATCAGCGGGAATGGAGAGTTGATGGCAAGGCCCCCATCCACCAGGCACAGGGAGTCCTGCATGGGAGTGAGCTGGTTGGGGAAGGCGTCCGGGTGTGTGTCTGGACAGGGACAAAATTATGCTTTTCTTAGCAACCCTCTTCTCTTCCCACTGGGAATACCTCTCTGTGGAGACCTCTGCTTCTGCCCTTCTCTCTGACAGCCACTCTGTAGTGTCCTTCCCCAGTCCCATCCCCCATCACCCTCTGGATAGCAGGAGCCCACACCCCAACCCTGGGTCAAAGGATAGCACTGGCCCCAGTGAGCCAGAGGCACAGACAGCAGGAGGGCCCCACCCAGAGCAGCACCCACCTTTCCAGGCCACAAACTCCCTGCTAGCCACATAGTCCTTGTGCAGACAGAGGCCACCGGTGAAGTTGAAGTTCTCCGCGGAGGTAAAGCGGGAAGTGAATATGTCCAGCACGGCCTGGGAGAAGGGCCCCTGGGGGGTGAAGAGCCTCGTTCGCAGCCTCGTGGGGTCTCGAAGCTTCTGGTGGTCGTCTAGGGAGGGTGGGATGATGACATGCAGTGAGAAGTGGTGCCAGCCTCTGTCCAGTGGCTTTCATGGTGCAGGGGCACTCCTACTTCTCCTCCTGTCACCCCTCCTCCTCTCCCCCACTTCCCAGGCCACTGACCACTGTTCCTAGAACCCCCTTTAAATGCCTTTTTCCCATGTTTTGAAAGTTGCTCATGACATTGCATTTATTAAATAATAATTTATTTTCCACCCTTTTGAAAATAAAGTTGTATATACAATTTCCAATCAAAATTTCATCTGTGAAACACCTATTGAGCTGTTGCTACATGCCAGGCACTGGGCTAAGCACAAGGGATGCAAAGGTGACTGGGGCCTGGCCCTCGGGGCTCACACTACCTAGGGGAGAGTCATATAAAGAGAGAACGAATCCTAACAACATCCTGAGGCAAGGACAATGATGGGGCCTGCATGTAGTCTTGCAGGGGCCTTGGTGGTCGCACCCTCACCAGCCTGGAGGGATGACATGGGACAGCTAAACTCCCTGACAAAAGGATGGCTCAGCTGACTCTTAAGAGTTGAGCAAAAGTCATTCAGGGGAGAAAGGTGGAAAAGATATTTCTCGAAGCAGGAAGCTCATAGGCCATTTAAGGAGCCCTGAGGTGTGTGGGCAGAGCATCAGCCAGATGCCCAGTGGTCCGGGGCTGAGTTGACCTATTAGGAGTTCAAGCAGTGAATGCAGAGGTGTAGCCTGATTACAGAGCACCCACGGTTCCCACTGGGTCTCCTGACTTGGGCCCTATCCCCACCCACACGGCCTCTGCAGAGAAGTTGGCCCTGCAGGACTTCTCTGAACCCAGTGGGATAGCCAGTCCCTCACCATCCTCTCCCTCATTCTCTATGCCTCTGCCAGGACCCTATTGCTGGAAAGAAGAATGGAGGGGAGGGGACGGTCAGGTATGAACCCTCACCTGTGACATTCACACTGCCTCGGTGCCAGTCCAGGAAGCCGAGGCTGAAGCCCCCCGTCTGGAAGATCTCATCCAGGTTGGCTGCAAAGGCACTGCCCCACATACCTAAAGACACAGGCAGGGCCCAGGCCCTCACAGCTCCTGCACCCACATCAGGGCTGGGCCAGGACCTGCCCTGTCCCCAGCCCTCCAGCTTAGACTCACCCTGTAGGTAGCAGATCCGGGGCTCTGGCCAGAGCTTCAGCAGTCGCCCCATGAAGAACTCTGAGCCAAAGAGCTTGGTGGGAACATAAGCCCCATATTTGGGGAAGCCGACCTCGTGGGGGGTAAACTCGCACCACTCTGGGGACCCAGAGTAAAGGAAATGTCACTAGGGCTTCCCACCAGGACCCCAGTGTTCCCTCTGGCCATTGTGACTGAGCAAGAATCTTTGCCTTGCCAAGAGTGGGAGGCAGCAACTCCACTGTGCTCCAAGGCTCCATCTGTACCCTGATAGCCTGGCCTTTGACACACTCTGACCAACCATCGCCGCCACACCCAGGCACCTGCAAAGTCGTCCCCGCTGACATTGGTGCGGACGTTGACACTGGCGTAGATGGGATAAGGGTTCTGGCTGCGGCTGACTGCCTCCTGCTGGTCAGACAGCTTGGCGGGGTTTTCCTGGGTAGGAAAGAAGGGAAGCTGATTGGCTTTTCCCATCCCAATGGCCTGCAGGATGTGGCGAGCCCACAAGACTGGTTGCCAAGGCCAGTGGTCTAAGGGGCAGGCTTTAGGCTGCAGCAGAGGCAAGGCTTCTGTGGGTTTTGTGCAGTTCCAGGGGCACTGGTAACACCCTCTCCCCTTCTTTCCCATTCAAGAAAGCGTATCAAAACCAGAGAGAGTCAGAGCGCCATTTTTAAATGAATCACTGAAAATCTAGTCTACTTTCTTTAAAAAGTAAATCACTAGAAAACATGAATCCTTTGGAAATTAGAAACCACGTGTGATACACATCCATCACTAAGAACCACACACTAGTGGGCCACACCCCCTGGCTGAGACCCTCACTCAGCTCTGAATCTCTCCTCTCCCAGGGCATTCTGGGCTTGCAGTCCCAGGAGAAACCACCAGGTGGCGAAAGTCATGGCATCTTGGCCAATGGGTGAGAGTGGTGTTCTGCCTCAGCTGCAGGTTGGAATCACTTGGAACACTTTGAAAACACTTGTGCTAGCGCTGGGCCCCAGACCAATCAGAATCAGTGTCTCTAGAAGCGGGGCTCAGGCATGGGGTGTTTTTGAAAAGCTGCACAAGTGATTCTGACCTGAGAACCGCAGACCAGCCTCTCCCCGCCCAGGGTTAGGAGCCAGGAAAGATGAAGGGGTGCAGCCCCCCCAGGGAGCTCACTCTTTGTTCCCAGGGAGCTCAGACCTAAGGGGTAGCTTTGCAAATATCAAATTTTCTTAGCCTCGCGGCTAAGGTGGAATTAAGTGCTGCAGGGGCAGAGGTGGAAAGGAGCTATGTTTACGTGTTACCTGCCCTTCTCTTACCTCCTGGTACAGGAAATATTCAATGAGGAGGCCCCAGAGGTCAATGAGGGAGATGCTATGGCTGCTGCTTTCCAGGTTCTTCAGTTCCTCAGCATAGTACTGTAGGCGCTCTGTGGATACCGCCCCCTTCTTACTGCTGCAGACCCGAGCCCGGGCCTGCTCAGTGGGGCCTTGCAAGGCCACCTGGGACCAAGCTGGGTCCTTAAAGAGTGTGGAGATACACCTGGGCATGGAGGGAATTCAGGGCAGTTAGGGGCAGGGGAGCACAGCAGGTATCTATGAGTGACCCTTCCTCCTCCATCACTTGCACCCACTGCCCTACATCACCCACTCTTGTCCCTCCTGACCCCCTTGGAGGCAACCTTCCCAACCCCACTCCAAGGACTCCACCAGATCACCAGGTCACACCCCTGCCACTTCAGAGCTCTCCTACCCTGTCCCCACCTCACTTACCAGGTAGACCCAGAGACCCCACTCAAGTAGGTCACAGTGTCCAGGAGATTGAGCTCCTGCAACCCTGCCAGGCTGCCGTACAGGGAAGACATGGCACGGGTTCCGCCTCCAGAGCCCAGCACAGCCACCACAGGCACCTGGGTACAGAATGTGCAAGATAACAACACCGACTACCACTGCCATTTCTATATTGCTGCCTATAGTATCAGACCTCGATCCGCACATTATTATCTCACTGAGTCCTCACAGAAACCCAAGGAGATCCCCATTTTTCAGATGAGGGAACTGCACAGTTAGTAAGTGATGGGCCCATTATCTGAAGCAGTACAGCTCCAGAGATGGCTCTTAACCATGACATCGTGAAAGGAAGTACCTGTGAGGTACACTGGATTCACCCAAAACAGCTAAAGTGGGGTTTCTCAGTGTTGTCACCACTGATGGTTGTGGACCAGATGATTCTTGGTTGTGAGGAGCTGTCCTGTGTGTTGTAGGATGTTTAGCAGCATCGCTGGCCTTTACCCAGTAGATGCCAGCATTATCCCTCTCCCCTCCCCCAGTTGTGACAATAAAACATGTCCCCTGTGTGAGGTGAGAGGGGTTGAAATTGCCAAGAGTGAAATTGCCAAAATGACAAAAACCACCAAGCAGCCTGGACCTGCCCCAACATCAGAGGTGTCTGTGGGATCAGACTGGAAGTTTTTTGGTTGCTCAGCTTTTCCATGAATGTTTTCCACCCAAGATTTTTGGTTCCTTTCCTTGTCCTCCTTTATTTTTCTCAAAAAAAACAAAAACAAAAAAAAACACCCACCTCCCTGGCCACTTTCAACAAGGGCAGCGCCCCTGGATGAGACAGAGCTCCCTGTATGCAGGTCTGTGCCCTCGTGCCCTCCTAACCTTCTACCTACAGAATGGAGAGTAGCGCAGAGCAGGCATTACCCAAACGAACAGTCCTGGCTTGCTCAGCTTGTCAGCGCTGGGCACAGGCTTGGCTCCTGAGTTCTCTCGCAGCCGGGAAAATGCCACCAACTTGTTCCTGGTTTACCACAGGTCTCGCCTCAGCACTGCCTTTCCTCCTGTCTACTGTTTTGGACTGAATTGTGTTCCTGCCCTTCCCCACCCTCCCCCCACAACTCCCAATTCAAACATTGAAGCCCAGTGTGGTTATTGAGGAGAGAATAACATTAGGGGGAAATTAATGGGGTCTCTTCTCAGCCTTACTGCTAAATTATTCACAGAACCTGAAGCTTGAGGAAAACTTTTAACTTGCCTGGAACTCTTCAGTCCTGCATTTGACGCTACACAGATTACCATCAGTACAGTACCCACAGTGCCTGGACTCCAGTCAAATGTAAGACCTCCTCAAATACAACGTCTACGTGACCAGATTGCCTGGTGCTGGCGTGACCACCTGAACTCCATTATCATCCATCGTAATGGGCCAATCAAATAGCTAAGAGTGCAAGGCCCCTTTCTCTCTTGAGATTCAGTTACATCATAAAAATAAATGATTTTTCTTTGTTTCTTAGAACGTTTCTAGATTTATTCCTATTTATTCCAGTTTCTAAGACCCTTGAATAAATCTCCATCTTTTATTTCTAGCCAGAGACTTCTTTTTTATTACATGTGACACTGTATTTGGAGCAAGGGCCTATAGGGAGGTGATACAGGTTATGTGAGGTCATAAGGGTGGGGCCCTAATCTAATAGGACCAGTGTCTTTGTAAGAGGGAGAGATGGAGCTCTCCAGCCATGCCCATGCACAGAGGAAAGGCCGTGTGAGGACATAGCAAGAAGGTGGCCATCTACAAGTCAGGAAGAAAGGCATCACCAGAAACCAACCCTGACGGCACCTTGATCTTGAACTTCCAGCCTCCAGGTGAGAAAATAAGTGTTTGTGTTTAAGCCCCCAGTCTGCAGTGTTCTGCTATGGCCACCAAGCTGACTGCTCACCTCCCTGGGCCAAGGCTATTCGGCCCTCATTCCATATGGGGTCCTGACTTTTCCAGTCAGCTGAGGTGACAGGCCTCCCCCTTCCTCCTCTGCTCCCCATGCTTCCTCCAGGCTTCCTGTCAGGTCTTAGCCACACAGTCCTCTCAAGGGAAGAGATTGGATTTGGTTCTTGTGATGCTGGGCCTCCTCCATTCCATACCTGCTCACTGGCGGGAGCCTGGCTCAATCCCAGCACCTGCTGCAGGGCCTTGGATATGATTTGCTTCCTCTTGTCCAGAAACTCTCGTTCCCCATCACAGAGGTCAAAGCCAAGGCGCAGGTCAAGGTCCCCAGAGCTGTCGTGGGGCGGGGTGGGCGGGGTGGGGACAGTAGGCGCTGGATGACTGTTCAGTGGAGGAGAGCCTCAACCAAGCCGAGTCTTCACAGGCGCAGACCCACACTCCATGGGACCCCTCAGAAAGATCCCACCGGAACCTGACACACCCCCATCACCCCTCCCGCCTCTGCTGAGCGGAGCAGGCAGGAGAGCCCCCACACTTCCTGCCCAGGCCCAGGGCCTTCCTCACCTCATTTCTGCCTTCACCCTCAGGGGCACCTCCTGGCCCTGAAAGAGACAACATCTGTCCCTGAGCACACTGGTGGGTTCTCCCACCTGCAGCCCCTGTTGCTCTGGTAACTCTGGCCCAGATGTGGACTTCCTCTCAGGCCCCTGGCCCAGACTACTTCTGGTGATCACAAAGCAGGAGCCTTACCTTCCCCACAGCCACCAAGCGCTGTTTCTCCTGACCTAGGGCCAGAGAGGAGAGTAGGATGCCTCCCTCGCCCAGACTGCTGGTCTGAGCCTCCAGCTCAGCACTCGGGTCGCTCTGCAGAAAAGAAAACAGCATGGAGCCCCCAGAGTGAAGGACACGTGCACTCTGTAGCCCTGGGGTGCTGCTCCAGCACAATGACCATCTGTCTCTTCCAGGCTCTGGGCTCACTCACCTGCAGGACCGTGAGCTTCTCCCCCACCTCCACGTGCAACCTGGAGCGAAGCACTGGATTCACATGGAAGGTAAAGGTGTCTGGGGGGTGAGCCTCCACAGGAGGCTGCAGGGGCAAGAGCTGTGGTTTCTCGTAGGCCCCGGGCACTGCCAGACGAATCTGCCTAGAGCCTGGGAGCAGAGGGCCAGGGTGAGTGGGTAAGATCAGAGGGTGGTGTGTGTGTGTGTGTGTGTCATGATGGCAGCACCACTAGTAGCAGCTGCCCTTTTCTTCCCCTTGGAAACACTCTCGGGCACTGTGACCCATAGCAGAGGTATCATGAAGGACACTCAGGGAACCTATGATGTGCCCTGGTCAGAACTGGGAACCTGGGAGAGGGTGGGAAACAATGCCTGGGAAAGGGAAAGGCAAGGAGGAGAGGGCCCCCGCCCAGAGCTAATGGGGCTGATGATTTTGAGATTATTATACTAAGTATATAAACTATCATTCCACAAAAATTGTATTGTAATTATCATATATTAATCATTACATTAATTACCAGTTTCCAACTAGTAGTTCCCCTATCTCTTGCCCCCATTCAACCTCTGTGCTCATCGCCTTGAGGGAGATTTGTGGCCAGGCCACAATTTTCTCAGTCCTTTGTTTCCAAAGTGTAAGATCTTGGGAGAACACAGAAGGTTTGCCAAGGAGGTAAAAGAAAGAAGTGGGTTCCTGGGCACAGAGAGAATAGGTGGCTGGGAGAAGCAGGGGGTGTGAGGCCAGGAGAGAGGCCTGCAGCCCAGGAGCAGCAGGGCCGCCTGTTCCTAGCAGCATTCTGGAGGAGAGGCAAGACCCCAGAGAGAAATGGCTGAGCATGACACCCTGGCAGCCTTATAGAAGAGCCCCAGACCCCACACACCTCAGGAGCAGAGGTCCATGTGGAATGCCGCTCCCTGTGCACACTCCTGGGCAGTAAATGAGACTTGGAGACTTGGTATGACCCAGGGGGGAGGAATTAGAGAAATAAGAAAAGTATATTCCTTCACACCGTGGTTATGGACTGGTATTGATAGCATGTGCTGTTCACAGTGAGAAACAGCTGATCTGGTGGAGAAAGCAGATGCCCTGCGCGTCATTGACCTGCATTTGGTCCTGGCTCCACCACTCACTGGCTGTGTGGCCTTAAGCAAGTTCCTTCTTTGAGCCTCAGTCTCATGAATTAAAAGAGGAAAATGATTATACCTACTTTACAGGGTTGTTATGAAGATTAAACAATAAAACACGTATCAAATGCTTAGCACAATGTCTGACTCATAATGAGTGCTGGATGTTACTCAGGTGGGGACCCATCCTGGAAGCTGACTGGCAGCTTCTCAGCCTTGGAAGGGACCTTAGCTGTCACACAGCCTCTGTTCCTCCCCACCGGCCCCCCTCCTGAGGGACTGCCTCTGTGGCAGATGCGTGGGTGTGCCCAGCTCTTCACTCTGGAATTCTCACTCTTTACCAGGTGACTTCAGTTCCTCCCTCTGAGAGGCTGACTAAATTCCCTGCCCTCCACCTTTAGGGTCAGCTACCAGGTGACTTCAGTTCCTCCCTCTGAGAGGCTAAATTCCCTGCCCTCCACCTTTAGGGTCAGCATTGGGACTTGTTTTGACAACTTAATGTTAGTGGCCATGATGTGACCGAAGGCTTGAAAAGCACTTGCTCAACGGGGCTCGTGCCTTTGCCCCAAGAACCTCTGTGCTCATGACCTTGGGGGAGATGAAATTTGTGGCCCACTGGACACATGGTACAGAGCCAGGTCACTCCCACCAAGCCCAGCCAAGATCAGTCCCAGCTGACCACCAGATGTGTGAGCTAAATACATGCTTCCTGCTGTCTGCCACTGAGATTTGAGGGAGTTTTAATAGAGAGTAGTTGGACTGATACAACCACTATGCTTGAATACTTCCAGGGACAAGCATTCACTACTTCCAGAAGCAATCCGTTTCATCTTTGGTCAGCTTTAAGCAGTGAAAATTAAAATCTTTCTGCCCAGACCCATCTTCTTGAAATCAGCAGCCCCTCAACCCACGAAGAGAGAGAAGGGAAGACTCAAGGCCACTGGCCAGACTCACCATACTTCTGATGTGGAGCTGTCTCATCATTTCCAAGGGTGCCTTGGATTTTCAGACAGGGCTGAGCCTGAGGAAAGCAGAGGCCCATGGTAGACAGACAGACACATCACCCTGCACAGGACCCGGACCAAGAGGGGGAAGGGAAGGAGGGGTATCTGGGGCTGTGTCCAGATAGCAATCTTCCCAGCCAATGCCTTGTAGGCAGGGATCTTCTGTAGCAGCCCCACTCCTAGGACTCAGAGGAAATGGCCCCTGGCAGGAAAGGGGGAGGAGGTGAGGGCCCTGATTGAGGCTCCTTCAGTTGCAGGAGACAGGGTTCCGAGTGAGTGATGTGCTGTGCACAGGTAGGAAGGCTGGCTTTTAGGCTGTCCACTCAGCCGTGAGGCAGCTTCTTTCCTCTTGTTGCTGGAGATGCCTACCAAGCACACCTCCACTCTGAGGAGGGGTCGAGTGGTCTTCAGAGAGGCAAGTGGGTACGATGGGCTCAATCGTGGACTCCTCAATGGCTCCCAGCCCTGGACAGCCCCAAGCTGGTGTCTCCCCTACTTACCACCAGGACTCCATTGGTGATGACTTCAGATGCAGGCACCTGACTGGAAAGGATGGTGGGTTCATTGGATTTCTGGGCCCCTCAAGGTGGCTGTTACTATAATAATGTGACCAAAGTAGTTGGGAGAGCCTGGGAGCATGGCAGGGTTTTGGGGGAGGGGTGGGTGTTGGCCAACAACTCAAATTCGCCTTGAGACCAGGACATCCCCTCTCAGGCCAGGCCAGCACAGGACCTGGAGACTGGCAGCTAGGAGCTGTCTGTGACTTCAGAGTAAATGGGAGGACCTAGGCTCCACTTGGACTCACCTGTTCTCCAAAACAAATTCCACCTGCAGCTCTTGTGAATCCTAATGGAGGGAGGAAGGAAGCACCAGTTTTCAAAGAGCTCCAAAAGCCTCAGGGAGTGTCCGTACCCTCAGCCCAGGGACTAGAAGAGGAGCCATGTGTGGCTTCTCTGGGACAGGAAGGATAATGGAATCTCCATGAGAAGCTTCATCCATTGAACGCTGTGCGGATGCTGTTCTAGACGCTGAGGATTCAGCAATGATCAAGAAAAAGTGCTCTGCCCTCAAGGAGCTCACATGTAGACTCTACTCAGGGAAGAATTATTTGAGGGACCCCCTGGTAGGATCAGTGGTGCAGGATGGAGGGTCTGTCTTGGAGACCTGGTCTCTGCTGACTGACTGGGCGTCCTCTCCCTGAGCTTAGCTCACTGCTGGCACAGGTGGGACAGCTCACCTGTTGGTTGAGTAGGAAGGTGTGTTTGTGGGGTTGACCAGGCTTGAGGCTCTTCAGGTCAAACAGCAGCCGGGAGAGTTCATTACTGCCCAGGACGTCCTTGTCATAGAGGGTGAGCTCCAGGACATTCTGGATTCAGGGCAGGCAGGGCGTGGGAGTCTGAGGCAGGGCAGGCACCCTGAAGGAGCCCTCTCCCCCTGCCACCCCAGCCACTCGCTGGCTCTCACCTTCACAGCGCCATGGATCTGGTAGTGGAAGGTCTCATTCCACTCAGGGTCACTGCAGTTGTCTATCACCTTTGTCTGGGCGCGGGTGGGAGATGCCGTGGGCAGCCACAGTTGCACGTAGCAGTCAGCTTTGGACACTGCGGGGATGGGGAAGGAGTCCTAGCTTTAAGTTCTTATTGCTGAAAAGGTTGCCTGGAGGAGGCTGGCGTGGGAGGAAGGAGCAGAGCCAGGAGAGGAGGCTGCCCAGGTGGCAGGGTAGGGTGGGAGATGGAGGCAGAGCCCTCATCCTTGACTCCGCTCCGCAGTTAAACCTCTCATTCAACTGAATGGAATCCTGCCATGGCCAGTTGGAAAGATCACATGGCAGCACAGACCACTGCACAATTAATTCCCAGAAAGGACTTGATTCAGGTGACAAACTCCCCTGCCAGTGTGAGCGTTGACCTGGAGAGTTCTGGCAAGAGCAGGTGTCATACTCTCCCAGGCTGTCACTGCTCTACTTGCTAGGCTCAGGGAGGAGTCAGGGTCTGCACAGTGCTCCCCTCCAGCTCCTACCTGCCAGCTCTGGGGCTGTGGCCTGAGCTCCCTCACCTCCCTCCTCAGTCAGCACCAGCCCTCTGCCCACTCCAAACACACACACACTCACTTCAGGCCAGCCCCTGCTGAGCTCTGCAGAGGCCGCAGGGAAAGGAAGAGGAGAAAAGGTGGAATTGAAGGTCACTCACGCAGGTCTTTGCCCTGGATATTTCTGGCCCTCAGCACCTTCACCTGGAGGTCATAGTATGGGTGGGTTTCCCGCTGAAACAATAGAACTTGGGGACTCAGTTCCAAGGAGCCAGGGGTGGGGCTTGACCTCCCTTAAGTGCTGCTGTTTCCCTCTCTCATCACAGAGCAGCAGATTGGCCCAGGATAACTGGGACCTGGAATGCCATGGCAGGGCAGGCACTGGAAGTTCAACATGTTGGTAACAAGCCTGGACCTTGGAATCAGTCAAGCTGGCTTCAAATCTAAGCTCTACCATGGACTAGCTGGATGGCCTTGGGCAAGTTATTTGATTTCTTTATGCTTCAGGTCTCCCATCTATAAAATGGGGGTTATGATGATTATCTCATAGGGTTGTGGTGAGTTTTCAATAAGAAGTCATGTAAAGTGCTTGGCCTAAGTGCTTAATACCTGTAGCCATTTTTGCTAATTATTAGTTATCATGCACCACACACCTGCACTCCCCTCAGACCACAGTGCCGCTGCTGTAGCTGGAGAGGTGCAGCAGTGAGGTGCTTAAGGAGATTAAATATTAGAAGAAAATGTGATCAATCACACCCACTAGCTCCCTGACAAAGGCTGAGTGGCCTAGGACCGTGTTCGGCAAACTGTGGCTCTTTGGCCCCTTGAGTGTGGCTCTTCCACAAAATACCACGGCCTGGGCGAGTCTATTTTGAAGAAGTGGTGTTAGAAGAAGTTTAAGTTTAAAAAATTTGGCTCTCAAAAGAAATTTCAATCGTTGTACTGTTGATATTTGGCTCTGTTGACTAATGAGTTTGCCGACCACGGGCCTAGGAGGCTGGGCAGGTGAAGGGAAACCAAAAATCACTCGGCTGGTGCAGGTCAGACGAGTTGCTAAGGAGACTGCAGCTTGAGCTCAGGAGAGAGCAACAGACTGCAACTCCTTGGAGTGAGTCTATCTCCTCAAAACCCAACAGCCAGACTAGGGCATTCCAGGCAAAACCCAGCCAAAGTGTTACATGCCCTAGCCCTCCATTCCTAATTGAGGGGATTATTTTCAAGAGCCAAGGTCTTGGCCAGCCTCTCTAATTTAAACTCCCCCAGGTTGTCTGGAGTAATTTGGTCCCACCCACATCAAAATCCAGTCACTGGGCTGGCCTGTCTTCACGGGGGACTGCACTCCTAGGACCCCTCCAGTCCACATTTCCCAGGGAAGAGCATGTACTTTACCCGGCAGTGACTCCATTGAGGTCCCCTCTTCTCTCTTTTTCGCAGCAACACTACCCCCAGGAGAGGCAGCCCCTTGCTTGCCAGTCCCCTTGGCCAGAGCGCCCAGAGCATGGCCAGGCAGCCCACTTCCCAGCAAGAACCCGTCTGCTTCCCAGAGCCACCTCCTCACTTCTGCATACAATCGCTGCTAGCTCAGGTCTGACAGGTAGCACTGGGGTGGGGAGGGCCCTGGGGCTGGAGGCGGGGTTTGACAGGCTCCAGGAAGTGACCAATTTCCTTAGGCAGGAGGCAATCTGGTTCCCAATCCAGACCCTGGTTATCACTGGGCTGCTTATGTAAAATAGATACCTGAGCCCCACCCCACCACTCTCCAGGACTTGGTTTGATGAGGGAACAGCTGCCAGGAGGTGCTGTGTCAGGAGGCCAATCTCCTCAATCAGAAAAAGCCTAAAACCAATACCTTTCAAGTTCCTGGTTCAGTGTTTCATTTGACTCCTAGGTATTTCTAATCTCTCCTGGCCTCCCTTATTTGTTCTCCAAAGAGAGGCTGCTCTGTGCAGGACCTGCACCACGCCTTAGAACCAAAGGTAAGGAGGGCCCACCCATATCCTGAAGACATTGACAATCTCATGACTCCCTGTGGCTTCTGCCCAGGCTCTCTTCCCAGATCAGTGGAAATACCTAGCTGGTCCAGGTTAGAGGAAGGGTATCAGTAAGGGCAGGTAAAAAGCAGGCCTGCCAGTCCTTAAACTACTGGAGGTAAAGGCTTTAAGGTCCTCTGTTGACCACCATAAACCTTAGGCTACAGAGGTATGTGATATCCCCTTTTCTGTGGACCTTGACCATCCAGGTGGCCAAGACAAGGCACAGCTCCAGGAGAAAGCATCTCTGGGCAGTGAGCTGTTGGAAGAGACATGTCTGTTCCTCAACCCAGACCCAGTCATCTCCATCCACTCCTCTTCCCAAAGCTGAGGTGGAGGAGCTGGAGACTGAGAAAAACAAACATCTAAAACACAGGTGAAAAAAAATAAAAATAAATAAAAATAAAAAAAATAAAACACAGGTGATTCAACTTTAAAACAAACCCTGTAGGCAAATTCAGACCAGAAACTCCCAGGACCTCAGGTACTGTTTCTACTCAATTTGGAGCATGAAGCCAAGACCTGTGCTGGGGTCTCAGGAATGCTAGAGCCCAACCCCATGGTGACCTGTAGGGCAGCATGTAGAAGGCCCGGATCCACAGAGGAGCCTGAGGGAGGGGTGTGAAGCAAGCCGGCCTGGTGGGCAGATAGCCTGGAGTGCTTTCTGGGCTGTACCACTCTGCTGGGTTCATCTGGCCGTGCCTCAGCCAAGTTATGCCTCTTAGTTCCAGATGTTTTTCATTCCCAGAGAAAGCTCGGAATGGCCACTGAAGGCTCGAGTGGGGGAATAAAGGATCGAATGGTCTTTTTGGAACTGGCCAAAGTGGACCAACACATCTCCACTTCTCAAACATCACTGGGTCTGTCCATCCTACCAATTCCATAGCTTCCATGGCCTTCCCAGTCATTATGAGCTGCAGGAAGAGGCATGAAGCCCTGGGATTCACTAGGTTCCAGTGTGTCCAGCAGACTGTGATGCTGGAAACGTTCCCCATCGGTTCTGTCGATCCATCTGCTGCTCTGCGGTGCTGGACGGCACAGATCGAGACACAGAACAGATGGGTTACACTGACGTTTTTCCATAGTAACTGATGGGCTTACTCTTCTCAATTCTTAGCGAAATTATGATCCTCATTATTTTCATCAAACTCCACAGGAAGGGGGCGGAAAAAGAGACCCAAATAGGCTTGGTTAGTTACTTTATGATGTTTATTATGCGAGACCTTCATCAATCCTCACTACAGAGCTTTCACTGCCAGCCTTTTCCACACCACTGCAGAGGGCACAGTCTAGGGAAGGAAGACTGGAATCCGGGAAAACTGGTCCGTTTAAGTATCCAGCAGGGGAGAAAACACACATTCTTTGTTTCAAACAGATGTGCTTCAAACAGATGTGCCACACAGGTAGTGGGAATGGAAGACACAGAAACAGCGGACCTGGAGGCAGGGCTCACGTGGTGGGGACAGTTTCTGCCACACAGTGGAGGGCAGGCCTGCCGATGTCACTGCTGCTCCTGGAGGAGCCTGGTCTTCGCTGGCGCTAATAGCCAAGACAGCACTGCTTCCTGTGGGCGGGTGTGACCAGTTGGGATGGTGACTCTTATGAAGTGCTGCTCGGCCTCCAAAACCCGAGCAGAATCCCCCATCTCTGTGAAGGTGCCACCGGCACTCGCTGTTCCTTCAGACTCTCCACAGAGCACGTGCTGGGAGAAGCCTAGTCTACAACACCAGCAAGTCAGTCTGCAGCACAGGCCCCGAACAGCACAGTGGCAAAGGACAGACCCCTGCGGGGGTCAGCGTTGGGCACCGTCACTCACTCTCACTACCATTTCAGACACTGCAAAACCCCAGGGAGGACAGGGTGCAGACCCCTCTCCCGCGTGTCCTCCGCCTGCAGTGCTAGACACTCCTGGTGCCTCTGGGAGCCAGGGTGTCCCCCCACACAAGTGCTCAGCGGGTCTGGTGGTGAGATATTTCACACACCCAGGTGCTGCCGCTCTGCCGTCTGTAGCACTCTCGCAGTCCCCAAGCACCTCACAAGTATGTCTGACACGACGTCACTGTCAGTGCCTGATCGGGTCATTCCTGTGTGTACCTACGATACCCCAGTGCAGCCCTCCAACCTCTGCAAAACCAGCTGGAGAATGGTGGCCAGGCCATGCTGAAAGTGGGTCACACCGGCTGGAAAGAGAGAGGTGCCCAAACACAGAGCGCTCACTCACCAAGACTAAACTAACCCGCCTGGATGGCTGGTGGGTGAAACAGAAGCAGGAGCCTCTGCCGATGGCAGCCTAAGGGGTCATACACTCTGTGCAGTGCTGTCCATCCTTAGAGCTACCGCCACACTCGGCCCTCAGGGAGGTGCACAGGCCTTTCCTAGGCCGAGAACGACGCACTGCTCAGCTTCCAGGCAGAGCGTACAGTCCAAGGAGGATCTATTCACTACACATCAAGGAAGCCCTGGAAAGTGGACTTCCCCTTGCTTCTCAATCTGCCTTGCTTACGTACGTTATTCCTGGTGTCGGGAAAGTGGGCAAGAGAGTGGAGCAGTGAGGGGAGATACAAAAGAAAAGGAGACTGGAAATGAAGACAGGAGTGGGCGGCTCCTGGGGGCACGGCACGGTGACCATGGAGAAGTGACTGTCATGACCTAGATAAGGAGTGTCTGGCCTTGGCAGGCAGAAGAGTTCTGGTTTGGTCTCTTCTCATGGACTCCGTCAGCCATGCTAAGGGCTCCTTGTGAAGTCCTGCATGCGGCTTGATAGAAAACTGAATAAATACTGGGGTTGCAAAAGCTGGAGGCAGTTTCCTGATTCAGGTGATTGGTATGCAAAGGCAAGACGGTGCCCATCACCTCCTCCTCCAGTCCAAGCAGGTGTTAAATTCTCTGGAACTGCCTGCAACATCCTGGTTTACAAAGTTTATCTAATCTTTTTCTATTAAAAAGCTGACGACACCAGACCACAAGTCTGATTAATTCAGAGATGCTCCAGGGCGCAAGGGAGCCAATAGTGTCCAAATGGGAGACACCTGTGGTGGCATCAGCCCGATTCTTAAGGCGGTGCCTGCTTTCCTCTCTGGGGTGACGAAGCTGTCCATCTGCTGAGTCCTGGGCACGCTGAACTCAGGTGTCCGCCGGGTTTACCTCTTTGGAACAGAAGTAGTGCACGACCACTCCATTGGGGTATCTCGCAAATGCGCTGCAGGGAAGACAAATGGCTTGGGAGTGATTGCCTATAGAGACCGATTCTTACCTAGGACGGGCACTTACCTGGGAGCCATCCCAGCAGCAGCCCTCCCTCACCACAAAGAGCAGCCTGCCCCAGTGTCTCTGGATTTACATAGCCATCATCCCTGTCCAATAGCTGAACAGAGGATGAGGTCCACGGAGTTCGAGTACATGAATGTTCTTGTTAATCATCAACGTGAAACATGAGTGAAAAGGCCCGCGCGCCGGCCTAGCTTGGCACCAGCTTACTGAGAGGCAACGATGCTCTTCAGAACAATTCAGGCTAATTCTAACAAAGGACAGGGTTAGGTCTTTCTAAAAAAAAGAATTCTTCCATGTAAGACAAAGGACAAATAACTCTCCTTTGAGGGAAAGGGGATCGACTAGGCAGTGGTTCTCAACCTTTCTAATGCCACGACCCTTTAATACAGTTCCTCATGTTGTGGTGACCCCCAACCATAAAATTATTTTCGTTGCTACTTCATAACTAATTTTGCTACTGTTAATGAATTGTAATGTAAATATCTGTGTTTTCTGATGGTCTTAGGCTCTACAGCAGCAACCCACAGGTTGAGAACCACTAGCAGGGTCGCCTAAGACCATCGGAAAACACAGATATTTACATTACGATTCATAACAGTAGCAAAATTAGTTATGAAGTAGCAACGAAAATAATTTTATGGTTGGGGGTCACCACAACATGAGGAACTGTATTAAAGGGTCGCGGCACAGAAAGGTTGAGAACCACTGGACTAGAGTATATGCCTTAAAACAGTATGATCCTGGCTCATGATTTTACTCAAATCATGAGGCAGCAGGCTGAAAGATCTTTTTCTTCCTTCACAGGTACATCCCTAAAAGATAAGGACCTTCTCCCCATATACAACTCTCACATACCCACTGGCTACATCCCAATTTCTAGCTGCCAGAGGGGAAGGACTTTATGGGCAAGAAGTCAACAGCCCCATGCCATACATTCCAGGTTTTTAAATTCTCAAAGCTCACTCCTGACAGCAAGGACTGTCCTCTCGGGCCTCAGGAGCTAAACGGGCCCAGACGGTCAGCATCTGCGCTTTCCCCTTGGGTTAGAGGGCAGAGCGTGACCCATCCAGAGCAGACCCCGCAGAGGTGCGAGCAGGCTCACCTGTTCCCAATCTTCTTCTTACACACCATGCACACCTTCTCCTCCGTGATGATGCACTTCACCTGCTGGTGTAAAATCCGCTCTTCCTGGACCTGGAAGGGCAGAGAGATTGGGGAGGGTACCATGGTCTGCCCGCAAAGATTCCTCTACTTGGAACACTTGGTTAAAGTTGTGTTAAAGGAACAGAGGTCTGCTTCTGTCTAGAGGAATATGTGGTAACTGTCTCATAATAGAAAGTACTAGCCCACCCTAGGGTTTGCCAGGCTCATACCCGCAGGAACTCTGCATGGAGAAGGTTCTTGAGCACTTGATTGAACCGTTTCTTTTGTGCATTTTCTTCCAAGACTTTCTCCAGGAAGATGCGTATCTCATTAATCTGAGTATTCGCTGGCAGAAGGTTGAGGGCCTAGGATGGAAACAGATGGGAAAGAGTGAGGCGGGACAGGAATGAAACCAAGGGAATGGCTGAAGCCCCAGAGCTGGAGAATCCCAAGCGTTTCTCTACCCCTTTCCATTCCGTGCTCCCTGCAAGCGCCTTCCATCCCCCTGAGAAGAGCTGACCTTGGTGGTGTCCAGTTTGCTGTGGTGCAGCTCGAGGACCTGCAGGGCAGCCTGGAGGTTGGCTTGGGGCTCCAGCAGTTCCAGCTTGATGGGCCCCAGGCAGTGAACACTGGGGGGCGACAGGTACATCCGGAGCAGGGACAGATACACCTGTCTCACACAGGTACAGGCACGCAGGTCAGGCTGGCAGCACCCCCCAGAACGCCCAGTAAGAGGGATGGTCTACAGTAACAGCTGTCATGGAGCACTTAAAACTCATCATTTTCACCTTTTAAAAGATTTTGGTAAAGTCAGAGTCAACTGAAGGTATAAAAATTTAAGGATTGTGGTGTCCCTTGTTTGTTAACCATTGTCAGAATGCCAGCACTACGAAATGACACAAAGCACTCCCTCATTTCCTTTGGCTTTGAAGGCCGAGACCCTGTCATGTTTTGGGTCTAAGGATTAAACCAAGATAAGATCTGCACTTCCTACTGGCACCAGTGCCACAGGACTTCTCAACTCAGCACTTAACATTTGGGCCAGATAATTCTTCATTGGGCTGTCCCATTTAACAGCAACTCTGGCCTCTACCTCCTAGATTCCAGAAGCACCACCACCCCCAGTCCTGGCAATAAAAGATGTCTCCAGACATTGACAAGTCCATGTGCAATCTCGACAGAGCACATCTGATGTTCCTTCTCAACAGGCTAACCACATTGTTTATAATACAAGTCAGGACTCGTGAGAGTAAAGGGGTGAGGATGCCACTCATTATCACATGGATGACAACAGATGGAAGCCAGAGCTATGCCAAGCAAACCAGGACATGGGGACCCCGCCAATCCCTGAAGATGTACAGGCAAATCCAGTCGGTACCCTGACCCATGCCATCTTGTCTTAGCAATTCACACTGTGTCACCTGCGGCCAAACCAGAGGACGTTAGGAAGGCCGAGGGGGACGGTGGAAGGCATGCATGCTCTCTAGGACCAGGGTCACTACTTACATCTTTGTTGCCATCTTTGTTTTGGTCATAATGCTTGTGGCAGTACCTGCAAAGGAGAAAATGCTTAGACGAGGCCAGAGGGGCCCCGTTTCCAGAAAGGCTATCGATGCTGCCTGCACGAGCAGCCCAATGGCAGCCAAAATGAGAGGCCAGCACAGGTGACTCTCCTTGTGGCCGAGTGGAGGGGTGGTGGCTCTCTTAGTCTCTCACGCCTCCTGTCTCTCTGGGGGACCTGCTTTCAGACCCCTGGGGAGCTGGGATGGCAGGGTCAACATACTCCTCAGCCATCTTTGTATCCTTCAGGATGTGGACATAGATGAAGAGGGCTTGTTCGTGTTTCCCCATGCGCCCCAGCAGGAGAGCACGTTCTTCTAAGAGGCCTGTGAAGAAAAGGAATGTAGGTAACCATTACCACCACGAGGCAAGCACAGGGCCAGGGCTAACTATTAGAGGGATGGATACCGGAGCAACTTAAACTGGGAGAAAATATTTTTATTATTTGGGATTTATTACTACAATTTTTAAAAGGGGGAGGGAGCTACTTTAGAAGGGACTCTATCCCATCTTTTTGTTAGCACTTACACATCGAGCAACTCTACAATGTGCTAGGCTCTTCCAATAAGGGGAATAAACACCTGTCTCTGTTCTCACTGAGCTTACACATCAGACAGGTATGTCTTTTTTAGACAAATTATGCCAAATTACAACAATTGCTAAATAATGAAGGTGGGCAAGAACATGTACTGAAGCAATAGACAGGTTTGAACCTGGCTATCAATTAGCACGTGGCTCACACCCCAAGAGACTCCTCAATCACAGTACAAAAGCGAGTCCTCAACAGAAACAGAGCAGGAGCACTCGCCTAAACACGTGGTTATTCCCAGGCCCAGGTTTTTAGAGGCTTGGGGAGCTGGCAAAGAGAAAGGTCAGTTTCTGCACTACTGTCAGCTGAAGCAGCTTCTGGACCCAACCCAACCCTCACCATCAAAAGGAAAATCACAGATGAGCCGGCCTGGGTCATAGTAGCTGGAAATTTCCAAGAACATAAGGAGTTTCCGTCGATATTCTCCCAGCTCACCCTCTTCCTCTCCAGCAGGAACCGGAGTTTGGCCTTTAAGGGAAACAAAGCTCAACCTGAAAGGATGCTGCTGGGCAGCAGCATGAGGTTGTCAAGAAAAACGAGGGGATGGGGTTCAGTGATGTCACCATAATCATCAGAAAGGGCCTCCAGAGTAGTTTCCAGTTGGCCTCTCTAGTTTATGGTCTCTACATGGACCCCAAACATCAGTTTGAGGTGGAAAAACAAACAAAAACAACTGCCTAGGAAACACTCTGGTAGGCAAACCTGTTTCTTACCTTAAAGACAGATTGTTTCTTCCCCCTCCCCCAGGGGAGATGCCACGATGCTTAGAGATGCCCAGACCCGGATGAGCTGCTGAGTCTCACATTCTGGGTCACTTAGCTGCCCTGGCTCCTCTGAGGAACTTCCTGCCCACCTGGGGCCAGGAAAGAAATCTGCTTCCCATGTCACACACAGTATCCTGGGGCCCAGCTTCCTCTAAGGCCAGGGGCCCTGTGACTTTCTACGAGAACTGGTACCTGCAGGGAAGGCCAGGAGATACTCCTTCATCAGACCTTGAACCTTCTCACAGTACAGCTGGATCAGGCAGTTGTGGAACCGGGAGCCCGTCTCCTCCCAAACGTGGATGACGTGCTCCTGAAGCGAGACACAGGTCTGCCTGTACCCTCAACACTCTGACCCAGCCCAGTCACCCAGGCTCCCTCACACTTTTAAGGCCCAATAGGTCCCATCCAGACTGTTTCCTAATTACGCTGCAAAGGCTACCAAGGGACAGCTCTTCTGAAACCACTGGGAAATTTCGCAATACAACCCAGCAACACTGGAAATTATTTTCTTGATTTCCAATCTAAGTTCCTTTGTTAATTTTGTCTCATATTCCTCCACATCAGCCCATGTAATTAAGGTTAAATATCTGCATTCTGGTACTTCAAACTGATTTCACTGTCCTGTGGCCACAGTGAGTTAGATTGTGCAACATGGCTTTGAAATGTTTTTCTCGAACATCCTTCTCTTTTATTCCTCTACCCAGGTTTAGAAAGTATCGATGAAAAGTGACCCTTCCATCTTCGCCCACTGCAATCTCTCTGTAGAGCATGTTGAAATAACCCTCTTCTGTCCATTTCTATTAGTCCCCACGTGACACAAACTGCAATTGGAATCATCTAAGAGCTGACCCATGAGGCCTGGTTCCTGGGTTTGAAGCTTTTTAGTTCAGACCAAACAATATCTTACCAGATAAGGAATAGCCAGGCCCTTAAAATTCTCTACCAGGAAGCCGAGCACTCGGTCCCGGGGCAGAGACTCCACCTCCGGGAGGTCTTCGGTGAATATCTGTTAAAACAATCCCGAGTTCCAGCAGCGGAACTATCTGACCGCAACGGTGCCAACTGTGCAGGCTCACAGGACAGACTTCTGGGGTGGGGGCGGGGAATGTGCAAGGCTTCTGTCGCCAGGCAGTGTGTGACAGCCTAGGCAGGTCTCCTGGTGCCTGTGTAAAGCTCTTCCCACTACCCCACACTGGCATCTCCCGTTTCCCAGTCCACTCTTCTGAACATAAGAGAAACTGCATGAATCCTTCCTCCTCCATCCACCCATCTCCAGAGCAGAATCAGGACCAACTGTGGTGCCAAATGAACCCAAAGACCCCTCAAACCTACCTTCAGGCCATCCTCTGGGAAGTCTCTCAGCACCCACACTGAGTAGGAAAAAATCAAATGCAGGTTTTCTGTGCCTGGAGGAAAAGTAAGACTTGTCAGCAGGTAAAGCCTACCCTGCTCACAAGACTGGGAAGGCAGATGCCCAGGCTGTCCCAGGATTTATTTTCTAGAGCAGAGAGCTCTGTCCAAGCACCAGTCACTCAGAGCTGCTTGCTGGGCTGGCTACATTCTGAGCTATCCTGGGTCCCCCACAGGGCACTTTCCCCCAACTGGTGGAGCAAGGAGGGAGGGGACTGACCAGCTGGAATCAGAGATGGAGGGAGATCAGGTCTGTTTGAACACTTTCCAACTCCGGTTTCAAAAGCTGGACTTACCCAGATGTTGCAGATATTGCACCGTCCTCTCGTGGCCTTTCAGTGGCGAGTTTGCTTTCTTGGACTGGTCCACCAGCACCTGCAGGGCTGGCCACAAAGCCCAAGAACAAGGTCACAGGCCTCCTCCAAGGCTTATCCCACAGATTCATCCCACCGGCCTGCCCTCCCGGCCTCGATCACCTTTCTCATGGAGTCCCTTCTTCTCATACAGGATGATGAGCTCACTGTACTTGTGAGCCTTCTTCAGCACATGCTCGCTCTCTTCGATGTGGCAGTGATTGTTCTCCAGGCGCAGCAGGGGGGCTACCAGGGCCACGTTCGTCTGCAGAGGAGGCAGGGCTTCAGCGGAAGTGCTTCCTGGAGCGGAAGTGTTTCCTGGAGACCCCGCCCTTCCCCAGCCAAGACCTGCTTCAGGCAGAAAGGCCAGGGATTTAACAAAAGCAGAGACAGCAAACAATCCTTTTTCAGGACTACAAGGAGTGGCTTTTACAGCACTATAATCTTTCACGTGTTTTAACGGTTTTGGGGGGCAGGGAGGAAGGAGATATTTCCTTTGGGGGAACACTGGTCACACCACACCACTAACCCCAATCTTACCAGAGAAGACCAGCCCACTCTGGTCAATATCTTGACTTAAACCTTTAATTTCAAGAAGCTCACAGGCATCAAGGCAAAGACTAGGTGGTTCCCATCATTGAAGACTTCGCTCTTGTTAACAGCAGGTGCCCCAAAGTGGCCCTTTTCCAGCTTCGGCAGGCTGGGGATTGTGGGTACCCGCCTGCTCTAGGGACTCACATGGAGGTAGCACTTGAGCAGGGTGGTGTCGATGATCTGCAGCAGCTTCTTCTTGGATTTGATGGTGGGAGTGCCTTCCATGAGCGGGGAAGTGCTAGAGTGGTGATCAGAGTCATTCAGCTTCTTTACCAACTGGCTCCGTTTCTGCAAAAGCCAAAAATGTGGGATCAAGGCCAGGTCTAATCTTCCTTTATCACTTGATCTACTGGGTAATTTCAAATACCTCCAAATCAGCTCATACCTGTCCACACCCTGATCTCATCTTGGCATGCAATATTTTGGAAGTTTAAATATTTAATGGTTCTTGGAAACTTAAGTTTATGATGTATTGCTCGATTGTACATTAACAGTAGTTACAAATGAACTCAGATGACATTTTAAAAAACACAAAGTTATTTGGCTGCAGGAAATTTTTAAAAATTGAAATGACACTTCTGTTACAGAGATATGACAGAGGACTCAATGAAAGATCTTCAAGCACCAAATGCATATATCAGGATCAAATTCTATGGAGAAAGTGGAATAAAAATGAAAGTTCAAGGAGTAAAAGAAACAATGCTAAATTTCTTTTTTTCTTTTTCTTTGAGAAAAACCTTTTTTAAAATAGTTGAAACCTACAGAGCATTTTTAATGTGTCAAACACAATGCTAAGATTTTCCTTAACGCAGATTTTCCGCATTTAATCCTCAAGAGACTCCCTGTGATAATGCACAATTTTTATCAGGGATCAAAACAGATGACTGCCAGCCCTGGCCAGTTGCTCAGTGATTAGAGCGTCAGCCCTCGGACCAAAGAGAGGCAGGTGCGATACCTGGACCAGGGCACGTGCCTCAGTCATGGCCTGGGTCCCGTGCAGGAGGCAACCAACTGATGTGTCTCTCTCACATCGATGTTTCGCTCTCTCTTTCTCTTCCCCTCTTCTCCCTCCTACTCTCTCTAAAAATATCAATGGAAAAAATATGCTCAAGTGAGGATTAACAAACAAACAAAAAACCTCAGATGATTGCCAAACTGCCACAGATAATAATTGAGTATTTATTGCACACCAGCACTGTCAAGCACTTCATGTATTATTCTATTTTAAAGCTAAAAGAAATGCAGGTATTATTATCCCCATTTTATGAATGAAGAACCCACAGTACAGATGTTAGATACTGCAGAGGCAAGTTTCAAATTAGGGTCTGATCCCAAAGCTCATGTTCTTTTATTATTTTTTTTTAAGTCAATGTTATCAAGGTACAAGTTACATGTAGTAAAATGTACACCTTCTAAATGCACTATTAGGTGCATTTTGGCAGATATATACATGCATGTGACCACCACCCCAATCAAGGAACAGATTTCTATCACTCCAAAAAGTTTCCTTTCCAAACAGTCCCACCCACCCTCTCCCCACTGATCCATCTCTATCACTACAGATTAGTTTTTACCACCTCCAGAACTTTATATAATGGAATCACCAAGTTTGTATTGTGTTGGCAATGCCCATCGCCTTATATGCTCTACCATCTCTCTGGCATAATCCCAGTGTCAGCTAACTTCATACATTCCTAACATCCGTAGAGAAGGCCAGGGAAAACTGTGGGCCTAGAGTGCTAAAGCTGCCAGTACTGAAGGCCTTCTGTAAAGCCACAGGCTCAGGAGACATGCTGCTCCAGGAGCCTGTCTGACTTGGTCCATGGGCCACGCAGTGTGCAGACAGGCAAGTCTGTGTGCTCCTTGCAGGCTGCCCGCCACAGCTGGGTACTGCTGGGACCCAATGTCAAGGAAGAGCCAAGGCCCTGCATGCCTGATTAGTCCTGAGCGACACCTACTGACCCAGAAGTAGACGGGAAGCTGGCTTAAAATTTTCCTAGCAATACTTCTCAGTGCCTACCCAGGGGGCCCTTACAAAGGTCTGCAGAACACTTAAGAGGGAAAAATATACTAAGTTCTCTGACGCTGAGTGTGTGCACAGCCGTCTGTGAAAGAACTTTGGTGTTAAGAAGCTTCAGTGAAGATGTTAGTTTTAGTGTTGCCTTTAAAATTTCTCTTATCTGTCCATAACAACAAATTAAATTTTTTAAATCTAAAAATAATTCACCTAAAAAAACGTTTTAGAAAATTATTTATTAACAAGAAAAAACTTTCTCAATGCATAATTAAATTTTTTAAAGGTAAGCTATATAGTTTGATATCGCTTTGTAATAAATATACCAATAAATAAATAAAACCTAGTTCACAAATACATATATAAAAGTCTGGAAGGACAACACTAAAACATAGTTACTTTCCTTTGGGTTCTAGGTAGAGTTACAGGTGATCTGTATTTTTACTGTGTTTTCCAAGTTTTCTGCTTAACGCAGTATTTTTTCTAAAATTATGTATGCTAAAAAAAATGTTTGCTGTTAAAAATTTACTATTTTCTGTTAACTAAAATGTACTCTTTTTAGTCCCTGAACAGCTTAGTTAGTTGTGAATTTACTAGGAATCGAGTGTGTTTCCTAGTGTCAGGATTTGGCAAAAAGCAGCTCAATGGTACTGGTAAGCAGGGAGAAGAAGCAGAAAGACACTCCGCCCGCCCAGACTTCTAGTGTTCATTTATGGAATGTCTGTGGTATTACAAAAAGCCCTGCCGTAAAGAAGCAGTTCCAATAAACTCCCGAGTCACTCCTCCATACACCTCTCTCTTATATCTACCTGTGTCAGGTAGTCAATCAGAGCTAAGTGACCCTTCTCCAATTCAGCCCCAGAGAGCACAGGCAGGGGGTTAGGATACTGCAGCTGCTTCCTGTAGTCTGTGGGCAGCAGGTCCGGGTACAGGCCCATCACATGGGTAGGATCTAGAATGGAAGGTACACATGAGTCCCCAGAAAGCACAGCAATTCTATCTAATAATCCTATCTAATAAAGAGGGGATATGCTAATTAACCATCACTCCGTCACAAAGATGGCTGCAGCCACAGCTGAGGCCAAGTTCCCTTAAGGAGCCTTAATGAGCAATCAGCAGGGACCTGAGGCTATGCCCTCCCCTGCCCTAGTGGGGCTTGACAGGGGACCAGACCTCAGGCCATGCCCCCCGCCCTGGCATCAGGCTGGGGGATCTCAGGCTGCGCCTCCTGCCTTGGCACCAGGCCGGGGGACCTCAGGCCATGCCCCCCACCCAGCAGGGCTTGATGGGAACCTCAGGCCAGGGAACTGCCCCCAGTGCCAGGCCAGGGAACCTGAGGCCACCCCCCCTGCCCAGCAGGGCTTGACGAGAGACCTTAAGGTGCACTTCCCATCCTGGTGCTGGGCTAGGGGACCTCAGGCTGCTCCCCCTGCCCCAGTGCCAGGCTGGGAGACCTCAGGCCACACCCCCCACCCCAGCACCGGGCCAGGGGACCTGAGGCTGCGCCCCCCTGCCTGGCGGGGCTTGACAGGTGACCTCAGGCAATGCTCCCCACCCAGCAGGGCTTGACGGGGGACCTCAAGGTGCACCTCCAGTGCTGGGTCAGGGGAACTCAGGCCGTGTCCCCCACCCAGCAGGGCTTGACAGGGGACCTCAGGCCACGCCCCCCATCCGGACAGGGGACCTGAGGTAATGTCCCCTGCCTGGTGGGGCTTGACAAGGGTGGGACTGGCCAGTTCTGGATCTAGCCCAATGGGCGGGGGGTGGCCGGGTCTGAGTCTCAACGCGATTTTGAGGCGCATGTGGGTGGGCGAGGACTTGACTCTGGGTCCCCCTTTTAATGTGCACGAATTTCATGCACTGGGCCACTAGTGTAAGGATAAAATAAAACAAGTTCCTGACTTTTTAAAAAAAAGAATAACTAAGTTCATAAAGACTAAGTTCAAGTGAGTTATACACTTATAATTTGAGCACTATTTATACACATGTCACTTTACAAAAATGGCATGACTATATTCCAATACACACACACACACATATATGCAGAATTAGAAATGAGAATTTATTAACTCTCTAAAAGCAAAGAAGAAAAAAACTTCTAAGGAAAAACTGCAAAGACAGTGAAGTTGAAAAGATAAAAAAAAAACTGAAAGAAAAAAAAAGTCAAAAAGGAATATTAATAAAACAAAAAGACCAGGTAACAGACTACAGTATAAATTTGCAGCTTATATGGCAAAAGGCTAATATGTTGATTTCATAAAACAAATGCACACAAATTGGTTAAAAAAACACGTAAGATTTCATTTGATAACAGGGCAAAAGACATAACAACTGACAAAAGAAGAATACAAATTAGTGGGAAAATGTTCTGCTACATTAACAATCAAAGCGTTTTTACCATTAAAAATGTCAGGTGAATTCAGTATTATTTTATATTGTTTTCAGGTAGATATTTATATAATTTATGAAGTGATCCCCACCTGACACCATACATAATTGTTACAAATATTGTAGACTATATCCCTAAGTTCTACTTTACATGCCCGTGACTATTCTGTAACTACCAATTTGGACTTCTTAATCCCTTCACCTTATTCATTCCATTCCCTAACTCCCCTTCCCCCTGGCAGCCTGATCAGTCTGTTCTCTGTATCTATGAGTCTCTGTATCTATTGTTTGTTTACTTTTGTTCTTTAGATTCCACATGTAAGTGAAATCATATGATATTTGTCTTTCCTAAGAGACTAAAATTTAAGCAATCTCATAAAAATTTTTAAAAAGCTAATTTTGTGAGTTGATGGGTTTGTTAATTAACTTGGTTGTGCAAATCTTTAAATATATTTATATTTAAATATATTATGATTTTACTTGTCAATTATACTTCCATAAAACTGAAACCAATAAATATAAAATATTATAAAACAATAACAAATATCAAGTGGCATTTTCATATCCATTTAATTAGTAATAAGAGTATTTTTATTTTTATTTTTAAATATATTTTTATTGATTTCTGAGAGGAAGGGGAAGAGAGAGAGAGAGAGAGAGAGAGAGAGAGAGAGAGAGAGAGAGAGAGAGAAACATCAATGATGAGAATCACTGATTGGCTGCCTCCTGCACGCCCCCTACTGGGGATAGAGCCTGCAACCCCGGACATGTGCCATTGACCGGAATCAAACCTGGGACCCTTTGGTCCGCAAGCCAATGCTCTATCCACTGAGCCAAACCAGCTAGGGCAATAAGAGTATTTTTATATGATATTACCCAGTGCTTGCAACATTGTGAAACAATCACCCTTACACTGCTAAGGCAAAAAATTTTTCTACCTCAAAAAGGATAAAAGCATTAACATCTCCAATCCTATTTCTAGGAGTTAATCCTAAAAAAAAAACAATGGAAAAGAGTGGGGGAGGGCAACATTTGTATGGACAGGTAGCAAAACCTGTAACAATGCAATTTTGGAAACAATGAAGAATTCCTTCAACAGCAAAATAATGTATTTTTCATTCAAATGGTAGAGTATTATGCAGTCATTACAAATTCTAAAAGGCACCTAGCAACATGGAAAAACAATAATTTTTAAGTAACAAAAGCTATGAAAGTATATTATAACTATGTTGGAATATACACATGAAAAGAAGCTTGGATGAGGAAGAGACAAATGATCTCTGCAAATGCTAAGAATATTCACTACTGGACAGGAGGACCAGACCTTAGCCAGGGGTGGGCAAACTTTTTGACTCAAGGGCCACAATGGGTTCTTAAACTGGACCGGAGGGCCAGAACAAAAGCATGGATGAAGTGTTTGTGTGAACTAATATAAATTCAAAGTAAAGGAGCGGAGGGGAGAGCAAGAGAACGGGATAGAACAGCCGGATCTGGCCCGCGGGCCGTAGTTTGCCCACGGCTGACTTAGACCAAGGTTAGTCAACCGAGGACCTGCCGAGAGGTCATCAATAGCCAAATGCCCCTATACAGCACTGCCATCAGCACGTCCTCCTGCCACTGGAAAGGATCCACTGTGCCTTATCTTTCCTACTAGATTGATCTTTGAAAGCAGAATTCCATCTGATTAGTTCTTCTTGGGCCCAGCAGAGTGCACTGAACTCACCAGGAGCTCAGTACATATTTGTGGAATGAATAAATTCAAAGGTAGTAGCTTTATTAGGAATGAATTTAAACCTTTGGACTGGGGTTCAAGCATCGTTGGTATATGGAAAAAGAATCAAATTACTACAAAAATTCTATCTTATTCCAGTGTCTTTTCAAAGAGCTGGTGGATAAATGTCCCAAATGAGTTCATTCAAAGGAAGGACAGTAGATATTTATGGATTTCAGGTTGCCCAGCTTCCATATCCCCTCTTAACAGCAACTTATTTCCTTTTGGCAACTCCCTCTCCCACGCCAGGTGTAGTCTTGGTAACAGAATAGTTCTGGGCACCTACCTTTGTCTTCAGAAGCAGAGAGGGGCCACAAACTCTTTCCCCACCTCTGGCAGAGGGAGTGAGACTACGACCTAATCTGGACAATCAGAGCCCCTTGACCTTGAGAAAGTGACTCAAGAATGACAAGCAGTGCGGCACACACCAAAGTATACTGCATCCTACATGCTCCTCTCATAGAATGTGGACACTCACCCATCAAGAGGTTGGTCTGTGTTCCCTTGCCTTAAACCTGGAAGGACCCTTGTATATCAACAGAATATGGTAGGAGAGTCATAAAAGGCAACGAGGCTTCCATTGGGAAACCTAGTCTCTCTGCACGAAGACACTCAAGTAGCTTCGTAGAAAGACCCACTTGGATAAGAACCGGGGCCCCAGCCCATGGCCAGCACTAACTTGTCAGCTATGAGAGGGAGTCACCTTAAAAGTAGATCCTTCAGCCCCGTTAAGACTTCAGATGACAGTAGCTCAGCCCACATACAACTGCAAACACATGAGAGACCCTAAGCAAGAACTCCCCAGCTGAGTCTTCCCAAATTCCTAACCAACAGATACCGAGAGAGGTAACAGATGATTTGTTATTTTAAGCCACTAAGTTTTGGGGTGGTTTGTAACATGGCTTTAGATAGTAATATAAGCTTGCAGGGGGCAATTTTTATTGAGGAAGCAACAATAGGGAAGGTGGTGGCAGCAACAGCTAAGGAAGTGGCTGTGCTGAGGAGTCTGCCCAGCCTGCCCATGCCACAAAGGGGTTACTCTTCGGCTTTCTGCTTCCTGCTAGGAGGTCCTCTGAAGTTCCTTCGGTTCCTATCATTCCTGAGCCTGGTGCCTATTAATTTTGTGGGCTCCTCTACTGCCATTCCCCTTATGTTCCACTAACCATGCTTAGTTTATTCAGATACTACTTAAATTACCCAGCACTGGTCTCTATTGCTCACAACCAAGAACCTTAACTGATACAGGGAGTTACCTCAGCTCATTATTGGCCAAAAATGAGGGGAGGTGGGAAAAAGGCAGCACAAAGAGGAGAAAAGAGGAGATAAATAATATTATATAGAGTCTAACCATATAGATTGATCCCAATTAAGCAAAAAAATGGAATATATAGAAATAAAAAATTCAGTAATAATAGCAAACACTTAAATGGCACTTATTAAGTATCACACACTGTTCTAAGCATTTTACATAATCTCATATGAGGTATTATTATTTGCCCTGTTTTGCAGAGAAAAAAACTGAAGGCCAGAGAGGTCCAGGAATTTTGCTGGAGGTTAGGCCATCTGACACCAAAGTGCCTGCTTGTCACCGTGATGCTCAGGATTTTTAAGACACTGAGAAAAGTAAGGGCTTCACAACCCTGCCCTGTGCTGCCTCTCAAAAATGACCTGCTATTTGATTCTAAGCTCAAGTCAGGGACTTTTGTCTAGAACAGTATTCAACAAACACTCGATTATGGGATACACATTTGTTGAAATGAATGACATTCTGTTACCTTTCTCTAATGGCTAGGGCAACTCATCCTGGAAAACTGGAAGTCTGTCCATATTTACAGGTGAGACCAGATTCCTAAGATTAGGACTATAAATATGTCACCTGCAGGATCCTGTTAGGTATGAGGATCAATTTAGGTGAGTGTAAACTTTCCCCTTTCTCAGAAATCTGGTGTCATTTCTCCTATTCCTGTCCAGTTTCCCTTCCTCCATTACTTCCTTATCCCAAGGCTGCACCCACTTGTTACCTGTGCCGAGCTTAGCAAAGACCTGCATGGACTCATCAAAACGCTTCTGGCAGAAGAGGTTGAAGGCGTACAAGTTTTTGATGTGATGGATCTGCTGTTGCTTCTCACTGTCAGAATCATCTTTCATTTCCTAATAAGAGAGTAGAATAGGTAAGAGCTCACTCATTCAACAAATATTTATTCAGTACACACTAGGTATTAAACAACACCCAGGAGGTACAAATTCAACATGTACAGACAGTCACATAGTATCTGCTCTCAAAGACTGCCCTCACAGTCTAATCATAAGACTGATAAGCAATTATGCAATTAAAATACAACAGGGTTTCTACAAAATATACCTGACTAGTATTCCTGAAATGACCAAGGTCATAAAATGCAAGGAACGACTAAGAAGCTGTCACAGATCAGAGGACACTAAGGACAAATGACCAAATGCAATGTGATGTCTGAATTTAAACCTAGAGCAGAAGAAAGGGACATTAATGGAAAAACTGGAAAAATATGAATAAAGTCTAGAATTTAGTTTAAAAACAAAAATAATCAAAACCCAAACAAAACAGAGGAAGAGAGATGACAGAAGCACCTAAAAGGGGTAAGCAACAGCCTGAGCAGTGGCTCTGGGAAGCATTCTCGGGAGAAAGTGAACTAAGGTATAAAAAATGAGCTGGAGTTAAGGCAGGTGACAGATGGGAGGGGAGACAGAGACTGTGTTCCTCCAAGCAGAAAACAGCAGACGTCAAGGCCCTAAAATACCAGAGAGAGAACACAGTGTGCTCAGGAATAAAAGACACTTAACACAGCAGGCACAGCATTTATTATCTCTGTACCTTACTTACAACCCCTTTCCCCCGCTGTCTCCCTTTTAACCAATCTTTACTAAATTTAAATTCTTCCTTCAAAATGCTTTGCATTTTTCTCTCTTCCTTTCCTCTCCTTTTCTATTGCCATTGCCCTAGTCCAGACCACCATCAACATGAGGCAGCACCTCGCCTAAAGCTCTCCCACTTGAAGCACTAAAGGTTTTCAAAACATTGTGCAACTTTCTTATCCAGCTTCTTTCCAGACATTCAAGCCATACCCTCCACTCCAGTCAAGATGGGCTTCTAACATCTTAGAAATACTTGTTACCACTTCTTTAACTTCCTTGGACTCCTCAATGCTCCCCTGCTTCCTGCTCCTGATCTTACCTATCCCTAATGGGTCCAATCTGAGGATGTCTTCTCTAGCCCTCAGGGAACTGTCCCTTCTCTCACATTTTGTCAACACTGAAGTTTAGTATATTATTGCCCTCTGAAAGGGACATATATGGTCTTTATTTAAATAAAAGACAGGTTCCTCAAGAGTTAAGATGTTATGGACCAACCTTCTTTCATCATAGGGCAGACCACCTAGTAAGTGCAAGCCTAGCAAAGAGAAGGAAAAATGGAAGCCCACTTCCATCTTTCCTATAGAAGATTAAACAGAAAACCTGCATCAGAAAGATCACTGAAAAGATCTGAAACCTTCGTGTTAAGAAAAATATAGATGCTAAAAAAGCTATGTACTGCATGATACTGTTTCTTTATTAACTTTAAAACTAAATACATATTCTAACATACCTAAAAAAATTTAAAGGGCATGATAAACACATAATTTTGGATAATGGCTGTGTCTGGAGGGGAGGCAGAAGGATGGGTTGGGGAAGAACATACAAGGTTATCAGTTCTTTTTCTTAAGGTGGTGGGTATTCATTAATTTAAAATAGAAATAAATAATACAGAACAATGCATGAGTGGAAAATAACAGAATAGAAAGATGCTGACATTAAATGTCCCAAGAAAGAAATAATTTTTATGGGATATTAAACATGTTCAACTATTAAGACTGGATTTTAGTTTTAAATCCAGAACTCATACATCCAAAATAAATGTTGTTCTTCAAGAATATCCACCATGAGAGAAACCAAGATGGCAGCATAGGTAAACACCTAAACTGCTGCCTCGCACAACAATTTCAAAACTATAACTAAAAGACAAAACAGACATCATCCAGAACCACAGGAAGGCTGGCTGAGTGGAAAGTCTACAACTAGAAGGAAAGAGAAAAGCACACTGAGACTCAGAGGAGCTACAGAAGGCAGAGGTACGGAGGCGCGCACGCTGAGAGGGCTGGCAACTGAGTGTGCGGCTGGCTTTCTCAATCGGGAGGGAGACAAAAGCTCCCGACTGCTCTGAACTCCAGTTCCAGGCAACACTCTGGGGACCCAGACTCATTCGGGGAGAAACTGGACTGTCAGGAAAGAGAAAAGCACACGGAGACTCAGAGGAACTGCGGAAGGCAGAAGTACGGAGGCGCACGTGCTGAGAGGGCTGGCAACTGAGTACGCGGCTGGCTTTCTCAATCGAGAGGAAGACAAAAGCTCCCGACTGCTCTGAACTCCAGTTCTGGGCGAGACTCTGGGGACCCAGACTCATTCTGGGAGAAACTGGACTGTCTGGCAGTGGGCGAAACTCGAGGGTGGCTCTCTCTCAGAGGTACTTGCAGCGATTACCGAGGGACACTGAGACCCAGGGGTCTCTTAGGGCAGGGCTGACGGGAAGCCATTGCTGTCTGCTCTGCCCTGAGACTCCGCCCCATCCAAGCTGAGCACAGAGGCTTTTGCAAGTCTTCTCCCATCACCGTGTCTCCAGCACAGAAGTTCTCCCAGCGTAGACACTGCTAATCCTCACAGCCAATTGGCCTGGAGGTCAATTCCTCCCAGTGATACCAACATCATCAAGGCTTAACTACAAGACTATGCACACAGCCCACAAAGGGGTGTACCAAGAGTGTCCACCTCAGGTAACTGGGGAAGCTGAGCCACTGGGCCCTATAGGACACCTAGCACACAAAGCCACTCTATCAACACAGGGAAGCAGCCAAAATGCGGAGACAAAGAAACAGGTCACAAATGAAAGAAATGGAGGAAAGCAAATGATTGGATATAGAGTTCAAAACCACAGTTATAAGGTTTTTCAAGAATTTTCTAGAAAAGGCCGATAAATTTAGTGAATCCCCCAAGGATATAAAAAAGGACCAACTAGAAATTAAGCATACACTGACTGAAATAAAAGATATTATACAAAGATCCAACAGCAGACTAGAGGATCACAAGAATCAAGTCAAAGATTTGAAATACAAAGAAGCAAAAAACACCCAACCAGAAAAGCAAAAAGAAAAAAGAATCCAAAAATATGAAGATAGTGTAAGGAGCCTCTGGGACAACCTCAAGCATACCAACATCCGAATTATGGGGGTGCCAGAAGAAGAGAGAGAGCAAGATACTGAAAACCTATTTGAAGAAATAATGACAGAAAACTTCCCCCACCTGGTGAAAGAAATAGACTTACAAGTCCAGGAAGCGCAGAGAACCCCAAACAACAGGAATCCAAAGAGGACCACACCAAGACACATCATAATTAAAATGCCAAGGGCAAAAGGTGAAGAGAGAATGTTAAAAGCAGCAAGAGAAAAACAGTTAGTTACCTACAAGGGAGTACCCATATGAATGTCAGCTGATTTCTCAACAGAAACTATGCAGGCCAGAGGGAGTGGCAAGAAATATTCAAAGTGATGAATAGCAAGAACCTACAACCAAGATCACTCTACCCAGCAAAGCTATCATTCAGAATTGAAGGGCAGACAAAGAGCTTCACAGATAAGAAAGAGCTAAAGGAGTTCATCACCGCCAAACCAGTATTATATGAAATGCTGAAAGGTATTCTTTAAGAAGAGGAAGAAGAAAAAGGTAAAGATAAAAATTATGAACAACCAATACATATCTATCAACAAGTGAACCTAAAAATCAAGTGAATAAAAAATCTGATGAACAGAATAAACTGGTGAATATAATAGAATCAGGGGCATAGAAAGGGAGTGGACTGACAATTCTCGCGGGGAAAAGGGTGTGGGGGGTGCAGGAAGAGACTGGACAAAAATTGTACACCTATGGATGAGGACAGTATAGGGGGTAAGGGCAGAGGGTGGGGTGGAAACTGGGTGGAGGGGAGCTATGGGGGGAAAAAAGAGGAACAATTATAATAATCTGAACAATAAAGATTAAAAAAAAAAAAGAATATCCACCATATGTGACATAAGCATATATACCAAAATTTTGTGTGACAACTGCTTTCCTTTCAGAAATAATTTACAAGCTACTCTAGAAATTAATTTTTCTTACTACTGTCTTCATAAACACTTTGCTATTACCAAATTACACCTGGTTTAATGACTAGGAAAGGTTCAGAATGACTTTTGGTTGTTCTCTAAAATCAAACCCACTCTCTACAGATGTCTAATCCACACCGGGGATGTTTAAAAGAATAAGACAAGCCTCAGAAGCCAGTGTCCAAGATGTCTGTGGGCCCTGGGAGCATCGCTGGAACCAGAGCGTGGTCAGTACTTTGCCGAGAATATCATCCCATGCAAACATTCAAGGAGAGTGACAGTCATAAATATAAAGGCGCAGCCTGCTGAATGCAGCAACTTAGGATGAGAATAGAATACCTAACGGCCTGCTTGTTCAAACATAATGGTCTACTGTTGAAAGAGATGCTGATGCCCTCTAGTGGTTACAATCACCCACACCGGAATCGTTTTTTATTTATTTTTTATTTTAGAGAGGAAGGAAGAGAGAGAGAGAAACATGGATGTGAGAAAGATACAACAGTTGCCTTCCGTATGTGCCCTGACTAGAGAATGAATGGCAACCCAGGTATTTGCCCTGACTGGGAATCGAACTCGTGATCTCCTAGTGCACAGGACACTCAACCAACTGAGCCACACTGGCAGGGCAACCAGACTATAATCTTACATTTACAATTGTTACTTTACTCCAACATTTGCGTTGTCTTTAATTTTTCAGGACCAGATCATTATATACTAAATTATTTTATTCTATTAATTGTATGAAGCACTATAATTATAATTGACATTAATTCTACATTTGCAAACTGAAAGAGTGAAATCACTTCAAGTTACATAGATACTCTGTGGCAGAGTCAGACCCTGAATCCAAGGTCTCAGACTTTCAGCTCTGTGCTTTTCTACCGGTCAAAACCAAATATGAAAAACTAAACCCAAATCACCTACTTTGGAGAACAATGAGAAAGGCAGACTCACACCCAAATCTTAGAAACAAGACTTACTGCAAGCTGCAAAGCCAATTCAAATTGTTTGTCCTGGAGCAGCTGTTGGATTTGAGTTGCCATGGGGACAGGAATAAGTCTCCAAACAAAATGATTGCTGGCCACATAGATAATGTTTGATCTGGAGGCAGGAGCAAAAAAAGTATCAGCAAAACAACATGGCTTTATGATGACACTAGAGGCCCGGTGCACGAAATTTGTGCGCAGGGGGTTGGTCCCTCAGCCCAGCCTGCACCCTCTCCAATCCGGGACCCCTCAGGAAATGTCCAACTGCCTCTTGCAATCTGAACTGCTGGCTCCTAACTGCTTAAAAGCCTGCCTGATCACCCCTAACAACCTTTGCCTGCCTGCCTGATAGCCCCTAAATGCTCCCCTACTGGCCTGATCACCATAACTGCTCCCCTGCTGGCCTGACCACCCCTAACAGCCTCTCCTTGCCCCGCACCCAGGACCCAGAATTCCCTCTTCTGGCTGGTCACAGGCACCTGGACCCCGGCTTCCCTCCCTCTGGCCGGCTGCAGGCACCCAGGACCTGGTCCGGCTTCGCCCGGGCAGGTTACAGCTGCAGGGGACTGTGGGCAGGTGGCTTTGTCTGGGCCGCAGCCGCAGGCGCCCAGGACTGCAGGGCAGGCGGCTTGTCCCTCTCCCAGGCCGCAGCCCCAGCTGCTGGCGCCTGGGACTGCGGGGCGGGCAGCTTGTCCCTCTCCTGGGCCGCAGCCTGGCTGGTCCCCATTCCTCTCTCATGAGCTCATTTTTTCCTGGCTGATCCCCATTCCTCTCTCCCCAGTGATGAGTATCTGAGCCATTCTGGCATGACGGTGTGAGGGCATGACAAACATTTGCATATTAGCTCTTTATTATATAGGATAGGTGACTTTAAAGCTTTGTAATGATAATGATATGGCAATTACAGCAAAGAAAGAAACTCCTTACCCTCCTGAAGTGATGAAACGAGGCCTTTGCAATTCAATGCTCTGGACCAAGAGCCGGGGCTCAAGTGTTCGGATCTCCACATATCGAGGCAACACTGCAATGATGTAGGGAGGCTGGTGCTCTGTGCAAAAGAGAACACCTTGAGTTGCAGTTCTGATCTAAGGCTTTAGGTCTATGAACTGTCAGTTGCCCATTTCTAAGTTGCATTTAAACAGGATCTCCAAAAAGCCCACAGGTCAAATACCAAGCCAGGATCTTATCATCTATATATATAAAAGCCTAAGTCCAATGGTTCGACCGCTCGCCTGGTAGCTATGACGCACAATGACCACCAGGGGCCAGACACTCCAACCAATAGAGGAGGGAGCCCGATTCCTCATGGAATCGGTTAGGTTGCTGCTGGGGCACTGTCGGCCTGAATCTGCTTCACCTGCACCTGAACCCAGAGGAGGGAGGAGGGAGCCTGATTCCTTGTGGAATCGGCCGTGGGTTAGTTGCTGCTGGGGCACTGTCAGCCCCAAATCTGCTTCACCCACACCCCAGACCCAGAGAGGAGGGAGCCCAATTCTGGGGTGCATCACCTGAGAACTGCCCTCTTACAATCTGGGACCCCTCGGGGGATGTCAGAGAGCCACTTTTGGCCTGATTCCCGCAGGCCAGGCCAAGGGACCCACTGCTGCATGAATCCGTGCACCGGGCCTCTAGTGCGATATATAAAGACAAAAAGGTTGTTTGCCTGAGTGATGCTAAGAGAAATCTCTTACACGAAAAGGATGCACTCAGCTTTGCTAAGAGTGACCTGATCCTACTCCTACCATTTCTCCCAAAGAACTGGGTGGAAGCTTCACTTGCTCCTTTCTCATCAGTCACAAAGTAAGGCAAGAGGAGTGCAACTCCTTCACCCCTAAAATTATGCTAAAAAAATGAGTCCCACATTTCTGGCCACTGTTGTTTCTGTTTGAGATTTTCACAGGGAAGAGATGCAAAATTCCACTTGACATTTTTGTTTTTAAATATAATTTTATTGATTTTTAGAGAAGGAGAGCAAGGCACAGAGGGAGGGAGAGAGGGAGGGAGGGGGGAGGGAGAGAGAGAGGGAGAGAGACAGAGACAGAGAGAGAGAGAGAGAAACATCAATGTGAGAGACATTGATCAGCTGCCTCCAGCACATCACCTAATGGAACCAGCAACCTTTTGGTGTATGGGAAGATGCCTAAGCAACTAAGGCACACTAGCCAGGGCTCCCCTTAACATTTAATGGCTCACAGAGAAGGCAGTTGGATTGTGTTCTCCGTGCAGCTGCTTTCTACCACTTATATGAGGTATCTAGAATGTCAAATTCATAGCAACAGAAAGGAGAATGATTGTTGCCAAGGGCTAGGGGAAGGGAGAAATGTGTTGTTTAATGGATATAAAGTTTCAGTTTTGGGAGATGAAAAAGTTCTGAAATCTGTTGCTTGGTAATGTATGTAACACTACTGAACTGTACACTTAAATGGTAAGGTAGATTTTATGTTGTTTTTTACTACAATTAAAATTTTTTAAAAATTATAAAAAATGAACCACTAGATGACATAATTGTCATACAGAAATTCAACCGCAAAGAATATATTCATAAGAATAGTTTCTTAGTGTGGCTAACTTGCTATGATTTAATTTTTCTCATCTATTTTCTGATAAAAAGCTTTTGATTTTATATTTGTAATTTATACTCTAAATGAATAGTACAATAAAATTTTAAAGCCAGAAGGGAACTCAGAAATGAAGAAACTGGAGCATAAGTAATATTTTCATCAATTTAAATGCTACTGTTACTATGCTGCTATTTTTCATCTTACCAGAAAACACAATTAAAAAACATAGTTTTGCACTTGATTTTTAAATTTTCTTTCAATGTTGGTCTCATTTTTTTAAAGCTAGTATAATTTTCCTCAGTGTTAATTTGTATAAATATATAAAATTTCTCTCCTTTTTTAATCTTAATAAGGTCTAATTATTATTTTTAATACATATTTATTGATTTCAGAGAGGAAGGGAAAGGGATAGAAACATTAATGATGAGAGAGAATCATTGGTTGGCTGCCTCCTGCACGCCCCCTACTGGGGATTGAGCCTGCAACCTGGGCATGTGCCCTTGACTAAAATCTAACCCAGAACCCTCCAGTCCACAGGCCGATGCTCTATCCACTGAGCAAAACCAGCTATAGCAGGTCTAATAATTTTTTAAAGGTAATCTATAGTAGAAACCCTGTTGGTTGTGATACTGCATTTGTTCAGTCTCCCCAACTCTTCAGTAGTGTTTCTCAAACACAATAAAAATTGTCTGGATATCTTTGTATCTTCAAAACTTAGCACAGTGGCTAGTGTGCAGCAGACATAATAACTGGCTGACAATGGCATGACTCATCTATTCCTCAAGCATTTACTAAAAGGCCATGTTTCAGACACTCCCCAGAGTGGATGGAGACAGGAGTCCAGAGCTCACAGAGCTCCTACAGTAGCAGAGGTGACAACTCCCTGCACCCAGAGGGACCATGTGGGTGCCGTGACAGAGAAACCTGAAAGGCTCTGGAAGCAACAAGGAGGAAGTGGCTAACTCTGCCTGTGGGTCAGAGAAGCCTCCACAGAGGAAGTGCCGTTGCATGGGGCCTTGTCATATGAGCAGGATGCTGCTGGGTGAGAAGAAAGGAAAACAGTGCAGACAATGGCAGTGAGGGGGAGTCCAAAATGACTGGAGCCTGCCCTGGCCGGTTTGGCTCAGTGAATAGAGTGTTGGCCCGCGGACAGAAGGGTCCCGGGTTCGATTCCAGTTAAGGGCACATACCTAGGTTGCAGGCTTGATCTAATCGGGGCTTAAGCCAGAATCTCACATCGATGTTTCTCTCCCTCTGTCTCTCCCTCTCCCTTCCACTCTCTCTAAAAATCAATGCAAAAATATCCTCAGGTGAGGATTAAAAAACAAAACAAAAAGAAAATGACTGGAGCCTGTGTGAAGTAGTCAAGATGAGAGCAGAAATAAAAGTGCGGTTTAAAATGTATGCCATTCTGAGCTTAGTCTTCCTCCTGTCAGAGGTGAGTCCCACCCTACCCAGAAAGAATGCCCTCTCCTTCAAAATGTTAAGGCACAGAAATGTTTCTGAGAAACACTGCTGAAAGCACTGGGCACTGACAGAGGTTTTAAAACAGGAACTCTCACACTGGAGAGTCAGAAGCAAGCTTCATGCATATTACACACATCTTCATCTCATCTACCAACGTTCTTCTGAACAAGGGCCCCTAGGACCTCAGGAAACTTCTTGGGAAGCTCTTAACCCCTAAAACTCACTAATATGCATAATCCTGGGCCTTATCAAATGCTATCCTTTTGATTTCTCTTCCTTCTGGTGTATTAGTCTCTAACCACCATCAGAATAACCACCCTAGAACTTTAATAAGACGTTCTACCCCTGCGGAATCTATTGGCCTCTCCAACCTTGGCATGGGCCTCTAACAACTGGCCCTAACCTTACTCTTCCACTAGAGGCCCGGTGCATGAAATTTGTGCACTGGAAGGGGGGGTGTCCCTCAGCCCAGCCTGCACCCTCTCCAATCTGGGACCCCTCGGGGGATGTCCGACTGCCAGTTTAGGCCCGATCCCTGTGGGACATCCAGCAGTCGGACATCCCTCTCACAATCCGGGACTGCTGGCTCCTAACCACTTACTTGCCTGCCTGCCTGCCTGATTGCCCCTAACGGCTTCTGCCTGCCTGCCTGATTACCCCCTAACTGCTCCCCTGCCAGCCTGATTGACACCTAACTGCTCCCCTGCCCGCCTGATTGATGTCTAACTGCTCCCCTGCTGGCCCGATCGCCCCCAACTGCCCTCTCCTGCTGGCCTGATCACGCCCCTAACTGCCCTTCCCTGCCGGCCATCTTGTGGTGGCCATCTTGTGGCAGCCATCTTGTGATGATGTGAGGGCGCAAGGGCCACCTAGGCTTTTATTAGTACAGATAATTCAGACCACCTGTTCTAGCCAGCTCAGTCTCTGGCATGCCCTCTCACAGATCAGCATGTCTTCTACATTTTACTCGCTTTTCAAACTATTCTTTCTACCTGGAGTGAAAGGGAATTTTTCTTTAAGCCAGATCCTAAATTCCCTGCCAGTTTAGTGCAATCTTATGGATGTAACGAAACTACCTTCTGACTACTGAATAATGAACTTTCCCTTTCTGAACTACTGAATCTCAGCTCATCCAATTTAACACTTTAAGCAGCGCCTAAAGCAGTTTCATCACTTTTTACAAAATTTAATTTTTGTGTCCAGAGCTAAAGTCCTTAAAGTCTGCATGCCCCACTCCATAACAGTAACTATTATTAAAATGTTCATTCTTTCAACTGGCAACACCTTCGCAGAGAGCTGGGAGCCTGAGGCAGGTGTGGGACAGAAACGAAGGACAGAGACTGACACCTAAACGCAGTTTGCACCTCTAAGCTACAAAAACAGCAGCAATAACCACCATGTAAACTGAGTTATATGTATTACAGAAATAAATAAGGAATTTCCACTGCCTGGCAGAGGACACAATAAAACCATTAAAAAGAAATTAAGAAGTAAAGATAGCAGTAGACAATTACTTATAAAATGTGCAGTTCTACTTAGATTTTCCCTGCCTCTGGCACAAACATCAGCTTTCTACAAAAACCAGAATATTCCATTTTCAAAAACCCTACCACAGTTGCCTAGTTATAAGAGGGGAACTGAGAGTCAATGACACTGTTAACCATAGTCTGCTAAAGCTATTCTTCCATTCTTCGAAGGTGGCACACAGATCTAGCCCAAAGCAGGCAACAGCAGCTACTGCTGGTCTCACCCATGGCCACTGGTATGTCTGTCCAGTTCAAGGCGCATTTCTGTGTGCAGATCCCCTCCTCGTTGAGCACCACGGTGAGATCATCCTGACCCACGGCCACTTTCCTATCTGCCAGAGGGGCAACCAAGGGCTCCAGCTGTTTTCCTGTTGGGAAGAGCTCTTTGATAGACCCCTTTCCATCCACCTGCGGGAAGGTAGAGAGTCAGTCACCCAGCATTCTCTGACCCGAGGCATGAACACGGCCTGGAAAAAATCAAGATAAAACCCAAAACCTATAGAAGTCAAAAATAGTCCTTGTTTGGCACAAGGAAATAGATAACAAATAGAATTTGTTAGAAAAATTTTGTCATCACTATGTAGAACCACTTCTCTTCTTCTCTAACACAGAGACAAGCATCTAGCCTGGCAAATAACAATGTCTAGTGCTGACCAGGATGAAGAGCAACTGGTATGCTCAGACTCTGCTGGTGAGAATGCAAAATGGTATAGCTGTTCTGTTAGTTAGTTTCTTTTAAAGTTACATATACACTTACGATGTAACCTAGCAATTCTACTACTATGCACTTGCCCAAGAGAAATAAAATTTATTTTTTATTACATAAAAACCTATATGCAAATGTTTATAGCAGCTTTATCATAATGGCTGAAAATTGGAAACAACTCTGCCTTTCAACTGATGAATGAATAAACAAACTATAATACATTTGTACCATAGAATACTACTCAGCCATAAAAAGAATATATTGACACAACACAGGTGGATGTCAAATGCATTACAGTACACTAATCATATGTATGATTCTGATGCTTCTGTTTATCTGACATCTGGCAAAAGCAAGAACAGATTACTGGAAGATGAGTGTAGAAGGAGGGGCTGACCTCAAGAGGCAGCATAAGGGAATTTCAGGAGTGATGGAAATGTTCTAAGTCTTGATTGTGGTGGTGGTGGTTACAGAACTCTGGGCAATTTGTCAAAACTCAGAACTATACATCAAAAAGAATGAATTTTACTATATGTAAATAAATGAATAACTTTTAAATATCCTGGGTCCCATAGCAAGATTTTCCACGCTCAAATGACTCTAGCCTTAAGTGGGAGATGGAAGCATCCAAGGTTGTCAGGTAATAAAAACACTCCAACTTCTGGCTGTCTCCCATCCCCCGGGCTTCTCTTAGCAATTATATGCCTAGATGCAAGCTTGCTATTCAGTCAACTGTACACCAGTAACTCCTTTACGAACTTGCAACTCTGATGTTGCTAAAAGGTAGGCTATTCCAACAATGTAAATATGGAACAAATACAGTAACTAGATAAACAATGATGAGCTAACACAATGGGGGTAGGGAAGTGGGGAGAGGGTGAGAACGGCTTCTAGAAATGCCAAGTCTGGATTATGAGAGGGATATGAAGCTAAAAAATTCAGATTACGAAACAAATGATTATCAACCTTTTTCTACAGTTGTGTACATATAGTTTGCATAGTAGAGGAAAAAAGACTAATGTCATGGATATTTACTGCTTAGGTGAAAAGAAAAAGCAGGTTATACCGTATATTACATAATATATACAGTATAATACAATACATATACGTGTATAACCTGGTATTTTTATAAACAGGATAGAAGCCCTATACCAAAAGGTTAACAGTGATTATTTCTGAGTGGGGGGATTATGGATGATTTGCACCTCATTTATTTTCCTTTTATCTATATTTTCTTATTTTATATAATAAATATGTATGGTTTTTGAAGTTTAGAAAAAAAGCAATGAAAACAATTTTTAAAACAAATATACTAAAAGAGGCAGATATCTCAAAGTCTTAAAAATACTTAATACTAAAATAGCAGTCCTGCTGAAACCGGTTTGGCTCAGTGGATAGAGCGTCAGCCTGCGGACTGAAGGGTCCCAGGTTCGATTCCGGTCAAGGGCATGTACCTTGGTTGCAGGCACATCCCCAGTAGGGGGGGTGCAGGAGGCGGCTGATCGATGTTTCTCTCTCATCGATGTTTCTAACTCTCTATCCCTCTCCCTTCCTCTCTGTAAAAAATCAATAAAATATATTTTAAAAAAAAAATAGCAGTCCATGATAACGCTGTTGGAGGCAAGCAGCCCTAATGATCTGTTCCAATAATTAGATTCAGGATGTGGATAATTCATTATGTAGAGAACTGAGAGCTGACTCTGCCTGGCTTAAGATACACAGACATCATATTTGTGAAAGATGCTGAGAGCATGAAAAATAACCAAACATACAAGCATAAACCCTTGTATGCCAAAAACTCTACTTAAGGCAGTCTCTTGACTTATACTTCAGAAGCAAAGAATCATCTTCCCCAAAGCAAACTGATGATATTTGCAAAATAATAATTTTACCCTTATGAGGTAGTAGTCTCTTTTGAAACCCACACAGATAGAATTTTCACACCATGCCATGGATTTGGGCACGTCTGGTACACTAAAGTCCCCCTGAAGAAAGAGAGCAAGAGTTCAATTGGAAAGATATTAAAAAGAAAAAAATCACAACGTTCCTATTATGCCACTCCCATTCTGCAAAATCACCCTCATCCTCATTTGAATTCAATTCCATAAGCACAAGACCAGGAAACCACCCATAATAAAAATATAGCTGGTCCTTGAATAACATCATTTCATTCAACATCATTTTGTTATAATGTTGACAAGATACTGTAGGAATTTAAATCTTGTTTATAGCAATGGGCCTATTTTGTTACATGTCATTTTGCTTAAAGTTGCAGAACCTATCAATAATGTTCAGTGAGGACTTACTGTAAGTCACCCAAGTACTGGACAAGGTGCATTTGGAAAGGTGAAAACTCACTTTGAAAAAACCAATCTGTACAGTTGCACTACAATTGTACTACTGCGGCCTCTGGAGACCACGAGACTTTGACCAATGGGCATGAATAAGCTCTGTGTATACATAGCAGAGCATTCATCTGGAGAGAACTCCAAGACTGGGATCATGACCTTCACTACACTGAACCGTTAGTCTTTCAAGCTGTGAGTCAACTATAGCAGGACCTCCCACCCAACCCATGGACCAGGTGACAGTGGACTTTACCTGCAATTCATGAAATTCCCTGTCCTTCCAGAAATAGAGCTGCAGCTTCTTTTTCACAGCTACACACATCCGCAACACCTCCTCACCAGTCTCTATGTGCTGCAAATACATACCCAGAGCAAATGAGGATATGCACACAATTACTCTGTAACTGAATGACAACTAGACTAGAGATTTTCTACCTTGAAATGGCTACTAATCTGAAAATCCCATCATGACCTGAAGAATACCGTTCTCTAAGATGCATTCAGAAACAACAGGCCGAGAGCACTTCCTTCCCACGGGCTGCTGGTCAAAGGCCCTCGCACCAGCAAATCTTGTGGACATTCACAATTCAGAGAGAAAAATCTCAGGGCAGGCCTTTACCTACATAACCGCTTCCTCCTTTTTTTCCTTTAAATGCTTCTAGCTCATGGATCTGAGATCAGCATGGTCAGTGGTCACTTTCAATCCTTTAAAGAAGTGGGGGAGGAGGGGGGAAAACCCAGCCAGTGTGCTCAATGGTTAGCATCATCCCATGCACCAAGAGGTGGCCAGTTTTTTTTTGTTTTTTTTTTAAATATATTTTATTGATTCTTTACAGAGAGGAAGGGAGAGGGATAGAAAGTTAGAAACATCGATGAGAGAGAAACATCGATCAGCTGCCTCCTGCACACCTCCTACTGGGGATGTGCCCACAACCAAGGTACATGCCCTTGACCGGAATCGAACCTGGGACTCTTCAGTCCACAGGCCAACGCTCTATCCACTGAGCCAAACCGGTTTCGGCGAGGTGGCCAGTTTGATTCCCAGTCAGGGCACATGTCCAGGTTGCAGGCTCAATCCCCAGTAGGGGGTGTGCAGGAGGCAGGTGGTCAATGATTCTTTCATCAATGTTTCTCTCTCTCCTTCTCTCTTCCTTTTGCTGAAATCAATTTTTTAAAAAATTTTAAAAAGAAAAAGGAGTTGGTGGTAAAGAAAATGTCTACGCATAAAACAATGTAGATCATAAATGCTAAAAAGTGATCAAAGTTGTGGGTAAGGCAGATTTTGAAGAATGTAAGGGTGGTGAATTAGCAAAAAATGAGAAATGTCTTTCCTGAATGACAAAAGCTCCCTAAAGACAGAAGCCATGATGATATGCTTAAAATAAGAGTCAATTTAATGTCTCATAGCTATGTTCATGATACTGTTACAGGTTTCATTTCCCAGTAATGGTTTCTCCATCACAGGTGTTTTTATCCTTGGTTAGTTGCCTCCTGCCATACAGATGTCTGGTGCTTTAATTGGCACACATACCAGGAATGCAAATGCTTCAACAACAGACTACATACTAATGGGGAAATTTCTCTAATACAATCCAAAATCAAATATTCTCTTTAGAGTCTCTGCTGGGATTGGATATCAATGTTATTCTTCCCATCTAATAGTATAAGCGACAAAGGAAAGACTTTTTATTTAAGCACAAAGTTGAATTTCATCTTGCCTACACTTACCTGGAGGTCACATGTGAACAGCGATGCTCCCTTTGCTTTTGAAACTGTAGTGATTTGTTGAAATGTCAATAGGTCATGGACATAAATATTATTTTCTGTTTAGAAGGAGGCAAAACATCACAATTAATTTTCACAGTTCTCTAATATAGCCACCTTCAAGACAAAAACAAAACTGTATCAACCAGAAGAAGCAAATGGCAAGTGTTGGTTGTAGATGCACCTTCAGTTTCACTAACAATGATTTACTCTGGTCTGTTACAAAACCTGGAAGAGGTTACTCAGTCTTCTCAACTTGGATATTTTGCTCCTTTAAATTGTGGCCGGCTTAAATAAAAGACCTCTTTCACTTCCAAGCACTCTCATACTCCTTCTCAAGTCTGGAAATTTGTGATGCAATGTTTGTATAAGAAATGGTTGTCAAAGCTACTTACATGGGGAGGCTCCAATAAGAGAAAGAAAACCCCCGTGGATTTTGTACAAACCAATTGCAAGGATTTCTTTTCTAGCAAAGGATGCAAGAGAATTTCACTCAGGCCTCCTATCTAGCTTCTGTCATGAAGAGTTGTTACTTTCAATGCTTCTCTCCATTTTAAATCCAAGTTTAACACGACTCTACCATGTGGGCCCTGGGCTGAACAGTACTGAGTGTGCAGCAGGCTTCTAGTCGTCTGCTCGCCAAGGAAAGTCCTCTGGCTGCCTCCCATGAGACTGTGGCTGTCACACAAGGCCCTAGACAGTCTTGCCCTGATCTGTCTTTCACCTTCCTCTTGCCTCTCTCCACCTAAGTCTGGCCTGTTCTCAGGGCCTTTGCTTAAGCCGTTTCTTCCGCCTATAATGCTCTGCCTACCACTTTCTGTCAAAATCCTAATCACCCACTAGATAATGTTGTCCCTCCCATTACTAAGATCCCACAACACTTTTTATAAGTCTCCACTGTAACTTACCACACTGTATTATGATTACTTTCTATCATTTCAGTCTTCACAATCGGAACAAAAGATAGAAACCATGTCTTATTCAACATAGTATCCCCAATGCCTAGAGTAGGTCTCAATGAATATTTGCTCTATTACTGAATGAATGAATGAATGAATGAATAAGTGAATAAATGAAGTGACACTTCTTGGAGAACAGAACTCAAGTTTATGGAGGCTGTTCTTGCCTTAGTTACCTGTGTAGCCTGTTATATATTACTAGAGGCTCGATGCATAAAATTCATGCACTCGGGGGCGGGGGGGTGGTGGTGTGGAGGGATCCCTCAGCCAGGCCTATGCCCTCTTGCAGTCTGGGAGCCTTTAGGGGATGTCCAACTGATGGCTTAGGCCCATGGTCGGACATCCTTAGCACTACCGCCACCACCGCTACACTCACCAGCCGTGAGTCCAGCTTCTGGCTGAGCGGCACCCCCGCTGTGGGAGCACACTGACCACCAGGGGGCAGCTACTGCGTTGAGCATCTGCCCCCTGGTGGTCAGTGCACGTCATAGCAACTGGTCATTCCGGCATTCAGTCAATTTGCATATTAGCCTTTTCTTATATAGGATTTGGAACATGCCAGTTTCATTGTTAGTAACTATTATCAAATTAACCATGAAAGGATTAATTAGGTCATAGCTTGTTTTTTTTGACACATGAAATAAAATCATAGCCCCCTTTCTTACCTAACAAGCTGACTAGAATCTTAAACTGGGAAACCACATGGATCTGGAAAACAGCAAATCATTAGACTTAATTAAACATTCCTGACAAGGGTTAACAAACATTCATTTAACTACAGTAATAAAAAGGGACTAAAGAGCCTACACCAATGACAGGGATCTGACTTATATTTATGTGCAATCACAGTTTCTGCTTGTGAAAGGATCTCAGACACATGATGGATAGACAGAAATCCCTGAATAAATGGGAGGTCAAAGCAGAGGATTCAAAGAGTTAAATGATGTTACCGAAGTTCTAGTTCTGACAGGGTCTCAGAGAAGTCAAATATAAATGTAGCAATCACCATCACTGCCTACCTGCTGAATCTTTTTGGAGAAATTCTTATTGGATTTCTCTAGTGTCACTTCAAACCTGTTGCAGCCTATGGAAAAGAAAGAAACACTCACAGTTCCAAACACAGGGCCATATTTAAAAATAACAACACAAAATGCTGCTCCATACTGCTCTCCTACATGAATCTTTAACAATTCCTAAAAGACTAGAAGTCAGAGATGTATACGAGCCAGTTGTCTTTATTGCGTACAGTAAGTTGCTTTCAACTCCAATTTTAGAGCAGAGGGTTTCATGCGCTTCCACGTGGCATTAGCAGGCAGTATGACACCACAGAAGTTTACTGAAGCTGCAAGGTACTTGTGAGTCTGAACATCTTATCCTACAAAATAGTACCTTGGCAAAGTATTTCACACACAAAAAAAGAGTATAAAGAGTAACAGTCAAATATTTAAGACCAAGCAATGAGAACCAGCCCAAAGCAGCCTTAGATCCAAATCCAACGAACTCCCAGCTGCTACCCGATATTCTGGGACAGAGCAAACACACTCAACACCATCCCCAGAGCTCAAGCAATTTAATGCATCTACACTTACTGCCACTTTCAGGTGATGCCACAGCTACTGGCACTGTTGCAAAAAAGGGGGGGAAGTTATGTACCATAAAAATATGTGAAGCCAGCCTTGCTGGGATGATAAAAATATTCAGCCTCAAAAGTCACCAAAGTGTCAAAAAGGAAATAATTAATAATAACAGCAGCTATCATTAATTGGGTTTAAAAATGTATAAGTGTTTTCTATAACCTCACAACTACCCCCAAGAAATCAGTACTATTATTCCAATTTCCTATCTGAGGGGCCTGATGGGTCGAGCAGTTCGCTAGCAGCAACGTGAAAGACAGCCCAGAACAAACTCGGGGCTGACCTTCCAGCCTGTGCGGAGTCCACACCTTGCTCCCTGCCTCTCACCGTGTGGACAAACTGCTCACACTGCTGACCCCTGTTGCTCCCCACTCCTAGGTGGGCTCCTGCCCACCCCAAAGTCGGCAGAGATTCACTGAGGCAGCCACAAGGGCCCATGCCACCAAAGCTGGTCACACTTCCCCAATGTGTAACTCCGCAGGGAAGATGAAGAAGGGCCCATTTAATGTTTATTGCATGTAACATTAAAATCATTTTTCTTGAAATATTCATGTTAAAAAAGAAGAAAAGGCCCACATGAGTCCCAAGAAATCATTTGGTCTGGCCCTGCCAAGGCATTAGGAGTGAGTTAATAAATGTTTGATCAAATATAGCAGGCTAATTTTTAAGTTGATAATTTTGCATTGCCCACAAATTATGTTATAAATATCCAAATGGCCCTTGGCAGAAAAAGGTTCCCCACCCCTGGCTTTTAGGGAACGATTTTAAAAACTTTTTGGTCTCAGGACCCTTTCATAATGTTAAAAATTACTGAGGACCCTAAAACTTTTATGTGGGTTACAACTAGCAATGTTTGCCATACTAGAAATTAAAACTGAAAAAATTTTAAATATGTATTTATTAACTCAAAAATAACAAGCAATAAACCCATTGCATTTAGCATAACATATTTTAATAAAAAAACGCGCTATTTTTCCAAATTAAAAAAATGCATTGTTTTATATTTTTGCAAATCTCTTTAGTGTCTGGGTTAACAGAAGACAGCTACACTCCCATATCTGCTTCTGCAATTAATCTGCTTTGATACATTGTTTTGGTTGAAGCATACGACAAAAATCTGTCCTCACATGGGCATATAGTTAGACACAGGAGGAATATTTTAATAGCTTTTCTAGATTAATTGTGATCATCTTTGATACTGTTCCAAAACTTGACAAATGAAGTTTCTTACAATGTGGAATTCGAAACCTATTAATGAACTTTTCTGTTAAAGTCCATTGGTCTATCATACTCTTTAAATGGATCTTTTACTCATAATTTAGAAACTACATGCACTGGAAAATATTGGTTCACTGAGTTATGCAGATTTTCTAAATGTTGGCACATTTCATTATAGGATTTTTTTTTTTAAATCACTCATTATCCCCTGTCCCCAGTCTCATAAAAAAAATCTTTAGTATTGAGAAGCTGTCAAGCTCATGGGGGTGCGTACAAGTTTTCCACAATTCTAATTCTCTCTTGAAAGCTTTAATTGTATCATTAGCAATAAAATGCCAGTTGTTGTTTTTTGAAGTGACAGATTCCCTTTGCTCATTTTTTAGAAAATATCTACCAAATACCCAAATGATCTGAAACACCATAGTCTATCTGTCAGTCATTCTTTCAAGCAAAAACGATGCTCCGTGAAAAAAAGTGGCCAGTTTGGCTCATAACTCAAAAACACAAGTACTTTTCCAAACCGAGACTGCCACTGTGCTTCGTGCCTGGGCACCCAGCAGAAGAGCTTTATGAGAACTTCCAATGACATCACAGAGATTATTAAAAAGATGTGTTCTCATAGGTCAAGATATAATGAAATGAAGACTTTTTACTGCCTCACAAAGAATATTCTTTTTTTTTAATATATTTTATTGATTTTTTACAGAGAGGAAGGGAGAGGGATAGAGAGTTAGAAACATCGATGAGAGAGAAACATCGATCAGCTGCCTCCTGCACACCCCCCACCGGGGATATGCCCGCAACCAAGGTACATGCCCTTGACCGGAATCGAACCCGGGACCCTTCAGTCCGCAGGCCGACGCTCTATCCACTGAGCCAAACCGGTTTCGGCACAAAGAATATTCTTAAGTGGAACTGGCTTTAACAAAACAAAACCCCAAACCACTGTGAGTGCATGATGGAGAACAACACGACTACTAGTACAGTTTGGTAGCAACGAGTTTGTTGACCACTGTCTTGAACTTGTGCTAAGGGGCAAGCCGTTTTATTTTCTTTATTTATTTTTATATTTTTATTGATTTCAGAGAGGAAAGGAGAGGGAGAGAGAAATAGAAACATCAATGATGAGAGAGAATCATTCAGCAGCTGCCTCCTGCACGCCCCCTACTGGGGATCGAGCCTGCAGCCTGGGCATGTGTCCTGACTACGAACAGAACCCTGACCTCCTGGTTCATAGTTCGACGCTCAATCACTAAGTCACACCAGTGGGGTTGGGGTCAGCAGTTTTAGCTACCGTTACTTTTGTATCATGGTGCAAATGTCAATAACTGTCAGTGAAAAAAACAGTAATCTTTTATTGTTACTGTGAACTTAGTTTTGACCTTATGGATCCTCTGAAAGGACGTGGGGACCACACTGTGAGAACCACTGCTCTAGGGCAGACAGCACCACTGAAGCAAACCTAAAGCTGTTAAGACCTTAGATGTGAACTAATCTAACCCCTCTGTTTAAGATATGAGTAGAATGAGGCCTAGAGACTTTTTGAGCTAAAGGAGATGGCTCAGGTCAGATCAGAACCCAGTCCCCTTAATACTGGTCTTTCCATGACATCTTGTTACCCACTCCCTTTCCTCAGAAAGACAGTCCAGTTGCAGACCTCTCCAGCTTTATAATATCTCAAATTGAGAAACCAAGTTAGTTCCATGGCTGATTCACGGAGGCCCAGGCCTATTTCTGGCCCTTAAGCAGAGCAGAGCTAGGCCAGAACTGAACTGCTCTCTAAGGGTATAGGAAGAAGGAAAGTTTCTAATCAGAGTTTGATTTCCTAATAGTCTAAGGTAGGCTAATATTGCTATTCAAGTTGTCTATGAGAAAATTGAGGCCCAGGAGATTAACTTGTCAAAGGGCACATGGTGAATTGATCACAGGACAAGTAACATTCACACTACGGGTCCATGTCAGATTAACACTGATATTATCAGTTTGAGTCCATACCATGTTGAAAGATTTATTTTTATAGTCTAGTTGTCAATTCCTCACCACTTATGCAGAAATGGTATATGAAACAAGTGGCTTTATTGTAGTACTTAGTGTTTGATGGTAAAAGAACTAATTATCTATTAGGGGAAAAGAATACTAGGCTCTTATCTCCCTGTTCTGCACAATAGCTGAGCCCAAAGTAGAGTCAAAACACAGCTGTTGAATGCTGAATAAAATCCAAGGCAAGCTTAATTTTCAAATTATAGACTGGGTAGATGTCACAGAATGCAAATATTCTGGCTCTGAAAACTAAAAATTTATAGCAAGGGCCAGCAAAGTACTGCACATGGGTCAAATCCAGCCTTTGACATGTTTTTGTAAATAGTTTTATTGAAACATAGCCACACCCTTTCTTTTACGTATTGCCTATGGCTGCCTTTTTGCTACAATGGCAGAGTTGAGTGGTCACAACAGAGATCTTATGGCCTGCAAGGCCTAAAGTATTTACTACTTGGGTCCTAATTGGAACAAGTTTGCTGATTGCTGATGGAAAAGAAAGTTGAAATACTTAGAAATGAAATAAACCCACTGTTTTGAACTTCTGGTTTCTCTTCTCACTGCACCACAGTGAAGGGTAGACAAATACGCCACCCCAAATATGCTACTTTGGCTTAAGAATTATTTTGAGCTGAGGCAGCTGAGAAGAAACAGATATAAGATAAACGCTCTCTGCCCTGGCTGATATGGCTCAGTTGGTTGAGCGTCATCACATGCACTGAGAGGGTGCCGATTCAATTCCTGGCCAGGGTTTATGCCTGGGTTGCAGGCTCGATCCCTAGTAGGAAGCATGCAGGAGGCAGTTGATAGATGTTTCTTTCATCAATATCTCACTTTCTCCTCTCCCTTCCTCTCTCTCTAAAACCAATAAAAACAAATATATATATATAAAAAAAAACCTCTCTCTGTCCTACTACTTGCCTAAAAGCACGACATAAATTTACAAAGCTGTCTCTCCCCTTTCTATCAGGAAGGACAGAATTTAATCACTGGAAACAACTCAAGACCCTATCAGCCCAGAGATGGCAGCAGAGAAATCTACATAGCAAATTTATCTCCAATTAGATCCCCCATATATTTGCTATCCCACAATTTGCCACTCTAGAAACTCACAAGTCCTTTTCCTTTATCTGGTCACTTCTCTAAAAATTTGTTGTTTGCTTGTTAGGATGATACAAAGGCCCAAGTTCGAATCACCCCTTTGCCTTATTCATCTCTGAGTGCTCTCATGTGTATGTACAATGTGCAAGTTAATAAACCTCTACTTATTTTCCTCTTGTTAATCTGTCCTTTGTCTAATTTACAGGTCTTTAGCCAATTAACCTAAAATGAATAGAGGGGAAATAATTTTTCTCTTTCCCTATACTAATAAGATGTTCTTTTCCCCCTATATTACCTTTGCTCTAGGTTCTAAAGAGAAGGCTCTATTTTCATGTTTCCTTAAGCTATTTACTATAGAAAGTTATTTATCAGGTTGAAAGCTATGACATTTTGTTTTTTCTAATATGGCTGAATAATGACAATTTCATATGGTTCAACCTACTGTGGCATTAACAGCAGATTTCTACAGACTTGAAGCTCCAGGGCTTAATATACAAACATAACAATTTTCCATAAAGAGAGCATAGAAATAAAATTAGGAAAAGAAAGTGAAGTACTTTTTTTTTCTGTTAGAGGATACTCTAACAATAAATTTCACATACTTTTTAGTTACTATTCTAAGTCACATTTTGATTAGAACTTTAGTTTTTAAAGTTCTTTCAAACATTTTGTTGAATCTGACCCCAACAAATCTGTGGTTAAAAACTGACAGTTTATGCCAAAACCGGTTTGGCTCAGTGGATAGAGCGTCGGCCTGCGGACTGAAAGGTCCCAGGTTCGATTCCGGTCAAGGGCACGTAACTTGGTTGCGGGCACATCCCCAGTAGGAGGTGTGCAAGAGGCAGCTGATCGATGTTTCTCTCTCATCGATGCTTCTAACTCTCTATCCCTCTTCCTTCCTCTCTGTAAAAAATCAATAAAATATATTTAAAAAAAAACAAAAAACTGACAGTTTATAGAAGGGAAAAATGACATTGAAAAGGACCTACTAAGTCAAGTAGCCAAACAGAAATAAAGCTGGACTCAAACCTAGATCCTTTTTCTCCTAGTTTACCCATCATAATCAATGAGGTCTTTTAAATCAATGGTTCCTAATATTTTTCTGCTACCATATCATTTACAAAACATCTTATTTCCCAACGTATCATTTCTTATTTCTAGCAGTAAGTCTCCAAAAAATGAGGAAGGGGGAACATCTAATCCCCTTACCCCCGGCCTCACCATCCCCATGGACACAGGGGCATATGGTCTGAAAGTTAAGAAAACCCTGAAGATTCTCACATGATTCTCCCCACTTTCCCACAGTGCTACTCCCAATCCCCAACCCCTCTTTTAATGGTCCAGAAATCACTGATTTTACAGTTGTACATTAGCTAACTATCGAAACTTTTTTTTTTTTTACATGGACAGTAAGTCATTTCTTTTCAGTTCTGGAAAGTGGCCACTTACCAACATCCTTCCGAATCCTATAGAGGAGAAGATGTCCTTGTTTGGTTCCAACAAGAAGCCATTCCTCTGGAAAAGAAAAGAGCTGTGAGAAACATCAGTCAGCTTTTGTCAGATCCTCTTTCCTTATCTGGGGGTGGTAATCAGAATCAAAGGGTCAAGAAAGTGAGTTGTGTTTTTTTGATAGCAGGTGTTTTGCAAAGCTAAACAATGTTTATAGTCAAGAACTATTTGAGAATCAACCAATCAAAAAAGCATTTATTCAACAATTACCAGACTAGACATATTAGAGAAGAAAAAAATGCCCCTGGCTTCATTGTTTCTAAATTAAACTGCCCTAAAACATCATGGAAGTTTATAAAATCATAAAATGGATAGTATAAACATGAAACTAAGTAATCTCAGAAATAACAGCTAAAAGGCATCCTTTGAAAGTTTAATGATTTAACCTTTGGGAAAATAAGAAGTGCCATGGTATATTAAGGTTACAGAATTCATTATCTCAAAAGATGGTCTAGTAGATAATAACGTGTTGATGAAGATGGGAATAACTGGAACCCTCATACATTGTTGGCAGGAATATAAAATGGTGCAGTCACTTTGGAAAACTGTCCGGCAGTTCCTCAAAAGATTAAACATAGAGTAACTATATAACCTAACAATTCCACCCCTGGGCATATAAATAAAAGAAATGAAAACATACATCTACACAAAAACTTTTACACAAATGTTCAGAGTAGCATCATTTGTAATAGCCAAAAGGTGGGAACAACCCAAATGTCAATCACCTGATGAAGAGATAAACAAAATGTGGCATATCCATACAACGGAAATTAAGAAATGAAGTGCTGATACATGCTGTATCAGGGATGAATTGGACATTATGCTAATGAAAGAAGCCAGACAAAAAGGGCTACATATTTCATGATTCTATTTATATGAAAAGTCCAGAATTAGACAAATCTGTGGAGACAGAGATTAGTGGTTGCCTAGGACTGGTGGGCTTGGGGGGAAATGCGGAATGAATACTAATGGGTTCGGAGTTTCCTTTTAGGGTAATGAAAATGTTCTAAAATCGGCTGTGGCGATACTTGCACAATTCTGTGAACATACTAAAAACCACTGAATTATACATTTTAAATGGGTGAGCTGTATGGTATGTAAATTACATTTCAATAAAGCTCTTGTTAAAAAAAAAAGATGGTCGAGGCCCATGGTTCTAAAACTTTGGTGTGTATCAGAATCATGTGAGGCTTTGTGAAAACACATTGCTGGGCCCTGACCTGCTTCTTTTTCAATAAGTCTGGAAATGGGCCCTGGAACTTGCATTTCTAAGAAGTTCCCAGGTGATGCTGATGCTGTTGATTCAGGGGCCTCATTTTGGGAGACAGTGGTCTATAGTAAAACTAAAGAGGCTCTGAAAGTGTTTAAATAATTACCATGACAAATCTATATTAACTCATTAAAAGAAGCTAAGCACATACAGATACTTCCTCAGCTTTCTGATCTTGTAACAGAAATCAGTCATACACTCTCTTGCTCCTTTGTAAAATAAAATACTGGATAATGGTACAAACAGACTGAGCATGCACTGTATTCCAGAAAATACTGAGCACATATCATTAATGTTATTTCATTAATCCTCATGACTATCCTTTGAAATATGTCCTTTTTTTTTTAATATATTTTATTGATTTTTTACAGAGAGGAAGGGAGAGGGATAGAGAGTTAGAAACATCGATGAGAGAGAAACATCAATCAGCTGCCTCCTGCACACCCCCCACTGGGGATGTGCCCGCAACCAAGGTACATGCCCTTGACCGGAATTGAACCTGGGACCCTTCAGTCCGCAGGCCGACGCTCTATCCACTGAGCCAAACCGGTTTCGGCGAAATATGTCCTTTTTATAAATCCCCATTTTATAGGTGAGGGAGTTGAGGCCTTGGGGACAACTATTTGTCCAGAGTCACACATGTAGTAAGATATGCATGTGAGTCAGGACCTAACCACATGCTGTGATGCACTTAATAAGGCGTCTCACAGCAAAAGACTGGGTGTTGGCCAGAGGCGGTCAGGAAGGCAGTGGTTATATTTATAAAAACGAGTCAGGAGCCACCTCAGGAACATTTTCCAGGTTGATATCCTTAGTCTTCCAGAAAAAGAAAGTGATTCTGTCTTCTTTTATTGTGCATTTTATTTATTTTTTAAATATTTTCATTGATATCAGAGAGGAAGGGAGAAGGATAGACAGAAACATCAATGATGAGAGAGAATCATTGATCGGCTGCCTCTTGCACACCCCACACTGGGGATCAAGCCTGCAACCTAGGCATGTGACCTGAGCAGGAATGGAACCATGACTTCCTGGTTCATAGGTCAATGCTAAACCACTGAGCCATGCTGGATGGGCAAACACAGTGTGCTCTTAATGACATAAGTCGAAATCAGAAATAACACTAGTTCTAATGGAATGCTGGAGATTTATGTTGGAACAGAGCATTTTATATTATAATAAAAGCCTAATATGCTAAGTGCCCAGTCGACCAGTTGGCCATTCAACCAATTAATGCGTAATACACTAATGATATGCTAAGGCTGCTCAACCGCTTGCTGTGACATGCACTGACCACCAGGGGGCAGATGCTCTGACCGGTAGGTTAGTGTGCTGCTGAGGTCCGGCAGATGGGGACTGAGCGAGACAGGCCAGACACACCCTGGAGCCCTCCCGTGGTCCCTCTCCGCTGACCAACCTCCCGCGTCCCTCCCAGGCCCCAATCGTGCACCAGTCGGGTCCCTCAGCCTAGCCTGCACCCTCTTGCAATCCGGAACCCCTTGGGGGATGTTGGAGAGTTGGTTTTGGCCTGATTCTGCAGGCCAGGAGGAGGGACCCCACTGGTGCACAAATTCGTGCACTGGGCCTCTAATAGAAAAATAATTCAGCTTACAGTGCTTGCTTTGTAAAAGATATTACTGTATGAGTAATTGGTAATATTAAAGTTGATTTTTAAGAAACCCACTGATATTTCAAATATAAATAAAATGAAGTGTGAATTTTTTAAAAAAATTCTCTTATAGCATACATAAATATCTATAACCAAAAGGCCAACATAATCCTTCCTCTTCACTATGCCCCACAAACACCTGCCAGTTCCTGTTTTTCTTTCTCTCTTTTAACAGTCTCACCTTCCACTGGGTCTTCAAGGCCTATCATGCTCCCTCTACAAGGTACCTCCCAACAGCCCTGTCTCATAGTCTCTCCAGGGACCCTTGTGATAGATAGCCTCAACTGGTCTCACTCCACATGTTCTTCCATATGGGTTACTTTATAGAAGATCTCTGACGCTGTTCCACTGGGGCTTAAATTCTCATGAAGCTGCACTACAATATGAAGTCAAACTCATAAGCATGGCATTTGAGAGCCCATTTTCCATTTTTTAAAAAAATATTTATTTGCCAATAGATGGCTTTTATCAAATGTCTACTCTACTGGTCATCAAAAGGAGTCTGATAAGTTCATTGAAAAACTTTAAAAAAATTTTAATACGTTTTTATTGATTTGAGAAATGGGGGAGAGACGGAGAGAGAGAAACATTGATGAGAGAAACATTGATCAGCTGCTTCCTTCACACCCTCCCACATGGGATGGAGCTCACAATCCCGCCATATGCCTTAGCAGGGAATTGAACCAGCAATCTTCTAGTGCATAGGACAATGCCAACCAACTGAGTCACACTAGCCAGGGCTGTTTTTAAAAGAAATTTTATTTAACGCTTTTAAGTTTTTTCATTTGGAGGTGTTATGGAAAAATACCTTCATCTTATATGGAAAGTATTATAACAATTTTCCTTTAAATAGTAAAAGCACTATATACATACTCATTCCTAATCCTCAAAGTATAAGAAAAATGTAATAACAGCACAGAACCTCGAAGAGGCTTAATTTGGTTACAGAAGTCAGTGGCGACTCAGGTGGCCAGAGGACCTGAGCCACATTGGGCCTTCACATTCTATTGACATGTCGCCATATAACACAGCTATACATGCAAAACACAGAGAATGAAGAGCCTGCAGAGCAAGCACAGCACAGGCTAAACAGTCCATTTTGAGATGCAACACTGCACATTAGAAAGTGGAATGCACAAGTAACACATATATAAACAGGTGATGGTGAGCCCTAGAAAATTCCTGACAGCCTAAATCTGAGATACAACCTGGGAAGTGAGTAAGGCTGGCCCTTCTTGCTCATAATTACCCTACTGAAGATCTGTCCAGCAGTACAACCCAGTACAACCTCATGTAATTAACAATTCCATTCCTGGCCCAATGCTGGCCACTGAAGGGAATAAGCTGGTGGTCACTTCCCTTCATTAGGCCATAGGGCAAAGAACAGTGTTTCTGAAAGCATAAGCTCCTGATTAGCCACATCAGAATCACTTGGACTTATTAAAAATACACATTCCTGAGCCCTGCTTCCAGAGATCCCACATCAATGATTCTGCAAGGAAGAGTGCCCTGAAATTTGTATTTTTATATTTTATTTTATTACATTAGATATCTATGTAGTTCCAAAAGTAAAACTGTAAGAAATCTAGCTTCCATCCTTGTCCACTCTACTATTCTCTCCCTTCCACTATAGGTAAGCATTTTAGTAGTTTGTGATTTATTTTTCCATTGTTTCTTTGGATAATATAAGCAAATATGATTGTGTATATGCATATACAGATACACACATACATATCTGCTTTTTATTTTTTTTTATAGGCTCTGAATATGCATTAAAGTTTGGGAACCAGGCTGTAGAATCAGCCATAATTTACTAGATACATGATCTTGAAAAAATTACTTAAATTCTCAGGTTCTTCCTCTGCAAAATTATTTATAAAAGCTCAATAGATTAGCATTCAATAAATAGAAACTATTACAATTAATAATATTATTCATTAATTAAACAAATACTTAATGGATACCCATTAGGACTTTGGAACTGTTTTAGACACTGCAAATAAAGTGATATACAAGACAAAGTTCCTACTCTGAAGAAATTTATATTCTAATACTAGTGGCCCAGTGCACAAAATTCGTGCACATTAAAAGGGAATTAATTAAGAGGAAATATTTTAATATTGCTATTTGCCCTTTCTCTATAATAGAAGTGTCAGAGATGAAAGAAAATTAGTAAAATGTATATGAAAATCTCCCTCCTGTCAGAGTCTGGGGGTATGCCACGGAACCTAGAGTCAAGTCCCTGCCCACCACCCACACGTACTTCGAAAACGCAGGAGACCCAGACCCGGCCGGCTCCACTCCTGTCAAGCCCCGCTGGGCAGGGGGTGCGGCCTGAGATCCCCCACCCCGACCAGGCACCATGCAGCCTCAGGTCCCTGTTGTTTGGTCGTTACGTTACAGTGTCCCGGCCAATTTACATATTCCTCTATTATTAGTATAGAGTGAGAGAGACAATAATAATAACATATAAAATAGCATTAGATGACAATCCATGATGAAAGGAATGATAAGACTGAATAAGAGAATAGCACAATGATGGATATAGCATTCTCTTTTATACAGAATAGTTAGGGAAGATCTTGCTGATTTATGTGGCATTTCAGAGGAGACTTGAATGAAATGAGGAATGAGCCATGAAACATCTAAGACAAGAGAATGCCAGGCAGAGGAAAGAGTGAGTGCCAAGGCCCTGGGGTAGGTATGTACCTTGTTTGTTCATGGAACAAGAAAGTCAGTGTGACTAGTACCGGACAGGTTCAGGGGGGATAAGAGCCTAGGAAATAAAGTTAGGGAAGTAAAACCAGAGGCCTGACCATCTCAGGCGTAGCCAGCCATGGTAAGGACTTTGGAACTTATTCTAATTGTTATGGGAAGCTACTGAAGGATTTTGAGCAGAGAAGAGATGTAATTAGGCTAAGTTTTTGAAAGATCACTCTACCTCTATGTGGATAAAAAACTGAAAACAGCATAATGGCAAACACAGGGTAATCAGTCAGAAGAATACCATAGTAATTCAGATTAGAGAGGATGGTGACCTCATCAAGAGTAGGAAAAGTGGAGATGGAAAGAAATAACTGGAATCTAGATTTATTCTGGAGGAGGAGCAGACAAGATTTGCAATGGAATGAATGTGGTGTATAAGAGAAAAGGAGAAGTCAAGAATGATTCCAAGGCTTTTGGCCTTAACCAAATGAGTAAACAGAAAAGGCATTTGCTGAGATATGGTATGAGGAAAAGACATGTTTTGGGAGAGTGTAATCATCAAGAATTTTCTGGCCATGTTACTAGACACCCAAAATGAAGATGCTTAAAAGGCAGCTGGATTCTACAATTGGAGTTTAGAGAGGTCATCATCATCAGTGCCCTCCTTATTTCCATTTCTGAAGAGAGATGATGGTGTCTTGAAGACATCTTCTAGCTCAAATACTGTCTGGTCCTGCAAGTTCCTGGATGAACATCAGGTAAAAGGGATAGCAACTAGAAAGAGCAATACTGATTGCTGCTAAAGCCTGAAAATAAAGCAGTTTTGAGGCAAGAGGCAGTAAATGGCCTCTTGTGGCCCCAATACCTACCACAACATCCTAATAGGCAACAGGCATATCTCCTGTTCGGTGGAAGATCAAGGCAGGTCCAAAGCTACCTACCATTTCAAACCTGTCTTCCTGAAAAGCACAGGTACAGGGAGGGAATCTTTACCGTGACAAAGTGCTGTTGGTGAGAGAGGCTGAGATATGTTTACTACTAGTTCCACAGGGTATCAGAGTCAAATTTTGACAAACTAAGTAGAGTGTGGTAAGCAACTACACCCATCCTTTTCAGAAGCATAAGTCCTAGGCAGAGTTGGGTACCCCTCCTCCATGTTTTCCTAATAAGCAGCATGTCTCTGTTATCATTTATCTTGTATCATAATCTTGCACATTAAAAGGGAATTAATTCTTTATGTCTTTGTCCCCCACTGTGTGTCCTAGAAGCACAGGCACTGTGTCTTACTCATCCTTATTCCTGTCCCTAGCAGAGAGATTGGTCTAAGTAGGCACTTAATACATATTTGATGAAGAAATAGGGGAATGAATCCCTTTGTGCAGTGCCAGGTCTTTCATTTTTAAAGTTTTAAATTCTTACTGAGAGCACTTAATGACAGAAAATGAATGCCTTCTTGAGATATCTGGAGAAAGCAGGATTCTCTCCTTAACCCAAAGAACTAGGACTGCTTACTATGGAGATGCGATTTTAAAGAGGCCCACGGCTGCTAAAGGCAGGAGGGGTGTACATTAACATGAAGATCTGTAGTGAAAGCATGCTACTGAAGAGGCTGTGAAGAACTCTGCAAAGCTGACTGGGTGGTACTGTCCACAGATGATGCATAAGATGCCAGCCACCACCAAGACTCCACCAGGCCCATCACGGGCAAGGCTGACTGGGTGGCACTGTCCATAAGATGATGCATAAAATGCCAGCCACCACTGAGATTCCTACCAGGCCCTCAGTATAAGATCTGATTAAGGGTTCTGAGCTACCTTTTTATAGTCCTTGATTTCTAGTACCTGGACATTAACAGGAAAAATTAAAATGATTTCAGTTTGGTCTTTGGGGGCTGTTAGACACAACCAGTCATAATGTTCATAGTTGAGTCCAAGTTTAGACCGCTGAAACCTTTTTTATTCCACAGTATACAAGAGATTAGAGTCTGTTTTCTGCACTGGCCACTCCCAAGAGGCTTATGCCAGTTTTTATGGGTTAAATTTCAGGACAGCCTGGAATGATAAAGTTCTACCTACAGAGTTAAGGTAACTTGGGCACTTGAATATAAGGCAATGAACAATTTGACTAGATCCGCGATTTTCAACACTTTTCATCTCATGGCACACAAACTAATTACTAAAATTCTGCAGCACACCAAAAACTGTTTGTTTTGCTGATCTGACCAAAAATGGGTACAATTCTTATTCATTCACTCCCGGATGGCTATTGTTGTGCTGGCTGTTCTCATTTTTTTATTATTATTATTTTTTACAATCTAAGGGAAAAGAGGTCGGTGCCCTTGACTAAATAGTCAGGTAGTGCATATTTTACAAATTCTTGTGGCACACTGGTTGAAAATCGCTGGGCTAGATTAAGAGTTTAAATAACAACATGAGTTACCTACAATAATGAGAAGTGAACAATGTATGATCACTAAGGGAAAAATGGCAGACGGTGTTAACTTGTTCAAAACCCCCTCATTCATCCCCCGCCCCCCCCCCCCTCTATTCCCCCCAAACCAGTACAACACAATCATCAGATAAGCTCAAGTTCCTGGCAACCTGAAAACTTCCCACTGCTTGTGCCTCCAAACTAAAGACTTCTTGGGAATCGAAATAAGCCAAAGCTGAGCACAATTAAGGAAAGCTCAACCTCCAACTCTGCACCAAGAGCTAGTGCAGGCGGAACCTCCCTAAAATGCTTGGATCCCAGGGGATCGTCCTAAGAGCCCTCGCTATCTACAATGCTCTGACTCCTTCATCCCAGTTCCCTTTCGGACGGCGTCCGACCGGGGCCCACATAGCCAGACGCCCGTCCACTTCCCCAGGCTTGTGAAAGGTCCGTGCCGCTCCCGCGTAGCCCCCCGCCTCGGCCCCTCGGTCCCCCGACTCACCCCAGGCAGCCAGACAGTCTATCTGCAGAGGCAGCTTTTCTAGGATCGGCACCGGCTCGAAGGCGTCGTGCATGGCGGCGAGCAGAGATTCGCCTTGACAGTCTCACTCTGAGAGGGCCGGGCCGGGCCGTGAACAGAACCGAGAACCGCGCTAAGGAAAGGGCCGGACAGGAGCTGGCCTGAGACCCCAACTACAGGCCTTTTGGCAGCAGAGCCATCACCTACACCGGACTTCCTGCTGGCCTAAGCCCACCCCTTCCGCAGCCGAAGCCCGCCCCTTCCGCCCTAGTTCTTAAATCACCTTTGAGGACTGCACCAATGCTTAGGTTCCCATTTCACCCTAGGCCTAGAGCTTCTCCATTATGGAGTAGCCATGGGCTTAAAAAGGAGGGAAAATGATAGAATCTTAGAACTGTATTAGGAAGTATAGTGTGGTGGTGGAAGTATAGGATTAGGAAGTATAGAATTCGGGCTTTGGCGTCAGACCTGGGACGGAGATCTGCCATTTAGGAAACTGGCTGTGACATTTAAAAAATTCAATCTCCCAAGGACTTAAATTTCCTTATGTGCAAAACGATGACTTTATATACCTATCTAGCGTTGTGAGCTCTTAGCAATGCTTGACACAGCACTCAATAAATGATAGTTTTAGTATTACCATTATAATCACAGCCTTACCCTTACATTTTAAAGGTGTTCCAAGCAAGTGGTTCTCAAAGGGTGGTCCCTAGGCTAGCAGCATTTGGGAACTTGTTAGAAATGCAAAGTCTCAGGCCACATTCCCACCCTACTTAATCAGAAACTCTGAAGAGTGGCAGATGGAGGAGGGGGTGCCCAGTAGTCTGTTTAATAGATTCCCCAAGGTGAGCCCACGCACTTGAAAGTTTGAGAAGCACTGCAATGATCAGTATCTGGCAATTTACCCCCAAGAAAACAGCCCTTTGTAATGGGTTAATCTAAGAATATAGTCAATTCCTCATAGGGTTCCTTAGATATACTGCCTTAGTGATTTAAAAACAAAAACAAAAAACAAAACAAAACACAGCCCTAGCCCATTTTGCCCAGTGGATAGAGTGTCGGCCTGTGGATGGAAGGGTCCCGGGTTTAATTCTGGTCAGGGGCACATGCCGGGGTTGTGGGTTCAATCCCGAGTAGGGCGGCGTGCAGGAGACAGCCGATCAATGATTCTCATCACTGATGTTTCTATCTCTCTCCCCTCTCCCTTCCTCTCTGAAATCAATAAAAATATATATTTTTTAAAAACACACCACAAACAGCTGTAGAGAAATGTTACAAAAATGTAAACACTTTCACTATAGTATTAGTTAGTGAAGATTGTGGTTATGTGGTTATTGGCTTCAACAAGAAGACGATACAGAATAAAAACCATGGAAGGAAAATCCTATGAGAGTTTGGGAGAAAAAAGCATTTTAGATAAAGTAAAAGAAAAAAAGACAGAAAACACATTAATTTTGTTAAAATTTTTTATATTAAAAAACGGCATGAACTTTCTATGTAGAACAAAACTCTTGGAAGGAAAAAGTAGACAAAACCATTAAAAGAGAAATAGAGTGCTTCAAATGAATTCCATCACCTTGTGATGTCTCTTATAAACAGTCTCTAAACCAACACCAGATACAAGAACCGTTTACCCTAAAGAATGAGCAGCAGTCCAGGGTCTCCATACTACTTCATGCAGCAAAACTTAAACCAGAAGGAACTGTTTCCTTTGTATTAGCTCCTGCTTTTGAAGAATTAAGAGTTTTTAACAGGGTGCTCATTCACAAGCACTTAGATGGAGTGCCTCGCTACATCTAGTGCAACACCCAGTGAATGAAGGCAAACAAAGCATTGTCTGGAGTCTGCAATGTTACCTTGAGGCTTACAAAACAGTAGTTAAAAGTTCTGGAGTGTGCACCACATTGCCAGCAATGGGATGTGTCACAATAGCAGATGTCCAAAGAGTTAAGCTAATATTTTTCTCTAAAGTACATCTGAAATAGAAAAATCTTTAATATATACCATTTGTAAACAAAATTGCACTTGATTTTGCTTTTTAAAATGATCTGAATTACACTGTAACAGTTTCTCTCTCTCCCTCGCTCTTTTTTTTTTTTCTTTCTATCTTTTAATTATTGGTAGAACCATGGCTCAAGTCATAAGGACTTTTCCTCAAAACTACCTCTGCAAGATGTAACCTTCGCTTCCCAGGAAACGGAAAGATAATTAACAATTTCCCCATCACCTATGTAACTCCCTAAATAAATAAAAATTGCAGGCAGTTGCTCCTGGAGATTACATGTTATGGTGGTGATGTCACATTTTTTAAAAGATGTTGAACTTTTTAGTTTGACAGATTAAACAATTTAAACATCACAGAAGGTTCAGGAAGAACACACATAAGTTGCATAAACATCCATGTCAGGGTGCGGGAGGGAATGGGACATCAATGTTGTAAATAAGTAACTTGTAGAATTTTTTCATCCTATGAACATCATTCAATAAGATGTTCTAGTTCTGACACCTCTCGCCAGCTCCAATGCACAAAGATCAAGGAACAGATCAGGATGTCATTGCTCCTTTAATCCATGGAGCAGTGCAGAGGATTGACAGATGATCTCTTCCCAGGTGCTAGCATCTTCAACTGCACATCTTCCCACTCTTTACTCCATTTTGGATCTTTCAAAGTGCGTGATCATTCGTTCCTAGAGAAAAAAATAAAAAAGGTTTGTTCAAAATACATTAATTTTAAATGATGGCCTACATTCCAAGTATCTTCTATATAGATGAGGCACACAGGCATTTCCTACAAGTACTTGTTTATGTTCATTAAATACTTAGGAGAGATGATTCCTAATCATTTATGAAGATTTTGAAAGATAGACATGTCCAGACCCCACACAAGATTAACCAAGTCAAAATCTCTAGGCCTCTGTATATAAAACCACAAATCAAAAGGAACGGCATGTTTTAGAGTCAATTGAGATGTTAAAACAACTATTTACTTAAGATTAAACTTTAATAAAAATGTGTACCTCCTCTAACTGATTTAGAAATAGTCAGGGATGTAGGCAAAAATTTAGTCACAAGAATTTCTAATGCAACTCAGAATTATAATAAAATACCAGAAAGAATTTAGTGTCCAAAAATACAGAATTGTATAAACAAACTACGGTATCCTATCCAATAAAGAGGGAATATGCTAATTGACTGTCATGCCCTCACAAAGATGGCAGTGCCCACAGCCAATAAGGAAGGAATACGCTAATTGACTGCCACATCCTCAAAGATGGTGGCAAGACAGCGGCGCCCAGTCCCCTCAGCCCCGCTGGGGCGGCAGGCATGCAGCATGGCCGGGCCCACCCCCAGGCAGGTCCAGCCGCTCCACGCACCTGCCTCGAGAGTCCCCCAGTCCCCTCAGCCCTCCAACCCCCCAGGGCCGGCCCTAGGTGCAGGCAAGCCTCAGATGGTGGCTGCCCAGCCACCCAGGGCCAGCCCTAGGCGCAGGTAAGCCTCGGATGGTAGCTGCCCAGCCGCCCAGGGTCAGCCTGAGGCACAGGCAAGCTGAAATGGTGGGTGCCTAGCCATCCAGAGTCGCCCGAGGCTCAGGTAATCAGGGCCAGCTGAGGCTTGCGCTGCCGGCAGTGGCAGCAGCAGAGGTGTGATGAGGTGTTGCCTTCCCCTGATCGCTGGGTCACCTCCCACCCCTGAGGGCCCCCAGACTGTTAGAGGGGGCAGGCCAGGCTGAGGGACCCCCCCGCCTCCAGTGCATGAATTTTCATGCACTGGGCCTCTAGTATCCTTATAAATAAACTAGTGGCCCTGCGCACGAATCCGTGCGCAAGTAGCTCGCTGCCGCTTGCCTCAGCTGGCCACCCTGCCCACTGCCGCTTGTGTAGCTCTCCACCACTCGTAGCTCGCTGCCCCACCCTCCTGTAGCTCTCCACCCGCTGCCCCGCCCTCCTGTAGCTCTCTGCCACTCATAGCTTGCTGCCCAGCCCTCCTGTAAATCTCTGCCACTCGTAGCTCACTTCCTCGCCCCCTGTAGCTCTCCACTGCTTGTAGCTCGCTGCCCCACCCTCCTGCTGATCGGTCATTATGTGATGGCGTCCTGGCCAATTTGCATATTACCCTATTATAAGTCTAGATTATACTCACTAAAATTACATTGATGAAAAAGTTCTAGAGATCTGTTGCCCAAGAATGCACATATAGTTAACACTTTGCATTTGAGAATTGTTAAGATGGTCATTTTATTTGTTCTTCACCATAATTTTTTGGTGTGCTCAAAAGGCTTCCTGAAACCAAAAGACTCTAACCCAATATTCAGAACATGTCCAGAACCAGTTCCCATTAACTCAGGCAATTATTGTGAAGCCTTCCAGATGAATTGTATGGAAGCATATTAAGATTAAAAATCAACATAAGCCCAGCTGGTGTGTCTCAGTAGTTGAACATAGACCTATTAACCCGGAGGTCATGGTTCAACTCCCAGTCAGTGCACATGCCCAGGTTGCAGGCTCCATTCCCTGTAGGGAGCGTACAGGAGGCAGCCGATCAATGATTTTCTCTTATCATTGATGTTTCTATCTCTCTCCCCTCTCCCTTCCTTTCTGAAATTAATGAAAATATATTTTTAAAAATCAACATAAACATCAGAGATACTAATTATAATCCTTAATATATGAAGGAGATAGCTGCATAGACAATAATGAATAACAGGTAAGTTAAAATAATTTATATTTTGCTTTGGTCTATGATAGTCCTTTCTCAATCCTTTTATTATTTTTTCCTAGATTAAGTAAGGGTTAAATCTGAATTTCTTAAAGACAAAGGAAGTAGAAAGTGGGACAGTATGGTTATTTGCTACCCAAATTAAAGACATTCTCAAGTCTGATCATAAAACTTTGGAAAAGGAGGACATATACAGAAAGTAAACCCTCCTGAATATTTTGAGTTCTAATGTTAGTATTTCTGTTCTCATCCTTTTCAATGATACTCTTACTGAGTCAAATAAAATCTCCCTGAACAAAGAACTTATGACTCCCTATTAAGTCACTAGACCCATATTTTATGCACATGATTTGATTACTAACCTCGTCTGAATCAAGAAGGGCTGGAAGTGCTCTGCAGAGAGAAAAACACCAAATAGAATAATGTAAAAATAAAGCCAAATGTGGTTCAAAAAGGACAATGGAATAATGAATGCAATATAAAGCCTTTTTTTTTGTTAAGTATATAATATTTGTATCTTATTAATGGCTATTTGGGGGGGGGGGACAAATAAAAAACAAGAATCAAAATTACTAAAACTGTATTAAAAAACAAAACACGTTCTGTATTGTAATAGAACCAATGTTTAATAAAATTATAGCTATACCCGGCCAGTGTGGCTCAGTGGTTAAGCATTGACCTATGAACCAGGTCACAGTTCGATTCCCGGTCAGGGCACATGCCTGGGTTGCAGGCTCAATCCCCAGTATGGAGTGTACAGAAGGCAGCTGATCAATGATTCTCTTTCATCATTGATGTTTCTATCTCTCTCTCCCTCTCCCTTCCTCTCTGAAATCAATAAAAATATATTTTAAAAATAAATAAACAAAATTATAGCAATGGAAAAGAACTCAAAAATTCCAAAAATAAATGAAAAAACAAAATTGAAACAGATTCATAGATACAGAGACAGACTGATGGTTGCCAGAGGGAAGGAGGTTGAGGGAATGGGTGAAAAAGATGAAGAGACTAGGAAGTACAAATTGGTAGTTATAAAATAAAGTACAACATAGGGAATATAGTCAATAATAATGTAATAACTATGTACAGCGCCAGGTGGGTACTAGAAATATCAAGAGAAGCACTTTGTGAAGTATATGATTGTCTAACCACTGTGCTGTACACCTGAAACTAGTACAAAATAATACTGAATGTAAACGGTAATTTTTACGAAAAAGTAAAAAAAGAAAAAAAGAATTATCCCACTGATTTTGGAAAGATCTATACTGAAATCTTTCTAAGCAAAAATTGTCATCTGACTGAATAATCTCAATTACTTTTGTTTGTATATCATTCCTAATCTTTATTTTTAAACATCTTTTTAATTATTCTTTTGAAAAGTTAAGTATAAACATTCTCATTAGTATACTCTGGCCCTCAATACTAACTGTGAAATAGGATTCTTATAGTAATGATTCAAAAACTTACACATCTGTCACAGAAGAAGGGACATTTTCTTCGACCCACTTCAAATCATCTTCCTGCTGGGAACATACAAGTACCAGTTGTTACTAAAATGCATAAAATAATACATCTTGAGCAATAATCTAAAGGTCTCAACATCTTTAAATTTAATCTTTTGTCACTCTGAAGTAGTATATTCACATAACAAATGGGATTGCTAACAGTAAAGTCAAATAACTTAAAAACTACATCACCAAAATGTAAAATGATGTTCTATATCCTTAAATGGTTTCTGCTCAAGGATCTAATACCTAACTTTCATTTCATGTAAGCTTTGCTTCTTAAAACTGAGATAAAGTCCTTAATGTAGAGTAAATGCAGTTCTAAAAAATAAAAATTTGCCCTAGCCAGTTTGGCTTAGTGGATAGAGTGTCGGCCAGCAGACTAAAGGGTCCTGGATTCGATTCCGGCCAAGGGCACATACCTCCATTGCAGGCTCCATCCCCAGCCCTGGTTGTGTGGGAGGCAACCAATCGATATGTCTCTCTCACATCGATGTTTCTGTCTATCCCCCTCCCTGCCACTGCCCCTAAAAAATCAATGGAAAAATATCCTTGGGTGAGGATTATCAAAACACACACACACACACTCACACACACAAATGCTGACTAAAAACTCTGAAGTTTACTACAGAAAATATTTTAGGTTATTGATGAAGCTATGACTTCACTGATAAAAACCATTAAACAAAACCATGAGACTTGTCTGGTACTTTTTCAGGACATAGTAGCAAACCACATAGTTCAAGATTCTATCCTAGATAGAATCACTTGCTGTCTCTGTTTTTAACTATGTAAATGTTGCCCTAAATGGTCGGAGGATCAGCCCACACACTGAAAGGTCACTGGTTCAATTCCCGGTCAAGGGCATGTACCTGGGTTGCGGTATGCTCCCCAGCTTGTGTGGGAGGCAACCAGTCCATGTGTCTCTCTCATATCAATGTTTATGTTTCTCTTTCTCTCTCCCCCTCTCTTCCTCCCTTCCTCTCTCTCTAAAAAGAAATGAAAAAAATATCCTCAGAGGAGGATTAAAAAAAAAAAGTAAATGTAACAGACATTAAAAGATTTATAAAGCAAGCTTAAGTACAGCACAGGTGAATTAAGTCATTAAGGCCTGCACATACTGCTGAGCTCCACCACAGGCTGGAGGGCAGGGCAAAGGAAAGAAAAGAAGTCACACTTACTGCTTTGTTTACTTTACTATTTCCATTTGGTTCTTGTTTGGTACTTCTCATTTTCATCCCTTCTGTAGAAGGAAAAAAAAGGAGATTGGCTAATTATGTCAATATACGAGCAAGGATCACAAAAATAGATTCAGACCTTTATTTTAAGTTTACTGACATTGAATTATACAACAGATGCTTCTCTATCCTTACATTTATGCTGGGAAATTCAAAACCAGATTTCCAGCTCATCTCTGGTAAGTAAACTGAACATTTAATATCCAATTATTTACAGAGTTTACCATAGCTTCATCTTAAGATTCATGCCCTTATTTTTGCTTCTCCCTAACTTCACCCCCACACAGCTATAAAATAATAATGTAATTACATCAAAGTATCTTAATTTTAATACTCAAAATGTTATACAGCTGACCCTTGAACAAGCATGTTTGAACTGTGTGGGTTCACTTATATGTGAAATTTTTTCAATAAACACAGTAAATGTATTTTTTTCTTATGATTTTAATAATACTGTCCTTTCTCTAGCTTACTTTATTTTAAGAATATAGCATATAATACATATAACATATAAAATATGTGTTAAATGACTTTATGTTATCAGTAAGGTCTCCTTCTAGTCAACAGTAGGCTATTAGTAGCAAAGTTTTGGGGAGTCAAAAGTTATACATGAATTTTTAACTGCATGGGGAATCAGCACCTCTAACCTCCACGTTGTTCAGGGTCAACTATACTTACTTTATTTCTAAAAACCAGAAAAGAATATTTAAGGCACAAATAAAAGGTAAATTTTATCACTACCAAAGCTTTCTTTGAGCATAGGTTCCTTTTGTTCATCCTCTTCCTCTTCCTCAGACAAAGGTGAAAAGGCAAACCTGAGAGAACAAAGGTAGAATATAAGGGAAAAAATTAGAAAACTACAAAAGTTGCTCCACTATCTGGATTTTACAGGACTGACTGTTGAAGCTCCCAATTACAGTCATTCATAAAATCAGTTTGCTGAATACTAAAATAATTCTTCCCCTTTAGAAAGCTCTCGATTTCCTCTCAATTAGCAAGGGAGAAGCAGGACAGTACCGTACTTATAAATGCAGGCTCAGCTACAATGCTACCCATGACTTAGCAAGTTGCTTATTCTTTATTCTCCCTGTGCACCTCCTGTTTTCCCATCTGCAAATGGGGATAACAGAACATTACTCAGAGGTGTTCTCTGAAAAGTAAATAAGTCACTTTAAAAAGTACCTGACACACAGCAAGCATTTAATAAATGTTCATTTACAAGCATATGTATCATTCAAAGGTAAGTAAATTCTCGTGAAATTTAAAATCTCAGCCTTCAATTAGGTAGCTGAGTTGGAAGTTCTGATCTTGTGTGTTTCAAGTAATTTAAAATCTGTTTCCAAGTGTGGAAGTGGGAAGATGAAGGTCTAATCAGGTACATCTCAGATATATTTCCTACACAACTTCCAAGAGACTCAGCAGACAGGACATTCCTAGAACGCTTTATCTTTGAACTTGCTCTGTACTTACTGCTGCCTGTTACTTTCATTTACCTTTATCTTTGAACTTGCTCTGTACTTACTGCTGCCTGTTACTACTTTCATTTACCTTTATCTTTGAACTTGCTCTGTACTTACTGCTGCCTGTTACTTTCATTTACCTTGTCATTAAATCTCCCTTCTGATTAAAAGAGACAACTCTATAAAGCAGGAATAATAGGGAACACCTGTAACATGTTAAAGGTTAACTAACAAAATTTCACAGTAGATATCAAAGTTAATGATGACCTGAGAAGCACTTATTTTAAAGTGATTAAGATGAGAAGGCTCACTCTCACTGCCTCAATTCAATAGCCTAGCCAACACAAAAATCAGAAATGAAGCAAGATTATTTAGAAAGGAATAACACTGTCATTAGTTTAGCTAATAACCAATCTACTGAGAAAACTTAAAAATTATCAGCACTAACAAGGTAATGTAGGAGAGTGTATGGCTATGATAAATATACAAAGCCCAAAGCCTTCCGACATATTTGGGAAAGTCATGTATTATTTTTAAAGTATGTATCCTAAGAGTCATAAAAACTTTTAAAAACATTTAATTAAAATTATAAAATGTAACTCAAGCATTGAAAGAAAAATAAAAGGACATATACCATAATGAAAGATGGAATTATTAAAAGGATTTCCCTAATTAATCCATTAATTCAATTAAATTCCAATAAAAATCCAATAAGGTTTTCCTAGAATTAAACAATCAAGGTAAATTTTTATTGAGGAGCAAAAGATCCAATAGCAAAGGACATTTTAAAAAAAGGAGAGATTTTCCCTAGCCCGTTTGGCTCAGTGGATAGAGCGTCGCCCTGCAGACTCAAGGGTCCCAGGATCGATTCCGGTCAAGGGCATGTACCTTGGTTGTGGGCACATACCCAGTAGGGAGTGTGCAGGAGGCAGCTGATCGATGTTTCTCTCTCATCGTTGTTTCTAACTCTCTATCCGTCTCCCTTCCACCCTGTAAAAAATCAATAAAATATATTTTTTAAAAAAAGGAGAGATTAGAGCAGGCGTGGGCAAGCTTTTTGACTCGAGGGCCACAATGGGTTCTTAAACTGGACCGGAGGGCCGGAACAAAAGCATGGATGGAGTGTTTGTGTGAACTAATATAAATTCAAAGTAAAGGAGCGGAGGGGAGAGCAAGAGAACCCTCCGCTCTTTCGGCTCCGCGGGCCAGATAGAACAACCGAACGGGCCAAATCCGGCCTGCGGGCTGTAGTTTGCCCACGGCTGGATTAGAGGAACCATGGTTTAGGCCTTCCAGATACTACTTAAGTGTGCTACTGATGCAGGATCAGAGCAACTGAAGAGAACGGAAAACCTATAATCAAACAATTCTGGATAAATGGAATCTCAAAGGTGAAATTTGTAAAAAATTATAAAGTAACAATGACTTCACCTCAAGCTAGGAAAGGATGTCTTAAATAAGACACAAAATATACAATCCCTGAGGGGAAAAAACTGACAAATTTGACTCCCCATTTTCAAGTTTTTCTATAACCAAGAACACATAAAAAAGTTTAAAGTTAACCAACAAACTCTGGGTACAGTTAATAGTTATAAGTGTGATGGAGAAAAAATTAGGCAAAGGAATACTAAAGTGTATAAGAATTGATGTACAAAAGTATTTAAAATATCACTGTACCTTATTCCTATTTTTAATGACCCCTATGCGTAAGAGGTAACATAGCAGGCCTTTAGAGGGGCCTGCTTACATGGATGTCCCATGGAAGGTGTCTGGGAACCTGGCCCTGGACCTGTTTCCTAACTGGGTAAGGGTAATCACTGTGCCTAGATTACCTCTACAATTCAATCTATAATAAGCTTTGCTTACCTTCTGGGAACCTGGAATTTTGGTACATATTAAGTAGAGGGTGCTTATGTGTCAAGCCCCCAATAAAAACCAGAGTGCTGAGTCTCTAATGGGCTCCCCTGAAAAGAAGCACAGCTATTACACTTTTTGTTGCTGAGGAAAAGAGCACGCTTGATGTACTTCCTCAGAGGAAGGAAAGAAAATATGGATTTTTCTAGACTCCACCTGTGTCTTTTTCCCTTACTGATCACATCATTTTGCTGTTAAAAAAAACCCACTCTGCTCTAAGTACAAGAAAATGTTGAGTTCCTTAAGTCCTTCTAAACATATCGGTGATCTTAGGACCCTGAATCACCCCAAATGGAAATAGTCCAAATGCCCATCAATACAGAAATGAGTTAATTAACTGTACTTACTACATCTGTACCATGTAAAATTGTGCCATCCATGAAAATAGTTAAGTTTAATTTAAAGCAGTTGTCTTGCAAAGGCATTTCCACTATTGAGTAAAAGAAGAGCCCATATTTAAATGAGTAAAATGTGGAAGGACACATCACATTAGGCTGGTAACATTGGAGTTACAGGCAGTAGGCACAATATTTTTAAAAAGATAAGAGAGAAAGGAAAAGGAGAGGTAAAGCAAAAAATCTTTTTTCTTTTTTTAAAAAAATAAATCTTTATTCAGATTATTACAATTATTTCTTTTTCCCCCCATAGCTCCCCTCCACCCAGTTCCCACCCCACCTTCTGCCCTTACCTCCCCACCACTGTCCTCATCCATAGGTGTATGATTTTTGTCCAGTCTCTTCATGAACCCCCCCATACCCCTTTCCCCCTGAGAATTATCAGTCCACTCCCTTTCTATGCCCCTGATTCTATCATATTCACCAGATTATTCTGTTCCTCGGGTTTTTAATTCACTTGATTTTTAGGTTCACTTGTTGATAGATATGTATTTGTTGTTCATAATTTTTCTCTTTACTTTTTTCTTCTTCCTCTTCTTTAAGAATACCTTTCAGCATTTCATATAATACTGGTTTGGTGGTGATGAACTCCTTCAGCTTTTTCTTATCTGTGAAGCTCTTTATCTGCCCTTCAATTCTGAATGATAGCTTTGCTGGGTAGAGTAATCTTGGTTGTAGGTTCTTGCTATTCATCACATTGAAAATTTCTTGCCACTCCCGTCTGGCCTGCATAGTTTCTGTTGAGAAGTCAGCTGACATTCGTATGGGTGCTCCCTTGTAGGTAACTAACTGTTTTTCTCTTGCTGCTTTTAATATTCTCTCTTTGTCTTTTGCTCTTGGCATTTTAATTATGATGTGTCTTGGTGTGGTCCTCTTTGGATTCCTTTTGTTTGGGGTTCTGTGCTCTTCCTGGACTTGTAAGTCTATTTCTTTCACCAGGTGGGGGAAGTTTTTGGTCATTATTTCTTCAAATAGGTTTTCAGTATCTTGCTCTCTCTCCTTCTGGCACCCCCATAATTCTGATGTTGGTACGCTTGAAGTTGTCCCAGAGTCTTCTTACATTATCTTCAACTTTTTGGATTTTTTTTTTTTTTTGCTTTTTGCTTTTTCGGTTGAGTGTTTTTTGCTTCTTTGTATTTCAATTCTTTGACTTGATTTTTGTGTTCCTCTTGTCTGTTTTTGGGTCTCTGTATAATATTTTTTATTTCAGTCAGTGTATGTTTAATTTCTAGTTGGTCCTTTTTCATATCATCGAGGGTCTCGTTATATTTATCGGCCTTTTCTAGGATATTCTTAAAAAGCCTTATAACCGTGGTTTTGAATTCTATATCCAGTCGTTTGTTTTCCTCCATTTCTTTCGTTTGTGATCTGTTTCCTTGACGCCACATTTTCACTGCTTTCCTGAGTTGGTAAGGTAGATTTGTGTGCTAGGTTTCCAATATGGCCCAGTGGGTCTGCCTCCCCAGTTAACCTGAGGTGGACACTCTTGGTGCACCCCTTTGTGGACTGTGTGTACAGCCTTGTTGTAATTAAGTCTTGATTGTTGTTGGTATCACTGGGAAGAATTGACCTCCAGGCCAGTTGGCTGTAAGGATCAGCTGTGTCTATGCTGGCAGAAGTTCGGTGCTGGAGACAGCCTTATAGGATTAGACTTGCCAAATTGCAATAGCCTCTGTGCTCAGCTTGGATGGGGTGGAGTCTCAGTCTTGGCTTCCTGTCAGCCTTGCCCTTGCGCGCACGTGCGCGCTTTCAGACCTCTGCCTTCCCGGCTCCCGAGTCTCCGCCCGAGAGTCCAGACTCCCCCCACAAGAGCGTGGGTCCCCAGGGGCTCGCCTGGAACTGGGGTTCACTGCAGTCAGAACTGGGGCTCAGTGCAGTCAGGGCCCTCTGACTCCCTTCCACTAGGGAAAGCCTGTGGCAACCTCCGCAGCCTTTGTGCGCACTGGCACGCGCGCGCTTTCAGTCCTCCGCCTTCCCCGGCTCCCGAGTCTCCGCCCGAGAGTCCAGACTCCCCCCACAAGAGCGTGGGTCCCCAGGGGCTCGCCTGGAACTGGGGTCCAGTGCAGTCAGAACTGGGGCTCAGTGCAGTCAGGAGCCTCTGACTCCCTTCCACTAGGGAAAGCCTGTGGCAACCTCCGCAGCCTTTGTGCGCACTGGCATGCGCGCGCTTTCAGTCCTCCGCTTTCCCCGGCTCCAGAGTCTCCGCCTGAGAGTCCAGACTCCCCCCACAAGAGCGTGGGTCCCAGGGGCTCGCCTGGAACTGGGGTTCAGTGCAGTCAGAACTGGGGTTCAGTGCGGTCGGGGGCTTCCTTCCCCCTTCCGCCAGAGAAAGTCAGCCAGGCTTTCAGCCGCCCTTCCTCTCTGCGCGCACAAAGACCCTTTGCCGTACCTCCAATTCTCTGTGAGCTTTTCTCTTTCCTTCTAGTTGTAGAATTTTCACTCAGCCAGCTTTCCTGTGGTTCTGGATGGTGTCTGTTCTTTTAGTTGTAGTTTTGAAATTGTTGTGCGAGGCAGCAGTTTAGGTGCTTACCTATGCCGCCATCTTGGTTTCTCCCAAAAAATCTTATAGAGACTGAAGGGGTGGGCAAAAGTAGGCTTACAGTTATAATATCCTATCTAATAAAAGAGTAATATGTAAATTGACTGTACCCCTGATATACTCACAAGCCACGCCCACCAGCCAATAAGGAGCAAGTATGCAAATTAACCCAACCAAGATGGCTGCAGCCACAGAGTGAGCAGGAGGCTTGGGTTTCCCCGGTAATGGAGGAAGCCAAGCTTTCCGCACACCCTGGCCGGCCTAGGCCTCCACTCAAGGCTACAAAGTTTCAATTATAGAAGATAAATAAATCCCAGATAGCAGGGCCTCCGTTTGGGTTGCCGGGGGGCATGGCCGGCCTGCAAACCACCACAGGCCCCTCACCCAGGCCACCCCACGCCCCAAGGGAATCCCCACCCTGATCCAGGACACCCTTCAGGGCAAACCAGCTAGACCCCACCCATGCACCAGGCCTCTATCCTATCTAATAAAAGAGTAATATGCAAATTGACCATCACTCCAACATACAAGATTGCTGCCCCCATGTGGTCAAAGATGGCTGCCCCCATGTGGACACAAGATGGCCACCACAAGATGGCCAGCAAGGGAGGGCAGATGGGAGGGACCAGACCTGCAAGGGAGGGCAGTTGTGGGCGATCAGGCCAGCAGGGAAGGGTAGTTGGGAGGGACCAGGCCTGCAAGGGAGGGCAGTTGGGGGTGACCAGGCTGGCAGAGAAGGGAAGTTGGGGGCGACCAGGCCTGCAGGAAAGGGCAGTTGGGAGGGACCCAGGACTGCAGGGGAGAGCAGTTGGGGGGACCAGGCCTGCAGGGGAGGGCAGTTAGTGGCAAACAGGCTGGCAGGGGAGCAGTCAGGCATCAATCAGGCTGGCAGGGGAGTGGTTAGGGGGTGATCAGGCTGGCAGGCAGAAGCGGTTAGAGGCAATCAGGAAGGCAGGCAGGCGAGCAGTTGGAAGCCAGCAGTCCTGGATTGTGGGAGGGATGTTCGACTCCCCGTTTAGGCCCGATCCCAGACATCCCTTGAGGTGTCCCAGATTGGAGAGGGTGTAGGCTGGGCTGAGGGACATATACCCCTGTGCATGAATTTCGTGCACCGGGCCTCTAGTCTATATGTATAAAAGCCCAGCGTCTGGAACAACCAGAATGAGAGGTAACTATGACACGCACTGTGACAGCCAACCAGCCTGATCCAGGCCCATATCAGCCCCTCACACCCTGGGTGCGGGGCCAGCCACCCATCTGCCTGCAGCCCCTCCATCCTGCCAGCCTGGCCCAATGGGCCCCCATTGGGGCAGGCCAGGCAGACCCCACCCATGCATGAATTTGTGCACCGGGCCTCTAGTTAATAAATAATAATACAAGAATAAACTCTGCCCTGGCCAGTATGACTCGGTTAGTGTGATGTCCCATGCACCGAAAGGTCATGGGTTCGATTCCTACTCAGGGCACATCTCTAGTGTCGTGGGTTTGACCCCAGGTCAGTGTACAGGAGGCAACCAATCGATGTTTCTCACATCAATGTTTCTCTCTCTTTCTCTAAAATCAACAAAAAATAAATAAAAATAAACTTTTTTTACAACTATAAACGTACTTTTGCCTACCCCATCCATAGATATAGCTAGCATGTGGACAGAGTAATAGATCAATGTAAAAGATGGTCACCAGGATGTCTAGGCTCTTTCTGAATAGCATGAGTTTAGATCTTTATTTTCTTTCACACCATTTGTTTTCAACTTTTTTCAAGGAACACAAATATTAAGAGTACAGTGTGAAAAGACAAAACTATTTTCATGGGGTAAAAGAATGTCATTTATTTTCTTTCTGAATATTTTACTGGTATGTCTAATAGCATCTCAATCCTTTTCCTTCTTTGGTGGTATGGTTGTGTAATCTATACTTTTGTCCACACGCACAAAAGGAAGGAAAAAAACGAAGGGAAACAAAGGCACAGATAGTCACAAAATTAAGATAATTCCTAACTAATTGAGATTTGCCTCTATTGTTACAAAGTGGGCTAGGCTACTGACTGTAGAAACTGTTCTTTCCTTCTGGACATTAGACAGGTACAACTCTCATTACCAGTGTCAAATCTATCCACCTTCCTTATTTTCCCATTCAAATACATCTATTATCAGTTGTCAGAACTGAAAGGGACCTCAGATCAATTGGTTCAATTCCCCCACATTATACAAAGAGGAAATTAAAGCTCAGATTGGTGAAAAGAGGCAGCATGCCAAAAATCACAATGCAAATTAATAGAAGAGTTGAGACAGGAACTTAATTCTCCTGATTCCAGACCCAGTGAGTGCTCCTCCTTCCATTATGACCCCAACACTGACACCCACTGCACCACCCTTGATAACACCGTCTAGCTGTGTAAATAGGAAGTGTCCAAGAACCTCTGGTTGTTGGCAGATGGTCGCCAGAGAACCATGATGACAAAGAGGATCATGGAGAACAGCAACCGCCAGATGGCATCGTCCACCCATAGCTCCCGCCAATCCTACCAAAGAGGAAAAAGTATAACATGTATTACATTATCTTATTTCTTTGTTCAGAAGCCCTATGGCATAGAACAAGGATCACTTATTTATTAATTCACCTTATATTTACTAAGAGCCTGCTATGTGCTAGGCACTGTGCTAAGTGACTGGAATACAAAAGTGAAGAAACATAGTTTCTTCCCTTGTAGTATTTACTATTATTAGAGAAAAGGCACCAACTAGCTAGCTAAGATTGCAGGTTCAATCCCCAGTGAGGCACATCCAAGAATCAACTAATAAATGCACAAATAAATAAGTGGAACAACAAATTGATGTTCCTCTCTCTCTAAAATCAATCAGTGCATTTCTTTTGAAAAGGCACCAAACAGCCCTGCTGGTATGGCTCGGCAGTTGAGTGTTGACCCAGGAACCAGGTCACCGGTTCAATTCCTGGTCAAGGCACACACCAGGGTTGCAGACTTGATCCCCAGTGGGGGGTGTGCAGGAGGCAGCCGATCGATGATGCTTCTCATCGATGTTTCTATCTATTCATCTCCCTTACTTTCTCTAAAATTCAACAAAAACATATTTTTAAAAATACAAAGAATAAAAAGGCACCAACAGTAGAGCACTTGTGAGTGCTTCATTAGAGCTCTGAGAATCTCTGGGGACGGGTTTTTATACAAGGCAAGAAAAAGTAACATTAGATTGTTACTTTTTATGATTTTCCTATTAATTAATTTATTTTTACCAAAATGGAGCCTTTGCACCTCCAAAGAAATTGGCCACAATCTTTGTGCTCAGATCTTAGGAGCATGACTTCTATTCAGATTAGCATTATTCATATATACTTAATGTTTAGGATTCTGAATTTCTTGAGAATTTTTAGTTAAGACTGGGTTATGACAGACTGTGGTTTATCATTTATAAAATTTTTTCCCACCATTGGGATAATTAGATCCCCCGCCCCTAAAACAGAACAAAAAATCCTATCATACCAAGAGCCATAGTAATGTAGAATACTTAGGAGGAAGGAAGCATTCTAACACTCAGGGTAGAGTCCTAGCCCTAATTTCTTGTAAGGTGTGAACCTTACCATTGTCATCAACATGGCTATCTGCATATAAAAAACAGTACCCTATTCATAAATGCATGTGTTTATAACTCACCGACTGACAAGTCACTATCCTGAACTTCATGGTTGTCCAGATGATAAACACAATAGATGCTAACAGGAAATGAAAAATCTAGTCAGAATATGAATACTGGTTTACATCCCCTATTACGTTCTCAGGTTAAGTGAAATCCCACACATCCCTAACACCCAAAATATCACGATCATTTTTTATCAAGTGATTTTAACAAATTTATTCAATGCAAATTTCCTTCACAACTACTATAAGCAAGGCCCACACTCTTGTCAACACTTTCTGTACTTAAAGACTAATTTTACCATCTGGTTACTTCAGTAATCCTCATAAATTGGAAAAGAAGGTATTGAAAACATGGCATTTCCCAGCATTACCAACAAAATAGTTTTTTCCCTTCCTTCATCCTTAGTATAATAATGCTAGTTTTTCTTTGGCTGGTCAGGAGGGGAAAAAAGGTTGATAAAATTACTGCAAGACAGAGTTGTTGGTTCATAGGCCAGACCTCCCATTCCTGGTACAAGGGGCAAAAGGCAGGCAAATTAGCAAATTAAATTAGCCTACTTTGGCTATGATCTACCTAATGTCTGTATTTTATGGCTGCTTATGACACATGTAAAAGCCAAATAATAGCGATAAACCATATAGGTATTTAATAAAGCCAAATAAGCCAGTATTCATGTTTTCTAAAAGGAATCTAAATGATATATGGCACTCAAGCTAACTTGCCTCAAGGAAAAAAAAAATGCCTCTGAAAAAGAACTGAGACAGGAGAGAGATATACATGAACTGAAATTACATATAACTGATTTTTAGCTATTATACTTAAAATAAGTGGTTCTCAATCTTTTTGAACCACAGATCCCACTGAGAACTCGACAAAAGCTAAAAGACAAAGACTCTTCCCCCAAGTGAAATGTACAAAACTTTCTAGATAATTTTAGAGAGCCCACCTATGGTCTCTCAGGTTAAGAATATCTGTTTTAAAAGGATGGCATTTAAACAGCAGGAAGAAGCCCCCACTTACCTGCCACTGCCATGATAAGGGTGTTGGTGAAATGTCGGTAGAGCGAGAGTTTTACAATGTTCCTCCGAAGTTTTAATAGCTTCATTGTTTGAGTCAGGCTAATAAATATGTGTTTGCAGGTCAAGGAAATCAACATTCAAAAAAAACAATAAGCTAGTAAATTAATCCTCAAGTTTCTTTGAGAATCTGGGGTCATATTAGAGCTCTGGATATCCCAGAGGCCTTACAGCTCTCTTATTCTCAGTGTCACAAACACCCCAAGCCTGACCATGATGACTAAGAAAGTATTCATTTTTAATGAGATACTGAAGAGAATACAGAATCAGGATAAAATAAAAATGAAAAAATATTAAAAAAAGAGAAAGACCAGAAGACGTTTTTTAGAGAAACAAAGATGAAAAAGGAAGACAAATGGAAGAAAATGAAATGAAAATGAGTATCAGACAAGGAAACAGACAAGTAACAGACTAATGAAATGAAAATGAGTAAAATCTCTCTTCCTTTAAGGTAGGTAGCTCTGTTTTCTACGTCATAGCTAATCCAGTCCAGGGTCATGAATACAGTCATGCCAATAACCTCTCAGAGTTCTATAGTCAGTCCCCTGTGCCATCACCTGCCTGTTCAATTCTGAATTAATAGGACCATACAGTTACAATTGGCTGAAAATCCCAGGCAGAAAGGCTCTAAAATCAGCCACTTTCTATTTTCAGAGCATTATTCCCAAGTAGAAGTTGCCACAGAAAGACAGGAGGGGAAGTGATGACTACCAAAGATGATATCTGCTCTCATGTCCAACTCTGAGAATCAGCAGGTATTAAAATACATGAGTTGGACCTTAGTCTTCCCTGTGACAGAGACTTAGCTGCTCCCTATCCATTGGGTTACATTATTGCATGGTCCAGTCCCTCTCTCCACACCTCTCTCCATTCTTCCCAATATTCATAGAGGTTTACAAAGCACACCTGAAAGATACTGACCTAGAAAAGATTTGGCTATTTAAACCCAAGACACTTCAATTTCAAACATTTTTGATATATGACAATCCACTCAAATTCACAAAATTACAATTTGGTTTACATTTAGTTTTTTATAACAGTCACAGTCTAGCAAAACAATAATATTGCACAATTACACATAGGACTGAATTCCACAACCAAAACTAATTTTTAAAACCCCAAAAAAGATAAAAGTCCAAAAACTTTAATCCTTCCTTTAACAGATCAAGTCCCTAATAAACAAGTGTCTAATTTTAAGCAGCAGGAGAAAAAGATTATCCAAATATAAATATGCTTGTTATCTACTGGTTAACTTTGCCTGTAAATGAATCAACATTTATTTTACAGTGGAAGTCTTCAGACAATGCCAAGTTAACTTTTGAATAAAGGTACAAAACACTAACCCTATAAGGGTTATAATCTGCTAAACCTACATAGAATTTTAAGAGAGTCAAACCATCTTATGTAGTTCCTAAAATCATATTTTAAGAATTAAAATCTTTTCATCATTTTCAAAACATTTAATAATTCCTAGAGGCTGAAAGAAAGAGCAGGAGCAGAGAAGTCAGTGATTTTAACACTAATTGGAGTGCACAAATAAGTCCAAATTTGAGGTAAAAATGCTCATTTAAAAATAAAAACAAAAACCAGAGCTTTTATCTTTATGTTCCGCCCACAGTTACGAGCACTTTTCAAAATTAAAAAAGACACACACAAAACTGCTTACCTGAGCGCTCAGATTTTTAAACAGAAATATCCTAATCCCCAAATTAAGAAGTAATCAACAAAACTGGTAAAAACCCTTTGCAGAAAGATCGACGGAAACCCATATTCAAGGGGAGAAAATGGACCACCATCCAACAAGCCAATGAGAAGGATATCCACCAGCACAGGGCAGTGTCTAGGAAAGCCAAGGGGATAAAGGCCAAGGAAGCAAGATCAGTCTGGGCCTGCAGACAAAGAAAGAGAGGTGGTAAAAAGAGAGTCTAGAGATGCACAGAGAAGAGACCAGCACACAATTCGGCATTTATATCATCACATGGAATGGTTTTGCATCTGAGCTGAAAGAAAAGAAATAGGAATAACACTTGGTACCTCATCATCGTGCCCCTCTGACAACCATCATGCAGAATATAAAACTGTATTTCATGAAAACTGTCAATTACAATCTCAATACAATAAAACATGCTGCTAACCTCCAACAAGCTCCTAGCATGCTAAAATCCACTTTAAATGACCACATCAAAAACGTTATGGTGATATAAGTCTCCATCCATCTTATCATTTCCTATCATTTTTATTTTGGCTACAAGTCTTGAAAGGCCCTTCTTATACTTAAAAGTATTACATCGTTAACATACTAAGAATTATTGATTTCCTGAATTGTAATATAATGTAATTTTATAAAAAAGAGCTCACCTCAAAATAAGATATTAATACAAGTATTTGTCCCCCAAACTATGCTGCTTGCCCGTGTGTGTGTGTGTGTGTGTGTGTGTGTGTGTGTGTGTGTGTATCGTGCTATTTATATAACTCTAATTACCCAATTACCAGGGTATTATTAAAAGGATATCCATAAAATAATACAGGCATCAATTGTTGACAGGGCCAGGTTTACTATCAAAGCCAAGGTATGAGCAAAATACTACAGCAGCAGAAGAAAGAAAACGCAATTGACAGAGGGTTAAAGTTGCTAAAGTCTAAGAAAATTACATACAGAGGACAGTGTGATCTGAACATCTAATTTGCATTCAAAAGTGTTTTATTTAAGAAGCAATTTATAGCAAAACTAACTGAGCCCAGTTTACTTGAGGGAAATGTGGAGTTTATAGAGTGATTTTTAAATAAGAAAGTAACAGCAATGACCTAGGGCAGTGGTCGGCAAACTCATTAGTCAACAGAGCCAAATATCAACAGTACGATTGAAATTTCTTTTGAGAGCCAAATTTTTTAAACTTAAATTTCTTCAAACGCCACTTCTTCAAAATAGACTCACCCAGGCCATGGTATTTTATGGAAGAGCCACACTCAAGGGGCCAAAGAGCTGCATGTGGCTCGCGAGCCGCGGTTTGCCGACCACTGACCTAGGGAGGCCCACTTCTTCACATTAATCCAGCTCTAACATAAATTTCTTTATTGCTTATATCTACCTCAGTGCTTTGGTTTCCTCCCCTAAAAGGGCATAATTATGTAATTCTCAAGAATTATGTGAAACTTAGTTACATTTTAAGAAAGCCTTTGAAACTCAAGTGCTGGTTAAGCAAAAAGCACTGTCACTTTAAAACAAAAATTAGATTACCAGCAAGTGCATGATTACAAAGTTTGCCACTTATACAAAAGAATGGAACCACTGTCCGGAAGAACTAAACAATAATAATTTGGGGATGGGTGGGAAAGCATTCATTCTGGTCACACACTGAATTTAAAGCTCTAATACAGATTAAAAAGAAAAAGTGAATTACATATACATTTTAAAAATCAGAGCCCAAAGGTGACTTAGAGAAAACAGTAAAGAAGCCCACAGATACTCCCAATTCACCTTCTCAAAAACAAAAAGTTATGTCTGAACTGACCACAAAAACTCAGATTAAGCAGTACTGACCCCAGTAACTCTGAGGACCCCTTCCATGCCAGAGAACAAGAGATATAGGGCTCCTGCTACCACAACCTTGTGAAGAGTGACTCCAAGGCGAGGTCTAAAGAGAAAGCAAAGAGATAAAGTTGAGTACAAATGTGACAGACCCTGAGACAAACTCATGTTGACTATATAGGACAACAACTTAGTGGAGGTAAGCCAGACATACTCTGTAAAGTCACATGAGAGAGAAAAACTCAGAATTTAAGCTCTTAAAACAAGATACTGAATACTAGAATTTTAGGTCAGATCCCCTTAATTCTACATTTAAAATTTTTCCCCCTACTGAATTTTAGAGAGGAAGGGAAAGGGAGAGTAAATCATCAATTATTCTCTCTCCCCACCCCCCACCCACTCCGTACCTGCCTCCTACGCTAGACCAAGCCCAAAACCCAGTCATGTCCCCTGACCAGGAACTGAATCAGCACCCTTTGGTGCATGGCATGATGCCCAAGAGCCACATCAGCCAGGGCACTGCAGCATTTTTAAAAATATAAATTTATTGTAGAGAATTCTGAAACATATTCAACAGTATAATAAACCCCATATACCTATTATCCAGTCCTAATATCCACCAACCTACGGCCAATCCTGTCCCATGCACAACCCATCCACTTCTCATCCTCTCATATTATCTTGAAACAAATCCTAGACATCCTATCTTTTATTTGTCTACGTTTTGTTATGTTTTTAAATAGATAATTTTTTAAAGAAAAGAAATCATATCATTTTCAAATAGAAAAATTTAAACAACTCCTTAACATAATCAAATACCCTACTGAATCTCATTAGATAAATAGTGCATTATAGAGCTCAAAATCCAACAAAATACAAAAAATCTTTTAAGCAGCTTCTGCTTAAAGGAGGATCCTTGATATTCAAAATGCTACTGAATCAGAATCTGTAATTTAACAAGATCCCTGGGTTATTGATTAGTGCATTACATACTAGAAAAGCTCTATATACAGGCTGTGATTTTTCTCCACACTGCTGTATCTTAAAAACCAGGTATACATTTTGGCATAAAGGAGGCATTGAAATATTTGTTAAATAAGTTTAAAAATGTAACTCCCCCATTCCTCTAGTCTCATTTATATGAATGAGTTTTAAAAGTGAAAATCTCCCATTTCTTTAACCCACTTAAAACTCCTTGAGATAACTGTCTATACTTGGCTAACTCCAATTCCTGTTCTATTCTCACTTGAACTTACTCCAACAAAGTTCACGCTAAGTCCTAGCACTTGACCAAAACTATTCTTGCTAAGATCACTATGTCCTGCATGTAGTTAAATCCAATGGTCAAGTCTCAATCCTCTTTGACAAAATTATTCACTCTTTCCTTAAAAGTCTTTGGCTTGCCTCCAACAGCTTTGGTCATCCTCCTCAATTTCCTCTACTCTAATTCTACTTTGTCTCACTGACTTCTAAATAATAGAAAATGTTCAAGGACTCAATCCTTTAACCTCTCCTCTAAATACACTTATACCCTTGGTGATCACATCCCATCTCATGGCTAAATAACATCTACATCCTGATGACTTGCAAATTTATATCTCTCCCCCTTACTTCCCTCGTTTGTATACCTAACTAAACTCTGAACTCCTAATCTTGCCCCCACTCTAAACTTAACCCACCTAAGATCTTCCTGAACTCAGTACATGTCAATTGCATCCTTCCATTTGTTCACACCAAAATAGTTGGCATCATCCTTGATCACTCTCTCTTTCACATCACACATTTGATCTGTCAGCAAAGTCCACTGGCTCTACCTTCAAAATATATACAGAATCTGACTGCATTTTAGCACCTCTTCCTCTGGAGATACATGCAGTTCCTTCACCAACTTGAGATCTTTGCTTAAATGTAAGTGAAGCCTTCCTTGACCACCCTATTTAACACTTGGAAGCCCTACCTCCTGTCTAGCAGTCTCTCTATACCTTCTGCCTGCTTTATCTGCTCCCTAGCACTTATCACTGACATACTAGATATTTACTCACTGATTTTATCCGTTTTCCCCTAATGTAAGCTCCAAGTTTTCTATTTGCTATATTCTCCAGGGTCTAGAACAATGCTAAGGCACTTAATAAATACATTTTTTTCAACAAATTGTTTCCAGACTGTTACAGCAAGAATGCTCTTCCCATAAAAAATCTGATTTGCAAAATATTTGGGAAGAGTAAAGTCACTATAAGTTTACTCTAAAAGTTTGGTGTTTCAATGTCCTTTGCTACAATTGCATGCTTTCCTATATGGAGATGCTCCTTGAACTCTCAGCTGTGAGATGAAACTAACGTTTTTCCAACTTTTACAAATCTACAAAATTTCAGATACCTTTTCTTATTTCAGAACTTTTTTTTTTTTTTTACCAACTGTTACAGGGCTACTACACTGGGAGGCTGCAATACTGTTTCAATTTAATCAGTGTTTCAATTTGTTCTTCCATACAGGAAGTGAATACTTACTTGACTATGCCATATCCCAGACTGACTATAATGACCAGGATTCGAGCCAGTGAACGTTTAACTGCTGAAAGCAGCTCTGCAAGGATCAAGGCACCTTGAACTATGAGAAAGAAGAAAGGGGAAAAAGTGCTGTAAATCTAGGTTTGAGAAAAGGTGCAATTCTAGAACCAGAATATACTAGTAGATCTCTAACACTCTTCAGAATAAGCACTGGTATTAGTTCTATTAAAAAAAAAATACTTCTTTAATTTTTACAAGTATATAAACTGATATAACATAATCTTATTCGTGTGAATAGCAATCTGGCTATGTTCAATTTACCTTCCCTCCCCACCCCTCACTTCACTAAAACCTCAGCAGAATATTTTACCCTACTTGGACAGTTCATAGCAACTAGGAAATATTCTCCCCATTTTTAAAAAGTATGAAATATAACTATCCATAGAAAAGTACGACACACACACACACACACACACACACACACAATTTTCAATTCATTTTCACATCTACTATTTTTCAGTCCTTTCAAAGACCAGGGAAATATTTAATTAGTGTAACTTGTAACAATAATTATCAATAATTAAACGATCTGAAGAGAGAGAACTGAATCTATCATAAAAAAACTTCAGTACAAAACAATTTCTGTCATTATCTGTTCACCTTACTAAACTGTAAGCACCCTCTTATTTTCTTGGTACTACTATATTTCACCAATTCTTAGATGTATCCCCACCCCCATTTTAACATCTTTAAAATCAAAGTGTCTCTTATAATCAATGGTATCTTAAAATTAAATTCACAGTATTTACTTTCTTAGATGCATATAATAATGGTGCCTTAAAAATCAATGGCAATGAGATTCAATGATGTTAACAGTCTTTCCCAAAAGTCACTACTTTTGTGAATATATTTTAGTAAAATACTCCTAAATCACTGAACCTGGAAGTTACAAGATTAAAAACAAAAGTCACAAAGTTATTCTAATAATTAAATAACTGAAAAGTTAAACTTACTTAATGACTGCTAACCTTAGGAAAAACTGTCACGTCTCACCTGCTGTTCACTCACAAATTGGCATTTTTTGGTTACATACCAGATTCTCCTTTGTATCGGATATTCTGAAATTCTGCATAGAAGACAGCTTTCTCAAGCATTCCCAGGAAGATGACAGCACCAATCCAAAACTGAATTCTCAGGAGATCTCTCCAGTAGCAGGCAGACCATGCCAGCCACAGAACACCAAACAGGACATACACAATACACATCACCATGAAAAACTGTCACAGAAGTGGGTAAGAAATAAAAAAAGAGGATTAAGGCCAAGAGCCAATTTAGCATCAATACACACTCTTAACAACATATAAAAAAAATATGCATATCATACCTTCTACTTGAAAGATAATTATTTTATTTCTTTGGATTTTGATACTCACACACAAAATAATTATCTCCTCTTGAGCAGAGGGAGACTACCTAAGGGCTTGTCATCAAGTGACTGCTCATGTGTATTAATTGAGCTTTTTCAGCTCACAATGTAAAATTATATAAATGAAGAGAACACTGAAGAAAAAAAGGTTTAGCAAGGAAATGAAACACGACCAAGTGGGCAAACTATAAAAGGAAAAGGAAGAAAAAAAAATTGAACAAAGGAAATCTAAAAAATACATTAAGGGTATTCCCATAGACACACACACACTAAAAAGGATGAAGTTTCATCATTTAATTACTTTAAGTGGGATCAGAAACTATAGGGTTGTACTAGGTGTACCAGTTAATTATGCTGATTTTTTTCAATACATGGAGTTATACATATGCGATTTGATATGTATGCTATTTTGTTGTATTGACAACAAGCTTCAAAACTTCATGTCAAATTTGCTGAAGATGTTAACATCATAGATATTTTTACTCTTAAAAATGTCAAATTTCGTGCCAAAAAAAGAGCATTTGCGGAAAGTTTTAATTCATTACTTTATTTTGAAGAAAAAGTTATCGGATACTTCGGGAAGCTTATGGTGAACATGCTCCATCTCAAGATACTTGTGAACGCTGGTTTAAACGCTTTAAAAGTGATGATTTCGATGTGAAAGACAAAGAACGGCCAGGTCAACCAAAAAAGTTTGAAGACCAACAATTACAAGTATTGGATGAAGATGCGTGTCAAACTCAAAAACAATTTGCAGAAAGATTAAACATAGTTCAGCAAGCAATTTCCCATCGTTTACAAGCAATGGGTAAGATTTTAAAGGAAGGAAAATGGGTGCCACATCAACTGAACGAAAGACAAATGGAAAACAGAAAAGTCATCAGTAAAATGTTGCTTCAGCAACACAAAAGAAAGTCTTTTTCGCATCGAATTGTGACTGGCGATGAAAAGTGGACTTATTTTGAGAATCCCAAATGCACAAAATCATGGGTTGATCCAGGTCAACCATCAACATCGACTGGAAGGCCAAATAGCTTCGGAAAGATGACAATACTCTGCGTTTGGTGGGATCAGGAAGGTGTGGTGTATTATGAGCTTCTAAAACCAGGTGAAACCGTTAGTGCTGATCGCTCCCGACAACAAATAATCAATATGAACCATGCTTTGATTGTGAAACAACCAGAATATTCCAGAAGAAACGGCAAAGTAATTTTGCTTCATGATGACGCACCATCACACACTTCAAAACCAGTTAAAGACGCGTTAAAAGATCTCACCTGGGAAGTATTAACCCACCCACTGTATTCACCAGACCTTGCTCCTTCACATTACCACTTGTTCTGATCGACGGCACACGCACTTTCTGAGCAGCACTTCAAAACATACGAAAAGTGGAAAATTGGATCTCTGAAGGGATTGCCTCAAAATAAGAAAAGTTCTATTGGGACAGTACCCACAAATTACCTGAAAGATGGGAGAAATGTGTAGCTAGCGATGGACATTACTTTGAATAAAGCACATTTGATGTTTCTCTTGAAATTATCGTGTTTTCTTTGATTACAAAATCCGCCATTATTAACCGGTACACCTAGTAAGAAGTGTCCTGCTTTGGATCCTTGAGAAGATGTGAGACTTGAAACAATCTTTGAGGTACTTTCCAACTCTACAATTCCACACATCATCACCTCTTCATTTTAACGATGAGAAAATGAGGCACAAAGGGGTTCACTGACACTCACAAGGTCACATTCTAGTAAAAAGTGCCAAAGTACAAACAATATTTTGTGAACTGTTCAGGAACAATTCTTTAAAAAGGAAAATTGCCACAAAACATGGATACTCTTTCAAGTTAATTTCATTTAATGTTGAAGTTAAAGAATATAAATTTACTTACAATCATCAATGGATATTCTTCAAGTGTGAGGTATTCATAGGGACCCTTCAATTCAACAGTCACTGCCAAAACACAGTCCTCAGAGTTAATGTAAACAATGCAGGGTTTAAACAAAAACATTATCTGATATTTGTCTGATAAAAATTAATGAAAATTCCAGTGGGTCATTTACTTTTAACCATTTCAATTCTGGCGAATATTACAGGTGTAGAGCACTTTGAAATTCACTAAGTGTTCTTATGGTTTGTGCTATGTCCTGCATAGGTCTCCATGCTTCTGCTACAGTCAATATCTTAAGTGAAAAGCCCTTTGTTCCCATACTCACATCCTTTAAAGACTAGGTTGAATGTACTTCCTCCATAAAACCTTCTGTGAGCTACCCAACTGGAACTTCCCCATCTCCTCTAAATTCCAAACACACTTCATATATACTTTTCTTACAACACAGCACTAATATGTTTTGAAAATTACAGGACTTCATTCTGACTCCCTCTATCTGTTCTCTCTCCTTACTTATATTTTCATATTGTTTTTTATTTTACCTACTTCAATTTCATATGACTTTGCTACATTAATGTATCATTTTTAGAAGGTGCTTAATAACAACAAAGTGTTTAATGAAGCAGAACAAATGAAGGTAACAAATATCTGAAAGACAGATTTGATTTACAGAAACAAGCCTATGACTACTTTTAAGTTGTTAATGGATAAAACTATTTGGATAAATTTTATATTTGATTAACAAATAAAAAGTAGTATCTATCTCCAGAGACACACTAATAAATGCCTATTCAACAAAAATATCTCACTCATTTTTAAAAATATGTTTTTATTGATTTCAGAGAGGAAGGGAGAGTGAGAGATAGAAACATCACTGATGGGAATCATTGATTGGCTGCCTCCTGCACACCCCTCACTGGGGATCAAGACCAAAACCTGGACATGTGCCCTGACCAGGAATCAAACTGAGTTCCTGGTTCATGGGTCGACACTCAACCACTGAACCATGCCAGCTGGGCCCCACAATTTCTATCAGGCAGAAAGGACATACCATTATTAAAAATAAATAAGGCCTGTGCACCGAAAGGTTGCCGGTTTGATTCCTGGTCAGGGCACATACCTGGGTGTTTGGTTTAATCCCCAGCTGGGGAGCATACGGAAGGCAATCAATCAATGTTTCTCTCTCACATCTGTGTTCTTCCCCCTCCCCCCATTCATGACCCCTCTTTCTAAGCATGTCTTCGGGTGAGGATTAAAAATAAATAAATAAATCGGATCTAATACTTTTATGAACAAAAGGAACATCCCATAATAGCAATCATAAAAATGTCATAGCAGAACTGGTTTTTAAATCTATACCTTCTTAATTTAATAAAAAAGCAAATAAAATAATTAGCAAATATTTGTCACATTCTTTGCTTACACTATGCCAGAAGGTCAGTAAAATACAGCACATGGACCAAATCTGGCCATCCACTTTTTGTAAATAAAATTTTAATGCAAAACAGTCATATCCATTCACTTACATATTCTCTATGGCTGCATTCACACAATGGCAAAGTTAGGTAGTTATAGGAGAGAAAATATTTACTGTCTGACCCTTCAAGAAAAAGTTGGCTAACCCCTGCTCTATGCTAAAATAGAACTTAAGCACTTACTATATGATACACACTATGGAAAATAGGGGATGGTCAGATGTATAAGATGTTTTCTGCCATCCTAGTGGATTACCATCTAGAGGGAAGAGAGAGTTAGTTGAAAAGCAACACAGAGAACTGTCCTCTGAGACAGACCCAGAAGAATGAAATTTATATTTTCCAGGATAAAGTAAAAAGCCATCCGGGCAGAAGAAATAACAAAGACAGGTGTAAAAATGCATAATATATTTAAAGAACATGTAGACTGAGATAACACAGTACCATATCATAGCATTTTGCTACAAGGCAACAAAAGTAAACTGGGACAACTTAGAGTTTTATAAACCTTGCTTATAAATGTTGACATTTTATAGGCAATAGGGAGACTTCAAAGGTTTTAATGAAGGGAAGAAAAATGATAAAACTGTTTGAGAGAGAAAACTTTCACATAATGTAGCTCGGTCTATGCTTTAAAGTTTCTCCTTAGCTCCAAACAATAGATGGATAAAACAAAAAAAGAATATAAGCTGGAAAACGTGTGTGTGTGTGTGTATCAAGACCAAATAATGGCATCTCAGAAATTCAAGAACAGTTTAACATTAGAAAACCAGTTAATATAAGCATCACATGAACAGATTAAATGAGGAAATCTAAATCTATATGATCATTTTAATCAATATAATCAAAGCATCTGATAAAACTGAGCATTCATTCTTAATACTAATAAAATATATTTAATTTTGTAATAGGAAGGTATAGCCTTAACCAAATAAAGAATACATTATTTTAAATCTATAGTTAACATGATATTTAATGGTGGTATGTGCTAATATTGTGAGATAAGCATGGCCACCATAATAGTTTCTATTCGATATTCTCCTTAAGAAAGCAGAGGAGGAAAGGAAACCACAGAGAAGGAAGAAACAAAACAAGACAAAAAAATTATAAGAAATAAGAACAGTTAGTAAGCTACTGCAAAATACCAGAAAGAGATGACTTCTATGAACTGGGCAGCAAGAGTGGAAAGGAGAACATCAAGAAAAATTGAGACAGTTGACATACAAAATTATATTAGTTCCAGGTGTACATCATAGTAATATTATGATTTTGTATCTCAACTATAATTTAAAAATAAATTTTAGAAAAAGAAAAAATATTGAGATATTAAATAATTACCAAAGTCCATTAATTTTTAAATTGCCAGGTTTTGACTAGGTAACCAAGTTTTGACAAGTCATCTCTTTCTGGAATTTTGCAGTAGCTTACTAACCAAGTACCAAGAACATGATACTATTAAAAATTTAAAAAGCTGGAGAATCAAATGAAAGGAAATGAAATCTAGAATCTATCATCCTATATAATAAAAGCCTAATATGTAAATTGTCCCCTCGACTGACAGGTTGACCGGGAGTTCGACTGCTCACTATGACGTGCTGACCACCAGGGAGCAGCACGGAACATGGCGGGCATTGGCAATGCGGCACTGGCAGCAGGCAGTAGTGGAGGCTCTGCCGGCCACAATGGGCCCCAACAAGAGTGGGACTGCAACGGGATGGTGGAGCAGGTGAGCGGGCGGCACCAAGCCAAGGTGGGTGCGAGTGGGGCCCAATCGCCCCACTGATCGCTCCACAGACAGCGACCAGTGGCGGCAGCGGGGGTGGGGGGTGGGGTGGGGGGGCCACTGTCCAGCCTCAGGCGCTGAGGGAGCCGGGTGGGGGCCCAATGACTCAGGCAGAGGGGATGCATGAGGACCTGGGTGCCCAGGTGCTGCCCAGGGCCCAGAGGTCAGCTGGGACCTGCCCTTCCACGCCAGATGCTCGCGCTTCGATCGCCAGCCAGGCCTAGGGACCGTACCCATGCACGAATTTTGTGTACTGGACCTCTAGTATATAATAAGAAAGCATATGTTAAGTGCCTAAGACTGCTACATCTTGAGTACAGAAAAATGTTAATTTCTCTCCCTCAATTTTTCTATGTCAGAACATTCTTAATTAATTATTCCCTCCCTGAAAGCAATTACACATGACTCACCATACATGACACAACTAGATAATAATGCAAATGGTAAAAAGAAATGAAATGTACTTACTGGTAAAAAGATTACTTAGTGAATTTTCTTTTGATGATTCCTTTGAGAATGAAATGCCAATATGTACAATAAAAATGTATGGTGCATCTTGCCAAGTTTTCAATGGATCATGCATTGCCTAGAGAGAAAAAGGGCATTAAAACTTCAAGTCTTAAGAATTAAGAGCATAAGTTAATAATACAGTATGAAAATTATTTCAGAATGTACCCAGAAACATGGTTGAGTCCTTTGTGTTCGTTCATTAAAACAGTAGACACAACAAAACAAACAGGCCTATTGTACATATAAAAAAATAGGTTAGGTTATAAATTACTAAAAGGCAGGAGATCTATCATGTTATTACTTATCTATTTTTCTACGAGGAAAACGTCAACTAAAACCACTAAATTGAATCTGTTTAAGTAAGCCATGCTAGGACACTAGGTTGTATTTTTAAACATAAATATCCTGAACTAAAATTATTTAAATCACCTAAAAAAATAACACCCATGATGACATCAATGAATTAGTGAATTATAAACACCACTTCCTGAATCTAATTTCCCTTTACTCGTGGTCTTTCCAAGACTACCAGAATTTCTGCTGATCAGGTCTCACATTTACATGAAATTTAATCTTGGCTAGTCTATGTGAAAAGCAGGAGTCACTGACGCGCCAAGTCCAGGAAGTGGAGTTACAGCCTCCATATTTAGAATTGACTACTTAGGAAGCATCCGTTCCAAGGCCAGTTAGTTTGTGCATAGCCCTAGGAAAAAGTCTTCAAAGGATTTGTTGCCATACATTCTAGAGTATGGACCTTCAAAACACAAGACCAAGACTCAAAGATAAAGGAGATGAACATAGAAAACGAATGTCTGCTTCTTCCTCATGTGTGAAAGGAGGTATTGCTACTTAGACTTGAAATTTATTACCTTATGGTCTTAAAAGGAACTTCTATCCAGAGACCAATGGGTAAGCTTCATTGCTCTATAAAACCCCAGAGTAGATAATAGATTTTGTACATTTATGCATTTTCCTATGGAATCACAGCTTTTCTCAAATGCTCAACTTATCCTACAACCCAAGAAAAGGCTAAACAAGAGTTTAAAAAATTATAGTTCATATACAAATCCAAAGTGTCACACAAAGCAGATTAAATGATTTTTCAGCTATACATTTTCTAGGTTATCTTAGTAACTTAACATAAATGCCATGATGAATCATATATTTATTCCTGTCTGATGGTCTTCTTCTGACAAAATTCAGGAGCAGTTTGTGTGAAAACTTTATAGCTTCAAAGTTGTAAATATATCATTTCCTATTTACCCATAATTGACTGAACCTTTACTGAACTTACTTGCTCATTAACCAATACAACTTTGGTGTAACACACTGCTCTGCTATAAATTTCATGTATCTTAAAACTACCTCTTAAAATTTCAAAAGGGACTGAATAATTCTCATATTCCCAAATTTGACAAAGTTTACATTTAATTTTGAAATGATAGATATTTTGACACTGTAAAAATAACATTCATATGGCAGACACTTATTTATTATATTATTTAATACCCACAATAACCCTATCAAATAGGTACCATTAACAGTTCTTTCAATAGGTGTCCTTCAATAGGTGAATGGATACATAAACTGTGGTACATCCAGAGAACTTCTATCCACAGACCAATGGGTAAGCTTCATTGATCTATGAAACACCTCAGAGTGGATAACAGACATTGGAATATTACTTAGCACTAAAAAGAAATTAACTATGAAGCCACAGGCAAGAAGAACCTTAAGTGCATATTACTAAGTGAAAGAAGCCAATCTGAAAAGCTGTATATTATGATTCCAATTAATTAACATTCAGGAAAATGCAAAACTATGAAGACAGTAAAAGAAATCAGTAATTACCAGGGGCTTAGGAGAAGGGAGGGATGAATAGGTGGGGCATAGGGATTTTCAGAGCAATGAAACTATTCTGTATCCTAATATATATAAAAACCCAGGGTCTGTAACGACAGAATGAAGGCTTGACCAAACACCGGAAGTCAGTCCTGCAGTCAGTGCTGGGTTGCCGTGGCGACCCAGCACTGACAGCCGAGGGGGCTGTGGATCAGGCCCAGAGAGAAGCCTGAAGAGAGAGGCAGGGTCTGATCTGCAGCCTCTGTGGCAGCTGTTGATCAGCCATTGCCTCTCTCTTTCTCTCCAGGCTTTGCCAGCAGCCATGCCTCTGTTTCTCTCCGGGCTTCCATGGGGGATGCTGATCAGCCCCACTACTCTGATCTGGCCCAGAGATAGGCCCAGAGATGCTGACTGGCATAGAAACCAACCAATCAGAACAAAATTGGCCAGCAGGGGAGGGAAGTTGGGGGCAAGATCAGGCCGGCAGGGGAGGGCAGTTGGGGGCGAGATCAGGCCAGCAGGGGAGAGCAGTTGCGGGCAAGATCAGGCCAGCAAGGAAGGGCAGTTAGGGGCGAGATCAGGCCGGCAGGGGAGGGCAGTTGGGGGCAACCAGGCCAGCAGGGGAGGGCAGTTGGGGGCAAAATCAGGCAGGCAGGGAAGGGCAGTTAGGGGTGATCAGGCAGGCAGGCAGAGGGGTTGGGGCAATCAGACAGGCAGGCAGAGGCGGTTAGGGGGCGATCAGGCAGGCAGGTGGTGAGCAGTTAGGAGCCAGCGGTCCCAGATTGCGAGAGGGATGTCTGACTGCCAGTTTAGGCCCGATCCCATTGGGCCTAAACCGGCAGTCGGACATCCCCCAAGGGGTCTCCGACTGGAGAGGGTGCAGGCTGGGCTGAGGGAACCCCCCTCTCCGTGCACAAATTTCGTGCACCTGGCCACTAGTGATACTATAACAGTCTATGTCTGTCATTATACATTTGTTAAAACCCAAACAATGTATAACACAAAGAACTAACCCTAATGTAAAAACCATGGGCTTTGGTTGATAACGATGTGTCAGAGTTGGTTCAACAATTGTAATAAATGTACCAGAATGGTGGTGGTGGTGGTGGTGGGTGGGGAGAGGGGGTGGGAGTCTGAGTGTGCATCTGTAGAGGGGGTATGTGCAAGCTCTCTGCTTTTTGCTCAATTTTGCTGTGAACCTAAAACTGCTCTAAAAATAAGTCTATTGATTGAAAAAATATTATGGTAAGTATATTACATTACTGCTGAAATCAAACCGAAAAGTGAACTTATCAAATATTAAATCTTTTCTTAAGTAAAGGAACAGTGAGAGGCCCTTTCCTCTAAAATATAATATTTTATCAGAGTAGAGAGGTACTGAACTTGTATCCCTTAAATAGGATTATAAAGTATTCCCTTAGGTTCAATTTTTAGGAAGAATAATCAAAAGGCAGATAATCCTTTCACTTCTTTTTTACTATAATCTGAATAAATATTTCTAAGAATTACTTGTGATATTCAACATCATCTTTCAGCCATCCTTAATCACTAGGATAGGACTCAAGCCTTGAGTAGAACTTAAAAGCATATATACAGAAGGTCACTGAATAAAACACAATTTACAAATAGCTAATATGCATATACATAAATGTTCAGTTTTAACAACCATTTTTTAAAAGTACAATTTAAACAATTTAACCCAACAAACTGCATAAAATGCTTTAAATTAAAATAGCCAGTTTGTTAGGAAATAGGGAAACTCAAGTCTTTTCTTTTGACCACAAATTACAACATTTCCCTCCAGAGCACTTTGACAAAACATAAAAAAAGAATTTAAAAATCAATACAGGAACTTGGACCCAACAATTCCACCTCCAGGAATTTAGTCCAAAGAAATATTATAAATGTGCACAAAGATATAATTAGACAGCTCTAGCCAGTTTGGCTCAGTGGATAGAGCATCGGACTATGGACCAAAGAGTCCTGAGTTCAATTCCGGTCAAGGGTACATACTAGGTTGCGGGCTCCTCCCTGGCCGGTGCCCTGGTGGGGCACGTGCAGGAAACAACCAATTGATGTGTTTTTCTCACATCAATATTTCTCTCTATTGTCTCTCCCTCTCTCTCTTCCACTCTCTCTGGAAAAAAAAAGAAAAGAAAAAAGAAAAAATATCCTTTTGTGAGAATTAAAAAAAAAAAAAAGATATAACTAGACATTATGAATGTGACCTTATCCATAACAGTGAAAATCTGGAAACAACCCAATGCACATCAGTTGGGTGTTAATTATAAAAATCCCGGTAAAGTGAAATAGCACACAGACATAAAAAGGTGAAGTAGTGCTAAATGTACTAATTTGTCAAGTAAAATGAAAAAATTACATAGCAGTATATAAAATATAACCTCATCTTTATTAATATGCATGTGTTCTGTGTAATCACATGAAACAACTAGAAAATTAAATTACAAGGGATTTTGTTGTTGTTGTTAAATCCCCACCCAGGAATATTTTTCCACTGATTTTTAAAGAGAGTGCAAGTGGGTAGTGGGGGTGGAAAGAAAGAAAAATGTGTGAGAGAGATACAGTGATTGGTTGCCTCCCACCACAACAGGGATGGAACCTGCAACCCAGGTACATGCCCTTAACTGAGAATCGAACCTGCCATCCTTTGGTGCATGGGCCAATGCTTTAACCATTTAGCAACTCAAGCCAGGGCAAAAGTTATAGAAGCAAAACGTTCACAAACAAGAAATTGTTAAATCTAAAAACTAATATATCTACAAAAATATTCACTGCAGTGTTGTTTAAAATTACAAGATAATGAAACACAAGTGTCCAGGATCTGTTAACAAACTGCAATGTATTCATATAATAAAACACTATTCCGGCATTTAAATAATGATGCCATAAATAGTTACTGAACTGAAAAGATGTCCAAGTTATATTGCTAAGCTAAAAAAGTTATAGTAATACATATTGGAAGATTCCTATTTTTAAATAAGTTAAATATAAATATGCACAAAGACAAAAGACAAGATAAATATATTTATAGTCTCAGTGTGTGGTAGTATTACGGATGATTATTTTTTCATTTATGTATATTTTCTAAAATTTTATAGTACTAAATATATACATATGAATAATAAGCAAAAATCCAATGGATATTCTCTGCTTTAAAAAAAAATCCAATGGATAGTCTCTGCCATGCCTACTTATTTTTAGGTTAAAATTCGGTACAATTATAATAGGGCGAGGGAGGGTGGAGATACTTCTAGAATGGCAAAATAAGGACTTCTGAAAATACACTCACTCATGAAAGCGACAAGAATATGGGCAAAAACTATCAAAATAAACTTTTTGGGAACTCTGGAAATTCTACAACTGTTTCCTGACGAAAAATAAATAACTGAAGAGTAATCTCAGTAAGAAAAGTAGCTGAATCCAGTAGAAAAAGCAAGCTTGTGGTGTTTTTGTTCACCCTAATCCTATGCCCTGTTCCAAGCTCCTTGAAACCAAAATGCTCACAACTGTAACTGTGAAAAACAGAAGTTTGGCAACCACTGGGGGAACAAGTTTGGAGTCCCCATAAAGCCCAGTTGCCAGAGCTCTCTGGAAGATGCAGAAAAGCTCCATTCCCAGGGCTTAACATTTATATGGCCTCACTCAGCCCATGCAGTGGAGGACCCTGTACTCACAACACTCGCAAAAACACTCAGCAATTAATTGTGAAAGATCACAGATGCCCCGTCAGTGTTACTAGAGGGGGGCATCAAGAGGCTGACTGAAACTTAAAAAGAAAAATTGGAAATAAGATGTCCATAGGCGTTTTGAAGAGCTCTAAGCTATCCCTGGAAATCTAGAAGGCAAGGAGCACATGCAAGGCTGTGCATGTATGTGTGAGACTGTGCACACATGACTGAGAGAGGCCTGAGAAGACCCTAATCACTCACCTCTGGCTGATCTTCAGGCTCTGCACAACAAGAAAGTAAAAGTCCAGGAAGTTTTAAATTGTGACAGAAGTCAGCCATTAGGCCAAAAATTGCATGATTCCATTTACATGAAATGAACAGAACAGGCAAATCCTTAGAGACAGAGAATAGTGGTTGCCGGGAGCGGGGGGGGGGGGGGGGGGGGGAGGATGAAATGAGGAGTGACTGCTAACGGCTATGCCATTACTTTTTGGGGTGATGAAGATGTTCTGGAACTAGATAATAACTGGTGGTTGTCAATATCCTAAAAACGACTGAACTGTATGTTTTAAAAGAGTAAATTCTGAGATATGTGTATGTCTTAATAAAGTTGTTATAAAATTAAAAGCTTAAATCAGTTTTGCAAAAGCATGACCCAACATGGATAACTATATTATTTCTTCTATATTTTTAACTGGCAAAGTTTTGATGAATTAGTTATTGTGAATTATGAAAATTTTTAGGCATATTTATAGACTTCAATCTATCTCAATTTTTCAAAATCTCTTCCAGTTATATTCTAAGATAATTTAAGGTGGAGTTAAAGGTTCTTTCATAAAAGTTTCTTCCTTTTGCCGGAACCGGTTTGGCTCAGTGGATAGAGCGTCGGCCTGCGGACTGAGGGGCCCCGGGTTTGATTCCGGTCAAGGGCATGTACCTTGGTTGCGGACACATCCCCAGTGGGAAGTGTGCAGGAGGCAGCTGATCGATGTTTCTCTCTCATCGATATTTCTAGCTCTCTATGCCTCTCCCTTCCTCTCTGTAAAATATCAATAAAATATATTTTTTTAAAAAAAGTTTCTTCCGCCAAAACCGGTTTGGCTCAGTGGATAGAGCGTCAGCCTGCGGACTGAAGGGTCCCGGGTTCGATTCTGGTCAAGGGCATGTACCTTGGTTGCGGGCACACCCCCAGTGGGTGGTGTGCAGGAGGCAGCTGATCGATGTCTCTCTCTCATCGATGTTTCTAGCTCTCTATCCCTCTCCCTTCCTCTCTGTAAAATATCAATAAAATATATTTAAAAAAAAAAAAAGTTTCTTCCTTTTTACAAGTAATATTTGTGAAAAATAATATAACCGGAACCACTTCAAAATGAAGCTAGAGCTGCCACCCCAGGGGAATTGCCTTGCACATCTTATTCCTCAAATCTTTGGAATGGGCCAAATCAACACTGTATTCTAAACAACTGTTTGCAAAGCTAACTAAAAAGCAGAGTGCCAGACTACCAGACTGAAAACTAAAGACATTCTTTAGAATTAGCACCACCATGTAGAGTGAAAGAATAATTTAGCTTATTTGCACTTATAGAAATTCCTTCCTTAACTTATTAACATCAACAGTAATTCCTTGCTTCAATTCCTCCCCTTTTTCATAAATACCCCTTGCCTTTACCGCCCAATCAGAACTCTACTTGGGTTTCTGTCAGAATCAGTGATTCCCAGGATTGCAATTCCTCCTGGATCTCAAATATATTCTTTTGCCTGTCACCTTTGCTTTTATTTTTAGGTGAATATATGTATGGGGTAATAATTACAAAAACAATAAAAAATCATTGCAGAAAATATGAAAAATACAGAAAACACCAAGAAGAAAATAAAAATCACTCATATCACCAACCAGGGACAACTATTATCAACATTTTGGTGTACAGCTTCCAGTCTTAAGTTTCTTTTTAAATGTTAGCATATCAAGACAATTCAAAATACACAAACAGAAAAGCTGAATTCCCTACTACACTTACAATTTTTTCTCCAGTAAAGGTAAGATTTGTTCCATTCTCCTTAGCCTTTAAAACATTAAAAAAAAGAAAAGAAAATTAATTCAAAAATTTTACTATTTACTCCCAGAAATATTTAACAAGGAAAACAATTACCTCCTGCTTTTCTCCTAAAAGAGGCAATCGATGCACAGAATCCCCAGAAAAGCTCTATGAAAGAAATATAAAACTAAAATTAAAGGTATGTAATAAAAGTATATTTCTAAATTCATAAAAATGGTTAAAGCAAAACATGTTAAAACAGTAAGTATAATAACACTAGAGGCCCAGTGCACGAATTTGTGCACAGATGGGGTCCCTTTGGTTGGCCTGCAGGGATTGGGCCGAAACCCACAGTCCAACGCCACTTGCAACTCCCACCTGCTGCTCCCGCTCATCCCGACCCCAGTGTGCCTGCCATGGGCTTGTGTCCAATCAGATATATGCTTTGGATGGAGGAATCTTATAGTTCCCCATCATTCTGCAGATAAGGAAAACGTGGCTCAAAACTACAAAGCTTTGGATTTGAACCTAAGGTTCCTACCTCTTTGGTCCACTGCTCCTTCCACCACAACACACTCCCTGGCTATAAAAAACCTACTCTAATTATAACATTTATCTTTCTTACTAGTTATCAGCAGTTGAGGCATTTTCCTTCCTGAGTATTTAGAGCACATATTTCAACTCTGTTACATTAGACTGAGGAGAGGAAACCTTACCAATAGGGGTATATGCCGACACCCTGGAAAGATTATAGCAGATCTAAAATTAGGGAACTTTGGGCAGCAGTATAAATAGGTAGCTTTCCCAATCAAATCCAGCAAAGGCCAAATGATTCTCCTAGCCAGGGGGATAAATTAGGAGAACAAACAGAAAACCCCCTACTCAATATCACATTGTTCCTAGTTTTCTTTTTCTACCATTCTTTCACCATTACAAGGTATTTTCTTTTTCTCCAAGTCCATAAAATCTAAGTTATAAGAACTCAATCTTTACAGTTCAATTATCAATTACTTCATTTGCTTATTACTAACTATTCCTTAAAGCCTTATCAATAAACTACTTCTAGTAACTAGACAGAAAACCTAGCTCTCCATGAACTTCCTTGCCTCTTCAAGGAAATTTGCTAAATATTCTGAAGCAATATTTAAATTCAGTAAACACAAAGCAAAGGCTATAATTACAGTAACTATTTTAACACCTATAAGATATATAATTTTTGTTTAAAAATTTGTGTCTAATCTTATTTCTAAGAGAAGATAATTTTACAATATAAATCCCACTTATATGTGTAAAATTCAACCCTTTCACTTCAGGTCTATAGCAGTAAAATCTAAAAATGCTGACTTTTCTGGGGATATACCAATTAGATGAGATGACAAAATAATTAAAAATTGGGGGTTTCAAATGTCCATCAATGGATAAACAAGATGTGTTATATATGTACAAGGAAACATTATTCAGCCTTAAAAAGGAAAGAATTTCTGGTACACACTATATGGATGAACCTTGAAAACACTTCGTTAAGTGCAAGAAGCCAAACAAATATTGTTATGATTCTACTTCTGTGAGGTATCTAGAATAGTCAAATTCATGGAGACAGAAAGTAGAATAGTTACCAGGAACATGTGTCTAGATATTATTGTTTAAGCATTATAAAGTATCATTTAGGAAGATGAAAAAGTTCTAAAGATGTTTAGTGGTTATAGTTTCAAAACAATGTGAATGGCGCACTTAAAATGATTACAATGGTAAATTTTATGTTATGTATCTTTACCAATATAAAAAAAAATTGGGGGTTTGCTTTTTACACACAAAGTACATCCTCTTTTATGATGAGAAATTATGTGACTGACTATGCACCAATCAAAACATGCTTCTAACTTATTTCTGTGAGAAGATCGAACAAGGGAGCAGGAAATAGATATCACCAAAAATACAGGCATTACATTTTTCATTTTTTTCTATTTCCCTCCCACCACTACCAAACATTACCTGTGCCTTAAAAAGTTCACTACAGTTCTGGAACAATTTTGATGATGTTTGATATTTCCCAGACAAGCCCTTTTTTTCCCTAAGGTCTTCCAAATATTTCTCCATATCTCCTGTCTGGAAAAATAAAGAAATACAAAGTATTTAACTTACTTTCACAAGTTAAGATATTTAAAACATATAGATCACCTATTATACAAATATAGTTTGGGGTTTACTATTTTAAAAATTAACAGCAGATAAAAACTCTATATAATAGTATCCTAGACTCTAATAGTGTTAGACTCTAAAGAAAGGGTAGGTCCTCTAAAAATTCTAGCAAAACTGGGAAACAGACTCTAGAGGGTTTTGTTACAAGAAAATATATTTATATGATTTTTACAATCTCAACAGATGCAGAAAAATCACTTGTCAAAAGTCAACATCCGTTCATGATTAAAATTCTTAGCAAACTAGGAATAGAATGGAACTTCATCAACTTGATAAAGGCCATCTACCAAAAAGCTACAGCTAACATCATGCGTAACAGTAAAAAACTGACTGCTTCTTCCTTAATATCAGGAACAAGACAAGGATAGCCACTCTTACTACCATTACTCAAAATCAGACTGGAGATTCTAGCCAGACCAATAAGGTAAAGAAAAGAAAAGGTAAACAGATTAGAGGGGGAAAATGGGAGAAAGGGTACCATAAAAATAATATAGCTGCCCTAACCGATTTGGCTCAGTGGATAGAGCGTCGGCCTGCGGACTGAAGGGTCCCAGGTTCGATTCCGGTCAAGGGCATGTACCTGGGTTGCGGGCACATCCCCAGTGGGAGGTGTGCAGGAGGCAGCTGATCGATGTCTCTCTCTCATCGATGTTTCTAACTTTCTATCCCTCTCTCTTCCTCTCTGTAAAAAATCAATAAAAATATTTAAAAAAAAATAATATAGCTAACAAATATGAAGATAGAGGGATGTGAGGTAAAATAAGTACATGGGTTTCTTCAACTTTGATAGCTGTAAATCTTCCCCCTCCTGGTTTTATTGAGATATAATTGTATATATGTATTGAAATAAATGTCACAATAAATTTGGTTAACATTCATCACCTCAAAAATACATGTACATATTTAAAAGTTACTTGACTAAATTAACACCACCTATGAAAAGATATACTTGTGCCCATAAGCTAAGATAGAGCACAGAATTGTTGTAGCCATTAATAGCCCACTGCTGATACTCTCTGAAAACATTCCATTTTTGTGGCTTCCCTAACTAGTTCTGTGTATTTTTCTCAGATATCTACATGCCTAACCTCACCCTCTTTTTTCTAAGGTCCAGTATCACATCTCTATCTGCTTGTCATTTCCATAATTTTGTCCCATGACAAAATAACTTTTACATTCTTAACTTATACTACCTATGAAGACTGGATCTGCTAAGCTCCTGACCAATTTTATCAAAAGTTTCAAATATATAAAGTTTTTAACTGTAAATGCATTAGTAATTAATTAGGAGAAAAAGATCAGCCAACAATATTTCAAATTATATTTTGATATTATCATCACTCTAAATTCTTCAGTGCTTTAGTCCTCCTCCTATTAATCCTACCCAATGTTGTATAACAAATGCAAAAAAACAATTACAACACCACAAAAAGATAATTTAAACCCTAATATTAGGCAGAGATTTAAAATGTTTATGGTTTGAAAAACTGATTGAATGGTAGATATTTTTAAGACCAGTCAGATTATCTTTGAAAAGAAACCTCAAGAATAGTAGGAGAAATGTAATAAAAAAAAATTTTTTTAAGAAAGAATGAAAAAGGCCTAAAAAAAATCCATACTGGAACCATAAATCTTCAATGCTCAAGTACAGTGCACAATGGTAATTCTGAAAGTATGGTCCATAGACCCTTTCATTTATGAGGTCTAAGAGGTCAAAACTATTCCCTCCCCCCTTCCTCCTCCTCCTCTTCTTCCTCATCGTATGTTATTTGCCTTGCCATCATCATCATCATCATGTTATTTGCCTTGTACTAATAGCGCAAAAGTAATGATGAGTAAACTGCTGCCCCTTATCAGGAACCAATGCAATGGCACCTAACTGTACTAGTACTCATTGTACTCTTCACAGTAACAAACTTGCAGTTGTGTTTTTTTAATATATTTTATTGATTTCAGAGAGGAAGGGAGAGGGAGAGAGAGATTGAAACATCAACGATGAGAGAGAATCATTGATTGGCTGCCTCCTGCACGCCTGACACTGGGGATAGAGCCCGCAACCTGGCTACGTGCCCATGACCAGAATCAAACGCGGGCCCCTTCAGTCCGCAGGCCAACACTCTATCCACTGAGCTAAACCAGCCAGGGCAAAGTTGCAGTATTTTTTTTTAAATAAAGCTAGTTTTATGTAAGAATGTCCTTGATGAAGCAGTAATCATCATTGAAGTTATTAAATCTGAACTTTAAAAAAATTATTTATTGACTTATGAGAGAGAGAGGAATGCGGAGAGAGAGAAGGATGATATATATATATATAGAGAGAGAGAGAGGGGGGGGAGGGGTGGTGGGGGAGAGAGGGAGGGAGAGGGAGAGGGAGAGAGGAGAAACATTGATTTGTTATTCCACCCATCCATGCATTCATTCATTGATCTGTATATGTGCTCTGACCAGGGATCGATCCACAACCTTGGTTTACTGAGACAATGTTCTAACCAACTGAGCTACCCAGCCAGGGCTTAAATCTGAACCTCTGAGTACATGCCTTTTTAATATTCTATCAGACAAAATAGGAATGTGCAAAATACTATAAATGATTGTGTCAAGATAAAGCACTTTGCAATTGTTTTAACTTACAAGCTAAACTGTCTACTTTTTTCATTTACTTGAAAGAATGACTGACAAACAAGTTATTCAGACTTGGTTAGTTGGAAGATATTTTCTTGAAAATGGGCAAAGGGAAGCTGTCACTTCAAGGAAGACAACTGACAGTAGTATTGCCAATGATAAAATTTAAATTTTCAAGTAAAAACTGGAATTTTGGAAAAATTGGTATCTGCCTCACCATGAGCTTAATAACTTCCAATACTTAAGGAGGTTCTGATGAAACTGAAGGGTGATACTGATAAAAATAATTTTGAGTTAATTGTAAAATGAGTAAATATTGGGAAAGTTTATATAATTTAACCAACCAATATTTTCTAAATGACCAATGAATGATGTTACAAAATCAAAGATGGGTAAAAGTCCATTCAAAGTAAAAACATACCAATTTAATATAACAGAATAAAAAAAAAAGTTCACGGACATGGTTTCAGATTCCACATTACCACGAACCTTTATGAAATTCCACTTGTTACATTTGGGCATTGAATCAAAGAACAATATCCACAATTAACTGAAAACATTTTTAAAATACTGTTCCCCTTTTCCGACTACATATCTGTGTAAGCCTACAGTTTGTGCATAGACTTCAACCAAAATGACATTGAAACAGACTGAGTGAAGGATATAAGATTCCGGCTGTCTTCTACTATACCAGACATTAAATAAAGAGATTTGCAAATATACAAAATAATACCACTCTTCTGGTGGTTTTTTAAGTTTTTTATTAAAAATGTTTTATAACATGCAGTGAGTTTATTATTGCTGAATAAATATTTCTCTATTTTCTCATTTTTCTTTTTAAATATGGAACACTTCACCAATTTGCATGTCATCCTTCTACAGGAGCCATGCTATCTTCTCTATATGGTTCCAATTTTAGTATATGCGCTGTCAAAGTGAGCACAGTTTTAATTTTTAATATAAATACAATATGAACAAAGGCGTTTTGGAGTCTACCTAATATTTTAAAATGTAACAATTCTGAGACTACAAAGTTTGAGAACTGCTGGCAATTAACTACGCCTGCAACTTGGGAAGCATGGACTCTAATTTGTTTTTCTCCCCCATGGTTTCATGACACTCCTTCCTCTCTTGGATTAGGACCTGACGATCTCTAAAGTCCAAGAAAAGTCTGTAATTTTATGTTCCTTACCTTGAAGTTGTAGATTTCATTGTAACAATCAGCACTTTTTAAATACCAGGTTATATTCAAAGATACATCACAAGGTTCTCCATCAACTATAAAAGAAGAATCTTTGTGAATAAAAGATAAACCCCACCACCCCACTTATTTTCTGCTAAAATGAGATATTCATAGGCCATCTCTTCTCTGCACAGAAGGTAATGAAGTAATACATGCAAAAAGAACTGGATATTCTTCGTATAAAATTAAGTTACCCACAAAAAGAAAAAGCAGTTAAGCAGTTTTTAAACTTTGAAACTGTATCTACTTTTATGCTTTAAAACCTTGAAAAATCTGGAAATAATAAAGCAGTTCTAAGTTAAAACCAGTCTTCTATTATCATCCAAATATTTATTGAGCAGCGCACTTAAATACAGTGCTACATGGCACTGTGATAGGCCAAAGATGGAAATAGGAAGGGAAAAATTAGTAAAACCTTTAAAAAGACTCCATTCTAGTTGGAGAGATAAGGAATAACAACATTAGACATATCACAAGGCAATATTCAAAATAGTTCCACCAAGGAGAAAATTCATGATTTAAACCTTGAAAGATACCAAGATTGGGTAGGAAGAACTATGAATAAAAAGCAAACCTGGCTGGGGAAGGTAGAAAATAGCAAAAGCAAAAATAAAAGAATATTAGATTCTTTTCAAAACCCACCTTAAGAGAAACCTCAAGGAACCTTACGAAATCATAAAAGCCTCATTAACTTAGTCGGGAACACAATATTCTAGTGGACCAAGGCATTGTAAGATTTGGAAGTGATTCGCTGTCTGGGGGGGAAGGAGGGTCAACATTACCTTTTACTTTGCTTCTTGCTATAGAAGGGAAAATATACTAGAAATTCCAACTTTATGCAAACATGACAAATAAACATGACTGTACCTAGGAACCTATTTTGGTTCTAACAAAAGCAGCATACCTAAAGTTATAACCTTTCACTTTTCTTTGTTTTAAATTGGTTTTTCAAACTAATGTTTAAATGACACAATTTTACAAGGTTCAATTAAAATACACAAAAATCTGATGTGCTGAACAGAATTTATGGGAATGATAAAAGGATAGTGCTAGCTTGCTATGAACTACTCAAAAGAACCATACAGAGACAGGATTAATTAAATAAAAGCCGGTAAGAAGTACCCCTAGCCCGATTGGTGTGGCTCAGTGGTTGAGCATCAACTGTGAACCAGGACAGGGTACATGCCCAGTTGTGGGCTCTATACCCAGTAGGGGGCATGCAGGAGGCAGCCGATCTATGATTCTCTGTCATCATTGATGTTTCTATCTCTCCCTCTCCCTTCCTCTCTCTGAAATCATTAATAAAATAAAATAAAATAAAATAAGTAAAATAAAATAAAATAAAACAAAGAATAAAGCTTAAAAAAAAAGAGAAGTGCCCCTAAAGAGGAGATTTGCAAGGAAACTTGGCTGCAAAAATACTACTATTTATGTTTAAAAAAACACCAGTTAGAACTTTGAATGGGTGGCTTTAAGAAATCATGAAAATGGTCCTGCCAGTTTCATGGAAAGCTATAAAACACACCCACAAAAATATAAGATCAGAGACATGGTAAATATGAGAAAGCAAAGAAGTGAAAAATAATGTAAATTTTAAGGAGCTGCAAATGCTCCAAAAACAATGAAATATATGTAGCTTCAAAATATGTAGCTTGTGTAACTTGGCAAAACACCACTAGATCAAAAAACAGGTGAGAAAAGACTGTACACAATAAAAGTAAAGAATAGCATACAGGCTGTAAGGACAGAAAAAGCCCTTTCCTTTTCTTTGCTTTGGCCTTCCACAATTTATGAAAAGCAACCTGGTAATTAAACCCCAAGATTATTGGCTCCTCTGATTCAAACTGCAGGACAAGATAAGCTACTCTCAAGGCTACATTCTTGCATCTCCCTCCTCCTCCCTGCTATTTTAACAACAAAGGAATAATTCATACCAAAGTAGTCTCTAGTTAGTAGAAAAGTTCCTTTCCCTACTCCCCTTCAAACAAGCCTCTTTTGAACTCTTCATTAACTTTTGTTCTAAGCATGTTTTACAGAGGTGGAAAAAATACTGATAAGACACCTCCTTAGGACATCTGCCAGACTGTCTCCTGGAAAGCAAACTAACTTTTCAAGACAACCTGCCCTGGTATCTGCTCAACTTCAACAGAATCCCCCCCTCCCTTTCTTGCAATAGCCACTGCTTAAAAGAGCAAGCAACCATTGGTTCCCAGCCTTGTACTGACTGGCCCTTTGCTCCCTGGGAAGTAAAAAAAAATTTCCTCTCTGCATCTCTTCTTCTAACTGTGAATTCTTTCACAGCCCTAGTCACTAGCCAAACCACAACACAGACTGTCAGACAAAAGATAAAACACTGCTACCCCTAAAAGCTACTCTAATCTAGTAAATTAACCTCATAAGAAAGACCAGTGTGTCAGAGTAGATTTGATTTAAATCAAATTTAAGTCATTTATCAGGAGATTATATTGTCCTCCTTCAACCCCAGTAAATCAACTAGAGAAAGGTCCTTCTCTATCACTTCCCTGCTGTCTCAAATAGTGCCTGGCACATAGTAAGTTTTTAATAACTACTTACTAAATTATTAAAAGGATAAAATCATGAAACTATGACTTCCAACCTTGCACTTCTTGGAGATATCCATAGAAATATACATGGATGACTTAGATTTTTATCCTTGATCTTGAAATAGAGCTGCCTATGTTCTCTAAAATAAAGCCAGTTTCAGAAATAAAAGGAAGCTTTTCTTTAATGCACAATGGGATATTCTGGATTCAGTGGTTTTAAAACTGGACAGACTGGTTTTGTTCTACATAACCCCTATTTCCTAATAAAGAATATCTTTGAGTTTCCTCTTGCAAAGATCCAAGTGGTAAAATACTCCTTTTGCAAACAAAAGATAAACTATACATATTCATTCACAGCCAGTGATCTGACAAACCTACGTCATATGTTCAGTAAACATCCATCAGGCACACAAAAGCAAAATCGGTATTGTCTGTATAACTCAGAACAGATTAAAACACCATGCCAGCAATCAACCAACATAATCTAACGATACAGCTGACCCTTGAACAACATGTTCTGAACTGCATGGGCCCATTTATACATGCCCTTCCCCCCCCCCCCCCCCCAATAAATACCCGTATTGCTTTCAGCAGCAGCTAGGAGTCCATGGATGCAGAGGGCTGAATGTATGCATTGATCTATGCCATTTTATATAGGAGACTTGATCCTTTGATTTTAGTATCTGTGGGGGTCCTGGAACCAATCTATCGCCCAGAGATACTGAAGAACAACTTAAGTTTTGGGGGAGTCAAAAGTTACACATGGATTTTTTACTGTGTGGGGAGTCGGAGCCCTTGACCCCCTCATTTTTCAAGGGCCAACTGTATAAACACCAGAAAAACAAGAAAAAAAAAAAAAGCAAGTTCACACAAGTAAATATTCTGAAGATTATTCAGTGAAAGGACATTAGTTATACCACATATGTTAATTCCTAGATAGTGGACTATTAAATTTCAGAACTTATATTGAGAATAAGTCAATAGAGGTAGAAAAGAAGTCATTTAAAAGTTTAAAGATCACTCAAAAACTCAAACAAAAACTTCATGAAATGCAAAAACTCACATTTCAGGAAGATAGTGGTATTTTTGAAGAGGATCTTTCCAAAACTAAAATAATTTTTTCCCTGAAAAGATAAAGGAGAAAGGTAATTAGCATGAGAACTCCCAAGGTAAAATATAAATAGTATAAAAACCTAAATTTATAAAATGTTGAAGTTTATTTTCTTAACAAAAAAAGGCAACTATAGCCTCCCTTTTAGTAAAATTCCACGATATCCAAACTGCAGGATTTTGAAGCTTCGTACAGACATGATTCCTCCCCCCCCACACACTCCCTCAGGCTATAAGGCAAGTACTCTAGAAGGAAGACTGCAAGAAATCCCAACTTAAATCGTCACAGGAGGTACTCCGTAATCAGCTCATCCCCTTTACCCACTCATCACTGGCCAAAATAACCAATCATAAAAAAAAAAAAAAAAAGAAAGAAACTATTCAACGAGAAGATAGCCAGATTTAACTCATTTTAGTAACAAGTAAACACCTAAATTTAGAACCTAAAGTTCTCCACCAAATGAACAAAAACTATCATGCTTGCCATATAAAATCTCAAGTAAGTTTTGGACATTTCAAGCAGTGAGCAGAGCAGAAAGAAACAAAAAGGCCACCGTGGTTTTAGTAGTACTCATACTTTTCCGCATCTCCTACCTGCATCTGATTTTTGTCTGCTCACAGGACGATAGCTCTTATTCAAATTAAGTTTAAAAAGGGGGAAGGGGACAGATAGAAAAGGTAAACCTATCTAGTTAACTGTCCAAAAGAAAGACTAGCCTTATTACCATATCAAATTTTAGAATACTATGTCTTCCACTTTAGCCATTCTAATATTACAATACATTTTGTTAATGCCTAGGGTTCCTAATCACACGGCAAAACTTAGACTAACCATTTCAAAGTTCAAACGAAATCATACAACTTCGTACGTAAAACTATCCAGCAACAAAAAAGTGCAGAGGGGAGGAAAGAAAGACGCCTATTTACATATCCCTCTTCTCCAACCCGGGGTCCCTGAATTCTGTAAAACTTCAGCTGGAAGGGAAACCACTCCCGACCTACACATCACGTCTACCTGTCTCAAGCCAGGCACTGAAAGTTCTCTGACTTGGCTACGAAACCGTTCGCCACTCCTCTGCACTCCTGGTGTGGCCCTGACACTCCTGCTCATCTACAGAAATTCACGGCTTTCCGCTCCAGGGAGGTGGGCCCCAGCGAAGCAACTACATTCCCGGCGATCCCACCCCTTTGGAAGCGGACTTTTGCAAAACCTTCATGGACCCCTTGGGCCGCCGTAGCCCCACCCCTTGCTCCTCCGGGCTCAGTTGCTTCGGAACACTCACCGACGGTACTGGAATGTGCCACTTGGACCGATCGGCAGCAGCGACGGGTACCGGTCCTGCGCCCAAAAGCGACAATGGGGACGGTTGACCCCCTAGAAGAAGAATGACAGGCAGCACCTGAAGCCACGCAGCCGCCGCCATCTTCACAGCCTTGGAGCGTCTACCGACAGCATTTCACCTTCTTCCGGCTCGTCCCGCCCTCTTCCGGCTCTGCTGGGGAGGGGGGCGGGGGCGGGGGTCGGATCATCCGGGTCTTCGCAGCCTCGCGAGGTTCGTTTGTTTTGCGACTCAGCGGCCCCTCCCTCCTGATGTCGTCACTGATCGGTGCGAGGCTTTGGGGAAACTGCGCAGGCGTCGTTCTGTCATAACCTGGTCACCTTGGTGAGTTAGGATGGTCTCCAAAAGCCACCCCGCCTCAGTCAGCTCTTCTCTCTCCCAGCCCTGCACAGGTTTGGGGACGAGGCAAACACCCCATTAGTGTTTGGTTCTCCCCCTCCTGTTAGTTCCTGCCCCTTATCCCGTCTAAGTCAAAGTCAGACTTCAGGGTCAGAAGTCCGGGAAAGCCGTCGTAATCTGGCTGCCTGTTTAGGGTCTAGTAGTGAGTTATCAGTGTCTAGAGTTAATTAAGCAAAGACTGGAATTTGGCGGTGGTGCAGTATAAGCGATTCCTAAACTGGAGAATATAATATATAACCTCTTTAAAAAGCCTCTTCTAGCCCTGAAAAGTATGACGCTACTGTGGAGTCTGGGTGGAGAACATAAAGCTCCAGCAAAGACCTGGCCGGCACGTCCCACTCAAAATTTAAGACGGGGAGGGAGTGGGTCGGTTTTCTGTATATGGCGTGATCGTCACTGAGATAGACCTGCAGAAGCTTCGCCACAATCAGGCAGGCCATCTAGGTACTTCCTGGCTTTCATGCTCTCAAAATTGTCATCCGCTAGAACTCTGCGTACACGCCCCCTCTGCTGCAAAGACAGTTTTGGTTTCTAACGAAAGCAGTTTCTCATGGGCCACTCATTACCAAGAAAAAATTGCCAAATAAAGTAAGTCTCTATAGAAACACTCGGCTGGGCCTGGGAATTCCAGGAGGAAGAGTCGAATTGTCACTCCTTAAGTATTTGGAGGGGACTCCCATTTCCCAGAAACTTGACGATGGTGAAGTGCTGGTGATAATTTAGAAAGAGGGCTATCCCCGTTTTGAAAAGGTCGCCCAGGGACTTGGACAGAGAGCCTGGAGCCTGTGAAGTGACTTGGAAACCATGGAAGTATCCGAAAAAGAAGAAATCAGGTAAAGACGGAGCGATCCTGCAGGGACTGACTCCAGGGCCCAGGGAGACAGGGGATAATAGATAGTATCTGGAAGGCCTGCAAGCAACATTCTGGCTTTGATGTTTTTATTGTTTGATTGCACTTCTTATTTGCATGCTTTATATTTGTGCATTTACTCCATCGGGTTTTGTTTTTTTCTCACTTCCCTGGGGATTAGTTGATATTAATAGCTAGACCTTCATAAAATATTTTCAGGATGGTTAACAAAACTGGAAGAGTTGTGATCAGAATTCTAACACATGAATTTCAAGCATCTTGCTTACAAAGTTCCGCTATTCCCACCTTTTCCCAAGTCATTCTTCAAAGCTGGAAACAGAAAGCTGCCAATTTCTTAATCTTTGCACACTTAATTAAAAGAAACAGTAACATAGACTGAGTCAGTGAGGGATTTGATTACTTCCACGATAAATCATTTTTTAGTATGGCCAAGTATATCTGTTTGGACTTGTTTTCATATTTTGAAATTGGTGTTCAATCACAGCTTTAATCATGGATATGCTGACCATAGCTGCATTCAGCCACATCTCTGCATGGAATCCAATGTTTTCCCCCCTTTATACCTTGTAGTTGTTACTGGGCATATGTTAAATACATAATCTCAATTAGCAATATATATATACACATTTTGTTCATGTTCTAGTCCAGAACCAGCTTTTCTGGAAAGTTGGTCTTATAAAACACTGATACCTAGATTGTCATCATCATCGTAAAAAGCTAAAGATTTTTCTTCTACACCTGTTTCTCTTCTTATTCTAGCACCTTGCACATAACTCCATTGTAGCATTTGTCAGGTTGATTTGTGATTGTTGGTTAGGTTCTCACAGAAATCATGGACACGGTCTTTAGTATCTTTCTCAGAACCCAGCGTTTAGTAAGAATATTCTGAAAATATTTTGTTGAATAAGTAAATGGATGGATTGGTTTTTGTTTGTTTGATTTGGGTTTTTGTGTTTGTTTTTGCTCCTTAAGATTTTATTGTTCTATTCATAGCCTTCACTAATTATTTTATTTTATACATTTAATTTATTGGGGTGATATCTGTTAATTAAATTATATAGGTTTCAGGTGTACAATTATATAATACATCAACTGTATATTGTCTTGTCACCACCCCAAGCCAAGCCTCCTTCCATGACCATTTTTCGCTCATTATTTTCAAAGAACCCTTCCTCATAAGTGACAGTGCTCTTTTTCTACTGCTTTCAGAGTAATCCCGGAACTTCATGTTTTGTTCTTTACCATGGATGATTTCTAAAAGGATCTCATACTATAGCACATATTACTGTGTTATGTTATGGCCATGACACAATTTTGCATTGCAGAGGTTTACTTCTCATGTTCATACTATAGATAGAGAGGTACAAATAATGGATTCACAAACCCTATGTAAAATAACTCTTAAAAATATCTGTTTATTTAGTGTTGAAGATGAAGCTGTGGATAAAAACATTTTTAAAAACTGCAGCAAAATTGCTTTCTACAGGTAAGGAGAAGAAATTAATTCCTTAGATCAAAATATTTCTGACATTATTTCAAAACTGATGTTTAATAAATTTTGAGAACTGATAGGCTTTATAAGGAAAGAACCAATTAGGAAATTTGGTGGTTAAGGAATTTATCTCAGACATGTGCCTTTAACTTTATATACTTACTACTGTAGTATTTTTATCTTTATTGTTGAAAGTATTACAGATGACTACTGAAGTATTTAAACTTTCAGTAAATAGGTAGCTTATTTTAAAAGTCAAAGTATTTTAAATGATGTTAAAACTTTGTCTTTTAATAGATAATACATTTCCATGGTTCAAAAATCAAATAATATGAAAAGATATACATTGAAAAGTTATGTTCATTCCTGTTCCCTTACACCCAATTCCACATCTTGTCCTTGTAACCAGATTAATTTCTTATTTATCCTTCCAGTAATTTTTGTGACTGCATATATTCTTATATCACCATTCTTATACCAAGTAGTTTTCTACCTACTATTATGTACCTCTTTTTTTTTTGCTTCATAGTTTATTCTGAAGAGCTCTGCATGAGTATATGGGGATTGTCCTCTCTTTTTACAGCTTTATAGTATTCCATTGGGTAAATATACTATAATTTATTCAGTTTTTCTCATATGGGTAGGCTTTGGGGCTGTTTTGATATAATAGCTCTGCCACAATGAAAAGCTATACATATGTCATTTCCTACACATGCAAGCGTATTTATAAGATAAATTTCCTGGAGTGGGATTACTGGATCAAAGAGTAAATGTATTTGAAATTTTAGCTATTACCAGTTATCCCTCCATAAGACTGTATCATTTTTTATTGCCATCATCACTATATAAGATTGCCTGTTTCCCTAGAGCCTTATGTGATCCTGAAAGTATCACATATTACAACTTCCTAATTTATTCACACTACTCTGGAGGAAGAAAATTCTATCATTTTAATTTGAACAAGTACCTTAGAGGGAATTGTATAGTGAACTCCTGGTCACCTTGTTAAACCACTGGATTATGTTGATTTCTACGAGAAATGACTGAGTTTCTATTAAAGTGTACATTTCATGGAAAGAGGGAGTGAAATTAATAAGCTAATAAAAGTCATCTATGAAAACTGCCCCATCTTCTCAGTAAAGAGGACAAAGGACCATCTTTTAGTAGTGTTATGTTATAAACACTTTTATTAGTATTTTTCTTGTTACTACTAATTTTATTAGCACTCTAATAACAAAGTACTCCTGTTAGTACTTTATTGGAATAGTATTACTGTCTGTGCCTAATTCACTTACTATCATAGTAAATTTTAATGACTTGTCCCTAGTAATATAGTCTATTGAATGTTGACAGTCACAAATAATGCTCAGGCATCTGTACACTTCACATCTGTAGGCGTCAGAAACAGCAGCTCTCCAAGAAGTCCACCTATCAGGCATTACTAGACTCAGTCACAACAGGCAAAGACAGCACCAGGTTCCAAATCATCAATGAAGCAACTAAGGTGAGATACAAGTATTTTCTACAAAGAATTATTTATTTCTACATTTATTTGGGTTCAATGAAGTAAATTTCCACAAAGGCTAATTAAAACTATGTATGTTTTAAAAATAAACTTTGTTAGGGAAGTACTATAAACTTCTTCATATCTAATTAATATTACTTTAAAAGTAACATGAATATCAATAGTATAGGTTACCTGTATATCAGATGCTTTCCTAGATGTGTTACAAATGTTATTTCCTCTTAAGTAGTCTTCATATTACATCTCAAAGGCTTTTCATATTATCCCCAATTTTCAGATAAGGAAATTAAAGTCTAAAAAGTCACCTGCTCAAAGTCACAGCTAGTAACTAGAATCTTTACTAGTGACAGCTACTGACCAGGATTTTCACCTGCATCTGTGGACTCTATCAAGCGATCATGCTCTTTCTGTCACTATTACACAACGTACAGCTGATCGTGCAGCCTGAGCATGGTACAGACTCAGTGAGTGTCCAAACCTCAAATTGTGGGTGGGCAAGAGGAGCAAGGGACTGTGCAGTTGAAAAACCTAAGCCAGAAATTGCCCATCTCCTGAGCTGCTTCACTGCCAGATTAGTTATTATATACTGAAAAGATTAGAGCAGTATTATAGTCTAAGTTCATTTCCTCACCTGTCAAGTCACCAGACTACTTCAGATGGGCCAATACAGATGGGCTAGTTATAGAGGAAGGGCTGTGGACTGGGCTAGGAAGTATGACTATGCACAAATACCTGTTGCTCCCAACTTGACCCTCGTTTCCAGATCCTCTGCCATCTTGAAAGGCATCCTAAGCTTGTAAGGCCTCCCAGACCAATCTGGCTTAATTGGAAACTCATAAAACTGAAAGATATCGTTAAAACCATGTTGTCTAGGTCCCTAATAGCTTGGATAGTAACTCCACCCATTCACTAAAAAATACCAGTTCTGAGAAGCAGATGGAGACAAAATCCCCACTTTCACTGCGAAGCTGTGAGAGGTCTCCTGGCAACTATCATAGCTCTGGTTCTATAGTACCACACTGAGGAATCTCCTCTGAGAAGATAGAACAAAAACTACCCCACAAAACCTGGTTCTCTGTAACATTTGTAAGCCCTTTAATTTAGAGCCCCAACTTATTCTCAGATAGAAGGAGTAATTACACAATGAGGAAGGCTACCTTCTTATGAAGTGTTACAGATTTTAGCTTATTTCATAAGTGTGGAATTTTCTAACATAGCTTTCTTTTTTCTTTTTTAAATATATTTTTATTGATTTCAGAGAGGAAGGGAAAGGGAGAGAGAGATAGAAACATCAATGATGAGAGAGAATCATGGATCACCTGCCTCCTGCACGCCCCCTACTGAGGGTGGAGCCTACAACCTAGGCATGTGCCGTGACTGGGAATGGAACCATGACCTCCTCCTGGTTCATAGGTAGACTCTCAACCACTGAACCACACCAGTCGGTCTGACATAGCTTTCTTGCCTGAATTCAAAATAGAGACTGGAATCATATCAACAGTTCTGTGTTCTCTATCCCTGTTCCCTGTCCCCCACTTCTGCTTACTTAAGGATGTAGTTATGGTGGCAGTACACTTAGTTTATCTCTTTTAACTACACAGATGGGACGGTTATCCTTTCTCCAAAATTGAGTGCTGCTTCTTATACCACCCATTTTTTTTCTGGAAGAATTTGACCCCTTTGAGTTCTCAGCTCATGATATCCCTGAAGTTATAGATCCTCTACTGCTGATTGAATCTCCCAAACTATACATCCTTTTGTAGCCTAATCTGATAGCTGTTCATGGGGCAACACTAATTTCTTTCCTAGAGAGCCACCAGACATTTGTGTGTGGTCTAATTGCCTGACACCCAGCCAAACACCTCTATTCAGGGTCAGCAGAGACAGTTGGCTCCAGGAAATGCAAGGAATCCACCAGAGACCTTCCAGGAGGCATTAGGCCTCCTACCAAAAGTCAGGTACCTTTCCTGTCTCATTTTCTCTGTCATTGTTCATTTTCCTTCCTGTCCTGAGTGTGTCTAACCCTACAGAGTTGTAGATGCCATCCCTCTCCATCCTTGGGGAGGCTTATATTGAGCACCACCTGAACAATCCAGTGTCATGATGACACATGCTGAGGAAAAGTAAATGAGGCAAAAGCACCCTGTATACCAGGGTGGGCCAAAATGAAAATTCTCAATACAGCTTGATGCCCATACAGTTAATGGTAGATTCCCCACATACGGCCTTTTTCAGACTATAGATCAGTTTCTCTGCACACACCTCTCTTTGGATCCTGAAAATGTGAGGAATAATGCGGTTCAGATCAGGTGCTAGAACCAGAACCCACCAGATCTTGGATGTCTTCAATGGAAAAGAAACCACAGTCCAGGAGGATCCACAGGATCTCAGCACAAGACAGCACATGGCTCACAAGGGTCAAACTGAGGAGCCCAACAAGCAAAGACAAGTTATCCAGATGTCAGCAACATGGCTCTCAAGACAGAACTTCGAGGACCCCTTGAAACAGACCTCATTTTCAGGTATTGGAAATATCAGGGCTACATACCCTGATCTCAGGCAAATGCATGAAAATGTATATGTTTTGGGAGGTCACCCTGAAATTCTGAGCTGAACTCCATTTTAATGATATGACTGATAGTGATTTAAGACCTTATGCCCTCTGTCTGTTTGATAGGGACAAAAAAATCCAGCCAGTAATCTCTAAAGTTGTCTGAGCCTTGTATCTCGCTTATTGCATAGTCAAGGAGTCTCTGTTAGAGCTTGTTTCAGGGATGAGATTGGAGTTTTATGGTGATTTCACATTAGCCTATGGTATGGGTGTGGTCTGGAGGTTTAAAACAAGCTGCATATATCCACTTATTCAGAATAACAACTTTTTATTTGAGGTTCAGAGAAATAGAGCCCAAAGTGTAAGAGGATCCTATTCAGCTCACAGCTGTAGTTCTCAGATTTCACTGATGAGACAGATTCTGACAAAACCAGCACTCTTAGTGCCAGCCTCCCCCACACCTTTAAAACTCTTAAAGCAGTAGCCTTGTTAGCAAGATCCGTTGTTAAATTTTGAAATCCTTCTTCCCAATCTGCCTTTTAATAAGCAACCAGAAAATAACCAGGCTTCATTCAACAATATCTTAGTCAGCTCAGGCTACCATAACAAAATACCATAGAGTGGAGGTCTTAAAAGAAAAGGCATCTATTTCTCACAGTTCTGGAGTCTGGGAAATCCAAAACCTAGGTGTCTGTTGAGGACTCTATCCCTGGCTTATAGATTGTCACCTTCTTGCTGTATATTTACATGGTGGAGAGAGAGCCAACTTTCTGATCTCTTCATGTAAGGCCACTAATCCCATCATGACCCCACCCTCATGGCCTCATCTAAACCTTATCACCTCCCAAAGGCCCCATCTCCAAATAACATCACACTGAAGGTTAGAGCTTCAATACATGAATTTGGGGGGGACACACAATTCAGTCATAGCAAACATGATGTTTCTGGGACACAATAATCTATATATATAAAAGGTTAATATGCAAAGTGTCCCCACGGGAGTTTGCCTGGGAGACCAGGAGTTCTATCGCTATGATGTGCGCTGACCACCAGGGGGCGGTGCAGAATGAAGGAAGGCCCCAGCCGGCAGCCGGGGAAGGGAGGCCTCGGCTCGCAGCCAGAAGGCCCTGATCAGCCCTGATTGCCTGCCAGGCCTAGGGACCCTACCCGTGCATGAATTTCATGCACTGGCCCCTAGTGTTATAATACAAGCTGAAGTATTACCCTGTGTATTATCTCCAGGTCATGCTCTGGACATCTAGGCTTTGAAGAAGAGCTGGTTGCAGGTTCAAATGCATATATTTTCTCAATAGGGTCCCAGTGTAGTATCTTGCCTATTTCTGATGATAGAATAATAAGATAGATATTTAATAAAGAAGCTTACAGAAGAACATCTAAAAAGAAAAGAGTTATCAAGCACACCTGGACAGGCTAATTGTACTTGGAGAATGGGCATTAACCCAGCATGAACTTGATAACATTCTCCATAGAGAATCGGTGCTTGCAATAAACCAGCTGGCTGCAACTATGGAAGGGACAGTTGGTGCCCCACGGCAATTTAATTAAATCTTAGACCATTCTCTGCATCCCTGGAGGTCTTGATCAAGAGGTTATTGCTGAGAGAGGTTTTTGCTCACTCTTCTAGGCCTTTTAGGTTAACTGACAGCTTTTTTAGAACGGTTTTTTGTTGTAGTGGTTTCAGTTTTTTACCTTCAGTGAAAATTTGACCGGGATTGAAAAACAAAGAAGACCTAGTCTTATGACATCAGAGCAGGGAAATTTATGCTGTCTTCTGAGTCTAGCTAAAAAGCTATATCTTGTCTTTGACCTACTTCATATTGCTAATTTTGATGTTTTCTCATGACATGTTTACTTTCTTTTGCAGCCTGTTTGCAAGTTTTCAACAGAGACAACACTTCTAGCAGCTTCTCCAAGGATGAATGGATATATCTGAGCACCTCCATGAAGTAACCCCTTGCCTCTTCATCTAAGCCTGATGAAAATAGGACTTTGCCTAACCAGTTATCTCCTCAGCAGATGAGGCACAACTACCATTTTTTAACCAACACTGTTTCTGCAGAAATGGCCAGGAACAGGAAGCTAATTTGGAAACTGGCCAGACAATCAGAAGCACACCTAGACAGGCTAATTGTACTTGGAGAATGGGCATTAACCCAGCATGAACTTGCTAACATTCTCCATAGAGAATCGGTGCTTGCAATAAACCAACTGGCGGCAACTGTGGAAGTGACCGGTCAGTTGGTGCCCTACGGCAATTTAATTAAATCTTAGACCATTCTCTGCATCCCTGGAGGTCTTGATCAAGAGGTTATTGCTGAGCCCTGACCTGTTTGGCTCAGTGGATAGAGCGTCGGCCTGCAGACGAAAAGGTCCCAGGTTCGATTCTGGTCAAGGGCATGTACCTTGGTTGCGGGCACATCCCCAGTAGGAGGTGTGCAGGAGGCAGCTGATCAATGTTTCTCTCTCATTGATGTTTCTAACTCTCTATCCCTCTCCCTTCCTCTCTGTAAAAAATCAATAAAATATATTTTTTTAAAAAAGAGGTTATTGCTGAGAGAGCTTTTTGCTCACTCTTCTAGGCCTTTTAGGTTAACTGTTCCATATAGTGTAGTAGAGAGACCTGGTGCCAGAGGAAAAACAAGAACTCTGCCCATCAGGGAGAACTTGATGTCATAATTTCCCTTTTTAATACCCACTGCCATTTAAATGTGTGTTTTAGGGGCATTTGTTAACTCAGTCACAGTTTCTAGTAGTTGTGATTCCCAGTTCTGGGTGAACAAAAAGTTTTTTGGTTTCTTAAAAATATTTTTTTTTATCGATTTCAGAGAGGAAAGAACGGGGAGAGAGAGAGAAACATCAATGATGAGAGAGAATCATTGATTGGCTGCCTCCTGCATGCCCCCTACCAGGGATCGAGCCTGCAGCCTAGGCATGTGCCCTTCATCAGATTAAACCTGTGTCCAAAGGCCGACACTCTATCCACTGAGCCAAACCAGCTAGGGCAAAAAGTTTTGTTTAAATATTATTATGATCAAGCCACTACTTGAATACATAGTCAAGACTGTTTCTATTGCCATGATTTTTACAACCTGTCTGATATTTTTGCCCATATGGCCAAAAAAACTTGACTTATGGATGACAGACTACCAGGTTTTGTATTAAGTATGGGAGAAATCAAATAGGAAAAGGGAATTAATACTCTTTCCCAAACTATGAGAGGTAAACCTCTGAATAAAGGTTTATGAAAAAACAAGTAGAGACTTGTACTAAAAGGAACCTCCAAAATATATTCCTTTCTCTGAGGATTTATCTCATCTTCTCTGTATAGGTGGACATTTACACATCTTAAGTTCTTTAAAGGAGTAAAGCCCATGCTGTCTCACCTCATTTAAAATGTTATATATTTCTTTACTTATTTTACATGAATCCATCTTGCTGCAATTTGAGTGTAACTGCTACTATTATCTAAGTATTAACACTAAATAATTCTTAATTAATGTGATCTAACTTAAATATGTTAACATTTTTTCATTGTCATTTCCAATCATCACTAATAGAGGAAGAGAATGGATAATTTATTTGTATATTATTGTTTAATAAATGTCTAGACAGGTCCCTAGAGAAGAGCAGGAATATCTAGAAATTCTTAATGTTTTAGATAGAAGAATGAAACATTCATGTCCAGACTTTTTAAAATATATATTTTTTTATTGACTTCAGAGAGGAAGGGAGAGGGAGAGAAAGAGAGAGAAACATCAATGATGAGAGAGAATCATTGATGGGCTGCCTCCTGCACGCCCCACACTGGGGATGGAGCCCACAACCCAGGCATGTGCCCTGACCGGAATGGAACCCGGGACCCTTCAATCCACAGGCCAATGCTCTATCCACTGAGCCAAACTGACTAGGGCCAGACTTTTTGACACAGCAAGGTTTTGGTGGAAGAATTGGGCAATAACTGGCAGTTAAGAAGCCCAGGGAAGTGGTTCATAAACTGTCATCCACAGAGCCCTGAGGCTTCCATGGAGGTATCTCACACTCCATGCAGAGAGGGGAGGGGGCTTAAAGGTCGGGGTTGTGAGCTACGCCCCACTATCTTCAACCTGAATAGCTTTTCTTATTGAACTTCTGAGAGTCCACTACTGTTTAAAAAAATTTTAAGCCACTAAAAACCGCATGAAACAGATCATAGGAGCAAATGTATACTAAGGAAATTATGTGCTTGGAACATGAAGCTATGTTGGTGGTAAGAGATAAGATTGAATCTAGATATTGACCTTAAAAAGAGTTACCTAATTGGAAAAATTGGCTTGCTTAATTAAGTTAAAAAGACAACAAAATGGGGCTTTTTAAGTTTGGTTGCATAAGGTTATTGTGTAAAAGCAGGGTTATTGCTACATCCTCTCATATAATTCGGATTCTTTCCTGGGATGCAGCTTCAAGAACAAAACATACAGAGCAGTCTTTGGTTTTAAAAAAAATTTTTTAAGCGATTTCACTAAAATAGTAGGATTACTGAGTGCATAAATTAGACACAATTTGTTAATCATATATAGACAGACAACCCATGTACCCTCTGCTTAACTTTTTTTTTTTTTTGCCCATTTTTGCCTCCCAAAGTCCCTGAAGGCCCTGCTCAAGTCCGTCTTCCTCTGGAGCGATTTCCCAGAACCCCTCTCCTAGAATCATCATTAATATTCCCCTTCCTTGTTCTCCCACAGCACATTCCTTGTCCTTCTAGCTCATCATAAAATGCTTTATGTTTTCTATGTATGTTTTGTCTCTAAATTGCCATCTCCCTAAGAGTACAGCCATCTTTTTCACAACAAACAGCGCATCACAATATTAGATACCAAATAAATGTTAGTTGAATTGAATTTGGGAGGGCAATAGAAATATCTGTCTAATTTGGGAGAGAATGTGTAATCTAACAGGATTTTAGTTTTATATTTGGACACATTTTCAAATTTAGAATTCTGACAGCACAATAATTCAAATATATAAAAGAACTTTAAACACCTAATCAATAATTACAGTATGATAGGGGTCGGGGGGAAGAGGGTATGTTGGTCAAAGACTACAGACTTTCAGCTGTAAGGTGAATAACTTCTAGATATCTAACGTACAGTATAGTGATTTCAGTTAATAATACTCTATTATATACTTGAAAGTTTCTGAAAGAGTAGATCTAAAATGTTCTCACCACAAAAAGATGATAATTATGAGACATGATGCAAGTGTTAGCTAAGGCTATGGTGGTAATCATTTTGCAGTATATAAGTGTATCAACACATTGTAAACATTAAATTTATACAATGTTATATACCAACTAGAGGCCCAGTGCCTGGGTAGGGTCCCTAGACCTGGCTGGCGATCAGGCCGATCAGGGCCTTCTGGCTTCCGGCTGGGGCCTTCCTTCGTTCTGTGCCGCCCCCTGGTGGTCAGCGCACGTCATAGTGAGCGGTCGAACTCCCGAGGGGACAATTTGCATGTTAGATTTATTGATTACATTTCAATATTTATTACATTTCAATAAATCTGGGGCAAATAATTAAAATATTATTACTACTACAACATAACCCTGTCTTTAAAATGTCTGTAAAAAGCAGCCACAGCCACTGCACTATTTTCCTGGTCACTCTTCAGTGTCATGTCACCATTTAAGCGCCCTGACTACTTTTCTGTATTCCCCAAAGCGAGGTTCCAGTAACATCACTGTTTTTGGTGCTGCTTTGGTATTCTCCTACTTCCTATCTCTTACTTGCACACTGTATCTGCTCTATACTGCTAGTATGTCACACAACCTACCCAGCTTAGCCTTTCATTTTACAGACATTATAGAAACAGTGTCCCCAGTGACAACCGAATTTGCCATCACACTTAATGAAGGGTTTGCAGTCCACCAGTGTGCCAAGGCACAACAGTTGAAAAACACAGTCTTAAAATACTTCTCTTATCTAAATGCCTCATTTTGTAACCTTAATGAAGCCCCTTCTACTCTCTTGGGTTTTGTTGTTTTGTGTCTTATTTTTCAAATCCTGTATTCTCTTCATAATTCTATGTTGCTTCCATCTCCCATTGTAAGCAGAATTTTACCTAAGTTGCCAAGCCTCTTAATAAAGCTGAGAAAATCCAAGCCTCTTAAGAAAGCTGAGAATATCCCAGCCTCTTGAGAAAGTTCCCAAGGCCATACGCTCAGATGTACAGGAAGAACCTTGATTTTTATGTAACAAGCCTCATATATCTATACTAGAGAGCCCCAATGACCACTGTTTTACTCTCTATTCTATTCTATTCTATTCTATTCTATTCTATTCTATTCTATTCCATGGCTTGTTACCCTTCATCTTTCATTCAGCTGGAATCCAATTACTCTAGTTTTAACATCAAACTCTTATTCTCTAGACATCTGTAGTTTGTCAGAGATACAGTGGTCATATGTCCCAATTTTGCAAGAACAGTTTCAGTTTATGTGTGTAATCCAGTATAATAATTAATAGAGACCATAATCTAATAATTTATAGTCTAATTTATACGCTTGGAGGTCCTGGTCCAGACAATTATGTTTTCCTAGCCATACAACACATAGAAGGTGTTTCTTGTCTCCCACAGGGATAGCCAAGCAAGTACATACATAGATTGGGGAGCTTTATTTCTTCATGATTGCCATTATTGTCCAGTTTGCTTGGCCTGTAATAATTTAAACATAGTTTTCTAATTATTGTCATTTGACTGTAGAACTGATCATCACTGGGTTAACCTATGGAAATTAATCTCATATGTCTGTGCCTAGGTTCCTCTTTTGGCTGAAGTTTTTGGTATAGAGGGAAATATCTTCAGGCTTAAAATCAATGAAGAAACTCCCCTGAAGCCCAGGTATGAAGTCCCAGATGTCATCACAAGCAAACTAAGTACTGTAAGGTAAGCCAAGGATCAAGATATCTTGAGTACACCCTCACTGTGTTATTTTATCATATTTTGAGTAGTAGATTTTGTGTACACCTCATAGTTTGTCCATTCAAATCCACAATCACTTGCAGAGTTAGTTTCCATTTTGTAAATTATCCATTCTGTTTTCTCATCTACCATTTGATTCATCAACACTTATTAAAGAATAGAGCTGGAGCTTTTGATCCCTTCTTTCCTCACAAAGCAAACAGCTGATCAGCCAGACTTTGGGGAGCAAATAGAAGAAGAGCTATTTCATTTACTCACTCTGATTATCAGCAGGGCTCCAGAGATTTAATACACTAGCCAAACTCCCATACTTACAGTTAGATTGACTCACTTTTAATTAAGGGTAGTCCTAGAAGTGTAACATCTAATTGACTTAGAGGCAGAGATTAATTAATAATCAGTCTCTAGGTGAAATAAAATCTTTGGGGATTAAAGCATTTTCATATACCTGCAGAATCTTTATCACTTCTCTGCACACTTTCCAGTGATATCTCAACTTGGTTCTGCCTGTTGACTTCCGTTATTTTTTCATATTATTCCCCTAAAGGAATATAAGATTATGCCAGATGCTTTAATTTTCAATACATTATCATAGTTTTATGTAGATTATTTTTCCATGAAAAGTAATTTTTATTATTTCAATGAAAATAAAACATCAGTAGGTTATAAGGAGAAATTAATTCAGTTATGATAGAACCATCATAAATTTAAAATATGTCTATTCATTAAGCCACTACTATATGCCAATATTTAGAAAATGGGAATGAAAAAGAAACTGTTCTCAAGGCTTTGCAGTTTGGCAAATGATTGTATATGTAAGACATACACACACACACAAACACACACACACATATCCACTTGGCCATACTATATTATGTTTTACTATCCTGAAGGAATCATTTTACTAATAGATCATTTAACATTTTTATGTTTGTGTTCAAAAGTAAAATTGGTCTGTAGTTTTTTTGTTGTGTGTATATATTTCCTTTTTTAAGTTTATTGGGGTGACATTGACATTATTGGAGTTAATAAGATTATATGGGTTTCAAGTGTACAATTGTATGATATATCATCTGCACTAGTATATTTCACTGGGTGCCCACCACCCAAAGTCAAATCTTCTATCACCATATATTTGACTCCCTTAATCCTTACTGCCCTTTTTCCCCTTCCCTCTGGTAACCACCATATTGTTGTCTGTGGTGATAAGTTGTGTTTTTTTGTTTATCTTGTTTGTTTACTTGTAATTTTCAGTTTTATATTCCACATGAATGAAATCATTATTTTGCTTAGCTTAATATTCTCAAGATCTATCCATGTTGTCACAAATGGCAGTATTTCCTCTTTTCTTATGGTTGAGTAGTATTCCATTGTATATATGTACTATATCTCCTTTATCTAATCATCTATCAAAGGACACTTCAAAGTTTTCATGTCTTGGCCATCATGAATAGCGCTTCAGTGAGCATAGGTATGCATATATTTTTTTGAATAAATATTTTCAAATTTTTTGGGTAGACCCAGAAGAGGGGTTGCTGGGTCATATGATAACTATATTCTTAATTTTTTGAAGGCCCTCCATGCTGTTTTCCATAGTGGCCCTCAGTTTACATTCCCACTGCAGTGAATGAGGGTTCCTTTTTCTTCATAACCCCTCCAACACTTGTTATTATTTGCCTTGTTGATAATAATCATTCTAACAGTTGTGAGGTGATATTCATTGTAGTTTTGATTTGCACTTTCCTAATAGCAAGTGAAGTTAAGCATCTTTTCATATGTCTGTTGACCATTAATTTGTATGTTGTCTTCTTGGGAGAAGTGTTTGTTCAGGTCCTCTGCCCATTTTTTAATTGGTTTGTGTATTAAGTTGTATGAGTTCTTTATATATTTTGGATATTAAATCCTTGTCAAAGCTGTAGTTTTCTTTTTCTGTGCTGTCTTTGCCATGTTTGGGGGTCAGGGTGATAACAACTTTATGTAGGAAATATGGTATATTAGTTCTGCTTCTATTCCAATCTCTTTGTTAGAAGGCCTTTGGCTATTGCAGTAACTAGAGAGCTAAAAACTACATCTCTCCATTTCCCAGATTCCCATGTAGCTAGTTTCAGGTGTCAGTCAGGTTCCATCAATCACAAGCGTTTACAGGTATCTTGATTTCAGAACTGAGTTTCCCATTTTGCTGGTATGGATTTGGAAGATATAGAATGACTCTAAAGCTACACTGGTTAATGCAGTGGTTTCCTGATCTCTGGATTGCAGCCTTGGTGGCATGATCCTGGAGCCCCAGCAGTTGCCACAGTGACTTCTGATTACCCAACTTCCTGATTCTAGCTGAGGTGGAAGTTCCATTGGCCATATAGTTATGTAGTACTAGAGGCCCGGTGCATCAAATTTGTGCACAGGTAGGGTCCCTAGGCCTGGCCGACGATCAGGGCCAATCGGGGCCTTCCTTCCCCCAGTTACTGGCTGCCAGCTGGGGCCTCCCTTCATTCTGCACCACCCCCTGGTGGTCAGCGCACATCATAGCGGGCAGTCAAACTCCTGAGGAGACAATTTGCATATTAGCCTTTTATTATATAGGATTGTTCTAGAGGTCATTTCTAGATGCCCAGACAGGAACCTGCTACTTCAGCCCTTCCCATGATGTTGTAAGCTCCTAATTCTCCCATATGAAGCTATTTACTTTCTGCTTAAAATAGCCAGTTTCTGTTATCTACAGTTGAGTCTTGGTTGATATAGTCAGTGATATCAGCAGTGAGTAGAAGCAACAGATAATTAAGGATGGGAACATGAAGTTGGTTAGCTGATCTAGTTGGCTTTGAAGGCTGTGAAGACCTGATTTTCATTAGAGGATGAGATATTAGTGTTATTGGCTGAATTGTGTGCTCCCTGCCAAACTTATATGTTAAAACCCTCATCCTTGTATCTCACAATGTGACTTATTTAGATACTAGAGGCCCAGGCACGAATTCGTGCACCTTGAAAGGAACTGTGGGCCGCGAAGCTGCAGTGGGCACAGGGGCGAGTCTTGGCCCATCCTCTGCACCCCGGCCTGGCCCCTCCCGCCGTGGCCCCCAGACCCCTGTCTGCCTGAAGCCCTGCTCCCGCAACCGCTGATCCCACGTGCTGACAGCGCTGGCCCCGCTCACACTCGCTGACAGCGTGAAGTGATTGGGGCCAGCGCCAGCAGTGGATGCAAGCAGGTGCGAAAAGCAGCTGCCGGCCCCAATAGCCCCTCAGGAGCAGGGGGAGTTGGACAAGCCTTCAGGGGCAATCAGGGCCAGCGGGTGCGAGCAGGGCTGGTGCCGGCAGCAGGTGCAAGAGCCAGGCAGGACCGCAGCACGCAGGAGCAAAGAATTTTCAGTAACCACCAGAGGCTTGCCCTGATGACAGCGACTGGCACCCCGCCTTGGTCTGGCGCCCCCACTCACCTGCTGCACCATCCCACTGCAGCCTATGTCCACCATGTTCTGCGCTCTGCCACCTGCTACCAATGCCCCCATGTTCCGCATGCGCCCCCTGGTGGTCAGCGCACGTCATAGAGACTGGTTGTTCAGTTGTTCTGCTGTTTGGTCTATTTGCATATTAGGGTTTTATATAGAGAGAGTCTTTGAAGAAGTAACTAAGTTAAAATTGGGTCGTGAGGCGGGCCATAATCTAAATGACTAGTGTCCTTTAAGAAGAGGAGATTAGGACACAGCTAACACAGAGAAATGACCGTGTCAGGACAAAGCAAGATGATAGCCATTTGCACCAAGGAGAGAGGTCTCAGAAGAAACCAAAACTGCTGAGACTTTGATCTTAGACTTATAGCCTCCAGAATTGTGAGAAAATAAGTTTCTGTTGTTTAAGCCACCCAGTCTGTAGTTTTTTGTTAGTCAGCCCTAGCAAGCTAATACAACTAGTAATAAACTACATCATTCCATGGCAAAGTTACTTAAATTACTACCTATAGTAACCTGAAATAAAGTGACTATTGAAAACATAGCTATGGCAGACCAAGTGGTAGGACCATACAGAATTCAAAACTGTGAGGTGGCCTGGCTACCGTGAAGAGCTTAAGAAAGAAAACAGCAATTTCGAGGCTTTAAATTCTTAGCCTAAGGCATTGTCAGATACCTAATAAGTTTCTATAACAATCTAAAGTCTCTTATGTCTGGAGAAACCAAGATGGCGGCATAGGTAAACACCTAAACTGCTGCCTCGCACAACAATTTCAAAACTACAACTAAAAGACAGAACGGACACCATCCAGAACCACAGGAAAGCTGGCTGAGTGAAAATTCTACAACTAGAAGGAAAGAGGAAAGCTCACAGAGAATTGGAGGTACGGCAAAGGGGCTTTGTGCGCGCAGAGAGGAAGGGCGGCTGAGAGCCTGGCTGACTTTCTCTGGCGGAAGGGGGAAGGAAGCTTCCGACCGCACTGAACCCCAGTTCTGACAGCACTGAACCCCAGTTCCGGGCGAACCCTTGGGGACCCACGCTCTTACGGGGGGAGTCTGGACTCTAGGGCGGAGACTCGGGAGCCGGGGAAGGCGGAGGACTGAAAGTGCCCGCGCGCGCGCGCCAGTGCGCACAAAGGCTGCGGAAGTTGCCACAGGCTTTCCCTAGTGGAAGGGAGTCAGAGGATTCTGACTGCACTGAGCCCCAATTCTGACTGCAGTGAACCCCAGTTCCAGGCGAGCCCCTGGGGACCCACGCTCTTGTGGGGGAGTCTGGACTCTCGGGCGGAGACTCGGGAGCCGGGGAAGGCGGAGGACTGAAAGCGCACGTGCGCGTGCCAGTGCACACAAAGGCTGCGGAGGTTGCCACAGGCTTTCCCTAGTGAAAGGGAGTCAGAGGCTCCTGACGGCACTGAGCCCCAGTTTTGACCGCAGTGAACCCCAGTTCCAGGCGAGCCCCTGAGGACCAACGCTCTTGTGGGGGGAGTCTGGACTCTCAGTCGGAGACTCGAGCTGGGGAAGGCGGAGGACTGAAAGCGCACATGCGCGCAAAAGGCAAGGCTGACAGGAAGCCAAAACTGAGACTCCACCCCATCCAAGCTGAGCACAGAGGCTATTGCAATTTGGCAAGTCTAATCCTATAAGGCTGTCTCCAGCACCGAACTTCTCCCAGCATAGACACAGCTGATCCTTACAGCCAACTGGCCCGGAGGGTCAATTCTTCCCAGTGATACCAACAACAATAAAGACTTAATTACAACAAGGCTGTACACACAGTCCACAAAGGGGTGCACCAAGAGTGTCCACCTCAGGTTAACTGGGGAAGCAGACCCACTGGGCCATATTGGAAACCTAGCACAAATAACTACCTTACCAACTCAGGGAATCAGTGAAAATGCGGGGTCAAAGAATCAGATCACAAACGAAAGAAATGGAGGAAAACAAACGACTGGATATAGAATTCAAAACCACGGTTATAAGACTTTTTAAGAATATCCTAGAAAAGGCCGATAAATTTAACGAGACCCTCGAAGATATGAAAAAGGACCAACTAGAAATTAAACATACACTGACTGAAATAAAAAATATTATACAGAGACCCAAAAACAGACAAGAGGAACACAAAAATCAAGTCAAAGAATTGAAATACAAAGAAGCAAAAAACACTCAACCGAAAAAGCAAAAAGCAAAAAAAAAAATCCAAAAAGTTGAAGATAATGTAAGAAGACTCTGGGACAACTTCAAGCGTACCAACATCAGAATTATGGGGGTGCCAGAAGAAGAGAGAGAGCAAGATACTGAAAACCTATTTGAAGAAATAATGACCGAAAACTTCCCCCACCTGGTGAAAGAAATAGACTTACAAGTCCAGGAAGCCCACAGAACCCCAAACAAAAGGAATCCAAAGAGGACCACACCAAGACACATCATAATTAAAATGCCAAGAGCAAAAGACAAAGAAAGAATATTAAAAGCAGCAAGAGAAAAACAGTTAATTACCTACAAGGGAGCACCCATACGACTGTCAGCTGACTTCTCAACAGAAACTATGCAGGCCAGACGGGAGTGGCAAGAAATTTTCAATGTGATGAATAGCAAGAACCTACAACCAAGATTACTCTACCCAGCAAAGCTATCATTCAGAATTGAAGGGCAGATAAAGAGCTTCACAGATAAGAAAAAGGTGAAGGAGTTCATCACCACCAAACCAGTATTATATGAAATGCTGAAAGGTATTCTTAAAGAAGAGGAAGAAGAAAAAAGTAAAGATAAAAATTATGAACAACAAATACATATCTATCAACAAGCGAACCTAAAAATCAAGTGAATTAAAAACCTGAGGAGCAGAATAATCTGGTGAATATAATAGAATCAGGGGCATAGAAAGGGAGTGGACTGATAATTCTCAGGGGGAAAGGGGTATGGGGGGTTCATGAAGAGAATGGACAAAAATCATACACCTATGGATGAGGACAGTGGGGGGGAGGTAAGGTGGGGTGGGAAAGGGGTGGAGGGGAGCTATGGGGGGAAAAAGGAGAAATAATTGTAATAATCTGAATAAAGATTTATTTAAAAAAATAAAATAAAATAAAATAAAGTCTCTTATGTCTGTTGTAGCTACAAAGTCCTTGTAGCTAAAAATCAGATGCTGTTTGATTCCATGATTTTCTCAATTAGACCATAAAGTTGAATTCACAGTCTCATCAGGTCTGTGAATTTAGGGCATTAACTGGGAAAAGGTAGAACCCCTCAAAATTGAATATCAACATTTGAGAAGATTTGGATAATTCCGAATACAAACCTCAAAATTCCACTGTCTTCCATTTCAGCAGAAGCAGCTCTTTCTTCTGATAAAGCTAATCTTCCCTTGCTTGGACATCCTATGTTGACCTCACCTAAGATATGCCATGCAAGAGGATTCCAATGATCCTTGTGCCTCACCCTTACCTCCCTTCACTGCCTCCATACCTACTATCACAATCAGAGTCCAACATGCCTAGGGAGCCAAATACAGTCAAATCCAGGAGGAGAAGGTGTACACACCTAAAGAATTTTATGATTTTATATTGGCAAAAACATGGGAAATATACATGGAAATGATTTCTCAGGGATTCCTAGACCAAAAGAAGGAATATAATTTTAGCATCACACTAAATTTATTGACATGGGCACATGTACTAGAGAATCTAGATTTGATAAGGTAGCTAGAAGTGGTTCTAATTATTTGCTTGGTTGGTTACCTATAGTCTATATTCAGCTATATTGAAGTCTGCCGAATGAAGCTGAGATACCAGAAATTTCTTGGCACACTGTAGAAGAAATGATCCATAAGCTTAGGGATATAAAGATGTTGAAGTGGATATATCATTCATATATATGTATATACTAGGGGCCCAGTGCACAGATTGATGCACCTTGAAAGGAACTGTGGGCCGCGAGGCTGCGGTGGGCATGGGGCGGGTCTCAGTCCATCCTCTGCGCCTCCTGCCTGGCCCCTCCCGCTGCGGCCCCCAGTCCCCTGTCTGGCTGCAGCCCCGCTTCTGCTGCCACTCCCATGCACTGGTGGCGTGGGTCCTGCTTGCACCGCTGACGGAGCGGAGCAATTGGGGCCAGTGCTAGCAGCGGGTGTGAGCAGGGCCAGTGCTATCAATGGGTGTGGTTGCCCCTCAGGAGCAAGGGGGAGGTGGAGAAGCCCTCAGGAACGATCAGGGCCGGCAGCCACCACTTGCACCCGCTGACAGCGCCAAGCGATTGGGGCCGGCACCAGGCGCAGCAGCGGGTGTGAACAGGCCCGGCTCCAGCAGCAGGTGTGAGCGCCAGGCAGGACCGCAGCATGCGGGTGCAAAGAATTTTCAGTAACCACCAGAGGCTTGCCCCGATGACAGCGACCGGTGCCCTGCCCTGGTCTGGCAACTCAGCTCACCTGTTCCACCATCCCGCTGCAGCCGATACCCGCCATGTTCCACGCATGTCCCCTGGTGGTCAGCGCCCGTCATAGCGACCATTTGTTCAGTTGTTCTGCCATTTGGTCTATTTGCATATTAGCCTTTTATTATATAGGATGAATGAGCTGTTTGATACATATATATATATATATATATGTATGTATATATATGTGTGTGTGTGTGTGTGTATATACATATATCTCTCCTATCTAATAAAAGAGTAATATGCAAATTAACCATCACTCCACTATACCCACAAGCCACACCCACCAGCCAATCAGGAGCAAGTATGCAAATTAACCCAACCAAGATGGCTGCAGCCACAGAGGGAGCAGGAGGCTTGGGTTTCCCCGGCAATGGAGGAAGCCAAGCTTTCTGCACACCCTGGCAGGCCCAGGCCTCCACTCAAGGCTACAAAGTTTCAATTATAGAAGATAAATAAATCCCAGATGCCAGGGCCTCCGCTTGGATCGCCGGAGGGCATGGCCGGCCTGCAAACCACCACAGGCCCCGCGACCAGGCCGCCCCACGCCCCAAGGGAACCCCCACCCTGATCCGGGACACCCTTCAGGGCAAACCAGCTGACCCCACCCCCACCCGTGCACCAGGCCTCTATCCTATCTAATAAAAGAGTAATATGCAGACTGACCATCACTCCAACACACAAGATGGCTGCCCCCATGTGGTCAAAGATGGCTGCCCCCATGTGGACACAAGATGGCCGCCACAAGATGGCCAGCAAGGGAGGGCAGTTGGGGGTGATCTACCCTGCAGGGGAGGGCAGTTGTGGGGGACCAGGCTGGCAGAGGAGGGAAGTTGGGGGTGACCGGGCCTGCAGGGAAGGGCAGTTGGGGGAGACCCGGGCCTGCAGGGGAGAGCAGTTGAGGAGGGACCAGGCCTGCAGGGGAGGGCAGTTAGGGGTGACCAGACCTGCAGGGGAGGGCAGTTAGGGGCAAACAGGCTGTCAGGGGAGCAGTTAGGCATCAATCAGTCTGGCAGGGGAGCAGTTAGGCATCAATCAGTCTGGCAGGGGAGTGGTTAGGGGGTGATCAAGCTGGCAGGCAGAAGCAGTTAGGGGCAATCAGGAAGGCAGGCAGGCGAGTGGTTGAGAGCCAGCAGTCCCGGATTATGAGAGGGATGTCCGACTGCCTGTTTAGGCCCGATCCCGGTAGGCCCCAGATTGGAGAGGGTGCAGGCTGGGCTGAGGGACACACACCCCCCATGCATGAATTTCGTGCACCGGGCCTCTGGTATATATATATATACACACACATACATATATATCAAACAGCTCATCTAGCCCCTAATTCTGTTCTCCAAGAGGATCCAGAAGATACTCCCTTCATTGAGAAATATCTTGGTGATGGAACACTTGGAAAGCATTGTAGTGCGTGAACATCTTTTGCAAGCTAGAGATAATGGTGGGAAATAATGCCATTAAAATTGCCCTCTAATTTCAGTGGAGATGATGAGACTCATCATAGTAGCAGCTCTTAATTGTTAGAGACAAGGTGGACATGTTTCCATAATATGCAGCAGGGCTTTAATGGTTAAACATTCAGGGCAGAGAACAGTAATATCAAGGAGCCTGTTAAACTGAAACAGATGGACTGGCATCCTACTTGATGGAATAATCAAAAGAATTCTATTTATATTTATATTTGATGGACAGTAAGACAGAACCTCTCAAACAATTCCAAATAGAGTTAGTTTCCAGAACCCAAACATCTTGTTTGAGGTGGGAGGACTAGAATTTATGTAGAAGGATGTTGTAAGGACATAAAAAGAATAAACTATCTCTCCTAACCTTCCCTAAAGAGGTCTGTGACCATTTACCAAGGTGACTATATACCAGAGAAAAAAATATTTAAACCTTTGAGGGATTTTTAGTGCTGCCTTTGAGTTTACATAAATTCTGGGGATCCAAAACATCTTAAGAGTCTACCCATCAAACGGGGTGCTGAAAGGTGATAAACAAAATTTTGACCTGGTTCCATCTCCTGTGGACTCAGGGGGTCAATAATTCAATCTATGTCATTTTCTCAGTTTCTGAGTATGTGATTGGAATGAGAAGAAAAAGCAAAATGTTTAGATTCTATGTGCCAGTGTTTCTCTACTATCTGGATCATGGTAATAATGATGATACTAGTTAACACTATTTAGTGCTTATTATGTGCTAGGCACTGTGACAAATGCTTTACCTGCATGATATCATTTAATTCTCTCAAAAAAAAAAAAACCCTCTATTATTTTTTAAATCAATTTTTTATTTTTCAATTAGAATTGACATACATATTATATTAGTTTCTGGTGTACACCCCAGTTATTAGACATTATATAACTTACTAAATGATCATCCCAATAAATCTCATACCCATCTGACACCATACACAGTTATTAGAATACTAGAGGCCCAGTGCACAAAATTTGTGCACTCTGGGGGGGCTCTCTCAGACCAGCCTATGCCCTCTTGCAATCTGGGAGCCCTCAGGGGATGTCCCACTGATGGGTTTAGCCCACTCCCCACAAGATGTCAGTCAGACATCCTTAGTGCTGCCGCAGAAACAGGAGAGGCTCCCGCGGAAGCAGGTGGGAGAGGCTCCTGCCACCACCGCTGCACTCACCAGCCATGAGCCCGGCTTCTGGCTGAGCAGCGCTCCCCCTGTGGGAGTGCACTGACCACCAGGGGAGAGCTCCTGCATTGAGGGTCTTCCCCCTGGTGGTCAGTGCATGTCATAGCGACTGGTCATTCTGCGGTTTGGTCAATTTGCATATTAGCCTTTTATTATATAGGATTATTGCCTATACTAGAGGCCTGATAGATGAAATTCATGCAAGGGGCTTGGCCCTTGCAGCCACGGCAGCTGCCTCAGCCATTACAGCCCTGGCTTCATCTGGAAGGTTATCCGGAAGGGCATCCGGAAGGTCATTTAGCTCTCCGGTCTAATTAGCATATTACGCTTTTATTATTATAGATTCCCTATTCTGTGCATTCTCATAACTATTCTGTAACAACCAATTTGTACTTAATCCCTTCACCTTTTCACCCAACTTCCCTCCCATCTGGCAACCATCAAAAGTTCTCTATATCTATGAGTCTGTTTCTGCTCTGCTTATTTGTTTTTTAGATTCAACTGTTGATACATATGTATTTATTGCCATTTTATTGCTCATATTTTCAATCCTCATCTCCCTCCTTTCCCTCCCCACTCTATTCCCCCTTCTCCTCCTCCAAAAAGACCCTTTAACATTTCATGCTGGTTTGGTGGTGATAAACTCCTTTAGCTTTTTCTAGTCTGGGAAGCTCTTTATATGTCCTTCAATTCCAAATGATAGCTTTGCTGGGTAGTGTAATCTTGGTTATAGGTCGTTGCTTTTCATCATTTTGAATATTTCTTGCCACTCTCTTCTGGCCTACAAAGTTTCGGTTAAGAAATCAGCTGACAGTCTTATGGGAATTCCCTTGTAGCTAACTAACAGCTTTTCTCTTGCTGCTTTTAACATTCTCTCTTGCTCGACTGGTGTGGCTCAGTGGTTGAGCATCGACCTATGAACCAGAAGGTCATGCTTCAATTTCCAGTCAGGGCACAGACCCAGGTTGCAAGCTCAATCTCCAGTGGAGAGCATGTAAGAGGCAGCCAATCAATGATTCTCTCTCATCATGGATATCTCTCTCTCTCTCTCCCTCTCTCTTCTTCTCTCTCCCTCTCTCTCTTCCTATCTGAAATCAGTTTTTAAAAAAAGATTCTCTCTTTGCCTTGAACCTTTTACATTTTCATTATGATTGGTCTTGGTGTGAGCCTCTTTGGGTTCATCTTGTTTGGGACTCACTAAACTTCCTGGACTTGTATGTCTATTTCCTTCACCAAGTTGGGGAAGTTTTCTGTCATTTTTTCAAATAGGTTTTCAATTTTTTGCTCTGTCTCTTCTCTTTCCGGCACCCCTGCAATGCAAAATATTGGTACCTTTGAAGTTGTCCCAGAGGCTCCTTACACTATCCTCATTTTTTAAAATTCTTTTTCCTTTTTGCTGTTCTAATTGGGTGTTTTGTTTTGTTTTGCTTCCTTATATTCCAAATCACTGTTTTAATTCTCAGCTTCATCTACTCTACTGTTGATTCCCTATAAATTATTCTTCATTTCAATTGGTGTATCCTTCATTTCTGACTGGTTCTTTTTTATGTCCTTTTTTATGCTGTTGAAGTTCTAAGTTCATCTACTCTTCCCCTAAGTTCATTGAGCAGTGTTATAACAGGGTTTTGAACTCTGCATCTAATAGATTGCTTGTCTCTGTTTGGAGTTTTTTTTGTTTTGTTTTTGGAGCTTGGTTCTGTTTTTTTCATTTGGGACATGTTTCTTTGTCTCCTTATTTTGGCAGCCTCCCTGTGTTTGTTTCTGTATATTAGGTAGAGCTTCTATGTCTCCCAGGCTTGGTAGAGTGGCCTAATGCAGTAGGTTCCTGTAGGGTCCAGTGGCACAGCCTCCCCATTCACCTGAGTTGGGCACTCCAGGTGCATTCCCCCCACCCCTGTGTGGGCAGTGTACAATCTCCTGTTATAGTTGAGCCTTGATTACTGTTGGCATGTCAGTGGAAGGGATTTTCACCCCCAGGCCGATTGGCTGCAAGGACTGTCTGCAACCAATGTAGAGGTTCACCTGTACGGAGGCCCACCCCACAGAGCAGGACTTACTTACTACCTGGGACTCCAGAAGCTCTCTGTCTCACTCAGCCACAGTCCTGGCTGGTTCTTACAACCAGAAGTTATGGGGACTTCTCTTCCTGGCAGTGGAACCCTGGGCTTGTGAGCCTTGTGTGGGGCTGGAACCCTTCACTCCTCAGGGAGGACCTCTGCAGCCAAGATATCCCTCCTGATTTTTGTCCACCACATGTGGGTGTGGGATTAGCACATTCCACATCTCCGTCACTCCCACCAGTCTCTGTGTGGCTTCTTCTTTATATCCTTAGTTGTAGGACTCCATTTAGCTAGATTTCAGGTGGTTCTGAATGGTAGTTGTTCTGTAGTTGTATTTTTTATATCATGGGAGTATGCAAGTACCACGTTTATCTTGACTGGATCTATTTATTCTTGCTTTTACTATTTCCACAGTACAGATGAGGAAACTGAGAAGTAGAAAGATTAACTTGTCCAAAGTTAAATACCTATTGCATGGAGCTATCTTCAATCCAGGCTCTCTGACACCAAAGCCTATGCTCTCAGTTATGGCTCTCCATTGCCTTATCTATGCTATGTCACATGAATATTGGTTTACTAATTAATGAATTTGAATTGAGAAATATGTTGAGCCAAAACCTATAATAACTTGTTTTTCTATTCCTGCTTTGTTTTCTAGGCTGATTTCATGCTCAGGAGATACAGGCAGTCTCATATTGGCAGATGAAAAAGGAGATCTAAAGTGTCATATCACGGCAAACCCATTCAAAGTAGACTTGGTGTCTAAAGAAGAGGTTGTGATGAGCATAAACGCCCTGGGCCAATTGTATTTTGAGCATCTGCAGATTCCTCTCAAGCAAAGGTATTTTTGCACATTACTTGGCAACATAAAGAATTTAAGAAAACCTGATTGTGAATACCAGTTGTCTAAATCTATAATATATCAACACAGAAAATTGGTTTGCATTATTTTATGGAATATTGTTCTGAAATTTTTCATCTTTCACCTGTGCAGGTGAATGCAGGCTTAATGATAAGAATGATTTCCATACTTTTGCAAGCATAACACTCTTTTTTGTTGTTTGTTTGTTTGTTTTTCAGATTATTACAATTGTTTCTCCTTTTTCCCCCCATAGCTCCCCTCCACCCGGTTTCCACCCCACCTTCTGCCCTTACCTCCCCCCCACTGTCCTCATCCATAGGTGTATGATTTTTGTCCAGTCTCTTCATGAACCCCCCATACCCCTTTCCCCCTGAGAATTATCAGTCCACTCCCTTTCTATGCCCCTGATTCTATTATATTCACCAGATTATTCTGTTCCTCAGGTTTTTAATTCACTTAATTTTTAGGTTCACTTGTTGATAGATATGTATTGGTTTTCATAATTTTTATCTTTACTTTTTTCTTCTTCCTCTTCTTTAAGAATATCTTTCAGCATTTCATATAATACTGGTTTGGTGGTGATGAACTCCTTCAGCTTTTTCTTATTTGTGAAGCTCTTTATCTGCCCTTCAATTCTGAATGATAGCTTTGCTGGGTAGAGTAATCTTGGTTGTAGGTTCTTGCTATTCATCACATTGAAAATTTCTTGCCACTCCCATCTGGCCTGCATAGTTTCTGTTGAGAAGTCAGCTGACAGTCGTATGGGTGCTCCCTTGTAGGTAACTAACTGTTTTTCTCTTGCTGCTTTTAATATTCTCTCTTTGTCTTTTGCTCTTGGCGTTTTAATTATGATGTGTCTTGGTGTGGTCCTCTTTGGATTCCTTTTGTTTGGGGTTCTGTGCGCTGCCTGGACTTGTAAGTCTATTTCTTTCACCAGGTGGGGGAAGTTTTCGGTCATTATTTCTTCAAATAGGTTTTCAGTATCTTGCTCTCTCTCTTCTTCTGGCACCCTCATAATTCTGATGTTGGTACGCTTGAAGTTGTCCCAGAGTCTTCTTACACTATCTTCAACTTTTTGGATTTTTTTTTTTTTTTTGCTTTTTGCTTTTTCGGTTGAGTGTTTTTTGCTTCTTTGTATTTCAATTCTTTGACTTGATTTTTGTGTTCCTCTAGTCTGTTTTTGGGTCTCTGTATAATATTTTTTATTTCAGTCAGTGTATATTTAATTTCTAGTTGGTCCTTTTTCATATCTTCGAGGGTCTCATTATATTTATCGGCCTTTTCTAGGATATTCTTAAAAAGCCTTATAACCGTGGTTTTGAATTCTATATCCAGTCGTTCGTTTTCCTCCATTTCTTTCGTTTGTGATCTGATTCTTTGACGCCGCATATTCACTGCTTCCCTGAGTTGGTAAGGTAGATTTGTGTGCTAGGTTTCCAATATGGCCTAGTGGGTCTGCCTCCCCAGTTAACCTTAGGTGGACACTCTTGGTGCACCCCTTTGTGGACTGTGTGTACAGCCTTGTTGTAATTAAGTCTTGATTGTTGTTGGTATCACTGGGAAGAATTGACCTCCAGGCCAGTTGGCTGTAAGGATCAGCTGTGTCTATGCTGGCAGAAGCCCGGTGCTGGAGACAGCCTTATAGGATTAGACTTGCCAAATTGCAATAGCCTCTGTGCTCAGCTTGGGTGGGGTGGAGTCTCAGTCTTGGCTTCCAGTCAGCTTTGCCCTTGCGCGCACGTGCACGCCCTCAAACTTCTGCCTTCCCCGGCTCCCGAGTCTCCGCCCGAGAGTCCAGACTCCCCCCACAAGAGCGTGGGTCCCCAGGGGCTCGCCTGGAACCGGGGTTCAGTGCAGTCAGAACTGGGGCCCAGTGCAGTCAGGACCCTCTGACTCCCTTCCACCAGGGAAAGCCTGTGGCAACCTCCGCAGCCTTTGTGCGCACTGGCACGCACGCGCCTTCAGTCCTCCGCCTTCCCCGGCTCCCGAGTCTCCGCCTGAGAGTCCAGATTCCCCCCACAAGAGCGTGGGTTCCCAGGGGCTCGCCTGGAACTGGGGTCCAGTGCAGTCAGAACTGGGGCTCAGTGCAATTAGGAGCCTCCGACTCCCTTCCACTAGGGAAAGCCTGTGGCAACCTCTGCAGCCTTTGTGCGCACTGGCACACGCGCGCCTTCAGACTTCTGCCTTTCCCAGCTCCCAAGTCTCCGCCCAAGAGTCCAGACTCCCCCCCCCGTAAGAGCATGGGTCCCCAGGGGCTCGCCCGGAACTGGGGTTCAGTGCAGTCAGAACTGGGGTTCAGTGCGGTCGGGGGCTTCCTTCCCCCTTCCGCCAGAGAAAGTCAGCCAGGCTCTCAGCCGCCCTTCCTCTCTGCGCGCACGAAGACCCTTTGCCGTACCTCCAATTCTCTGTGAGCTTTTCTCTTTCCTTCTAGTTGTAGAATTTCCACTCAGCCAGCTTTCCTGTGGTTCTGGATGATGTCCGTTTTGTTTTTTAGTTGTAGTTTTGAAATTGTTGTGCGAGGCAGCAGTTTAGGTGCTTACCTATGCCGCCATCTTGGTTTCTCCAAGCATAACACTCTTAACACATCCTAGGTAATGGCATTCTCAACCCACTGCACCCTCTTAAACATTCTGTTGACTTGATAAATATTAATACGAACTAATCAGAATTTCACTTTATTCCTTTACAATAACATGAGTTGCCCTAGACTTGTCTATGAGAAATGTTAAATATAAAGACACATGATTCAAAGTAAAGAGATGGAGAAAGATATACCATGCTAACACTAATGAAAATAAAGTGAAAGTAGTCATATTAATTTCAGAAAGATTAGACTTCAGAACAAGAAAAGTTATGCCCTAGCCAGTTTGGCTCAGTGGATAGACTCTGAGCGTCAGCTTGCGGACTGAAGGGTCCCAGGTTCAATTCCTGTCAAGGACACATGCCCAGGTTGTGGGCTTGATCCCCAGTAGGGGACATGCAGGAGGCTGCCAATGAATGATTCTCTCTCATCATTGATGTTTCTCTCTCTCTCCCCCGCTTCCTTCCTCTCTGAAGTCAATAAATATATATATTTTTTAAAAAGAACAAGGAAAGTTAGCAGGGATTAAGAAGAGCATTATGTAATGATAAAGGGGTCAATTCTTTGAGAAAACATAACAGTCCTTAATGTGTATGTGCCTAACAACAAAGCATCAGAATACATGAGGCAAAACTGATAGAACTGCAAGAAGAAATAGATGAATCCACTGTTGTAATTAGATACCTTAACACCCTTATATCAGAAATGGACAGATCCAACAGAGAGAAAATCAGTATGAACATAGTTGAATTCAACAGCAAAATCAATCAACTGGATATAATTGGCATCTATAGATTTCCTTATTCAACAACAGTAGAATACATTCTTCTCAAGCTCACATGGAACATTCACCAAGATAGACTATATTTTGAGTCATGAAACACACCTTAAAAAATGTAAAAGAATATAAATCATACCATGCTAACTCTCAGATCACAATGGAATTAACCAGATGTAAATAGCAGAAAGATGGAAAATTCCAAAATACTTGGAGATTAAACAACACACTTTTAAATATCACATAAGTCAAAGAAGAAACCTCTAAAAATATTAAAAAATTTTTTGAACTAAATGAAAATACAACTTATCAAAAATTGTGGCATGTAGCAAAAGTAGTGCTTAGAGAGAATTTTTAGCATTGAATAAATATATTAGAAGAGAAAAAATACATCTGATTAGGGTTTAATAACCAAAATTTATAAAAAACTTATACAAGTTAACACCAAAAAACAAAAACAATCCAATTAAAAAATGGGCAAAGGACCTGAATAGACAGTTCTCCAAAAAGAACATACAGATTGCCAATAGACATATGAAATGATGCTCAGCTCCAGTAATCATCAGAGAAATGCAAATGAAAACCACAATGAGATATCACTGTATACCTGTCACAATGGCTATCAACAATAAATCAACAAACAACAAACATTGGTGAGGATGCAGAGAAAAGGAACTCTCGTACACTCTTAGTGAGAATGCAGATTGGTGCAGGAAAACAGTATGGAGTTACCTCAAAAAAATTAGAAATGGAACTGCCTTATGACCCAGCTATTCCACTTCTGGGAATATATCCTAAGAAGCCCAAAACACTAATTTGAAAGAATATATGCACCTCTCTGTTCATTGTAGCATTATTTATAATAGCCAATATTTAGAAGCAGCCCAAGTGCCCATCAGAAGGTAGACTGAATTAAAAAAAAAAAAAGGTGTGGAATATTTACACAATGGAATACAACTCAGCCATAAAAAAGGAAGTCTTACCTTTTGCAACAGCATGGATGGACCTGGAGAGTATTATGCTAAGTGAAACAAACCAGTCAGAGAAAGACAAATATCATACGATTTCACTTATGTGCAGGATCTAATTAATAAAATAAACTAACAAAATAGAAACAGATTCAGATATAGAGAACAAACTTAGAGCTATCAGAGGGGAAGGAGTTGGGGGACTGGGTGAAAAAGGTGAAGGCATTAAGCAAAAAACAAACAAAACCACCTCATAGACAGACAATAGTATGGTGACTACCAGAAGGAAAGGGGAGAGGGTGCAGTAGAAGATAAAAGGGAAATAAATGGTGATGGAAGGAGACTTGACTTGGAGTGAACACACAATACACTATACAGATGATGTATTACAGAACTATACATCTGAAACCTATATAATTTTATTAACCAATGTCACCCCAATGGATTCAATAGAAATAAATAAATAAATAAAATACATAAATTAGTAATCTAAGCTTCCACCTTAGGAAATTAGAAAAATAAGAGCATATTAAATACAAATAACTAGAAGCAAAATAATATTAAAAATTAGAGCAGAAATCAATGAAATTGAAAAGGAAATCAAAGGAGAACATCAACAAAACCAAAAGTGTTTCTTTAAAAAGATAAATGATGCCCTAGCCAGTTTGGCTCGGTGGAGAGCATTGGCCTGTGGACTGAAGGGTCCTGGGTTCGATTCCGGTCAAGGGCACGTACCTCGGTTGCAGGCTCCTCCCCAGCCCAGGCTGTGGTCTGGGCTCCTGCAGGAAGCAACCAATCAATGTGCTTCTCTCACATCAATATTTCTCTCTCTTTCCCTCTCTCTTCCACTCTCTCTAAAAATCAATGGAAAAAATAAAAATAAGTAAAAGATTAAATGATCAATGAAATAATTAAGCCTTTATTCAGGCTGAGAAAAACAGAGAAGACAAAAATTACTAATATCAGAATGAAAGAAGGGATATCACTATATTTCCTCTGGAATTAAAAAGATAATAAAGGACTATTATGAACAACTCTCTAAGCCCATAAATGTGATAACCTAGATAAAACAGACCAATTTCTTCAAAGACACGATCTGCCAAAACTCACGTAAGAAGAAATAGGCAATCTGAATAGGCCTATAATTGAGTCAATAATTAATAACCCTCCAAAAAAGAAAGAACCAAGCCCAGATGGAGTCTGGTACATTTTACCAAACACTTAAGATATTACAACAATCCTTTACAATATCTTCTAGAAAAAGAAGAGGGAATTCTTTCTTACTCATTCTATGAAGCCAGCATTATCTAACATCAAAAAAAGACAGAGAGAGAGAAACCAAGATGGCGGCATAAGGTATACACCTGTATGTGCTGCCTCTCACAACCACACCAAAACTACAACTAAAAGACAAAACGACTGTCACCCAGAACCACGGGAAAGCTGGCTGAGTAGAAGTTCTACAACTAAAAGGAAAGAAAAAAGTGCATCGAGACCGGGTAGGACGTGCAGAAGTGCGGAAAAGCAGAGGTACGGAGGCGCGCGAATCGGACTGGCGACTGGGTGTGCTGTATTTTTCAATCTGGAAGGAGATACAAGCTCCCGACTGCTCTGAACTCCAGTTTCCGGCAAGACTCTGGGGACCCAGACTCCTACAGGGAGAAGCTGGACTGTCTGGCATCAGGTTGGAAAGTGAGGGTGGCTTTCTTGCAGAGGTGCTTGCAGGAATCATTGTTTACTGTGCTGGGGTGCAGGACATGGAGACACAGACACAGAAATGGCTGACTGCCAGCCATCGCTGTTTGCTACACCCTGGTGATTCCCTGAGACCCCGCCCCACACAATTTAAAAACCCACCCAAACTGTGCGCAGCGGCTTTTGCATATGAATGGCCTGCCCTTTCGCAGCTTAACCTAACAAATTGCAGCTGGGTCAGACAGCTCCAAAACTTCCAAATCCCAAACAAAGAGGAGGAATCTGCAGATCTCGCTGTAGCTCCTGATGGGTGGCCTAGGCAGTGGCTGACTTTGCACCTCCTTGGAGATCCAGGAGCCAGTGTACCTAGTTGTCAGTGTGAGACGATACCAGATTTCAACTCCGCACATCCATAAGTGACACACTCAAGAGGCAGACTCAGTGAGCACCAAAGCCCCACTGAAGCAAGTCCTGCCCCATAAGGGTGTCGTCAGCACAGCAGTTCTTCCATTATAGACACAGCAGGTCCTCACAGCCAATTGGCCTGGAGGTCAATTCCTCCCAGTGTACCAACAACAATCCAGGCTTACCTACACGAAGACTGTGCACCCAGCCCACTAAGGGGTGCACCAAAAGTGTCCACCTCAGGTGATTGGGGAGGCTGAGCCACTGGGCCTTATAGGTCACCTACCACACAAACCCACTCCATCAACACAGGGAAGCAGCCAAAATACGGAGACAAAGAAACATGTCACGAATGAAAAAAATGGAGAAAAGCAAACTACTGGATATAGAGTTCAAAACCACAGTTATAAGGTTACTCAAGAATCTTCTAGAAACCTCCGAGAAACTTAGTGAGACCTTCAAGGATCTTAATGAGAATGCCAAAAAAATGGAAAAGGACCAGTCAGAAATTAAGCATATACTGTCTGAAATAAAGAATAATATACAGAAATTCAACAGTAGACTAGAGGACCCCAAGAATCAAACCAAAGATTTGAAATATGAGGAAGCAAAAAACACCCAACCAAAAAAACAAAAAGAAAAAAGAATCCAAAAATATGAAGATAGTGTAAGGAGCCTCTGGAACAACTTAAAGCATACCAACATCTGAATTATGGGGGTGCCAGAAGAAGAGAGAGAACAAAATATTGAAAACCTATTAGAAGAAATAATGACAGAAAACTTTGCCTACTTGGTGAAAGAAATAGACTTACAAGTCGAGGAAGCTCAGAGAACCCTAAACAAGAGGAATCCAAAGAGGACCACACCAAGACACATAATTAAAATGCCAAGGGCAGAAGACAAAGAGAGAATCTTGAAAGCAGCAAGAGAAAAACAGTTATCTACAAGGGAGTACCCATACGAATGTCAGCTGATTTCTCAAAAGAAACTATGCAGGCCAGAAGGGAGTGGTAAGAAATATTCAAAGTGATGAACAGCAAGAACCTACAACCAAGATTGCTCTACCCAGCAAAGCTATCATTTAGAATTGAAGGTCAGATAAAGGGCTTCACAGACAAGAAAAAGCTAAAGGAGTTCATCACCAAACCAGGATTATATGAAATGCTGAAGGGTATTCTTTAAGAAGAGGAAGAAGAAGAAAAAGGTAAAGATAAAAATTATGAACAACAAAGTTACAACAAATACATACCTACCAACAAGTGAATCTAAAAATCAAGTGAATAAAAAATCTGATGAACAGAATTGATTGATGAATAGGATAGAATCAGGGACATAGAAAGGGAGTGGACTGACAATTCTCGGGGGGAAGGGGATATGAAGGGTGAGGGAAGAGATTGGACAAAAATCTTACACCTATGCATGAGGACAGTGGCGGGGGGTAAGGGCATGGGGTCGGTGGGGGATCAGGTGGAGGGGAGCTATGGTGGGGTGGGGGAAGAGGAACATCTGTAATCTGAACAATAAAGATTTATTTTTAAAAAAAGACAAAGACATTACAATAAAACAGCATTACAAACCAATATTTATTATGAACATAAATGCAAAAATATTCAACAAAATATTAGCAAATTGACTCTAATTTCTAAAAAGAATCATGCAACCCAGCCAACTGAGATTTGCCTCAGGCATGCAAAGCTTGTTTAACATTCATAAAATCAATCAATGTAATCTTTTAGCATGAAGCTAAAGAAGAAAAATCACATGATCATATCAATAGATGTAGAAAGAGCATTTGACAAAATTTATAGAAGGTAACTTCCTCAACTTGATAAAGAACATCAACCCAAATCCTACAGCTACTATCATACTTAATGGTGAGAAACCCAAAGTTTTCCACTAAGTTCAGGAGCAAAGCAAAGATGTTCCCTGTAACCACCACTTTTCAACATCATATTGGAAGTCCTAGATAATGCGATAAGACAAGAAAAAGAAATAAAAGTTATATAGATTGGGAAAGAAGAGATAAATACTCTTTGTTCACAGATTGAATAATTGTCTGTGTGGAATGTCTGAAACTGGCATACATACACAAAAAAGAAAGCTTGTTATAATAAGCAGTATAACAAGATTGCAGGGTACAAAGTTAATGCACAAAAGTAAATTGCTTTTCTATATACCAGCAATGATCAAGTGGAATTTGAAATTTAAAAACACATTACCATTTACATTAGCACCCCCAAAATGACGTATTTAGGTATAAATCTAACAAAATATGTACGAGATCTATGTGATAAAAACTACAAAATTCTGATGAAAGCAATCAAAGAAGGACTATATATATGGAGATAGATTCTATGTCTGTGGATAGGGAGATTCAATATTATCAAAATGTCAGTTTTTCCCAACTTGATCTAGAGATTCAACACTTCCCAATCAAAATTGCAGAAAATTATTTTGTGGATATTAACAAACTGATTCCATGGTTTATGTGGAGAAGCAGAAGGCCCAGAATACCAACTTAGTGTTGAAGGAGAACAAAGTTAGAGGGCTGACATTATGTTACTTCAAGACTTAGTATAAACCTACTGTAATCAAGACAGCATGGTATTAGCAAATAAACAAATAGATCAATGGAACAAAATAGAGAGCCCCCAAAATAGACCCACATAAATATAGGAAACTGATCTTTGACTAAGGAAAAAGGCAATACAATGGAGCAAAGATAGTCTTTTCAACGAAGAGTCTGGAATGACTGGACATCCACATGTAAAAAAGTGAATCTAGACACAGGTCTTACATCCTTCACAAAAAAATAACTCAAAATGGATTGTAGGCTTAAATATAAAATGTAAAACTATAAAACTCCTAGAAGATAATATAGGAGGAAACCTAGATAACCTTGGGCATGGCAATTACTTTTTAGATATAATACCAAAGGCATGAGCCATGAAAGAAATAAGTGATAAGTTGGGCTTTATAAAAATTAAACTATTGCTCAGTGAAAAACAATGTCAAGAAAATGAGAGGACAAGCCACAGACTGGGAGGAAATATTGGAAAAGATACACCTGATAAAGTACTGCTATCCAAAATATACAAAGAACTTTTAAAATTCAGTAATAAGAAATCAGACACCCAATTTAAAAATGGGTAAAAGACCTGAACAGACACCTCACCAAAGAAGATATACAGGTGGCAAGTAAACATATGAAAAGACATTCAACATCATGTCATTGGGGAATTGCAAATTAAAACAAGATACCACTACACATTTACTAGAATGGCCAAAATTCAAAAAACTGACAACAAAATGCTGGTGAGGATGTGAAACAATAGGAACTCATATTCATGGCTGGTGGGAATGCAAAATGATCGTCACTTTGGAAGACAATTTGACATCTTACAAAACTAAATATAGTCTTACCATACAATCCAGCAATGTGCTCCTTGGAATTTACCCAAAGGAGTTGAAAACTTATGTCCACATAAAAACCTGCACATGGATGTTCATAGCAGCTTTATTCATACTTGCCAAAACTTGGAAGTGACCAAGATGTCCTTCAGTAGGTTAATAGATAAATAAACTGTGTTACATCCAAACAATAGGATTATTATTCAGGTTTTAGAAGAAATGAACTATGAAGCTATGAAAGGACATGAAGGAAAGTTAAACACATATTACCAAGTAAAGGAAGCCAATCTGAAAAATGCTACAAGTATGTACCTTTTTTATTCCAACTATATGAAATTCTGAAAAAGACAAAACTATGGAGATAGTAAAAACATTAGTGGTTGCAAGGCGTTGAGGAGGGAGTGATGACTAGAACACAGAAGATTTTTAGGACAGTGAAACTACTCTGTATGAAACTATAATGATGAATACATGTCATTATACATTTCTCAAAACCCACAGAATGTACAATACCAAGAATGAACCCTAATTAAACTATGGACTTCGAGTGATAATGATGTGTCAATGTAGGTTCATTGAATGTAACAAATGGACCACTCAGATGCAAGATGTTGATAGTGGGAGATTGTGGGGGACAGTAGGTACCTGGGAACTCTCTGCACTTTCTGCTCAATTTTTCTGTGAACCTAAAAGTGCTCTAAAAAATAAAGTTTACTAATTAAAAAAAATTAAAAGGCAACATAACAGTTATCTTAAATTGCACTAGAGAATTTTAACATATATAAGAAATCAAAAAGAAATATACACAATATAAAAAGAACATATACCAATCAATAATAAAAATAATAAGCAAATAAAAATGGGTGATACAAACTGCAGCTGTGCATATTAAAATGAATATCAAAATTATTAATATTGAGTAAACAAAGCATGTCACAAAAGAATATGTATAGTGTATCTCTATTTGTATAAAAGTTTTTTAAAGGCAAAACCAAGTTATATATGTTTGAGGATTCATATACTCATGGCAATACTATAAAAAACAGCAAGAAAATGATTTCATACAAAATTTATTTGTTACCTCTGAAGGGTGAGGGAAGGAGGCAGATACATTTGAAGAGAGGCACACAGGAACTCCAAAGGAACAAGTCATTTCTGTGCTTATGCTCACTGGCGGGTCATAGTTGTACCCTTAAGTATTATTCTCTAAACTCTGCACATACATTATACACTCTTCAATATACATGCTATATTTCATACTAAAGAAAAAATAATGTATAATGAATAGACAATTCATAGAAGAAATAGAAATAGCATTTAATGTATAAAAAGTTAGTCTACAACCCTAGCTGGTTTGGCTCAGTGGATAGAGTGTCGGCCTGCAGACTGAAGGGTCCTAGGTTCGATTCTGGTCAAGGGCACATGCCTGGGTTGTGGGCTCGATTCCCAGTGGGGGATGTGCAGGAGGCAGCCGATCAATTATTCTTTCTCATCATTGATGTTTCTATCTCTCTCTCCCTCTCTCTTTCTCTCTGAAATCAATAAAAATGTTTTTTTTTAAGTCTACATTAATTATAGAAATTCAAATTGAAATGCATTATCTTTTCTAAAATACTTTAGGTCGGCAAAAGTTTAAAAAATCCATAAAGTTCAATATTGTGACGAGTAGGGAGAAATGAGCACTCAAATACAATTGTAGGTGATAGAGTAAGTTGTCACAGTCATTTTGGAAGGCAGGGCATTATGCTGCTCTCTACTACAGTAACACTAGGTGAGGGAAGCTGTGTTCTACCTTGTGTATGTTTGTTTAAATATTATGAGCATGTATTACATTTATAATAAACTGATGAAGATATTTTTAAAAGGGTTAATAAGAAAATTCAAATATATCTATATTTGAATAAGAAAGCAAACTCTTGGATTAATGTTTATCATAAATGTTCAATTTCATAACTTTATTTTTATTTTTATAGTGATGTTATTTTTAGTAAGTTAAAATTTATAGAGTTATAATTTATAGAGTTTCAAAAGTTGGAAATGGAAATCTTTATAATTGAACAAAATTCCATCAGTCTTACCATGTGTAAAACAATTTTATTTTTATTACAACAGAGCTACCAGAGAAAAGGAGAATGCATCAATTGACACCTCTCAGGTAATCTAGATTGAGCAATTTGTCTTTTTTTTTTTTTTTTCATTTTAATCATCATCATCATTGTGTAGTATATAATGTGTCCTGTTCTTTCCTTCTTCTACAGATGGATATTTGATAAATTCTCTGTAAATGTAATTACCTGTCTCTTTTGCTCATCTTATCTTCTCATTGATTCATTCATTTGTACATGTATTTATTAATTTATAAAACAGTGCCTGCTTTGTGCCAGCCACAAAAAAATGCTAGGCAAAGGGAGTCAGGAGTGAATAAAGCAATTCCTGTGTCTTTATGAATCTTAGAATCTATTTGGAAAGACAGGCACTAAATAATTACAGGTATGAAGAGTGTTACAAAAGGGTGCTTTAGGAGATTACAACAAGAAACTTGACCAGGATGAGGGTCAGGAAAGACCTCCTGAAGGAAATAATGTTAAAGCTGAAATTGATGCATGTGGATACAGTAGCTAGTAAAAAATAAAAATAAAAAGGTGGGAAAAGCACATTCCAAATAGAAGGAATTGCATTTTCAAAAATCTTAGGTACAAAGGAGCACATTTGAAAAAATTAAATAAATGCATACATACATATATACACAAACATATAACTTTTAGCAAGAGAAAAGACAGCAAAGGAAAGGGTGCTATGTAACTAGGCTAGAGAAACAGGCAGGGGCAATTCTGCAGAGTCTCTTATAATAATTCTTTTTTTTCTCATTAAACTTTGTTTTAATGGGTCTTAAAATTCTGTGACAGATTTTTGGTCACGTTGTTTCCATTAAAAAGTACTGATATTGAAAACTAATAACTTAAAAACTGCCCCCCCCCCCCACACACACACAAATGGTCCACAAAACATTCTCCTTTCCTTCTGAAGGTTTTACGATGCATTGTAATCATTAACCAATCTTTTACCATTAAACTTAAATGGCCAATTGAGACAAACAGTTCTGAAACTGTTCTTCCACCACTAAGACTGGGGTGGCAGGTGTTGGGAATAATATTCATTTAGCTTTCTGGGCAGACTTGGTAACTGCCAGCTCCAGCTGCCTTCTTGTCCACTGCTTTGATGACACCCACAGCAACTATTTGTCTCATGTCACGAACAGCAAAACAGCCCAGAGGAGGATAGTCAGAGAAGCTCTTAACACACATGGGCTTGCCAAGGACCATATTGACGATGGCAGCATCACCAGATTTCAAAAACTTAGGTCCATCTTCCAGCTTTTTCCCAGAACGATGATCAGTCTCCTTCAGCTCAGCAAATTTGCAAGCAGTGTGAGCTTTGTGACCATCCAGCACAGGTGCATATCCAGCACAGATTTGGCCTGGGTAGTTCAGGATAATCACCTGAGCTGTGAAGCCAGCTGCTTCCATTGGTGGGTCATTTTTGCTGTCACTACGATGAACATCTTTGAAAGACATGTTCTTGACATTGAAGTTCACATTGTCCCCAGGAAAAGCTTCACTCAAAACTTCATGGTGCATTTCAACAGAGTTGACTTCAGTTGTAACATTGACTGGAGCAAAGGTGACCATCATGCCAAGTTTGAGAACACCAGTTTCCACCTGGCCCACAGGGACAGTACCAATACCATCATTTTGTAGACATTCTGGAGGGGCAGACACAGGGGCTTGTCAGTTGGACAAGTTGGTGGCAGAATGCAATTCCAGAGTTTCAAGCAGCACAGTTCCACTGGCATTGCCACCTTTTTTAAAAAATATTTTATTGATTTTTTACAGAGAGGAAGGGAGAGGGATAGAGAGTTAGAAACATCGATGAGAGGGAAACATCAATCTGCTGCCTCCTGCACACCCCCTATTGGGGATGTGCCCGAAACCAAGGTACATGCCCTTGACCGGAATCAAACCTGGGACCCTTCAGTCCGCAGGCTGATGTTCTATCCACTGAGCCAAACCGGATAGGGCTGGCATTGCCATCTTTATGAGTGACTTTCCATCCCTTGAACCAAGGCATATTAGCACATGGCTCCAGCATGTTGTCTCCATTCTAACCAGAAATTGGCACAAATGCTGTGTCAGGGTTGTAACCAATTTTCTTAATTAGGTGCTGACTTCTTTAACAATTTCCCGTATCTTTTCTGGGTATAGGATAGCTCAGTGGAATCCATTTTGTTAACACCAGCAATCAGTTTTTCACACCCAGTGTGTAAGCCAGAAGGGCATGCTCACAGGTCTGCCGTTCTTGGAGATACCTGCTTCAAATTCCACTAGCAGCAACTATCAGGACAGCACAGTCAGTCTGAGATGTGCCTGAATCATGTTTGTTTTTTTTCATTGTTTTTGTTTTGTTTTTTTATTTTGAATCATGTTTTTTATGAAGTCTCTGTCTTTTGGGGCATCAATGATGATCATCTACAGGGGTCCTCAAACTTTTTAAACAGGGGGCCAGTTCACTGTCCCTCAGACCTTTGGAGGGCCAGACTATAGTTTAAAAAAAAACTATGAACAAATTCCTATGTGCACTGTGGGCCCGGGACGAGTCGGCTGCTAAGCAGGACAGGCTGCGGCACCCGGCGAGCCGGATAAATGTCCTCGGCGGGCTGCATGTGGCCCGTGGGCCGTAGTTTGAGGACCCCTGATTAATACTTGCTGGTCTCAAATATCCACAGGGATATATCAGTGGTGATACTATGCTCATGTCCAGCTTTTGGTTTATCCCATACTTGAAGGTGCCCTTCCCCATCTCAGCAGCCTCCTTCTCAAATTTTTCAGTATTTCTTCCCTTGGATTACAACTTCGAAATCCCTTGGAAAAATCAGATGAAAGCTGTGAATCATCTCTATAGCAAAATAATTTGTTATACTGTTTGAGGGAGTTCAAAGCTCATCTATAGATCCCAGGATAATAATCCCTACATTAAGAGTTCAGGTGTGGCAAAATAACATGTTACTAAACAGTGAATGGGACAACAATGAGATCAGGGAAGAAATCAAAGGATACCTTGAGACAAATGAAAATGAACACACAACAGCCCAAATCTTATGGGACACCGTACTAAGAGGGAACGACTTAAGAATACTGGCCTACCTCAAGAAACAAGAAAACACCCAAATAAACAATCTAACTTTACACCTAAAGGAACTAGAAAAAGAACAACAAACAAAGCCCAAAGTGAGTAGAAGGAAAGAAATAATAAAGATTAGAGTGGAAATAAATGACATAGACACTAAAAAAAAAAAATACAAAATATCAATGAAACCAAGAACTGGTTCTTTGAAAAGATAAAGAAGATTGACAAACCTTTAACCAGACTCATAAAGAAAAAAAAAGAAAGGATCCAAATAAATAAAATCAAATAAAAGAGAAGTAAAAATTGACACCACAGAAATACAAAGGATTGTAAGAAAATAATGTGAACAACTATATGCTAACAAATTGGATAACCTAATCAAAATGGATAAATTCCTAGAAACATACACTTTTCCAAAACTGAATCAAGAAGAATCAGAAAATCTGAACAGACTAATTACAACTAATAATATTGAAGCAGTAATAAAAAAACTCAAAGATAAAGATACTACAAAGAAAGAAAATCATAGGCCAATATCCCTGATGAATTAACATATATGCAAAAATCTTCAACACTATAGAGTTTTCTCAGAAAATTAAAAATTGCTTTTACCTGTGATCTAGTAATTCCTCTTCTGGGAATTTATCCGAAGAAATCCAGAACACTAATTTGAAAGAATATATGCACCCTTATGTTCACAGCAGCATTATTTACAAGAGTTAAGCTATGGAAGCAACCCAAGTGCCCGTTAATAGATGAGTGGATAAAAAAGCTGTGGTACCTATATACAATGGAATATTACTCAGCCATAAAAAGAATGAAATCTTACATTAGCAACAACATAGATGTACCTAGAGGATATTATCTTAGTGAAATGAGTCAGCCAGAGAAAGACAAATACCATGATTCCACTGATATGTGGAATCTAAAGAACAAAGTAAATAAACAAGCAAAACTGAAACAGACTCATAGACACAGAAAGGGAACTACTGGTTGCCAGAGGGGAGGCGGTTTGGAGGACTGGGTTTTCTAAAGATGGGAGGGGGATTTGGGATGGTGCTGAAAAAGGTGAAACAAGAAGTACAAATTGGTAGTTACAGAATAGTCATAGGGATGTAAAGTACATCATAGGAAATTTGGTCAATAATCCTATCTAATAAAAGAGTAATATGCAAATTAACCATCACTCCACTATACCCAGAAGCCACGCCCACCAGCCAATCAGGAGCGAGTATGCAAATTAACCCAACCAAGATGGCTGCGGCCACAGAGGGAGCAGGAGGCTTGGGTTGCCCCCGGCGATGAAGGAAGCCAAGCTCCCGCAGCCCTGGCCTGCCTTGGTCTCCGCTACCAAGTTTCAATTATAGAAGATAAATAAATCCCAACAAAAATGGCTGCGGCCACAGAGCAAGCAGGAGGCTTGGCTCCGCTCAAGGCTACAAAGTTTCAATCGTAGAAGATAAATAAATCCCAGATACCAGGGCCTCCACTTGGGTCGCTGGGGGGCGTGGCCAGCCTGCAAACCACCATAGGCCCCTCGCCCAGGCCACCCCACACCCTAAGGGAACCCCCACCCTGATCCGGGACACCCTTCAGGGCAAACCAGCTGGCCCCCACTTGTGCACCAGGCCTCTATCCTATCTAATAAAAGAGTAATATGCAAATTGACCATCACTCCAACACACAAGATGGCTGCCCCCATGTGGACACAAGATGGTCGCCATAAGATGGCCAGAAGGGGAGGGCAGTTGGGAGGGACCAAGCCTGCAAGGGAGGGCAGTTGGGGGTGATCAAGCCTGCAGGGGAGGGCAGTTAGGGGTGACCAGGCTGGCAGAGGAGGGAAGTTGGCTACCGGGCCTGCAGGGAAGGGCAGTTGAAGAGGACCCAGGCCTGCAGGGGAGAGCAGTTGGGGGTGACCAGACCTGCAGGGGAGGGCAGTTAGGGGCAAACAGGCTGGCAGGGGAGCAGTTAGGTATCAATCAGGCTGGCAGGGGAGTGGTTAGGGGGTGATCATGCTGGCAGGCAGAAGCGGTTAGGGGCAATCAGGAAGGCAGGCAGGAGAGCAGTTGGGCGCCAGCAGTCCTGGATTGTGAGAGGGATGTCCGGCTGCCCGTTTAGGCCCAATCCTACTGGGATCGGGCCTAAACGGGCAGTCGGACATCCCTCGAGGGGTCCCAGATTGGAGAGGGTGCAGGCTGGGCTGAGGGACACACACCAACCCCCCCCCCCCCCCGTGCAGGAATTTCGTGCACCGGGCCTCTAGTAATGTAATAACTATATATGGTGTCAGATGGGTATTAGAATTATTGGTGTGATCACTAAGTTACAGAATGTCCAATCATTGGGTTATACACCTGAAACTAATATGATATTGTATGTCAACTGTAAGTGTATGTGAGCTATAATTGGAAAAAATTATTAAAAAACAAAACATTATGCTGAGTAAAAGGAGTGTTACACAAGAAAAAAATAATAATTCAGGTGTGATTTAAAACACACACATAGGATCACTTTATAGAAGCTTTAAGTATGAAGAAACAGCTTAGAAATGGGCAAAGGACTCACTCTTTTAAAAAATGTTTTGTTAATCCTTACCTGAGGATATTTTTCCATTGATTTTTAGAGAGAGTGGAAGCGAGGGGGAGATACAGAGAGAGAGAGAAATGTTGATATGAAAGAGACACATCCATTGGTTGCCTCCCGCACAGGCCCTGCGGGGATCAAGCCTGCAATCAAGGTATGTGCCCTTGACCGAAATCAAACCCGGGACCCTTCAGTTAGAGGGCCAACGCTCTATTCACTGAGCCAAACCAGCCAGAGCAGGACTCACTTTTTAAAAATAAATAATGCATTTCACACACACATAATTTTTTTAAAAAAACTTTTGCTTCTACTGAAGAATTGAGACTTTTGTAAAGCTGAAAGAGTTTATAACTCTAGATCAAGAATTTATGAACCTGAGTGGTTGCCATCCCAGTTGACTTCCAAAGCCAGCAATAGGAACATAGCTATCAGTTTGGATAAATGAAGCAGGGTGAAAGTGCCCATCTCAGCCAAAATCTTTTCTTAGGGTCTCTCAAAATGGATCCAAGTAGTTTGATTCTAAATGTTTTGCCTCACATATTTACAAGGAAAAAATATATATGTAAAGACCACATTTTTCAAAGTGCTTTCACCTAATTTCAAACCATGTTAAATGGTGTGGCAGTTCTTCAAAAAATTAAACATTGAATTACAGTATGATCCAGCAATTCCATTTATGAGTACATATCCAAAAGCGAAAGTAAGCAAACAGATATTTGTACATACTTATGTTCTTCACAGCGCATTATTTACAGCAGCCAAAAGGTGGAAGCAGTCTGGCAATCCGGGTGTCATTGACAGATGAATGCATCCACAAAATGTGGTATATACACACAATGGATTATTATTCCATTAAAAAGGAAGAAAGTTCTGACACCTGCTACAAATGGATGAATCTTGAAGACATTACACTAAATGAAATAAGCCAGACACAAAAGGACAGATACTTTATGATGCCACTTACATGAGATATCTAGATGAGTAGTCAGACTCATGGAGACAGGAAGTAGAATAGTGGTTGCCAGGAGCTAGGGGCAGGGAGGAATGGGGAATTACTGTTTAATGGGTACAAAGGTTCAGTTTGGGAAGATGTAAAAGTGCTAGAGATGAATGGTGATGATGGTTACACAACAATGTGAATGTATTTAATGCCACTTAAAATGGTTAATACACTTAAATTGGTTAATATGATAAATTTTGTTATGTGTATTTTACCACAATAAAAAAATATATTCTTGTCAGCTATTGTTCATAAGGATGATTATTGACATTTATATAGGATACAGATCTAATTTGTTAAATAAACTGACATCACAAACTAGTCTTGAGATGAACTAATTTTTTGGTCTAATTTTTTAATAATCCAAATAAAATGTGCTTGCAATGTATAAATTTAATTTGCTCCCTTTTTTTTGTGCCAACAGAAAAATCAAGAGGATCTAGGCCTGTGGGAGGAGAAATTTGGAAAGTTTGTGGATGTCAAAGTTAATGGTAAAATTGAATCTGGTATAGTGCTAAAACAGATCTTTCCAAAATGGCTAAATATCTCTATCCAAAAGTTCCTGGAGCTTTGGCACCTAAACAAGTAACTTCTGCAAGATGAACAGAAATCTCAGATTTGAGTCCCCTATTCTTCCATAATGCATTGCAACAAAGAAATAATGATTATATGCCTTTTGTGGAGAGTATAAAAGAACTATAGGCCTCATGGGGCTTATGGTCTCATGGAGGGCCCTAGATCAGCACACTACTTGCACTATCCACTATATCAGATAGCTGCAAATTCCACATTCTATTTTTATGAGAGTCAAGTGGTGACAAAACAATTTCTAGAGCTCATCAGCTCCAACATGCCAAGCCAGTGGTTCTCAACGGTTGCCAGGCCTCCCCATCAGATGCCCATCTGTGACATTTCTCCCTAGGCTTAGTGATGGGAGCGTGTGTGCGTGTGTGCGTGTGTGCGTGTGTGTGTGTGTGTGTGTGTGTGTGTGTGTGTGTGTTTGTCTCTTTGGGAAATACCTTTCAGATATTTGGGACTTATGTAGCTGGAAAAAATACTTTCTTCCTTCCTCCTCCCTGCCCTGTAGAAGGCCAGACCCTCCCTAAATCCTTGAAAATCCCTGTTCTAGCATCTGTCTCTATAGCCTAGTATATGATCAGCGCTGACAACTTACCCAAAATTTATAAGCAAGGGGAATATCATAATCTTTTTTACCTTTTCTATAGCACTCTCATTCTATAAACTCCTCCAAATAAGGATCATTTCAGGTCAAATACTTTAACCTACAAATGAATTTAAGGCAGTGTTATCCTTCCTAATTATTTGAATTTTCCCATATCTCTAAAATAATGGTTAAATAAAAGACTTTGTCTTTGGTTAAAGGAAATTTATGTGTTTACAATCACAGGGTATTCTGAGGAGCCAAGAAAGATCCTCCTTGACATTATAGCTCCTGAACACAGTGAGAAAAATAATCAGGCACAAGACACCCACTCTTCATCTAGCAAAGATTAAAATTGCTCAGTATCCTTTGGTTTCTAAAGCAAAGGAGTACCTAATATATTTTTTAAAAGTTTAGATTAGAAAGAAAGCTAAAACTTTGTAACCATATGTTACCAATAAAAAGATTTACTATAAATGAGGACACAGAGAGATTCAGCACACAGCTAAGTGAACATAAGTAATAAGTGACCAGAATTTTGCCTTTTGCATTGTATCCTCACAACACCTGAATACAGAAGTCAGCACAGTGGTTTACTGATAGATCAGGGAAAGCTCCGATCTCTAGATCTCTAGTTTAATCATCTTACTACATTCATAGTTAACTGATTGCCCCAATGAGAAGCAAAACTCAGTCAATGTCCTGATCCCCACAGGTCCTGCCTCCATTGGTTTGGATTTCTCCTTGCATGGATTTGAGCATCTCTATGGGATCCCACAACATGCAGAATCACACCAACTTAAAAATACTGGGTAAAGTTAAAACAATTCTTACGGGAAAAGTATTGCTTATAGATTTTGAAGAATCTTCCTTGAATTGCCCTAGCTGGTTTGGTTCAGTGGATAGAGCGTCAGCCTGCAGGGTCCCTAGTTCAAGTCTGGTCAAGGGCACATGTCCAGATTGCAGGCTCAATCTCCAGTAGGGGGCATGCAGGAGGCAGCTGATTAATGATTCTCTCTCATCATTGATGTTTCTATCTCTCCTCCCTTCCTCTCTGAAATTAATAAAAATAACAAATTTTTTTAAAAAGAATCTTCCACTCAGAGCAGTAGTTCTCAATTTTTTTTCGGCAAAAAATTAGATAATTCTAAAAACTGTAATGCTGAACCCAAAAATATATATGAAGTCAATATATGGAGTTGCTGTGGTTGAAATGAGGGTCAGGGGGAATTTTCGTCACATCACCTCCTGGTTTTTGCCTTTACCTCTCACAGCCTTGCTGTGGAACCCTGAGAGAATGCACTGTGAAAAACACTGACCTAGAAAAACGCTTTTACTAAGAAAGGACAGTGAGCCAGAGAATGGGAAAGTGTGGCATTTCATATCACCTTTGATTTTCTCAGGGAGATCATTTCAAACTAACACTACTGGCAAATAAATGCCAGAGGCATATGACTAACTGGAAGCAAAACCAAAGATACACAGAGTCTGATCAGGCTTGCCAGGTCCAGATGCTGTTTATGTTACAGGGCGGCATAGTGACAAGTGCATCAGAAACCATGCTGCTCTGACACCAACCTGAGCTCTGCTCCCACCCCAATTCAGGTCCTGAATTTTTCCTACTCAGCACTGGGTCAGCATGTTAAGAGATTTTGTTTAAGCGGCAGAGAAATACAAAATTCGTCAAAAATATCTATTGTGTGCTTGCTATTGTAGGGGATTCACAGGAAACAGTCCTAAACTCACAAGAGATATTTAGAAAAGATATCTTAAATATGAGATTATGTATACCAATTGTCAGTTGAGGGGATGCAAAGGAATCAAAGGAGGAGGATCATATTCACCCAGGTTGGATCAGAAACCTTTAGGGAAATGGTAAAGTTGAACCTGAAAGATGCATAGGATCCAAGTGCAGGGGAGAATGGAGCCATCCTATTCATTAATAATACATTTGTGATGATAATTGATAATCCTTATTGTGTGTTTCAGTGATGAGGATGCTTACCGTCTTTATAACCTGGACGTCTATGGCTATGAAATACATAACAAAATGGGCATTTATGGTTCAGTGCCTTATCTCTTGGCCCACAAACTGGGTAGGACTTTAGGCATTTTTTGGCTGAATTCTTCAGAAACACTAGTGGAGATCAATACAGAGCCTGCAGTAAAGGTAAGCTATGGACCATGTCTGTATGTCCTACTTACAGAAGAAACAAAACTAGTCAAGTGTAGTCATAGCTCTGGGCTTATAGTGGCAGTTCTCTGCCACCAGTCATTGCAGTATAATCAGTGAAAGTTTATGGTATTTATGAAAGGAACAGACTGTTATTCCCATATGGATGGACATTGTAGGTTAGAGGGAAATATTTCAAACCTTCATTCCATTTCTTTTCCAGATGGGCCCAGTTGATGCTAAACAAAAGAGCAGATCTCGAACTGATGTGCATTGGATGTCAGAGAGTGGAATCATTGATGTTTTTCTGCTGACAGGGCCTACACCTTTTGACGTCTTCAAGCAGTACTCATCTCTTACAGGTACTTGCATGTAGAAGAACCCATTTCTTGTTCCATTATATTTTCTCTATCCCCTATATCATTGCTATAAGTTAATATTTATTGTATACCATATAGAATTCATAAACAACTTGCCCAGGCTTTTTAAGAAGCATTTCTCTTCCCACCCTCATTCTATTCAGTTTGGCTAAACATTGCTCTGGAGCTAGAACTCTCCATTCTCTCATCCTTAATACTTGCTGTCTGCCTCTTTGAAGCCTTTAACCCCTGGGCTTTCTCTGCCTTCATCTCAGATTATCAGTATCCCAACCTTTTCTATGTTCTCTTCTCTATTAAAATATACCACTGGCTTTAGCATATGATTCCACTTGTAAGAAGTACCTACAATAGGCAAGTTTATAGAGACAGAAAGTAGATTAGCAGTTACCAAGGTCTGGAGGATGAAATGGGTAATGGGAAGTTGTTGCTTAATGGCTGCAGAGTTTCTGTAACAATTTGGCTGAAGAGGCAGGCATATAAATGAACTGCTGTGCTCTTAGGTATAAGTGCTATGTTAAAGGCATCAGCCTAGTGCTATGGAAATAAGAATGGAATAAATTCTGCTATGAACATAGGGGTGCATGCATTCTTTCTGGTGTTTCGGGTTTCTAAGGATGTATTCCTAGAAGTGGGAGTCTAACTACCAAGCTGAGTGCTTAGACCCTGTTGGCATTTAGAAAATGTTTTAACAAATATAGAATTATCACTGTGGTGGTAGTTGGCTCAGTTGTTATTGTCCTCTTTTAGGCACACAAGCCATGCCCCCTCTCTTCTCCTTGGGGTACCACCAGTGCCGCTGGAACTATGAAGATGAGCAGGATGTAAAAGCAGTGGATGCAGGATTTGACAAACATGACATTCCTTATGATGTCATGTGGCTGGACATAGAGCACACCGAGGGCAAAAGGTACTTCACCTGGGACAAGAAAAGATTCCCCAACCCCAAAAGGATGCAGGAGCTGCTCCGAAACAAAAAACGCAAGGTAAAATGAACCAACATTTCTGAACCTTTTAGTTACAAGCACATTTTAAAACTTGATTTGATACATAAGTGGAGAACTATCTGATTTTTAAAATGGCCATGAAAATAGTACCTTCAAATGTAATTGAAACTGGGATGACAGAAAAGTAATGGTGACAAGGTGGTGACACCATCCATCCCTGCTTCAGTTATCTAGGTCTCCATAAGGATGCAGGGGTCTAGCATTCAGGCCATTTGTCACGGCCACCCGTGTAGTATTTTGATGGATCCCCCTGCCCATGGGAAATTTGGTTCTGATGTCAAGATTGATGACATCACACAGGTACCAAGATTAATTAGCCAAAGAACATATATGGATAACCCATTGACACAGACAACAGCGTGTTGATGGCCAGAGGGCAAGGGGTAGGGTCTGGGTGGAGGTGGGCAAAGGAGGAAGGTCGGGTAATGGGGATATCTGTAATAGTGTCAACGAATAAAAATAAAGTTTAAAAAATGATAAATAATTTAAAAATATTAATTAGTCACATAGTAAGGCATTCTGGGGGGAGTAAGGCTGGCTCCCAAGCTCATTTGAAATTGTCCTGAGAGAGCTGGGAAGGAGATCAGCTCAGCTTTTACCATGATTAGAGCGTTAGATGGGAGTGAAGATCCCTGTGCATGTGCCAGGGCTTGTGAGTTTGAACTTTCTGCTGGCACCAAAGGGTGGAGCATCAGGGCTTTCTTTGTCGGCATGCACAGATGTAGGAAGAAAGGTCAGGGGGAGTGGTGGACTTAAAAGCTCTTAACAGTCCATCAAAAACAGAGTTGATTTTTTTATTACTCCATTTTTCCTGCATGCCTCCCTGATGGATTCCTCCTGACAATCTGGCCAAAGAAAGAACTAAAACAGAAAATGGGGAAGGAAAAGGACACTGGAAAGTGTATAATTCAAGGGTGGTGGTGGTGGTGGTAATAGCACTGGAAAATTAAATTTCAGTATGTAGAATAGATTTAAATAGATAATGAGGAAGGATGATTAGAAGGTTCTAGTTAAATAAAAAGGTATTGAGGTTTGAGGCTATGTGTAAAGATTGGGTTTTAGAGCCCTAGCTGGTTTGGCTCAGTGGATAGAGTATCGGCCTGTGGACCAAAGGGTCCTGGGTTTGATTCTGGTCAAGGGCACAACCTTGGTTGCAGACTCCTCCCCGGCCCAGGTCCTGGTCTGGGTGCATGAGGAGGTAACCAATCAATGTTTCTCTCTGTCTTTCCCTCTCTCTTCTACTCTCTCTAAAAAATCAATGGAAAATATCCTCAGGTGAGGATTAACAAAACAAAACAAACAAAAAAAGCAAACAACCAAACAAAAGAATGGTGTAAGAAAGGCAGGGAGAGGTGGTAGAGACACAGCTGTGATCACAGCTTTTCTCAGACTTCCTTCCTCAATATGCCTATACCTTTGGGTTTTTAACATTCTATTCTCCTATTTTCTTTAATGTATGCTTTTGTCAGTGTTATGTTAGCTTCTACATGTCTAAGAAGCAGAGACCTTGCCTACTTACTCCTTTATGTATAGCACCAGCACCGCAGACAGATAGAAGCTCAATGCTATTTTTAAAAAATGTATTAAGCAGCAATAATTATAAAAGAGCAATGACCTAGTTTTGACATCGATCTATATTTCTGTAAGCACATGGAATACGTCAGTGCTAATAGTAGTTGTTTCTGAGTAAAATTTAAACCCAAGAACTATGATGGAAACATATAAATGAATATATGGCTCATGTGAAACTGATGAGATCTTCAAACCTTTATGTCCTCCTGACAGCTTGTGGTCATCAGTGACCCGCATATCAAGATTGACCCTGACTACTCAGTGTACACTACGGCCAAAGAACAGGGCTACTTTGTGAGGAATCACGAAGGGGGAGACTTTGAAGGGGTATGTTGGCCAGGTGAGATATTACTTTATACACTTACTTCCCTTGTTCCGTCCCAACTAACGAAGGTTTCACAGCCACTGTTCTTATTCCTTGTAGATATCTTTTGCTACATTTTAAGCTCCTTTAAGAAATGGTATTACCTTCTTTTATATCTTTCATAATACTGATACAGTGTACATTGTATCCATTTATCAGTCAATGGATAAATAAAAAATAAGCAAACCTCTACCATGCTATTTCTCTAAGCAAATAAAAATGAAAAGCCAAGGAATGAGAAAAGGAGAGGAAGAGAAGGAAAGAAAAAGGGCCATCTGGCTGGTATGGCTCAGTGAGCATAGAACTATGAACCAGGAGGTCATGGTTCGATTCCCAGTCAGGGCACATGCCTGGGTTTCAGACTTGATCCCCAACAGGGGGCATGCAGGAAGCTGCCCAGCAATGATTCTCTCTCCTCATAGATGTTTCTGTCTATCTCTCGCCCTCTTCCTCTCTGAAATCAATAAAAAATACATTTTTTAAAAGAAAAAGGGCCCTGCAGTCTCTCCCCCTGCCATTCGTCTTTGCCCTGTTAGCCCAACCTTTTGACTTCCAGACTTTCGTGAGTGACCTCAGCTGCCTCTGGCAACTCTGGACAATTCCTTTCAGAAATTATTAGTTTAAAGCCTTGGTAGAGACTCCTTGAGGAAATCACCACTCTATCAAAGCATAGTACTCTATCATAAATCCTTGCATGGTAGAGAAACCCCATGAATTTCCCCCTTTTATCAGTTAGGAACACTTCTCTGTTCTTTTTAAGAACAGACAGATCACTACAGACTACTTGCCATCCTTCTTTGGGCTATTTCAGTGAAGGACAGGCTCCACCTTGATACTTGTTCATTGGCATGCTCTGGGGTTGAAAGGTCTAGTAGATTATCACTGAAGTCCAGCATTCATTCGCTTCTCACCAGACCATGCCTCTGTATCAGCTGACTTTTATGTTTGATGCCCATTGACTGCCGAGCTTTCACATCTGATAGCCCTCCTTACTACACATCTTACCATGAGGACCACGGTTCCTAACAGGCTGACTACTCTTGTAACTCTACAGGTCTCTCCTCTTACCTGGATTTCACCAACCCCAAGGTCAGAGAGTGGTATTCAGGTCTTTTTGCTTTTTCTGTTTATCAGGTATGTTTTTATTCCTTTTCTCTTCCCTAGTTACTTGAAATGATGAAAGAATGAAAAGAAGTGATTGAATAGAATTATACTGCTTCATTGAGTAGCCCCTAATAAATAATGCTTGTATGAAAAGGGAAGGGTAGAATCACATTACAGACTTAGGTGGTGCCAGGAGAGGTGCCATGTGTATTATTAAATGCAAAAAGCTATGATTTTGACCTCTATTACAATATATCAAAGTACTTAATTATAGAGATGTATTACATTTTGAAATTACTATATACTTTTTATATAAAATAGCATTTTATAACTATTATTGAAAGGTGATGATATATGTGGAAATATCTTGCAAAGTATGTCATTAAAAGTAAGGTACAATAATAAATTAATTCCTAAATCTTATAAAATTCACTGAGAAAACAGGAGAGGCCACATCTAGAGAACTGTTTTCAACCAATTGTGATGATTATGATAATGATCCTATATAATAAATAGGTAATATGCAAATTGACCATCACTCCAACACACAAGATGGCTGCCCCCATGTGGACACAAGATGGGCACTACAAGATGACCAGCAGGGGAGGGCAGTTGGGAGGGACCAGGTCTGCAAGGGAGGGCAGTTGGGGGCGATCAGGCCTGAAGGGGAGGACAGTTGCGGGGGGGGGGGACCAGGCCAGCAGGGGAGGGCAGTTGGGAGAGACAAGGCCTGCAGGGGAGGGCAGTTGGGGAGGACCAGGCCTGCAGGGGAGGGCAGTTGAGGGGGACCAGGCCTGTAGGGGAGAGCATTTGGGGGCGACCAGGCCTGCAGGGGAGGGCAGTTGGGAGGGACAAGGCCTGCAGGGGAGGGCAGTTGGGGGGGACCAGGCCTGCAGGGGAGGATAATTGGGGGGGGACAAAGCCTGCAGGGGAGAGCAGTTGGGGGCAGCCAGGCCAGCAGGGGAGGGCAGTTAGGGGTGACCGGGCCTGCAGGGGAAGGCAGTTGGCAGGGACCAGGCCTACAGGGGAGAGCAGTTGGGGGTGGCCAGGCCAGCAGGGGAGGGCAGTTAGGGAAGACCAGGCCTGCAGGGGAGGGAAGTTGGGGGTGACCAGACCTGCAGGGGAGGGCAGTTGTGGGGGGGATCAGGCCTGCAGGGGAGGGCAGTTGGGGGGGGATCAGGCCTGCAGGGGAGGACAGTTAGGGGCGACCAGGTAAGCAGGAGAGGGCAGTTAGGGGTGACCAGGCCGGCAGGTGAGGGCAGTTAGGGGCAATCGGGCCGACAGGGGAGCAGTTAGGCATCGATCAGGCTGGTTAGGAGGTGATCAGGCTGGCAGGCAGAAGTGGTTAGGAGCAATCAGGCAAGCAGGCAGGCGAGCGGTTGGGAGCCAGCAGTCCTGGATTGTGAGAGGGATGTCCAACTGCCCGTTTAGGCCCGATCCTGGTTTGACATCCCTCGAGGGGTCCCATATTGGAGAGGGTGCAAGGCTGGGCTGAAGGACCACACCCCCCACCCCGGTGCACGAATTTCATGTACTGGGCCTCTAGTGTCTAATATAAATTCGAGTATTTGCTATGTGCCAAGCAGTGTGCTAAACACTTTCTGTGCATATGCCATTTTTATCTTCACAATAACCCTCTGAAGTTAAAACTATAACTCTATTCCCACAGATGAGGAAATTGAGACATGAACATATTTAAAAACCTGCTAAGTTCACCCATCTAGTAAGTGGCAGACCCAAGATTTGAACTCAGTTCTGTTTGTTTTAAACCCAGCTCTTAACCACTCAATGCTAGTTTCTGAGCATCATATTTTAGGACACAGAAAATAACTAAGAGCAGTATGAACAACACTTGAGCCACGTGCTCATTCATTTCCCTGTTGTCTACGTCTTTCACATTACCAAAGCAGAGTTGAGTTACTGAAAAAGAGATCGTATAGCCCACAAAGTTAAAAAACTGGCTCTTTCCAGAAAAAGACTGCCAACCTTGCCCTAGAGGGTGCTAAAGAAGAACAGTCAAGGTAGTTAAATATTGAAAACCATATAGCCTTGTTCATAGACATACACATTTAGAAATAGTGAAAGGTAAAGAGTCAAAAGAAAACACATGAGCCTCCTTTAGGCTTTTGGAAAACTATCATGTGGGTGAGGCAACAGATGTATTCTGTGGTATCCCAGAAATCAAGCTAGACCCTGTGACAGAATGTTACCATGCAGAAAATAATGGAATGAGCTGCCTGAGGGACTTCTTGTCATTGTAGCTATCGAGGCAAATGCTGAGAGACCAGGGATTCTATAAAGAGAGTGTAAGACCATGACTAAATGACTCAATCACCCCTTCTCACTCTGTATTGACCAATTCTATGTAGCAAATAAACTATAGATCATACTAACAAGCAGGCATCTTAGCTGTCAAATTTTTCAGAGTATTAGAGGAAAAGCAGAATTTTATCATGTACAACTACAGTTGCCCTTCCCTCAGTTAAGAGTTGTAGCAAATGATGGATGATATAGAGCTTAATTGTGATCATTCACAATCTTTCCTGTGGAGGTTCTCCAGATAGACCTCGGAGTAGATTTGCTGGGCAATATGTATTTCACAGACAATAGAGCACAGCATTCTTTCATTCATCAACAAATACTTATTGGAAACCTTCTATGGTTCAGGTATTGTTCTAGGTGTTTGGGAACTATCAATGAACTCCCTGCCCAGTCGAGCTTTTCATTCTAGCAGTGGAGCTGAGGACAGAGCACAGATAATAAACATAATGAATAATAAATGAAATGGAGTAGGAAAGAGGAATAGGAGCAGCTGTTATATTAACATAATCACTGTAGAAGTAGTACCTTGACCAAGATTTATTTCCTAGGGATCTACTGACATCCTCTACATATGGAATGACATGAATGAACCCTCGGTCTTTAGAGGGCCAGAGCAAACCATGCAGAAGAATGCCATTCATCATGGCAACTGGGAGCACAGAGAACTTCACAACCTCTATGGCTTTTATCAGGTAAGACAGCTAAGAAGAAGCCAACTGTACCCATGTACCCTGCCTTTGGGGCTTAAAGCTGTTTCCTTTGTAATAGCCATACTATATTGTTCATTTCTCTTTGTGTGTCTTTTCTGCAATGAGTCTTACCCGGTTGTAGCCAATATAAGACTCATTTCTCCTTTTGTACCTTTGCCTTCTATAATGAACTTGATGAATTCCTAGATATTGTAAGATTAGTGGTAACATAAAAATATCTTCCTTGACAGGAGCCATTAGTAAATGGTATTGGATGCTACCTCAAAACTTTTATTGAAGTAAACAAACCATGTGTAAATATATAAAGGAAATTAGGACAAATGTTTTGAAATTTCACAAATTTCTAAATATATTAAGTCTTATATTTATACCAGGAGAGTAAGATTTAGAACACACATACACTTTTTAAATGTAGAAAGTCTTTCTTAAGTACTTAGCTTTCTCAATAGAATTGTCTTCCATTGGCCAATCACATCTAAAAGACCCAGGCATGTATAGAGATTCTACTTGGTAGTTACTGGCCCTAATTTATACCCGTGGTTCTCCATTATTTTCAGAATGTAACTGTTCTCATGGCCCTCCCACCAACTGGTATTTTCCAGTGGGAGCTGCTGGCTAGATATAGCTTGGTTTTCTGTGTTTACTTCTCTAATAGCCTCTTGCTATAATTGCAAATGACTTTAGTGAATTTCCTTATGTAGGCCAGAGCCAGTCACTTAACCTCTCTGAATCTCAGTTTTTTTCATTAATGAAGACTGTCTCAGAGATTGTTGTGTAGATTATAAGAGAAAATCTTATAATATGCCTGATAATAGTAAGCACCAAAAGGCTTGGTCTGGCCTGCGGGAATCAGGCCGAAATTGGCAGTCCGACATCCCCCAAGGGATGTAGTAGTGCGCAAAGCTGTAGGCAGCCAGGCACCTCGCCGCTCCCACTCATCCTGGCCCCATCGTACCTGCCATGGCGGCTGCTAGGTAGTGCACTGCCGCTGCCACAGAGGCAGGAGAGGCTCATGCCATTGCAGCTGCGCTCGCCAGCCATGAGCCCGGTGTCTGGTGCCTGTTAGTCAGCAGAGCGGTGCTCCTGCTGTGGGAATGCACTGACCGCCAGGGGGCAGCTCCTGCATTGAGTGTCTGCCCCCTGGTGGTCAGTGTGCATCATAGCGACTGGTCAAACGGTTGTTCGATCATTTGGTAGTTCAGTCACTTAGGCTTTTATATATATAGATTATTTCATTGCTATTTTAATCAAATAAATTTTCCATTTTAATAAGTATGGTAAGGAATAGCTCATATGAATTTAGAGTTTCATTACATCATAAAAATTGTCTGATGGATTTATTTTAATATTTCCCATTTCACATTTTCACCTACTATTTGTTTTTTCATGTTAAGTAGTTTATTGGGGATGTCTACACAATGCCTTAATCCAATCATCTGTTTGACATTTTTCTCCTTTGACTTTATAGCAAAAGGCTACTGCAGAAGGACTGATACAACGATCTAAGGGAAAGGAGAGACCCTTTGTTCTTACACGTTCTTTCTTTGCTGGATCTCAAAAGTATGGTAAGGAATAGCTCATATGATCAGACTTAAAAACACAAATCTTTATAGAGCTCTTAATGCCTTCCTTTTCAGTAGCCATTGGGCAGGCCTTAGATGTGCCCTGAAGTATGTACTTTTGTCCTATGATCAGTGTAAATCAATTTTAATAAAGTTTAGTTACTCATTTCCCACTGAAAAAATGGCCACTTAATTTTTGGGTGAATGACTTCAGAGTATCTGTTTGCAGGGATGGTCATCTCTGATCCTGTCTCTTTGATTTATCAAAACCAGGGAAAATACACTTCTAACACATTCCTTCAACCACCTATTTCACTCAGCAATATGCCTTAAAATAGACCTAGCTGTGGCTTATGGTCAGGGTCATCTATAACTGGATTTGGTTTACTAGCTAATGCAGATCTAGTTCAGCTTTACCACCCTGTGGCAGGAAAGCTATTTTAAGTCCCCAGGCACAAATAACTGGGAGCTTAGGTTCTCATTTGAAGAATCCAGCCTTTATTGTATACAGCCATTACTAGGCCTCCTACTCCACCCCTGCAAACCAGCACCTGTGGTACTCAAAAGGCTAAAATATTGTCATCTTAAGCAGAGATTCATGTACAGATTTGCTCACCACAGTATTAGTTCTTGAAACAAAACAATAAAGAAAATCCAAATATGTAAGGGAATAGTTATAAAACTATAATTTATATGTTAGACTGTCATAAAGTTATTTAAAATAGCCTTAATTGCATGAGAAAATGTTTGACATCATGATAAAAGAAAAAAAAGCCTAAATGTATTTATATATCATCCTTATTTTGTGTGTGTGTGTATATATCTACTAGAGGCCTGGTGCACGAAATTCGTGCTTGGGGGGGGGTGTTCCTCAGCCCAGCCTGTACCCTCTCGCAGTCTGGGACCCCTCGGGGATGTCCGCCTGCTTATGATTGGGCCTAAGTCAGCAGTCAGACATTCCTCTCGCAGTCTGGGGCTCTCACAGTCCAGGACCCCTCGCTCCTTACTGCCGGCCTGTGGCAGAGGCAGGAGAGGCTCCCACCACCACCGCTGCACTCACTAGCCATGAGCCTGGCTTCTGGCTGAGTGGTACTCCCCCTGTGGGAGCGCACTGACCACCAGGGGGCAGATGCTCAACGCAGGAGCTGCCCCCTGGTGGTCAGTGCGCTCCCATAGCAGGAGCGTCGCCCAGCCAGAAGCCTGGCTCATGGCTGGCAAGTGCAGCTGCAGCAGTGCGAGCCTCTCCCGCCTCCACGACAGCGCGCCCAGCCCAGGCTTGGGCTCCTCCCCGGCCACCTGCCACTTCACAATACTACATCACTTGGGGGATGTCCGACTGCCGGTTTTGGCCCGATCCCCACAGGCCTGGGGGATCGGGCCAAAACCGGCAGTCCGACATCCCCTAAAGGGTCCCAAATTGTGAGAGGGCGTAGGCCACGCTGAGAGACTCCACCTGTTCACGAATCCATGCACTGGGGCTCTAGTATACATATAATAAATAATATATAATATAGATTACTATATATGTTAATCTAAATAAGTATAGTACCTTGGTTATTATAAGTGATTTTAATTCTCTTCTTTTTAACTATCTCTATTTTCCAAATTCTCTACAAGCATCACTTTTAATCACTAAAAAGAATAAAGTATTTTTAATGAAAGCATTTACAAATAGTTGTTAAGATAACAAAAATGATGCATTCTGAGTAATCTTTGTTGGCCCACTGCTAGTCTTTGGTATTTTGTGTGAAGCTATCAGCTTCGCCCCAAAGTGTAGTGAGGCATTACAGAGAACACTGTTGTCATATGCTAAGACCAATAGTCAGAGAGCTTCTGACTAAACAACCATATGAGACATGAAAACATCTGCATGTTTATATGAACTTTCTTTCTTGATGAGAATGCCATCGTGTGGATTTCAAAATCTTTATGTAAATATATACATATTTTATTTGAAGTCAAGGAAAAATTATTAGAGTACTATTTAAGAAGAACAGTCCCTTGAATTATTTTTTTTATTTTTGCTGGCCACAGGACTACCTAAAATTTCTATGAAAGATTAAAACAAAAATAGCTACAAGATTAAAACAAAACTATTTTGATAGAATATAGATAAAAATGCTTCAGGAGTAGTCTAGAAATAGTAAAATAAGATTGTGGGGTTTTTTATGGACCTCTTTAGTGGTATATAATCTATCTTCACAAACTCTTATCAATTATACAATGAATAAAGAGCACTGACTTTAAAATATGTTTTTCTTGATTTTAGAGAGGAAGGGAGAGGAATAGAGAGATCGAAACATCTATGACAAGCATCTATCAGCTGCCTCCTGCATGCCCCTATTGGGGATCAAGCCTGCAACCCAGGCATGTACCCTGACTGGGAATCAAACCAGTGACCTCTTGGTTCATGGGTTGATGCTCAACCACTGAGCCTCTGGCCAGGCAAGAGCACTGACTTTAGAGTCAGACTGCTTGGGCTCAAATCCTTCCTCTACCACTTAGTATCTCTATAACTTTGTATGGATTATAATACCCACTGTTTGCCATATTTCCCTCATCTGTAAAATGGCATTAATAATAGTGTTTACCTGGTAGGGTTGTTGTGATGATTAAGTGGGATAATATAAGCAAAATAGTTCAGCAAGGGCTTGATAAATGCTAACTGTTGTTACTGCTATTGTTACTATGTCTCCCCTATATGTTCTGTACCACTCTCCTCTAATTATAATGGGGGTTTGCGGGGGGAAAGGGGATAGGCATATATAGTTCAATGGAACAGAATAGAGAATCCAGATAGAGTCCAACGTTTATATGATGAATTAATTTGCAACATAGTCACCAAGGCAATTCAACGGAGAAAATCATTTTTATCAATAAATGGTACTAGAACAACTGTATATCATGTGTGTCGGGGGAGGGGAGGAGAGAAGAAGAACCTCAATCCTTACCTCGTACCATACACAAAAAGTAACTCAGAATGGAATATAGACTTAAGTTATAAAAGCTAAAACAAAAAAAAATTTTTCTAAAAGGAAACAGGAGAAAAATCTTTGTGACTTTGAGATAAGCAAAGATTACTTAGAATAGAACACAAAAAGCATGAACCATAAAAGAAAAATGGATAAATTGAACTTCATCAAAATTAGAAACTTCTACCCTTTCAGAGATATTAAGAAAATGAAAAGTTTAAGTCACAGACTGAAAGAAAATATTTGTGATATACATCTCTATCTCTCAAAGAACTTTTATCCAGAATACATGAAGAACTTTTACAATGAAATAATAAAAAAAATTTTTTTAAACATGAGCAAAGATTTTGATACTTTACAAAAGGAGACATATGAGTGATAATAAACACATGAAAAGATGCTCAATATCATTAGTCATTAGAGAATTATAAATTAAAACCACAGAGAGACACTACTACGAACTCTACTACAAACCCATTACAATGACTAGAATTAAAAAGACTGACACTACCAAGTGTTGTCAAAGGATGTAGAGCAACTGAACCTCCCATCTATTGTGAATGTAAAATGGCACAACCACTTTGCTAAACAATTTGGAATTTTCTTAAATTGTTAAATACACATATAGACCCAGCAATTCTCCTCCCAGGTGTTTACCCAAGAGAAATGAAAATATATGCCACACAAAGATTTGTACACAAATGTTTATAGCAGCTTCACTCGTAATAGCCCAAATTTGGAATGAATCCAAATATCCATCAATAGGTGAATGGATAAACAACTTGCAATATATCCTTACTATGGAATATTACTCGGCAAATAAAAAGGAGTAAACTACAATATTATACTGAGTGAAAAAAGCTAGAACACAAAAAAAGCATATACTAGTATTATGCTTTCATTTATATGAAACTAGAGGACCAGTGCATAGATTCGTGCACTGGTGGGGCCCCTCAGCCTGGCCTGCGGAGATTGGGCCGAAACCAGCTCTCTGACATCCCCTGAGGGGTCCCAGATTGCTAGAGGGTGCAGGCCAGGCTGAGGGACCCCACCAGTGCATGATCAGGGCCAGGGAGGGACCGGGGGAGGGTTCCAGGGCGTGTCCAGCCTGTCTCAACCAGTCCCGATCAGCCGGACCCCAGCAGCAAGCTAACCTACTGATTGGAGTGTCTTCCCCCTGGTGGTCAGTGCGCATCATAGCGACTGGCTGAACTGTCCAAAAGTCAGATACTTAGCATATTAGGCTTTTATTATATAGGACTAGTGGTCCAGTGCATGAAATTCATGCACAGGGGGTGAGGGGTGTCCCTCAGCCCAACCTGCACCCTCTCCAATCTCGGACCCTTCGGGGGATGTCCAACTGCTGGTGTAGGCCACAGGAATTGGGCCTAAACTGGCAGTCAGACATCCCTCTTACAATCCGGGACTGCTGGCTCCTAACCGCTCACCTGCCTGCCTGCCTGATCACCTCTAACCGCTTCTGCCTGCCAGCCTGATCGCCCCCCAACTGCTCCTCTGCTGGCCTGATTGACACCTGACTGCTCCCCTGCCAGCCTTATTACCCCCAACTGCCCTCCCCTGCTGGCCTGATTGCCTTCAAGGCTTTTATTAGTATAGATATGACCCTTCACAGAAAATTTCACTAACCCTGCTTTACAATAAGGGCTTAACAATTGAATCATTGGGGCAAGACACCAAGATTTCCTTTCTTTGAATAGTGGAGGGAATAATTATTTTGTCTTTAAGTTGCCCTGAACATCAAATGAGATAATGACTTAGAAAAGTATAAAAGCACCATATAAAGTTTTTCATGTACTGAAAAGACAATAAAGTGGTAAAATGAAAAACACTTTTTATTCTCCCCCTTCCTTCCTTTACTTAAACTTTAAGTAAACTTTTTTAAACTTTATTTATTTAACTTTATTTAAACTTTGAAGTTTATAAAAACTTAGAAATTTATAAAAATTTCACTCCTATTTTTATTTCTTTACATTCAATATTATTTTGTATTAGTTTCAGGTTTTATATTAGTTACAGCATAGTGGTTAGACAATCATATACTTTACAAAATGTTCCCTGATATTTCCAGTACCCACCTGGCATCATACCGTCATTGCAACACTGTTGACTATATTCCCTATTTAAGTGACAATGGGTTTACAGATTCCTTCCAGTCTTTCTTTTGTGTTGTTTGCCTTTCCTTTTCTTTCTCACTTCTTCCCTCATTTTCTTTATATAGTATTTCAATTGGCCCTCAAAGGTCAGCGAAGGCACTGGGACACACTTAATCCATTTTACAGACCAGGAAACTGAAGCCAATTCCAGTTGGCTGTGGAACTGGACTCAGCACGCAGGGAGGCAGGGAGGCCTCACAGCCACAGCCGCGCTCTCCGCCCTTCCAAGGGATAGCCACAGGGCAAACAGAACAAACCTCCCCGTCACGTTTCCGAGCCTCATTCCTAAGCACCTCTTCATTGAGGACACTCCACATTCTTTCCTCTCCCCGGCCCCTCACCCCCATTCTTTACTGCCCCCCCTTCTGGGAAGCAGGTGGTAGGCTTCGCACTCACCGTATACCCTGCTTGTGGTGATGGTTACATGGTGCACACATTTTAAAAACTCACCAAACTCTTCACTTAAAATACAATGCATTTATTGTATGTAAATTATATCTTAGTAAAGTTGATTTTTTTAAATGTTTCTCCTAGCCCTAACTGGTTTGGCTCAGTGGATAGAGCGTCGGCCTGCGGACTAAAGGGTCCCAGGTTCGATTCCGGTCAAGGGCATGTACCTGGGTTGCGGGCACATCCCCGGTGGGGGGCGTGCAGGAGGCAGCTGATCGATGTCTCTCTTTCATCGATGTTTCTAACTTTCTATCCCTCTCTCTTCCTCTCTGTAAAAAATCAATAAAAAAAATATTTTTTTTAAAATAAATAAATAAATAAATAATAATAAATGTTTCTCCTAAAATCAGACTTCAGTTAGACTTCAAAAATAAGTGATTTCAGAATATTTTCACAATTTCTTTTGTCGATTTTAATGACTTTTTCACATTAGAAAATTAATATATTTTCATTGTGGAAGACCAGAATTTGTATATTTTAAGGTAAGGAAGAAATGCATTCCTTTATGTTAATTTTGTGTATACAAATAAGGAATCTAAACATGAAATCAAGGGCATAGGCTGATTTGTGATTTTTTTTTTTTTAATACCTTGTTACTGGTGTCTAAAGGTGCTGTGTGGACAGGCGACAACAGAGCAAAATGGAGTTACCTGAAAATTTCTATCCCTATGTTACTCACTCTCAGCGTTACTGGGATCTCTTTTTGTGGAGGTAAGATGATATCCTCAGGCTTGAAATGAGAGAAAATAAAAAAAAATGAGGGTGTTTTTGTCAAAGCTGGTCCCTTTTCATGGGCTGTTTTGGATAGGGGTGAACGTGGGAAAGAGAAGATGAGGAAAGTGAAGGGGGGATTAGAGAGGAGAGAAAGGGTAGCTTCAGAGCTGTTTTGTTATGTCCTCAATTTGAATTGAAGACATAAAGTCAGGAGGGGGCCAGAGTGCTGCTTTCCCTCATTCTCTTATTGCTTCCTCAGCCACTCTTGGTAACTGAGTTTCTCATCCTGAAACATGCCTTTCGTCTTGAACGAAAAATGGAAAGAACTACAAAGAATTTTGCAAATAAGCAATCAGCCTTACAGAAATAATTTTTGCTCTGCAAGTTTAAAATTCTGTGACATATTTTTACTGTTAAAAATATATATATGCTCTTGGGAAAGATAAATTAGTTAAAATAAGATTCCCTAGTGTGCCACCTTCCCAAATCCTAATAATTCTCTGCAGATGAGAGATCTAAATATGGAAGGTGCTCAGCATGGTGACAGATCCAGCTGCTCCTTCTTTTCTCTAGGAATAGAAGTGAGTTAATATCACTTTTTGATAAGTGTGTTTTTATGGCATTGGTCCATACAGGGAATATGTATCCTGCTTAAGGACTAAACATGAAATTCTACTTAAACATCTCATTATCATTATCTGTTTCTCTTTAGCTATTTCTATAATAAATGTTCCTCCTAAAATCAGACTTCAGTTAGACTTCAAAAATAAGTGTAATTTTTATCTTGCCCTAGCTGTTGCTTTCAAAGGAAATCAATTGCTAGCCCTCCACCGCTATCCCACCCCTAAATATAGCCATTGACTCAGACAGACATTTTGCAATTTCTGGGTTACCTGGGTTCAGGAACATACCTGAAAGTTGATCTTGCAGTAAAGCCTCTGACCTTTGACAAGAATAGAATATAAAAGAGCGTACTGTCAGCTCCCCAAACAGACAGAGTTTTTTACTGTGTGCTCCCTAATTTGAGGCCTCAGTGTCATTTTGAGTGCATGCATAGCACCTTTCTCCTGCCAGTCTTCAAAGCCTTATTTTACTGGAGTGCATCATTTATTAGAAGCCTGGTTGCCTCACAAGCTTTTTTTTTTTTTTTTTTTTTCAATCCTCACCAGAGGATATTTTTTTCCATTGCTTTTCAGAGAAAGTGAAAGGGAGAGAAGGAGAGAGAGAGAAAGAAACTTTGATGTGAGACACACACACGGATAGGTTACCTCCCACATGCTCCCCGACCAGGGGGTGGAGAGCGAACCCCCAACCCAGATACCTGCCCTCGACCAGGAATTGAATCCACAACCCTTCGGTACTCTAAGCACTGAGCCACACTGGCCAGGGCTCACAAACCTTTCTTTGACTAATGAATCAGCTGATGTCGGCGGCTTCGTGGGGGATCCAGAGGCGGAGCTGCTAGTGCGTTGGTACCAGGCCGGAGCCTACCAGCCCTTCTTTCGTGGCCATGCCACCATAAACAGCAAGCGACGGGAACCCTGGCTCTTTGGGAAGGAACACACCCGGCTCATCAGAGAAGCCATCAGAGAGCGTTACACCCTCCTGCCCTATTGGTATTGTCTGTTCTACTGTGCACATGTGACCGCCGAACCCATCATAAGGTAAATAGGCTCCACCTGTCGGAGGCCCCAGCAAACAATCTAACCAACCACTGGGGAACGGAGTAATTACACAGTGATTTCAAGAGAACAGGTGAAGGAAAGCCATGTGTTTAATCGTGTCACTCAGCTTGTTGAACACCAACTGAGAGGAGAGTGCTGGCAGTGGAGGTAGCAGAAGATAACTCTGTGATTCAAGTGTTAATATTTGATATGAGACAGATATAGAGCTTTTTCAAAGAAATATGAAATGACTTTGTAACTGAATTCACTCAGTATTTAACCCACAAGCATCCTCTCATGAAGAACATTTTATTCTGCCAGTCTTAAGCTCTATCTCAGTGGTTCTCAACCTTTCCAATGCCGCGACCCTTTAATACAGTTCCTCATGTTGTGGTGACCCCCAACCATAAAATTATTTTCTGCTACTTCATAACTGTAATTTTGCTACTGTTATGAATCGTAATGTAAATATCTGTGTTTTCCGATAGTTTTCGGCAACCCTGCTAGCGGTTCTCAACCTGCTGTAGAGCCTAAGACCATCGGAAAACACAGATATTTACATTACGATTCATTAACAGTAGCAAAATTACAGTTATGAAGTAGCAAAGAAAATAATTTTATGGTTGGGGGTCACCACAACATGAGGAACTGTATTAAAGGGTCGCGGCATTAGAAAGGTTGAGAACCACTGCTCTATCTCGTCCTTAGGACTAAATTGTTCCAAGTTTGAGGTGAACATTTTTCCTGGTGTACAAATTATATTCTGATTGTATTTGGAAGGCAGAAATGAAAAAAACTTTTTAAGCTAGAGGAGGAATCACACAGAGACATACTAAGTCTCTTGGATCCTCCGTCCCTAAACCTGGTCCAGATCAGAATCATCTGGGAGCTTCTTAAAAAATACAGATTCTAAGGCCACACCTCCAGACCTACTAGGAATCTCTTTGAGAAGGTTCCAGGGATCTGTATTTGTTAGAAAATTTCCAGGTGGTTCTAGACATCAGCCAGCTTTAGAGATCATTGCCTTGTTACCATTTTCAGTAGAAGAGGGAATACATTATTACAAAGGCTAGTGAATAAACTAAAAGTAAGTCTCTTATTTAAAAAGATCATTTCCTCGTGAAATTGAAAAATATTATTAGAACCATTAAGTTAATATTCAGATACATAGATATTGAAGGTTTTCTTTATAAGCCCAAATGCCTTCTAAGTAGTTATGTACAACAATAACAATAAAACAAAAACCACACAACAGTTTCTCAAACCTCTAATAATGTTGCCAGTTTGAAAACAAGAAAAAAATAGTTCTTCCCATTTCAATAGGTAATGATTAAGGATGCATGAAAGGCAGTGACAGCATGAAGAAATGGCACAGATTTTATATCATTATAAAATGATCCTACAAACATTTAGTTTGTTTTACACCAAGCATGATAGGCATTTGGACTTCTGATTCTGCCTGTCAAAGTAATATTTATTTCTAGTTCAACAATCAAAAGGAAAAATTGCAGGTACCAGATTTCTCAATCTTTCATTTAAACATTTAAGCTAATTGATAGCTCTTTTACATAAGAAAAATATAAGTAATCATAGCAACTGCTCATAAAAAATCTTGAAACAGATGAAAGGAGACTTGGCTCTGGCTTTTTCTAATTTCCTTTGAATGGTTACAAAACTGAAAGTATACTAGTAAGTGATTGAATTATAATAAGAATCTAATAATATTGAAGAAAGAATTTTTTTATTTTTTTTTTACCCCAGGCCTCTGTGGGTAGAGTTCCCTGATGAATTAGAGACTTTTGGTGTGGAAGATGAATACATGCTGGGTAAGCATTTCTTGATTAATTATAATTATGATAAATACTGTAATCATGTTCTTGTCATACTTTCTAACGTAAGAGGACTAAAAAAAAATCCCTAATTTCAAGAAAGCCAAAAAAATAAATTTCATCACCAAGATTTTTAGTGCTAAGTGGAATCATAGGTATTCTGTTGTCATGTAGTACCGCTCATATTAACTTTAAATAAATCCATCCTATTTGTGAATGCAATTGGTATTCTTCTTCTGGGTCCACTCCTAAGCCTTGTGATGCCATTAAGGGGAAGAGAAGTGAGAAAAAAATAGACCTGATGGTTGTACCCTGTTTCCCCGAAAATAAGACAGTGTCTTATATTAATTTTTGTCCCCAAAGATACGCTAGGTCTTATTTTCAGGGGATGTCTTATTTTTCCATGAAGAAGAATACGGTACACATTTATTGTTAAATGAAAATAAAGGAAATTTATTACCTGTATACGGTACGGTAGTACGGTCGTTGTCAACACAAACCAGACAAACTGTGAATCCTACAGTATCAAGAATTTACTCATTTATTCAATGACAATCATGTCATCATCTTCTGGAACATCATCATAACAATCCAATTCCTGAATTTCCTGGTGAATTTCTTGTGACTCCATTTCTTTCAGAATCAGTGGACCAAATCTCTCATGTTTAGCAATAGCACTGTCTTTAAATGAGTACTTCTTGTCAAGGTAGCCTGCTCGCAGTGCATTTGCAATGCAACTGTCAGTGATTTTCTCCCATGAATTCTTCACCCAAGTCACAACTTCTTGCAGTTTAGGTTTCACAAAGTTTCCACGCTGATTTCTCTCCATTCTATTTTCAATGTAGTCATTAATTTCCATGCGCAAATTGTCTTTGAATGGCTTGTTGATTGCAATATCAAGAGTCTGGAGATAGGCCGTCATTCCTGCGGGAATCATTATCTGATCTATTTTTCTTTCGTGAAGAAATGTCTTCATGTCTTTAGCACGGTGAGTGCTGGCTGTATCCCAGACTAGCAGACCTCTTTGGCTCCCTCGCATAACAAGCGGCAGCATTAAATCGACCCACTTCCTTATAACTGCTTGTGTGGCCCAGGCTTTTTCAGTTTCAAGAATAAAAACGCCCAAAACACGTTCAATCTTTTCCTTCTTGCCCTTAGAAATGATTAAAGGTGGGATTTTAGTGCCATCCAGACGAATTGCCAAAATACAGGAAACATGTGCACTTTCGTAAGAGGTGGAGGGAATGTACACTAAGGAGGCACCACGCTGTTTAATTGTGTTTGAGATGATTGGCCCATAAACACTGCAGTTTCATCCATAGCAATCATGTTGGAAAAATTGTATTTAGAGAAGTCAGCATCATCAATAAAGGACTTGAATGCAAGTGCTCGCTTAATAACTTGAGTATCTTCCAACCTAAACAATGTTGTAGATCTTCTTAAAGACAGTTCACTTCGCTGAAGGAAATTATCCAGCCAGTGTTGTGATGCTTTGAAGTCTTCGGGGGCTATGTCAAACTGTGGTGCCATTGCAAGGGCAAATTCTTGAATCTGAGCCCTATTCACAACCAAAGCCTTTGCTCTCCTGTCAACAACCCATTCACAGATCAGGTCTTCCAGCTCGGAAAATAATGGTTGCCAACCTGATCCACACTTGCACTTTTTAGCATTTCCCTTGTCCACTTGTTCAATGAGGTTACCATACTCTGCTCGCCATTTTCGGACCAATCGGATACTCAACATCTTCTCTTTGCAGAAAGCAGTAAGATTTTGGCCCCAAGAGTCTTCCACGATTCCTTTCTTGTACTCCACGGAGTAGCTTTTTCTTTTTGCCCTCATTTCTAGGGGTAAAAAAAAAAGGAATTGGGGTATCAAGGTGGGGGGAGGGGGATCACTCAAAATGATTCAGGGGGGATCAGAGGGGGGAATCAAAATGGCACAGGAGAATCAGAGGGGGGATTACCATTTTAGTAACCCCTTTTGATCCTCCTGTGTCATTTTGATTGCCCCCTCTGATCCTCCTGTGTCATTTTGATTGCCCCCTCTGATCCTCCTGTGTCATTTTAAGTGATCCCCCTCCCCCCACCCCTGTGCCACTGAACACCTTCACCAGACATCCCCCCTACCCCTTTATCAGACATTTACCCCCTGGGGCCTGCCTGGGGACTGTCACTGGGCTTGCTGGGGCCTGGATCTGGGCTGGAGCAGGGTCTGCCACTGACTGAGAACCTTCAGTCATCATGAAGGCGGCCGCGAGCATCAGGTAGTGTCACCAGAGACAGACCAGCACTCACCACCTTCGCCGCGTCCCATCCGCTCTAATCCTCCTGTTCTTCTACACGCATCTGCGAAAGTCTCCTCCTCTCTCCCGCCCCGCGCTCACCGCTCACTCCGACCTCCGCTCCGCCTCCACACAGCAGTGACGTCAGGACTCCGCGTAACGTCACTGGTTGCTAGACGCCAATCGGGGTGGCCCTAGCGACCAGTTTACGGTAAATTAATTTTCATTCTGAGACAGAGCCTGGGGGCCTTATTTTCGGGGGATGTCTTATATTTCACTCAGAAGGAAACCTGTAAGTAGGTCTTATTTTCGGAGGATGTTTTATTTTCGGGAAACACAGGTAGTAAAGACCCAAAGGAGCTTATTTCATATGCAAAATAGGATTGGGGGGCAGGGCAGAGAGGGTGGCCTCCTCTTTAACAAGAGTTAACCACCAAATCTAGAACATGGAAGTCTGTCATCTTGGCAATAAGGTTCAAAAAGCTAGGCTCAGCCGAAACCGGTTTGGCTCAGTGGATAGAGCGTCGGCCTGCGGACTCAAGGGTCCCGGGTTCGATTCTGGTCAAGGGCATGTACCTTGGTTGCGGGCACATCCCCAGTGGGGGGTGTGCAGGAGGCAGCTGATCGATGTTTCTCTCTCATCGATGTTTCTGACTTTCTATCCCTCTCCCTTCCTCTCTGTAAAATATCAATAAAATATATTAAAAAAAAAAGCTAGGCTCAACAGAATTGCCAAAAAGATGGAACAAAAGAGAAGGGAAACCTCAAAATGTAAAACATCTTGCTCTTTAGGTCTCCATTCATACTTAGTTCTCAGTTGAAATAGCAACTTTCTTGGAAAAAAATTTCCTTCCAAAGGACCAAAATTGCTTCCTAATTCCTAATTCCACCTATTTAAATCCAAGTCAGTCCCTCCTATTACATAATTTTTATTTTATTTTTACTTTGCCTTTTTGGTATCCATCTGAACTCTAATTAGTTTGTAATTACTTACTTAATACCTGTCTTCATTGACTGTAAACTCCGTGAGAGCAGGGACCATGTCTGCCTTATTTGTCACTATATCCCCAGAGCTCAGCACAGTGCCTATTACTCCGTAGGCACTCTATAAATATTAGTTGAATTAAAGAGTGGATTCATAGCCCTAGATGGTTTGGCTCAGTGGATAGATAGTTGGCCTGCAGACTGAAGGGTCCCAGGTTCAATTCTGGTCAGGGGCACATGCCCGGGTTGTGGGCTTGATCCCCAGTTGGGGGTGTGCAGGCAGCAACTGATCAGTGATTCTCTCTCATCATTGATGTTTCTATTTCTCTCTCCCTCACCTTTCCTCTCTAGAAAATAAGTAAATAATTGAATTCATAAATGGATGAATTTTACATATATGTGGTACCAAGGCCAAAACAAAATTAACAATTCAGATCGTGTTTAGGAGAATTTTAGCCTTCCCAGTGCATCTGGTTCTGATGTCAACCATGGTGTTGCTCCATCTGGTTTTGCTGCTTTCTGGCCTGGAGCTGAAACACACTGAGGCCTAAATGTCGTCTCTAGATTGACCAAAACTCTGTCCTGTAGTCAAGGAAAAAGATCTGAATGTCCATGCTGACCACACTTCTAGATAATAATTGTAGGCTCACCATCACCAAAATCACTTATAGCAAACAATGAGGCACTTGGGGAAGTGCAATGGTGCTTTCAGATTACTGACACACAAGCAGTTTTGTCACTGGAAAGGCACCAGGTCCAGAGAGGGTCTGCCTCGGGCTGGCCTGTAGTGTGTGGAAAGATTTCACCTGAGTCCAGGTGATTTTGAGAGTATGTTTATGGAAGCTGGGGACAGTGAAACAAAGGAAGGGCTTAGGATAGAAGAAGCAACAGGCTAGAGCCTAGGCAGTGCTCTGGTTTGGCTCTCTAGAAACAGTATAGGAAAAAAGTGAGCCACGCTGGGCTGCTTGGACTCACTGAGAAGTAAAAGTCAGAGTGATAGAGTGAGCCACGGTGAGGCTGCTGTTACCTCACTGAAAAGTCCAAGAAAAGGGGGCCTTGGAGACAGGCTTAGGGGGTTAGCCCAGGATGAGTTGCTGCTGTCCATTGCTCTCCTGGTTGCAAGTCATTCGAGGATCCTTAGAACTTAGGAGAAAGAGAGCAGAGATATATGCCTGAGAAAGAAAGGAAGAAGAAAGGTGTGGGCTCCCTCTGGGCTGGCTTCCGTTACCTTAAGAAGTTTTATCTGTTTTCTAAAGGTAAGTTTCTGGGGAGGTCTCAGGGGAGGATCTCAATAGAATATTCATTGGCTTTCCAGGTGTGTCATTTCAGGGTCCTGGTTTCCACTGATTGGTCAGAGCTAAGAGAAGGGGTCATTAGTCATTGCATCTGGTTCTAATGTCAATCATGGTGTTGCCCCCTCTGGTTTTGCTGCTTTTCTGGCCTGGAGCTGAAACATACTGAGGCCTAAATGTTGTCTCTAGATTGACCAAAACTGTGTCCTATAGTCAACAGACCCAAGCTTTGTTCCTAAGATTATTTGATGTGGGTCAGAACTTCATTGTCCTGAGGGCCCAATGCTTAAGGGTGTGGTCGTGCAAGGGAATCCTATGAGGCCATTCTCCTGCCCTCTTATTCTTCCTCTAAGGATGTCTAAAACCACTTACTAGCAATACGCCAAGGGAGGAAAGATCAGAGGAGGTTCCGAATCTCATGACCATCAATATGAATGTTCAGGGGGTTTAAACCACATAACCAGGGAGGAAAAGCGTGGTGGTGGGGGGGTGGGGGGGAGGTCCTTGTTTTCTCAGTTTTGCCCAATGCTAGGCACCTGGAGCTTTCACCCTGGTGACCTTGCCCGTCGTTCATACTCTGCTATGTTTGTCCAACTACTTGCCACAATGATGCACAATGATGTACAAAAAAGAGACTGATGGTCCCTCCCTAGAATTTCAATATACTGTAAGTGGGTTGATGACAGGCAATAATAGCCACCTCTGTGAGCACCTATCCTTTTTCTAGCAATGCATCTCTCTGATGAATCATAGGTTCAACTCACCAAGGTCTCTACTTTTAAGAAGTTCAGTCTAGTGGTCCTTAAAACCACAAAATCACTCAATTAAAAGGAAACATGTTTTAAGACTTTGTTTTCAACTTTATTTCTTCTCCATTTTTTTCAGGAAGTGCTCTATTGGTTCATCCAGTCACAGAGCCAAAAGCTACTATGGTTGATGTGTTTCTGCCAGGATCAAATGAGGTAAGAGTAAATGACAGTCACATATTTTATATGTCTCATGTCTCATTCTTTATTCTGATGAATTAGCCCCTGTTAGGAAATAGATTTCTTCATCATGCAGTTGTGAAGACAGCCCAAATGATTAGAGCAACTAAAGATTCTTATAAGTCATGATCACTGTACTCAGAGATCAAGAAACTTAATGGAAGAGCAGGGAGAAAGTTGAATAGGTGGATTAGAATGGTTCTTTGTCTTCACACATTAACTTGTGTAAGTGACTCCTTATAAACACACTGAGATTTTAAGTAGGAATAAATCTTTAGTCTACTATGAGGTATCAAACTCTGGGGAAAACAAGTATAAAAAGACTTTTCTGCCCTAACTGGTTTGGCTCAGTGGATAGAGCGTCGGCTTGCGGACTCAGGGGTCCCAGGTTCGATTCCGTTCAAGGGCATGTACCTTGGTTGCGGGTACATCCCCAGTAGGGGCTGTGCAGGAGGCAGCTGATCGATGTTTCTCTCTCATCGATGTTTCTAGCTCTCTATCCCTCTCCCTTCCTCTCTGTAAAAAATCAATAAAATATATATATATATAAAAAAAAGACTTTTCTCTTTGGTTCTGGCTCTCTCTGAATCCTGAGTTTTTGTCACCAAAAGTTGGTATCCAGACATTCACCAAGGTGAATAAAAAGTAATAACAGTGACTTTCCTCTCTGCCCCTCTAGCCTTCTTCTGCTCTTGTACTGAGTATTGTCATTGATTTTTGTCACTGTATAAAATCCTGGACCTGTTGAAGCCCTGGACACTGAACTCAGGCAGGGCAAGGGGCAGAGGTGAATATAAGCCAAAGGGCTGCAGAGCAGCCAGCCGAGGGTGATAAGAGCAACAGTCTCCAGAGACAAACCAAGGATCTATCCAAAGGGGCTTAGGAGAGACAGGGCAGAAACTCGAGGCATCAGACTAGGAGAAGAGTATAGGGATGGAGAGCAGGAAGGAGGCAGATCCTGGAGAGGATCTGTGAGCACTGGAGCATTGCCACAGGCTTCAGCAGATGGGGAAGAGCCATGAAGAATACTGAACTGACATGGGCCTGTCATGGCAAGCTATTCTTGGACTGTCAAGGTAAGTGGTGAGGTAGCTGAGCCAGGCCATGCTCAATGCTCAGTACTGTCAAGCGCTGTCATGGCAACACCAGGAAGCCAGTGCCAGTGTTCTCCCTCCATCCAGGTTTACATGTATGGTTGTTGCACGGGCTCCTTTTTTTCAGGTTGAATAAAAGGGCGTAATGTGTTCTCTTTATATATTCATCTTGTGTATTGGTTTCTTGAGGCTGCTGTAATGGATTACCACAAACTTAGTGGCTTAAAACGACAAAAATTTATCCTCTCACAGTACTGGAGGCTTAAGTTCAAAATCAAAGTGTCAGCAGGGTTGGTTCCTTCTGGAGGCTCTGAGGAAGGATCTATTCCATGGCTCTTTCCAGCTTCTGGCGGCTCCCCACAATCTTTGATGTTCCTTGGCTTGTAGCTGCATTAGTTCAGTCTACCCCTCCATCGCCACAGTGCCTTCTCTTCTGTGTCTGTGTCTCCTCTTCCTTCTCTCTCTTAAATGTGATGGCATTTAGGGCCCACCTGGATAATCCCAGGTAATCTCCTTAGCTCAAGCTCCTTACTTTAGTCAAATCTGTTACCATGGACAGTAATATTCACTCCTTCAGGGATTAGGAAGTAGCCAGGCTTTTCTCCAGAATGTTCATGCAGTATGGTCTTTGCCCTTGGTTTCTCCAGGAATTTACAATTCTGAAGCTGAGGGCTCTTTACAAAGGTTCCCTTGCCAAGTAGAAACTTGAGAAAAAGGTCAAATACAACAGCTAAATCAATTGTCCTGCCAACCAACAATGAGAGAAAAGGGGGACATATGTAATACTTTCAACAATAAAGATTTTTTTTAAATTGCCCTGCTAAGCATTGCTGCTGAGAGTTTCTCAAGTTAATTCTAACAAAGCATAGGCTCCCATTAAGAAGAACCAGCCTCCTTTCTGATTTGGCCATAAATTTTTATGAATGGCCTGTCATAATTGCAAGCACATTGTTGTGACTATGTAATGTACTCCCTCAACACTGTCTCCCAGAGCATCTTTAATTGTTTCTCTTGCTACATCTTCCCAAAGCCTGGGTGGAAGAGCCAAGCCGTTCCTTGCCAGACATTTGCCTCACTGATTGGCTAGCACCACATCACAGGGTGCAAGGGAAATATCAAAGGTCCCTCACTGTCATTTTCCCCGTGTTTCTGTATGGCCCATTCTCTTTCCTTCAAGGCTTTCCTTGAACATCTCCTTCCCAGTGAGGTCTTCTCTGACCACCTCTTTAAGATTATACACCACCCCCACTGCTCCTGTCCAGCCCTCCTTCATCCTTTATTTTTCTCCACAAAATGGTGCCACCTCCTAACATTCTGTATATTTACTTAGATGTTTTGTTTATAATCTCTCTCTCCCATTAGAATGTTAGCTTTTTTAAGGCTTATTTTTATCTATGTTCACTGCTGCATCCTCAGCATCTAGATGGGTTCTTGGCACATAGTAGGCCTTTGATAAACACTTGCTGGGTGAGGAGTTTGGTGACTGAGCTTTAGGTCTGGTCTATATGGTGTTTTATACCAGTTATACTCTTTCTAGGTTGGAGATCTTTGTATATGGCACCAGCAAAAATACCCTCTACCTCTCATTCTAATTAGTTCTAAAAGTGGTAGACAGGTAATTCTAAAATCTTATTTGAGTCAGTATTTTTTTTTTTGTTTTTAGCTTTTACTCCAAAAATCTCTTTATTTAAAGCTACTAGAATTCGCCAAAGAAAGACATTACAAGAAAAGAAACCTAAGACAATATCCCTTATAAACACAGACACAGAAATACTTGATAAAACATTAGCAAATTGAATCCAGCCAAGGATACTACATTATGATGAAGTGGGATTGATCCTGTTGAATTAAAGAGTTCACTGTAGCTAATCATAGTAAAGTCACAGCTCTCACAGTCACAGCAGGACAGTGACAGACGCAACAGCCCAGCTATATAAAGGATGTGATAATCCCAGGACATGAATTTGTGAAGGAGGCTCTGTGGCTGGATTGGAAGAGAGAAAAAGAGGTTTTTGTTTTCACGCTGATGGTTTCTTGAGGATTTAGCCCATCAAATTACTTTGTAGTACCTCTTTGGTACTTCAGCAACGAAACCCTCTGGACAGGAGCCCCAGATAAGAGTTTGAACCTCGTCCCTGAATTGTACTTTGTAAAAAAAAAAAAAAAAAAAAAAAAAATGATCCTATTGTAGTCATTCAAGTTTCCATTTGTTTTTCTACAAGATGCTTCCTTCTCTGACACTTTCTTTTTTCCACGCCTCATCTGTCATTCATTTGCTTGCAATGTGCTTTCCTTCTTTGTTGCTGCCTTCTCTCCTTCATCATATTTTTTACTAATAGACGCATTAAGTTCTTATAAGCCAACTGGACTGTAAAATCCATGAGGTCAGGAACTGCATCTTTCTGTTCACTCATGTTTACCTAGCAGTGCTAGGCACTTGGTAGGTTATTTAATTGATAACTTTTGGATGGATGGATGGATGGATGGATGGACAAATGAGTGGCCTTTTTAGTCAAATTAATCTGTCACATTAGTAGGTTAGTCTTTTGGGATCTTCTTAAAAGTATGTGTTCTTCCTAACTTCTACTCAAGATTTTTTAAATTATACTTATTTTAGCTTTCTGGTTACATGTATTTGAAATCAAGATAAATGGATGTTTTACTGAATAATAAAATTGTGAGCAGAGTTGCTCATATACTCTTTTTCACTGGGGTATGTTCCTTTCCAGGTCTGGTATGACTCTAAGACATTTGCTTCTTGGGAAAGAGCATGTACTGTGAAGATCCCAGTAGCCTTGGGCACTGTAAGTTGTTTTCAGACTGTTATTTTTACCTGTTGTACTATATTAGCCTGCTTGAGCTGCCATAACAAAATAGCATAGACTGGTTGGCTTAAAAAATAGAAATGTATTGCCCTGGCCAGTTGCTTGGGTGTTGTTCTGTGTACCAAAAGGTTGTCGGTTTGATTCCTGGTCAGGGCACATGCCTGGGTTTCAGGCTCCATCCCCAGTAGGAAATGTGCAGGAGGCAGCCAATTGATGCTAATTCTCATAAAGATGTTTCTCACTCTCCCTCTCCCTTCTTCTCTCTCTTAAAAACAAACAAACAAAAAAACAGAAATTTAATATCTCATAGTTCTGGTGGCAAAAGTACTAGAGTAAGATGCCAACCAATTGGCATCTGATCCTATACCTCACTCTCTTCCTGAAATGTGGACAGCTGCCTTCTTGCTGTATCCTCACACAACAGAGGGAGAGTGAGGTATAGGATCAAGGCCCCAGTCTTATGACCTCACTTTACCCTAATTACCTCTGTAAAGTCCCTATCTCCAAATGTGTACAGTCACATTGGAGGTTGGGGCTTCAACATATGAATTTGGGGGGACACAAACATTCAGTCCATAACATGTGCTTACATAGAAAGAACCAAGGATATTAGAGTCCTACAAAATGGTATGGACATATGGAGACAGAAAGTAGATTAGTGGTAGCTTAGGGCTGGGGAAAGGAGATAATTTGGGGAGTAATGGGAAGTGACTGCTAATGAGCACAGGGATTCTTTTTTGGGTGATAAAAGTGTTTTAATATTCATTGTGGTGATAGTTGCAGGACTCTGGATATACTAAAAGCCATTTAACTATATACATTAAAAGGGTGACTTGTATGGCATGTGAATTACTTCAATAAAGCTGTTAAAATATGAGAAAAGGGCCAAAACCGGTTTGGCTCAGTGGATAGAGCGTCGGCCTGCGGACTGAAAGGTCCCAGGTTCGATTCCGGTCAAGGGCACGTAACTTGGTTGCGGGCACATCCCCAGTAGGAGGTGTGCAGGAGGCAGCTGAATCGATGTTTCTCTCTCATCGATGTTTCTAACTCTCTATCCCTCTTCCTTCCTCTCTGTAAAAAATCAATAAAATATATTTAAAAAAAAATATGAGAAAAGGAGTGTACAATAATATATACTCTGCTGAAACATAAAGGACAAACAACTCTTTCCCATATATTTACATTAATATGTCTAAGAAAAATAACACTGAACACAGAAAGCAAACATGGTAGTCACCACACAGGACATACAGAATGTCCTTCTACTGGGCCAAGTCAAAAAACATGTTTGAATTGTAACGCTGGACCTCTAGGCCCAAGGGAATGCAATCAGTTATGATGTTAGAATCAAAGTGGCCCATCTGGATAGAATTTCTGAAGGGAAGGTGGCTCCTGCAGCTGAATTGCCACCACAAACCCTAAGTAGTGTGAAGATTAACAAATAGGTATTGATGTTATTTTCTTTTAATTATCAGTAGCAATATGAACTCCATTATAAAGAAAATGATTTCAGATGTCAACTTTCAGATCTAGAAGAGACCTTAACTTGCATTTACTCCAATCTCTCATGTTTACAGGTAAAGACACCGAGGTTCAGAGAGGTGAACTTACTTGTCCAGGATTGTGGCTAGATTATGGTCGCAAGCCGCGGTTTGCTGACCACTGCCTTAGGTGATCCCAGGGAGCTTTCTTACAGAGAACCATCCTGGCAAACAGGACACCTGCTGGGCTTTCCCTGCTGGGAATGGCATTCAGGAGACCCGTAGGTATGGGTCATGCCTCCAGTCCTGTTGTTAGAGTCACTTAAAGTGCCCTTGGTGGCTTCTGTAACAGAAGTTTCACAGATTTATCCTCAGAATTGAATTATTCATCCTGATGATCCAGGAAATCAGGGAGCAAGATGGGTATAGGTTGTAGTGAATAAGAACAAAAGTTACCTCCCACAAACAAAGGAACTACCATCTTTTATCTATACACATCTACATCTGGACCTACTTATACAGTCAGAAAAATTCACTCTTTAGCAGGGCTCTAGAAATAAACAAGTTTATTATATTAACAGGAAAATTAAAAATATAAACCAGGAGAGGCCACTTATAGAATAGGCAGAATAGGTAATAAATTGATGAAGGTTGAGAAGTTTGTTTAGTGTTTGAACTCTATTCCTTTTAATGCCAGGGCCCCATAAATTTATATTGGCTTTGAATCTATACTTGTAAGGAATGTGAGTCTTGTACAATGAAACATTTTTAAATTCTACTTTGAAATTGCCTTACTAGTATATGAAAGCTCCTTCCCTGAGAATGTCGCTCTGTTATAGATACCAGTGTTTCAACGGGGTGGAAGTGTAGTGCCTATAAAGACAACTATAGGAAAATCCACAGGCTGGATGACTGATTCCCCATATGGACTCCGGGTGGCTCTAAGCACTAAGGTATTTGGAAAATGTTACCTTTACACATTTCATTTGTTACCACTCTATCTCTTCACAGTGGTAGCCTCTTGAGTGTGTGACACTGTGTAAAAGTGGTGAACCCCATCTATGGGATAAGTGCTTCAGATGTTTATCTAGAAATCAAAGTTTTGAATCATTTCTGAATCATTTCTGAAACTTGTCTGACTTGCCTGGGGTTGTTCTTTAAAGAGCTCTGAGAACTAGAAATGATAGAAATTTCTTCTGGGGCACTGTGACCTTTGGTGCTTTGCAACTTGGCATTGATACCACTGGACTGAAAGGTCACTGGGGCCTAGGCAGCCTGTCCCTGAAACTCAGTCTCCTGTAAAAAGGTATCTGTATCAGTGCAACGTTTCAGGGACAACTCCCCCCCCCCCCCCGCCCTCTCCCCCCCTCCCCCCCGCCCCACAACAAACACACACACTAACTTCTGTTCTCATCAGATGGTTCAAACAACTGAAATCTCCTTGGGTAAAGCCTGGAAGGATTCAGAATTGATCTGTACTTTTAAGCCAAAATGAGAAAGCATATTTCTTTCCTATCCATTTTCCCAAATGCAGTACCAAACACAAATTCTTACTCATGCAAATATTATAAAATAATTCAGCTTTCTTTTTTTTTTACATCCTTCTTTTCCATCTGTTTCACTTAGTCATGTTTTATTGGCCCAAACTATGGCCTTCAGGCACATAAGAGGCCACAGAATAAAACACAAGATCCATAGCACATCAAGTGTTGTCCAAAACAGTAAGCTGCCATGTGGAGTGCTGACATTGTAGGACATGCAAAGGGAGTCCTCCTACTAAAAAAAACAGGAATTAGATATCATTCCCTACATAGAGGGTCTACTAAAGAGAGTTGATCTCATCCATTATATACTAATTTTTTAACTTCATTTTCATTTATGACCTGTTATCACATTCTAGGATCGTATTTTCAGGGAAGCCACCTATGCCACTGACCATACTTCGTGGTTTAAATTTCTTTCAACAAGGCCTAACTCTTTGTGCTCTTCCTATGTGACTTCCTTATTTATATTATTTCACTAATGGGTATTGATTGTATGACTACTTTGTACAGCTTGAATATTAAGCTTATGTTCAACATAATTTTTCACAAATTTTTAAATCTATTATTTCTCTTTAGGGCGTGGCCTTCTTTTCCCAGAAAACTATTATATAACCACATTCTCTATCTGTGATTCACTCTCTAGGGTTCTGCTGTGGGTGAATTGTATCTCGATGATGGCCATTCATTCCAATACCTCCAAAAGCAGCAATTCTTACACAGGAGGTTTTGTTTCTGTTCAGGTGTTTTGAGCAACAGGTAATGACAGCTAAAAATCTGTGTGTTTTCTGAAGTAAATTATGCTATTCTTTTGCTATCCTCAAATACACAGCTGATATTTTAAGATACAATTTAAGAAGTTAATGATGAAAGCCATTTATGGAGTGTTCTTCTTTACTTTTTTTCAGCTTCATTCAGGTATAATTGACAAATAAAACTATAACATATTTAAAGCATACAACATGATGATGTGATAGATGTACACATTGTGAAAGGATCTGCCACAGAGTTAATACATCCATCACCTCACACATTTACCTTTTTTTGATGAGAACACTTAAGTTCTACTCCCTTAGCAAGTTTCAATTATACAACATGGTATCAATATAGTCACCAGGTTATACATTAGAACCTCAGACCTTACTCATCTTATAACTGAAAGTTTGTACCCTTTTACCAGCCTCTCCCTATTTCCCCCACCTCCCATCCCTAGGCAGCCACCATTCTACTCTCTGTTTCTATGAGTTTAACTTTGTTTTTTAACATTCCACATATAAATGGTATCATGCTGTTATTTGTCTTTCTATATCTGGCCTATCTCACTTAGCATAATGCCCTCTAGGTTTATCCATGTTGTCACAAATGGCAAATTACCCCTCTTTTTTAAGGCTGAATAATATTCTATTATGTATATAATAGGGGCCCAGTGCACAAATTCGAGCACCTTGAAAGGAATTATGGGCCGGGAGTCTGTGGTGGGCACACAGGCGGGTCTTCGCCCATCCTCCGTGCCCCCACCTGGCCCCTCCTGCACGGCCCCTGGTTCCCTGTCTGCCAGCAGCCCCGCTCCCGCTGCTGCTGCTCCCACGTGCTGACAGCGCCAGCCCCACACGCACCCACTGACAGCGCAGAGCAATTGGGGCCAGCGCCAGCAGCAAGTGCGAGCGGGGCCGGTGCTGTCAGTGGATGCAAGCGGTGGCTGCCGGCCCCAATCGCCCCTCAGGAGCAGGGGAAGGTGGAGAAGCCCTGAGGGGTGATCGAGGCCGGCAGCCACCGCTCACACCTGCTGACAACGCCGAGTGATCGGGGCCGGCACTGGGCACCAGCAGCGGGTGCGAGCGGCGGCTCTGGTGCCAGCAGTGAGTGCGAGAGGGGCTGGTGCCAGCAGCAGGTGCGAGCGCCAGGCTGGACCATGGTGCATGGGAGCAGAGAATTTTCAGTAACCACCAGAGGCTTGCCCTGATGACAGCAACCAGTGCCCCACCTTGGTCTGGCGCCCCCGCTCACCTGCTCCACCATCCCACCACGGCCAACACCCACCATGTTCCGCACTCTGTGCCTGCTGCCAACGCCCGCCATGTTTCATGCGCGCCCCCTGGTGGTCAGCGTACGTCATAGCGACTGGTTGTTCGGTTGTTAGGTTGTTCCACCATTCGGTCTATTTGCATATTAGGGTTTTATCCTATTTAACTAGTGGCCCGGTGCACGAAATTCGTGCACGGGGCAGGGGGGTGTCCCTCAGTCCAGCCTGCACCCTCTCCAATCTGAGACCCCTCGAGGAATGTCCAACTGCCTGTTTAAGCCCAATCCCGGTGGGATCGGGCCTAAACGGGCAGTCGGACATCCCTCTCACAATCCAGGACTGCTGGCTCCCAACTGCTCACCTGCCTGCCTTCCTGATTGCCCCTAACCGCTTCTGCCTGCCAGCCTGATCACCCCCTAACCACTCCCCTGCCAGCCTGATTGATGCCTAACTGCTCCCCTGCCAGCCTGTTTGCCCCTAACTGTCCTCCCCTGTAGGCCTGGTCACCCCTAACTGCCCTCCCCTGCAGGCCTGGTCCCCCCCAACTGCCATCTTTTGTCTACATGGGGGCAGCCATCTTTGACCACATGGGGGCAGCCATCTTGTGTGTTGGAGTGATGGTCAATCTGCATATTACCTTTTATTAGATAGGATAGAGGCCTGGTGCATGGGTGGGGGCCAGCTGGTTTGCCCTGAAGGGTGTCCTGGATCAGGGTGGGGGTTCCCTTGGGGTGTGGGGCAGCCTGGGCGAGGGGCCTGTGGTGGTTTGCAGGCCGGCCATGCCCCCTGGTGACCCAAGCGGAGGCCCTGGTATCTGGGGTTTATTTATCTTCTACAATTGAAACTTTGTAGCCTGGAGTGGAGCCAAGCCTTCTGCTTGCTCCGAGTCGGCAGCCATTTTTGGGGGGATTTATGTATCTTCTATAATTGAAACTCTGTAGCCTTAAGCGGAGGCCTGGGCTGGCCAGCCTTGGTGTGCGGAAAGCTTGGCTTCCTCCATCACCGGGGGCAACCCTAGCCTCCTTCTCTTTCCAGCTCCGTGCCTGCCGCCATTTCTGTTTGGTTTTATGTATCTTTTATCATTGAAACTTTGTAGCCTTGAGTGGAGGCCTAGGCCGGCAAGGGCAGGCGGAAAGCTTGGCTTCCTCCATTGCTGGGGAAACCCAAGCCTCCCTCCTGCTCTCTGTGGCTGTAGCCAACTTGGTTGGGTTTATTTGCATATTTGCTCCTGATTGGCTGGTGGGCGTGGCTTGTGGGTGTAGCAGAGTGGTGGTTAATTTCCATATTACTCTTTTATTAGATAGGATAACTAGTGGCCCGGTGCACGAAATTCGAGCACAGGGGGTGTCCCTTAGCCCAGCCTGCAGCCTCTCCAATCCCTCGGGGGATGTCCAACTGCTGGTTTAGGCCCAATCCCACAGGGACATCCCTCTCGCAATCAGACTGCTGGCTCCTATCCGCTCACCTTCCTGCCTGCCTGCCTGATAGCCCCTAACCACTCTGCCTGCCAGCCTGCTCACCCCCAACGCCCCCCCCCCCTGCTGGCTTTCTCACCCCCAACTGCCCCCCCCCTTGCCGGCCTGCTTGCCCCCAACTGCCCCCCCCCTGCTGGCCTGATCACCCCCAACTGCCCTCCCCTCCTGGCCTCATTGCCCCTAACCGCCACTGCCTCGGCTCTGCCACCACGGTTTTGTCCAGAAGAATGTCCAGAAGGTCTCCTGGTCTAATTAGCATATTACCCTTTTATTAGTATAGATAAAGAGGTAATATGCAAATTGACCCTCACGCCCTCACAAGATGGCTGCCTACAACCAGGCCGGCAGGGGAGTTAGTGAGGGACGACCAAAGACTGAACAAGCAGGCTGCGTGGGGAGACCAGGCCGGCAGGGGGGTTAGTGAGGGATGACCAAACGACTGAACAAGCAGGCTGCATGGGGCAACCAGGCCAGCAGGGGGGACAGTTGCGGGCGACTAGGCCAGTGGGGGGGGGGCAGTTGGGCGTGACCAGGTCAGCAGGGGGGGCAGTTAGAGGTGACCAGGCTGGCAGAGGGGGGCAGTTAGGGGCAACCAGGCCGGAAGGGGGGGCAGTTAGGAGCGACTTGGCTGGCAGGGAGGGGGCAGTGAGGGGCAATTAGGTCGGCGGGGGGGGGCAGTTGGGGGCAACCAGGTCAGCGGGGGGGGGGCAGTTAGGGGCGATCAGGCTGGCAGAGGGGAGCAGTTGGGGGCAACCGGGGGGGGCAGTAAGAGGTGACCAGGCTGGCGAGGGGGGCAGTTAGGAGCGACAAGGCTGGCAGGGAAGGGGCAGTTGGGGGTGACCTGGCCAGCAGCAGGGGCAGTTAGGGGCAACCAGGCAGGCAGGCAGGTGAGCAATTAGGAGCCAGTGGTCTAAGATTGTGAGAGGGATGCCCGACTGCTGGTTTAGGCCCGATCCCGGGGTTCGGGCCTAAACCGGCAGTCGGACATCTCCCAAGGGGTCTTGGATTGGAGAGGGTGCAGTCTGGGCTGAGGGGACCCCCCATGCACGAATTTCATGCACCAGGCCTCTAGTACATATATATAGATAGATACCACATCTTCTTGATTCATTCATTCATTGACAGACATTTAGATTGTTTCCCTACCTTGGCTATTGTGAATAATCCTGCAGTGAACATGAGGATAGATATCTTTTCAAGATACTTATTTCATTTCCTTCAGATATGTATACCCAGAAGTGGAATTGCTAGATCATATGGTAGTTCTATTTTTAATATTTTGAAGAACATTCATACTGTTTTCCATAGTGGTCATATGAGTTACATTCCCAGTAACAATGTACAGGGGTTCCCTTTTCATCACATTTCCACCAGCATTTGTCTTTTTGATAATTAGAATACTAACAGGTGTGAGGTGACATCTCATTGTGGTTTCGATTTGCATTTCCCTAATGATTAGTGATATTGAGCCCCTTTTTATACATCTGTTGGCCATTCATATGTCTTCTTTGGAAAAATACCTACTCAAGTACTTTGCCAATTTTTAATTGGGTTATTTTATTTTATTTATTTTTTGCTATTGAGTTATGTGAGTTCCTATTATATTTTGGATGTTAATTATATATTTGGACATATCCTTTTTGGATATGTGGCTAACAAATATTTTCTCCTATTCCACAGATTGCATTTTCATTTTGTTGATGGTGTCCTTTGCTGTGCTTTTTTGGTGTCCTTTGCTGTACCACTTGTTTATTTTTGGTTTTGTTGCCTTCGCTTTTGGTGTCAAGTCCAAAAAAAAATCATCACCAAGACCAATGTCAAGGAGCTTACTCACTATGTTTTCTTATAGGAGTTTCATGGTTTCAGGTCTGACATTCAAATCTTTACCCATTTTGAGTTGATTTTTGTGTATGGTGAAAGATAGGGGTCCAATTTCTTTTTCTTTCTTTTTTATTTATTTTATTTATTTATTTATTTTTATGTGGTTATCCAGTTTTCCCAAAACCATTTATTGAAGAGACTCTCCTTTCCCTGTTTTATATTTCTGGGGTCTCTATTCTGTTCCATTGATTGATGTGTGTTTTTATGCCAATACCATACTGTTTTGATTACTATATCTTTGTCATGTAGTTTGAAATCAGGCATTGTAATGCCTCTAGCCTTGTTCTTCTTTTTAAGGTTGTTTTGGCTACTTGGGGTCTTCGGTAATTCCATGTGAATTTTAGGATTGCTTTTTCAATTTCTGTGGAAAATGCCATTGGGCTTTTGATAGGAATTACATTGAATTTGTAGATTGCTTTGGATAGTATAGACATTTTAACAATATTAATTCTTCTAACCATGAACACAGAATATCTTTTTCTTTGTTTGAATCTTCTTCAGTTTTTTTCATCAGTGTCTTATAGTATTCAGTGTACAGTTTTTTCACCTCCATGAGTAAATTTATTCCTGAGTATTCTTTTCAATGCTATCATAAATGTGATTGTTTTTCTTAATTTCTCTTTCCAATAGTTTATTGTTAATGTAGAGAAACACAACTGATTTTGTATATTGATTTTGTGTCCTTCAACTTTACTGAATTTGTTTCTTCTAACAGTTTTTTGGTGGAGTCTTTAGGGTTTTCTATATATAATATCATATCATCTGCAGATAGACTCAGTTTTACTTTTTTCTTTCTGATTTGGATGCCTTTTATTTCTTTTTTTTCCCCCTTAATTTCTCTGGCTAGGATGTCCAATACTATGTTGAATGAAAGTGGCAAGATTGGACATCCTTGTCATCTTTGAGTATAATGTTAGCTGTGGGCTTGCCAAACATGGCCTGTTGAGATATGTTCCATCTATATCTAATTTTTGAGAGTTTTTATCATGAAAAACATGTTGAATTTTGTCAAAAGCTTTTTCTGCATTATATGATTTTTTTAATTCAATGTATTAGGTTAACATTAATTAATAATATATAAATTTCAGGTATATAAGATCATATGATTTGTATCCTTCCTTTTGTTAATGTGGTGTATCACATTTTTTGATTTGTTATGTTGAACCATCTCTGCATGCCAGGGGTAAATCCCACATGATTGTGGTGTATAATCCTTTGAATGAACTGTTGAATTCAGTTTGCTAATATTTTTTGAGGATTTTTACATTTGTGTTCATCAAGGATATTGGCCTATAATTTCCTTTTTGTGTAGTATCCTTGCTGGCATTGGTATTAGGGTAATGATGGCCTTGAAAAATGAGTTTGGAAGTGTCCCCTCTTACATTTTTTTTGTAAAAGTTTAAAAAGGATTTGTATTCTTTAAAGTTTGGTAGAATTTTCCAGTGAAGCCATCTGGTCCTAAACTTTTCTTTGTTGGGAGGTTTTTAATTATTGATTTAATCTCTTTACTTGTAATTGCTCTGTTCAGATTTTCTATTTCTTCATGATTCAGTATTGATAGGATGTATGTTTCTAGGAATGTACCCATTTCTCCTAGCGTATCCAATTTGTTGGTGTATAGTTGTTCATAGTAGTTTCTTATAATACTTAGCATTTCTGAGGTATAAAATGTAATGTCTCATTTCTAATTTTATTTGAGCCCTCTCTTTTTTCTTGGTGAGTCTAGTTAAAGGTTTTTCTATTTTTTTATCTTTTCAAAAAACAGTTTTCAGTTTCATCTATCTTTTCTATTGTCATTTTAGATATTATTTTATTTATTTCTGCTCTGATTTTTATTATTTCCTCCCTCCTACTAATTTTGAGCTTAGTTTGTTCTTTTTTTTTTTTTTCCCTAGTCCCTTGAGGTGTAAAGTTAGGTTGTTTTTTCTTAGTATAGGCATTTATTGCTATAAACTTGCCTCTTAGAATTATTTTGCTGTATCCCTTAAGTTTTAGTATGTTGTGTTTTTATTTTCATTAGTCTCAAGATATTTTACTTCCCTTTTGATTTCTTCTTTGACCCAGTAGTTGTTCAGGAGCATTTTATTTAATATCCTTATATTTGTGAATTTTCCAGTTTCTCCTGTATTTGATTTCTACTATCAAATATAGTAAAGTTTGGTCAGAAAAGTTTGATATAATTTCAGTTTTCTTAAATTTGTTAAGACTTGTTTTGTAGCCTAACATATGATCTGTCCAGGAGAAATTTCCACATGTGCTAGAAAAGAGTGTGTAGTCTGCTGCTATTGACTATGTTAAATCTATCTGGTCTAATGTAGTTTTAAGTCCAATGTTTCCTTAATGATTTTTTGTCTGGATGATTTGTTCATTGTTGAAGATGGGGTAGTGAAGTGCTCTACTATTATTGTACTGCTAACTATTTCTCCCTTCAGAGCTGTTTATGTTTGCTTTATATATTTTAGGAGCTCTGATGTTGGGTGCATAAATACTTACAAATATCCTATCCTCTTAATGAATGGACCCTTTTATCTACACTAATTTACACTAATAAAAGAGAAACATGCAAATTAACCATCACTCCACTACGCCCACCAGCCAATCAGGAGGGAATATGCAAATTAGAAGGAGAAAGATGGCGGCAGCCCAGCTGCTCCAGGCGGAGTGGCTGGGCAGGGCAGGACGCCTGCTATGAGAGGGAGGGCAGGGGGCAAAGGGATCTACAAGAGCGGCACTCTGGCCACAGTGAAGATGAAGACAGCAGACTCTGGCCAGAGTCTGCAGCGAAGCAGCGAAGATGAAGATGGCAGACTCTGCCCAGAGTCTGCAGTGAAGATGGCAAACTCCGGCCTGAGTCTGCAGCGAAGACCAGCGAAGATGGCAGACTCTGGCCAAGCCTGCAGCAAAGATGAAGAAGGCAGACTGTGGCCAGAGCGAAGGCCTGGGTCCCAGGTGCTAGAGGAAAACCAGTGCTGGAAGCCAAGGGAAGGAAGGCCTATTACACGAATCTCTTCGTGCAACGGGCCTCTAGTCATTATATAATGACCTTTGTTATTGCTTGTTACAGTCTTTGGCATAAAGTCTGTTTTGTCTGATATAAATATAGCTACCCCTGCTTTCTTTTGGTTTTTATTTGCATCAATATCTTTTTCCAGTCCTTCATGTTCACTCTGTATGTCCTTAAAGCTGAAGTGAGTCACTTAAAGACAGCATATAGTTGGGTCTTGTTTTTTTTTTGTTTTGTTTTTTGTTTGTGTGTGTGTGTGTGTGTGTGTTTAGCCATTCAATAGCTTTCTCTCTTTTGATTGGAGAATTTAGTCAAAATACACTTAAAATAATTATTGATAGGTATAGACTTACTATTGCCATTTTGTTAATGGTTTTCTTGCTGTTTTGTAGTTCCTTTCTTCCTTTCTTCCTCTCTTTTTGTCTTCCTTTATAATTTGATGATTTTCTATAGTGGTATGCTTTGATTCCTTTCTCTTTATCTTTTGTGTACTTACTATAGGTTTTGGCTTTTTTTGGTTATCATGAGGCATACATAAAACATCTTTTAGTTATAACAGTCTATTTTAAGCTGATAACTTAATTTTGAACACATACAAAAGCTTTACATTTTTACACTCTCCTCCCACATTTTATGTTTTTGATGTCACAATTTTTATCTTTTTATAATGTGTATTCATTAACAAATTATTGTAGTTATAATTATTTTTAATATTTTTTTCTCTTAACCTTTATACAAGAGTTATAAATTATTTACCCACAACCATTACAACATTTGAGTATCCTGGATTTAACTGTATATTTACCTTTACCAGTGAGTTTAATACTTGCATATATTTTCATGTTACTAGTTAGCATCCTTTCATTTCAACTTCATGAACTCCTTTTAACATGTTTGTAAGGCTAGCCTAGTGGTGATGAATTCCTTTAGCTTTTGTTCATCTGGAAAACTCTTATCTCTCCTTTAATTCTAAAGAATAGCTTTGCCAGGTAGGGTATTCTTGGTTGGCAGGTATTTTTTTTTCTTTGAATATATCATCTCACTCCTTTCTGGCCTGCAAGATTTCTGCTGAAAAATTTGCTGATAGTCTTATGGGATATCCTTGTACATAAGTTTTTTGGTTTTGTTTTTTTGTTGGTTTTTTTTCTTTTCTCTCTCTTTTTTTCTTTTGCTGCTTTTAAGATTCTCTTTGTTTTTAACATTTAAAAATTTAGTTATACTATATCTTGGTGTGGGTTCTTTAAATTGATCTTTTTTGGAACTCATTGGGGTTCCTGGATCTGGATGTCTGTTTCTTTCCCCAGGTTAGGGAAGTTTTTAGCCATATTTCTTTGAATAAGTTTTATGCCCCTTTCTCTTCTTTTCTCCTTCTGAGACCACTATAATGCATATATTGGTCCACTTGATGGTGTCCCATAAATCTCTTAAGCTATCTTTATTCTTTTATATGCTTTTTTCTTTTTGCTCCTCTGATTGGATGAATTCCACTGCCCTGTATTGGAGTTCATTGATCCTTTCTCCTACTTGATCTGATCTCATTTTGAAACCCTTTATTGAACTTTTCAGTTCAGTTATTATATTCTTCAGCTCTATGGTTTCTGTTTGGTACTTTTTAATATTTTTATCACTTTGTTGTAATTCTCATTCTTTTTATGCATTACTTTCTGACATTGATATTTTTATGACCATTATTTTGAACTCTCTGTCATGTAAATAGCATCTCTATTTCATTAAGGTCAGTTTCTATAGACTAATCATGTTCTTTTGTTTGGAAGATACTCCCTTGTTTCTTCATATTCCTTGATTCTCTGTGTTGGTTTCTGCACATTAGATAAAACGTCTGCCTCTTTCAGTTCTAATAGGTTGGTTTTGTGTAGGAGATGAATTTCATCAATCAGCCCAGCCTGAGCTCCTGGTTGCTTCTCAAGCTTTTGTGATGATCCAAGCGGCCATCTTTGCTCTTAGTGGCTGCCAGTAGTTGAGGATGTACCAAGACCCATCAGTGACCCAAAGGGGAGAATGCAGTCAGCACCTAGATGCAGGCTAATTAGAAGCTGGACCCCCAGGCAGTAGCTGAAAAAGTTTGTAGTCATACCTCTTCCGGGAAGAAATTGGGAAATGGTGTTTTTGCCTGCTCCCTCTGTGCTGTGTCTGAGGGGGATAGCTACAGCACACCCATTAACAACTGATTCTTTGTTTGATTTAACCCTGTAGAACTTGTGAACATAAACACTGTTCGCTATCAGAGTTAGGTGATTTGGGGGCCTAATCCTCAGGTGGGGAACTTAAAAGTTGGGATGCTAGAAGTATGGTCCAGATCGTTCATTCTTCAGGGAGAAGCTGGGAGTTGAGGTTCTCTCCCAATTGTATGGCACTGTGCTGGGTCTGGGGGTTATGGAGAGAGTGTGTCTCAGCCATTCCTACCTGTTTTGATGTGGGTATTTTTTCAGTCACCATATGTGTAGGAGTCAGTCAGCTAGTTTCTGGATATCTCTCAAAGGGACTTGCTCCATGTATAGCTTTATATGTGGTTCATCTGAGGGAGAAGGGAAATTCAGGAACCTTTTATATCACCATCTTGGTTTGGAGTCCCCTGGATAATTTTTTTCAGTCACTCCATACACCTCTCTTCCTTATTATCGCCATCTTTCTTTCCTCCCCTCTCTTAAGAAAAAAAAATTCTATTTTAAGTTCCCATTAGTCCCATTTATTCAACCATTCAACAATTAAGTATTTGATTTCTTCCTATTTGATTGCTGTATCCAAGTCATATTTATGACTTCAGTGTCCTTAGCTGATTTCTCTCCAAATGACTTCTTTAAAAAGAGACATTGGTTTAGCTACTGGTTACTTAGCCCTCAGCATGTAGAGTCATCTGTTTCCATCCTTCCATCCTAGTAAATATGATAACTATATGGTTCAGGCTTCCATAGGAAAAGGAGGAAGGGGAACTATCAAGGCTGGGGATGTTGGACCTGGTAACCAGTCCAAACCCCTCTTTCTCTTCTTTTCCTGATGCCATGTATATTTATTTCAGTTGTGCTGACGAGAGGGGTCATTATACCAGCAAGTGTGTGGTGGAGCAGATCTTTGTCCTAGGCCTCAAGAAGCAGCCATCTTCTGTGACCACCCACTCATCTGGTGAGGAAACAAGCCATTTATTTTTGTAAACATAGAAATATCTAAGGTGAAGAGATGATTAGCCCTAAAACTGACATAATGTCTTAGCCAAGTGGACTCTACACTTCCTGGTAGAGGTCAAATACACTGGTATCCAGAGGGAGCAAGGCCATCCTGCTTCTCTTCATCAACTGGTCTTTCTGCTCACTGTAAGCTGTTGATATTTTTCTAAGGGAAATTAACTTGAGCTTGAAATAATATTGTGGCTTCTCTGACTATTTTTGTTAAACTGTAGATATCTGAAGCCCTATTTGTGTTTATGGAGTTTCTTAAAGTGCATATGTTGAGATATATCCTTTCTAACATACTGAATTTCTTGGACAAGTCACTTTGTTCCTTATAGTTTATTTTCAACTGATCTTGCATTCAAACCATGGGAGTATTTCATATTTAAAAGTCCATGGGTAAAAATTATAGGTAAAATTCTCCTAAGTAGGGGATAAAGTTTTATGACTAAGTCAGAAAGATTTCAGAGACAAAGAAAGAAATTTTCTCTCCTAGATGTTCATCAAATTTTCCCTTTTATTGTCTTGATATTTAGATGGTAAAGATCAGCCTGTGGCTTTTACATATTGTGCCGGAACATCCACCCTGAGCCTGGAGAACCTCTCGCTGAACATTGGTACTGACTGGGAGGTCCACATTAAGTGACAGAGAAGTGCATCTGGTGACAAGTACAGGGAGCAGCCTGCACCCTTTAACCTCTCCCTTGGCCTTTTTTGAGATTTGTGCTACATACTAATTGACTCAAAAAAATCTTTCATTAGTCATCTGTTTACTAATGAACAATAGATTTCAGGTTTACATTCTTAGATGTGTTATTAATGCTCCTTGTGTCAAAACACCCCCTCTTCTCCTAGATGCAAGGAGCCCTGAGATATTTTTAGAGTTCATGTACCTTTCCCTGCTTCATGTACATTTCTCTACAGCAGCGGTTCTCAACCTGTGAGTTGCGACCCACAGGTTGAGAACCGCTAGCAGGGTTGCCTAAGACCATCGGAAAGCACAGATATTTACATTATGATTCATAACAGTAGCAAAATTACAGTTATGAAGTAGCAACGAAAATAATTTTATGGTTGGGGGTCACCACAACATGAGGAACTGTATTAAACGGTCGCGGCATTAGAAAGGTTGAGAACCACTGCTCTAGAGATTGACTCAGGAGTACAAAGCGTTCTTTTCTTGGTCATGCTTTTTGGGCTCCAAAGTTCCAAATTAATCTCAAAATTCTAATTTATTTATCTTAATTGTTTTTATTAAATACTGTCTTCTAAGCAAAAGAATATTTGCAACATGAATAAGCTACAATTAATAATAATAATATAAATACCGTGTGCCCATCACTGAACTTGACAAATAGAACATGTGGCTTCCACCAGGGTAAAGCCAGTGAGGCACTTACCTGGGGCACAAAGAAATGTGTGACACAAAAAAACAATAGTAATCAAAATAAATCATATTTAAAACTCAAAATTAATGCAAAAAATCCATAATTAACAAAATATCAACATTTTAAATACAGATAGGATCAGTATTACTGAGTTCTCCTTTTGCCTCTGGCTCTAGAACAGCTTGGTGTGGGATTGAACATTACAACCTACCTGTCCCTCAGGGTGCTCCCTACTCTGGAGACCTCAGTGACTTCCAGCTGCCTGCCACAGCATCGGTTGGGACACCCGCCTCACGTCCTTAGCACTCCTCCTCACTCAGCAATTTGTCAACTGCCACTTCTGTGCCTTCTGTTCCCTGGGCCCCGATATCCACCCCTTCCCTCTGCCTATGCATATCTGACCATCTGACCACCTGTCCAGGCCCAACTCAAATCCTACTTTTTCACTAAGCCTCTCTAACTGCGCTAGACACCCCCACTCCCCATGAGTAGTGACTTCCCCTTCTCTGAAATCCTGCCCCAGGTACAATATGTGCTCTAACTTGGCATTCTCAGGGATTGTCCCTTAATGTTTCACATTTGTCTGCCTTGTTCCCCTGCTAGATAGTATGTTCCTCAAGAGCACATTATATTTCTCTTATATCTGCCAGAGTACCATTATACTTGGCTTTTAGTAAGTATTGACTGTAACTGGTTAACTGGTGAATTTGATTGATTAAAAAGTGAGAATTGAATATATTTGTTTCTGATTTACTTTTTTGACAAAGGACTCTTCTCTTTAGAAGTAGTAAACATTATGCATTTCCTTGTGGACATATTTCATTGTATCAGTTGAGATTTGAGTTTTGCACCATATATAAGCTTACATCGATATATGCAGATTTTTTGCTCCTATTTCTGCAATTAAGGATAAAGGAAGAAGCCTACATTAGCCTTAAGTTTTATTTCCAAGCTTCAAATTTCCCTTGCCTGAAAACTAGGTGCTCTTACCTAATATAAATGATGGGTTTTAATAGCATTTAAACCTAAATAATTAAGACCTACATTCAGATCAACACTTATTGTATATCTGTCCTTCCATTTAAAATATTTTTGGAGGAAAGAAAGAAACAAGAACTAGTAGAGTAAGTTAGTGAGGAACTGCTCTGTCTTGACCCAGAACTTTACTGAAACACTTAACCAGAGACATTGAGTGGAGAGAAATGTAGCCTGCATGTTTTTCATCATTTTCTGCTTTTATTGTTTCTCACATTGTACCCACCTCCTATTTCTGAAGCTATGTACCAGAGAGCTGTGTGGGGCTGAGTTGACCAACAGCTATTCTATTACCTTGTAGTTCTTCATGTGTTTTCTCAGGAAATTGGTTTTCTTTTTTTTTTTAATATATTTTATTGATTTTTTTACAGAGAGGAAGGAAGAGGGATAGAGAGTTAGAAACATCGATGAGAGAGAAACATCGATCAGCTGCCTCCTGCACACCCCCTACTGGGGATGTACCTGCAACCAAGGTACATGCCCTTGACTGGAATCGAACCTGGGACCCTTTAGCCCGCAGTCCGATGCTCTATTCACTGAGCCAAACCGATCAGGGCAGGAAATTGGCTTTCTATAAGAAACTAGAACCATTTCAACAGAGCTTCAAACAAAGCTCTAAAGTGAATGCGTAATATCTCTTTCCCTCAAGACTTAAATGCCAAGTAATGAGGTGACAAATCACTTTAAAAACAGAAACTTTGCAGGGAGAGGGAAGGAGCAAGGTGGAGGAGGGTATAAGGGGGATAAATGATGATGGAAAAAAATAAAATAAAGGAAAAACAAAACAAGAAAAGAAAAGAAAAAAAACAGAAACTTCCCAATAAAAATATGGGCAAAAGAAATTTAAACAGCATGAAAGCTGTTCAGCCTCATTAATAATCAGATAAATGACTTTTTTGCCTTATTAGCCAAGATTAAAAGAGGAAAGATGTCCAGTGCTAATGTTGTGTGGGGCATAGGCATTCTTGTGAATCACTGGTGGAATTTTAAGTATAATCTTTCAGGATGGCAATCTGGCAATTGTACCAAAATTTTTAATTTGAATACTCTAACCCGGTAATTCCACCCATAAAACCCATAAATTGCTCAGAACTACTAATTGTAATGTGGTTTATACTGTGGAAAACTAGAAGCAAGGTAAATGTCCTTTAACACAAGATTGGTTAAATATAGCCCTTTCATACAGTAGAATATTATGCAACTATTAAAACAACCATCTGTATATATATCAATATAAAACAGTGTTTTTTATTAAATGTTTACTGAATGGTTTCCTTTAAGAAAAACTTATAATAAACAAACCAAAATTGAGGAATGTGAAGGCCACAAAAACTGGCCTGAGGAACTGTTCCAGATGGAAGAGGGTCTAAAGAGGCATCACACAAATGTGTGTTCCTAGGTTGGTTTCTGGATCCACAAAAGACATTATTGGGACAGTTCACAAAATTTAAATGGGATCTTGTGATTATATGGTAATTTTCCTAATTTTAAGGGTGTGCTATGATTATATAGAAGAATTTTCCTCTTTTTAGGAGATATGCACCAAAGTATTATGGGCTAAGGGCCATCATATCTCTATCTTACTCCCAAGTGGCTCAGAAAAAAATTTATGTATGTATGAGGCTGAGACAGAGACAAAGAGAGAAAATAGGCAAAATGTGTTAAAATATTACAATTGAAGAATCTGGGTGAAGGGTTTACAGGAACCCTCTAGAGCAGTGGTTCTCAACCTTTCTTTTTTTTTTTTTTTTTTTTTTTTAAATATATTTTATTGATATTTTACAGAGAGGAAGGGAGAGGGATAGAGAGCCAGAAACATCGATGAGAGAGAAACATCGATCAGCTGCCTCCTGCACACTCCCCACTGGGGATGTGCCTGCAACCACAGTACATGCCCCTGACCGGAATCGAACCTGGGACCCTTGAGTCCGCAGGCCGACGCTCTATCCACTGAGCCAAACCGGTTTCGGCCGGTTCTCAACCTTTCTAATGCCGCGACCCTTTAATACAGTTAGTTCCTCATGTTGTGGTGACCCCCAACCATAAAATTATTTTCGTTGCTACTTCATAACTGTAATTTTGCTACTGTTATGAATCGTAATGTAAATATCTGTGTTTTCCGATGGTCTTAGGCTCTACAGTAGCGGTTCTTAGGCTCAACCTGTGAGAACCGCTAGCAGGGTCACCTAAGACCATCAGCCTAAGAACCGCTACTGTAGAGCCTAAGACCATCGGAAAACACAGATATTTACATTACGATTCATAACAGTAGCAAAATTACAGTTATGAAGTAGCAACGAAAATAATTTTATGGTTGGGGGTCACCACAACATGAGGAACTAACTGTATTAAAGGGTCGCGGCATTAGAAAGGTTGAGAACCACTGCTCTAGACTCAATTTTCAACTTTTCTATGAGTTTTAAACTACTTTAAAATAAGAAGCTTAAAAGCAATGATGCTGGGCAATTCTCTGTATCTAGTATCTTTTAAATGTTTGGTTTAAGGCTTATAAGCTATGGCATGTGAATAGGATGAAAAAATTGAGTTAATTATGAACCCCAGTACAAGAAAACACCTTTATCTCTGATGCTGCAGATTGCTTCGTAATCTTCATCAGATCAACTGTTCCTCATCTGCGAACGCTGGGCCAAGCCAAATCCTTTACCTCAGGATACCATCCTCTGAGCACCAGGCCATAGCTCCTGACCCTATCCACCTACCCTGTGGTATGACTACCTGCTGCTGCACCACAGAGATGTTGTCTGACCACAGGAGCTGACTAGGGAGTCTTCAGAAGGGTATTTACACTAAGAAATAGACTAGAAAAGAACACATGTTTATGGTGGGCATTTATTTAGGGCAGAAACCCTGGTTAGTGGCCAGGGTAAGTCCTTCATATATTTGGAAAGCCAGTTTGGTCACCTTCCTTCTTGCCCCAGGTCTAGGTCATCCTGCAGACCCTGGCTCTGGTGGACCTGGGGTGGTCAGTTCCTGATAGAAGTGAAACCAGGATGTAGGTTCCAGTTAGACTAGGTACTGAGACATTGCCTTCCCCAAGAGGCTGTTTTCATTTAAGATGACCCATAGGATTAATTCTGTTCTGGGGTACAGCTCACTTCAGTACTAAGTAAACTCCATGGTCATGGACCCAGGTATCAGCATGGCCAGGGCCAATCCCAGATTCGGCATTCACCTAAAGTTTCTCTAGAGCAAAAAGCACAGCTTGTCACCATGGGTTTGCCTTAATGTTGTGCTGAGCCTTGTATACTGGTTAATTAAAACTCACCAATCAGATCACTAAAGCCGGAGGGGAGACTGCAGTTCTGGAGTTTGGTCTGTGTGCAGAATTCCTTTTTTTCACACCTCTTTCAGTAACAGGGTATTATAATGATAGCAGAAACACAGTCAAAACACATAAATAGCCCTAACTGGTTTGGCTCAGTGGATAGAGCGTCGGCCTGCGGACTGAAGGGTCCCGGGTTCGATTCTGGTCAAGGGCATGTACCTTGGTTGCGGGCACATCCCCAGTAGGGGGCGTGCAGGAGGCAGCTGATCGATGTCTCTCTCATCGATGTTTCTAACTTTCTATCCCTCTCTCTTCCTCTCTGTAAAAAATCAATAAAATATATTTTAAAAAATACATTTAAAAAAAAAAACACATAAATATCTGGAGCTCAATGGTTTTTAGCTTATAATTGACCATCCTACCTAAAAGCCTTCTTAGTAATGGGATTCCTATCACAATATCAGGCATTTCACTCTGCTTTTAAGATTTCCATCTACCAAACCCTTGGAATGTCCTGCGTAAGTCCAATGGGGGCACTCTAGACCAGCGGTCACCAACCTTTCGGACCTCACGGACCACCAGTTGGCGACCGCTGCTCTAGACTAAATTTCTCAGCCCAGGAAATAGAAAGCCAACAGCAGCTCCACTGGAAACACATTAGCCACAGTCAATGAGGCCATATAACTAGCATTCTAGGAGAAATAAAGGAGACACTGGCCTCTGATATCAGATCTTCCTGTCCTATGACCAGCCTTGCTAAAGCCTGTAGTGCCGCAGCAAGGCCTGCCAGAACGAGGCAGCTGCGTCCTGACAGTCATCTCCAGCAGGGCTGATGGTATTAGATTTCTCTTCAATCAGAGTGAGGGGAAGGGAAGCCCTGACTGTTTACATGCAAGGATCCTACTTCATGTTACTGGAGTCTTCGTCATGCATTTGCTCCTTCAGAAATCAGGAGACCTGGGGTCCAGTTTGGTTCTGCGGTGAACCTACTTGAGTGATCTTTGCCATGTCATTTCATCTCTCTAGGCCTTGGTTTCCTCATTTGTCGAAGAGCTAATCTCTAAAACGCTTCGAGTTTGCCATGACTTAACTGTAAAATAACAGCAGATATCTCAAGTTTCCTCAGTCGTAAATGGAAAGGAAAAAAATGGTAACTTTACTTTGGAGAAACTCGATAGACATCACCTTATCCAAGTAATCAAAGTTGATGTCACCTGTAATAAAACACATCCATATCATGTACCTCCAGATATGATTTAATGAGAAGGGCACATTACCTCTGTGATATTCTTCCCCCAAATCCATAACTTAGTTTAATCATGTAAAAAACATCAAGACAATTCAAGTTAGGGGACATTCTACAATATAACTGACAAGTACTCTTCAAAAGTGCGAAGGTCATGAGAGAGAAAGGCTATGGAATTGTTAGAGATTGAAGGACACTGAGGAGACATGATAAATGCAATTCAGGATCCTAATTTGGATCCTGCAATCGAAGGAAATAAAAAACCTTCTTGGAAGTACAAAGAAACCAAAATAGTCTTGTAGTTTAGTTAATAGAATTATACCAACACTAATTTCTTCATTTTGATCGTTGTGCCATGGTTATATAAGGTGTAAACATTAGGGGAAGTTGGGTGAATGGTATACAGGAACTCTAGTCTACCTTTGTAACACTTTTGTAAGTCTAAAATTACTCTAAAATTTAAAAATATTTTTCTTTATTGTTTAAAGTATTACATATGTCTCCCTGGCCATTCCCACCCCCTAAATTTTTTTTAAACTATGTGATTGTGGCTAGCTTATACTAGGCACTTTTTGAATGGTATGTGTTATAATTATAAGCAGATACATTGCTTCCAACAGTTGTTGAATCAAAGAAATATTTATTGGTGGAAAAGATAGTGATATGGAGCCATTAATTGGCCTGGTTGTTTTGATAGAAATCATTCTAGCCACAAATATTGCATGACCCTAGCTAAAATATGTTATAAAACTAGTTCTTTATCCTCGAAGAAGCTTCTGGGAATTGAAATATGCAGCTGTTTATGTGCTTATCTGCCCTTTGTTCATGGGCTCAGATTGGATTTCTCCCTGATAGTGTGCATTTCTACAGCCAGGTGGCTGGATAAAACTTGATTTTGGACCTGCTAATCTGAGAGGGTGTTTTATCCACAGCAATTGGTAGAGCAAAATGAATAGTTCTTTGCACTCTGTGTGTTTGATATTCCCATCCTGCTATGATAAGAGATTCATTTCTGTCGCACACTTATCTCAGTTGCTGACAGATGGAGCTGGCTTAGATAGCTGAGAAAAGAAAGGTCAAAGAGTGTGTGGCCCCGAGGCAGCTCCTCTCCTAGGGGCGTATCAGCCAAGAAACTTTCATTGTGTTGGCAAAGCAATAAGAAATGTAAGAAATCTCTCCTCTCATAGAGAAATTTCATTCAGCAGATACGCAACACGTATTTATTAAGAGCCTTCTACATATACTTAACTCTGAGGGTGGAATAGAGACCCGTTCCCACCTTCACAGAGCTTACAGTCTTGTGGGCAGACAGGAAGCTCAAAAAACAGAAACAATAAAATGTGGGTCACTGCTGTGAATTTCAAGGTGGGACAGGCAGAGCACTGAGCTGGGACTCAAACGTATGATGATGGAGAAAAAACTACCCGCCCCCTTTGCTTTCCATGCCATAGGTAAGTTTGAGGGTGGAAGACATTCCTTTCAGAGGCTCCTTCAGTGCAGGCGAGAGACATGCCTCTGATTAGAGACCTGTGACCACAGGATCCTGGCAGACTGCACCCATCCCAGTGCTGTACACGTGGGAGACGTTCCTGCTCATAGAGTGAGTGCTGATTTGCACCAATGAGTGGCTGTCACTCAACCTCATCTAACCTCAAAGTACTAAATTCAGATAGTCTCTAACAACATTTATTGAGTGCTTCAGACAATCCTGACATTATTTTACATGTTTTACAGAAATTAACTTAATTTTTGCAACTGCATAGCAGAATGACTATTATTATACCCATTTTATAGGTGAGAAAATGAGACATAGGAAACAAGGAAGAAATAAGTCACCTAAAATTACCCAAGCACTGCCAGTGAGCAGTAGGCCCAGGCTTTGCACCTCAGCAGTCAGCATCCAGAGGCTGCCCTCCTCTCTCTGCCTCTCCAGGAGAGCAAAGGTCTTCAGAGGGCCACGAGGATAGGCTGATGGTTCCTACAGGTGCAATTCCAGACACAGGGATCCTCAAAACTGCAACCCCGGTGATCAAGAGCATGGTTGTACTCCTATTGCAGCTGTCACTCCCCACCTTCTCTCATAGACTCTAACCTCGGGAACAGGCTGGGCTGCAGTCTAGGACAAGCATCCACTGAGCCACACTTGGAACGTGGCCATCTCCTTATAGTCTGAGCAGCAGTTACTGTGGGTCAAAGACGAGGCGTAGGCCAGGAGGCACTTCCCTTCCCCAGAGCCACTGCGCTCTCTTCTAAGAGCCCCGAAACCAACTCTTTCCGTGTGACGTGCCGGGGCCTGACCACCAACCTGGTTCAGTATCCAACACTGACTCAGATGACTGACATGGTATGCCTGGGTAATCTCCATTCAGATGCACTTTTTGTAACAGACTTGGTCCCAGTGTTTATTTTGGGGGTGGGGATAGACAAGAGGTGGCTAGGTCGAGTGGGCAAGAAGAGACAACTGAGAGGACTCTGCTGAGTCCTCCACCCAGATAGCTCCACTCAATGCAAATACCAGAACATTCCAGAAGATATACCAAATCCAGTTGAAATGTTCTGATATTCTAGAGTTTTAGAAAGTAAAATTCATGCCTTTAAAAATACCTATTCTCCTAGAATTGAGCATCTCACTCTTGTTAGTTTTTTTTCAATAAAGTTTTCCAATAATTTGGTAACCAATAGTTTGATGGTCTGTATAATGGCCAACTCAATAATGCATCAGAAGTTCTTCGCTAATTTTCAGTGTTCAACTTACTCAAATATTTCCCTTTCATCCCCTGACAGCACCAGCACTTAACAGCCACACGTAACCGTCCTTGCCGGGTCCCTCTCTCTCGGCCACGCAGTAGAGCTGCACGCTAGCCTCGCTCTTGCTTTCATACTCAGGATCTTTTTTCATGTCTATTTTTAGTTTTCCTGGTTCAAGCTTCTCCAGGCCACTGAAACACTAGCCTCACTTTCTTTCTCTCCCTCTGGCATACATGCTGCTGGTAGGAGCCCCCCAGGTAAAAATCGGGGCACAAATCCTTTACTGCTCCTTCCTCGGGAAAACTTACGGCTTCAAGATCACAGCTGAGTTTTTAAGATGAACGCAAGCTGGACGACCTTCTGATGGGCTTGAAACTTTGAATTGGATGTGGACATTTTTCTCTCAGATGACAGAATCACTCCAACTTCCCCTTTGCAGTTGCTTCCTTTCCTTGAAGGTAGCTGTATCTTGTTTTCTTTAAAACTGTTCTTTCCACGTTTGCCTGCCATGCCAACAGTCATTAGCCCATCTGTGGCCCCACAGACAGGGGCTGGGCCCAGGTCCCCAGGGCCAGTTCCCCTCCCGGCCCAGGGCAAGACCACTGAGGCCGGGGGTGCTAACCCAAGTGGCATCTATTCAGCCATCATCAGCCGCAATTTTCCTATCATCGGAGTGAAAGAGAAGACATTTGAGCAGCTTCATAAGAAATGTCTAGAGAAGAAGGTTCTTTATGTGGATCCTGAGTTCCCACCGGATGAGACCTCCCTCTTCTATAGCCAGAAGTTTCCCATCCAGTTCGTCTGGAAGAGACCTCCGGTGAGTAGCTTACTGGTTGCTGGTTGGGCTTTTGCCTCAGAGAAGTCCTCCCACCGAGCACCTCCCACAGCTCCAGGGTGCACATGGGCTGGGGGAAGGGGCCTGGCTGCAGCTCCACCAGGCCCGGTCCTCGGTGAGGCAGGGCTGCTTCTCTCTCTCTCTCTCTGAAAAACGTTTTGCTTTTTATAAAAGTCATTGGAACTCAGTTTAATTTATCCTATAAAAATAAACATTCCTTTCCCAGAACATATTCCAAACCATCCAGATCTAGCCTGTTTAAATATCTTGCACTTTTATAAGATTCCTTCAATTTCTTGGGCGACAGTCATGATGTTCTTCTTTGGTTTGCCAGCAGCCACGTCTTTCTGAAGCATGGATTTAAACCCTTTCTCTTCTAGCTGACTCTTCCAGCCTCAGGGTTTCATTTACAGTGAGCTACCAGGAGGAAAATCAGATTCTCCTGGATCCCTCCTCTGATCATCCCTCCATGTTCTTAATTCAAGAAATATTTGTTCTTAATTCAAGAAATATTTACTGAGCATCTACTAGACTAGAGTGCTTGTCAGGAGATAATGTTCAGGGACCATAAGGCAAGGGGAGCTCCCCTGGTTCAGGGAGAAATCATTTACTCTGAGGTCCAAAGCTATTGAGTAGTTTCATCAAGTTAAGCTGAGGCCAGTGCAATTCATTAGCCACGTGTGTTTTTTAACCTGGGATGAGATAGCCAACAACCCTGTTCTCACCTTGTGTGTGCCACAGGCTCCTTTCCTCTGCTGACGACTCTGTGTTAAGGCCAGAACTAGACCCAGGGCCCTCAGTTTAGAAGTGAGGACTTGAAAGAACTTCATTCTTTAACCCAGTTGCTGCCCTGCCGCTAGGGCACTAGACACGTCACACACACACACACACACACACACACACACACACACACACACACACACACACACGCCGCCATGCCTTCGGGGTAAGTCCAAAGCCCTTAGCTGAGATATAGGCCCTTCGAAAGCTGGTCCTGCCTACCTGTGCATCTCATCTCCACCCTCTCCCCTTGGACCCTGTCACATTCAGCTGCTCTGTGGTTCCAAGTCTTCTCATACCCAGAGGCCTTTGCTCATGCTGTCTGTCCATCTGTCTGGAATGCCCTTGTTTTCGCCTCACTTGCTTCTCCTCACTTTCTCTCCAAAACTCTGTTCAGGTGTCCCTTCGTGTCTGTTGCCCACCTTCTGAGAGCAGGGCCATTCCTGTTCATCTTTGAGCCCTCCTACCCAGCAACGGGCCAGGCCTTCAGTCGGTCCTCAGCTGCTGGTGAATGAAACCCCACATCTGAAGGCGCTGACCCCAAGAGTTAAGACAGCCCTGCCTGCCAAGGCTGGGAGTTCCTAAAAGCCTTTTCCAACACTACTGCAGAGAAAAAGCCAAAAAACATACTGTTTTTAGTAACATCATGGGTGGATTTTAGCCTTAAAAGCTAGACTTACATATTAATAAAAATGTTTTAAGGTTCTGTTATACTCGAAGCACTAGATCGGTCCTAAAAGTTATACTGTCAGTATCAGTGTGACACGAGGAGCACTGACACACCTGTCTGTCCCAAACTGTGCTCCCACCACCACCAAAAGTCCTGAATTTTCTACTGTTGCTAAAGGTCCAGGTAGCAAAGCCCACTCTTGGTTAAAATGCACCTTTCCCCTGAGGTTAAGATCGGGAAACACTGCCTGTCGGTTTATTAGCATAAATTAGCATATAGAATTAGAGATGATCAGAGTTGGAATGAATCCTAGAGATGTGGTCTAGCCCCCTCACAGACAGACAGGTGAAGTGATTAAGATCCAGAAAGAGCAAATGACTTATCTATAGTCACACACGTTGATTGAAGTTGAAAAACAGGAATGACTTCAGAACTTTCTGAAATGGAGATCACTCTTCGGGGACACGTTTTCCATGTGCTCCAGAGGTGCAGGGACGTTTGCCAGCCTTGAGCATTCTGGAAAGGAGACTGTGTCCTATGAGAGGCCCTTCCTGCTTTTACAATCTAATGCACAGAATCACTGAAAACCTATATGATTTTTTTCACAGTAAAGTATTACTTAGTCCAATCAGATGAGGAGGAGGGGAGAGTTATTCACAGCCAGCAATAATTCTAGTTAGGATAACATGCTGCTCTTTCAGTCCTTTCCTCCCAAAAGAAGATAGACTCGGGCCACCTATAATCTCCTCTCACCTGCTGACCTGAGCTACCTCACTGCCTCTCCTCCTCTACTAGAGAGCATCGTGCAGGGAGTCGGCAGGCCAAACAATCTGACTCCTCTCCCCTTTTCTAATGTGGTCTATTTCTAGGAGCAGAAAGCAAACAAGCCACATAATACTTCCCAATTGTTAAGCCACATTTTCTTAATGACAAACCCCTGGGTGGAAAAGAATGACTTCTAGAACAGAGCTTCTGGGAAACTGATGATTCTTGCCCAATATCACTGGGGACAGATGTGGGGGGATCACATGTGTCATTCTGTGTGGTGGGCGGCTTCAGTCGCATAACACTGCTGGCCTCTCTCCTCCCCTGGATGGATTTGTAAAGAGAACCTGGCTTTTTCTTCCTTTTTCCTCCTGGGAGCAATCTACCTGCTCCTCCTCCTGCCAGGTTTTGCAGAGGCAGGTCCCATAGGGAGCCCTGCAGAGGGCCTGGGCCACCTGCCACTACTGCTGGTGAATAGTAATGATAACAACCAATCTGGATTGAGAACACCTCGTATGACAGTAATTACTTTAAGGGCTTCCTTATATTAACTCATTTAATCTTCACAACAACCCTGTGAGGTGGGTACTAGTATTGTCCCCACTTTACAAATGAGGAAACTGGGTCTCAGAGGGATAAATAACTTGCTGCAGATCTCCCAGTTAGGAAGGGTAGGGTTGAGATTTGAACTCAGGCAGTCTGGTTCTAGAACCCCAGGGCGTAATTATGAAATCTATCTAATTCTGGGACTTAGCAGCCAATATCAGATTTATCAACAATAAATGTGGCAATTTGGACTCCTTCCTGCTCTACACTGATACCTATTTCTCTGCTGGTTCAAAACTCAGGCATGAAAATGAGGAGGCATTTATTGGGCCTACAACAGGCATTGAAGGACACCTCAGGGTTTGGCCCCCGGAAGCAGCAGGCTCTGTGAGCTGGAGATAGAATAGCACAGTGGCTAAGAGCCCACTCTCACCCACATTCAAGTCCTGGCCCTGCTACTTAATAATCATCGTCACGTATTTTTCTCTTTGCCGTAAGTTCCCCATCTGAAAAATGGAGAGTAATCATAACAGAAGAACCTACCTCATAAGGTTGTTGTGAAGATTGAATGAGTTAATGCACACCCAAGGTGTAAAGGGTGCCTGGCACATGAATGAGTGCCCCATAAACATGTTGTGCAGTCTTATCACCACTTACATCTGCTGTATAGTCTCCAAAAGAGGCAACACATCTTTCCAGCTTAATTTGTGTCCAGGACCAATCAACAGCCCGGGCTGGTGTAGGTCAGCAGTTACAGCATCAGCTTGCACACTGAAGGGTCTCAGGTTCAATTCCCAGTCAAGGGCACCTACCTGGATTGCAGGTTACATCCTTGGCCCTGGTCAGGGGTCATGTGGGAAGCAACCAGCCAATGTGTCTCTCTCACATTGATGTTTCTCTCTCTGTCTCCCTCTCTCCCTCCCTCCCTATCTTCCACTCTCTCTAAAAAACAACGAAAAGAATATCTTCAGGTGAGGATTTTTTAAAAATAGCTAATCACAGCAATGTATTTGAGTACTTCATGCTTGATCTAAATGAATCAATCCAACCGAACATGAGGTTATGTATGTGAGCAAGCCCCTCATGGGCACGTGACTGCTTTTACTTTAGGACAATTCCAGTCATTCACATTAAATACAAAATGTGTGTTTTATTATGAAAATGCAAGTACCAAACACCTCCACTTCTCCCCCAGCTCTTCCCATAGGAAACTTGCTCTCCCTCCTCTGCCCTCCAAGATCCTGGGGCTGAAAGCTGGGGCTCTGCATTTTCTCTTTGCAACTTTTTGCTCAGCTTTTTGTTTCCATTGGCTGTTGGGGGTTGGGAGAATTGACCACCTTCCCTTATCTTCAGATCCAGGGCTTTATACTTTGTTGGCAGTTACTGGGCCTCGAGGTCATAGGCTGCCTAACCTACCTCTTCCCCTCAAATCGGTTCGCATCCCTCCATCAGGGCCCCACCTTTTGCTAGGTCAGAGCTGGGTCTCATCTTCACCCACATTTCTCTGGTGTGTGCCTTCCCTCTTTGCTGTTATTGATTACAGCCCCATATGCTGCTGTGCTTTGCCTGGTTGGTCTAACCCCGTGGTCGGCAAACTCATTAGTCAACAGAGCCAAATATCAACAGTACAACGATTGAAATTTCTTTTGAGAGCCAAATTTTTTAAACTTAAACTTCTTCTAATGCCACTTCTTCAAAATAGACTCGCCCAGGCCATGGTATTTTGTGGAAGAGCCACGCTCAAGGGGCCAAAGAGCCGCATGTGGCTCGCGAGCCGCGGTTTGCCGACCTCTGGTCTAAACTGGTTCTTGGCCCTGTTCTTCCCCACAACTTGGGCCAACTAGTCCCCTCTGACAACACCTGGACCTCAGGAAACCTCCCAGACAGACAGCAGTCTCTTTGTATTCCAAGCAGGTGACTTTATTCCCTATAATTCTCATGCCTGGAAATCACTTGCATTCGACTCTTTTTAAGGATAGAGTTTATGTAAGTTTTCCAAGCTGCAATTCAACATGAATCATATCTCACCAAGTCTAGAAGATTTTGGTACTGGTACTTTCCTGATCTTATCAGGTGTCCAAAGAAAGTCATGACCGCCACCCAGCTGAATGCAATTGAAGGAAGATTTTCATGTAAGATGCATCACAATTTCAGAGATACTAAAATGTGAGGGGGGTGCTTTAGAATGGAAAAATAAGCCCGGCCAGTGTGGTTCAGTGGTTGAGCATCAATCTATGAACCAGGAGGTCACGGTTTGATTCCTGGTCAGGGCACAGGCCCAGGTTGGGGGCTCAATCCCCAGTGTGGGGTGTACAGGAGGCAGCCGATCAATGATTCTCTCTCATCGTTGATGTTTCTATCTCTCGCTCCCTCACCCTTCCTCTCTAAAATCAATAAAAAAAATACTTTAAGAAAAAAAAAAGAAAACAAATAAGACCCCTTTGTTATTTAACGCAGTTCTGCCATCTCCTTCCTACTCCTCTTCCCAAACCAATTCTTTCTCCCACACTGCCTATCATGGACTCAACCAGACCCGCTGGGTTTTGCTGCTGTCTGTCTGACTTGGTCTCCTGCCCCTTTCTGAGTCTCCATCATGCAGGCAGAACCAACTCCTCCCTTGTCCCAAGACTGTTACACTGCGGGGGGGAAAACCATTACATTCTTCAGATGAGGTCTTGTTACTACTGCAAATTATCTTTGATTTTTTTGCACCTATTTAGCCAAATGTGCTTAACACAGTGGTTGGCAAACTCATTAGTCATCAGAACGGCAAACCGCAGCTTGCGAGCCGCATGTGGCTCGTGAGCCGCAGTTTGCCGACTACTGGCTTAATAAATGTGAACCCTTAGCATGGCAGACACTTCCATTTCTCTCTTCAAGAGGGAAACTCATAAGGAAAAGTTAGGAAGATACTTGAGATTACAGAAGGAGTAATTTCTCTCTGGGGTGGACATGATTGTTTTCAATGGGGGGAAAATTTTTTAATTGCCGTTTACTTATAAAAGGAGGAGAACTAGAAACAAAAAAGGGATGGGGGGCACAGGGCAAGAGGCCACACGCTCCCGTGTCATCCCTCCTTTGACCTGACCCTCAAAAGTCTTTACTGATGATGAACTTGTGAAATGCCTGAGGCAAGTAACTTTGGGGTGAAGGGAGGAAGTTAGTACCTTGAATTTTACAGGCAGGACTGAACCAACACACCCAGAAGTCAGAGTGTGGAAAGCACAGGGGTGGAGAAAAAGAGGGAAGCATAAAGAAGCAAACTGCCAGGAACCCACTGAACCCTGGTGGGGTGAGGAGGCTCTGCCCTCTCAGAGGCCATGAAGTGGGGGTGTGAGATCTCCAAGGAACTGGGAGGCCCCAGCTAACACCTGGGAAGCATTCTGCTGAAGAGAAGCTGATGCTTGCTTTACCATTTTCATCCAACCTTCAACTTTAAATAGTCACCATCAGAACTATTAGAAGTTTATTACATTCTCCCAGAACACCCGGAATATAGGTTTAAAACTGCTATTAAAAACTCCTTATACATCATAAGATTGAAAATGTTTGGGAACTGCTTCTTTCAGCTATTTCAGATAAATGGATGCCCCATCTCCTTCAATAACGATTAGTTTCTTTCATAGTCTGAAAAGTCATCCTTATTTCTAGCCAGAACTCTTGCAGCCACAATTTTATCACATTATCTCTAGCTCAGAACCAGAAGACAGCGAAACAGAGTCGGCTGATTTCCTCTATATGATAATTCTCCCAACTCGTGAATAACATCATCCTTCCTTTACTTGCTTTTCAGCTCAAATACTCATAGACTCCTTTAACTTTACTCCCTAGGTATGATTTTTTTCCAACGCTGGGGAGGTCAGTGCTATGATCCATGTTTAGTCGATCCTCATTATTCATGGATACTAGTGAATTCACTACTCATTAAAATTTCCTTGCAACCCCACAGTCAGTATCCATGGTCATTTGTGGACATGTGTAGGGCAGTGAAAAATTTGAATCACCCTATGAGCGGGTTCCCAACTGAAGTCAAACAAAGCTACACTCCACCTTCTTATTTCAGTCCTTCTCACAGTCTAGTTAGTGTCACATTTTTCATATGTATGTGCTTCTTGTTGGTGATTTCTCTGTTTAAAATGTCGCCCGAGGGAGAAACCAAGATGGTGACATAAGTAAACACCTAAACTGCTGCCTCACACAACAATATCAAAACTACAACTAAAAGACAAAACGGACACCATCCAGAACCACAGGAAAGCGGGCTGAGTGGAAATTCTACAACTAGAAGGAAAGAGGAAAGCACATTGAGACTCAGAGGAGCTGCAAAAGGCTGAGGTACGGAGACGCGCGCATGGAGAGGACGAGCAGCTGATTGCACGGGCAGCTGAGTGCACGGCTGGCTTTCTAAAGTGGGAGGGAGACGGAAGCTCCCGACTGCGCTGAACTCCAGTCCCGGGCGAGATGCTGGGACACCAGACTCATTCGGGGGGAATCTGGACTGTCAGGAAAAGAGAAAGCACACCGACACTCAGGGGAGCTGTGGAAGGCAGAGGTCCAGAGGCGCATGCGCACAGAGAGAACTGACTGCTGAGTGCAGAGTGCACGGGCAGCTGAGTGCGTGGCTGGCTTTCTAAAGCGGGAGGGAGACGGAAGCTCCCAACTGCGCTGAACTCCAGTTCTGGGCGAGTTTCTGGGAACCCAGACTCATTCGGGGAGAAACTGGACTGTCTGGCAGCGGGCGAAACTCAAGGGCAGCTTTCTCTCAAAGGTGCTTGCAGCGATTACCGAGGGACACTGAGACCCAGGGGCCTCATAGGGCAGGGCTGACGGGAAGCCAATGCTGTCTGTTCCGCCCTGAGACTCCGCCCCATCCAAGCTGAGCACAGAGGCTTTTGCAATTTTGCAAGTCTTGTCTCATAAGGCTGTCTCCAGCACAGAAGTTCTCCCAACGTAGACACAGCTGATCCTCATAGCCACTTGGCCGAGAAGTCAATTCCTCCCAGTGATACCAACAACAATCAAGACTTAACTACAATGCTGTGCACACAGTCCACAAAGGGGTGCACCAAGAGTGTCCACCTCAGGTAACTGGGAAGGCTGAGCCACTGTGCCCTAGATGACACCTACCACACAAAGCTACTCTACAAACTCAGGGAAGCAACGAAAATGCGGAGACAAAGAAACAGATCACAAATGAAAGAAATGGAGGAAAGCAAACAACTGGATATAGAGTTCAAAACCACGGTTATAAGGTTTTTCAAGAATTTCCTAGAAAAGGCCGATAAATTGCCAAAACCGGTTTGGCTCAGTGGATAGAGCGTCGGCCTGCGGACTGAAGGGTCCCGGGTTCGATTCCAGTCAAGGGCATGTACCTTGGTTGCGGGCACATCCCCAGTGGGAGGTGTGCAGGAGGCAGCTGATCGATGTTTCTCTCTCATCGATGTTTCTAGCTCTCTATCCCTCTCCCTTCCTCTCTATAAAATACCAATAAAATATATTTTAAAAAAAAAAAAAAGAAAAGAAAAGGCCGATAAATTTAGCGAGACCCTCGAGGATATGAAAAAGGACCAACTAGAAATTAAACATACACTGACTGAAATAAAAAATATTATACAGAGACCTAACAGCAGACTAGAGGAACACAAGAATCAAGTCAAAGATTTGAAATACAAAGAAGCAAAAAACACTCAACCGGAAAAGAAAAAAGGATCCAAAAACTTGGAGATAGTGTAAGGAGCCTCTGGGACAACCTCAAGCGTACCAATATCTGAATTATGGGAGTGCCAGAAGAAGAGACAGAGCAAGATACTGAAAACCTATTTGAAGAAATAATGACAGAAAACTTCCCCCACCTGGTGAAAGAAATAGACTTACAAGTCCAGGAAGCGCACAGAACCCCCAAGACACATCATAATTAAAATGCCAAGAGCAAAAGACAAAGAGAGAATATTAAAAGCAGCAAGAGAAAAACAGTTAATTACCTACAAGGGAGCACCCATACAATTGTCAGCTGATTTCTCAACAGAAACTATGCAGGCCAGATGGGAGTGGCAAGAAATATTCAAAGTGATGAATAGCAAGAACTTACAACCAAGATTACTCTACCCAGCAAAGGTATCATTCAGAAGTGAAGGTCAGATAAAGAGCTTCACAGATAAGAAAAAGCTAAAGGAGTTCATCAACACCAAACCAGTATTTAAGAAGAGGAAGAAGAAGAAAAAGGTAAAGATAAAAATTATGAACAACAAATACATGTCTATCAACAAGTGAATCTAAAAATCAAGTGAATAAAAAATCTGATGAACAGAATAAATTGGTGAATATAATAGTATCAGGGGCATAGAAAGGGAGTGGACTGACAATTCTCAGGGGGGAAGGGGTGTGGGGGGTGCGGGAAGAGACTGGACAAAAAGCGTACACCTATGGATGAGGACAGTGTGGGGGAGGTAAGGGCAGAGGGTGGGGTGGGAACCGGGTGGAGGGGAGCTATGGGGGGAAAAAAGAGGAACAATTGTAATAATCTGAACAATAAAGATTTATCAAATTTTTAAAAAAAATAAAACTTAAAAAAAAATGTCCCCCAAGCCTAGTGCTGAAGTGCTGTCTAGTGTTCCTAAGTTCAAGAAGGATATGATGTGCCTGAGGGAGAACGTATGAGTGTTAGATAAGCTTCATTCAGGCATTAATTATGGTGCTGTTGGCTGTGAGAGCAATGTTAATGAATCAATAATATATAGTAGAGCAGGCGTCTTTAAACAAAAACACACATAAAATAAGGTTGTGTATTTATCAGTTGATGAAAATGTGTGATCAAAGAGACTTCCAGGAACCTAGTCCTGTGTTTCCTCCAGGAGCAACGGCTCAGTATTCACTAAGTCAGCGTTCACAGCAACTTTATAGAACGTAACTACTATGAACAAAGAGAATCACCTGTATTTCCTATGTGCTCTGTATTCTTAAATATCACAACTCGAAACAATACTCCATTCAGAGTGTGAACAGTACGAAACATGGCAACACATTTTAATCCATTGCAGTCATTGTTCTTTTTGATGTTCAAATTGACCAGTCCTTGAAGAGTGGGAACAGCCCCGCCCCAGCCTATAAGTGACCTGTATCATTGACATGACCCCATTAATCTCGAATAGCTTCTTTGTTTTCTGGCCACAACACAGTGACCCAGGCTCATTATATATAGTTCTTGCCCCAGACCTGGAATGAATCATTTCTTTAAGGAGCCTGGTTCCTTTTAGCCTGAAACGGAGTTAAAGAAAAGGGGTGAAATGGAGAGGATAGCTGACCACCAACCTCCTAGGACCCAGTGCTTGGCCGTTACATCAGTGCTCTTAACTTGGAAACTTCCTGCAACCCGTGCTGACATGGCGTCTTTCGTGTGCCCCATGGCCTCTATAATTAACACTCCACCCTGTGCATCTTCCCAGCCAAGAGTTCACTTGACCTGTTACTCAATAGGAAAGAAGAAATCTAGGTTGACACAAAATAAAAGTTACTCCATGCCAGTGTGAGTGTGAGATGAGAGGAAGGGAACAGAAGTACAGAAACACCCAGGCTGTGAGCATGAGCCCTCTGTTCTTAGGGCACAGGACACAGTCCCTGCATAGCTTCTTCTCTCAGGGATATCTGCTTGTAATCTGTTTTAGAGAGCCATCTGTCAGACAGTTTGGAGAGAAGTGGGATCCCTAGGCTAGCCATAAAGAGGAAGAACTGGGGGCATTGTGCAGAGTGGTTAAGACCACTGGATTTAGAACCAAACAAACCTGGTTGGAGCCCTGGCTCTGCCACTAGCAAGTCACATAACTCTCTAAGTGTTGCTTTTCTCTTCTGTGATGGGATAATGCTATTTTATCTTGTGGCTGTTCTGAGCCAGCATCCATAAAGTCCTAGTAGGTGCTCAAGGTAAGGCAGCAATCACTATTAACATAGGACACAAGTATAACAATGATGAAGTAAGTACACAGGCTTTAAAAGTCAGACAAACTTGATTCAAATCCCAACTCCACCTCTTAACAATGTAACCTCAAGCAAGTTACTGACCATTCCTGGGCCTAACTTTCCTCATCTGTGAAAGGAAAATAAAAGTTTCTCCGTCATAGAGTTGTTTAAGAATTGAATGAGATATTTGTATATGACATGCTCAGCACAATGAGTCAGTAAATAGTGATGATGGTAATTGAAAGGCAAAATGAGGTACCCAGTTGAGAGCCAGCCTCCCTCTTTCTACTCAGCAAAGAATCCTGACAGTGCCATCCTGGGGGTGGAGGGGAGCAGGCTTAAGTGTTGGTGAAAGTGACAATTCTATAAATAATTTTAGGACTGCCTTTCATTACATTCCAAAGACAGCACCTCCTCCTGAGGTCATGACTGGGACAGAGCTCTAGACATCATGGTGAACATACTGAAATAACAGCAGTACGATGGGACAGGCAGGAACAGAAATAGCCAAGAAATGTATGGAAAGATGCATTTCCTTGATTATAAATAAGTCAGAGCATCTTTTTATACACTTATGTATTTCTTGACCATTTGTTATCTTGCTGTCCATGTTCGTTAGCTGTCCATTTTTCTATTGAGTTGTCTTTTTCAACTTAAATTGTAGATATTCTTTACATATCCTGATACTAATCACTTATTGGTCAGATGTACTATATATATATCTTCTCCCACTTTGTGAATTGCCTTTTCACTCTCTTAAAGGTATTTTTAATTTTAAAAAATTCTTAATTAAAAGTTCTAAATTAATTCTTAATTTATTATTTTTTCCTTTATGGTAAATGCTTTATGTGTTCTGTTAAAGTTTTTCCTAAACCAAAGTCATTCTTCTTTATTATCATTTAGAAACTTTATTTTTCTGCCTTTATATTTGGGTCTATAATCCATCTGGAAATGAGTTATGCATGTAATATAAAAATATGGATCACATTTTGTTGTTTTCCATGTGGATATTCAAAGGTGCCAGCACAATTTATTTAAAAGACAACCCTTCCTCCACGGTTTTGCAATACCACTTTTAAATAAATCAAGTTCTATCAATGTGTGGTTCTGTTTACGCACTCTACTGTGTTTTATTTGCGTTTATTTGTCTATTTTCGTGCCAATGCCACACCTCGTGCCAATAAATCTTGATATCCAGTAGAGCAAGTCCTCCCAACTTGGTTTTTCTTCTTCAGTATTGTTTTAGCTATATCTGACTTTCTCTTTAGATTTTAGAAACAGTGTTGAGTTTCACAAAAACGAGTATGGGGATTTTCACTGAGATTACATTGAATCAATGTAGAGGAATGCACATCTTGACAATATTGAATCTTCCTATCCATGAAGAAGGGATGGCCCTCCATTTAAATAGTTCTCCATTAGTGTATCTTTCAATCAAGTTATTTTATTTTTACTGTAAAGGTCTTGAATATCTTTGTCAGATTTATTCCTAGGCATCTTTTGTTGTTATTTTTATAAATGGCATCTTCCTTAAAAATTGTACTAGATTTCTCAAGCACAAATATTCATTTGACTCATATCTTATAAATTCTTAATAATTCTAATAATTTGATTGCATATCCCAAGATATTGGGCTATAGTCTCTATGTTTCTATAGTTAGGTGAGTTGCCCAGTACATTATGCACAACTGTATTCACCAGCCCAATTCTTGTGTTATTGTGCTAGTTAAACCCTCCAGAATAATTTTAATAACAAAGGAGCTAACAAGAATCTTCATCTGGTTCCCAAATTTAAAGGGGATATCCTTAATGCTTCACTGTTGATTATATTTACTGTAGACTTATTTGTAGATACAACTTATCATTAAGAAGTTCCCCTCTATTCCTGCTTTGCTGAGAATTTTTTTTAAATCATAAATGGAAAAGAAATAAAATAAGGATTGTTGAACTTTATCAAATACTTTTTTGGCATTACTTAAGAAAATCATGTGATTTTCCTCCTTTAAACAATTACATTAATAGAGTTTTCCAATGTTGACCCCTTGCATACTTAGAATAAACCAAACTTAGAATGTATTATTATTTTTTCTTTAATCTTACCCAAGGATATTTTTTCCTTTGATTTTCAGACAGAGTGGAAGGGAGGGAGGAGGAGAAGGGAGAGAGAGAAACATTGAAGTGAGAGAGACACATCGGTTGGTTGCCTCCCACCCATGCCACGACTGGGCTGGAGATTGAACCTGTAACTCAGGCACGGGCTCTTGACCAGAAATCTAACCCGAGATCCTTCAGTCCGTAGGCCAGTACTCCAACCACTGAGCCAAACAGGCCAAGGCGGAATGTATATCTTTTTTTACACATCACTAAATTTAGTTTTGAAAGTTTTTTATTTAAGCTTTTGCATACATAGTTGAGACTGGCCTTTTATTTCTCTTTCTTGTGCTGTCCTGTTATGTTATCAAGGTTACACTAGCCTCATAAAATGAGTGGGAATGTTTCTTCTTTTATTCTGTGAAATAGATTGTGGTAAGATGAAAACTATATGTTCCTTAAATATTTGGTAGAATTTTGCCAGTATTTTCTTAAGGGAATATTTTTATTTATTGATGCAACCTCTTCAAAAACTATGGGATCATTTGAAATTGGTTTTCTTTTTGATACAGTAGTAATATTTATTTTTCTAGGAATTTGTAGTGACCCTTTTTAACTCTAAGAAAGCTTTGTAGTTTTTTTGTTTGTTTCTGTGCCTTTTTTTTTTTTTTTGCTCTAAAATCAATGTTGTTAGATATTAATGTAGGTATGCAAGCTTTGGGGGCAAGATTTTGTTTTACATATATGTAATTTTTTATTCTTTCACTTCCAACATTTCTATGTCCTGATGTCTTTGGTGTATTTATTATAAACTATTTGTAACTCTTTTTAAAAATCCAGTCTGAAAAACTTTGTCTTTTAACGGGAGATTTCAGTCTGTTTGCATTGATTCTGAGCATTGATATATTTTGAATTTATTTCTACCATATATCATAACCTTTCTGTTTGTATTGCTTTTTTAATGTTCCTTTTTTCCTCCTTATGTCTGTTTTTTAAAAATCGATTAAAAGTGTTTTCTCTCACTTTTTTTTCTTCCTACTAATTTGGAAGTTATTGACTATTTATGTTTTTTCTATAGTTGCCCTAAATTGTTGACATACCTATTATTTTGATAAAGCCTGAAATTGGTCAATAGTTTTATTTTCCTCATAAATAATATGAACACTATATAGCACTTTAATCCCAAGTACTCCTCCCATAACTAATATGCCATTGTTTTTCAGAATTTTAGCTCTATCTTCATTTTTCAACCTTAAAAATTAGACAATGATATGTTTAACAGTCAATATTTGCTTAGGTTTACACATGTTTACCACTTTCCTTGCTTACTGTTCCATCTTGAGTCTTTGACTTTTCGTTCCAGTATAATTTTACTTTTTCCTAAATTACATTGTTTAGAAGTTCTTTTAGTGAATGTCTACTTATAATAAGCATTTCAATATTATTTGTATGCAATTTGCTTTCACTCTTGAAATAGTTTTCCTGAGTAATCAATTCTAGGTTGATTCTCAGTACTGTCTCCTACCTTACACTGTTGTTGAAATCAGGAGTAATTCCTAGTAGCTGCTTTCCTGTAATAGGCCATATGCCTTTTCTCTCTGACTGCTTTAAGACCTTCTCTCTGTCTGTCATATTCTGCAATATCACTTTGTTATGTGTAAACATATGTTGCTTTATATCTTTCCTGCTTAGGATTCATTAGGATTCTTGATTCGGAGGATTGAACTCATTGATCAATTGTAGAAAATCTCTTAGAATATTAATTCTCCCCATATTTTCTATTATCTTCTTCTAGAACTCCAATTAGATATATGCGGAACTTACCTGGCTTTATCTCACATATATCTTAACCTCTTTTTCTTCCTTTTTCTTTTTTTAAAAAAAATTCCCATCTCCTTGATTCTCTGTGTGGCATGTTAAGTGACTTCTCCTGATCTAGCTTCCAGTTCACTAATTTTCACTTCAACATCACCTAATCCAATGATTAAATTTCAATGTGTGAAACTTATTTGAGTTCTGCTTCAAAAATAAAAGCAGTTAGTCCTAACTGGTTTGACTCAGTGGATAGAGCATTGGCCTACGGACTGAAGGGTCCTGGGTTTGATTCTGGTCAAGGGTTTGATGCCTGGGTTACGGGCTCAATCCCCAGTAGGGGGTGTGCAGGAGGCAGCCGATCAACGATTCTCTCTCATCATTGATGTTTATATCCTCTTTCTCCCTTCCTCTCTGAAATCAATAAAAATATATTTTTTTGAAAATAAGAAAAAGGAAACATTTATACAGAAAGAAAATATAACACAGGATACCACCTAGTTAAGAAGTGAACAATATTTTCCTAATAATACTAAAGAAAACACTGAATTTTAATTTTACCAAAATGTATAATATAACTATTTGGGGAAGATGGTGGACACAATATAATGTGAGAAGCCTAAATCTCACTCACTAAATAGGAATTCTATTGATACTTGCTAAAAATAATAAATTAAAAAGTAATAATATAAGCATATTTTTTAGAAACATAGCAGTAAATACTAGAAGAATTAGCTTTAAAAATTGAAAGTGGCTGTCTCTAAGGAGAGAGATTTGCAGGTGGCGAGGATTTGCAGGGCAGGAGACTGCTATTTTTCTATGTACTTTTGTATTTTGTATTTTTAAAAACCTTGTTGATGTATAAACTGAACAAAAATAAGGTTATTTCTTAAAATATCTAACCTCGCCCAGCCAGTGTGGCTCAGTTCAATTCCTGGTCAGGGCACATGCCCAGGTTGCGGTCTCGATCCCCAGTGTGGGGTGTGCAGGACAGTTGATTTAATGATTCTCTCTCATCATTGATGTTTCTCTCTCTCTCTCTCTCTCTCTCTCTCTCTCTCTCTCTCTCTCTCTCTCCCTCCCTCCCTCTCTCTCTCTCTCTCTCTCTCTCTCTCCCTTCCTCTCTGAAGTCAATACAAATATATTAAAAAGAAAAGAACTGACTTCAAAAATTATTTTGCCCTGGCCTGGTAGTTGGTTAGAGCATCGTCCCCATATGCCAAGGTTGTGAGTTCGATCCCCGGTCATGGCATATACAAGAATCAACCAATAAATGCATAAATAAGTGGAACAACAAGTCTCTCTCTCTCTCTCCCCCCCACTTCCTCTCTCTTCTCTCTCTCAAATCAACAAATAAAAATTTAAAAATAAGAAATTAAAAAAAAACTATTTTGAGCTATGATAGTACCCTGTAATGCTAAAGTCATGGTTTCTGACTCTAGTGGACATAAGGATCTCCTGGTATTCTTATTTAAATTGCAAAGTCTCAGAATCCTACCAAAAGTATTTGAATCCTTGGGTCTGGAATGAGCCCTCGGAATCTGCATTTTGAACTGACATCCCAGGTGATTCTGATGTTGGTAGTCCATTTACAGAGTTAATGAGCAAAGGGAGACAGCATCCTCCAAGCGGGCAGGCTGCCAGACCTGAGGTGCCACCCGCATCGGCTCCCGGCTCTCACATCAGCACTGCCCATTGATGCATGGTGAAACTTTGAAAAGGCTGAGCTGTCTTGTGAATATAATTCTGACACACATTTATCCTCCTTCCCCACCCATCACATTCTCTGCCCCATAGGTCCTGAATTTTGCAACTGTGGATGTCTGTTCACTGCCACTGGGGCCCACTCTAACGGGGACTTTCATTTGAGGTTGAGTCACCTACCCTCTTGGTCCCTCTAGCAGATTAGAGTCCCTAAATGGCCAGTCAAGGTCTTTGGGGGGATGGGGCAGGGACATCAGGAGAATGAAGGCTTCATTAACCTCAGACAATGGCTTGGGCAGATTCCTTCTATGCATTCAGCAGCCTGTATAGGATTACTGTATACAGCATGTTTCGAAGGCCTCATGCTATATCCCATTGGCCACCAGTGTCAAAGGCATGAATGCCTTTTGCTGAGGCAGGGTAAGCCTCTGTAACTATATTTTCTCTTTTTTAAAAAAGAATCCCAGCCCTAGCTGGTTTTGCTCAGTGGGTAGAGCGTTGGCCTGCAAACTGAAGGGTCCCAGGATCGATTCGGGTCAAGGGCACATGCCCTGGTTTCGGGCTCGAACCCCAGTAGGGGGATGTGCAGGAGGCAGCCAATCAATGTTTCTCTCTCATCGTTGATGTTTCTCTCTCTCTCTCCCTCTCCCTTCCTCTCTGAAATCAATAAAAATATATAATAAGTAAATAAATATGAAAATAAATAAATAATCTCAGCAAGGCCTGTCCTGGGGCTGTCCCTCGCTCTCTCACTCCCCTTGCTGGCTCTCCGACTGGTCTGGTGTTGCCCCTTGACTGTGGGCTCAGGGGCCTCCAGCCCAAGCTGCTGACTCTAACCACAGCCTCGCTCTGGGCTGCGTTCATTTGCATCGCGCTGCTGAGGGTGGAAGGCTAAATAGGCTCCGACCCATTCACGAGAGGATTAGGCCTGGACTGAGGGCGCAGTGAAGGCCCAGCTCCACTCCCTGAGCCGTCACCATGCCCTACATGCTGCCAGGATTCTTCTGTGAGCGTGTGATCCGGGAGAGGGACAGGAGAGACGGAGAGGGCACTGTCACACAGCCCCTCAGGTTCGAGGGGCAGGATTTTGTCATTCTCAAACAACAGTGTCTGGCTCAGAAGTGCCTCTTTGAAGACCATGTGTTCCCAGCTGGTGTTCAGGCCCTGGGTTCCCATGAGCTGAGCCAGAAAACTAAGATGAAGGCCATCACATGGAAAAGACCAAAGGTAGGGATGGGAGCTTTGCTGCTTCAACAGACAGCTCCTGGGGCAGGAGGTCAAGTGGTCCAGAGCCTGAGGCCATGGATCCTCACGCTGAGCCAGTGGCTTATCAAGGTTCTCCTCCCCAGGTGCCCTCACAATGCCTTCCTGCTTCCTCCTGAAATGGATGTCATGTTCTGTTCCTGAGTTAGAGATGATGATAGTATTTCATAGGTCCCTGAGACTGTAAATACCTTTAAGAGAGCTAATGCACTGACTTAAATTTATAGTGAAATGGTAAATGTAATTGATTATCATGTCTCTTCTTAAAAGCAGGTATTCTGGGGGTGGGAGAGTGGGGTTAAGAATACTAAGGCTCACCGTTTCAAGGAGAGATCTGTGCAGGATGGTGAACAGTTAGGAAACAGGAGGCTGCAGGAGGCTGAGACTTGCCTTTCGAACCTCTCATGAAAGGCTGGGTCACGAGTGACGTGCCACTTCTGTTTAAACAGAAAGGTTCACGCTGACCAGTCAGACTCCTCATAGAGTGAAGCCATGTGCTCAAGGACACTTTACTGTGCAGCTGAGGAGCCCGTTTGTTCCCGCCGAATAGAGAAACGTACTTGGGGATATGCAGGACCAGAGCCTCTCCCTGCATGGAGGCTCTGATAACCCCCGAAGGTTTACTGCATGTAGAGCAGGCAAGGAACTGTCTAGATCAGTGGTCTGCAAGGCGGGGGTGTGCATCCCAATGGGTCTGCAAGCTGGTCCATTGGAGTGCATGAAAAACATTTGAACCAGTTGTTTTTCAAATAAACTTCCCATTACTTTTTTTTCCCTCTTCCATACTGTACTCTTTGGAAGACTGTCATTAAACATAAGTCCATCCTACAGGAGTGGGAGTTATGTTCTGCCGCCTTTTATTTACATAAAGTATTGAGAATTCTGCATGGCAACTTTGTCTATTCTCTCCATTTATTTATGTATTCAATCACTTATTTATTTCATTGTAGTCTAGTGGATAGTTATTTTGTATTTTGTATTGTAATCAAGTATTGCTTTATTTTCTTGCTCTTATTATTTCAGCTTTAGCCATTACGAATTCTTTCAGTTGACACCTATCCCTTTGACATATCCTTATTGCTGTGAGGATTATTATTTTTTCTTTATTAAGGTATTACATATGTGTCCTTATCCCCCCATTGTCCCCCCAACCCCCCACTCATGCCCTCACTCCCTGTTGTCTGTGTCCATTGGTTAGGCTTATATGCATGCATACAAGTCCTTTGGTTGATCTCTTCCCCTTACCCCCACCCTCCCCTACTTTCCCTCTGAGGTTTGACGGTCTGATCGATGCTTCTCTGTCTCTGGATCTGTTTTTGTTCATCAGTTTATGTTGTTCATTATGTTCCACAGATGAGTGAGATCATGTGATATTTATCTTTCTCTGACTGGCTTATGTTGCTTAGCATAATGCTCTCCAGTTCCATCCATGCTGTTGCAAATGTTAAGAATTCCTTCTTTTTTACAGCAGCTTAGTATTCCATTGTGTAGATGTACCACAGTTTTTTAATCCACTCATCTGCTGATGGGCACTTAGGCTATTTCCAAATCTTAGCTATGGTAAATTGTGCTGCTATGAACATAGGGGTGCATATGTCCTTTCTGATTAGTGTTTCTACTTTCTTGGGATATATTCCTAGAAGTGTGATTACTGGGTCAAATGGGAGTTCCATTTTTAGTTTTTTGAGTAAATGCCATACTGTTTTCCACAGTGGTTGCATCAGTTTGCATTCCCCCCAGCAATGCAGGAGGGTTCCTTTTTCTCTGCATCCTCACCAGCACTTGTCGTTTGTTGATTTGTTGATGATAGCCATTCTGACAGGTATGAGATGGCACCTCATTGTCATTTTGATTTGCATCTCTCGGATGATTAGTGACTTTGAGCATGTTTTCATATGTCTGTGAGGGTTATTTTTCTCTTTGAGTGCTTTCTTACTTTCTGATGCTATAAGATGCTCCAGGCAAAATTTATGTATTTCCTGCCACACCCCTAGAATCAACCATTTCCCCATGGAGCCCTGGCACCTTTTATTGGAAAAGTATTAGAAACCAAGAGCAGAGTGCTAGGTGTGCTCATCATTTCTGGGGTATCATTGCCATCGTCTCTCTCAGTTGATAGACAAAGGAATTTCTTAAAATTTCTTCTTTGACCCATGTGTTGTTTAGATGTGTTGTTTACTTTGTAAACATCTTGAGGTTTCCAGTTTTCTTATTGATTTCTAGTTTCATTCTGCTGTGGTCTGAAAATATACTTAGTATGAGTTCTATTCTTTTAAATTTGTTGAAGTGTGTTTTATGGCCCAAAATGTGGTCTATTCCTCCATGGGATATTGAGAAGTGTATTCTACTATTATTGAATGGAGTATTCTATAAATGTCAATTAGATTAAGTTGATTGATAGTGCTGTTCAGGTCAACTATATCCTTAATGATTTTCTGCCTCCTTAATCTATAATTACTGAAAGAGAGTGTCAAGGTCTCCAAAGATAATCCTAGATTTATCTACTTCTCCTTTCAGATGCATCACTTTTTGCCTCATGTCCTTTAACACTCTGTTGGTAGATGTACCCACATTTAGAATTGTATGTTTTCTGAGAGAAAAGACTCCTTTATCATTATGTAGTACCTCTTTATCTCTGATAATGTTTCTTGTTATGAAATTTGCTTTGTCTGAAATTAATATTCCAGCTTTCTTTTGATTAGTGTCAGCATGGTATATCCCTCTCTAGCTATCTGAATCTTTGTATTTAAAGTAAAATTTTTAGCCCAGCCAGTGTGGCTCAGTGGTTGAGCATCAATCTCTGAACCAAGAGGTCATGGGTTCGATTCCGGTCAAGGGCACATGCCCAGGTTGCAGGCTTGATCCCCAGTAGGGGGTGTGCAGGAGGCAGCCGATCAATGACTCTCTCATCATTGATGTTTCTATCACTCCCTCTCACTTCCTCTCTAAAATCAATAAAAAAAAATATTTTAAAGTAAAATTTTTATATATAACATATAGCCGGGCCTTTTAAAATCCACCCTCATGATCTTTATCTTTTAATTGGTGAGTTTAAACCATTAACATTTAAGTTATTATCATATAGTTGGATTAGTATCTACCGTGTTTGTAACTGTTGTCTATTTGTGGCAATCGTTCTTTGTTTCTCCCCTTTCCTGCCTTCTCTGGTTTAATGGAGTATTCTATACGATTCCATTTTATCTCCTCTCTTGCGTATATCAATTATAGTTCTTTTTTACAAATATGTTAATGGTTAGAATTTCCAATATACATTTACAACTAATCTAATTCAACCTTCAAATAACACTACACCATTATATATGTAGTCTAGTATCTTATAATAGAAAATTTCCCATCCTTTCCTTCCTTCCCTTCCTTCCCTTATGACATTACTATCATTCTTTTACCTTATTCATATGCTATAATTACTCAACACATTGTTACTATTATTACTTTAAACAAAGTTATCTTTAGATTAAGAATAAGAAAAGATGACTGTTTATTTTACCTGACTTTATTCCTTCTCTGATGCTTTTTCTTTCTTTATGTAGCTCCACATTTCTGACCTATGTCATTTTCTTTCTTCTTTGGTTTTAAATAATAATCACTCTGCATATAGAGTTTTACATTTTTTGTGTGGTTTTTAAAGACCACAATAGTGATATTGATGATCTCTTTACTACCAGACTGTTATTGCTTCTAGTTTTGTTTGTTTTTAGTGAAGAAAGATAGGAAATGTTTTTTAAAGAGACAAAAATAAATCATGAGATATATTCAATTCAACTTTAACACTTCAAGATTGTTACTGAAGTTATTCAATTTTATAATTGTACATATTTTTTACACTAAAACAAATCTTGGTTCCTAATTCATTACCATAAGTTCTTATTTACTTTGTCCTATAATATACATACCAAAGTAGTGAAGTATAACAATATTATTATTTCCTACTAGAGGCCCAGTGCATGAAATTTGTGCACTAGGTGGGTGTCCCTCAGCCCAGCCTGCACCCTCTCCAATCTGGGACCCCTCAGGGGATGTCGACTGCCAGTTTAGGCAGGGATCGGGCCTAAACCGGCAGTCAGACATTCCTCTCACAATCTGGGACTGCTGGCTCCTAACCACTTGTCTGCCTGGCTGCCTGATGGCCCCTAACCGCTCCCCTGCCAGCCTGATCACCCCTAACTGCTCCCCTGCCAGCCTGATTGACACCTAACCGCTCCCCTGCCGGCCTGATCACCCCCAACTGCCCTCCCCTGCAGGCCTGGTCGCCCCCAACTGCCCTCCCCTGCCGGCCATCTATGACAATGTGGGGGCAGCCATCTTGTGACAATGTGGGGGCAGCCATCTTGTGGGCCATCTGGTGATGACGTGGGGGCGCCCATCTTGTGACGATGTGGGGGTGGCCATCTTGTAGTGGCCATCTTGTGATGACGTGGGGGCAGCCATCTTGTGGTGGCCATCTTGTGACGATGTGAGGGCAGCCATCTGTGACAACGTGGGGGCGGCCATCTTATGACATGAGGCATGAAGGTCAATTTGCATATTACTTTTTTATTATATAGGATTATTATATGGGATGGTTTATATTATTATTATTTCTTAAGGTTTATGTTGTTATGGTTTTGGGTTTGACCTTAGGATCTAACCCAAAAGGGATAAACAGCCAAAATGTTTTCTTTCCAGTCACTTGAACTCACTCCTTTCATGTGTGTAGTCACGTCATCAACTTTATATGCAGTTGGGTTCTTTTGCTTCACGTTGCTTTCAGCTGTTACAGATTGCTTTTTAAAATTATCTTTTCTTAAATTTTGGATTTTAATTCTGTAAAAATTTACATGATTCCCAAGTCAAACTTTTTTCAAACAGTTATATTCAACATTTGTATTCCTATAACTTTATTCCCTCCCTCCTCCTATATGTAACCTTTTAAAGATTATTGGCTTTGGTTCATCCTTCCATTGCATTAAGAGTTTCAGATGAGAGGTGTGTGTGATGTGGTCTAAGCAGGACTTCCCATCTAGTAGGAAGGACAGATCCCTGAGTGCAGAGAGCATCAGCTTACTTGGCTGTATGGCCTTTTCTGGTAGGGAGAGGGACAGGGAAGGCGGGGAGGGGAAAGGAGGGAGAGAGGGCTATGTCACAGGGAAGCTGTGAAGAATGGTGTTAAAACCAAAACACAGAATCTACAAATTATTTCAAAATTTTAAAAGTAAAAAAACAAGACACAGCCAAACAAAAATTAAAGCACCTTCTGTTGGCCTCTGTTGGGCCACACATAACTGCTGGGAGCAGAGGTGCCATGCTGGGTTAATTTAAATAAAGAAATGTGCCCCCCAACAGAAGTGGAGACTTTTGAGGCATATGCCAAATTCACTCTCTGCTCTCCTCAGTTCTCAAGTCCTGTGGGCCCTGGGACGTTTGCTGACTCTAAATACCTGTTACCACATCTTGGGAGAAAGATCCTTATTTTCCCTCCAGCCCTTTTTTCCTGTCATAGAACAAAACGAAACAAAACAAGAGCCATACTTTCTCTTGTCCCTTTGCCAAAGATGTGACAGTAACGACACTGCCCTCTGAGGGGCATCCTTAATAAGACAGCATGTCCGTGTGAGGAGGGAGCAGTGTGGAACAATGGGAAAAGGGGGCATGCTTTCGGCTTCTACCACTTACTGGCTGTGTGTCCTTGGGCAAGTTTCTTACCATCTCTGAGCCTTGGTTTCCTTACCTGAAAAATAAGTACGATGGTATCTAATTCACAGGATGTTTTTGGAAGCTTAAATTAGTGGCATGTGTAATACTCCTGACACGCAATGCCGGTACTACATAATGGACCTCAGTAAAGAATAGCTACAGCCCTAGCTGGTTTGGCTCAGTGGATAGAGCATCAGCCTAAAGACGAAAGGGCCCTGGGTTCGATTCTGGTCAAGGGCACATGCCTGGGTTGCGGACTCAATCCCCCTGGGATGTGCAGGAGGTAGCCGATCAATGATTCTCTCTCATCATTGATGTTTCTCTCTCTCTCACCCCTCTCCTTTCCTCTCTGAAATCAATAAAGATATACACATATATTTTTTAAAAGCTACTACTGCTGTTATTCTTTCCTTTTTGTTTCACAGGAAATTTGCGAGAATCCCCGATTTATCATTGGTGGAGCCAACAGAACTGACATCTGTCAAGGAGAATTAGGTAGGAAGGTCCCTCAGGTCATATCCAGCCAAACAATCAAAGGGTAACTAAAAGGTGTAATCCCTTTATAGGAAATAAAGCGACGGTAATCTGTTTTTATTTTTAATGAATTTTTGGGAGCAGGTTTTTATATTATTTTATGTGCTGGTGATTGCTTCATTTAATTTCTGTTCCTTCCACATTTCTTGTTCTTTGCCATGTGTCACAGGAAGTAGACCTCATTCCACAGCCTCCCTTCTAGAGTCTCAAGAACAGGCACACATCCCACTCAGCAAGACAAAGCCCTGCTTTTGACTGTTCCCATCTTCCTTAAAAGACAGCTCTGAAACTGTCTGCGTACCACGCATGGCCCTTGGGCACACAGAATCTATATATACACACAAAACACATTACCAGAAAGAGCACTTGTAACTGGAACTCTTGTTGAAATTGCCCAGAACAATAGCTCCATATTAAAAGAATCTTTCAGCCCTGGCCGGGTAGCTCAGTTGGTTAGTGTTGTCCCAATACGCCAAGGTTGCAGGTTTGAACCCCGGTCAGGGCACTTACAAGAGCAACCAATGAATGCATAAATAAGTAGAACAACAAAGAGCAACCAATGAATGCATAAATAAGTAGAACAACAAACTGATTCTCTCTTCCTCTCTCTCTCTCTCTCTCTCTCTCTCTCTCTCTCTCTCTCTGTGTGTGTGTGTGTGTGTGTGTGTGTGTGTGTGTATCTTGCAAATCATTTTTTAAATTTTTTAAAAAGTCTTTCAAAAAGACATTTGCCCTGTGGGTGAGTATCTAATCTTCTCTCTGGCTAGTTAGCTTGGCTGTTCCATCAGACTGCCCCCTCTCTCTGCCTCTCATTCAGGAACTATCATCCTTGGTGCAACTGCGGGAGAGCTCTGTGAAGTAAAGTTGCAGAAACTATCCACAGATACAATTTAAAACTTGAGGGTAAGGGGCACCGACCAAATGGAAGGAATATGACTCACTTGGTCCCAGAAGGAGGGGCTGAGGAGGATTTGGTGTCTAGGTTCCTGCCCCTGAGGAAAGGCTGCCTGTGGGCCCAGGCAAGCTGGGAATCTGGGCCTTCTAACCAATACACTGTTTCAGAGGAAAGGCTGGCTGCTCAGGGAGCACCGCAGGGAGTGGGCTGCTGTCTCAAACCTGCTGTCACATCCCACACAGCAAAATAAAGTGTCCTTACATGATGTAACCCATCGTCCCCAGAAGCAGTTCTGTGACTGCCTGTGTACCAGGCATGCCCCCCCCCCTCTCTCTCTCTCTCTCTCTCTCTCTCACACACACACACACACACACACACACACACACACACACAGAGAGAGAGAGAGAGAGAGGAAGAGAGAGAGAGAGAGAGAGAGAGAGAGAGAGAGAGAGAGCAAAGTGTCGCCTCTGACTACATATAGTACCCTGCCAGAAAGGAAGTTCAGGGAGTAAGAAAATGTCTCCATCTCCTTCCATTGCCAGCAATGTCTTAGCGCCCCCTACAGACTTGTTCCAGAGCAGCTGCCAAACAACTCCTTTCAACACAAACCTGCTTGACGGGTGACTCTCATGCTCAGTCTTCACTGAGGTCAGAGGGGGAAATGGACTCACATTGCAAAGATACGGGGCAGGGCAGAGTTCCTACAGGTGTTCTGAAGAACGGCCCAATTATGACCTACTGCCCTGCTTACACTGAAGTCCAAAAAGGAAATGAGCTAATTTTGCAGTTGGAGGAATTGCCTACAGCTTCCAGGAAAACCACTCGGGAGGGTGTAAGTTGCCCTATTGATCGCATTGTCAAGGGACCGCTGTCCGACTCCTTCTCTGGCTGGCACCTCTGTAAGGTCAGGTCTGGAGGCAGGACAGTGAGCACCACTTGAACTGTGCTCTTCTGAGAAGTGGAGCAGCAAGGCCGGGAGGTACAGCCCCTCCTTTGACCTGTGCCTTGTGTTTGCCTGCAGGGGACTGCTGGTTTCTCGCCGCCATTGCTTGTCTGACCCTCCACGAGCACCTGCTTTTCCGCGTCATACCCCATGATCAGAGTTTCATCGAAAACTATGCAGGGATCTTCCACTTCCAGGTAAGGTGATGGGAGTGGCCAGCTGCAGTTCGCTCGCCACTAGTCTCCTGGCCTTGTCTTTCCAGTGGCTCCAGAAAGGTTTCACCTGCCCTCCCAGCCGAGGCTGTGGACAGTGAGCCCCTTCAGGCCTCAAGCCTGTGAGGAAGCAGTTGTTTATTTCTGCCCTTCACACTCCCCTCACACACCTTCAGCTATGCCCCAGAAAAGCAGAAAGACATCCTGTTTGCTGAACTCGGGGTCTATTTTTGCCTCTCCAGCTGGCTGGCAGCTCTGTCATTATCCACGGCCCTTCTCAAGTAGGCCCCTGAGATATTAGCATGGAGAATCCTTAAAGGAGGCCCCACCCACAACGGTGGCTTCTGATTACCTTTTCCATTTAAGGCATATCTACACCAAGTCTATCGTTCACCTCTCCTAGGCTCTGGAAGGAAAGTCAGGTTAATCTGGGAAGTAGGTCTCTGGTTTGGCCCAGAAATGAGTCTGAGTTCCAGAGTCAATTCAGCCATTGGACATTTTCTGGATCCAACTTGTCCTGGCATAGAGCCAAATCTGGTGTTGGCCCCCAACAGAGTGAGTTCTACATGTGGGGGTCTAGCAGATACCAGGGTTCTGACACATCCATCTGTCTCCGGCCCTAAAGGCTCCAAACATCTTGATTGACCTAAATCATTGGTTGATGTATCTGCTGATCCTGGACCTCAGGACTAAAGGCCTCAGAAAAGTCTCTTCAGGTTCAGGGTCAGCGTCCTGCTGCGTCCTGGCACGGGGGGAGGCAGCCAGGCCCTGAATTTTGTTTTTTCCCTGTGCCATCGAGCTGCTAGTTTCCCACTGATATTTAAAGGGTCTGATATCTAAAGGGACATCAATACAAAAACCAAATAGATTTTTTCCCTCTTGTCAGTAAGTGCGGGGCGGGGGCGGGGGGGGGGCGGGAGATGTCATTAGAAGAAAATTAAACTACATTTGAGTTTCTTCAATTAAAACAGAATTGTTCCAAAAAGAACAACATCCAGAATTGCAATTATTGGACAATTTTCCTGCTTTGGTCAAAGTATGTTCTGGGCACATTTTCTTCCATGTTAATTCTCTTCTTCAGCAGCAATTTCTACCTTGTTTGCCATCAAGAAATACATAAATCAATACATCACCTTCATCTAGACCAGTGGTCGGCAAACTGCGGCTCACGAGCCACATGTGGCTCTTTGGCCCCTTAAGTGTGGCTCTTCCACAAAATACCACGGCCTGGGCGAGTCTATTTTGAAGAAGTGGCATTAGAAGAAGTTTAAGTTTAAAAAATTTGGCTCTCAAAAGAAATTTCAATCGTTGTACTGTTGATATTTGGCTCTGTTGACTAATGAGTTTGCCGACCACTGATCTAGACCAGTAGCTCTCAACCCTGGCTGCATATTAGAATCAGCTGAGATACCTAAAGATGCTAATACCTAAGCCCCACCCCAGACTTACTGAGCTGGAGAATGAAAATTCCAAGTCCTCAGATATTCGTGGAGCACCTACTCTCCCCAGTCCTGGCTGGACTCTGTGGAAGAGTCAAAGTGGTTTGTAACTACTTCCTGCCCTCAAAGAGCTCACAGTCCACTTAGAAAAAGATTCACACATCCCAAACCCAGAATAGTATGAACAAGCACCAAGATACAGAGCTGAGGAAATGGGACTGGTTTGGGATCAGAGGAACCCCGGTGCCCCTAAGGAATGTTGGGCAGGACACATTTCCCCGTGGTAATCTGAGCTTGCTGCTTCTGTGCAGTTCTGGCGCTATGGAGACTGGGTGGACGTGGTTATTGATGACTGCCTGCCAACCTACAACGATCAGCTGGTTTTCACCAAATCCAACCACCGCAATGAGTTTTGGAGTGCTCTGCTGGAGAAGGCTTATGCGAAGTAAGGCCACACTTTCAAATGGGAGGCAAGTCTAGAAGTGAGGAAGTGGGCTGCGAAACCCAGCCAAGCTCTCACTCAAGAGAGGAGGCATGCATATCTGTGCATGTGTGTGTGTGTTCAACTGTGACCCAAAGTCAGAGAAGATCAAGTCCAGGCAGAAACAGCTCTAACTAAAAAGATTATGTTTAAGAACAGAAATGATGACATACATAGGAAAGCTTTAGCTGTAGCTTCCCAGAGTGAGCTCTTTAAATCTGTCTTTGCAGTGGCGTTACAAGTCCTCGATCCAAGTATTATATTTCTGGAGCTCAGATCCCAGGGTCTTGCTTATCTCAACCTCATGAGCTTGCAGTATATTAATAAAGCCATATTGTCGCTCAACTTGGAAGGCCCACCCCAGCTATGGGTGGCTTTAATGAAGCCCTACCTCAGGGTTCAGGGTTATAATGGAGAAAGAGCTATCGGGGAGTGGGAATAGCTAGTTTCCGGTCCCAGTGCTCTGGCTCCCTGTGGCCTTGGGTGAGTCCCTTAGCCTCTGGAGCTCAGTTTCTCCTCTGTGAAGAAAGGGAATCATAGTACCGATCCATTAGCCTATAGGGTTGTTGGAGAATTGATGAGAGAACATCACAGGATGCAAGAGTAAAGTTCTGGTGGCAGTGTTGCCTGGGTTATGTTTCCTGGAACCCTGTGACCCCAGATTGGTCTTCATCCTCTCTCCAAGGCTCCATGGTTCCTACGAAGCTCTGAAAGGTGGGAACACTACAGAGGCCATGGAAGACTTCACAGGAGGGGTCACAGAGTTTTTTGAGATTAAGGATGCTCCCAGAGACATGTACAAGATCATGAAGAAAGCCATCGAGAGAGGCTCCCTCATGGGCTGCTCCATTGATGTAAGTCTGGGGTGTGGGGTGCAGGGCAGGGAGCAGCCACATATCGAAAAGCCTTACCCGATGACTGGCAGCATAGGGTTCTCCTCTGGGACCGGCGAATGTTTTGCTTTAGGAAATAGGAACTGACTCTCAACTTTGAAAACTGGGAATTTCTCAAGGTAGAGGGGTTCTTGGGCATTTTCAATAAGGAGATAGGACAAGGACATATCAAGCTCTGGAATATTGGGAACAGGTCCAGAGGCCTGTATCAGTGTGGGCCTCTGTGGTGGGAACTGCTCAGTCCCAACATGCCCCCATGAAGCTGGCCACATGCTTGGCGGTGGACCTGAGCCCACTGGTTCCCCATCACTGGGCTTCGATCACCACTCTCACGTGGGGCCTTGGCTCTGCGCTGTAATCTGGGAGAAGCTCTGCCTGCAGTGTAACGAAGTGGTTTGAACTGAGACCAGAGTCAAGGGTGAGGAGATGGCAGACTGGCCAGGCCTACTGAGTGCCAGGAGACACGCCTGCCTGGGCTGCTCAGTGTAAACTGGTCCTGGTGCTTTCCATTGCTGAGGAAGAGGCCCAAGATGAATTACTATGCCTTCCTCTCACAATACTCGCATGGATAGGAAAGGTTGGGGAGATCAGCTAGCATAAGACACCCATAGATGAACATTCTCTTCCTGTATCATTTTTCTCCATCTTTTCTCCATTCATGCTGTTTATCTCTCCTCTCTCCCTTTGTCTGTCTCCTCCCTTTCTCCGGTCTCCTTCCCTTGTTATCACCCTCCTTTGTTCTCCTCCTGGACTGTCCCCTGTCCTCCCCATGGGGCCCCAGGATGGCACAAACATGACCTATGGAACCTCTCCTTCTGGGCTGAAAATGGGGGATTTGATTGCACGGATGGTGAGGAACATGGATAACTCGCTGCTCGGCCCCACAGGCTCAGATGACAGACCGACCCGGGTGTGTACGCCTCCAAATGTCGGGAATAACCACCCTCTAACCTGCATGACCTGGCCCTGTTGGTGTCACTCTCCCTTCAGTGGCCAGTGCCTCACACACAGGCCCCCACCTGGGGCCTTCCAAGGGTCTGAGTTGGAATAATTTGCCTGCTCCAAGGCTCTTGAGGGTGGGAGAGACAGGATTTGGAAGAGATCTTTATGGGAGCCCCTTCTCCATGGTCCAGGCAGTTTCTCTGATAAATTAACAGGAAGAAATACAAGAGAGACTTCTTGTATTAAAATGTCTCTCCTCTTTCTTTTTTAAAAATATTTTTTTACTGATTTCAGAGAGAAAGGGAGAGAGAGAGTGAAATATAAACATCAATGATGAGAGAGGATCATTGATTGGCTGCCTCCTGCATGCCCCCTACTGGGAATCGAGCCAGGAACCCAGGCATGTGCCCTGACCAGGAATGGAACTGTGATCTCCTGGGTCATAGGTCGACACTGAACCACAGAGCCATGCCGGTCGGGTTCTCCTCTTCTAATTCATTATTTACTCATTCCACACGTATTTATTGAGCTCCTACTCGGTGCCAGGTACTCTTCTAGCAAACAAAGAAAATTCTCTCCTTTTTGTTCACTGTCCTAGTGAACAAAGCAAAGTCTCTCCCCTCATGGAGCTTATATTCTAGTACTTTCAGAATTAATACATGCTCACTGAGGAATATTGAGCCATATAGTAAAGCAGAAGAAAAATTAACCCATCTTTCCCCATCTAAAGGTAATAACTCTTAATTAACATTTGGCATATGTCCTCCCAAGATTTTCTCTATGCCTACACTTAATCTAAATTTTCATTTTTTAATGTTATCATACTGTATGTACCTCTTTGCAAGATGATTTTTTTAAAAACTTAGTTTTATACTCTTAATGTGTCTCCGATAACATTTAAGAGTCTTCTCGTGGCCCGAGGCACACTTCCAGGGCGTGGAGGAGTGCTCATCCTCACCAAACCCAGAAAATGAACTGTGTGAACTCTGTCTCAGGCGGCAGAACTTTTGCTTCCCAACCCCTGACAGGCTGTCTGGATTTTGTTCCACAGACGATTGTTCCGGTTCAGTATGAGACAAGGATGGCTTGTGGGCTAGTCAGAGGACATGCCTACTCCGTCACTGGGCTGGAGGAGGTGAGCCTGGCAAAGCATGGTGGCATGGGACTTGAAGAGCCACTGGATTAAGCTTCTGAAGTCAGGACTTAGCTTTCTGTGTGCCTTTGCAGCTACAGAGCTTGCCTTCTCCCAATCAGGGGATGCGCTCAGGGCTCAAGCCAAATGCCTGGGCTTGGAGGGGACCATGGGCACTCGCAGGATCTTGCCACTAGATGGTGCTCAGTTTATCATTGTTTTTAGTGCTAAAGATAGCCAGTTCCCCCCACATTTCCAAATAGAAATCGCTTCGGTTTTTATGACGTCGATTTCATGGGTTCTCATGCTTCCTGTTCTTCCACGGCCAAAGAGTTACAGTGCTTTGCTCCCGGAACATCTGGCCTTTACTAGCCTTTACTGCATCAGAGACAGGATCCTGGTCAGACTGGTTGTGCGTATTTGGTCAGGCTGTGCCCTGTGCACAGGGATGGACCAAGCGGGCCCTCATCAGGGGCAGCACTCACCACGAACTGGAGGCAGGGCATCTTTTCTGATTGGTCCATCTAGAGGGGACATTTGTCTGTAGTTCCCCAGCCAGGAGGGGCATTTTTCCTAATTCACACAAAGACACCGAATGTGCTGGCAGGGCCCTACAGTGTATGCCCTGCCTCCTCCCCCAAAGCTCTTAAGAGCCAGATGTTCACCGGGGAAGTCCCTTCTGAGATGTGAGGCGATGACTAAGCCCTGACTGCCGAGGACTCAGTCCCAAGGTCCTGACCCCTCACCCTGCCATTCCAGTCTCCTTGATCAGGACCAGCAGGAGAGCCCCCCTATAGGATTCTCTCCCCATCCCACCCCAGCCCTCAGGGCAAAACAGAAGACCGGCTTTCCAGAAAGGCTCCAGAGCATGAGAGTTTTTTCTCTTTTGCCCAAGACCATGTTCAAGGATGAGAAGGTGAAGCTGGTGCGGCTGCGGAACCCCTGGGGCCAGGTGGAGTGGACCGGCTCCTGGAGCGATGGGTAGGTGCGGGGGCTCCAGGAGTAGGGACAACAGGCCTGGGGCAGGGCAGGGCTGGGGACAAAGCCAGAAGCGTACTACAAATGTTTGGTCTAAAATTATCTTCAGCTCTGGTTCAGTTGGTTGGAGTGTCATCCCGGGCACCAAAAGGTGGTGGGTTCAATTTCCCGTCAGGGCACATACCTAGGTTTTGGGTTTGATCCTTAGTTGGGGCATGTGGTGGGGGGGTGAGGGAGCAACCAATTGATGCTTTTCTCTCTCCCCCACCTTTCCTCTCTCTCAAAAAAAAAATCAATAAAAACACATGCATGGTGAGGATTTTTTAAAATAATAAAAAATAAAGCATAATTACCTTCAAAACCAGTGATCCGCAGAAGAGAATCGAGGATGTGGGCTCCAGATAAGGGCCTGGCGAGGAGCCAGGGGAGCCTGGGAGCCAGAGCTTGCTGGTGGCCAGGGGTTGGAAAGGAAAGATTCTAGAAAGCATGGGTGAGATCCCGGTAGGGGGAGTCTCAATGCGGGGGTCTAGACTAGACAAGTGACTTCCCTTCTCAGAGTCCCTGCTGCCTTATCTGTAAAATGGGAACGATGTCGGCACTTCCCCAGGGGGCTGTTCGGAGGAGGAGATGTGATCGTGTCTGCAGAGTGCTTAGCCGGTGCTAAGGTTCCCTCTCCCTCACTGTCCTCATAGAAGGTGCACAGGCCCTTTGAAATAACTTTACTCTTTCTCACTAAAGACCAATAGACTCGAGGCAGCAAAATTTACAAACACGGGAAATTTGCGATAAAGGCTCCAGAACATGTGCAAAGCCTTCATGGCCCCACCATGTCCTGACTGTCTTATGGAATGGAGGGCAGTTCCCTGTGCTCCTGATGTTCCCAAGGGGGGAGAGCCAGGCTCAGCCTTGGAGGAGGGCCCCAGCCAGGTCCTTCCTCCAGCCCCTGTGCTTACCTCAACATATCTCTCATCCCAGGCACGATTACTGGTTCACTCAGCCACTCATTGGCTTAGCAAGTATTCAGTGAGCACCTAAGTGTAAGCCTGGGGATAGTCCTCCCTCCAGAGACTGTGGAAAGGAGCTGGTCCTTGTCTCCTGTTTCTTTGACTTATCCATGTGACAAAGCCTTACTTCCTCGGGGTTGAGTGTATGCCGGGCCCCAGGCTACTGTCTAGGGACTTAGAAATGAACACAGAGACACAGACCCTGCCCCTGCAGGCCTTAAGGTCCAGCGGGAAGGACAAACACTAACAATCATTGAGATAAGTGCCATGGCAAGGTCACAAAGAGGGATCCCCTCTCCTAGCTTGGGTAGGACAGGAAGGTACAAGAAGGTTGCCTGGATGGAGTGGCATTAGAACCAGGCTGTGTGTTCTGGGACCTTGGTGCCCCATCAGCTGTCTGCTCCACTGGCCCAAGTCACCCATAGGGACCCTCGCTGTGTTCTTCAGCCTCAGAGCTTGGTGTCCAGCCTTAACCCTCTTCCTGCCAAGGCCCCCACTGCAGGGACTGCTGACCGTGGGGCCTCAGCCCTCAGTCGCTGAAAGGGAGACCCCCCCTTCCCCACTGCATCCCTCCTCCTGGTCTCAGGACTCTCCATTTACCCTCCAGCATTCCCTGCTTCTAAGCACTTCCTCACCCCTTACCTTCCCAGGGTCTACCCAGTTTGGTTTCATTCTCCTCAGTGTGGCTGAAATACAGATGTGCTTCTTTTCCTCCCTCTTCAGGAGAGAGTGTGCGAAACTGTCCCGCCTTTAAAAACACAAACTGGGCTGTTTCCGGGGCTGGCAGGGGACAGGAGATGCTTCCATGCCTGGTCTTTCCCTTAATAACTCAGTCAGTTATCAGAGGACAGGCACTGTTCTATCAGTTTTGTGTGCATTATTTCATGTACTGCTCATCGCAGCCCTGGGAGTGGATAATATACAATCCTTCCCCTTTTGCAGCTGAGAAAACAGAAGCTGAGCTGGTCCTTGTATTATTAGATTGGAATCTCAGTTTATTTATTTCCAGAGCCCAACTCCTAGCTTTAAAGTATGCAGAGGAGTAAAAGATTCAGCCAGAGAAGGGTCAAGCCCTTACCAACCCATTGAAGGAGTTTGGTTCTAATCCTGAGGCTGGTGGAAAGCAATTACTGGGTTTTACAGTGAGGAGATCAGATCAGATCTGCATGTTGATGGTTCACACTGGCTGCAGTTTGGAGATGGGCTCCTCTTTGAACTTCTTCATATTTCTCTGGTACCTCCTATGCCAACCCACATCAAGCCTTCCTTTCTCCCGCCCATAACGCTTCCATTTTTCCCTCCAGTTGGAAGGACTGGAGCTTTGTGGACAAAGATGAGAAGGCCCGTCTGCAGCACGAGGTCGCTGAGGAAGGCGAGTTCTGGTGAGTCCAGGACCAAGGAGGACCCCAAAGGGTACGGGATCGGGCAGGAGCTGAAATCCCAAACTTCAATTCCCAGACAGAGGCCGTCAGATTCCAGCCTTTGGGAGATCTGGGCCCTGTTCTCCTCCAGCTGGAGGCCCAGCAAGGATGAGGTTCTGAGAGGAGCTACCAGGCCAGGTCCATGTGATGCCTGAGCCTGGGGCCAGGCCAGCGTCACGTGGCTCCTGCCTCACCAGTGCCCCTCCACCATGCATGCTGCTCCAGACACTTGCTCCCCAGCCTTTGCAGAGCTGTTTTCTGAGCCTAGGAAGCTCTACTGACTCTGCTCACCCAATGCCCTCACCTTCACACGGATCACTTCTACTCAGCCTTCCAAGTCTCAGCTGACAGGGAACTTTCTTCAGGAACCCCTTGTCTTCTTAGGAATAGAATGAATTTATTTGTCATGCTCATCACCCTCAAAATTGTTTGCTTAATTGTTCTTTCCTAACTCTCTCTTATAACTAACATGGTGCCTGGGCCCCAGTGAGGGTCACACAGTAAGTTTTTGGAGAACTGAGTTGCTGCGAGCTCTCCCATGAAGGACACATGAATTTGAGTCATTATTGAAAGAGATGGTAGTTTGGGGTGGATACACCGGAATGGGCAGTGTTTACCCTAAAAAGGGGTGGACAGGGTCCTTTCTGGGACTGTGACCAAGTTCTACTGGACCATTTTATTGGGCTGTGATAGCCCAGGAATCTTACCTTTCCAAGCCTCCATATGGGTCTCTCTCTTCTTCCACCCTCTCAGGATGTCCTATGACGATTTCGTCTACCATTTCACAAAGCTGGAGATCTGCAACCTCACAGCTGATGCCCTGGAGTCCGACCAGCTTCAGACCTGGACGGTGTCCGTGAATGAGGGCCGCTGGGTGAGGGGCTGCTCTGCTGGCGGCTGCCGCAACTTCCCAGGTGGGAGCAGCTCTGCTCGGGGGAAGGGTCCAAGCAGAACAAGCTCCAGGTAGAATAATATTAACTCACATTTGCCGAGCTTCTAAGCCCCAGACATACATTATCTTATGAAGCCCTTCCTGTTTTACTGGGAAGGGAACTGCCATGCTGAGGAGTTTGCAGTAGGGGGTTGGGAACAACTTTTAAACAGGACATTGTGTCAGAATAATACAATACATGGTGCTCATACTGCTGAGAATGGGACTAGAGGGCCCAGTTAGCAACTACTGCAATGGTTCAAATCAGAAATAATGAACTCCTAGGCCCAGTCAGGGGCAGCAGAGGTGCAGGGAAGAGGGCGTAGGGGAGAGGAGATTGGGTAATGTGGGGAAGGAAGAATGACGAAGGACTTCAAGATTCCCAGCGTGGGGCATGAGCTAATGGTGTCAGTGTTGCAATATATAAGAAACACAAGAGGAAAACATGGGTGTGTCATTTGTGTTTGGTGGTGTTGATTGTGGGCTAGTAGGGAGGGGAGTTTAGTTTGGGACATGGAAAGTGTGAGTACAATATCCAGTGAAGATGTGTAATAGAGAGCTGAACGCATGGACAGAGTACTACTCAGTATGTATTTGTAGAAGGGAGGGAAGGAAGGAGTCAAAAGAGAGAGGTAGGCTGGGACCTATAGTTCAGGCACCATCAGTGTGTGGAGGGCAGTGAGAAAGTGAGAGTGGATAAGACAGCCTAGGGGCACAATGGTGAGCTGAGAGAACAGGTCTAGGACCACATCCCAGGAACCAGCAACATTAAAGGGACAGGTGAGCAAAGCCAAGCCATCAGCAAAGACTGAGAACGGAAATGCAGAGAGGAAGGAGGAGGCACATAGCCAGTCAGGGCAGCTCCATCTGTATAAAGTATAGGTTACCAGCCCCACCCCCCACCCCCCAACCCCCCATAATAGACCAATGCCTGATCATTCCTTCACATTTATTGAGCACCTAGATGTGGGAGACAAACAGGTTCCCTCTGTCTCATTTCCCCCTGCCCTTTCTCCAAGAGGCAGATCTGAATGCACGTTTTCTTTCTGGGCACAGACACTTTCTGGACCAACCCGCAGTACCGCCTGAAGCTCCTGGAGGAGGACGATGACCCCGAGGACTCAGAGGTGATCTGCAGCTTCCTGGTGGCCCTGATGCAGAAGAACCGGAGGAAGGACCGGAAGCTGGGGGCCAACCTCTTCACCATCGGCTTCGCCATTTACGAGGTAGGACCAGCTTCAGCCCAAGAAACACACCTTCTCACGGGGGGAGGCTCTCAGGGCTTACAGAGAGGTCCTCTGCTTCCCGGACACTCAGTGACCCTCAGAACTCCGGGCATCAGGCCCACTGTGTCAGAACCGCTTAGATGTTTGCAAGGAGTGGATAAAACCAGGGTGGGGGAGGGAGGGTGGGGCTGGGGCTGGCCACGGGGAGTCAGACTTATGTATTCGCTCTACAGTTACTAGTGTTCCCTTCCGACATGCTTTTCATCTCCATTCAGACCTGAGATCCACAGAATCTGAGTGTCTTCTTTTTCTGTTTCTCCTCAAGGTTCCCAAAGAGGTATAGAAGGGGCAGTGCCAGCAGCTGTGGGTAGCACTACCTGGGGCCTGTGTCTGTCTGTGGCACCTCGGGAAGCTTCCTGGTGGGGTTTGTGGGCAGGACTCTGATAGGAGAGGGCCTCGCCTGCGTCACTCAGCTCCAGAGCAGGGCCACGACCTCCTGACTACCACCCTCATGCTGTGGCCTCCCCTCAGAGACTGTCACACACATGCTTTCACACATTCATAGTCACTTGTTCACACTCATACACACGCTTGCTCACATACACATTCTTACTCACACAATTACACACTCGCCCATAGTCACACAGACACATTCTAAGGGGGACTGCCTCTTTGGGATGGAGGAGTTGCCTCCCTCAGACCCCAGCTAAGGGCCCTCCTGCCTCCTGGGGTCCTTCCCTGGCCTGGAGGCAATTGGAGTTGACCAGCAGCACTTCCGGTAAGTGATCCTGAGGGCAGGTATGATAGACTTGACCTTCTGAATCACAACAGAAGAAGAAGAGGAAATGGGGTAGGGAGCTCCAGGGGCACTGAGCTATTTGTGACCTTGGGAATCGGAAGTAGACAGGTCATGACTGTGAACTGGGTGACCAGGGAGTTGGGAAGAGAGCCCTGGAGGGGACTGTTGCAGGACAGGGCATCCCTCCCTCCCGAGGGGCTCAGGGGGGGCTCTTCTCTCCTGCAGATGCATGGGAACAAGCAGCACCTACAGAAGGACTTCTTCCTGTACAACGCCTCCAAGGCCAGGAGCAAAACCTACATCAACATGCGGGAGGTGTCCGAGCGCTTCCGCCTGCCTCCCAGCGAGTACGTCATCGTGCCCTCCACCTACGAGCCCCACCAGGAGGGAGAATTCATCCTCCGGGTCTTCTCTGAGAAGAGGAACCTCTCTGAGTGAGTCCTAGCCTGCTTTCCACCCTGCCCCTACTGGCCCACGTGGCCCTTTCCAGAGCCTGGAGGCATGAGGCAGCTGGACCTGTCTCCACCAGGAGTCCCGGGCCAGGCTGGCCAGGCTGCACCTCTTCCTCCATTTCTGAGCTACTGGCTACATCTTCCCTATTCATTCATTCATTTAGTCAGTAGGTCATCCCACAGATATTGAGGATAGAGCAGTGAATTGAATAGAAATAAATCCCTGCCCTCATGGAGATTAATATTCTAGCATAAGACCACAATGTATAGGAAAAGATATATATATATACACACACACATACACACACATACATATATACACTGAGTGGCCAGATTATTATGATCTCGGAACGCATAATAATCTGGCCACTCAGTGTATATCCTATATAATAAAAGGCTAATATGCAAATTGTCCCCTCAACTAGTAGTTCGACCAGCAGGCAGGCCGGCCAACCGCCCATGTCCCCTCCCCATGGCCAGGCTGGCCCGACCCCACCCCTGCACAAATTCATGCACCGGGCCTCTAAAATATATATATATATACACACACACACACACACACACACACACACACTGAGTGGCCAGATTATTATGCATTCAGAGATCATAATAATCTGGCCACTCAGTGTGTGTGTGTGTGTGTGTGTGTGTGTGTGTGTGTGTGTGTATTATGTTAGAGTTTGATAAGTGATAAGGAGAGAAAATAAAGTAGGAGGTGTTGGGGTGATTGAACTTTTAGGTAGGGTAGCCAAGGAAGCTAGCAAGGCCACCACAGATGTGTTCCGGGCCCTGCCACTCTGGTCTTTGTCCCTGGAAGAAGCAGAAGGTCTATGAGCAGGTGGCTGAGTCATGCCTTTGGGGAGCTCTAGGCAAAGCCAGTGAGAACCTGTGTGGCACCTACATGGGACTAGGGATGGCATCTACATGGGACTGCTAGGGATGGCACCTACATGGGACTGGTTCCTGGGGTTAGTCCCGACTTAGCTCTGAGAAGTCATGTGACCTAAGCAAATCCTCTCTGTGCTTCCTGCTTGCTCCTGGTGACACTGAGCCCCCATGTTTGTGTTCCTCACAGGGATGTTGAAAATACAATCTCCGTGGACCGGCCAGTGGTGAGTGGTTTAGCTCCTACATGCGGGAAGGTCCAGGGGACCGCTAGGCGGCAGCGGGGAGAGTGGGTATTGGCAGAGGGAGATGGGAGTCTGGGGTGTGTGCAGCGATCACTCCATCTTACTGCAACTTCTGTTTGGCATGACCAGATGGAATGGAAGGCCTTGTGGTCCCGGGGCTATTTCGTCAGTCCAGGGGCTGGGAAGTAGGGAAGAGAGTCCTATGAGGGAGAGGCAGTTTGAACCATTAAAGGGGGGGAGGGGATCAAAGCCACAGGAAGCGATGAAAAGAACAGCAGCTAATACTAGATTATGAGGCACAAGCTCACAAAGAGAAAAAAAGGACACAGCTCTGCAGTCAGCATCAAACCTGGGCCCGGTACCCGGACAGTTACATAAACCCTCCAAGTCCATTTCCTGCTCTTTAAAATGGATGCCTGACCAGGTTTTAATCAACGAGATCATGTATGTGAGGTGTCTGGCGCAGCACGGGCCCTCAAATGGCTGTTACTCGTGTGTTATCTACTTCACCAGGTACTTCTCACGGGTGTCCTCTCACTTGATCCTCGCAAGGTTTCTGAGATGTAATAAGGTTATTACCCCTGGTTTTCAAGTAAGGAAGTGGAGATTCAGTGAAGTTAAATGACTCCCTGGAATTCACAGAGCTCTTAAGTAAGCTAAGCAAGGCTCGCAGCCAGAGTCTCTGAACGCACTCTCTCCCCGACGCCATGCTGAGGCCCTGGGGTGTGAGGCCTAGAGTTAGCACCGACTCAGTGTATATTGGGGTCTCCTTGTGTTGAGCAGTCTGTGGCTGCTTTGGGGCTTTGGGTCCCGGTTAGTAAGTAGTCCCTTGTGCTCTGTGGGTATATCCTGGGCCAATTAGAAGACAGCAAAAGCCCCACTGAACTGTCAGCTGGGGCATGACATCCGTGGTTCTAATCCTGACCCTGTCCCAGGGCCAGATCTCCAAGTGCCTGCTGGATGATCGCAGACGTTGTTTTTAGCATTAATGCACTTGGTGCTATTCTTAGCCTCTGGACGTTGGTCAGCATGTACAGTGTTTATCAGCAGTTGCAAACCTGAAAGCTCATGGGAGCTGGCATGTCGCCTAACTGAGCAGAACAAGCAGGTGTAGGGTTTTGGTGTCCCTACAGCGGCCTGCAGCTCGGAGCAGACACGTGGCTCCTGTGTTGGAGGGCTGACTGGCGTGGTGGCACCTGTGGCGTCCGAGAGGGTGCAGAGCAGCTGCTCTCCCAGATGGGTGCCACAGAGGGCTCAGGTCCATGCAGGCTGCTGACGTAACTTTACAAAAGAAGCCCCAAACCTGGATTTCCAACAAGTCTCCCTATGTTAACTATTTGCTTAAAAACAAACAAACAAACAAAACAACAACAAACCCCAAACTCTATTAAATCAAACAAAATTCATTTTGGGGCCAGTTTGGGTTAGCTACTTTTTCGGTGTTTTAGTCATCAACTTCATTAAAAAAGGTACATTAGGTAGAACCTCCCTTTCCTTAGCAGCTCGTCTCGGGGCTGGAGAAGCCTCCTCTCCCTTCACCCTCCAGGCCCCTTTGGCTCCATGTGACCTGGATTTCTAGACCCCAGAACCCACCCCAAGTTCAGAACCAGGTCACAGGAAGCCAAGGGCCAGTGGATTCTCTGGAAACTTGCTTTTCAGTTAATCTGCATGTACTGTTTTCTTTCCTTGTGCAGAAAAAGAAAAAACCCAAGGTGGGTGTAACAGGGTGAGTGGGTCGACAGCACGGAGTTTCTGTGCATGTGTGTGTGAGCGCAAGAGCACCAGCCGCGCCTCTTCCCCTGCTGCCCCCACTCCTCCTTCCCCGTTGCAGCTCTGGGTGCAGAACAGTGAGAGCTATTGCTTGCTGAGTGAAGGCTGTGGCCCAGGCACTCCTCCAGGTGCTTTCTGTGGATAAACTCAGTCCTTAACAACCCTGTGCGATTGGTGCTGTCATCCCCCTTTTCAGAGGAAGGAACGGTACAGACAGACAGACTAACTTACCCAAGGCCACAGAGCCAGTAAGTGGCAGCCAGCACGTGGAGGCAGATGCAGAGTCTGCGCTCTGAACCAGCCATGCTATACTGCCTGCCTCTCATGTGAGGGAGGCAGAGGGTGGTCAACCAGTGACAATGGGCCTGGCATGGGGGCCTTGCAGAAAGCAAAAGGAGCAGCCGATCGCTCTCAGAAGTGGGCTCAGCAATGCTAAGCAAGGCTTGGTTCTTTGGGGGAATGACAACAGGTTCCATCCCTCAGGTACAGTGAGATATTGGGAGGGTTTCCATGGAGAGTGGGGGTCTCGGATGCCAGCTGCCTGCTCTGTAGACAGGCCAGCTCCTTCTCCCTCCTCTCTTTTTCCTGCCTGCTCCCCACCTCTCCTTTTTTCTCAGCTTCTGGGAAGGGGTGGGAGAGGTTATCTAGAGGGGCTACATCACTGCAGGGCCCTTATTCAAGGGAAAGCCTGCTTCCAGACAGTGACCTCTCACTCTGAACCTAGGGCCCCTCTAAGTCATGGGTTCTGGGAGGCTCTACGTGCTGTGTCCAGATGGCAAAGGACAAAGGGCAAAGGGCAAAGGGGGGAGAGCCTCCACCCTCACAGCCCCAGAGGAGCTGCTTGACCTCACTGGCTTACGGGGGGAAGGAATGAGAGCTACCTATCTGGGCCACTTTCCCGCCTGGGATCTTGGGGCATCACCCTGCCTCACCAGGGCCTCCGATGGCCACCTCCCCCCCCCCCCCGGGTTTCCTGGTTAAAATCACTCAGTTGTAAGGACACCATTGCTAAAGGTGACCATGGGGCTAAGAGCATCTCAAGGGCCTCAGACCAAAGCTTTCATTCCGCCTGTGACCAGGGACCGTTTCCTTTGTGCACTTTTGGAACTTAAATTCACAGTTGTTTATCAACGCAAACCCCCCCTAACCCATCCTTGTTCCATTTATCCCATAACTTCCCCTGGCCTCCAGGGCAGTAATGCCTCTGATAGGATTTTGGTTTGACTTCCCAGAGTATCATCCAGAAATGACTGACCTTTGGACATCCTTGAGCAATAGCCACAGGTCATTGGACAATGTTTGGGGTTGGTGTTTATGACAGCATCTGGAAGGATCCATCTTAGGGGTCCTCCAAGTAATGGTGCTGGTGCAGACCAGAGCTGGCATCATCAAGCACCTGCCACGCATTGGGCAAACATAGTTTTCAATCACAGCAGCATCTGCACAGTAGGTGCCGTCACTATTCCTTTTATAGGTGAGGATAAAGACTCAGGGGAGTGAAGCGGCTTGCCCAAGGGCACGTAACTGATGAGGGGGAAATGGAACTGGAAATCACCTCTGTCTGCTCCAAAGCCCATGTGTCTTGCTCTCGCCTCTCTTTAGTGCAGGCCCCTTACACGCCAAAGCCTGTGTCATCCAGATACACACGTGGGCCTGGAGATATGAGCCTGGCATGGCCACACATCCCCCTCAGACTGACTCCCTGTGCTCTGGGGTCCCCACACACTTCAGTTGCTTGGGCAAGACCCTTTGCTTAAAAGGCAGAGCAAGCCAGGGCCATTGGGGCCTGCTAGGAGCCAAAGCTGGGGGAGGGGACGGAGCTGTGTCCTTAGGTTTGTCCATTCTTGCTGTCCTAGATGAACAGCATGGGAAGGCAGGTGGGATGCACAGAACCGTCGGGTTCCTGTTCTGCTCCTGTTCGCCCCCTTGCCCTCTGCACTGCGGCCACGGGTCCTACCTCCTAGCCTTCCTCTGCTTCTCCTGCAGGGTGCACGGCACCAGCCAGGACTGACTTGCAGCTGCTTTCCACCCTTCACGTAACGTCTTCCCTTGCATGAGCATGTCTTGAAAATATCCCTTATATTTGTGTTGCATCTTAAACGTTTTGCAGCCCACTTTTACATTCAGTATCTCATGTGACCCCCATAAGAGCCCCATGAGAAGTGTAAGGCAGGATTTGTTGTGCATATAATGGATAAGTAAACTGAAGCCCGAGAGGGTATTTCTCATATGTGATGGCCAGCCCTGCGTTCTACCTAACCTCTCACCCACTGGCCATGCCACTAATCAGAGTCCTCTTTCAATTTGTCCCCTGCAGAGTCCTCGCAGCTCCTTGGAGGTGCCTCCTTAACTGCCCTGACGGTGTAGGGGCACCGAGGGGATAGAGCTCTGCCCTCCTCATCAAGTGGAGATGCTCTGGTTTTGTTTTGTTTCAGAAGCTGTTTTTAATGACTTTACATACACTGGGCTTCTGGGGAAATTTAATTTGAACAATGTTTCCATTTGCGGGGGAGGGAAGTCTACACAGTATTTGAAAACCACTGCACTAGATCACGTTGCTTTTAGCAGTCTTGGCATTTTCACATGTGCGCATTACCTTGTTTAACCCTCACACCTTTATCATGAGGAGCTAAGGACTTGAGGTCCAGAGACTTAGCATCTTCCCCACAGCCTGTTAGTGGCCGCAATAGAGCTTGGAGAGAGTGAGGTTCAGGAGCTCCTACCTGCTCTTTCCCTCTTGGCCGGACCAGCCGCTCCAGGAGGAGGTTGCCCCACCTGTCTCCTCAGCCTGTAACCCTTGCTTCCTTCCTGCCCCTCCCCAACACCCTCTCCTCTCCAGCCCATCATCTTCGTTTCGGACAGAGCAAACAGCAACAAGGAACTGAGTGTGGACCAGGAAGCAGAGGAGGGCAAAGACAAAACAGGCCCTGATAAGCAAAAGAAATCCCCACAGGTTCTGAGCATGTGGCATGAATGGGGTGGCCAGCACACACTGGGGTCTTCTATGCTTTTGGGGTGCTCGAGTTGGAGGGGACCAAGGGTGGGGTGTCTCTTTAACATCTAGAGGTTGGATTTATCTCACTGACCTTTTTCTCTCACCAAGTTCTTCTAAAACTTGGGGTGCTGTCGTGGGGGTTGGCAGCCACATCCAGGGAGTCCGAGGCCTGGGAAGGACAGGCTGAGCTCCCTGCTGGGCCCTGTCCAGCAGGACGATGAGGGAAGGGACAGCAAAGCCTGAGACAGAACAGCTCCTGTTTCCTGGTGTCCTCGAGCTCGTAACCAGGGGGGACAGTAGCAGAAAAGGGGCTGAATGAGAAATAGAGTCCTCCAGAGCCAAGGGGAGGGTTAGCCTGGAGCAGGGAGAAGTGTCATCTAATGGTTAGTGGAGGTGGGGCTAAGGGACAAAGGCCCATAGACCGATCCAGGGCCACCTCCTCTATGGGGTGCCATGCAACTGAGTGGGGGAGGGGCCCTCTGAGGACTTGGCCTTGATGACAGAGGCAGCTGGGAGATGTCAGATGGTCTGGCCCCTTTTGTCCTGCTGGGGCTCATTTGGTTGGGATGGTCAGGCTCACAACAGTGGAGAGGCTCTAGCTGGTGGGGATGGGGAAAGGGACCACAGGGCTGTCTGCATGTCTGCCCGGCTAAGGTATCTCCTGTCTGGGTGTCTGGGCTGGGAGGTATGGAGTGAAGGATTGCTGGCGCCTCATGGTTCTCACTCCTGCTCACGAGGTGTGACCAGGAAGGAGCACTGCCCGGACGCAGCTCCTGCTGCCCCTCGGGCTGTTGTAGGCACCCTGGCTCCTTCGGGCCAGAAGAGACTTTCCTCAGGGTCTGTCCGCCCCCCACCCCTGTGAGCCAGCTTTGCCTTGTGCTTCCACAGCCACGGCCTGGCAACACCGACCAGGAAACTGAAGAGCAGCAGCACTTCCAGAACATTTTCAGGCAAATAGCGGGTGATGTGAGTACCTCCAACTCCCACTCCCACTCCCACAGACACTCCTCCCCTTGAGTAACTGCTCACACGACCAGTGACTTCATCATCATTCAGTAGAGGTCATTTTGCTGGAAACAGGGGATATGTGTGGGTAGCACAGAAATCCACAAGTCAAGTCCTGGAGTTTTGGACAAACGCACCCACGGGTTGGCTCAGAGGCCTTTTGGCTGAGCTGCCCACTGCAGTCTTGACGGCCCAGGGTGCAATGTCTGCCTCCCACAGAAAAGCCCCCGCTTCCCTGCGGCAGTAGCACTGACGGGGACTGTACAGACAGGGGCAGCTGGGACTCATTTTGCAAAGCCTCTGCCCAGCAGCTCTGTTCTCTTGAACGTGACTCCCGTGCCCGCCCCCACCTTCCTCCTCAGGACATGGAGGTGTGTGCAGATGAGCTCAAGAACATCCTGAACTCAGTTTTGAACAAACGTGAGTGGCTCAAGCTGTCTGTGCGGGATGGTGGGCAGGTGTGTGTGTGTGTTATCTGAAAGTAGTTCCTCTTCTCCATACCTCCCAGACAAGGACCTGAAGACACAAGGGTTCACGCTGGAGTCCTGCCGTAGCATGATTGCTCTCATGGATGTATCCTTCCTGCCACCCTTCCCAGCCCTCAGGGGGCCAGGGCAACAATGAGGGGTGTCCAGTCAGGGGCCCAAAATTGCATGCAAGGGAAGGCTTAGGGAGGTCCTGAGTCAGAACCTCCTGGCTGCTGGTCTGAAAGGGGCTATTGGAGAAGGTACACGTTGGTAAGGCCTCTGGTTGTGACCAGCCCCTGGCCCCTGCTCTTACCTCAGGCTGGGATTCTGCCTGGGCCCTGGCCAAGCAAAAGTGGTCCTTAGGAGGCAGGTTCCCTGGGTCATAGACACTACCTTTGATTGGGGAGGTTGGGAGGGGAGGGTTAAATACCAGGACAGGGCATTAATACAGGACAGTGGCTAGGATATCCTGGGCAGAGCCTTCCCATGGGGCTACCTTCCCTGCAGAGCCTTCTAGAAACCCCCCCCCCTCCCAATCCCAGAGGATTCTGCTATGTGCACCCTGTAGCCCTGACCTTCCTCCAGACAGATGGCTCCGGGAGGCTGAACTTGCAAGAGTTCCATCACCTCTGGAAGAAGATCAAAGCCTGGCAGGTGGGGAGAGAGAACCAAGTGTGGGAGCGGAGGAGGAGGTTGAGTCTGGGGTTTAGTGTGTAACCACTGACCTCAAATGTCCTACTCCCAGAAAATTTTCAAGCACTACGACACAGACCAATCAGGCACCATCAACAGCTACGAGATGCGAAATGCAGTCAACGATGCAGGTGCTGGGACGGGGCGGGGGCCGGGGGGCTGGGGATGTGGACTGGAGCTGGTGGAAGCAGGAATGGGAAGAGAGGACTAGGCCACTGGGCCCTACTGGAGAAAGGGAGGAAAAGGGGCTTCTCATTTTCCTTTCCCAAGAGGAGGGACAATAGAATGCAGGCCTAAGAACTGCAGCTCTACTTCCTCCTCTCAAATGCTCCCTCCACAGGATTCCACCTCAACAGCCAGCTCTACGACATCATCACCATGAGGTATGCAGACAAATACATGAACATCGACTTTGACAGTTTCATCTGCTGCTTCGTCAGGCTGGAGGGCATGTTCAGTAAGTGGGGGCTACCACCCGCCACCTGTGCCCTTCCTGCCCCCTCCGCAGTGAGAGCTGTGGCAGTAAGAATCTCAGCCTGGTCACCCCATCTACTCTGTCCGGGATGAACAAAGGCGAAGGCCCTCTTTAGGCTCAGAATGGATTGGCAAAGGGAGGGAGGGCTATAGGTGACACTCTGCCTGGCAGAATATGGTCCTCTTAAGAAAAGTTACAGTAGTAGAGGGAGAGCGAGCCTGTGGCCTCTGGCCTGTATTCCTTCTTCCACACAGGAGCTTTTAATGCATTTGACAAGGACGGAGACGGCATCATCAAACTCAGCGTTCTAGAGGTAAAGCCTGCAAGAAGCAGTACGCTCCCCTTGTACCTTAAAATTCAAGGTGGAGTCAATGAGGCAGACTGGACCCAGTGTGCTCTTCACTTCCCAGTGGTGTGGAAGGATGGGGTAGGAGAGGAACAGAAAGGGAAGCACAGTGGGGAATGTGGCTCGTGGGGAATGTACACACCAAAGGGTCCTCATTCCTAAAATGACTTTATGCTGGAAAACATGTACCTTCCCAGGAGAGATCTGGGGGAGGCTGCTGCTGCTTCCTATAATACCTTCCCAGGGTGAGAGCCTTTCCCCTACCCTGTGAGTCCCCTCGGGCTGGACTCTGTTGTTCTTTGCATTCTGATCTTGGGACTTCCTCTTTCAGTGGCTGCAGCTCACCATGTATGCCTGAACCAAGCTGGCCTCAGCCAGGGCCGTGCGGGATCACTCAGGATTTGTTTCACCCAATACAGCTAGAACCACTTACCTCAAAGGTTGCGGTAGCTGCCTCCAGGCGCCCAGGCTGGCCTCCAGGCGCCTCATCGGTCTTGTTCCTCCTCCACTTCACCGCCCACTCAGCCTCAGGGCATCTGTCCATCTGTCATGCCCAAACCAACCCTTTCATTAAGGAACTTTGTCCCTTAACTGGAGGCAAGTGTCTGTCTGCCTCAGCCAGTGGTAGCCCAGCAGAGATTTGCTTGGAACCTGAGCGGCCTCAGCTCTGAAGCAAATGCTCTCCTTCACGGCAGTGCCCTGGGCTTTTCACAGAAGCCTTAGCTGATGGCACTCAGTACCTCCTGCGCTGGATCCCTCTACCGCCCACCGCACAATCACCAAACAAGCCCTTGGTTCTGGTTATTTCAGGATGGGCCTGCTCTGGAGGAAACTAGCTCAGTGACAGAGAGCTGGAGACTTTGGGTTGTCTGAATCATCAGTTTGGCTGCTTTCTGAAAAGTAGTAGATCTAAATAAAGGCAGGTTCTATTGTGTTTTGTTTTCTCACATTTAGTTATCAGCCATCAGCTGAATAGCTTCCAATCTTACATTCACGTATAGAGAGCCCAAGTTTCATTATACAACAATGAAAAACACACACATACACAAATAAACCCCGAGTCCCACTTTAATCATACCTATTTGTGTTTCTTGAGCATAGAAATCACTCAGATATATGAGGAAACAGAGAGGAATGGCTCTTGGTATACAGAACAAGAATAAATGGGTAACCCATAACTGGAGGGTCACTTATCTATATATATAAATGCCTAAATGACCGTTACGACCAAACGACTGGAATAACCAGAATGACCAGTCACTATGATGTGCACTGACCACCAGGGGGCAGACACTCAATGCAGGAGCTGCCCCTGGTGGTCAGTGCTCTCCCACAGCCAACCTCTGCCTGCTGGCCAACCTCCTGCGGGTGGGTGGCGGTGGACACGGCCCCTTTCCCAGGAGGGCCTCGGGGCCGGCAGCCAACCTCCCATGCCCTGTCCCACCGCCCCCCACCCCCTGCCAACAGGCCCGATCTGCCATCTGACTGCCACGGTGGTGGCGCAGCAGTGAGGGAAGGAGGAGGGGGCCCCTCCCTCCGGCTGGCGAACCTCCCACGGTTCCTCCCCGCATCCCTCCCCTGGGTGGTAGGCCCCGTCCCTCCCCCAGGCCAGCAGGTACTGGTGGTGGCGCGGTAGCGAGGGAAGGAGGAGGGGGTGAGGCGGGGAACCGCACAGTGGCAGGGCGCCGATGGCAGCGTCGGCGTCTGGCATCCATTCCTTCCGTGCCTGGCCCAGCAACCGTCGCCTCCTCTCCCCACCCTGCTGGGGCCTATAGGCCCCAATCAGCACGGCCCGGATCAGCCTGGCTCCAACTGGCCCTGATGGCTGGCCAGGCCTAGGGACCCTACCCATGCATGAATTTTGTGCACCGGGCCTCTAGTCCTATATAATAAAAGCCTAATTGTCCATCCAACCATTTCACCAGTCGCTATGATGCACATTGACCACCAGGGGGCAGACGCTCCGACTGGTAGGTTAGCTTGCTGCTGGAGTCCAGCCCATCGGGACTGGGCAAGATGGGCCGGACATGCCCTGGAGCCCTCCCGCAGTCCTTCCTGGCCCCGATCATGCACTGGTGGGGTCCCATGGCCTGGCCTGCAGGGATTGGGCGGAAACCGGCTCTCCAACATCCCCCGAGGGGTCCCAGATTGCGAAAGGGCGCAGGCCAGGCCAAGGGACCCCACCGGTGCACAAATCCATGCACCAGGCCTCTAGTCTAAGCATAATGGAGCAGAAATGTAGTTTTCAATCTTAGCTCCTTCATTAATTAATTGACCTCTGTGTATGAACTTGAACAAATCCTTAAATGTAACTGTTTGACAAACTTATCTGGCCCATGGTCTGTGGCTTATCTATAACCATCTTGTGTTTCCTACCCAATTTTCTTCTTAGTCTCTATACCAACATGGAAAAGAAGGGGTTGGGCTAGGAAATGTGCAGATAAGGTAAAAAAAGGAAACAATTTGTAAAAGTACTTTATTTTCCTCTTGTATTTGCTTTATATCTTGCTTTTACAAAGTTATGAAGTTCACAGGTTTATACCAAAATGTAAGAAGGCTAAGCTATTTGCTTATAAACATTTTTGCAGTCAAATGTCATCTGATTTCACTTTCCTAATCCATAGTCAATATAAAAAATTCAAATACCAGGCATGCTAGAGCAGCTCTAGGGCATGTGTTCCTCTTAGGCAGGAGGAAGATTTTCAATAGCCTTTCCTCTTTGACTCCCCTCTTTCCCAATCCAACTGGGCTACTACCTTGAATTTAGAGCAAACATGGGAAATTTTAGTGCATGTGACCCAGCAGGGCCACATATTTGGGAGTTGGAGGTGAGGTTAGGGATTACTGTCTAATAAGCAGTAGGTGTAGTTTACATCATAATTTCACACCCACTAGCATATGGGACTCAGTATAACCCAAATCACCACCACAGCTCCTATTCCTAGTCATTAGATAGCTTCTTTGCAATCCTGAGGGTCCTGATGATTTGGGGCAGGGACGAGATCACTATTATCAATGTGGCAGGCATGGCCTTCCCAGAAATTCTAAAGCTCTCCTTTAGGCAACAAGAACAAAATCTGTCCATCAGTGTATATTAACTGCAGTTATTTGAGCAAACCAGGGGGAACATGCTGTTCAAATATCACATCACAATATACTTTGATCTCCCCTCCAATGAATTCTCTTCCATAAAACATACCATACCATTCCACTAAATGTTGTACACCTACTCCCACCAAACCATCCACATACCTAGTCACTAAAGTTGTCCACTATATAATCTACCCAAGACCCCCAAAAAAACAAAAAACAAAGAAACCTTTGTTAAGCAAATAATCACTTAAATAGCAATGATTTTGCCTATAACTTATAGGTAGGTCAGGAGCTAAACACTCAATTGCTAACTCTTCTCAGACAGAAAAAACTTCTCTCCACCAAAGCAGGAGTGTGGTAGCAATGATGTTCTCTTCAAGTAGCATCAGATCAAAATAATTCTTTGCTCCTAAGAGTTTTGTTTGCATTGTGTTTAACTGAGTAGAAGCGTATGCCAAAATACATTTTGAACCTGATTAAAACTTCAGGATAAAACTTGTAGTGACTGATATTATATCAGAACAAACTGCCATTAAAAGACTAGCATATGCACACAAAAGGATTTACACTAGGGTTTCCTTGGCTTCTAGCCGTTAGAAGTAGGCACACATAATTAAAAAATAACGTTCTAAAAAATGGTCTCCGACTCCTTATAAGAAATGAGTCAGGTTCTGTCAGGTCATGTAACGGTTTCCTTTCTTCATAAAGTACTAAATACCAGAGTTTATGCAAATCCCTGAGCCACAGCTCTTCTCTGAGGGGGACAGAGGGCTAGAATCAGTCAAGACATCAAAGAAGACTTAAAAATGGCCAAAATTCTGCATAACTTTCAAGACACTTTAAAGTAGTAACACAACCATACGTAAGCAGCCAAGATGTTTACAGTGCATTTAGGATAACACACTAACCTGATGTTAAACAAATTTTACACATCCTTAAAACAAAAACATTATTGCTACTGCTTCAAAGGCCATTTCTATGAAATGAGGAAAAGTATTCCAAGTACAGGTGCCCATCCGTATACACGTGTACAAGGATCATTCCTATACACAAAGGCAGACAGACTGTGCACAATTCCACCAAAGTGAAACCCAAACTGGTTCTTACTGACTCTACCTGCAAAGGTTCCCCTCACTTGCCCAACACCCGCCCTACAAAGCTTCACCACTCTTTGCAGACATGTCCTCAGGCAGGACAGAAGGACACCTATGCACCAGTGCATGCAAGACTTTCTTAGCACACTACCCAGCCATCTTAGAAATGCTGCTTCACTACCCAGAGAAAAATGCCAGGTTTGGCAATAAGTCCAAATATGCTTTCCTGGGAATTTACCATTCCCAAACCCACAGAACAGCCTGGCTTCTCTGGTCACCTGTACCGGAAATGGGGGTGAAAAGGGGGAAAAGCTTCATAATCTCATAGAGAAACAGCACAAACAGTCCTGATGCAATAGGATTCTCTCTGGTCTCTCTCAAGTGTCATGTAAATCTCAATAATGTGGTTAACAAAAAAGTTTTCCCATTCACAAAGACAGAAGTAAATAGCTTGTGGGGCCATTCATTATCTAGTAGTAGCTCCTTTAGTAGGTCTTAATCTTTTGGATCCAGTAAAAATCATTAGAGCCTTCCCTGGAAAAAAAGGACACATACTTCGTCTTGCATACAATTTCAGGGGGTTCGCATACCTTCCAGAAACCTATCCACGAATCCCCAGAGAAGTCCTCCTGCCCTAGAGCCAAAGTGAAGGAGGCATGTGAGTAGATGTGTGTGCACCAACAGGAGTGGGGAGAAACCTGGATGCTCTGCAATCCTAGAACATAGTAGGATTTGTTGTGTAGCCCTGTGCTGCTCTTCCTTCTCCTGTCTCCCTGAAGAACCTTTCAAAGTGAACCCAGAAACAAAAGAATGAAAAGCAACACTTCTACAGCTTCTCTTCGGAGTCCAGAGAAAGGCCCAAACAGAGCAGTCTCCCTAAGACTTTGTTACTGTGGCTGCTCTCAATGGACAGGTGGTCTTTACCTTCACCATATTCCACTCTTTCTTCCCAGCTAGTGGAGAGGTGAAGGCAAGACAATGGTTTTAGAAATCAGTTTCTAAGAAGCCTGCTTGAGGCCCTGAAAACTGAATTCAGATGCTTTATCCTAACTCCCCTATCTTAGGTGCTGCAGGTGAGTGCAACGCGTTCTGTAGGTCTCAATCCCACAGCAGCCTTGAGAGTCAGAAACTGCAAAGGGAGATAAAGGCTGCACCTCCAGGTCAAACAGCCGACGATCCCTGCAGCAGTGAGTGCCCAAGTCTAACAGCACCATTTCAGGTGGACATTAGGTCTGCGTGCTGCCTTGAGCCAAGCACTCCAGCAACACGTGCAGAGGGTCACTGGGTAGCACTGTCTGTAAGGACTTGCCATTATGTGATCTGCTGTCTCAATTCCTAAAACAGTCAGCAGAGCAGTCACTTAGCTGCTAAAAATCTACCGTGTCTTCCTTTACATTTAGAGCCAGCTCTGTCATCTACAAAGCAAGAGAATATTGACACACACTAAACATAATTGTTAAGAAGAAAACTATTTGCTTCCAATTTAAAATACCCAGTTATTATAAGCAGAAAAATTAAAACTGATCCTAAAAATCTAGCATTTGAACAAACTGGTACTTAAAGCTTGACTACAAGTTTAAACCATCATAAGAACATAAACTAAAATCACAAACTTGAAATCAGTAACATGATTAGGGTCAAATCAGGTAACCAATTCAGATCTGCATCTTTAATAAACATCTGGAGAACACCAGTAGCATAAATTACCATATGCCACGCTGTCCCAGGAGCATGGTTCCTTAAAATCTGTTTAAATCTGACAAACCTCCAGCAAGATCTTAAAGTGTAACCTATCGTCCCATAGAGCTGCTCAGACTTACCCTAAGGGTAAGTCTGGCTGGTAATCACTTTCTCCTTCCCCCCGCTTCACAGGGGAAGGGAGGAGAGTGGCCGGTGTGAGGGGCCAATATGAAATACGTTCAACTAATGACTTCCCAACATGGGAGGCAAAAAACTTCATGAATCAACTTTACTGTCATCCTCAGCATGTCGCTCAATGTGTCCCGTAGCATCCTAGGAATAAAGGAAAAAGGGCCCATGAGAGAGAAGTTGGAAGGACAAGAGAAAGTCCAGCCAAGGAGAGTTTTCGGGGTACATCCTATGATCTACACATGAAAGGCAGTTAGGACCCAGCATTCTTCACCTGAAACCTCATTATACTACCCTCAAATCTATGAGTAATAATAAAGAGAAAAACCCCTCGGCTCCCCCTATTTATTATAATTCTGAACATTCCAACGAGGCAAAAGGTTTCCAAACCCTGCTCCCAGGGGTCGAATGACCTCCGATTGACCTCAAACCCCAACGACGTACCTGTTTGGACCCTTTCCTTGCAGTGAAAAAAGCATCACAGTTCTTCCAGCGACATTTCAGAGTCTGAAAGTTTGGGTTTGTATGGTCAGTCAGCAAATGTTGTTTTAAGTGATCTACAACGCCAAATATCAGAGAGCAGCCATGCCACTGGAGAGAAACAGGATGAAAACGTTAAAAAGGGTACCAGAAACATGCCAACAGAACATTCCTACTTGTATACTGTAAGTTTGATGGAAACAAAAAATAAGCCCCTAATTATTTAATTTATTCTTGGCTAGCAAAACAAAGCCAGAGACAACCAAATTAATGACCAATATGACAAGGAACCTTGAAAAGACTGGGAAGTCTTCTGACATTTTGGTATTTTAAGAAGACAAAGCACTAAATTAGCCAGTACATCGTTAAGTTAGTAAATATGTATAGACAAGTTACAATAAATTTCAGTTTATATCATACTTATTCTTTATCTTGCCATCACAAAATGAGTTTCTTTGTCCATTTATTTAAAAAGACAAAGAGCGTTCCTGTGATACTGAAAGGGCTGTTTTGAACAATTCTAAGAACTACTGACTTGTAAACTTAAAGCTAAAAGTGCCTGATTAAAAAGAAAAAAAAAATTGTGAAAATATGTGTTGTAGAAAACTGTTTGCCATGGAACCTGGCTTTTCACAAAATCTTTATCACCTGAATCACAGTCTTGTGATGATCTACTTTTTTTAACTGTAATTTTACTTCTCAATGTGACTAGATTCCAGTCGTTATAAAGCATAAGGACTCTTTGTCTTGGCTTTTTCCCCACAGGCTTGCTTGTACTAAATCTTATGATTCTGATTCTAACATGTTCATTTCTAAAATGTAATACAAATTTGAGCATTTCCTCTGTCAGTACCTCCCATCTCTCTAGCTTTAAAACCAGACAGTATTTTCTCCATTTCTCTAGATAAGCTAACTCTGTATTTGTATACTCTGCATCCTGTTACACTAGATTTGCTTTTCTTCAATGAGAAGACTAAAAAGCAAACAGTAATGTGTAAAAAGCTGCAAAGTAATTAAGCTGTGGACAAGCCCAAAATCAAATTTTAAAATGGAGTTTATTCTATCAATCTGAAAAGAAGGTTAGGGTTTAGGGGGAAATAAATTCAGTGTCATAAATTTTTTTTGGTCACTGATATTAGAACTGATGAAACAAATTAAGGCTTATAAGGAGTAAGTGTGAACATTTTGAGGGTTAATCACCTGCACCCACCCCAAAATAAAAACTTCACAATTTAGCCTAGAAAGCTGAAGTTTAACATTTCAAGAAGACAAATTTTTATTTGCCTAGCCCCCCAAAACCAATGAGAACACAAACCAAACTATTAAAATGTGTAATCCGTACGGAATGGGTGTAGATTGGGCAGGTAAGGAAAAGAAACACTCTTACTTTTTCATATACTTATGCACTGTTGATATATTTGTAAGAATGTACTGATTTTATCACAAAACAAAATAAAAACCACCAGGTGGATAACCTGAGTGGAGGGTATTTAAATATACCTCATTTCCAATCTTAAGACAGATTTTCCATTAAAGAACTATAGAAAAGCATCAATGTACGTTTTTTAAAAATAAGCTTCCTTGTCCTACAGTAGAATGCATAAAGTTGATGCTCAAACAGAGAAAAGCTACCCTGATGACAACGAAGGTCTATAAATTAGCCTGGAGTTAAGCAACTCCGAACAGTTTCATTCCTTACCCAGCAGCGGTAATTCTGCATCAGATTTAGCCTCACGGCCTGAATACTGCCATCGTAACAGCCAGTATAAATCTGGAGGAAGAGGTTTATCATATCAGACCAATACACACACACCAAAACACAACTACGAAACATCCTCAAAATAAGAGTCAAAAGCTACTTATAGCAACTTAAGAAAATACTGACACTAAACGCATCCCAGCCCCATGGCACTACAATGGGAAAGTATCCTCTAGATCTTTTCTTCTAGGCCCTTTGAAGCTGTGCCCCTTCCAGAGCTGCTCTCGGGACCCTGGCCGACAGCAAAACTGGCAGGGCTCAGAGGCACCACCCACACTTTAACTGGCGCAGCTCGGGCTTCCACTGGGCGTTACGTATTAGGCATCTGTATTTCATTGGAACACAGGGTTCTACTACTCAGAGTCTGAAAAACCATCCATTCTTGTTCAACCTCATAATTTAAAAATAAAGTAAGTCAAGGATTAGCAGGGTTAAATGAGTTAGCTTCTACTTTTAGGTATGCTATAACTATGTCATACTAGCCAAAACTCCTGGCTCCAATATTCTGTTCAGATCATAATGTCTCTGGAAAAAGCACACTCTTTTTTAAAAAACATCTTAAATTTATCTTCTACTTAATGGTACTATTAGATTTTTATTGCAATTATTTAGCTATTAATAGAAAATGAAATATTCAACAATATTACTAGGTTTTATCTTGATAACATTATGCCAAAAAATAGAAAGGCAATCAATAATGAGGCATATCAGAAACAGATGACATTTTTGGAAGTGACAAGTAGTAACATTATTATCAGTTTGTAGAATTTTTAGTAAATATATTCAAAGGCAAATGTGTGACACGGCAAACAATACTCACCATACTTTTATGGATGGTCATACACATAATCATGTCTTTGTGTCCTCCATAAACTTGCAATCGATCATGGGACTTAGAGGGAGGAAAAAAACAAAAAGAGAATTAAGGTTATTTACATCTTGTGTTTAATAAGCACAGTCCCTGAAGGCCTTTGGCAGGTTTAAAACTACACATGAGGCACCTGAGGATATGTTTTTGGTTGTTTTTTTTTTTAATTGATTTTTAGACAGAGAGGAAGGAGAGAGAAACATCAATGTGAGAAACATTGATTGGTTGCCTCTAGCACATGCCCAGGGATTGAACCTGCAACCTGGGTATGTGCCTGACCAGGAATCAAACCCGCAACCTTTTGGTGTATAGAATGATGCTCTAACCAACTGAGCCACCCAGCCATAGCTCAGTAGCATTTTTTTTTTTAAATACATTTTATTGATTTTTTACAGCGAGGAAGGGAGAAGGATAGAGAGTTAGAAACATCGATGAGAGAGAAACATCGATCAGCTGCCTCCTGCACACCCCCCACTGGGGATGTGCCCGCAACCAAGGTACATGCCCATGACCAGAATCGAACCTGGGACCCTTGAGTCCGCAGGCTGACGCTCTATCCACTAAGCCAAACCGGTTTGGGCGCTCAGTAGCACTTTAACAGAAATATAATCTAGCCCTAGCTGGTTTGGCTCAGTGGATAGAGCGTGTGCCGGCGAACAGAAGGGTCCTGGGTTCGATTCCGGTCAAGGGCACATACCTTGGTTGCAGGCTCCTCCCAGGCACAGGCCCTGGTCAGGGTGCACGGGAGGCAACCAATTGATGTGTTTCTCTCACATGGATATTTCTCTCTGTCTTTCCCTCTCTCTTCCACTCTCTCTAAAATCAATGGAAAAATATCCTGGGGTGAGGATTAAAAAAAGAAAAAGAAATATAATCTAGCTCTAGCCAGTTTTGCTCAGTGGTTAGAGTGTTGGCCCCTGGGACTGAAGGGTCTCTCGGGTTTGATTCCCAGTCAAGGGCACATACCTCGGTTGCTGGCTCAATTCCTAGCCCCGGCTAGGGTGCATGCAGGAAGCAGCCAATCAATGGTCTCTCCCACATCCATGTTTCTCTCTCTCTCTCTCTCTCTTCCCTCTCCCCCCAACTCCTTACCTTCCACTCTCTAAAAACCAATGGAAAAATATCCTTGGGTGAGGATTTAAAAAAAGAAAAGAAATATACTCTAATGGCAATCTTTTTAATAAGTTCTCCTCCTAAGGGAGGATGCCGGGAACCAATTCCAGCATGTAATAATTCAAGAGTTCCATCAAAAGGCTGATGGGACTTGGTGGGCTCAACAAGGGTGAGCCACATATGTAATTTACCTGAATGGGATTGTTAACTCCAGACAGCTCAGGGCATTTTATTGCCTCCTGTTGGCCAAACACCTGAACAGCTGTAGACTATTCCCGAAACTGACCCTCTCTGTAAACCCTTTGATACCTTACCCTTTGAAGTGCATATGTCCACCTTGCCTTGGGACAAATTGTGTTTAATAAAAGCACGGGGTCCTGAGACAAGGAGAGTCTTCTAGCTCCTTCAGCTGAAGCTCCTCTGACCCCCAATGCCTTTCAAAACTATCTTTCGTCGTCCATGGACTCTTTAATCATCTACGCGCAGCCCCTTTCTCTAGAATGCTGAAGGCTGGGAAAAGAACCCCGGCAGGAGGAGCTGGTAATTGGAATGAATACAACCAATTTCTGTAGTTTCAAAGTCTCCAACTTCAAATTGCATTTAAGGAGAATTAGATGGGTTTTAGAGACTGCAGTTGCTGTCCAGAAACCATTTACATTTTGATACCTATGAGGCTGACTGACCACGCACCCCAGAGCAGCTGAAAGCACAGTCCGTGAATCAGCTGCTTCATAATTACCTAGAGTGCCTGTGAAGAATGCAGATTCCTGGGTCCCAACCCAACCTTATTATATTAAAATGTCAACATCAAACCTAAGTAGACAGTCTCCCCAAATCATTCAAGCAAAATACTGGATCTAAATTCTACCTGTAATTCGTAGACACGAACAAATTTATCCAGGCAAGCAGTCACCATCACTTTTCCTAGGATGTTCACCACAGTCACTGCATGATTGTGACCTTTATAGATCCGCACAAGCTCCCCAGTCTGCATCGGGAGAGAGAGGAGTCAGTAGACTTTCCAGATATCTTCCTACTTTGAGATTTATGATTCTCTAATTCTAAAAGTCATAATTCTGAGGCTTCTTGTACAACCACATAGCTACACTAATTTTAACAGCTGAAGTACTCTCACAAGCATTTGTTACCCACACAAAATATATGAAATGTATCCTGATGGAGAAAACTTAATGTCATAGGAAAAGAAGGGTCACAGCTCTATCTGTATGTATTTTATAGCTTTCGAAGTACAGCTGACCCTTAAACAATGCAGGGGTTAGGGGCACTGGCCACATGCAGTTGAAAATCAGCATGTAACTCTTGACTCCCCTAAAACTTAAGTTGTCCTTCAGTATTTATGGAAAAATGGCCCCAATACCCTCAAGATACCAAAATCCTAGGCTCAAATCCCCTATATAAAATGGCATAGAACAATGCATACAGTCAGGCCCTCCACATCTACGGATTCATAATCACATATCAAAAACAGTACAGGTATTTATTGGGGGAAAATCCACATATATATGGACCCAAGTAGTTCAAACCTGTATTGTTCACAGGTCAACTATATTTTCACTTTTATCATTTCATTGGATCTGGGTAAGTCCCTGAGGACTTGGATTATCCCCAGGTTTACAGACCAGGAACTGGGCTTCAAAGAGTTGCCTCTATGACGTGAGTAGAGTCTCTCAGCTGTTTTCATTAGTTCTATTTTAAACTATATATGATATCCACTTTCTTAGCGCCTCAGATGCTCAATTTATCTCATTTAAATGTGGCATTCAAACTAAACCTCACATAAACTTTGAGTCTGTCCCCTATTAAAAATTTTGATGAGGTCAGAAATTCTAGGGTGCTCAATATTACCTAAGAGCTCATGCATAGGGATTATTATTAAGCCTCTCACTGGAAAAGGGGCTTAATTTACATTGTAGGAGATCTGATGAATCCTTCAAGCTTTAACCACCACTCTATTAAAGATTTCTTTACACCAACAGTGCTTACATGAATGTTGTGGGCATGGACTGACTGATCACTGGAGCCACTGAACACAAGATCATTCACCACCTTAAAGAAAAGAATTCAATGAGTTAGATTTGGTACAAGGTTCTGAGTTTCCTCTGTAACTTGCAATGTATATTGGTGAATTCTAATTTTGATGAGTACAGACTAGGTATAAAACAAATTTCTCAAATTTTCTGAACTGAAACTCATGTCCTATCACCAGGTACTCTGATGAATTGACAGTGTATTATTGGGTCTGTTACCTCTTCAGAATGATTATAGAGAAGGGCATTAGAATATATCTATATTCTATAGTAAAATACACTTGTATTGTTTCTAAGTCAACGTATTAAAAAAAAATAGCACATCCCTTGGTGACCCAGGCCTGAAGAAAAGGATTGTAACCTTCTTCCTCTTTTCTAAATAAGGCATTAGACAACACGGAAAATGTCATTCAAACCCTTCTATTTGTGCCAGACAACTAGCTCCTGTTGTCCTGCACTGTACTTGCCTTCATGCAGAGAATAGTTTTGCTGTGGCCCTCCAGAGTTCTGAGGAGGAGTCCATTCCGCGCATCACGTACACTAATGGTACAGTCATAAGACCCCACAACCAGCAGCTTTCGGGCACCTTCCTGAGCTGTGGCTAGACAGCTAACTGCCCGAGGGCCATGGCATTCAAAGATTTCGAGTCGTTTGTTGTTCTGAAAAATAAGTCACCATAATATGGAGTAAATGCAACTTAGCTGGTAAACCTCAAAATCAACGAACCCAAATCACTCCCTTAACACAAACTCTAAATTCTATTAACTGTACTTAAGTTCTCTTACCCATTCCCTAATCTTTAACTTCCCACCTCTGCCATTCCTGTGCCAGCTCTTTGTGTTCGTGACTCTCTCTGCCCCATTCCAGTGGGGCAAACTCTCACCTTATGAGTTCATTTCTAACTTCAACCACACTGTCCTGATCATAACTGGAACTTGGTTCTCTTTTTATGCCCTCCCTCCCTCACTTTAAGTTAATGATAATGAATGATCACCTTTTTTCATACTCTAATATATTTTCTATGTCACAGTCCCAGGAACTCCTTCACTATTTTTTCCCCCAAAGTTGAGAACAACCTTCTTAGACAATTTCAATAAGAGTCTGTCCTTCTCCACCGCTCCGCTATTCTGATGTTCCTGACTTCTAGTTCTATGGCATCTTTCAGGGTATCTTCTAGTGGAGCACAGAAGCCTTTGTATCAGTCAGAGTCCCATGGTCACATCCTGAATTCCCAAACATTCCTTTCTCTCAGATTTCAGATTTGTTTCCCTCATCCCACACCAATCTTGTTCGTAATGTCTCCCACTTCCCCAAAACCTCAAAAAATGTACTTGAGGTACATGCATGGGGCAAAACTCCCAGAAACTAAATAAGCACAGAGCAGCACAGCTGGGGGCCGCCCACAGAGCTAAGCAACGATTTCAGCCACCCAGAGGTGCTAGAGAGACAGACTGAGAGTTCGGCCCAGTGGTGGAAAGATCCTGGTAAACTGCCCTGGCTTTCAAGCACAGCATTCTAGGAGTCCGGCATATCAGAAAAGGCCCAGTCCTAACAAGGCTTCAAAATTCACATCTCTGCAGAGTCTCAAATCTCTGTCTTGAGGTCCATCTTCCCTAGTTTTTCAATCATTTAAAGACTATCTGAATTTCTTGTCATCATCTTTCAACTAAGATGCTCCTAACTTCTATCTACCTTCGATACATTAAGCTAATAAAAGAGAAAAGAATTAGGTAATTATCATTGATTAAAATAGTTTAAAATTATTCTTTCTTCTTTATTTCTATTGCCCTAACCCAGTCGTCAGCAAATTGCGGCTCGCGAGCCACATGCGGCTCTTTGGCCCCTTGAGTGTGGCTCTTCCACAAAATACCACGGCCTGGGCGAGTCTATTTTGAAGAAGTGGCATTAGAAGTTTAAGTTTAAAAAATTTGGCTCTCAAAAGAAATTTCAATCGTTGTACTGTTGATATTTGGCTCTGTTGACTAATGAGTTTGCCGACCACTGCCCTAACCAAATCTAATCTAGGCTGTTAGCACTTCACATCTGGAATACAAAAACCTTCACTAATTACCCTTCTGTGATCTATTCCTATCAAGGGAACCAAATAACTTGGTGCTTGAGTATATGTGCTAGCTTCTTAAAGATAGAAACCATGATGTATTTTACAACTCTTATATGAATGATACTATAATTGGGTGTAACATAATAAACATTCTAATATGTCTACCATGCTGCTAAAAGATGACCAGATGACCTTGAGATATATCGCTACAACATAGTAGTAACCAAACCCATCAATTCCATCTCTTAGATTACATCTCTTATCCATTCTCTTCTCTTCATCCTTAGTCTAACCTTTCATGTCAGCTTCCGTTAGAAAGCCTCCCTGCATCTACTATTACCAATATTTTCCAATCTTATCAACTCCAGAATGACTTTTTCTAAAATACAAATTGGATCATGTATCTCATACATTAAAACCTACAAAATGAAGTCCAACTTCATTAGCAAAGCACACAGGGTCATCAAGAATTGGTGCCTACTCATTTCCTAAGCCTCATCCTTGGGCCTAGCACATAACAGATGCTCAATAAAGGTTCGCTCAACAAATGAATCTATCTTTGAGTTAGGAAAGGATGAGGTCACGTGGGCATGAAGACAAACCTTTGACTTAGTTCACTTTACAGAACAGGGTACCCTCATGAAACCCCAAATCAGTTCCAAACCACATCAGTGTCATACTCAAAGGAATTTAAGCTCATTTTTCAGGGTGTCATTCCTAAAAATGAGATAGACTAGTTTAACTTGTGACTCATTATTTGGCTCCAAATCGTCAGGCTCGATTTAATTTAGTAGAGTTACATTTTGGTGCTGGCACGCTTAGGTCTGTACAGACAGAATGCAGGATCTTATATCACTTACACCCAATGATAACAGTTTTTGAGTAGTGGTTAATCTGTTGCTTTCTCACGTAAGAAAACAAGAAAATGTCTGTCTTCCACTTCTTCCCCAACAATCTTCCATTTCTTTCCACACACATCTCACACTATTTTCAAGTGGCATGGGAACTCAGCCTTCTCTCCCCAACCACCAACCACTAACCTCTATGTTGAAGGTGACCACAGTGCCATTTGCTAGTCCTGCATAGAGGATTCGCCATCGACTGTGAAGGCAGAGGACGCGGTCGTCCAGCTGTAACTGCTCCATACACTCTCGCGTCTGATAAAAGTACACAACCCCTAATCAGCAGAGGTTAAGCAAGCAAAATGTGAAACCCCCTTCTGAAAGCAGAGTATGAAATGATTTTATGAGGAAGAAGTAGTATCATCTATTTTGTAGAAGGCCATCTTAAATATTTTTTCTTCTCTGAAATATGTGGCCAAAGACTCTCAAGCTGTAGGTAATAACAAAAACAAATGTAAATTCTATAATGTAACCCATATTTCTAATATGGAATGTAGAAATTCTTCAAAGGGCACTAGGAATCGAGTATTAACCTCTTAAATTAAGTAGCCAAAGATAAAGTTAAAGCTGTATTTGACATCTAAAAGGAAAATTATAGTTGTATATGTAATTGCATTAATGAAATATGTACTTTCCTGCAATTTATTCTCTATTTTAATAGCTCCCAAGTGTCTCATTCAAACCAGTGTCAGGTTATCCGATCCATAATTACCTATATCTTTAAAATATATAGAACCCCAAGCTTCACATCCAATCACTAGATTCTAATTCAGTAGGCCCTGGATTATGTATTTTTTTAAATGTCCTTAGCAATTTTGATGCATATCCAGGTTAAACAAGCACTGTTTAATCTGACCTTCAAGAAACAATTTTGATAAATTTCCAGAACTGGGTTATATTAGCAAATTTAATTACCTAGAACCTAGAATAGGGCCAATAACACACTAAGTGCTCAAGATTTATTGTTAATGATACCAAGCAACTAAATGCCCAAATGTAGCTTTTAAAACAGGTTTGGACAGAGATGTTAAAATTAAGATGGTTTTAAGTGGGTAGGATGTGACAAGCTGTGGGTAGAATGAAAAGCTGTGGGCTGCGAAAGCCCTTGTTTTCTTCTCCCAATCTTCTCTCATACCTAAGAGAGTCAGTCTTTTAAAGTTTTCAATTTCTCCCATAAAATTACAAATATAAATGCCACACATTAAGTTGTAAAAAAAAAAAAAAAAGGACAGTAACTGTTGCCTCTGATTAGTGCAATCTTTTTGCAATTTTATAGAGGAAATTGAATTCTATAGAGGAAATTGAATTCTATATAATTCTATATAATAGTATATAATAATTCTATATAATAATTCTATACTATTATATAGTTTTAAAAAAGAACTATTGGCACATGCAACATGAACTTCAGATATGTACATGAACTTCAGATATTATGGTGAGCTAAAGCTAATACATGCAGTATTGTTTGTTTTGATGAAGCTCAAGCACAGACAAACTCTATAATGATAGATGCAAATAGATGCAAATGATAGAGAACGTGGGAAGAAAGAAGCATCTGTCTCAATGTCTTCACTCTACATAGTATAAACACAGCCAGAGCCGGTCAATATTATCACTTTTGATTTCTCTGAACCCGCTTACCTTAACATTATAGCAGTGAATGGTGTGATCACTGGAACCAGTGTAAAGGGCAGCATTCTTCCCAGAGGTTTGAGTAACCAGGAGGCAGTTCACTTTTGAAGTATGGCCCTCAAAGACACCAATGCATTTCCGACTCTAAAGTCAGGCACAGATCAGATTATTACTTATGGATATAGAAGGATCAGATACTGCCTTTCCTCAGCAAAAAAATGCTAAAACATAATAGTTCACTGCTGCATCCATACAGGACAGTGGTCGGCAAACTCATTAGTCAACAGAGCCAAATATCAACAGTACAATGACTGAAATTTCTTTTGAGAGCCAAATTTTTTAAACTTAAACTTCTTCTAACGCCACTTCTTCAAAATAGACTCGCCCAGGCCGTGGTATTTTGTGAAAGAGCCACACTCAAGGGGCCAAAGAGCCGCATGTGGCTCACAAGCTGCAGTTTGCCGACCACGGGCCTAGGAAAGTGCCTGGTACACAAACAGTGTTCCGTAAACATGTGATCAATAATGCCCAGCCAGTGGTCACATGCAGTAAGGTACTTCCAACTATGTCAGCTGAGTCATACCAAAAAATACTTAGGGCAATTCACTATAAGGTTGGTTAGAATTTTAATTAATGCCTAGGGCAAGGTTCTCCAACACACAGACCAAAGATCTACCAAATCCAAATTGAGGCTAATTACCTAGACAAATTCCTTCATTTGATTCAATAGCTTATGAAAATGCTCCATAATATTCTAAGACATGTCAGGTGTCATCACAGGTCCTAGTGGTCCAGGTATGGTTTCATAAGGGGACAGCCTAATAGTTATCTGTGCTATCTCTGAGATCTATTTAGAATATACACATATGCATATACTTATCTTGCAATTCAGAGTTAGAGCCAATCCCCCAAACCTTACACTCATACTTCCTGGTACCATTGCTTCTTTCCGTCAGTGATCCCTTTTGCCCCTCAGGTTATTAGGCTAAAGGAACCTATATACTTATTGCCTACAGCAAACACATTTTCTTGGTCCATCATCCAACCTTTTGATTTTTCAGGAATTCAGCAATTTTAAATACGTTCACAGAGTTTGTTCGGACAACACAGTGTTCCTAAAGTTTCTTGGCTATCATTATTGATAAACAGATTTAGTTTAACATATACCAAATTCAACTCTCAAAAATTCATTCTATGAAAATTCAGAGAAATGGGCATTAGATTATACTAAGTGTGTGTAGTGGAAGACTGTTGCTCTCTTTAGTAACTTGCACAACTAATCAACTATCAGGGAAAATGCCTCCTCTAATACTTCCCCAGTATTCTTTTTACTCCCCTATTATATAGCAGCCATGCAACTGACCTCATCACAAACTCCAGGGATCTGACTAGCCCACGTCTATTGTTGTAATCCCACCTTCCTTTGCCAAGTACCAAGTGCTTATTCAGGGAATGATGCCTGAGACCCTTGTTTGGTGGTGGGAGGAAAAAGAAACCCCAGCAGCTCCTGGATCTATCTGTGAGCAGGAGAACACCTTAGGAAGAGGTGATATGAAGAAGGTAGAGTGGAGACACAGAATAAAATCAAGTTCCCAGGGACCCTGTGGAGCAGCAGGACCAACTTTATCTAAAGTTAGTCTAAATCCCACCCATATCTAGACAGCAAATAAATCCCCCTATTGCTATGAGATGGAGATTCTAAAACCTGCAACTACCAAAAACATTCAAATTGCTGTATCAACTTACCACCAGATTATAAGCTCGCACAGTTTTATCTGCTGAACAGGTATATAGTAAATTCCCAAATATCTGAATTGCATTCACTGCAGCTTGGTGCCCCTCAAAACTCCCTTCTGTGGGCTCATCATCATCTCCTGGCTCTGAAGATATTTCTAGAAAACAAGAATATGTTTCAGAAACATGTCCACTGTGTCTGAAAAGATACTCAAAAATTAAAACCATTACATAACATGGTGGCCCCTGAGTTCTCCTTAGAGTTCCTGTCGCAAAATACCACGGTTTTCATTAAGATCTTCATTATGAAGATTTCACAGTAAGAGAAAGCAGGGAAGGCCTTTCACTTAAGAAAATGATATTTGTATAATGAGTTTTTGAGTGATAACGGGAAGGCACCAAATATCTGTCACATACAGTTATTTCATTGAGCAAGACATTATTCTTTAAGCAGTTCTGTCTCAAAGCAAAAACCCCTAGAGCCAATGAAACCTTAATACTAAATAACTGAATAGATAAGAGAGCCAGGTAAGAGAGATGGGCATAAGAAACTGAAAAGTTGCCCTGACTGGTTTGGCTCAGTGGATAGAGCGTCGGCCTGCGGACTCAAGGGTCCCGGGTTCGATTCTGGTCAAGGGCATGTACCTTGGTTGCGGGCACATCCCCAGTGGGGGGTGTGCAGGAGGCAGCTGATTGATGTTTCTCTCTCATCGATGTTTCTGGCTCTCTATCCCTCTCCCTTCCTCTGTGTAAAATATCAATAAAATATGTTTTAAAAAAAAAAAAAGAAACTGAAAAGTAGGATTTGAGAATTTAGGAATACCATAACTGCTGGTCAAAGCAATCCTCTTGGTGCTAACTCCTACCCCCTATTCTATAAGTGTATTTAAGCAGATTTAAACCCTGGCTCTAACATTTACAAGCCTTTTCTCTGTGGTAATTTAAATAAAACAGAACAAACAAATACCTGAAGAGTTCTTCGATCCTTTTATGGAGGAGATCACGGTCTGAGTTTCTGCCACACTACAAAACAATAGCAAAAGTCTTCTTAGCATCTGTGTCAACAGGACAGGTAGTAAAACCTAAATTTTCCTGACTCAAAGTATTGTTCTAATCAATGGGCAAAGTAGCAATGATACCATTTTTCCATCTGAAATTTCTATATGAAAGGAAATAAAAGTCCAGTAAATATTTATGACACAAATGAGAAAGCAGCAAATCTCCACTGCCAAGTTTTTGAGTTTTCCACATCTGCAATGCCTACAGATTTTCTATAAATTTGATTCTTTTAAAAGTTCTGAGTCATAACAGAAAGTTCTATTTTTTAAAAAATTTTGGTCTGCTGGCCTAAATGGCCCCAGCGGGTTTGGCTCAGTGGATAGAGCTTAGGCCAGCAGACCAAAGGGTCCCAGGATCCAGGATTGATTCCGGGCAAAGGCACGTACCTCGGTTGCAGCCTCCTCCCCAGCCCGGGCCCTGGTTGGGGAGCGTGCAGGAGGCAACCAATCAATGTGTTTCTCTCACATCGCTATTTCTGTCTTTCCCTCTCTTTTCCACTCTCTCTAAAAAATGGAAAAATATCCTCGAGTGAGAATTTTAAAAATAAATAAAAGAATGGTGAAAACTGTTCTGATTGGACCAATACAACATCCCTACCTTACAGGGATACCGTCTTTATAGCGAGTGCCAATCTCACTGGTAGAGCTAACTTCATCACAGCCAGAACGAGAAGTTTCTAATGAGTGTTGCTCTGTGCAGTTCCAAATATCCTTCTTCGATGGGCTGTCTGGCTTCTCCTCTCCAGATTCAGAGGAATCAATGGCCACTACTTCTAACTGAGGGTTAGGAAGTTCTAGGACTTCCAGAGAGGAGTCACTATCTGGCTCATCCCTGACACTCTCTTGTTCGAGTCCAGTTCTGCTGTCTTCCCAGGTGGAGGTTGTTACTTTCCCTCCTTTGGCTGACTTTCCAGTTTTTACTTTCCTCACAGGTTTAGCAGTAAACACATCCTGTTCGGTGTCACTGTTCTCAGGAACATGGGCGGCTCGCAGAGTTTTCTTCTTCCGAAGTTTCTTCTTTTTCTTGTTCCCCCGCGTTTCAGCTGATGTCAGAGTAGACTCTGCTTGTTCAGGCTGGTCAGCGGGAGAGAGGGACTCCTTCTCTAAAGGGGTCTCTGAAGCAAAGAACAGTCTTGGAAAAGAACTGGTACAGGCTTCAGACCCACTGTTGCCTTTGCTTGGCTCTTCACCTTCTTTATTTAAGCTAGGAAGACCAGCTGATTGGGAAGAGAGAGCCTTTTCCCCGTTCCTGGTACTTCCTTGCTCCACAGAAAGCCTCAGTTCTTGGCTGGGCTCATGGAGATTTTCTGTTAGCTCTGACAAGGACAACGGTGCAGTGAGGGATGCATCAACTGAACGACGGTCACTGACCTCTCCTGAATAGAGAAGGAAAAAATTATGGCGCCTTTTTGTGTCTGCTATTTATAGTCATAAACTGCAATTATTTGTTACTGGTTGAATCTCTAACAAATAATGACATTTCAATGACATATTAAACTATGGCTTTTAAAGCTGTTCTCTCACCCCTCAATTTCCCATAACCGACATAAATGTCTATTACACCACTTAGTACACTTTGCCTTGCTCAATCTCACGAATAACACGCATGTTTTATACCCTACAAAAGCTCCTTATGGGCAGGAATTATTTCTATCAATCTTTTTTCCTTGTTTCTTATTTGAAATATTCACATATTGAACATCATGTTCTATTCTTAGTAGACACTAAAGTATCTATTTAACCGAAGTGCATTTCTTCTTAATTTTCACTATACATTTCACTTGTACATCATCCAGTTTAGCTACATACTAGTAGTTAAAAAGTCAGCTGACTTAAAAATGTCTATTTTCTTTGACTTAGTTATTTCATGTCTATAAATTTAAACTGATGAAATAATCACATACTCAAAAGACATATATAACAATGTTACACAGAATCCTAAAAACAAGGAAAAACAACTAAACAATGAAAGGAAATTAAATAAATATTGCACATCCAGATTATTATGCAACTTCTCAAATATTATGCAACTAGTAAAATAAAGTATTTTAGATGAATTATTTTTATGACACAGGGAAATGATCATGACATATTAAATAGAAAAAAGCCAAGTTATAACAGACTACAATTTGTCCTTTGTATAAAGTCTACATGTACACACAAACATGTAAGATTTTAAAAAAGACTGAAAGCCCTGGCCAATGAGCATTAGCCCATGCACCAAAAGGTAGCCGGTTCGATTCCTGGTCAGGGCACATACCCACATTGTGGGTTTGGTCCCTGGTTGGGGTGGGTGTATGGGAGGAAACCAATCCATGTTTCTCTCTCACACTGTTTCTCTCTCTCTCCCTCTCCCTTCCTCTCTCTCTAAAATCAATAAAAAACATTTTTTAAAAATCCTGCCCTAACCGGTTTGGCTCAGTGGCTAGAGCGTCGGCCTGCAGACTCAAGGGTCCCAGGTTCGATTCCGGTCAAGGGCATGTACCTTGGTTGCGGGCACATCCCCAGTAGGGAGTGTGCAGGAGGCAGCTGAGTGATGTTTCTCTCTCATCGATGTTTCTTTCTTTCTTTTTTTTTAATATTATTATTTTTATTGATTTCAGAGAGGAAGGGAGAGGGAGAGAGAGATAGAAACATCAATGATGAGACAGAATCATTGATTGGCTGCCTCCTGCACACCCCCTACTGGGGATCCAGCCTGCAAACCAGGCATGTGCCCTTGACTGGAATCGAACCCAGGACCCTTCAGTCCACAGGCCAACGCTCTATCCACTGCGCCAAACCGTCGAGGGCTCATCGACGTTTCTAACTCTCTCTCCCTCCCTCTCCTTTCCTCTCTATAAAAAAATCAATAAAATATATTTTAAAAAATAAATAAAATCCTTCCCTACTCTGATATCATAAAAAAAACAAATAATACAAGTTGTCCCCAAAAAATGTATACACACTTTGAATGATTATAAAGTCAGTGTTTATTAACATACAGTTCATTTTCAAAATTTAAAAGAATCTACAGAAATGAATAATTTTTTTGTTAATGCCTGTTTTCAAACTGATGACAGTTCTGGTCCAGGCATTGCTGATAACGCTAAGCAATGGAATCGCAAACATCAAGAATCATTTCATTCGGTATTTGTGCACCCTCAATCCGTCGACTGTTGCTGGTTTTGTACCGTAAACTTTTATATATCCCCATAAAAAAAAGTCTAGTGTCACTTTAGGATAAATTTTCTTTGGTCAAAGCTTAGTCTGGCTTCAAATCAGTTAAACCTGAAAAGGAGTGAAAATTAGGTGAGTGTATACATTTTTGGGGGACACCCTATACATATAACATATTTAGATTTCTAGTTTCCCAATTATTTACAATGAACATAAATTAGAGGATTTTTTATTCCTAAATTTTTAAATTGATTTTAGAGAGAAAGAGAGAGAGAGAGGGAAGGAGATGGAGAGAGAGAAAACATCAATAAGAGAGAGAAGCATCAATCGCCACCTCCACTGGGAATCACGCTCGCAACTTGGACATGTGCCCTGACCAGGAGCCGAATCGGCAACCTCTTGGTGCATGGGAGGACGTTCAACCGAGCACACCAGCCAGGGCAACATAAATTAGTCTTACAATCAGGAAAAAAAAATTGAATTAAAGTTGTTTTTTAAAAATTAGTTTAAAAGATCACTATATTCTTTGTTACTAGTTTTTTAAAGAAAACACTAAATATCACCCATATAAAAGTAACAAAATTCAATATGAAAGACAATATACATTTGATACAGATATCTAAATTAGTGTTTCAAGAAGTAGAGAAATAGAATAATTCTTCAGAATTTTTATTTTGGCTTAAGAAATCACACAATGGCAGTTTGTTTACTTTTTACTTAACTATTAATATAGCACCATTGTGGCTATGCAAATTTCAAGTAATATTTTAAGTTGCTCACAAGTTATTTTCAAGTGGTAACCAAGTGAGTGTTATTTTATGTAAAGACTAAAACTAAAAACCTTGGCTATTTCTCAAAACCATTCACGTTCCTATTAGATGATTCTAAACCCCAGAGCCCCCTCTACCTTTCATCATGGCTACCTGGTTTCTCAGGTTTATATTAACCCTGGCTTGTACTTTAGGTGATAAAGACAGTCAAGTGCTAAGAAATTCAGAGAAAATATCTTATCTGACTGAAATCATCAACCTTATTTATCACCCCAGAACTAAATAATTCTGCACCAATCCTAATAAATGGAACTTCTTAGGTGCTAATACAAAATCAAATCAGTAATTCTATATTAGAGAAAATTAAGGAAAAGTTATTGATATTTAAATAATTCTCCTGAATGAAGAAAACCTTAAGAAAAATTAATTGTATTAACTTCAGTTTAATGAACAAGCACAATGTTACATCACTGATATAAAATTGCCCATTACAGGGTTGCCCTTAAATCAGAGAAAAATTTACATACTATTACCTTGCAGTAATTCCTTGGACACATTGCAAGGAGAGCCTTGTGACACAGCATTCACATTATCTTCTTGTTCAGAAGACATAGGTTCTTGTTTAATCTGAATCGATGAGTCCGGAGCAGGAACACTGCCATAGGCTTGGAAAGTAGGAGATGTGGGTACTTGGCAAGGGACTCCTGTGGATGATGGAGACTCCAGAAAAACTGGGAAGAAGGGAGTAGGCAGCAGCGTGGCATCAGCAGATGTTTGAGATCTACTGCTCCTCTGTTCTCGTGTAAGGCTACAGGGAACCTGGTATGGGCGTTCAGAAGGTTCATATGTTTCTGAAATGGAATACATACATACATACAAAAGCAAAAATATTATCTGAAAAGTCACTTGTTTCTTAGCCAATATGTATTTTTAAAGATTATACAAGAATTTAAAGGTTCTCCTAATTCTTCAAAATAGATTGTCATATATCTATAAAACCACCAAGGCTATAGACAGAATAGGCATTAATAATCTAATTTTTCAGATTTTAAGTGACTTATCCAAGGTCATCCTATCTAATAAAAAGAGGTAATATGCAAATTGACCATCACTCCAACACACAAGATGGCCGCGCCCATGTGGACACAAGATGGCCACCACAAGATGGCCAGCCGGGGAAGGCAGGTGTGGGAGAACAGGCCAGCAGGGGAGGGCAGTTGTGGGCGAACAGGCCAGCAGGGGAGGGCTGTTAGGGGTGACCGGGCCAGCAGGGGAGGGCAGTTGGGGGGGACCAGGCCTGCAGGGGAGGGCAGTTGGGGCGGGAACCAGGCCTGCAGGAGAGGGCAGTTGGGGGGGACCAGGCCTGCAGGGGAGGGCAGTTGGTTGGGGGGGAACCAGGCCTGCAGGGGAGGGCAGTTAGGGGTGACCGGGTTGGCAGGGGAGGGCAGTTAGGGGCAACCAGGCCTGCAGGGGAGGACAGATGGGGGGGACCAGGCCTGCAGGAGAGGGCAGTTGTAGGGGACCAGGCCTGCAGGGGAGGGCAATTGGGGGCAACCAGGCTGGCAGGGGAGGGTAGTTAGGGGCAATTGGGCTGGCAGGGGAGAGCAGTTAGGGGCGACCAGGCTGGCAGGGAGGGAAGTTAGGGGTGAGTGGGCCAGCAGGGGAGGGCAGTTAGGGGTGACCAGGCTGTCAGGAGAGGGCAGGTAGGGGCAATTGTTCTGGCAGGGGAACAGTTAGACGTCGATCAGGCTGGCAGGGGGTGATCAGGCTGGCAGGCAGAAGCAGTTAGGGGCAATCAGGAAGGCAGGCAGGTGAGTGGTTGGGAGCCAGAAGTCCTGGATTGTGAGAGGGATGTCCGACTACCCGTTTAGGCCCAATCCCGATGGGCCTAAACGGGCAGTCGGACATCCCTCGAGGGGTCCCAGATTGGAGAGCGTGCAGGCTGGGCTGAGGGACACCTTCCCCTCCCCACACACATTTCATGCACCGGGCCTCTAGTATAGATACTAATAGAAGAGACAAGATTTGAATCCAGGTGTTTTGATTCCTAAGCCAAGGCTCCTTCTGTAATATACTGTCTCCATTGCTAAGCATTTTGGGGATGGATGTACAGCCTAACAGACCTATCAACAGAAGAATGAAACCAAAGAGACATGAGAGAAATCATATGATTTTTTAATGACTGTTTCAATTCCCCTCTATAGAGAAAAAAAATAACAAGCTACAGAGGGCCCAATCCAAATACCTTGCAATCCCTGTAGAATTTGTATTCTATGGGTCCTCAGTGCACTCATCTCCACAGTTATCTAAAAATAAAGTATTTTGTTATGAATTTTCAAATCCACTTTGAGAGATTATCCATTTTCATCAAATGTTCCATCTGCTGTTACCTGCTGCTTGAGCATAAGAAGCCTCTGAACTTCAACATAAGCTGTCTGAAGTGCTGCCCGGGCTTGCAGAAGGTTGTTATCCATGCACTGCAATGACTTGCTTAGTTCTTCCTCCCTTAAAGAAATATTCAGCAGCTGGTCGACCTGAGAACGTTCTGCGAAAAGAAACCATAGCCTTGTTTAATACTGGAGACTCCTCTTTAGTATTTATTTAATAATATAGCTCCTCAGAACATGGAACTACATCAGTATCCAGAATAAGCCTTTATTTCTCCCCAATAGTACCAGAGACGCACTGAATCTCACAAATCATATAGTCAAGCCAGTTGCTGTCAGAACGGGAAACCAAAAGTGAGAATTGGTAAGATGAAGGTGCCTCAAAAGTTCAGGAGTACCACCACATGGTACCATCTTCCTAATAACCATTTTCCACCACTACCCTTCCAGTGAAATCTTTGTCCCAAGCAAATCCACTGTTGCAGTTTCCACTTGCCTTTCTTCCTTTATCTACCACACTATTCACCCAGGGCTTTTGTTTAGATTGGACCCCAGATCTGTTCTGCTTGCACTCTCCTCCCAATCCATATTTTTCTAGTCTGTTAATTAACATAGTTATGTTAATTAGAGAAATCTGCCTGAAGGAGCTATAGCAAACTTTTCCATTACTATAGTAGAAAATCAAACTTTTTTGTTACTTTAAATAAAATGCTCTACTATATGTATTTGTCATCTTTGTTTGTCTTTTCCCCATTCAATATGCCAGGACCTCTTTCCTAAACACCAGACCCATATATTTAACTACCAACTTGGTATCTCTACCTAGGTGTCTCTAAGGTCCTTTTTAAAAATAAATAAATAAATAAATAGATAGATAGATAAATAAAATGTTTTTATTGATTTCAAAGAGAGAAAGGGAGAGGGAGAAATAGAAACATCAATGATGAGAGATTGGCTGCCTCTTGCACACCCCCTACTGGGAATCGAGCCGGCAACCTGGGCAGGTGCCCTGACCGGGAATCGAACTGTGATCTCCTAAGGTCATGAGTCGACACTCAACCACTGAGCTACACCAGCCAGTCCTTTAACTCAAGGGATCCAAAAGGGAACTCATCATCTTCCTCTATTCTCAACCTGCTCCTCATGGAGTTTTCTAGCTCTACAAATGATGCCATCATCCACACAGTTGCCCCAGCTAGAAACTGGGGTCATGCTTGACTCCTACCTTACACATCACATCCAATCCCCCAAGGCTCTTTCAATCACTTCCCGCACTAGCTCTCATACTGGATCAGAGTTAGGGTCAGTGTAAAGCAAGCATTGGAGAAGCATATCAGTCAGTGAGCCACCTTAAAAACTTCTCTCCTCATTTCACATGAGAAAAGCAACCAAGATTCATAAAAAATGGAGACTAAAAGAAATGGATAAATGACCAAAATGGACAAAAATTTACTGAAGGCCTGTTCCTCTTTATCCCACTGAAAAGGCCCAATGAGACTTTCTGTTTTTATATTGAACTCAATTTGTCCAAGATATATATTAACTTTAGCTTCCAGGTGTATGTGGCATCATGTATTTCTCCTACAGATGCAACTGTATGTTATGTATATAGTAGAAAATCAAACTTGCATGCACTAAGCAAGACAACAAAAGTGTAAAAAATAGTAATAAATGGGCGATCAGTGTTTGAAAACCACAAACTATACTATGTGAAGTAGTAAAAAGGCTGAATTGCTAAAAGAACAATTTCCTTCTGCCAGAATATTCTGCACTATACCTTTCTTTCCTTTAATTTTTCTTCTTTTATTTTTTCTCTCAAGACTTGGGAGTTCAGGAGAAGATCCATCCTGAGGAAATACAGAAAATTGAATAATATTAAATATATAATGGCCATTATCCAGGGGGGGGGGGGGGGGGGGGGAGAATTAGTACTGAGATAGTCATACAATATTCTTACCATCACTAACAGGATAGTAATCAAAGTCTCCTGTACATGATATGAACTAAAATATTAGCTGAATAAATATATACGTATGATTTTTTTTAAAATCTAAGGTCAAGTACCTTTTTAGCATTTTAGAGGTATTAAACCCCACAGGGCAGAGGCAAAGCATTTCATACCTTGGTAAAGCAAGACCTAGAAGCATGAACAAAATCAGTGATACATATATCTGATTTCATAGTGGCACAGTTTCTACTTTAAATTTCAGCAATAAAATATTTACAATGAAAAGCTAAAGAGTCTATTGAGACAAGCCCTAAGATATTGGCTTTGTCATAGAACAATCTCTCACCCAACTACAGTATCTAGCTCAAAGGGGGGTAGAGCTGGAATTTGAATCCAGGCCTACAGCCTAAGCCCTTATTCGCTCTGTTATATTATACTAGAGGCCTGGTGCACAAATTGGTGCACCAGTGGGGTCCCTCAGCCTGGCCTGCGGGATCGAGCCGAAACCGGCTCTCCAACATCCCGAGGGGTCCTGGATTGTGAGAGGGCGCAGGCCGAGGGACCCCACTGGTACATGATCGGGGCCGGGGGGTTACAGGAGGTCTCCAAGGTGTGTCCAGCCCATCTCGCTCAGCCCAGAACCAAGCAGCAAGCTAACCTACTGGTCAGAACGTCTGCCCCCTAGTGGTCAGTGCACATCATAGCGAGCGGTTGAGCAGCCTTAGCATATCATTAGCATATTACGCTTTGATTGGTTGAATGGCCGACCAGACAACCGGACACTTAGCATATTAGGCTTTTATTATATAGGATTGCCTCAATATTAAAGGAAATAGCCCATTTTCTCACAGTGCTAGATTCCAGATTGTATTACCGTCACAATTCTTTCTTTTCAGAAAAGGTTTCTGAAAGAGTTAAGCAATATTAGCAACAGAGATGCCAGAACAGAAGTGGTGTCAGTGAAGGAACGGATTCTGAAAGGCCATGCTGGATAAATGAAGTACGAAAGATAGAGTAACAGAGACTACAAATATTTCTAAGACTATGCTTATATAGATGCACTCCAGTAGTATTAAAACTTGGTGTTAAGCCTGAAACTACTAGATCCAACAAGCCTGCATGCCCTCTGAAGGCAAGACTAGAATGCCTTTCTTCAGCAGCCGTACAGAATGCATCATGGAAACAGATAAAGTTACAGCTGAAGATGTGGCTTACTCCTTGTCAGGTGATATAAAAATGACTGGCTTGATGACTAATTTTAGAGATGACTTCATATTTTCCTAGTACTGTACAATCATATTCAATTACATTGAACTTAGTAGAATTACTCAGTGAAAGAAACCAGTAGAATAATCTGAAAGTAAGAGTAAGAACCTCACAAGTCTTCTATGCCAGAGTAGGGAGAACCACAACCCTAGACACCCAAGGAAAATTAAACCATTAAATCTTCCTTACAACATCCAAGTCACCACATAAAATGTTCTACAAAAGACACAGGGAATCATACTCACTCCAGTGGCTCTTCGTTTCTTTCTAATGTTCTGACCGTCATTTTGTTCAGCACCAGAGGTACAGCTACTATCTGTGCCTGCATCTGCCAAACTGGAGCCTGCAAGAGCTGAGGATGCATATGATGATAAAGAGTTTCCTTCTCCATTACTCTCCTTGGCACTCGGATTCTCTGAAGGTGGTCCAGAACTCGCCTGGCTGTTCAGGTCTTTTGTCAAATGCATCAAAGATTTTGCACAGTCAGAGGGTAATTGTGCACTGTGCCGCCTTCGAGGAGCAACGTTTTCAGCCCTTCCACCTGTTCTTAGGGAGGCAGCCAAAGGTGTCACCTCCTGCTTAAGGCCCACGGTTGATTTTTGACTCTGTGCAGCCCTCAATGAGTTAGTAGGTGAAAAAATCCGCTGGGGCTCATTTTCTTTGCCTGCACCTTCCTCACTGAAGAAGCTATACACAGGCGCCCTGTCCATGATCACACTGCTCTCAGAAAGGCTTCTTTTCCTCGCCAATCCAGGAGATGAAGAAATGGACACATCTTCCCACTGGAATCCTTCTAGATTGGACAGATCAGGTTCCTCATCCAAATCCAAGACCTCTTGTTCATTTTGAACTAGAGGCACCATTTCTATGCCAAACCTTAAGAAAGAAAGAAAAAAAGAAAGAAATCATAAACCCAACATGGTTGAGAGAAGGGAGCACCACTCTGTGTTCCAGCCTCTGCTGTGCACTGAAATGACAAACATAAAGGAGATGGTTCAGCCCGCGAGGAGCTTAGTCTGAGAGTTTTACGTGAATAACCAGTGTGAGTTCTGTATTGTAAGTATTGTAAAGCAAGACACAGATAGAAGTCTAAATTAGTGATTGTTACTAAATTAGAGATTAGTATACAGCGATGAGAATATGAGAAAGTAAAAATTGAGGTTTTTATTTAATGGCCGACCAGACAACCGGACACTTAGCTTGAAACCAACAACTACATAATTTTAATAACAAACAAACCAAAACAAACAGAAATGTCTATAAAGCATTCACTAATGTCAGACATTATACTAAGAACTTTATATTTGTTTTTTGTTGTTGTTGAATATGTCTTGTTGATTTTTTAGAGAGAGAAGGAGGAAGGAGTGAGAGAAACACCAATGTGAGAAATATCGATCAGTTGCCTCCTGTACACACCCGACTGGGTATGTGCCCTGCCTTGAACTGTGCACAGGATGATGCTCAACCAACTGAGCCACACCGGCCAGGGCAGAGCTTTATACAGGCAGTCCTCGGGTTACGTCGGAGATCCGATCCTACGGTGCGACGTAACACGATTTTCGCCGTTAAGTCGGAACCCACTTACATAAGCACCTACGTCACTCACATGGCACATACACAGCCGTAATGAAGTGAAACAGTAAAAAAAAATTTAAAAGAAACAACAATTCCTGACCTTTTCTTGTGGTAAATAATAAAAAAACATAAAGCACATATGTACATACTTCAAAATGACAGAGCTTTTTTTTTTTATAAATAAATGGGAGATGGCGACGTAACCACAAAACGACATACGTCGAGTCCGACGTAACCCGAGGACTGCCTGTATTTGTAATCTCAACACTCACAAGTTATGGGAAAGGAAAAGGGGGTACAATAAATACATTATTTCAATAAGGATAGAAATGTAACTGTAATCAGCAGGATGATGTTCAAGTAGCAAATCTGTTGAATGCTACTTTACCATTCAGAAAGTCTCGGGCCTCAACATCAGATGATTAGCCAAGTTATTACACAAGTAGTTAAGAAGAAATACTTTGTGATCACACGTATAATGCCCAGAGTAAATACAAAAGGGTAAAGATTCTAAGTAAAAGAGAATGAGAACTGTTATACGTAAAGTTGCATCACTCAATGGAGATGTACAGGTAAGAATCAGATTTATATATTTCTTTTTTTTTTTAATATATTTTATTGATATTTTTCAGAGAGGAAAGGAGAGGGATAGAAAGCTAGAAACATCGATGAGAGAGAAACATCGATCAGCTGCCTCCTGCACACCTTCCACTGGGGATGTGCCCACAACCAAGGTACATGCCCTTGACCGGAATCGAACCCGGGACCCTTCAGTCCGCAGGCCGACGCTCTATCCACTGAGCCAAACTGGTTTCGGCAGATTTATATATTTCTTAATGCTGTTACTTTCTGGCCCCTAAAACCAAAGTGCAGGATTTCTGATTTTTTTTTTCACTATGTCCTCAGCTCATTTCTTAGAAGTAGTGTGCTTCTTTTTAACCTAAATTTCCTGCTAGAAAACACTTTATTCCATTTGTTATAGAGTAGCAGCACTCTGATAGTTACACCCGACATTCACAACACATTTTAAAAAATTGATTATTAAAGGAAGGGAGGGAGGGAGGGAGGGAGGGAGGGAGGGAGGGAGGGAGGGAGGGAGCGAAACATTGATTTGTTGTTCCACTTATTTATGCATTCATTGGTTGATTCTTGTATGTGCCCTGACCAGAGATTGAACCCACAACTTTGGTGTATCAGAACGACGCTCTAACCAACTGAGCTACCAGGCCAGGGCACACATATTTTTTGCAAACATTTAATTAAATGTAACAAGAATTCTTCTCCTGACCAGGGTCAAAGGGTAAACTTGAAGAGAAATGGATACTGAAAAGCAGCACATACCTGGGTAAGCCTTTGCCTAGCTCTTGCTTTTTCTTGGTTACTTGATGAATGACCTGTTCCCAGTTGACATTTCTCCGAGATGCATTTAGAATCTGCCGCAGGGTTGGCTTGAGCCCAGATTCCTTCTCTGTGTCACTCTTTCGATGGCCACTAATATTGCGAATGCGGCGAGCACTATTGAGGTTTGGCTCAGGAAGGTGTGCTCCAGTTTTGCTCTTCAAACTAATGTGCCGGGTGAGGTCTCTTTGGAGAGACGCAGGAAAGCCCAGCTTACTTAGTTCAGGCAGGAGAAGGCCTGAGGGCTGAGTTATATCACTCTTTTGAAGCTCTGCATCCAAGCTAGTACTCTCAAAGCCCTCTGTTTCGTAAGATACATGAGATTTAACGGACTCATCAACCTGTCCATCTTCTAGAGAGGCTTTCAAGTCCAGTAGTAAACCAGAGTGTGGACTGGCTACAGATGTCATTTGTAACTCAGATTCTTTCTGGTGAACCACTGACTCACATGGGGAAGTGGATAGTTTTCTAGGTGTTTTCAGGTTTCGGCGCTCTCCCTCTTTCTCATCAACATTTTGAGTGCTGCAGGATAAGACTTCTGTAGTTGCAGAACCCAGGGTTCCAATTTTTGTTCCATGCTTTTCCACCTCAGGTATTTCTCCATCACTCTCATCTTCTAACGAGTGTACCTGAAACTCAATCTTCAAAGATCCTTTTTCAGACTCTTCTACATTCCTACTTGCTTTTTCATAGTTCCTGGTCCTTTTAGAAGTGCTAAGAAGCGGATCTTGCAATGACTCATGAAACTGTAGCACCTCTTTGGCTTTTTGTAGTGTATCACTTGAATTTTCATCAGATTCCCTCTGAGTGCCAAATCTATTTTTATTCCCTTTTAAAACACGAGGACATGAACTTTGCAATTTGGACCTGTAAGAAGAGCCATGATTGTCTTCCCCCTTGTGTTTGTTTAAGGAATTTGAATGTTTTCCAGGAAAAAAATAATTCGCTTTGGTGTTTTTTGAGGGATTCTTTGAATCTTGCTTTTGAGGGACTGATTTAGTGACTGGAATTGGAAGAAGTGGGGATTTTAATGATGGCATCTTATTTAAGTTATATGCTTGCTCAGGTTTTTCTGTAATGCAGTCAGAAGTGGCTTTGTGATTAAGAGATCCAGTATGTGTTTCTTTTTGTGTTTTTGATGTTGGGGAATTATTTGATTCATCAATTTGGGACACTTGTGTCCCTTGGATTAAGGTAAAATCAAAGAAAGGCTTATCTATCATTTCTGACTTGTTCCCAGTAATGTCCTTCCCTCCTGACTGTAAATCCAGAGCCTTCTGGGACGGGTAAGGAGTCCAGCGACGGTGCTTTTCCCTTGCGACACTGCTGTTCTTCCCACCAATTTTGGAAGCTATGGTCTCTGTCTGTTTAGTGCTTTGGCTTTCTGGCTGCTCAAAATTGAAGTCAAATAAGCTTTGTGAAGAAAATTTATCACTTGTATATCCTTCAGAAGGACCTCTGTATGTGGCAACTGTACTAACTTTGTCATTTTCTTGCCGCTGCCATTTATATCTCTCTTGATTGTATTTGTTTGACTTGGATTTCTTGTTCCATGGCTTAGCCATGTCTTCCATTTGACAGTTAGAATTTCTGTTTCTGCCTGGCTGAAATTTGTCTCCAGGACTACTGTAATTCCAACTATTTGTACTACGTACATTGGATTTCCAGTTTCCGTTACTGCTGTTCACATGCCAACTGGAAAAGCCACCTGTTCCTTCAGAATGCCAGCTGGAATTCCTTCCTGTACCACTGTGATTCCAATCTACTGTTCCATTATTCGAATGCCAACCACCTCCAGAATTACCATGGTTATGAAACCAAGTTGAGGAGCCTCCTGCAACACCCTTATGCCACCCTCTTGGTCCAGCACCATTCCTCAAAGAATGTGCAAAGCTGTTTTTCCTAGTATTACTAAAGCCATCTTTCTCCCACTTCCAATCCCGCTGAGGAGGTCCCCGGTGATGCCATGCTGGTTGGCTGTAGCTTTCTCTGTCTTGGTAAGGAATTCTGTCTTCTCGTCTCCGCTGGAGCTGCCTGTCATCAGACTTTATTTCTTGGCTGCCACTGGAAGGTTCATCTTGTCTGAAAGAAAAAGTTTTCCATTACTTATTTAAAGGAATTCTTTTACTTCCTTTAAAGGCATAACCCACCAAACTTCCCCTCGACCTCCCTCCCCTGTTACTTAGACTATTTTGTAATATAGAGTCCATTTTTATTTTTAATAGTAGTTGCTGGCCAGGGCCAGCATTTTAAAAATAAAACCAATTATATTTTGCAGCTATGGTTAGTTATCATAATTAATACAATTTAAGTTCAGCTGCTCTTAATATTATGATTTCTCCAGTTGTTGGTTCTTTCTGGAAAAAAACCCCAGTTTCTTAACCTATTTTAAATGGTAAGATTTTACTATGTATAATCATGTTCATTAATAAACACTTTCAATGACTGTTAGTGGAGAATGAAAACTTCTATGCATTGTTCCTATTCCTGAAGGGCTTACAACCTAGTTGATAGAATAAGGTCACAGAGTAAAATAGCACAAAACAAATAAGCAGCACCCACAATAAGCGCTATAAGGCGTTCCATGTGCTAGAGGTTTTTATAAAGAAGCTACGGCTATATGAACTATTCATGTTAGACAAGGAGCCCACAGAAATGTGATTAAATTTAAGTAAACATCACAGGAATATGTGTAAAATTATATCCTCTACAAACTTCCTATGGCAGTGGTCAGCTGAGCCGCGGTTTGCCACTCTGTTGACTAATGAGTTTGCTGACCACTGACCTAGGCTCTCGATTCCAATGATTACAGGCTGTTGTTGTTCCTTGTGATTAAGCCCCTATCCCAGTGGTCGGCAAACTCATTAGTCAACAGAGCGGCAAATCATGGCTTGCGAGCCACCTTAGTTTGCCGACCACTGCCCTATGGTACGCCTAGCATAGTGCTTAGCATATGGAAGGTGCTCAAAAAAATTGAGTGATACTAGATAAAATTTATTGAGTACCTACTAATTGTCAGGCATTTAATGCTTAGCATTTTATATAAATTATCTCATTTAATTTCACAACTCTGAAACAAATATTCTTATTATTCCTACTTTTTAGCGGAGGAAACCGAGGATTAGAGAAGTAACTTGTCCAGAGAGCACAGAATAGTAAGTGGTATAACAGAGATTTGGACCTTGGCAGTCAGTCTCCACTCTCAGCCACTAGGCCTCGATAGAACGAATATCCCAAAACAAAGTTTCTATAGTTGGGTTCCCTGTTATGAACTTGACATGAATCTTAAACTCATTACTGACTTTATTTTTTAAAATATATTTTTATTGATTTCAGAGAGGAAGGGAGATGGAGAGAGACACAGAAACATCAATGATGAGAGAAAATCATTGATCAGCTGCCTCCTGCACATCCCCAAGTGGGGATCGAGTCCACAACCCAGGCATGTGCCGGGATCCAACTGTGACCTCCTGGTCCATAGGTCGACACACAACCGCGGAGCCATGTAGGCCAGGCTCAGTACTGACTCTAATTGGCTCTAAAAGGTTCTAATGTCTTCGAGATTAGAAGTTAACTGTAATAATTAGAAGATACCTGTAACATGAATTCACTGAGAGGCTCTTTTACCCTCTAACAATGTTTAATCTTCACACAGATAAGCTAACAATGGCACAAGAGTGTAATAACCAAAATAGAAGTTAGTCTCCTAGAGGCACTCTAACACTTTAAAACAAGAGTAAAGTACAGCTACACTGAAAGTAGTGAGAATGTCATTTGAAGGACTGAACAATTAAAGAACCAAGTTACCAATGACATTTTAAAACTAAGAAAGTCTCCTTCAAGAACTTGTTCAAAAAGCATTTAACATATAAAGTAAAAATTACTTTCTTTTTACATTCAAACCTCTAACTAAAAATGAAAAGTAGACCAGATATAACTATTACTCAAGAAGGATCTCTAAAATTTTTTTTAGAATTTGAAATGTTTCTCAACATGCCCTAGGACAGTGGTCAGCAAACTCATTAGTCAACAGAGCGGCAAACCGCAGCTCGCGAGCCACATCCACGGTTTGCCGACCACTGCCCTAGGACTTGCAAAATTACCCCATCTCATAACTTGTTCTCTCTTTTACTCATATCTGAAAATTTCTGCTTCAATAATTAAAGTATTTAGACCACAAATGAGCAATGTTAAAATATAACAAACAGCCTAATACATTAATATAGATGTAGGTATGAAATTAAGTAGTACAAGCAGGAAAACTTACACTGCTGAAATGATCTTGTCAAATTTAAACGATAAATTTATTCAATAAATATTTACTAAAGCACTTAAACAAGAAACGATAAATCAAATATGGTAGAAGCACCATGTTAATTCAATTAAGCAAAACAGTGTTTCCTAAGGGATGCAATAAGAATATTATATAAAATAGTCATATGAAGCTTATATACTAATACTTTTTCTACAAGAAAATTTGGATATCAAATAAAAAGAATTCTTTAATAACCAAAAACTTTGGAACTAATAAAAATAGTCCTAAACAGAGTTATCAACATGGTAAAAATTTCAGATATGTAGCAGCAATAGCTAGCTTTATGTAGGAACAACACTGAGGTGTGTTTTTTTAAGCAAATAGCACAGGAGTTCAAGAAAGCATTCCACTGCCCTTTTATGTATAAGACAGCAACTTCGAGCTAAACTTTACAACTAAGATAAGATTGAATGCTATAGGCTGACAAGTATGGAAATGCAAAACGTATTCTCTACTCTCCTATTTCAGATAGGCTTTTTTTTTTTTAATCAAAATCATTACTCACCGACTTTGTTCTTTCCTTTGCTTTATTAACTGAACGAGTTCCTTGTCAAAATAATCTTCTTCTTCTTCTTCTCCCTTTCCATCATCTTCTCTTTCCTGGGCATCAATGTTATCTTTGTGCAACTGGCCAGAAATATGCTTTGCATATGCGGAAAGACCCACTTCTGTGACCCCGCACACCCGGCACTCATGACTGCTGTCCCTAGGGAAAGAGGGAGATGAGGGGCATTCAATTCTCCCCACTGGCATGGCACACTCACCAGATCTGCTATAGTTTCCTCTGAAAGACACTGCACACTTTGGCACAGTGGAAAATTAGTGTTAATCAATTTCAATAGTCCTTTCATCCCTTTTAATGAGTTTGTTCATAGTTTACTTTTTAAATGAATTTAAGATTCTTTTCCAGCAATCAAGAGGCAGTACACTTCAGAATAATGTCGTTTAGGAGGAGAAATCTTCTTGAATTGCTGTACTTAAAATCTTGCCAGAGGAAACATGGTGAAAGGGGAGGCAGGGTAGGGGGCTCAGAGCAAACAGAAGTTGCTCTGGAGCACACCCATGGTGCCAGCTGCACTCAGGAAGCCTGGTGACAGCACTTCCATTTAATATCTGGCTCCAGAACTTTCTCCCAGTGAAAGTGAAGGGGTGGAGAAAAGAGTAGGCAGCATAGCCAATCCCAGCCGGGTAACTAAATCGAACAGCTGGAGCCCTGCCTGGAATGTGAAGATTCCGGACCCAGGGCAAATGACCAGAGTAGTCTCAGCAGACTTTTTTGGTCTGAATGATACATGTGATCTACATTCTGCATCAGAAGGGCTTATTTTAAAGGGAATGGAAAGCATTTCAGTTGTAGGAAGTCAACAGCTGTGCTAGGCAAATGGTTTTTCTCAAGTTTCAATTTAGAGAGAAGCAAAACCAAGTTCTTAGTTAAGAAATTGATTGAGCAGACTTTTTCTTTTACTTTACACACACATTGGTAAAGCTCATCCTTGGCCAGTTCAAGAAGCTGTAGGAGACGAATAATTTAACTACTTTTTTAGCATCCTGAAATCCCTTGATGGTTCAGCTGTCTATGTGGTCATTAAGAAACAACTCAACTCTTATCGTTTGTGTTGGGGTTACACTAGTGATACTTTTACATTTCCTATACCAATCTATTAAAAAAACAAACAACTGAACACAGAAGACATGCTGTCTTTGGTAAAACAGACTATGTATATACACGACTCCGTCTTCCCCTCACGTACACCCATCAAGACATGGCAGAATTCATATCAATTAACCAGAAGAGACCTTCAAAACTGAGTACTTCATTTACTAGTTACAAATCACCTGAACATTCATTTAAAAAAAACACAAAAACTTATTGAGCAACTACTAAATTCTAGGCACCATGCTAAGTAGATGGCTACAAGTTGTCTAGGGTGACAAAATATAAACAAAAAATGCCCACTATGCCCAGTAAATTTAAAAACAAAGAACACACTATTATTTTACTTCATAAGAATCATAAAAAACGCCTCAGAAAAATGGGGAAAATTCATAGTTTTTTGGGCTTTGTAATCTTAAATGCTCTGGATATAGTTTTTGACATTAAGATTCATTTTAATAAGTTCTAACCAGGTTCCCTGAAAATATCATTACCTGATTACCTTGAATATTAATATTATAATTCCTTCTAATCCTCAAGGAACTTTAATACACTGTTTTCACGAGAGTTTTCCACTACATTTATATACTTAGAAAAGAATAATCCTCAACTTTCTCCAACTTATCAGGGATACCATACTCTTCTCTCATGCAGTTAAAATTAAGATAGCTTTCAAAGTGAATGTTAACTTGTAACAGAAAACAAGCCTTTTCTCACAGCAACATGGAAATAAGTTCAAAATATATAAATATAAATCATCCCAAATGGCAGCATCAGAAGTCTCTGAAGACTGTAACTAACTAGAATACATAGTTTATATTATAACAAAAATTTAAATCAACTGAATTTTCTGGTTAGAAAGTTTTTTTGGTTTTAAACTCTCTAAAATTATGGAACATGTTCTAGTCTACTTTTCTATCTAAAAGCTTACAGAATGCTAACCTGTATATTGCAGTACCAGGAACATCATTCTAAAAGGCATTCTTAAGTAAAATCCCTGATTTTAGCCTTACTTCTAAAATGCAGACAATTTTCCTCATGTCCAAACTATCGAAATCCCTCTCTCTTTAAAGACATAACTGGAAGGCCACAATGACTTTTTATAATATTAAGGAATGTAGTGTAAAGCAGGCAGTATTTAACTCTGTTAAAAATAAACATTCATATTCATAAACCCACACACTGCAATCTCTGAAGCACAAGCATATGTTGGAAATGTAATAGACACTTAAACACAGATTTTTAAAACACTTCTGCTTTCCTTGCAAAAACTAATTATTAACCATGGTTCCTAAGTTATTCGATAGAAAAACACGTTAAGGATCCTGCCCAGAAGGATATAGGCAACATAAAAATTAACAATGGAAACAAGTTATCAAAAAACAGAAATCGCTAACATTTTTCTTATAAATAAAATCTAGTTTAAAGAAGAGAGAGATAAGCTTTACAAGAAACTTCAAAAAGAGAAAAGAGGATCCATATTTATCTATGGAAAGAATGGAGTAGGTCAACCACAAGTCTTAAAAGTTAGAACATATCTGTGTCTGGAGACAAGCATATTCTATATACAATATGCACTCATGCTTCCATAGATGGTGCCTGGGAAAGCACATGTTTTAAAAAGTTAACAGCAAATTAAATAGAATCATAATAATGAGACTTTATCAATAACCAGTTAAAATATTACTTTGTATAAATATATAAAGTAATTCTTGGGGAAAAGTACTGCTTTACTTCTTGACTAATAAAGGCAAAAATTATCCTCAGGGTGTGCAAAGGGCCAAAATTAGCTTCATCCTGTTACCGCCCCATTTCCTCTCGTGTGCGAAAGGCAAAGCCTAAGATAGTCTAGCCGTAAGCTTTTCTTCACTAAGCTTGCTCTAACTATGCCACAACAGCTGGTTGATAAACAAAGGGCTGTGCCTTTTTAATAGCATCTATCCATAGAAACTACTGTCAGGCCACACATCTGAACAAGTATATTAGGAAAAACATAAGGAAATGCTTCAGATGTCCACAATTATGAACCAAATAAGACAAGTTATTTAATTCTCAATCAAGCTAGCATTCAAACCCTAAAAAATATGCTCTTTACATTTTTAACCCGATCACAACTGAAAGTTATAGTGATACAAATATAAAAAAAAAACAGGAAGCTGTAACACCAGAAAGTCAGCATTTAAACATGAAATTCAGAGGGGGAAAAAAATCACAAACTGATGATAAAAAGAAAAATAAATAATAATTGATAACTATTTGTTATAACCATATATAACATTAGCATTGTATCTAAAAAATCCTATATAATCCTATATAATCCTATATAATAAAAGGCTAATATGCAAATCAATCAAACGACAGAATGGCTGGTCGCTATGATGCGCACTAACCACCAGGGGGCAGACCCTCAACGCAGGAGCTGCCCCCTGGTGGTCAGTGCACTCCCACAGGGGGAGTACTGCTCAGCCAGAAGCTGGGCTTATAGCTGGTGAGCACAGGCAGGAGACTATCTCGCCTCCACAGCAGTGCTAAGAACCCCTTGGGGGATGTCTGACTGCCGGGGACCCCCCCCCCCCAGTGCACGAATGTCGTGCACCAGGCCTCTAGAGAGTACATAAGTATTAAAGTGCTCTCCTTTAAATAAGAAGAGTTTGGGTGTTAAAGCAGACATTTATATTGTCTGCTCAGAGACTTCTAATGCTTTCTCTTTATTTGACTATGCTCCAAATAACAAAATGGTAAATAAATTCTCCATGGCAGTTAAATTCTCCATTGGAGGAAGGAAAAACAAGTTACAGAATAATACATATATGGCCGTGGTTCAGTTATGTTAGTAAGACAAAATGTGTGTTATAGCTAAATATAAATCTATGTATACACACAGAAAGAGGTTTGGATAGGACAGTGGTCGGCAAACTGCGGCTCGCAAGCCACATGCGGCTCTTTGGCCCCTTGAGTGTGGCTCTTCCACAAAATACCACGGCCTGGGCAAGTCTATTTTGAAGAAGTGGCGTTAGAAGAAGTTTAAAAAATGTGGCTTTCAAAAGAAATTTCAATCGTTGTACTGTTGATATTTGGCTCTGTTGACTAACGAGTTTGCCAACCACTGGGATAGGATATACACTGAACTGTTGACTTTCTTCTAAGAGGAGAGTAGGAATTGGGGCTTAAGAGGTGTTGGGAGTGTTGACGACTTCTACTTTTTTTACTATGTATGATTCTGTATTGATTATGAACATGAATCTTAATCAAAATTTCTTTTTTAAATGTTTTAAATAACTGATTAGTGATCTTTGAATAGGCTTTATTTTTTTTTAATTTAATAAATCTTTATTATTCAAATTATTACAATTGTTCCTCTTCCCCCCCCGCCATAGCTCCCCTCCACCTGGTTCCCACCCCACCCTCTGCCCTTACCTCCCCCCCCCTCCACTGTCCTCATCCATAGGTGTACGCTTTTTGTCCAGTCTCTTCCCGCACCCCCCACACCCCTTTCCTGGAGACTTGTCAATCCACTCCCTTTCTATGTCCCTGATTCTATTATATTCACCAGTTTATTCTGTTCATCAGATTTTTTATTCACTTGATTTTTAGATTCACTTGTTGATAGATATGTATTTGTAGTTCATAATTTTTATCTTTACCTTTTTCTTCTTCTTCCTCTTCTTAAAGAATACCTTTCAGCATTTCATACAACACTGGTTTGTTGTTGATGAACTCCTTTAGCTTTTTCTTATCTGTGAAGCTCTTTATCTGACCTTCAATTCTGAATGATAGCTTTGCTGGGTAGAGTAATCTTGGTTGTAGGTTCTTGCTATTCATCACTTTGAATATTTCTTGCCACTCCCATCTGGCCTGCATAGTTTCTATTGAGAAATCAGCTGACAGTCGTATGGGTGCTCCCTTGTAGGTAACTAACTGTTTTTCTCTTACTGCTTTTAATATTCTCTGTCTTTTGCCCTTGGCATTTTAATTATGATGTGTCTTGGTGTGTTCCTCTTTGGATTCCTTTTGTTTGGGGTTCTGTGCACTTCCTGGACTTGTAAGTCTATTTCTTTCACCAGGTGGGGGAAGTTTTCAGTCATTATTTCTTCACACAGGTTTTCAGTATCTTGCTCTCTCTCTTCTTCTGGCACCCCCATAATTCTGATGTTGGTACGCTTGAAGTTGTCCCAGAGGCTCCTTACACTATCTTCAAATTTTTGGATTCTTTTTTCTTTTTGCTTTTCCAGTTGAGTGTTTTTTGCTTCTTTGTATTTCAAATCTTTGACTTCATTCTTGTGTTCCTCTAGTCTGCTGTTAGGTCTCTGTATAATATTTTTTTATTTCAGTCAGTGTATGTTTAATTTCTAGTTGGTCCTTTTTCATATCCTCGAGGGTCTCGCTAAATTTATCGGCCTTTTCTAGGATATCCTTGAAAAACCTTATAACCGTCGTTTTGAACTCTATATCCAGTCATTTGTTTTCCTCCATTTCTTTCGTTTGTGATGTTTCTTTGTCTCTGCATTTTCGCTGCTTCCCTGAGTTGGTAGAGTAACTTTGTGTGCTAGGTGTCCTATATGGCCCAGTGCTCTGCCTCCCCAGTTACCTGAGGTGGACACTCTTGGTGCACCCCTTTGTGGACTGTGTGTACAGCCTTGTTGTAAGTTAAGTCTTGATTGCTGTTGGTATCACTGGCAGGAATTGACCTCCAGGCCAATTGGCTGTGAGGATCAGCTGTGTCTACGCTAAGACAACTTCTGTGCTGGAGACACTCTTATGAGACAAGACTTGCAAAATTGCAAAAGCCTTTGTGCTCAGCTTGGATGGGGCGGAGTCTCAGGGCTGAGCAGACAGCCTTGGCTTCCCATCAGCCCTGCCCTAAGAGGCCCCTGGGTCTCAGTGTCCCTCGGTAATCGCTGCAAGCACCTCAGAGAAAGCCGCCCTTGAGTTTCACCTGCTGCCAGACAGTCCAGTTTCTCCCCCCAATGAATCTGGATTCCCAGATTCTCGCCCGGAACTGGAGTTCAGGCAGTTGGGAGCTTCCATCTTCCCCCTGCTAGAGAAAGCCAGTGGCACACTCAGCAGTCAGTCCTCTCTGTGCACACTTGCACGCACGCCTCCAGACCTCTGCCTTTCGCGGCTCCCGTGAGTTTCCGTGTGTTCTTCTTTTCCCGACAGTCCAGACTCCCCCCAGGACAGTCTGGGACCGCAGGGTCTCGCCCAGAACTGGGGTTCAGTGCAGTCGGAACTGGGGTTCAATGCAGTCGGGAGCTTCCATCTCTCTCCTGCTAGAGAAAGCTAGCCAGGCACTCAGCCACCCATCCTCTCCACATGCGTGTCTCCGTACCTCAGCCTTTTGCAGCTCCTCTGAGAATCCGTGTGCCCCTCTCTTTCCTTCCATTTGTAGAATTTCCACTCAGCCAGCTTTCCTGTGGTTCTGGATGATGTCCGTTCTGTCTTTTAGCTGTAGTTTTGAAATTGTTGTGCGAGGCAGCAGTTCAGGTGTTCACCTATGCCGCCATCTTGGTTTCTCTTAATAGGCTTTAATCTACCAATAAAATCAACTTCTCTCCTAATGACTAGATTTATTGACCTCATTTGTTTTATTTTATAATATAGTCAGGTGGCAGGCAAATAGCTCAGAATAAGATGAATTCCTGAAGGAAGTTTGTTGGAAATGGGATTCAGTAATTAAGATAGCCCATATATAGTTGAAAGTTGACTATTTCATAGGTTCCCAATAATAATGAGTTAAAGATGATATATATTCAAGGTTATAAGGGCTCTCCACGCTAAAACAGAGTGAAAGGCTCATACTGCTGCTAAGACCTAACCTTCACACAGTAAATGGAAAACTCCACTCATATGCTAAACAGCTGCTGAAAGTTTAATCACATATTAATTTGCTCACACAATCTAAAACTGTATTACTTAAAATACATATAACTCCAAATGGCTTAGGTTGGCATCTGAACAAAGCTTGTAACTATTATGCATGGAATCTACATATATAAAAGGCTAATATGCAAAGTGTCCCCTCGGGAGTTCAACCGTGATTTCAATCACTCGCTATGACGTGTGCTGACCACCAGGGGGCGGCACGGAATGAAGGAAGGCCGGGGAAGAAAGGCCCTGATTGGCCTTGATTGCCAGCCAGGCATAGAGACCCTACCCATGCACAATTTTGTGCACCGGGCCTCTAGTAAAATATAATTAATATTTCTCAGTTCTCCAATGTTTATGTTTCATATTGCCTTCAAATATCAAATTCACAAAAGTGAAAACATCAGAAAAAGGAACCATAGAAGAGAAAAATGACAATGGAATACACACATATGCTACATTTAATTTTTTAAAGGTGTTTACTTACTAGATTTTCTTTCCTTAAACACCTCAAGCCTTATATCACAAAACAGCACTTTGATCTTACACTAATGAGATTCTGTACTATTTAGCAGACTTTGGACTTTTCAGACTATTCTAGCAACACTAAAGGTTTATTGCATGCAATAAAATGTCCTAATTGCAAGGCTGGTGTGTAGGAATGACAAAGCTTGCTAGCTCATTCCAATGCACCTTTGTTATTATCTACTTACTATAGCTGCTGTGAATTCTACACATTTGAGATGCACAAAGATTTCATCTTTTTGAATGACAAAAAAATCTATTGTACTTGTTATTAATCCTAAAAGATAGTTGTATGCCCTAAGATAATATTCATTTATGAAGGATAACTATGAAACAGGCTGACAGGTCTCATCGTCCTCAGCTCCCCCCACATTCAGAAGTTTATGGAAGACAGCGGTTCCCATACCTGCCCTTCAGGTTCTCAAGTTCCCTGTGATGCAACATGCTCCTCATGTGTTCGTCCATCTCCTTCAAAATTAAAGAAAGCAGATTAAACTAAGGGGGATTGTGTTGTGAAAAAAAAAATTCCTCTGTTCATGTTCAATCAACAATAGGGACTCAAGCTCCTAGTGTCAAAAGTGTTTGTGGTTACTCTTTTCAATTCAATATTGTAATCAATTCCTTATTAAATATTTCTTTAGCTATGTTCTATTTTCAAATAAAGGAATTTTAAAGAAAGGCCCATATAAGTGGCTTTCTAAAAAGGTTAGGAAGTATATTGTTTTTAGAAGACAAAAGCTTTATGAATAAACTAGAGGCCTGGTGCACAAATTCGTGCACGGGTGGGGTCCCTTGGCCTGGCCCACAGGGCTGATTGGGGCCGCAAGAGGTTGGCCGGCTGGGGGGAGAGACTGTGGGAGGTTGGCCAGCCAGCCCTATCGGAGCCGGTCGGCCGGAGGGACTGCAGGAGGTTGGCTGTGGGAGCACACTGACCACCAGGGGGAAGCTCCTGCATTGAGCGTCTGCCCCCTGGTGGTTAGTGCGTGTCATAGCAACCTATCGACTGGTCATTCGATCATTCAGTTGCTTAGGCTTTTATATATATAGATTATGTGAGCCTGACTGGTGTGGCTCAGTGGTTGAACATCAACCTATGAACCAGGAGATCACAAGTTCGATTCCTGGTCAAGGCACATCAAGTTGTGGGTTGTGGGCTCGATCCCCAGTGTGGGGAGTGCAGGAGGCAGCTGATCAATGATTCTCTCATCATTGATGTTTCTATCTCTCTCTCCCTCGCCCATCCTCTCTGAAATAAATTCAAAAATATATATTTTTAAAAAGAATAAATTATGGTTAAATTCTATTCCAATAAAAGGAATTCACTAAAGTTTATTTTTTTAAAAACTCTGAAATCATATAAATTCTCAACTATATGACTACTTTTCTACATACTCTCCCCACCCAAGTGAAAGTTTTTCAAAAGTAAGTTACAACTCATATTCATGTCTTGGACTGGGCCTGGCATATAATTTTCAATATCTGTTAAATGAACAGATGGTTACATCAATTCTAGACAGAACTTATGGATATAACAGAACTTCTCTATGATTGATCATGAACTTTTTATAAATACTTTGAACACAGCAGCTCAATCAAGCCTTCATCTTCACTGCCTGCTGCCCCTATTTGATTTGTTTGGTTCTAAAGAAAAGTTTCCAAATTTACTAGGTTCTCCCCTTTCTGTATCCACCCTTTTGGGGAAGATAATTAAATCTGTGGGAAGAGCTTCCACTTTAAAACATGCACATGTATATGCACATACCTCAAAAAACTAAAAAAGCTGTAAATATCTATCCCTTTGCCATGCCAAAGTATTATATAGCCAGTATGCCATAAGAAGAGAATGGCTTTTAGCCCTAGCCGGTTTGCCATATAAATTTTGGAGAGTTTTTTTTTCTAGGTCTGTGAAATATGCCATTAGTATTTTAATGGGGATTGCATTAAATCTATAGATCGCTTTGGATAAGCCCTAGCTGGTTTGACTTAATGGATAGAGCATCAGCCTGCGGACTGAAGGGTCCCAGATTCGATTCCACTCAAGGGCACATGCCTCGGTCGCAGTCTTGATCCCCAGTGTGGGGCGTGCAGGAAGCAGCCGATTGGTGATTCTCTATCATTGATGTTTCTATCTCTCTCCCTCTCCCTGAAATCAATTTTTTAAAAAATTTAGAGAATGGCTTTTACATATATTATTAACTGTATTGAGTATTGCTATTAGCTATGCCCTGTGCTTAAGTGCCTCAAACATTTTCTCACTTGAACTGCAAAACACTGCTGAGAGCCAAAACCGGTTTGGCTCAGTGGATAGAGCGTCAGCCTGCAGACTGAAAGGTCCTGGGTTCGATTCCGGTCAAGGGCATGTAACTGGGTTGCGGGCACATCCCCAGTAGGAGGTGTGCAGGAGGCAGCTGATCGATGTTTCTCTCTCATCGATGTTTCTAACTCTCTATCCCTCTCCCTTCCTCTCTGTAAAAAATCAATAAAATATATTAAAAAAAAAAAAAACACTGCTGAGGGAGTATTATCCTATATAATAAAAGCCTAATATGCAAATTGACCAAACAGCGGAACGACCAGTCGCTATGATGAGCACTGACCACCAGGGGGCAGATGCTCAACGCAGGAGCTACCCTAAGCCCACAGGCCCCAGGCAAGCCAAGGCAGGTGCCAGCAGGGCCCCCCAATCGCCCCACTGGTCGCCCCACAGATCGGCCCTGATCACCAGCCAGGCCTAGGGATGCTACCCATGCACGGATTTCATACATTAGGCCTCTAGTTCATTTCATAAAGACACAAACATGCAGAGAAGCTAATTTATTTATTCCGCAAACATTTACCAAGTGCTTATTATCAAGGACAGAGCTAGGCATTAAAGGGGTAAATGTGAAAATGTTCCCATTCTTGTCTTCTCAGAGTCATAATCAAGTGGTCAAACTGGGACTCAAACCCTGGCAGATCTGACACCAAAGCCAATATTTCAAATAGCATGCTACATTGTAAATATCTAGTGCCTTGAGATTTTCATTAGGTACAGTTCATTTGTCAAAAAGTATACAACAACCTAACATGCTAGTCTTAATTCAAGTTATCTACTACAGAGTGACAAACAGGCTGTGTTTCAAAATACTCCCTTAAATAGCAATTTTACTAAAGATGACCATCGTTTCCTCTTGCCTCTACAAATGCTTCATTTGGAGGGGACAGCTTTACATGTGACCCCTTCTAAATACAACTGATTTGCCACTAACTAGAATAAATAGTTAGAACTGAAAACTGAGTTGAGTTAGTGGCATAACACAGAATGAAAAAAAATCCATGAACAATACACAACAACTGCTCAAATCCCTGTTGATTGTTCAGTTTTTTCCTTGGATTATGTTAAATATGCCAAGGCCCTGGTTAGGTAGATCAGTTGGTTAGAGCACTGTCCCTACGTGCCAAGGTTTCGGGTTCAATCTGTCAGGGCACATACAAGAATAAACCAATGAATTCATAAATAAGTGAAACATAAAAATTGATGTTTGTCTCTCTCTCTCTCCCCCCCCCCACCCTCCCTCTTTTCCTCCCCGCCCCCCCTAAAGTCAATAAATAATTTTTTAAAGACTTAACATATGCCAAATCTTCTTTCATTGGGCTAAATTTAACTGGATTCTGTTCCTTGCACTGAAACCATTCCTGACCATAACTGTATTCACTGAAACTTATTCTCTGATATAAAACCTAATTCTTCATTCTATTTCAATTATAAAAATGTTATCATTCAAAATTAATTTTAAGGTGAGGTGATTGACTAAAACATTTCCCAAATCTTTTCCTAAATTTACATATGAAATTCTCTCCCATCTTGCTTTGAGGAATTAATGCCAATAGAAACCCAACTGAGTTCTCAAAATAACTGGTAAAGATCTCCAGGCACAAGATTAAAGCAACACATACCTGCTCAGTTACCAAGCTTCTATTTAGATCCTTTTATATTAATCAGTATTATGTGTGTGTCTTTTAATCCTCACCCAAGAATATGTTTTTATTGATTTTATTTATTTATTTGTTTGTTTGTTTGTTTGTTTGTTTGAAAGAGAGGAAGGGAGAGAGGGGTTGCCTCTCGCACGTGCCCCAACTGGAGATCAAACCCACAACTTTTTGGTGCACGGATAATACTACAACCAACTGAGCCACCAGGCCAGGGCAGTATCATGTTTTTGTTTGCTTTATTTTAAACTTTTTTATTGCTTTTTTAGAAAGAGAGAGGAAGGGAGAGGGAGAGAGAAAGAGAGAAACACTGATGTGAGAAACATTTATCGGTTGCCTCCTGCACACACCCCAACTGGAGAACAAGCCCATGACCTGAGCATGTGACCTGGGCATGTGCCCTGACTGGGAATTGAACCAGCGATCTTTTGGTGCACGGGAGGACACTCAACCAAACCACCCTGGCCAAAGCAGTATTATGTTTTCTTTAAAGAGGGGGAGGGAGATGGGGGAATTTGATGGGCACACATATCTGGAAACAGTATATAATATTTTAAAACTTTTTTTTGCCCGCCCGGCATGGCTCAGTGGTTGAGCGTCGACCTATGAACCAGGCGGTCACGATTCGATTCCCAGTCAGGGCACATACCCGGGTTGTGGGCTTGATCCCCAGTGTTGGATATGCAGGAGGCAGCCAATCAATGATTCTCTCTTATCATTGATGTTTCTATCTCTCCCTCCCTCTCTCTCCCTCTCTGAAATCAATAAAAATATTTAAAAAAAAATAAAACAACTTTTTAAATATGTATTTTTTAACTTGAGGGCTTTTCAGTCTTTGATAAATTAATGAATATCAAGATACTCAGGGATGGAGTAAACAGCTCATACTTAAAGTCAACCTAAGATTCCTTTCTCCTCCACAGTGTATTTGGAAAAACCAGGGTTACACTACTTTGGGAAACTAGAGAGAGCACTGCTTCAACATAAGTTGTTCATGATCTATCTAAAAATAGTATCAGAGCCCTAACCGGTTTGGCTCAGTGGATAGAGTGTCAGCCTGCAGACTCAAGGGTCCCAGGTTCGATTCCAGTCAAGGGCATGTACCTTGGTTGCAGGCACATCCCCAGTAGGGAGTGTGCAGGAGGCAGCTGATTGATGTTTCTCTCTCATGGATGTTTCTAACTCTCTCTCCCTCTCTCTTCCACTCTGTAAAAAAATCAATAAAATATATTTTTTAAATAATAATAAAAAATAAAAATAGTATCAGAGCTATTTCTTTCAATTAACCTATTATGCTAATTTCTTAGACCACATTAATCTTAACACTTAAATCATGCCATTCCCTTGCTTAAAGGCCTGTAGTTGGCTTTGCCTAAGGATAGTCCCAGTCCTTGATTTAACTTCATTATGACCCATATAAAAGTGTGAAGATATTAAAATATGTTTCAAACCAGAGTAGAAGAAAAGACTTAAAATAACAAAATTGTGTCAAAATAACAAAATTATGAAATATCACAAGATAGGGCTGCTACTCCATCAAAATCTGAGTTCACACCTCTGAGTGTCTATCTATGTACCTCACACTTTATGAGTTTCCCAACCCTCCAATCTGAAAGTAGCCATAAGGGATTTTTGTTTATTGAAAATTTGTATAAACCCTGATCTAAATTTTTTAAAACTAGAAAAGCAGTTTGTTTTGTTTTTTACTTTTGTAAAAGGCAGCAGGTATATTATTAAACATGATTTTGAAAGCTCAACTTACTTTTTCATCACTAACAGAAATCCTGTAAGGAAAAAAAATTCTTCATCCCAGCCTACTCAATGGATCATAGTCAAACCCCTCAGTCTTGCATTCAGCACTGTTTACTGTCTCCACTTACATTACAAATGAAATTACAATCCCACCATCCCCAAGACAAAACTGTTTTAATCAGATGAGCCTTCTTACCAACTCCTAGAACTGTTATATGCCATTATACCTCTGTATCTTTGTACACATTCTCCCACCCAAAATCTCTTCTCTATTTCTTTCAAACCATCTTACTTCCAAATATTTTTCATGATAGCTCACAATAATCTTCCCAGTTATCTGAATTCCCAATATTAAAGAACGCCCTAAAAGAATAGAGAAAAAAATTCCTCAATATTTAAGCTAGCTGCACTGCACTACTTTGAAAGCAAAGGATAAAGGCAAGAAAAAGCAAAAAGTGAGACAACTTGCAGCTAATTTCCCTAAGGCACAGGGAAATTCTTTTAGTTCTTAAAAATGTCTGTTTTTCTTGGTGCAATACCCCCACCCTGTGGACATCTAGGATATTATTAACACCATTTCTGCTGCGCAGCACTTTTCACAAGCACAGGCAGAAACGGAATGCAGGTGAACATAATGCTGTATCCTTAGATATTCTCAGCTAATTAGAAAGTAGTATAATCTCAAATAACTTAAATGTTAAGGTATTTTCTCCATAACTATTAACTAAATTTCTCTTTATTATCTACTTTTGAGTATCCTCAAATTCTGGGTAGAGGTTTAATAATATAGTTACTGGCTTTATGAGGCAGTAATGAGAAAGAACCAGTGGAATGAGACTATGGTTTAAGAAAGAAGCATAAATAAGATAGCATTAAAAGCTTTTACCCATTGGGCAGGCTAGAAGGGGTCAATAGGGGAAGGGAGGAGACATATGCAATACTTCCAACAATAAAGATTTTTAAAAAATAAAAGCTTTTACCCATCTATAAATTTCATATGATGTCTCTGAAAAAATGACCAGTCATGCCCTGGCCATGTGGTTCAGTGGTAATGCATCGGCCCCTGTGCCAAAAGGTCTCGGGTTCAATTCTTGGTCAAGGGCACATACCTGGGTTGCAGGTTTATTCCCCACCCTGGTGGGCGTATGTGCATGAGGCAACCAGTCAATGTGTCTCTCTCACATTGATGCTTCTCTCTCTCTCCCCCTCCTCCCCTCCCTTCTACTCTCTAAAAATCAATGAGGATTAACAACAAAAAAGACCAGTCACAAAGTCTCAGATTCTCCCTCTTCTATTATTACCTTTTTTGAGCTGTACACAATGTTGCACAATATGCATTTTCGTTCTCGTACCATAGTGACCAGATCTGAAGCACTCAACGTCACACCTGCAATGAGGAAGTAACATTTAGTAACCTTTTTCCCCCCCAGATGTCTTCTTAGATTCTTCTTAGCTTGGCCAAAAATACAAGTTTTGCAACTCCCTCACCTCCACCATGTTCCTCCCCCAGTCTTCTCATCTTGGTAAATGAAAATTGCAATTTTCCAGGAACGTAGGGCAAAAACTTTGAGAATCATCCTTGGTCCCTCTTTCTCACCCCATATCCACCCTCACCAGCATATCCTGTCCCACCTTGAAATATATCCCAAACTCGCCCTAGCTGGTTTGGCTCAGTGGATAGAGCGTCAGCCTGGGGACTGAAGGGTCCCAGGTTCGATTTCGGTCAAGGGCATGTACCTTGGTTGCAGGCACATCCCCAGTAGGAGGTGTGCAGGAGGCAGCTGATCGATGCTTCTCTCTCATCGATGTTTCTAACTCTCTATCCCTCTCCCTTCCTCTCTGTAAAAAATCAATAAAATATATTAAAAAAAAAAAGAGAAATATATCCAAAACCCAACTATTCCTCATTACTTAGCATATCATCACAAGGCACTAGTCTACTGATTTGACTTCCTATTTCTACTCTTATCCTTTTACAGTCTATTCTCAAAACAGTAGCCAGAGATTCTCAGAATGAGATTCTTTTAAAATTTAAGTCAGATCACATAATTCCTCTGCTCAGAATCTTTCAATAGATTCCCACCTCATTCAGAGAAGATCCAAAGTCCATGGTCACGAGCTACAAAGTCTGTTTCTCACTTTCTCTCTGACTCCATGCCCTACCAGTCTCCCTCTATCCCTCCACTCATTGCCCTCCCTGCTATTTCTTGCTCACACCAGTGATTCTCCTACCCAAGGCTTCTATATTTCCTGTTCTCTCTGCATGAAATATTCTTCCCTAAGATGTCTTTATGGTTCTCATGGCTCACTCTCTCATGCAGCCTCATCAAGGAGGCCTTCCCTGATCTCCTACAGAATACTTTCTAACCCTCATTTCCACTATTCCCCTATTAACCTGCTTAATTTTTTAATAGCACTGTGGTAGATTGTTTCCATAGATGGTCACAGCCATATCTTCCACCCCATGTACTCTTTTGCAATGTGATCTTGTTATCACCACCTATCAAAAGGTGAGCCCAGCCCTAGCTGGTTTGGCTCAGTGGATAGAGCATCAGCCTGCGGACTGAAGGGTCCCAGGTTTGATTCTGGTCAAGGGCACATGCCTGAGTTGCAGGCTCGGTCCCTAGTAGGGGGCATGCAGGAGGCAGTCAATCAATGATTCTCTCTCATCATTGATGTTTCTATCTCTCTCTCCCTCTCCCTTCCTCTCTGAAATCAGTAAAAATATATATATATATATATATTTTAAAAAGGGTGAGTCCATTTTCCCTCCCTGTGATCTGTTTTGACCAATAAAATGTAATGGAAGTGACACTGGGCCTTAAAAAAAGCTGCAGCTTCTGCCTTTGCACACTTGGAAAACTCCCTCTTACAACACAGCCATCATGCTGTGAGAAGACCAAGCCAAAAGGAGAGGCCAAGAGGAAAAAAACTGAGGCCTCAGTTGAGCACCCAAACAACCAGGATTACCTAACAACCGTGTTGGGTGAGTAAGCTATGTCAAGTGTTCTAAAGCCATCTGCCAATGAGGGATCCTAAGACCAGTTAAAGAACCATGCAGATGAGCCCTTGTCAACCAACGGAATTGTCAGAAACAATAAAATTGTTGTTTTAAGTCAGCAAATTTTGGGGTACATTGTTACACAGCAAAAAATACCTGAAACAAACACCTTTTACTACCTGACATAGTATATTTGTTATTCTCTATTTGCCCCATTTAAAAATTAAGTGCCACAAGAACAGGGACTTTGTATGTTTTGTTCACTAGCACAGGTCTAGCACTCAGTACCTGGTACCCTGCAGGTATTCCGTAAGTATTTGTTGAATTGTTCCAAATGCAACTATCTGGGGCTATTAAATGTGAGATAGAGATCTGGGTAAATGCTGGGGTTTGGATTAAGACCAGAGATTGATTTTCTATTTTATAATCCTCCGTACTCTCCTCTTGAGTCCCTGCAAAGACACTCTACTTGATAATTTAATCCCTCTTCAAGCAGCACTGTTTTCCTGTACACACACACACACCAGGCTCTAATAGATCTATCTGCCTCCTTGCCTGGCTTTGTTCCTTAGGGGACTAAAAACTGTGAGGTAATGAAGTTATAAACTATCCTAATTTAATCTGTAACTCCTAGACAACATGGTAGAAGGGCCAATGAGAAGAGGCCTAAGGTTCTCTACTTCTCTTGGTCACTCAGCAGTTTCCTTGCTATTGCAACCCACTTCAGACCACTACTTAATGTCTAAAATAATTTTATTCAGTAACAAAGTACAAAACACCAAAATAAGATTACAGTTAAAATTTTATTCATTTGAGCCCTGGCCGGTGTGGCTCACTTGGCTGGGTACAATTTCCATAGGGGACATGCAGGAGGCGGTCAATGGATGTTTCACTTTCACACTGAGGTTTCTCTCTCTCTCTAAAAAAATCAGTTTAAAAAATGTGTACATTTGAAAAAGCGGAATGTCAACTAATAAAACAAAGAAGCACACCTTTATGGATACGTACGGTATTATTTAGGCTTCCAATATTGCTAATAACCTCCTAAATCTTAAAATTAACATAAATAAAACTGGTGCTAAGCCTCAAAGCATAATTATTCTTCTAATTCCCTTATATCCTAGCATTTACTTCAACTTTAATTATAATTACTGTTTACATGCAGTATTTGGTTACTTCCTTCAATAAGCATTTACTGAACACCAAGCACTGTCCTAAAAGTTGGGGAAATAGTGGTTAGGAATTATGTCCAGAAATGTTTTTAATACTGCTTCAAGTTATTAACCATCAAAGCAAAACAGGAACAAAAAATTTAGAAGCAATAGTCAATGAAAGAGTATGACTTTCACCCTGGCCTGTGTGCTCAGTGGTTTGAGCGTTAGCCCATAGACCAAAGGGCTGCAGATTCAATTCCCAGTCAAGAGCACGTACCTGGGTTGCAGGTGGGAGGGTGAGGGGAGTGCAGGAGACAACCAGTCATTGTGTCTCTCACATTGATCTTTCTCTCTTTCTCTCTCTCTCTTCCCCCTACTCCACACTTCCCTCCCTCCCCTTCCACTCTCTGAAAAGCAATGGAAAAAAATATCCTGGCTCTAGCCGGTTTGGCTCAGTGGATAGAGCAGTGGCCTGTGGACTGAAGAGTCGCAGGTTCGACTCCACTCAAGGGCACATGCCTGGGTTGTCGGCTCCATCCCCAGTAGCGGGCATGCAGGAAGCAGCGGATCAATGAGTCTCTCATCACTGATGTTTCTGTCTCTCTCTCCCTCTCCCTTTCTCTCTGAAATCAATAAAAATATTACAAAAAAAAAAAAAAAATCCTGCCCTAACTGGTTTGGCACAATGGATAGAGCATCGGTCCATGGACTGAAGGGTCCGGGGTTTGATTTCGGTCAAGGGCATGTACCTTGGTTGCGGGCTTAATCCCCAGTTGGAGGCATGCAGAAGGCAGCTGGTCAATGTTTCTCTCTCATTGATGTTTCTAACTATCTCTCTCCCTCCCTCTCTGTAAAAATCAATATATACATATGTATGTGTATACACACACACACACACACACACACACATATACACACATATACACACACACACACACACACACATATATATATATATATATATATATATATATATATATATATATATTTTAAATCCTGGGCGAGGATTAACAATAATAAAAAAAAGTGACTTTCTGGCACAAGCAATAGCAGTCCTTGTGGAGTTTTTACAAATTTACTCAATTAAAAACTAAGAGAGAGGATCCAAGATGGCGGCGTAGGTAAACACCTAAACTGCTGCCTCGCACAACTATTTCAAAACTACAACTAAAAGACAAAACGTCTATCACCCAGAACCACTGGAAAGCTGGTTGAGTGGAAGTTCTACAACTAGAAGGAAAGAGCAAACAGCATTGAGGGGTGCACAAGCGCAGAAAAGCTGAGGTACGGAGACGCCCGAATCGGGAGCACTGCTGTTTTCAACCCGAAGGGAGATAAGCTCCCGATTACTCCGAACTCCAGTTTCTGGGGAGACGCGGGGGACCCAAACTCCTACGGGGAGAAGCTGGACTGTCTGCCGTGGGGTCGGAAAGTGAGGGAGGTTTGCTTGCAGGGCTGCGCGCAGGAATAATTGTTTACTGTGCTGGGGCGCGGGACACAGGGACACGGTGGGAGACGCAGAGCCGGCTTACTGGCAGCCATCGCTGTTTGCCACGCCCTAGCCTAGTCACGCCCTGAGACCCCGCCCTGCACAACCTACAAACCCACCCAAGCTCCAAGCAGCGGCTTTAGCATATGAATGGTCTGCCCTATTGTAGCTTAACCTAGCAAACTTGCAGCCCAGGTCAGACAGCTCCAAAACCTCCAAACCCCAAGCAAAGAGGAGAAAACTGTAGTTCTCGCTGTAGCGCCTGCTGGGTGGCCTCAGACAGTAGCTGACCTACACCCCACTGGAGATCCAGAAGCCAGTGTACCTAGTGGACAGTGTGAGACACCAGATTTCAACTCCTCACATCCATAAGTGACACATTCAAGAGGCAGACTCAGTGAGCACCAAAGCCCCACTGAAACAAGTCCTGCACCATAAGCGTGTCTCCAGCGCAGCAGTTCTTCCAATTATAGACACAGCGGGTCCTCACAGCCAATTGGCCTGGAGGTCAATTCCTCCCAGTGTACCAACAGCAATCAAGGCTTAACTACACTAAGACTTTGCACTCAGCCCACAAAGGGGTGTACCAAAGGTGTCCACCTCAGGTGATTGGGGAGGCTGAGCTACTGGCCCCTATAGGTCACCTACCACACAAAGCCACTCCATCAACACAAGGAAGCAGCAAAATGCGGAGACCAAGAAACACGTCACGAATGAGAGAAATGGAAGAAAGCAAACTACTGGACGACATAGAGTTCAGAACCACATTTATAAGGTTACTCAAGAATATTCTAAAAACCGCTGAGGAACTTAGTGAGACCTTTAAGGATCTTAATGAGAATACCAAAAAAATGGAAAAGGACCAGTCAGAAATTAAGCATATACTGTCTGAAATAAAGAATATACAGAAACTCAACTGTAGATCAACGTACCCCAAGAATCAAACCAAAGATCTGAAATATGAGGAAACAAAAAACACCCAACCAGAAAAACAAAAAGAAAAAATCCAAAAATATGAAGATAGTGTAAGGAGCCTCTGGGACAACTTTAAGCGTACCAACATCCGAATTTTTGGGGTGCCAGAAGAAGAGAGAGAGCAAAATACTGAAAACTTATTAGAAGAAATAATGACAGAAAACTTTCCCTACCTGGTGAAAGAAATAGACTTACAAGTTCAGGAAGCACACAGAACCCCATACAAGAGGAATCCAAAGAGGACCACACCAAGACACATCATAATTAAAATGCCAAGGGCAAAAGACAAAGAGAGAATCTTGAAAGCAGCAAGAGAAAAACGGTTAGTTACCTACAAGGGAGCACCCATACGACTGTCAGCTGATTTCTCAACAGAAACTATGCAGGCCAGAAGGGAGTGGCAAGAAATATTCAAAGTGATGAACAGCAAGAACCTACAACCAAGATTACTCTACTCAGCAAAGCTATCATTCAGAATGGAAGGTCAGATAAAGAGCTTCACAGACAAGAAAAAGCTAAAGGAGTTCATCACCACCAAACCAGGATTACATGAAATGCTGAAGGGTGTTCTTTAAGAAGAGGAAGAATAAGAAAAAGGTAAAGATAAAAATTATGAACAACAAAGTGACATCAAATACATATCTACCAACAAGTGAATCTAAAAATCAAGTGAATAAAAAATCTGAAGAACAGAATGGACTGGTGAATATAATAGAATCAGGGACATAAAAAGGGAGTGGACTGACAATTCTCAGGGGGGAGGGGGTGTGAGGGGTGCGGGAAGAGATTGGACAAAGAGCTTACACCTATGGACGAAGACAGTGGCGGGGGGTAAGGGCATGGGGTGGGGTGGGGAATCAGGTGGAGGGAAGCTATGGGGGAAAAAAAGAGGAACACCTGTAATAATCTGAACAATAAAGATTTATTTAAAAAATAAATAAATAAATAAATAAATAAATAAATAATAAATAAAATAAAAAAACTAAGCACAGTGGAAATTGTAGGGTGGAACCGCACCCCCAGGGTGACTTTTCCTCCCTAGCATATAGCTAGTGGTGAGGTTTGACCTCCAGACCTTTCCTCCCTATAGGTAACATATATGCCTCAGTTGTATTTCAGCTCCAGGCCCAGATAAGCAACAAAACCAGCCTCAGGAGGACCAGCTGCATGGAATAATGACCCTGCCCTGGTGCTGGCCAATCAATTAGTGGAGACCACAACTCTGAAAGGACACACCTAGAAAGCTCCTGAATATTCTATTGAGATTTTCCCCTGGGATTCCCACCCTAAAACCTCTACCCTGAAAACCCTTAGGACAGAGGGCCCGGCACACCCAGGGCTTTCCCTTTCTCTTCCCTCTCCCCCTCCCTACCCCAGGCACTTTACCATTAGCTTCCACTCCCAAGCTCCAAGGGCCCTTCCTTTACCTCTGTAACTTGTTTCCTAAGCCCATTTCTTCTAGGAATTACTTTTTCTACCTCTGTAATTTACCCAATAAAAAAAATGTCCCCTTATAAAAACACACACACACACACACACAACAAAAACAAAAGAAAAAAAACTAAGTACTAAAATACAAACTGTGGCTCACCAGTGTGGCTCAGTGGTTGAATGTCAACATATGAACCAAGAGGTTTCAGTTCCCGTCAGGGCCCTGGGTGGGGCCTGGGGTTGCAGCTCCATCCCCAGAGAGGGACATGCAGGAGGCAGTTGATCAATGATTCTCTCTCATCATTGATGTTTCTATCTCTCTCTCCCCATCCTTCTCTGAAATTAATAAAAAATATATTTAAATAAAATACAAATTGTGTTTCTATTTAATAAAACCAAATACATCACCTCCTAGTAAATGGATAAAGAAATGAAATCATACAGTAAAATCATCCTCTATCAAGCTTTTAACCAAAGGCTCCCTCTTTTTATTTACTTTTTCTTTTAATGAGCTCCATGTTTCTAATCCACATGTTTTAAGTGAATTCATTGTCACTTTTGCAAAAAAATCAAAAAGTATTTAATCAATAAGGAAAACCTATTGTTTAAACACTAGGTTGATATGATTCCAGCCAAATACAAAGGAATTTTAATCTGTACATTCTTAAAATGGGTAAATATATGAATTCCATGAATCTTTCTGAATACTGAAATTCCTTCTCAGCCTTATACATGAGACCACACAACTCAGAGCTCCAACTGCTTGAGTGGTTAAGTAAAGTAAGTGTATAAAATTCAACTGCTGTCCTCACTTTAACCACCTTACCTTTCCCCATACCTTTTATATACACCCACTCTAAAATCTTTCCAATTTTCTCCAAGTAACTATGAGAAATATCTATGATATGCCTTAGTCATAATAGCCTAAAAATCCTGTAATTAAGTACCTTTTCTTAACATCCTAATTACTATTCTGTCAATACAAGTACCATTCCAACAGTAAAAACCATATTATTGATTTTTTTCCCCTTCAGAGTCCCATACTTAGATGCTAAGTCCTGACGGATTTCTGTTTTTCATTTTTGTTACCTATTCTTCAGTGTGATAAACCTGCATGACTTTACATCTGTTCTTCTCCCTTCAGCCCACTGCTCTACTCACTGCCCTGCCTCCTGCTGCTAATATATAAACAAGTTCTAAAACTAAGCAGTATATCAGAATCGCCCACATAATTTATTAATAAAAAGAAATACAGTTGTGCAAACAGAGTAGAGCTATTGCCTTAGAATCTCCAGAGACTCCATTTTGTACTTCGTTATGCTCTTCCCTTCCTTAACAGAAGTTCCTCAAAAGTGACTTAAATTGGTCAGCAAGACAGCCTTCCAAATAACGACTATCTTGTAACACTGTAATCCATCTCAAACATCAATATCAGGATATTTCTCTGCCCTGGCTGAGTGGCTCAGTTGGTTGGAGCATCGTCTAGTATACCAAAAGGTTGTGGGTTCAATCCCCAACTAGGATGCTTACAGGAGGCAACCAATCAATGTTTCTCTCTCACAAGGATGTTTTTCTCCTTCTGTCCCTCTCTCTCTCCCTCAAATCAATACATATCCTCAGGTGAGGATTTTTAAAAAAGGAGAATATTTCTCCATATATTTATTATGTAACTCAGGCTGGAAAACACTGTTTAGTGTCAAAGAACTTTATTTGCAACATTGTTACATTATCCAATTTTACTGTTTAAACAACCTTGAAATAAGCAAGAACAGGCTGTTTGATGGTAGGTATGTCTAATCTCCTTGGCCTTACTATGAGAAAGGGATCTGTCTTTTCATATAACTCTAGCATTCATTACAACTAACCCAGTAGTACTTAAGATATTTGAACTTTGACATAACTCAGATTTGATATGACAATAATCCTATATAATAAAAGCCTAATATGCTAAGTGTCCAACCGTTTGACTAGTCGCTATGATGAGCACTTACCACCAGGGGGCAGATGCTCTGACTGGTAGGTTAGCTTGCTGCTGGGATCCAGCTCTGGACTGGGCAAGACAGGCCAGACATGCCCTAGAGCCCTCCCGTGGTCTCTCCCCAGCCCCAATCATGCACCGGTGGGGTCCTTCGGCCTGGCCTGCGCCCTCTCGCAATCCAGGACCCCTCGGGGAATGTTGGAGAGCCGGTTTCACCCGGATCCCTGCAGCCCAGGCTAAGGGACCCACCAGTGCAGGAATCCATGCACCAGGCCTCTTGTATACTATAAAACAATGAAGGAAAACAAAACGTAAAAATTGATTTCTTAAGGGGGGGAGGGAGTACTAAGATTAGAATCCCGTTTTTTGTATTCCAGATAACTTTCTTTACCTCCACCTTAACCCTGACAGAACACTAATGGATTTCTGGTAAGCAAGACAGGTCAACAGAGACAGTGTTCAGTGACAGAACAAATTTTGCCATCACCCCTAGGTTGCCCAAAAGGTTATGAAACAAAAATATGACTGGCATTTCTGGGTAGTCCTCAATTTGCTGAGTGGGCCTCCAAGAAAGTTTCAAGGCTCCTAGCTAAGTTGACAACAGAGGTCAGAAAGTATTTGGGGGCACATCAACATATAACTACAACTTTCAAAGGTTTATTCTGGATAAGAGTCCTATTGCTAGTTCTAAATTCTGGCTGGCTCCTGTATCCCAAAGCAAGTGATTGGTGATTTCCTGCATTCATCAGCACTTTACTCACTAGCATTCATTTTTATATTATCTGTCCTAAACCACATTTAGCAGGAGTATATGCAGCAACCACTCTTTATTAGTAAGCATAGGGCTAAAACAAAGATAGGAAGTTAAAAGCTGTGACTCAGGAAAAGGCATTAGAAGTTGAGCCCCAGGCAAGTGAAGCTGTTTGTATTACCCATCACCAGGCAAGGAAATGGACAGGGCAGACCTTAATTCAGAATTAGAACTACTAAGGTTTCAATTCCTTACTCACTTCTGAAACTTGGCAAGTATTATGTCCTAAAGGGAAAAATAACAGAAAAACAAAACAAAACTGGGATAACACCAATCCTAACAAAATAATAAAAATACTAGTATTAGCAAAAGTTATTATCATAGCCCTAGCTCTGTGGTCGGCAAACTGCGGCTCGCAAGCCACATGCGGCTCTTTGGCCCCTTGAGTGTGGCTCTTCCACAAAATACCACGGCCTGGGAGAGTCTATTTTGAAGAAGTGGCGTTAGAAGAAGTTTAAGTTTAAAAAATTTGGCTCCCAAAAGAAATTTCAATCGTTGTACTGTTGATATTTGGCTCTGTTGACTAATGAGTTTGCCGACCACTGCCCTAGCTGGTTTGGCTCAATGGATAGAGCGTCAGCCTGGAAGGGTACTGGGTTCGATTCTGGTCAAGGGCACATGCCCAGGTTGCGGGCTTGATCCCCAGTAGGGGACATGCAGGAGGCAGCCAATCAGTGATTCTCTCTCATCATTGATGTTTCTATCTCTCTCCCTCTCTGAAATCAATAAAAATATATATATATTTTAAAAGTTATCATCATATAACAGAGTAAGACCTAAGCCCAAAGATAGCTTGTATAAACACTATTTTAAAAGTATTATTGAGTAGCTTGTTGCATTTCTTTAGCAGTTTAAAAAGTTTGCATTCCTGTATTCAACATATCATTTACATCTATTCCAAGCAACCCCAAAGAGCCACATAGCAATTTAAAATTATGTGACATGAATTATAATCACTGTACACTAATGAGTGAGCCTAGCTAAGTGCCTAATATTCTTCTCAAACATCTCTGTCATACTCCACGCATCTTCATCTACTTTATACAAGTCTGACTATAACAATCATCTTCATTACTTCTTTATTATAGAAGCTTTTAAGTTCATGGTTAACTATACCACAGTTATACATTTTAACTATACAAAAGTTCAACATTTTAACAGCTTGAAAAATATCAAAGGACTCACATTTGCCTTTAAATTACCAACCTACATGGAATATCCTCCTAAGTGGTCTCAGTGCCCCTCATACTACTCAAGTAATTCAGAGCTTTCCTAATTACTTATACTGCAGCATAAGTAATCTCCTTAAAATACAAATCTGATCATAATAGCCCCTTAATTTTTTTCCCTGTATTGTATTTTAGAAAATTTCAAACACAGAAATACTAAAATAATTTTATAGTGAATACCCACATCCTGTTTCCCATATACTTCTATACCCACCACCTAGATTCTACCACTTTTTACTATACATGCTCTATCACAGTGGTCGGCAAACTGCGGCTTGCCGCTCTGTTGACTAATGGAATCGAGAGTCTAGGTTAGTGGTCGGCAAACCATTAGTCAACAAAGCGGCAAACCGTGGCTCGCAAGCCGCATGTGGCTCGTGAGCCACAGTTTGCCGACCACTGCTCTATCAGATACCTATCCATCTGTCCTTGGTCACTTAGTCATATTGTATTATGATTTATTAACATTTTGCCTGGAATTTTTTGTGTCTAGGCACACTGTTGTGTAATTTTCTTTTTAGTCTGCAGCATCTTTATCAGGTTTTTTTAGGTTTTTTTATGTATTTTATTGATATCTTACAGAGAGGATGGGAGAGGAATAGAGAGCTAGAAACATCAATCACCTGCCTCCTGCACACCTCCCACTGGGGATGTGCCCGCAACCAAGGTACATGCCCTTGACCGGAATCGAACCCGGGACCTTTCAGTCCGCAGGCCGACGCTCTATCCACTGAGCCAAACCGGTTTCGGCTTTATCAGGTTTTTACTAGGGTTATCTTGGTCTTATGAAATGAGTTTGAAAGTATTTTCCCTTTGTCTATTTCTGAAAGTTTACATAAGATTGATGTTATTTCTTCTTTAAATATGATAGATTTCATTAGTGAAATCACTGTGGCCCTGAATTTTCTTTGTAGGAAAGTTTCTTTTTATCATTAATTCCATTTCTTTAACAAAAGCTTAGTATATATTTCTTAAATATAAACTTTCTCAACTTTTAGTTTGCTCTAAGTCTTTATAATAAATTCTGAATTTTATCAAAAGTTTTTTCTCCTTACATTGAAATGATAATAGATTATTCTCTTATCTACACTAATAAGAGAAACATGCAAATTGACCTTCCCTCCGCTCTTGCCCTGATGCCAGACACTTCAGTTCCTCCCTGGTGCCTTTAGAGCTACTGTCCCAGCACTGGAACTTAGAACAAGTGAGTCTAAGTCTGTGTATGGGGCCTTTAAGAGAAACCCGAGTCTCCAGCCACCCTCCATCTCAGTCACAATCCCTGCTGGTTTTTACAGCCAGAAGTTATGGGGGCTTCTCTTCCTGCCACTGGAACACTGGACTGAAGGGCCTCGTGTGGGGCTGGGAACCCTCACTTCTCAGGGGGAACTTCTGTAGTCCAGGTATCCTTCCTGATTCTTATCTGCCACAAATGGGTATGGGACTGGCCAGTTCTGCACCTCCACCCCTCCTACCAGTCTCCATGTGGCTTCTTCTTTATATCCTTAACTGTAGGACTTGTGTTCAGCTAGATTTCAGGTGGTTCTGAATGATAGTTGTTCTACTGTTTAGTTGTCATTTTGATGTGGTTGTTGGAGAATTCAAGTATGGCATTTAACTATGCTGCCATCTAGATGGGAACCCTGACTCATTCTTTCTAACACATGCATAATTTATTTAAATAGTCCACTATTGGTTCATCACTTAGGAACTCTCACTTCTTGATAATCTCTTTCAGATCAAAAATTAAGACAGAGCCCTAACCGGTTTGGCTCAGTGGATAGAACGTCAGCCTGCGGACTGAAGGATCCCAGGTTCGATTCCGGTCAAGGGCACGTACCTTGGTTGCAGGCACATCCCCAGTTGGGGGTGTGCAGGAGGCAGCTGATGGATGTTTCTCTCTCATTGATGTTCCTAACTCTCTATCCCTTTCCCTTCCTCTCTGTAAAAAAATCAATAAAATATATTTTTTTAAAAAATTAAGACAGAAATCTAATTGACTCTAAGGTTTCAATTAGAAACTTAGCATAGCGGATGTGCAATTGGAGTATTCATATGTAACTGTCTGCCTAGGTGCTCTTATTCACCGAGTACACAAATTAATCCCAAAGTTCCCACTTAGATACCATAATTACAAATGACAAAATATGTGTATTTCTCACTGAGCCACTCCTCGTCCCAGAACCAAGACAGCTAACATCTGCTGCCATTATTCCTTGCTTTTCTTCTTATATAGTAGCCTTCAAACTACATGTGCTCCAACCTAAATATACAATAATTACCATTCAGTTTTTCCTTTTTAAATCTTTCTTTTGATCAGAATAATTGGTTCTGAACTAACCTAATCAGACTCCTTCATACCTCTACCTCCTTCCAAGCCATTTTGAAGTTCTTTTTAAAAAACCATCCAGTGCCCTAACCAGTTTGGCTCAGTGGATAGAGCGTCAGCCTGCAGACTCAAGGGTCCCAGGTTCGATTCTGGTCAAGGGCATGTACCTTGGTTGTGGGTACATCCCCAGTGAGGGGTGTGCATGAGGCAGCTGATTGATGTTTCTCTCTCGTCAATGTTTCTAACTCTCTATCCCTCTTTCTTCCTCTCTATAAAAAAATCAATAAAATATATTTAAAAAAACAAACAAAAACCATCCAGTATCCTTAACTAAAGACTGACAATTTTCTAGACTCCTATAGTTAACTCCAGAAACTATAACTGTAATGTAGTTGATTCTCAGCAGAAGTACTTAATATATCTAACTTGGAGTAGCAGAAAAAAAAGATAAGCTTAGGCACTGCTTGTGAATATCACCACTTAACACTAGTTAAATTAGCTTGAGCGAATTACCATCAAACTCTCAGCCCTCATCTGAAATGTTCGCCAAAAAAAAACCCCTCCACTACAATATCTCATTTTTTTGTGACAAACCTAAGTGTATGTGTAGTAGGTGCTAAATAAATCCTAGTTGAATGTAAATATTGTCTTCCATTGTTTCATTCACTACCAAAACTTGAGAACAGGGTTTAAAACAAATTTTAAGATTTACCATGGAATTTCGAACAAGACTTAATAGGCTCTTAGAAAGTGCTGAAAAGTTATTTTGGCTTGAGTTAATGCGACATAAACCATTATGGTGAATAAAGCATTCATTTACTAGGTAAGAGAAAAACTTGCCCTGAACTAGAATGGCATTCCCAAACTAAGAGCCATGGAAATCTCAAACGTCCCAAGATGACTTAATCTCCGACTCTCAAAAAATGATTGACTCTCAAGATGATTAAATTGAGCCGATTGAAGGGAGTGGGATGCAAAGCATTTTCTCTCCACAACTATGCACCGAGATTTGGACTAAATATTAAATTGACACATAGTAAGCGCTCCATAATTTTATTATTAAAACGCATGCCACTGGGGGAGAAAACGGAAGGAATTAAAAAAAAACAGAGGCTGCCACTCACAAGAGGTCGAAAGGTGTCCCTGGCTTAAAGAGCCTAGGCCTTTAAGCACCTGGGTGTATAGACTACCTGCGGCACCGGAGGCCCAAGGAGGTCGGCGGCCTTCCCCAAAGGTCAAGGATCTGCAATCACATTTCCTGCTGGGGCGGGGAGCAAGACTGGAACGCCCCCGCGAGAATCTGTACCCCCAAGCCAGAAACACAGCCTGCCCGTACACCGCGCAGGCTGCAGGAGAGGGGCGACCAAGCTGCCCCTGGGCCACAGCCTGCAGGAGCACAGACCTGGCCGCGACAGCAGCCCCAACCTCCCAAAGCGGCAGACCACCGGGCTCTCGCGCTCCCTTACGCCTCAACACAGCCCGGCCCTGGATACTCACACTCACTGCCGACCCCTCTTACTCCATCAGGCCGCCGAGGCCCGGGCGAAGGAGCTTCCAAACGCCCTCCTCCGCCTTGGGTCCGGCAGCCCGCTCCGGACCCGCTCCTCCACGCCGGGCACCACCACCGCCGCCGCCAGTGCGCAAGCGCAGGGCGCGGCCTTCGCGCTTCCTTTTTTTCCCTTTGGAGTCCGCCTTTCTCAATAATCTAGCTTTATTTGAACACGCGAGAGTGAGCAACGGACACAGGGGGAAAGAGGCTCATTCCTTCAGAATGGAGCACGCCCAGAGGCAGGCTGGCTTGCGGAAGACTTAGCACCAGACACTCCCGTGATCAGCCTTCCCGGCTACTTTTTCATTCTCTACTATTTCTGGGCCTCCCTCTTGCTCTTACTTTTTTCCTAAGTAGCAACAGCTTCAGCTAAATTTTCAACCACTACTCCTCTGCGAAACTTACTAACACTTACCGGAAGTTGAAAAAGCTTTAGGACAGACAGACCTGAGTTGAAATATTGAACTTTGTGACTTTGGACAAAATTACAAGTTTTCTTGGAACCTCACTTTCCTCAGAGTTAAATGTAAAATAATCCTATCTCTCAGGGTGTTGCTGGTTTTAAATGAGCAGATAATCCATCAATACCTGTGATTATATTCTTATACCTACTGTGCTTATATTTACCAGTATTATTAAACTTAGCTTATACTCATTCCCACAGGATACTATTTTAGTGACTAGTCAGATAACCAAATTACATTAAGGTTGATAATGGTGTGAAGTGTTACTTCTATATTATTGAATCTAATAATACTTATGTGTGTGTGTTTAAGTTATGTCTTTTTTTAAATATTCTTACTGATTTCAGAGAGGAAGGGAGAGGGAGATAGAGATAGAAACATCAATGATGAGAAAGAATCTTTAATCAGCTGCCTCCTGCACACCCTCTACTGTGGATGGAGACCCCAACCCGAGCATGTGCCCTTGACTGGAATTGAACCCGGGACCCTCCAGTCCACAGGCCGACGCTCTATCCACTCAGCCAAACCAGCTAGGGCTTAATATCTATGTTTAACAAGAACTTCAATGCCTCAAATCAATGTAAGCAGCTCCCACCAACTATGTGTAAGTCCAGATTTGCTTCTAGAGGATTGAGTAACTATTCCAATTCTGTATTTGTGACATCACAAGTCCTTGAAACACATCTGGGGTATGCTGCTCATCATGCTCTCCTTTAAAAGACATACAATGAAAGAATTGCTCTACCTATAAACTCGGGGCCATAATCCAAGGAAAAGCTTATAGAAGACCAAAATCTGCTGTTGGTGAACATCAAGGTAATTCTAGATCAGGGTTTCTCAACCTTGGCACATAGATAATGTGGAGATAATTCTTGTGCTATACTGTGAATTGTAGGATATTTAGCAGCATTCCTGGACACCAAATGCCTTTAGTGCCCCTTTTACATCTTCTCCCAACACCCCCTCCCATCATCACAACAATAAAAAAAAATCTCCAAACACTGTCCCCTAAAGGGCAAAAATGCCCCTGGTTAAAAAAAATAGCATTATACCACTGACCATCTCAACCCTAAATGAACTCTCCCTTCCTGCTTGAGAAAGCCACACAGGAGAGCAGAACTGGTGAGTTCATTTTTACAATTGTATACAGGCCCTCAACACTGCTTACTAGTCCTACTACTTTTATCAGGCCAACTTGCTCTATCACTTTCTACAATATTCCAAATCTTTCCCCTTTCCTTAAAACTCCCAACCTATTTTCTACCAGCAGTTTCACAGAGAAAACAGAGGTCATCAAATGAGAACTTCTTTAATTTCCTGTTACAAAACATACAAACTTACAGATACTTCCTTTCTTTATAAATAAGGATGTGTCTTATCTCCAAGACATTTTTTCCATCAGTGCTTTGGGTTGCCTTTACTCTTACCAACTCAAGATCCTTTACCGTTGACTAGCCCCCCCCCCCTCTTTATTTTTACTTTTATTAGTATTTATAAGTTTTTGCTTCTTCAGTTTCTTCTGGGATATTTTTTCTTCTGTGCAACCTCCTCTTCTGGGTTAGGAACAACCTTCTCTTTTTCAGTAGGATCACCTCAGTGTGGAAGGGAGAGCTCATGTGTGGGTTAATCTGCTCATGAGCTCTGTAAATTCTACACTGAAGCTTTGTTTAGCTGGAGGTGCTCAATGACCAGAGAATCTATATCTAAACCCTTAAGTTCAGTATTACTCTCTGCATTTTTAAGAATGTACTGCAAGCATTCTTTTTGGGCCACCAACCCTGTGTCCACTGTTTCGCCTGAGTACACCTATCAACTCCACCATTGTAATGACGGAATGGCACACATTGCTTCTGTAGAGTGGCATCCTTCGGATACTTGGTGGCTTTTCTAATATGCATACCCTTGATGGCCTGGGAAATTTTACGAGTGTTCTTAAAGTTAACACGAAGATTTGAGTCTCTTGATATATGCATGCTTTTGTGTGGTTTTCTGGGTCAAGTGAACAGCGATCCATTTTCAGATGTTACCTCTGGCTGCTTTTGGGAAGAGCTGATGAGCACTTCTCTTTAACTGTACTTTCTCACTTGTATGTTCCCTATCATGCTTAAATTTCTTCTGTTTTAACTCTTTTTTATTTCATTTTATTGATTTTTTTTTTAGAGGAAGAGCGAGAGAGAGAGAGAGAGAAACGTCAAAGTGAAAGAAACATTGATCGGTTGCCTCCTGTACGTGCCCCAACCAGGGACTGAACCCTTAACCTGGGTATGTGCCCTGACCAGGAGTCAAACCCACTACCTTTTGGTGTGCGGGACGACGTCTAACCAACTAAGCCAGTGGTCGGCAAACTCATTAGTCAACAGAGCGGCAAACCACGGCTCGCGAGCCGCATGTGGCTCGCGAGCCGCAGTTTGCCAACCACTGAACTAAGCCACACCAGCCAAGGCATCTTCTGTTGTAATTCTAACCAAGTGGGAATAAACAAACAAACAAAAACAGAAACAAAAACTTTGACCTCTTGTCATCCTCTTTCCCTCCTCCTATCAAGGCCAAACTTTCCAAACTATTCCACAACTTGCCCCCATTTCTGCATCCAAACTACTGCAATCTATCTTTCAACCTCATCATTCTACCGCATAGCTTTCACTAAGATCACCACTGACTTATGTGTTACTAAATTCAAAAGATATTTCTCAGGTTTCATCATCTTCCTTGACTCTTTGGAAATAGACTACTTCTTTGAATCTCTCTCTCCTCTTTAAAAATTTCCAACACTGTTTTTGTTTTCTTTCTTTCTTTCCAACACTTCTTTATTCTTAGAGGTGCTTGGAAGGATTCCCGTAAGTGCTTAAAATCCTTCAATAGCGCCCAGTGGTCATAGTATAAAGTGCAGGCTCACTAGTCCAAAAGTGCAAAAACTTCCTACATCTACCTAGCGGTGGCCTACTTTTTAAAACTTTACTCCCCCCTTCACCAGGAGATACATGATGAGCTGTAAACTTGTAACCAGGATGAACTACAAAGAATTTCCAGAAGGCGCTGTTATTCTTGGCATAAGCTGTTTCCAATGCTGGAAAAATTTATCTTCCTCCCGGACTTCCGGAGGAACGCCTTATCCTTAATGATTCAAAAGTCACTTCCTCCAGGATCCCTTCCAGACACCCCTAAAAATAAGGCGCTTTGTGTATTGTGCGCCAAGGGGTGTGTCGGATTTTCTATATGCCACGCAGTATATCCTAACCACCATAATTTGTTTACATAATTATCTCCCCGTCTAGACAGATCAAAAACCCTGGGAGGGCAGGGAAGGCATCCCATTCGCCTTTTTTCGTCAGCGTTCGGCCCGCCTAGTGCCTGGCATACGGTTTGCCCTCACTAAGTGTTTGCTGCACGAACACTTCCCACCTGCCGGCGGCACTCGAATCTCCCGTTAACGGGTGAGCTCCAAGCTCTCAGCCTGCGTGGCAGGGGCATTTAAACCCTCCGCACGGGGATTGGCTCCCACTGCAGGGGTGTGTCTGCGCCCGCGCCCGCGCCCGGGAAAGTGCGCAGGCGTGCGACTCCGGCGAGCGCAGGCGCAAGAAGGGCTCAGCCCGCAGTCGGGTCTTTGGTGGCCGAGCAGCCTCGGCCCGGAGAGGAGTGACCGGAACTGCTTGGTGAGTCTCCAGGAGTGGGACTAAGAGAGTTGGCCAGGGTGAAGATTGAGGTAGCCCCAAGAAGAAAAAGTATATCGTGATGATTGAAAAGTTGATGGGGTCGGGCTTTGGGGGAGGAGGGGACGTTCCGACCCGGCTGGGGCAAGTCGGGCCCGGAGTGGGGACGCGAGGCGTTGGGAGACAGACTGTCGAGGGGCTGGCGGAGGAAGGGTGGTGGGATGGTGGTTCCCTGGACCCTTCCTTGAACCAAGCTAAGGTAAACCCCCCCTGCCTCACCACCCATCCCCACTGTGCTGCTGCGGCAGGGGTTAATAGCCTGTCTGGTGACCACAGGGATCAGACAACCTGGGACTAGTTGTTTGAAGAAGGTCTCGGGTTCTTGGCGTTGGAGAGTCCATGCTCTCTAGGAAAGCCCATTCTTTCTGCGGCTTTACCGCAGTAGCGCGGGGAAAAAAAAGGATCGATAAAACGAATTTCACAATTTGGGGCTGCAGTAGTCGGGGGCCGGGGGAGATACTGGAAAGTGCTGTTTTCACCTCGTCATTTTTATTGTCATTAGTCACCACAATGGTAGGAAAGGCAGGCGAGGGTAGAGGAAACCGAAAAACGTTGAAGTTGGGAAAAGAAGATGAGAAGGGAATGTTATTTTGCCTTTTGCTACTTGTCATCTTCTTTTGGAGGGGGGAGGAGTGACTGGGAGAAGGGAGTTTGGAAACTAGCAGCTTCTGACAGTGTTCCCTCAAACTTGTGAAAATAATGTAGCTTCTTAGTAGCAGGTATTTCAAGAATTAAGAAGGATACTTCATCTGTCCTGGTGCCCTTAAGACTGGTTTTCAGATGTCCCAGTAAAATACCGCAGATACCCCGATAGAAGTGGTTCTCCCACATTCTTGCCCAGCCCGGATAACCGCATTTGAAATTCATGATACATCATTAGCTAGAACACTTTGGAATCTAATCTTAAAATACCTCATCTTAAAAAATTTTTAAAATTAGTGTTTTTGCCATCAGCAAAATTGATGCCTAGGCATTCATTCAGTGATCACTTGTTATTCATTCTTTTGGCAAGAGGTAGTGAGAAAGAAGAATACATTTATGTAAATACTAGAGGCCCAGTGCACATATTTGTGCGCTGGTGGGGGAGGGGGAGTCCCCTCAGCCGGACCTGCACCCTCTCCCAGTCCAGGAGCCCTCAGGGATGTCCAACTGCTGCTGCTGTGAGCCCCAGCTTCTGGCGCACTGACCACCAGGGACCAGCTCCTGAGCATCTGCCCCCTGGTGGTCAGTGTGTGTCATAGCGACCAGTCCTTCTGCTGTTCAGTCGATTTGCATATTAGCCTTTTACTGTATAAGAGGATAGAATTAGCAAATATGAGGAGAAACACCTTTTCCCATATTACCGTGTTCCTTTGACAGGTCATATGAAAGTAAATAAAATAATCATATAAATTAACCTACAGTTTGAATATTTATCAGTGTTTCTAGGATGGTTTGTTTTGTTTTGTTTTTGGTCAGGTGCTTGTCTGTGGATATGCATTAGGAAACTGCTATCTTACTTTCAAAATAGGAATAACTTATCATGCCATTCTTTTCTTAACAATAGTACACTCTTTCCTGTAAATAGTAGAATTTCTGTATGCGTCTTAGTATTTGATTTTACTCTAAATGAACTTAAGCATAGTAATAAGCTCACTCAAGGTCTTATATTTTCTAATCATTCAGAACACAAGAAGAAAGCAAATAAACAAACAAAAAGCAGGCCCTGTTCCTCAGTACCTCACTTATCATGAACCACATACCACCATCCTAAAATTTGCCTTTTAGAAAAATATCTGTTATTTTACTTCATATTTTTTTAAAATATATTTTATTGATTTTTTACAGAGAGGAAGGGAGAAGGAGAAGGAGAGGGATAGAGAGTTAGAAACATCGATGAGAGAGAAACATCGATCAGCTGCCTCCTGCACACTCCCTACTGGGGATGTGCCTGCAACCAAGGTACATGCCCTTGACTTGAATTGAACCTGGGACCCTTCAGTCCACAGGCTGATGCTCTATCCACTGAGCCAAACCGGTTAGGGCAACTTCATATTTTTAATGGGCTTTTTAAAAAACATTACCCTTTTCCAAAGTGATAATCTATAAAATCATACTTTTGATGTATTTTATACCTTTTTCTAGTATACATTATAGTAAATATGTAAATACTAAATGCATAGCTATTGCTTATGTAATGGCTAAAACCATAGCTTGTTCTCACTCTGTACTTCGGAAAATACTGCTTTGGGTCCTAATCTATTTTTAAAATAAAGTGAAAATTGGACTACCTAAACTGTAAGGCCAATGGACTTCAAAGTTCTGTGAGCCCTATGATGGCCTTCACTATTATGACACCGTTATAGTAAATTATTTGGTTTCACCAGGTAAAAAGTATATTAGAATAGCAAAAGGAAAAAAGGATACTTACTCTGAGATTTTTGTGAAATCAGCGGCCTTTTTTTTTTTCTTTTTCTTCTGACTAAGGTGCTTTATTTTCCTCCTTTGGTTTTAACTATTTGTGTTCTGCATTATGTATATACTAGAGGCCCGGTGCACAAATTCGTGCATGGTTGGGGTCCCTTGGTCTGGCCTGTGATAGGGGCCGATCGGGGGCCGTGTCGCCCAGTCCCCATTCGGTCTGATCGGGGCTGGCTGGTCCGGGGGAGGGACCATGGGAGGTTGGCCGGCCGCGGGAGGTTGGCTGTGGGAGTGCACTGACTACCCAGCCGGCCAGGGGGAGGGACTGTGGGAGGTCAGCTGTGGGAGTGCACTGACCACCAGTGGGCAGCTCCTGTGTTGAGCATCTGCCTCCCGGTGGTCAGTGTGTCATCATAGTGACCGGTTGACCAATTGAGAGGTCAACCAGTCATAATGGTTGCTTAGGCTTTTATATATATAGATAAGTTAGCATTTATAATATATGATGTTGCGTGCATCCAAGAGTGCTGAACTTTTTACTCCAGTGCCATATTTTGTTTCTGGGTCTGTAGATTGACAGGGGAGTAGATGACAAGGACTGGTATTTTCTTTGTTGTGGAGAGTGGCTTGAAACAGATTGATCCACAGTGCCTCCAACAATTGGAGGAAGAGAATTGTGGAGCCAGGAAACAGCATGTACTGTGTAATATTGGAGGTGAAGATGGTGTTTTATTTCCACTCATTTAAATTCACTGATATTTTGGGTTTGATTTTAATTTAGGTTGTGTTGCTACTAAAATATTTAAATCACTGATCACCATAGTTTTATGGAATTCCCTCATCTTGTTGATTTTGTGAGTTCTGTAACTTGGATTTAAAGTTTGTTTTAAATTTATTTTAGCAATGTTTTGACAATTGAGATTATCTTTAGATGGCCCCTGATGCTTATAAAATAAAATCCAAACTTTTTGGTATAGTATACAAAGCCCTTCACAACCTGTCTCCTGCCTGCCTTTTAAAGCCACCCTGCCCTGTATGTATGTTAAATTCTTGCAGGACTATTGGTGCCTTACATTGTGGCACTTCTTTGATAGTCTGAAACCACAATTTCTTTCGAGTTGATCATGCTTGGATTTTTATTCCCAAATCATAATCATGATAGATGTTTAATAATTATTATGAAAAACTTTGTTTTATTAAAGCCAAATGCTTTTCATGAATTAGCTCAGTCCTTATAACAACATTTGATATAAGCATTACACTGAGTGGCCAGATTAATATGATCTCTGAACGCATAATAATCTGGCCACTCAGTGTGTGTGTGTGTGTGTGTGTGTGTGTGTGTGTGTGTGTATGTATATACAGAGGCCCGGTGCATGAATTCGTGCATGGGTGGTGTCCGGCCAGCCTGGCCAGAGGGAGGGGACAGGGGGGGTGGCCAGCCTGCCTGCTGGTCGAACTCCTGGTCGAGGGGACTATTTGCATATTAGCCTTTTATTATATAGGATATACACTTAGTGGCCAGATTATTATGCGTTCAGAGATCATAATAATCGGCCACTCAGTGTATATTCTCATTTAATGAGAAAGCAGAATCACAGAGAAGTTAAGTAAGCAATAGTCAGGATTTGAAACCATTATACCTCCAAATGTTGGGCACTTAATCACTACACTGTATTGCCTTTTGTTTAAATAAGAATGCCACTCCTTTAATTTACTGTGAGGGGGATATTCTTTTCCAGGGACCTGAATACTATACTTTCATCTGTGGCATCTGAATTCTGGTATCGGAATATTTGAGAACCTAACCAGAAAGCTTCTAGGCGAACTTTGAATCAGAGCCAAAATTTTAGATAGTTTGGGTGAATATTTCATTCTGGCAAGGTGAAGCCTTGCCAGTCATCCCCACCTCACACTTGCTATCTTCCTGGCAGATATCATATTTATGTTTGTCAGATTGTATTTTCCTTCCCTGGAAGATGAATGCTCTAATTTCTCTCTCTCTCTCAAATGTTTTTATTGATTTTAGAGAGAAAGAGAGAGGGGGAGAGAGAGAGAAACATTGATGTGAGAGAGAAACACCAGTTAGTTGCCCTTTGCACACGCAGGGCTAGGGCAAATGCTGCATTCCTTGAGCTCCCTTATCTTTCATATAGAACATCCATTTTCTGTTCTCATAGCTATTTTTTAGACAGGGTCAATATAATAAATTACTTGATTATAATCACATCTAGAGTAAAAGTGTGAAGTTCCAAGGTTGAACAGGATTTAAAAACTAGGTATTGACATCAAGCAATTAAGTTATAATAGGTGTTTCTGTAAAACTGACATGTAATTTTGGTCTTTTTGGTTCATGTTTGTTGGTGGTACTTTCTCACTCAGCAGTATACAATCATGTGTTTGAATCATGTGTTTCAGTGCTGTTTGAAACCAAGATATTTAATAAATATGATTAGTGGTGCGCTTACATGTACATTGTTTTGGGGCCTGTACATAAGAATAAAGTTGTTCCTGTAGAAGGAAGTTAAAAGGAAAGAGGAAGTAAAAGGAGGAAGCTAGCCTTAACATAAATAAGACTCTTATCTAATGCCTTCAGGAAGAATTAAATTTCCTAACCTGAGCATGAATTCTTTTTTGCCTAACCCAGAGTATTTAGAATATTTTGGAATTCTCTGCAACTGTACTTTTTGAGTATGTGGGTGAATATTTTTCCTTTCTCCCCTCCTTCCTTCCTTCCTTCCTTTTTTTTTTAAAAATATTTTTATTTATTTCAGAGAGGAAGGGAGAGGAAGAGAGAGATTGAAACATCAATGATGTGAATCATTGATCGGTTGCCTCCTGCACACTCCCTACTGGGGATTGAGCCCACAACCTAGGCATGTGCCCTTGACTGGAATCAAACCCGGGACCCTTTAGTCCCCAGGCTGACGCTCTATCCACTGAGCCAAACCAGCTAGGGCCCTTCCTTCTTTCTTTATGTGGAAACTTTTTTTTTTTAATTTCACTCCAGTCTTTTTTTAAAATATATTTTTATTGATTTCAGAGACGAAGGGAGAGGGAGAGGGAGATGGAAACATCAATGATGAGAGAGAATCATTGATCGGCTGCCTCCTGCATGCCCCCTACTGGGAATGGAGTCCACTGAGCCAAACCAGCTAGGGCCCTTCCTTTTGAGCCAAACCAACTAGGGCTCAGTGGATGTGCCTTGACTGGAATCAAACCCGGAACCCTTCAGTCTGCAGGTTGACACTCAATCACTGAGCCAAACCAGCTAGGGCAATGTGTAACCATTTTTTTTTTCAAATATATTTTTATTGATTTTTCAGAGAGAAAGGGAGAGGGAGAGAGAGATAGAAACATCAGTGAGGAGAGAGAATTATTGATCGGCTGCCTCCTGCACGCCCCACACAGGGGATCAAGCCCACAACCCGGGCATGTGCTCTTGACCAGAATCAAACCTAGGACCGACCCTTCAGTCTGCAGGTCAATGCTCTATCCACTGAGCCAAACTGGCTAGGGCTATGTGTAAACATTTTTTTTAAAAAATATATTTTATTGGTTTTTTACAGAGAGGAAGGGAGAGGGAGAGAGAGTTAGAAACATCGATGAGAGAGAAACATCGATCAGCTGCCTCCTGCACACCTCCTACTGGGGATGTGCCCGCAACCCAGGTACATGCCCTTGACTGGAATCGAACCTGGGACCTCTCAGTCCGCAGGCCGACGCTCTATCCACTGAGCCAAACCGGTTAGGGCTGTGTAAACATTTTTAATGTTTCATGTTAAAAATGGAATCTAAGAGCAAAAATATATTCCTAAAAATAAACTAAATTATTTTACCCAGTAATGGCCCATATCTGAATTTCTACTTTGTTCTCCTTAACCCTTTCTCCCACTCCTTCCATTTATTCTCCATTATTCATCCCTAGAGTCTTCAAGAAAGAGTGCTTAGGTGTATTGTGCATATACTTGTACTTCCTTTGGTGCCTAGAATGGTACCTAATAACTGACTGCATGAGATACCAAGTGTGACATAGGCACGATTGACAAGGCTTTATCTGTCAGAAAGTATTTTGGCTCTGATTCTAAGTTTGCCTACAACTTTCTGGTTAGCTTCTCAAATACTTTGATACCAGGAGTCAGTTACTACAGATAGAGAACATAACAAATAACATGAATATATAAATGCTCAGTTCATTAATAATTGTCATTGCTAGGCACTATACTAAGCACTTTATGTATATTAACTAATTTTATTTCTGAAACAACCCAGGGAGGTAGAGCTGTTAACGAATGAGGAAACTGATACTTGAATAGGTTAAGTAAACTGCCTGGGTATCAGAGCTAAGATGAATTCACAGTCTATCAGAGTTGGTATTATTAGCCACTACGTGATGCTCACTCAACACGATTTATTAAATTATCTCATCTTATCCAGAAGTAGCAAGCTTAGTCACAGGAGAATTAATAACTAAAATCATATTCAACCCAACTAGCCCTTGACAGTATTTCAGATGGTCGTAGCCTTAGGCTAAGAAGATTTTAGTCCGGTAGAGAGGCAGCATTTATGTTCATGAAACAACTAAGAAAACTGAAATAAAAAATGAAACGGAAAACTATATATTTGGACACAGTGGAAAAGAGTGCTTTATTTTCTGTATCCTAACTACAATGTATCGTAAAATACCTATTTCAAAAGAAACAAGGGTAGTTTTCTTGACATCAAAATGTGTTCCCTTACTTGATAACAGATGTGTGAAAGATATTTGGAATTAATTAAGAGGGATATATTTTAGGACTAGGGTTCCTTTCTGCCAAACCTACAAGACTGGGCAGGCTACTGACTCCCCATTGCTTTTCATCCATTATTATAGATGAGTTTCAACTCTCTTGGGGAGGTCCCCATAGCTACACTGTAGTTTTCACCACATTGTCTTCTGACAGCCCTGGTCTATAATTTCCCTCTTCAGTTGGGCTCTGGTATGACTTGCCTTCCGAAGACCACAGGTCTTGCAAACAACTGCTTTCTCTTTCTCAGCTACTCTCAAGTCTGTTCCAATAAGGCCCTCAACCTCCATTCTTTCCCATGGCCAGTAAGGATTGTGTATTACAGAATGAGCCTAAGTGCAGACGAGTTGCCTTTTTTTCTCTTAGCATAAAGAAATTGGAGTAGATGATTTCTGAGGTTTATTTCTCTTCAGAGATAATTCTCTGAGATGAGAATTAAACAGAAACATTGTTCCCAGGTAATTGATTGGTTAATTATGCAGAAATTTCTTAGGCTAGAATTTTCCAAATGGTGTTTCATGGAAGCCTGTTTCCTTGGGATTAATAAAAATATTCTTGGAAGGAAGGATTTTATGGCCATCTACATTTAACTGGGATAGCCACAGTTAAACAGGTTTCTTCACTGCTTCAGCATTTCTGATTTCCAATCAAGAATTTAATTATCCAGCCAGTCTGTGATGCCAGGAAAACTATAAAAATTAGCATGTTGGGAGGGAAGTATAAGAGTTAAATATATTCATTGTTGAAAGTCAGTGGATGATATTCAAAATTGAAAATATCAAGAAACAACACTAGCCCTAACTGGTTTTGCTCAGTGGTTAGAGCATCAGCCCTCGTACTGAAGGGTCGTAGGTTTGATTCAGGTCAAGGGCAAATACCTTTTTTTTTTGACCTTTCAACTATTTAATACTTATCTACACACACGTTACCAACAGGTATCATTCTCACTTTATAAATGAAAAGTTCAAGTCAGGTATCGGTCCTCTTTCTTCCTCAGGGAAGTTTGCAGAGGACCCCAGGCCTTGATACCCTAACTCCTAGAACCTGTTAGGGAGGTTTTGGAATTACAGGTAGGGAAATACAGATGCCAAATGACCTACACTCAGACCAGAAGACAAAAGTACTTGGACATTTTAATGAACTTCCCTACACAGGCCCCACCAACACCCTTAAACTTCTCCTCGGCTCTTCTGCTGAAGCATTTGGCCTTCACAATGACAGGCTGCTTTGGGAGCTTTCCCTTCCCCAGAACTTTGTAGTAGCCCGATCGTACCACATCAATTAGAGCAACTCCAGTCTTGCTTTTGGCAGCATTTACCCGAGTCTGCTCACTGACCAGGGTCCACAGTTTATCAAGGTTGACAGTTGAGCAGAAGCTCTGGTTCCTCTTTAAGTGGTAATGCCTCATACCAACTTTCCCAAAGTAACCTGGGTGATATTTGTCGAAGTTGATCCTGTGATGATGCAAGCCACCAGCATTACCGCAGCCCCCGGGGTGCTTCCTGTGCTTGCCGATGCGGCCGTGGCCGTGGCTCACGTGGCCCTGAAGTTTTCGGGTCTTCCTGAGTCTGGATGGCATGTCGGTGGCCATGCTGCAAGAGGGGCAAGGGCAAATACCTTGGTTGTAGGGCTGTGACCCTGCAGGAGGCAACCAATCCTTGTCTCTCTCTTTCTGTCTCTCCCCATCCTTTCCACTCTCTCTAAAAAATAAATCAATGGAAAAAATATCCTCGGGTAAGGATTAACAACAACAACACTATTAGCTCTGATCTGGGGTTAAATACTAGAAAAACCAGTACTATTGAAAATTTTGCCTCTGGGGTCCTGGAAGTAGGAATTGGTTTGGGACAGTTCTATTATAGAACTATTTGACTTCTCATTTGATTAAAATTAAATATGAAAGAATATAAAAGTCTTCAAAAATAATTTTTACTGGCTGAATAACATTCCATCATGTAGTTATACCATAAATTATTTAGTCAAATTCCCTATCATTGATTGTTTAGATCACTTCAATATTTTTAACATCTATAATAATAAAAGCATAATATGCTAATTAGATTGGACAGCCAAATAACCTTCCAGACATCATTCCGGATGTCCTTCCGGATGAAGCCACAGCAGTGGGGGCCAAGGCAGAGGCAGTTAGGGGTGATCAGGCAGGCAAGCAAGCAGTCAGGGGTAATCAGGCAGGCAGGCAGAGGTGGTTAGGGGCAGTGAGGCAGGCAGGTGAGCAGTTAGGGGCGATCAGGCAGGCAAGCTAGTGGTTAGGAATGATTAGGCAGGCAGACGAGCAGTTAGGGCATCAGGCAGGCAGGAAGAGTGGTTAGGGGCAATCAGGCAGGCAGGCAAGTGGTTAGGGGCGATAAGGCAGGCAGGCCGAGGGGTTAGGGGCGATCAGGCAGGCAGGCGAGTGGTTAGGGGTGATCAGGCAGGCAGGCGAGCCATTAGGGGCGATCAGGCAGGCAGGCAGAAGGGTTAGGGGCGATCAGGCAGGCAGGCGAGTGGTTAGGGGTGATCAGGCAGGCAGGCAGACATCCCATGAGTGATCCTGGATTGCGAGAGGGTGCAGGCCGCGCCTAGGGACCCCCCCTCCCGTTCATGAATTTCATGCACCTGGCCTCTAGTTATAAATAATACTGAGACTAATGTGTTTTTGTCTGTAGCTATGATTTTCTTCTAGGTTGCTATAAATGGAAAAAGGCCAGAGTAAGAATATTGAAAAATTTCTTGTGTATATTTCATTATCTTTAGGAAGTTTTGGTTTTTAAAAATCAACATTTTCTTAAATAGTGTCCAAGAAAACTTTAATTTTATAGGTGTGAGACTTGAAATACCCACAAACATCCTGGATGCTAGAAAAATACTATATATATAAATATTTCTTGTGTCATTAGGAGCTTGCAACATTTTTTATCTTTTAGAGTTTTTTACCTCCTTTCTTCTCCAGGAAGAAAAGTGGTGGTTGGCAAACAGAATAGAACAACCATGTTAAAAATATACCTGCTCTGGCCTGGTAGCTCAGTTGGTTAGAGCGTTGTCCCAATACACCAAGGCTGCAGGTTTAATCCCCTGTCAAGGCACTTACAAGAATCAACCAACGAATGCATAAATAAGTGAAACAACAAATCAATGTTTTTCTCTCTCTCTCTTTCTTTCTCTAAAATCAATCAATAAATAAAAGTTTTAAAAAGGAAATAAACCTAATACCTTTTTTCATTAAGATCCAAGTACAGTCTGTGTTTACAATAACTTCTTGGAATTCTGAAAACATACTTTTCCTTTTTTTTTTTTTTTTTCCTTTTCCATCTTTTTAAAAGGGAAAAGAGTCCAAGTTTTCTTCCTTGTAAACAAGGGAACAATTGTTCTTTTTAACTGGCACTCCTGGCTATTTTTCATTATTAATCAAAGGTTTGTAGTTATTACATAACTTTTGCTGCTACTGAAGTCATAGAGTATTCTGAAACCTGTCTAGAAAAACCAGTGTATGTTTATAATTTTTCTAACGTTAAAGGTAATAAAGTTCTTTTTATAGAATATTTAGAAAATATATTATTGTATAAGGCAAATAAAAATAACCTGTAAAATTTTTTTAAATATATTTTTATTGGTTTCAGAGAGGAAGGGAGAGGGAGAGAGAGATAGAAACATTAATGATGAGAGAGAATCACTGATTGGCTGCCTCCTGCACACCTACTGGGGATTGAGCCCGTAACCCAGGCATGTGCCCTTGGCTGGAACCTGGGACCCTTCAGTCTGCAGGCTGACTCTCTATCCACTGAGCCAAAGCAGCTAGGGCTGTAAAAATTTTTTAAAACACTTTTAGTTTATCTCACTGGTCGGCAAACTCATTAGTCAACAGAGCCAAATATCAACAGTACAACGATTGAAATTTCTTTTGAGAGCCAAATTTTTTAAACTTAAACTTCTTCTAACGCCACTTCTTCAAAATAGACTCGCTCAGGCCGTGGTATTTTGTGGAAGAGCCACACTCAAGGGGCCAAAGAGCCGCATGTGGCTTGCGAGCCACAGTTTGCCAACCACTGGTCTATCTTATTTAAGTTGGGGTACAAGTTTACATTTTGAGCCTTTAGTTTTTAAAGTATACATATTTTTATATGTAACTAAGTTTTATTGATAGAACATAATAGTGTATAACCTTATATAATGACCATTTGAAATCTCTAAAAACAATTCAGTGTTTTCAGATATACTAACTAACATGCAAATAATGATTTTGTTTAAGATTTCACTTTCTCTTGCACCCAGTTATTAATTATAGCCAGGAGTGCCAGTCTAGATAAGTACCTATCAACTGGAAACTTGGTTTAATTTAAATCTGTTTAATATCTGTCTTGACATGTGCAGACTCATGACTGGCATGAAAATAGTTTAGATGCATAGCCTAAACAGTGTCATCAACTTTAACCTTACAGATCAAAGTTAATGTTAAGCATCTATTATTTTCAGTGGCATTTACATAGATGTCACTCATATTTAACATTGTTTCTTTACTTTCAGAGAAAGAAAGCGATAATCGTTGCTACTATTTCTATCTGCTTCCCTAATAATATTAAAAGAATGGCTAACACTTGATTACCAGCCATGCCTCAGGAACTGTGTTAAGCACTTTGTATGGATCATCTTTTTAAAAGCTTACGTTAAAAGTCCATGAAATAGCCCTAGCCGGTTTGGCTCACTGGATAGAGCGTCGGCCTAGGGACTGAAGGGTCCCAGGTTCGATTCCGGTCAAGGGCATGTACCTTGGTTGTGGGCACATCCCCAGTAGGGAGTGTGCAGGAGGCAGCTGATCGATGTTTCTCTCTCATCGATGTTTCTAACTCTCTATCCCTCCCCCTTCCTCTCTGTAAAAAATAAATAAAAATATTAAAAAAAAAAAAGTCCATGAAATAGATTGTTATCTTCATTTTACAAATGCAAAAATTGGGTCTTAGTGGGGTTAGGTAACTGTCCAAGGTTATTCAGCAAATATACTGTGGGGCCAAAATTTGAATGCTAGAGCTCCCACTACTCACCACTATCCTATCCTGCAACAGAAGTTGCACTTGTTTCCACAGAAGGTTACCAGGAAAGTCTAATCAAAATATGCCAAAGAGAATTGCAAATTTTATCAAACTGTTAAGAATACAGTAATAAACTATATGGGTATAACGCATGGAGCAATTTATATTGTGATTAATTTTTTTTTAAGATCCTATCTAATAAAGAGAGAATATGCTAATTGACCATCATTCCATCACAAAGATGGCTGCACCCATAGCTGAAGCCAAGTTCCCATAAGGAGCCTTAAGGAGCAATCAGCAGGGACCTGAGGCTACGCCCTCCCCCGCCCCCATAGGGCTTAACAGGGGACCTCAGGCCACGCCCCCCGCCCTGGCGTCAGGCTGGGGAACCTCAGACCGCACCCCCTGCCCAGTGGGGCTTGACGGGGGACCTCAAGGTGCGCTTCCCGTCCTGGTGCTGGGCTAGAGGACCTCAGGCTGCTCCCCCCGCCCCAGCGCCAGGCTGGGGGACCTCAGGCCGTGCCCCCCACCAGGTGGGGCTTGACAGGGGACTTCAGGCCGCACCCCCCACCCCGGCACCAGGCCGGGTGACCTCAGGCCACACCCCTGACCCAGCGGGGCTTGATGGGGACCTCAGACCTCACCCCCTGCCCCGGCGCCAGGCCGGGGGACCTCAGGTCATGACCCCCGCCCCGGCACCAGGCCAGGGGACCTGAGGCCACGCCCCTCGCCCAGCGGGGCTTGATGGGGGACCTCAAGGTGCGCTTCCCGTCCTGATGCTGGGCTAGGGGACCTCAGGCTGCTCCCCCTGCCCCAGTGCCAGGCTGGGAGACCTCAGGCCGCACCCCCCACCAGGTGGGGCTTGACAGGGGACTTCAGGCTGTGCTCCCCACCCCGGCACCAGGCCGGGGGACCTCAGGCTACACCCCCTGCCCCAGCACCGGGCCAGGGGACCTGAGGCTGTGCCCCCCTGCCTGGTGGGGCTTGACAGGGGACCTCAAGGTGCACCCCCAGTGCTGGGTTGGGGGAACTCAGGCTGCGCCCCCTGCCCAGCGGGGCTTGACAGGGGACCTCAGGCTGTGCTCCCCACCCCGGCACCAGGCCGGGGGACCTCAGGCTACACCCCCTGCCCCAGCATCGGGCCAGGGGACCTGAAGCTGTGACCCCCCCCGCCTGGCTGGGCTTGACAGGGGACCTCAGGCCATGCCCCCCGCCCAGCAGGGCTTGGTGGGGGACCTCAGGCCATGCCCCCCATCCTGGCGCCAGGCCAGGGACCTGAGGCTACGTCCCCTGCCCGGAGGGGCTTGACAAGGGTGGGACTGGCCAGGTCTGGATCTAGCCCAATGGGGGCGGGGGCCAGCCGGGTCTGGGTCTCACGTGATTTTGAGGCGCATGTGGGTGGGCGGGGACTTGACTCTGGGTCCCATGGTGCGCCCTAAACTCTGACAGGAGGAAGGTTTTCATATACATTTTACTAATTTTCTTTCATCTCTGATACTTCTATTATAGAGAAAGGGCAAATAGCAATATTAAATTATTTCCTCTAATTAATCCCCTTTTAATGTGCATGAATTTCGTGCACCGGACCACTAGTAAAGGAATAAGGCAGGAAACTAACTTGGTAGGATATTTTAATGCAAAATCCTTGCTTTTCAGTATAAAATGGATTATTTTATAAAATCATTCTTATATTGGTCTTGGGAGGACAGGGCACTGTGAGATTAATGGTGAATTGAAGTGTTTTCTCCATTATTTCCTGAGTCTCTGTCCATTTTTATCAATGAAGACATATGGATCTCCTGTTGATTAAATTCTAAGCCCTTTTTTCCCTTTGTATTCCTTCTTCTCAGGTCTAAGTAATTATAAAACAGCTTAAAACCATGGTTACTCTGGACTTTCTAGTTCTTCCACTTAACTGTCTTTGAATCTGTGGATGATTTTATTTTACTTTTTATTGAATTTATTGGGATGACATTAGTTAATAAGATTATATGGGTTTCAGGTGTACATTTCTATAATATGTCATCTGTATATGTAGTGTGTTATCTGTTCACCACCCCAAGTCTAGTCTTCTTCCATCAGGAAGGGTGCCTAGCCTATTTTCTGATATTCAGCACTTCTTATATCATCTTATATTTGTTCAGGGTAGGTGCATCAAACAGTAAGACTTTTTACCAGACCATGAACTATCCTTGGTTTCAGAGTAGATTCAAGTTTGAATATTAAGTCTGCGCTTTACTGACTCAGTCACCCTGGGCAAATTACTTATTTAAACTGAGCCCCATCTAGAAAGTGGCATAACAGAGATAATGATATACTATATAAATACTTAGTAGGGTATGTAACATATAGTAGGTACTCAATGAACATTTCTTCCTCCTCACTCCCCTCAAGGTTTATAATGAAAGAAATTAAGGATAAATTAAGAGTCTTCTGATAAGTCCAAATGGATCATAGTAAAGGAGATAAGATGTGAAAACTTGCCCTAACCGGTTTGGCTCAGTGGCTAGAGCTTCGGCCTGTGGACTGAAGGGTCCCAGGTTCGATTCCAGTCAAGGGCATGTACCTTGGTTGTGGGCACATCCCCAGTGGGGGGTGTGCAGGAGGCAGCTGATCAATGTTTCTCTCTCATCGATGTTTCTAACTCTCTATCCCTTTCCCTTTTTCTGTGTAAACAAAATCAATAAAATACATTTTAAAAAATGTAAAAACTCTGAAAAAATTTATTTTTCTCTCAAAGGCACATGATTACCATAGTGTGTTACATTCCTAAAGCATTGGGAAAATAACACAAATATTTAATATATTAGTTTATATCTAAGAAAAAAAGTGAGTTTAATGGGATCTTTGTGTCAAGTGATGTTTTGTTTCCCTTCTCCCCTCCCTCCCCTAATTCTCTTTACTTCAGCATTCTGACTCCATGAGAACAACTACTGGAGATAATAATAAATATGAGTAAAGCTATATAGCTAATTCTGGGTTTTAACCCTTTCCTGACTCCATGAGAACAACTACTGGAGATAATAATAAATATGAGTAAAGCTATATAGCTAATTCTGGGTTTTAACCTCCCTGACACTTCTGAGGAGTTTAATGAAGGGTAATAAGAGCCTGTGGAGTATTCTTTGTCTCCTTTTGTCCTTCCCCTTACAATTCTGCTTTATCTCTCTTACTCCCATCCTATCTAATAAAGAGGGAATATGCTAATTGATCCTCATGGCATCGCAAAGATGGTGGCGCCCAGAGCCAATAAGGAGAGAATATGCTAATTGACTACCCCGCCCTCAAATATGGCAGCGCACACAGCCAATAAGGAGGGAATATGCTAATTGACTGCCCTGCCTTCAAAGATGGTGGCACCCACAGCCACAAGATGGTGGCGCCCAGTCCCCTCAGCCCCGCCGGGGTGGCAGGCACAGCAAGGCTCGACCCGCCCCCAGGCAGGCCCGGCCACTCCGTGTGCCTGCCTCCAGAGTCCCCCAGTCCCCTCAGCCCCCCAGCTGCCCAGAGCTGGCCTGAGGCACAGATAAGCCTCGAATGGCGGCTGCTCAGCCGCCCAGGGCTGCCTGAGGCTCAGGTAACCAGGGCCAGCCGAGGCTTGTGCTGCTGGCAGTGGCAGCAACAGAGGTGTGATGGGGCATTGCCTTCTCCTGATCGCTGGGTCGCCTCTCGCCCCTGAGGGCTCCCAGACTGTGAGAGAGGGCAGGCCGGGGTTGAGGGACTCCCCCCCCCTCCATCGCATGAATTTCCATGCACCGGGCCTCTAGTCCTATCTAATAAAATAGTAATATGCAAATTGACCTCACATCTGCTACACCCACAAGCCACGCCCACCAGCCAATCAGGAGCGAGTATGCAAATTAACCCAACCAAGATGGCTGCGGCCACAGAGGGAGCAGGAGGCTTGGGTTTCCCCGGCAATGGAGGAAGCCAAGCTTTCCGCACACCCTGGCAGGCCCAGGCCTCCACTCAAAGCTACAAAGTTTCAATTATAGAAGATAAATAAATCCCAACAAAAATGGCGGCAGCCACAGAGCTGGAGAGAGCATGAGGCTTGAGTTGCCCCCAGTGATGGAGGAAGCCAAGTTTCTGCAGCCCTGGCCTACCTTGGCCTCTGCTTAAGGCTACAAAGTTTCAATTATAGAAGATAAATAAATCCCAACAAAAATGGCTGCGACCATGGAGCGAGCAGGAGGCTTGGCTCCGCTCAAGGCTACAAAGTTTCAATTATAGAAGATAAATAAATCTCAGATACCAAGGCCTCCACTTGGGTCACCGGGGGGCGTGGCCAGCCTGAAAACCACCACAGGCCCCTTGCCCAGGTCGTCCCACGCCCCAAGGGAACCCCCACCCTGATCCGGGACACCCTTCAGGGCAAACCAGCCGGCCCCCACCCTCTATCCTATCTAATAAAAGAATAATATGCAAATTGACCATCACTCCAACACACAAGATGGCTGCCCCCATGTGGTCAAAGATGACTGACCCCATGTGGACACAAGATGGCCAGCAAGGGAGGGCAGTTGGGGGCAATCAGGCCAGCTGGGGAGGGCACTTGGGAGGGACCAGGCCTGCAAGGGAGGGCAGTTGGGGGTGATCAAGCCTGCAGAGGAGGGCAGTTAGGGGTGACCAGGCCAGCAGAGGAGGGAAGTTGGGGGCGACTGGGCCTTCAGGGAAGGGCAGTTGCAGGGTACCCAGGCCTGCAGGGGAGAGCAGTTGGGGGGGACCAGGCCTGCAGGGGAGGGCAGTTAGGGGTGACCAGGCCTGCAGGGGAGGGCAGTTAGGGGCAAAAAGGCTGGCAGGGGAGCACCAGTTAGGCATCAGTCAGGCTGGCAGGAAAGTGGTTAGGCCCTAACCATTAGGGGATTGTCAGGCTGGCAGGCAGAAGTAGTTAGGGGCAATCAGGAAGGCAGGTAGGCGAGCAGTTGGGAGCAAGCAGTCCTGGATTGTGAGGGGGATGTCCGACTGCCCGTTTAGGATCGGGCCTAAATGGGCAGTCGGACATCCCTCAAGGGGTCCCAGATTGGAGAGGGTGCAGGCTGGGCTGAGACACACTCCCCCCCCCCCCCCCGTGCATGAATTTCATGCACCGGGCCTCTAGTTTACTATAATCATGAGTCAACATCCTCAAGAATCCAGAGTAAAAAAGTCTTAGGAAGCCTGTGTCCTTATGTCAGCCTGCCTGCCAAATATGTGAGAATGTTACAGTTTGCTTCTTGTCTTGTGTGTCATCTGCTCAGGGAAGGAAAAAAGTACTAGGAAGCACATTTGAGTTCACTGAAAGGGTGTGTTCTTCCAAATATTCCTGTTGCCATGTCAGTAGTTACTGTTCACATCCGCCTCTCAGCTACATATGCTTATATTTAAACTTTTCTTAAAAAAATATATTTTATTGATTTTTTATAAAGAGGAAGGGAGAGGGATAGAGAGTTAGAAACATCGATGGGCTACATATGCTTATATTTATATACTGGAGGCCCCATGCATGAAATTTGTGCAAGGGGCTCGGCCCTCGCAGCCCCGGCTGCCTCGGCTGGCCCTCTCAGCCCCGGCTTCATCAGAAGGTCGTTCTGCTGTTTGGTCTAATTAGCATATTAGCTCTTTATTATATAGGAGGATGTTTAGAAAGCAGGACTCTTGGAATCTTCAAGTTTGGCAGAGGTCACTTTTGCATTCAAGCCTCTCTAAGAACCTACATGCAGTTTTGCTCCTTTTTAAATAGGAAAATAGCAAGTATTGACTTGTAATTGGCAAGAATCATCTCTAGGAATAGAATTACAAAGTCATACAATTTGAAAGATCTGGACTTTCTTACTCCCAAAAGGACTTTATACTCATAGGATACAGTATCCAAAAACCTGGCTAAAGTGTCATTTCCAGGCACTAATTGATTAGTGTGTATTACTCTTCTTACCACTTTCTACTTTGTTGGGCTTTGAGAGGGATAGATAACTTTAGAGCAGACTGCCTGGGAAAGGCAGGCTTTGAAAGGTATCTTGTTGGGGCTCTAGGAAGTGATGGAGAAGGCAGAAGCCACCTGGGCAGGAGATGGGGATATTACAGAAAGGAAAGGTTACACAAACTGAGATGAGAGGGTACAAAAGCAACATTTTTTCTTTTCATAATTATAACTACAAAAGCAAAACTATAGCCTGCAAGGGAGGGCAGTTGGGGGCAATCAGGCCAGCAGGGGAGGGCAGTTGGGAGGGACCAGGCCTGCAAGGGAGGGCAGTTGGCATGTTTGTGATAAAACCAAAAGCTCATAAACAATTAGCAAAGTACTAAAGCATGTGGTTCCATTTATGATTATATCTAATGAATGATCAATTCATAATTCAAGAAAGTCCTCTATGTTACTTAAACGTAAGACGGGAAACCATAAAAATCTTAGAAGAATCCATAGGCAGCAAAATATCAGATATATGTCGTAGCAATATTTTTACTAATACAGCTCCTAGGACAGTGGTCGGCAAACTGCGGCTCGCGAGCCACATGCGGCTCTTTGGCCCCTTGAGTGTGGCTCTTCCACAAAATACCACAGCCTGGGCGAGTCTATTTTGAAGAAGTGGCGTTAGAAGATGTTTAAGTTTAAAAAATTTGGCTCTCAAAAGAAATTTCAATTGTACTGTTGATATTTGGCTCTGTTGACTAATGAGTTTGCCGACCACTGTCCTAGGACAATGGAAACTAAGGAGAAAATAAACAAATGGGACTACATCAAAATAAAAAGATTCTGCAGAGCAAAAGAAAACATTAACAAAACAACAAGGGGACTCTTCCCCCTTCCCACATGGGAGTCTGTACTTGTTCTTCAATAAATCTCCACCTTTGCTACACACACACAAAACAACAACAACAGTACTGCATGGGAGAACATATTTGCCAATGTTATCTCTGATAAGGGTCTAATCTCTAAAATTTATAGGGAACTCGTACATCTTAACAAAAGGAAGATGAGCAATCCAATAAAAAAATTGGGCAAAGGACCTAAAAAGACACTTTTCAAAAGTGGACATACAGAAGGCCAAGAGACATATGAAAACATTCTCAAAGTCACTAATTATCCAAGAGATGCAAATTAAAACGACAATGCGGCACCATCTCATACCTGTCAGAATGGCTATCAACAAATCAACAAACGACTAGTGCTGGTGAGAATGTGGAGAAAAAGGAATCCTCGTGCACTGCTGGTGGGAATGCAAACTGGTGTAGCCACTGTGGAGAACAGTATGGAGTTTCCTCAAAAATTTAAAAATGGAACTCCCTTTTGACCCAGTAATCCCACTTCTAGGAATATATCCTAAGAAATCAGAAACACCAGTCAGAAAGGATATATGCACCCCTATGTTCATAGCAGCACAGTTTACCATAGCTAAGATTTGGAAACAGCCTAAGTGCCCATCAGCAGATGAGTGGATTAAAAAACTGTGGTACATCTACATAATGGAATACTATGCTGCTGTAAAAAAGGAAAGAACTCTTACCATTCGCAACAGCATGGATGGACCTGGAGAGCATTATGCTAAGTGAAATAAGCCAGTCAGAGAAAGATATCACATGATCTCACTCATTTGTGGAATATAATGAACATAAATTGATGAACAAAAATAGGTCCAGAGACAGAGAAGCATCGAACAGATGGTCAAACTTCAGAGGGAAGGCAGGGGAGTGGGTGAGGGGGTGGGTAAGAGATCAATGAAAGGACTTGTATGCATGCATATAAGCATAACCAATGGACACAGACACTAGGGCAGTGAGGGCATGTGCTGGGGGATGGAGGTGGCAGGGAGAGGTCAATGGGGGGAAAAGGAGACATATGTAATACTATATGTAATACTTTAAACAATAAAGAATTTTTTTTAAAAAGTCCTCCATGTCTTAGAATATGAGCCTTTTGCCAGAACCACAGTCATGCAATGGCAAGCAAGGTATGAAATTAAATTTTCATCTTTTTGCAATAATAATTAATGATAACATTATTTTTCATGAGGATTAACAGCTTTAAGCAGGCTCAGAATCTTAATTAGCCTGGCTGGTGTTGCTCAGTGGTTGAGCATCCACCTGTGAACTAGGAGGTCATGGTTCGATTCCTGGTCAGGGCACATGCCTGGGTTGCAGGCTCAGTCCCCAGTAGGGGTAATGCAGGAGGCAGGTGATCAATGGTTCTCTCTCATCATCAATGTTTCTATATCTCTCTCCCTCTCCCTTCCTCTCTGCAATCAGTAAACATATTTTAAAAAGAAAATACTTTTTAAAAATCTGAATTAGATCTTAAAAACACCTAAGAGCTATGACAGAATTTTAAACATTCCTATACTGGGAATGTCGTAATATTCTCTCACTTTTTGTTTTACCAACGACTATTCTAGTAAAAATGTTGGTTAGCTATGAATGGGACTAAAAAGATTTGTATGTGACCAGCAGGCCATTCCAGAACATACACATGTAATGGCAGTTTTTGGTTTGTTGTTCTAGTGGTTATTTGCAGGCTTGGTGATATGGTTACTTGTAGCTTTGTTTCTAAAATCCATTAAAATACTTTGAGAGTACACCTTGTTTTTCTACTTATTTGTTCGTTCAGCACACATTTACTGGAGTTCCAACTGTCAGATCCTGTTAGGTATTAGAGATACAAAGATATAACACAGGAGTTCACTCTAGTACATTGCCAGGCACCTAGGTTCCCTGTTTATCAGTGAGTGTACACCATGGCAGGATTTCTCAACCTCAGCACTTTGATATTTTGGGCCAGATAATTCTTTCTTGTGGAGCATTATAGGATATTTATTGGTAGCAGCATCCCTGGCCTCTCAACTGTATGCCAGTAACACTACCCCCCTCCCAAGCTTGTGACGATAAAAAAAACCTGTCTCTAGCCTTGGCTAGTGTGGCTCAGTTGATTAGGCATTGTCCTGGGTATTGAAAGGTTGTCAGTTCAATTTCCAGTCAGGGCACATGCCCAGGTTGTGATCTCCTTTAGGGGATGTGCGGGAGGCAACCGATCAATGTTTCTCTCCCTCTCCCTCTCTCTCTAAAAGTCAATTTAAAAACCTTTTAAAAAAACACACCCAAAAAACTGTCTCTAGACCAGTGGTTCTCAACCTTCCTAATGCCGTGACCCTTTAATACAGTACCTCATGTTGTGGTGACCCCCAACCATAAAATTATTTTCTTTTTCTTTTTTTTTTTTTAAATATATTTTATTGATTTTTTACAGAGAGGAAGGGAGAGGGATAGTTAGAAACATCGATGAGAGAGAAACATCGATCAGCTGCCTCCTGCACACCTCCCACTGGGGATGTGCCCTCAACCAAGGTACGTGCCCTTGACCGGAATCGAACCTGGGACCTTTCAGTCCGCAGGCCAATGCTCTATCCACTGAGCCAAACCGGTTTCGGCCACAAAATTATTTTCGTTGCTACTTCATAACTGTAATTTTGCTACTGTCATGAATCGTAATGTAAATATCTGTGTTTTCTGATGGTCTTAGGTGACCCCGGTGAAAGGGTTGTTCGACCCACAAAGGGGTCACGACCCACAGGTTGAGAACCGCTGCTCTAGACATTGCCAGATGTCCCCAGAGGCAAATCCAGAATGTGAACCAGATTATGTGTGTCATTGAAAGAGGTTTCAAAAAATTAGTTTTCAAAAATACAAAGCTAGCAAATGTAATGAAAAGTAAACAGCCTAGCCCTGGCCAGTGTTTCTCAGTGGTTGGAGCATCAGCCTGTGCTCCGAAGGGTCATGGGTTCGATTCCTGTCCTGGCACGTACTCAGATTGCATCAGCACGTACGGTATGGGAGGCAACTGATGGATGTTTCTCTCTCCCTCTGCCTTCCTCTCCTTAAATAAAATAGAAAGAAAGCAAAGCAAACAGCCTAGATCTGTCACACGTTGCTTATTACTCCATAGGGCTCCACATACATAACAGTTGTACTGAATAACAACTATTTTTTTAAAAATATGTTTTTATTTTTATTTATTTTTAACTTAATAAATCTTTATTGTTCAGATTATTACAATTGTTCTTCTTTTTTCCCCCCATAGCTCCCCTCCACCCGGTTCCCACCCCACCCTCTGCCCTTACCTCCCCCCCCCACTGTCCTCATCCATAGGTGTACGCTTTTTGTCCAGTCTCTTCCTGCACCTCCCACACCCCTTTCCCCCCGAGAATTGTCGGTCCCACTCCCTTTCTATGCCCCTGATTCTGTTATATTCACCAGTTTATTCTGTTCATCAGATTTTTAATTCACTTGATTTTTTTTTGATTTTTTTTAAAATATATTTTATTGATTTTTTACAGAGAGGAAGGGAGAGTGATAGAGAGCTAGAAACATCGATGAGAGAGAAACATCGATCAGCTGCCTCCTGCACACCCCCCACTGGGGATGTGCCCGCAACCAAGGTACATGCCCTTGACCGGAATCGAACCCGGGACCCTTCAGTCTGCAGGCCGACGCTCTATCCACTGAGCCAAACCGGTTTCGGCAATTCACTTGATTTTTTTTTCTTCCACTTGATTTTTAGATTCACTTGTTGATAGACATGTATTAGTTGTTCATAATTTTTATCTTTACCTTTTTCTTCTTCTTCCTCTTCTTGAAGAATACCTTTCAGCATTTCATATAATATTGGTTTGGTGGTGATGAACTCCTTTAGCTTTTTCTTATCTGTGAAGCTCTTTATCTGCCCTTCAATTCTGAATGATAGCTTTGCTGGGTAGAGTAGTCTTGGTTGTAGGTTCTTGCTATTCATCACTTAGAATATTCTTGCCACTCCCGTCTGGCCTGCATAGTTTCTGTTGTGAAATCAGCTGACAATCTTATGGGTGCTCCCTTGTAGGTAATTAACTGTTTTTCTCTTGCTGCTTTTAATATTCTCTCTTTGTCGTTTGCTCTTGGCATTTTAATTATCATGTGTCTTGGTGTGGTCCTCTTTGGATTTCTTTTGTTTGGGGTTCTCTGCACTTCCTGGACTTGTAAGTCTATTTCTTTCACCAGGTGGGGGAAGTTTTTGGTCATTATTTCTTCAAATAGGTTTTCAGTATCTTGCTGTCTCTCTTCTTCTGGCACCCCCATAATTCGGATGTTGGTATGCTTGAGGGTGTCCCAGAGGCTCCTTACACTATCTTCAAATTTTTGGATTCTTTTTTTCTTTTTCCTTTTCCGGCTGAGTGTTTTTTGCTTCTTTGTATTTCAACTCTTTGACTTGATTCTTGTGGTCTTCTAGTCTGCTGTTAGGTCTCTGTATAATATTTTTTATTTTAGTCAGTGTATGTTTAATTTCTAGTTGGTCCTTTTTCTTATCCTGGAGGGTCTCATTAAATTTATCGGCCTTTTCTAGGAAATTCTTGAAAAACCTTATAACCATGGTTTTGAACTCTATATCCAGTCATTTACTTTCCTCCATTTCTTTCATTTGTGATCTGTTTCTTTGTCTCCGCATTTTCGTTGCTTCCCTGAGTTGGTAGAGTAGCTTTGTGTGGTAGGTGTCCTATATGGCCCAGTGGCTCAGCCTCCCCAGTTACCTGAGGTGGACACTCTTGGTGCACCCCTTTGTGGGCTGTGTGCTCAGCCTTGTTGTGCTAAGTCTTGATTGTTGTTGGTATCACTGGGAGGAATTGACCTCCAGGCCAATTGGCTGTGAGGATCAGCTGTATCTACGCTGGGAGAACCTATGTGCTTGAGACACTCTTATGAGACAAGACTTGAAAAATTGCAAAAGCCTCTGTTCTCAGTTTGGATGGGGCGGAGTTTCAGGGCAGAGCAGACAGCCTTGGTTTCCCGTCTGCCCTGCCCTATGAGGCCCCTGGGTCTCAGTGTCCCTCAGTCATCGCTGCAAGCACCTCTGAGAGAAAGCTGCCCTCGAGTTTCGCCCGCTGCCAGACAGTCCAGTTTCTCCCAAAATGAGTCAGGGTTCCGAGAAACTTGCCCAGAACTGGAGTTCAATGCAGTCGGGAGCTTCTGTCTCCCTCCTGCTTTAGAAAGCCAGCGGCGCACTCAGCCTCCCGTGCATTCAGCAGTCAGTCCTCTTTGCGCGCGCATGCGCGCCTCCAGACCTCTGCCTTCCGCAGCTCCCGAGTCTTGGTGTGCTTTCCTTTTCTTGACAGTCCAGATTCCCCCCAAATGAGTCTGGTTTTCCAGCGTCTCACCCAGGACTGGAGTTCAGTGCAGTCGGGAGTTTCCTTCTCCCTCCTGCTTTAGAAAGCCAGCCGAGCACTCAGCCGCCTGTGCACACAGCCGTCTGTCCTCTCTGCGTGCGAGCCTCCGTACCTCAGTCTTTTGTATCTCCTCTGAGTCTCAATGTGCTTTCCTCTTTTCTTCTAGTTGTAGAATTTCCACTCAGCCAGCTTTCCTGTGGTTCTGGATGGTGTCTGTTTTATCTTTTAGTTGTAGTTTTGATATTGTTGTGCGAGGCAGCAGTTTAGGTGTTTACCTATGCCGCCATGTTGGTTTCTCTCTGAATAACAACTATTTATGTTTTTAGTTTGAATGTCTATGAGAACTCTTTATGAGTTACTGTGTATAAGAGAATAATTGTTCTGCTTTTTAATGACTTCACTAAAACAGCAAACAATACAGTAATTGGAAAGTGTGAGTCTACTAGTAATAAAAACCTTAGTTCTTTTCTGGGCTCATATCAAGACTAGAGGCCCAGTGCACGAAATTCATGCATGGGTAGGGTCCCTAGCAGCTGCCAGCTGCCGACCTGGGCACCTCCCTTCCCCCAGCACCTGCTGCCGCTGCCAGCGGCCCTGCCCCCTGGTCAAGGGGACAATTTGCATATTAGGCTTTTATTATATAGGATAACCCTCTTCTTATTAAGAATGAAAATATTTTATTTTCTCTAATGAGTAGCCTGGACAACTAGCATATTTAGAATGCTTTCTGTGTTCTTCAGGCACATGACTTTGAATTTTGTTAAATTACTGATGGAACACTGCCTAACTTAGCCTTCTTCACCTTACTGCTTTTTCATATTCAAACGTTGTATAATGAACATTGTATAACTACGAATTTATTTTAAGTCTTTTAAGCTTGTGTTCTAGTAATACCTTACTTCTCAAAGTAGAGGGACCACTTTCCTATTAGAAACAGCACTTCACTAGTTTTAGGTTCACCTCTGGTACCAACTAGCATTTAAGCATGCATTAATCCTCTCTCAGTTTTAGTTTCTTCACCTGTGATATAGACAGACCCTTTTATCATTTTTTCGAGGTAAACATCCTAAATTCCAAAGTCCACACTCTGGTCAAATTTGTTTTTTGTGTTCTTATTCTTACAGAATATCTACATTTCAGTGTCTGTGCCTATCAGGAGTTTTAATTCATCATGGATAATCTGTCATCAGAAGAAATTCAGTTGAGGGCTCACCAGGTGACTGATGAGGTAAATGTTTATTCCAAATAAGTACAGTAGAACCTTGTTTCTCGGACTTCTCCCATCTCAAACAATTCATTCTTAACCTGACAATCCTCTCATGCTGACACCAGTATGATGAGTCACGTATCTCTCAGGTGACAAACAAAGGAGAGAATGTGCAAATATGAGTCAATTTACCACTGTTAAAATCTTAAGATATTGTGCCGTGAATATTTTTGTGTTGGTTTTTTTTTGCTTTTGTTGCTGCTTATAATTATTGTAAAATTTTCATTTTTTACTATACATTTTCTATCCTTTTTAAATTTTCATTTACATTTCATGTCCTTTTTGTTTTTAAAGTTTATGTATAGATTAAATAGTACAGTAGACATGTACTGTATTTGAGAAAGGTTAAAACAGGGAATCACTTGGGGGTCTGGAATGGATTAATTCAGTTTACATTATTTTTAATGGGAAAAAATGATTCGGTTTTTGAACAGCTTCCAGAACACAATAAGTTTGAGAAATGAGGTTCCCCTATAATTAATTTTCTTTTAGTGTTCACAGTGGAGGGATGAGAGGACCTCTTTATTTTATTTTATTTTTTTTTTTTTCAAATTTTTATTAAGGTATTATATGTGTACATATCTTACCATTGCCCACCACCCCCACCCCACTCCCATACATGCCCTCACCCCCCAATGTTTTGTATCCGTTGCTTACTCTTATATACATGCATATAAGTCCTTCAGTTGATCTCTTATTTCCCCCACCTCTCCCTAACCTTACCACTGTAATTTGACAGTCTGTTTGATGCTTTACTGCCTCTGTAACTATTTTTTTGTTCATCAGTTTATAATGTTTTTCATTATCCCCAAATGAGTGGGATCATGTGGTATTTTTCTTTCATTGACTGGCTTATTTCACTTAGCATAATGTTCTCTAATTCCATCCAAGTGCCTACAAATGGTAGTAATTCCTTCTTTTTTACGGCAGCATAGTATTCCATTGTGTAGATGTACCATAGTTTTCTGATCCAGTCATCTGCTGATGGGCACCTAGGCTGTTTCCAAATCTTAGCTATTGTAAATTGTGCTGCTATGAACATAGGGGTGCATATATCCTTCCTGATTGGTGTTTCTGGTTTCTTAGGATATATTCCTAGGAGTGGGATTACTGGGTCAAATGGGAGTTCCATTTTCAGTTTTTTGAGGAAACTCCATACTGTTCTCCACAGTGGCTGCACCAGTCTGCATTCCCACCAGCAGTGCACGAGGGTTCCTTTTTCTCCGCATCCTCGCCAACACTTGTCGTTTGTTGATTTGTTGATGATAGCCATTCTGACAGGTGTGAGATGGTATCGCATTGTTGTTTTGATTTGCATCTCTCGGATAATTAGTGACTTTGAGCATGTTTTCATGTGTCTCTTGGCCTTCCTTCTGTCTTCTTTCGAAAAGATTCTATTTAGGTCCGTTGCCCATTTTTTTATTGGATCCTTTATCTTCCTTTTATTAAGTTGTATAAGCTGCCTGTAGATGTTGGAAATTAAACCTTTATCAGTGATACCATTTGCAAATATGTTCTCCCATACAGTGGGGTTTCTTGTTGTTTTGTTGATGGTTTCTTTTGCTGTGCAAAAGCTTTTTATTTTGATGTAGTCCCATTTGTTTATTTTCTGTTTGGCTTCCATTGCCCTAGGGGCAGTATCAGTGAAAAAGTTCTTTTGGCATATGTCTGAGATTTTGCTGCCTGTGGATTCCTCTAGTATTTTTATGGTTTCCCGTCTTATATTTAAGTCCTGTACCCATTTTGAGTTTATTTTTGTGTATGGTGTAAGTTGGTGATCTAGTTTCATTTTTTTGCATGTATCTGTCCAATTTTCCCAACACCATTTATTAAAGAGACTGTCTTGACTCCATTGTATGCTCATGCCTCCTTTGTCAAATATTAAATGCGCATATTGGTTTGGATCGATATCTGGATTCTCTATTCTGTTCCATTGATCTATATGTCTGTTCTTGTGCCAGTACCAGGCTGTTTTGAGGACAGTGGCTTTGTAATACAGCTTGAAATCTGGTATTGAGATCCCTCCTACTTTATTCTTCTTTCTCAGGATTGCTGTGGCTATTCGGGGTCTTTTTTTATTCCAGATGAATTTTTGGAGAGTTCTTTCTAGGTCTGTGAAATACGCCGTTGGTATTTTAATGGGGAGTGCATTGAATCTATAGATTGCTTTGGGTAGTATGGACATTTTAATGATGTTGATTCTACCAATCCATGAACATGGTATGTTCTTCCATCTGTTTACATCTTCCTCTATCTCTTTTTTCAGTGTCCTGTAGTTTTCCGCATATAGGTCTTTTACCTCCTTGGTTAGGTTTATTCCTAAGTATCTTAATTTTTTTGGTGCAATGGAAAATGGGATTGCTTTTTTAGTCTCTCTTTCTGTAAGTTCATTGTTGGTGTATAGAAATGCCATAGATTTCTTGGCATTAATTTTGTATCCTGCTACATTGCCGAATTCATTTATTAAGTCTGTTAGTTTTTTTATGGAGTCTTTCGGGTTTTTTATGTACAATATCATGTCATCTGCAAATAAGGACAGCTTTACTTCTTCTTTTCCAATTTGGATGCCTTTTATTTCTTCTTCTTGTCTAATTGCAGTGGCTAATACTTCCAGTACTATGTCAAACAGGAGTGGTGAGAGTGGGCATCCCTGTCTTGTTCCTGTTCTTAGGGGAAATGGTTTTAGTTTTTGCCCATTGAGTATGATGTTAGCTGTGGGTTTATCATATATAGCTTTTATTATGTTGAGGTATGATCCTTCTATTCCCACCTTGTTGAGAGTTTTTATCAAGAAAGGGTGTTGGATTTTGTCAAATGCTTTTTCTGCATCAATTGATATGACTATGTGATTTTTATCTCTCAATTTGTTTATGTGATGTATCACATTTATTGATTTGCGGATATTGAACCATCCTTGCATTCCTGGGATAAATCCTACTTGGTCATGGTGTATGATCTTTCTGATGTACTGCTGGATCCTATTTGCTAGAATTTTATTGAGGATTTTGGCATCTACATTCATGAGGGATATTGGCCTGTAATTCTCCTTCATTGTGTTGTCTTTATCTGGTTTTGGTATTAGGGTGATGCTGGCTTCATAGAAGGAGCTTGGAAGTGTTCCTTCCTCTTGAATTTTTTGGAATAGTCTGAGGAGGATAGGTTTTAGTTCTTCCTTGAATGTTTGGTAGAACTCTCCTGTGAAGCCGTCTGGCCCCGGGCTTTTGTTTGCCGGAAGCTCTTTGATGACTGCTTCAATTTCTTCCATAGTTACTGGCATGTTGAGCTGTTTAGATTCTTCCTGATTGAGTTTTGGAAGGTTATATTTTTCTAGGAATATGTCCATTTCCTCCAGATTGTCCAGTTTGTTGGAATAGAGTTGTTCGTAGTATTTTTTAACAATCCTTTGTATTTCAGCGGGATCTGTTGTTATTTCACCTCTTTCATTTCTGATCTTGTTTATTTGGGTCCTCTCTCTTTGCTTCTTGGTGAGCCTGGCTAGAGGTTCATCAATCTTGTTTATCCTTTCAAAGAACCAGCTCTTGGTCTTGTTGATCTTTTGAATTGTTTCTTTGGTCTCTATGTCGTTTATCTGTGCTCTGATCTTTATTATTTCCTTCCTTCTGCTTACCCTGGGCTTTTCTTGTTGCTCTTTTTCTAACTCTTTGAGTTGTTGGGTTAGGTAATTTATTACCCCTGTTTCTTGTTTTTTGCAGTAGGCTTGTAGAGCTATGAACTTCCCTCTCAAGACTGCTTTCGCTGTGTCCCATAGATTTTGGATTGTAGTGTTTTCATTGTCATTTGTTGTCATGATGTTTTTTATTTCTTCTTTGATCTCTCTGGTAACCCAGTCATGGTTTAATAGCATGCTGTTTAGTCTCCATGTGTTTGATTTCTTTGGGTTGTTTTTATTGTAGTTGATTTCCAGTTTTATGCCACTGTGGTCTGAGAAGATGCTTGATATGATTTCTATCTTCTTGAATTTGAAGAGACTTTGCCTGTGTCCCAACATATGGTCTATCTTTGAAAATGACCCATGTGCACTTGAGAAGAATGTATATTCTGTGGCTTTGGGGTGAAATGTTCTGAAGATGTCAATTAATTCCATCTGGTCTAGTGAGTCATTTAGGATTGATGTTTCTTTGCTGATGTTTTGTTTAGAGGATTTGTCCAATGGTGATAGTGGGGTATTAAAGTCTCCTACTATGATTGTATTGCTGTCAATGTCTCCCTTGATATCCTCCAGGAGTTTTTTTATGTATTTGGGTGCTCCTGTATTGGGTGCATATATGTTTACCAGAGTTATTTCTTCTTGTTGGATTGCTCCCTTTAGTATTATGAAATGGCCTTCCTTATCTCTTGTTATGTCCTTCAGTTTGAGATCTAATTTGTCAGAAATAAGTATTGCTACCCCAGCTTTTTTTTCAGTTCCATTTGCCTGGAAAACCTTTTTCCATCCCTTCACCCTCAGTCTGTGTGCGTCTTTTTTTCTGAGGTGGGTTTCTTGTAGACAGCAGATATATGGGTCGTGTTTTCTTATCCAATCCGTTACCCTATGTCTTTTGATTGGGGCATTTAATCCATTTACATTTAAAGTTATTATTGATAGGTACTTATTTGTCGCCATTCCTATTCTTTACCCCTGTGTTACTTCTTCACTTCCTATTTCTTTTTTTTTACAGCAGACCCTTTAGCATTTCTTGCATTGCTGGTTTGGTGGTAATAAATTCCCTTAGTCCTTTTTTGTCTGTGAAGCTCCTGATTTCACCTTCAATTTTGATTGACAGCCTTGCTGGGTACAGTATTCTTGGATTCAGCCCCTTCCTTTGCATGACTTTGTATATTTCATTCCATTCCCTTCTGGCTTGATGAGTTTCTGTTGAGAAATCAGTTGCTAGTCTGATGGGGGTTCCTTTGTATGTAACTTTCTGTCTCTCTCTTGCTGCTTTTAAGATTCTTACTTTGTCGTTGTTGTTTGCCAATTTAATTATAATGTGCCTTGGCGTCGGTCTTTTGGGGTTCATTTTGCTTGGGACTCTGTGAGCTTCTTGGATTTGTGTGTGTTTTTTCTTCCCTATATCTGGGAAATTTTCTGTCATTATTTCTTCAAAGAGGTTTTCTATTCCTTGCTCAGCTTCCTTTCCTTCTGGGACCCCTATTATGCGGATGTTGTTTTGTTTCGTGTTGTCCCAAAGTTCCCTTAGACTCTCCTCTTGCCTTTTAATTTTTTTTTCTAGAAGTTGCTTTTCTTGGGTATTTTTTTCCATCTTGTCTTCTAGCTCACTGATGCGGTCCTCTGCTTCTTCTAGTCTACTCTTGATGCTTTCTATTGAGTTCTTTACAGCAGCGATGTCATTTTTCATTTCTTCTTGATTCTTCTTCATTTCCTCTTGGTTCTTGCTCATATTGTCGAATTTGTCTTCCATTCTTTTCAGCCACCTTATGACCATTTCTCTGAATTCTTTTTCTGGAAGGTTGCTTGCCTCCATTTCGTTTACTTCTTTTTCTGGTGATGCCTGCTTTTCTTTCATATGCGGGCTGCCTCTTTGTCTCCCCATGGTCTCTCTTCTCTGGGTGTCTGGTTATGTAGTTCTTTCTCTCCTGGGTTGATTTAAAGGCACAAAATACAGCACTACCAGGTACAACTCACAAGGCACTGAACAGGAATGTATTCACGATATTAATAACCTCCAATAAAGGTGACCACCAGAAAAAGGCAAATTAGGTGATAGGAGAGAAAGAAGAAGAGGAAAAAAGAAAGAAAGAAAGAAAATAAGGAAAAAGGAGTGTGAAAATGAAATTGGGAAAAGGGAAAGTAAAGAGAAGAAAAAAAAGAAAAAAAAAAAAGTAAGAGAGACAAGAAAGTGACTAAGAGAGATAGGGGAACAGACTATATATATTGGGGATAAAACTCCAATAGAACAATCACTAATCCCAGCAAATGCCAGCAACAAGTGCCTGGGGATTAGTACAAACTACAACACCAACTAATATGGAGTGAGGCAAGGGAAAGCTGAAGCACAAAACAAACAAAAAAATAAACAAAAGAAGAATAAGCAAAACAATCTCACAAAAAAGCATAAAAATTGGATATAATCTACATTCAAAGCAAACAACAACAAAAGGACAGAGAGAAGGACAAGTTTATGGATAGCTCAGACAGCGAAGGGAGAGGTGTATGTGGACTTGGAGCAGGGGATTGGAGATTAGATATGTAAGTAGGGTGAAATTTTAACAAGGGGTAAACAGAAAGAATAGGGAGAATCTAAAGCAGTAAAAGGGTAAGATAAACAGGACACTGAAAAGGGGGAGGTTAGGAAGAGAGTGATGGCCTAAAGGTAGAGTTGAGATAGAGTAAAACGATGCTAAAGGAAAGATAAAAATAGAATGTAGAACCCTAATCCCAAAATAAAATGAAGAGAAAATAAAATGACACTTAAAAAAAAAAAAAAAAAAAAAAAAAAAAAAAGATAAAATAGCAGTAGTAATAATACGGATTGAAAATAAAAATGTAATAATTAAAAAGGTAAAATCAAGTGATGAAAAAAGAGAAAAAAAAATTTCTTGATTAAAAGATGCAAAAAATGAAAATAAAAAAGAATAAAAAAATAAAAGGTAAAAATAAAATGTGAAGTAGTGAAGGTCATTCACTTCCTCTGTTTTTCTGTTTGGCACGCCTGTTTCTCAGTCCAGACAGTATTGCAGTTCCCTGTGATCCACTGCTCTTCGGTGTTGTAAGCCAGTCCTGATTTTAAGCAGGCGGTGTGTCTTAATTTCTCGTATTCCTTTATTTTTGATTACACAAGAGTCAATTTGTGATTCAGCCCCTGGGTGGCAGTGTTTCTGGATTAACTTCCGGGTCTATCTATGGCCTCTCTAGGCAGTGTTAGAGCCTTCTTTCCCGCACTCGCCACTGGCCTGTGGGAGTGGTCTGCCTCAGAGCTGACTCTCTGATGGTCACGCCCAGCTCCGATCCCCAGGTTCCAGAAAAACAACCTTCCCCTGCAGTCTCCCAGGGTGTCCCCAACTGGGTGATCCTATGTATTGGGCTAAGTAATCAGAGGCCAGAATTTCAAGAGGAAAAAGCTCAGTTGTGCGAACTCCGGGACTCCGCGTAAGCCCAGGCACCCAGGGAGTGCAGGGGCTGCGCGTAAGTCTGGACTGCCTGAAATTCTTAGGGTGTCCCTGCACTTCAGATCAAAATGGGTTGCTTTTTAGAGTGCCCTTCTCTTAGCAGCTCTGAGGACCCCTTTCCACAATCACAGATCACGCCAGCCCCTACAGCCACGGATTTTTCTAGGCACAGACTTCCCTGGTCCTCCAGCTCCCGCAAAACGCGCGTTCCTCTCTCCCTCCGGGACCAGAGACCTCACCTTATCCCAGGCGAAATCTGACCTTTCCGTGGTGGAGTGTAGAGCTCCTCTGAACCCGTGTGCTTGCGCCAGTTGGGGAGCGTTGTTCTGGGGCTTGCAGCTGTTCCTGGGGTGCCGCCGTTGTGGATTCTCAGGCTTCAGATAAGCTCCACTTTCCGGATCAAGATGGCGCAGACTCCGCGTCCCAGCCCGCAGCTCCGGGAGGGGACCCAGCCGCAGTTGGTGCTGCCAGGTCAGGGGAACCCCGTTCAGCAGTCCCCCACCTCCTTCTGGAATTCAGCTGTCTCCCAACCGGCCAACAAACACTCCTTGTGCGACCCTCAGCTGTTCTTTCTTTCTGCTCCGGGACAAGGCTCGGAACACGTCTGTCTATTCCGCCGCCATTATTCCCTTCCTCACCTTGAGAGGACCTCTTTAGAAGACCATTTTGGCCTCTTCCAAGTCCTTTTATGTCAAAGAATGCATTTTCCCTACAGTGCCATTACTAGCTCCTTATTTTTTTCATTTTACCAAAAAGAACTAAATAAGTGAAAACAGTTTATATGATTATCTTTTAGATAATTATTACCTAACAGTTATATCAAATAAACTGTAGACTTGAGGAATTCTGGACAGTTAATTTTAACAGAACTCTCTGATATCTGTGTAATATACTTAGGTTCCTGCTTACGTTAAAATTTTAGAAATCCCATTAACTTCACCCTCCATATTTTATCTTAATGAGTACCTGGTAGGAAGAAAACTAAAATTATAGTGATCAACTTTTTGTTTGGTTGTTTTAAAGCAGGAGTGGGAAACCTTTTTTTTGCCAAGGGCCATTTGGATATTTATAACATCATTTTCGGGCCATACAAAATTATCAACTTAAAAATTAGCCTGCTATATTTGGTCAAACATTTAATTAACTTACCTGTAATGCCTTGGCAGGGCCAGACCAAATGATTTCACAGGCCTTATATGGCCCGAGGGCTGGACATTCCCCACCCCTGTTTTAAGGGAGGAATTGATGTGCTGACAACATTATTTCTTTATTTATTTTTAATTTATCTTTATTATTGAAAGTATTACAGATATCCCCTCTCCCCACCCCTTGACCTGCTCCCACCCCCTCCCTAGGCCTTTGCCTCACTATTTAGTCTGTCCATGGGTTATGCATAATGCATATAATTTCTTCATTTTATATCAGCCCCTCCCCCCCCCCTGCTTCCCTCTGAAATACACCAGTCTGTTGCATGCTTTAATGTTTCTGGATCTATTTTTGTTCAGTTTATTTTATTTATTAGACTCCACATGTAAGTGAGATCATGTGATATTTGTTTTTCTGTGACTGGCTTATTTCACTTAGCATAAATACTCTCTAGGTTCCTCCATGCTGTCTCAAAGGATAAGAGGTCCTTTTTTACAGCTGCATAGTATCCCATTGTCTGTGTGGGCAATCTTTAAAAATAGAGTAGCATCATGAATATGACCTGTGATCAGATTTTTCCTTTTTTCTACATCTTTGAGAATGATAAAATTCTTATTTTTTTCCTAGTCTCTGGAAAGTACAAGGAGAATCCTGGGTTTAGCCATTGAGGTAAGAAAGTGTTTAATTGTTAAGTTAAATACAATTCTGTGTAGGAGGGATCCTAATATCACAAGGTGGAATTGGTATTAAGAGTTAAGGGCATTGTATCAGTAAGCTTCATTATTTGACACCAGCAATTGATGAAATCATTGTCAAACCATGCACTAACGGGACTTTCCCCCCCATTGACAGTATTGGAATATGACAGGGAAGATCAGTGTACCATGAGTTTGTGATTTAATTATTTTGGGTGAGGGTGGGGGTTAGTATGTTAAAGTATGTTGGTTTGGAGATACTAATTTTCTCTGGTTATACTCCTCTAAGAACTTAATTTTCTAAATGATTTCTCCTGTTATTTGTCAGGCCTTATAGTTTTTGTTTCTATTATTTTTGCTAAGTTGTGTTGTGCTATCAGCTTTTTTTCCTTCTTTTAGTCTCAGGATGCAGGAATTAAGACTATCACTATGCTGGATGAACAAGGGGGTGAGTTGAAGTTATTGGCAGAAACTTTTGATTTGACTTATGATGTCAGAAAGCCCTTTCAAATCAGTCATGTATAAAATTAAGCTTTTGGGAGTGCCTTCCTTTTGTAAGATAAGAGTATTTACTTCTTCTGATTTGAATTATATTATGTTTATTACTAACTAGAGGCCCGGTGCATGAAATTCGTGCACGGGGGCCGAGGAGGAGGTGTGTCCTCGGCCCAGCCTGCGCTCTCTCGCAATCCAGGACCCCTCAGGGTCTGTCTGACTGCCCCACACGCGATCAGGCCTAAACCGGCAGTTGGACATTCCTCTTGCAATCCGGGATCGGTGGCTCCTAACCACTCGCCTGTCTGCCTGCCTGCCTCATTGCCCCCTAATCACTCTACCTGCCTGCCTCATCGCTCCTAACCACTCACCTGCCTGCCTCATTGCCCCTAACCACTCTGCCTGCCTGATAGCCCCTAACTGCTCACCTGCCTGCCTGATCGCCCCTAACCACTTGCCTGCCTGCCTGATTACTCCTAACCACTCTACCTGCCTGCCTGATCACCCCTAACTACTCACCTGCTTGCCTGATCACCCCTAACCACTCGCCTGCCTGCCTGATCTCCCCTAACCACTCTGCCTGCCTGCCTGATCGCCCCTACCTGCTTGCCTGCCTGCCTGATTGCCCCTACCTGCTCGCCTGCCTGCCTGATCACCCCTAACCACCTCAGCCTCGACCCCCGCCATGGTAACTTCATCTGGAAGGACGTCTGGAATGATGTCCAGAGGGTCGTTCAGCTGTCCGGTCTAATCAGCATATTACCCTTTTATTATTATAGATTAGAGGTAGGGGCAACAATGTCCAGTTGTATATCAGTCATTTGTTAGGCAGTAGGACTTATCCTGTGCATTATGTACATTAGACATATATACATTAGACATGGTGATATTTTTGCATTTTCAGAAATCAAGTCCTTAAATAGGCCTAGATTCAGGTGAGCTTGGAAACATTCCATTTGAGTTGGCCTTGAATCATCTGGTCTAGTTTTTACTAGTCTTATGACAGCCACAAGTTTTGAGCCTATTCAATGATAGAAATGCTGAGGATCTGGTCTGGCCCCAGTACACTAAGTAATTTGGTTGCAGGGGTGATCTCTAAACAAACCCTCACATGCTCTTATTATACAGATTTCTTTAGAACAGATCTTTCCCTAGTAAAAGTCCAGGTGCATCAGGATTAGTATGTGAAAGATTGCTTTAATGTTGGACAGTATGTAAAACCTCCTGGCACTGATACAATCACTATGGTGTGTTATTGTTGGATTCAAGGTTGAAGTTTGCTGTTTTATAATAATAGTTAGCATTATGAATGTAACTTCCACAATTTATTCTTAGAACAACTAAACCGCATAGAAGAAGGCATGGACCAAATAAATAAAGACATGAAAGAGGCAGAGAAGACTTTAACAGAACTCAACAAGTGCTGTGGTCTTTGTGTCTGCCCATGTAATAGGTGAGTTGATAAACCAGGACCTTTTAAAAATAATTTAAAGTAAGAGCATCCTCTCCCCCCTCCCTATCCTCCATCCCCAAAAAGGTAATGAAGTGTGACTGGGCCTAAATAAGGAACTTTATTAGGGGCGATCAGGCAGGCCTGGGCGAGTCTATTTTGAAGAAGTGGCGTTAGAAGAAGTTTAAGTTTAAAAAATTTGGTTCTCAAAAGAAATTTCAATTGTTGTACTGTTGATATTTGGCTCTGTTGACTAATGAGTTTGCCGACCACTGGGATAGGACTTGAATTAGGCTCTGAGTGATTAGAAGGATCTGGATGGACATGGAAGAACTGGGAAGGCATTTCCTGTGGGAGATTTAATGTAAACAAATATTACAGACAAGCTTGACTTGTGAGCTGCATGATGTATATAGATGAGAAGTGGAAAGTAAGACATAAGTAGGCAGTAGAGTAACTTGAATGCCAGAGTAAGGAGTTGATGGTTTGGAGTGGAATATATAACTACACACCAGAAGACTAGTTAGAAAACTTTTGTAATCTAGGCCTGTGAAGTAAGACCTTATCATTGAGATTAGAGAGAAAAATGTAAGTCAGATTCTTTTTAAATCAGCTGATTGTATGTCAAACACGAGGAAGGAAAAATCAAAACAGACTCCAAAGATTTGAGATTTCTAGTAAACTAGGAAATGAAAAGTCTTTAAACTATTTGTATATAGTGTATGAGATTATGCTTGACAGAAAGGAATTCTTTCTTCTTAGTGACTCCATTTGAATATTTAAATTCTTTACTTATTCTAGGGTAAACCAAATTCCATGGTGTTGGCAAATATTATATTATTCAGATCACACTGAGGTTTGGACTAAGTCAATTAATCATTATTTTACCTTCTGTTAGAAGGAGCTCATCTTTGTTTTAAGAAGTAATTAACAAAACAACTTTGAACTTTACCCTTAGTTGAAAGGGCAGTGTCTGGAGATTGAATGGCTATCATAAATGCTGAAGAGTATTCATCTTTTAAGAGCTTCATAAGCATTCATACTTCCATCTAGTTGTCTCAGGGTGTGGTAAACCAAAAATGGGATACAAAGGTTTACAGACTCAGCATTTTTACTCCCCAAAGGAGTTAGGAATGGAGGAACTTTTGTTATACTGTCATAATTTCTGATAAGTGCTTTCATGTGATAATCATCTCTGTGCCATTGCTACTAGAGAAAATAGAGTTAAGTTGCTTTGATTAACTTCAGGTTGTTTTAGGCCCAAGAAGTTACGATTTGACAGTGTTCTATCTATGCTTGTCCATTGGCTTCCTATTCTAAGACAAGTCTGTTGATCTCTTTAGACCTTGGATAAGTGTCCAAAATTGCATATTTAATTAACTATGACTGTCATTCAGGGTTTAATAGATTACTATAAGCAAACAAGTTAGAAATGCACGGATTGTTTTATCCAAACGCTTAACTATGTTTTGCAGACTTATCCCTTTCTCCATGTTCTGTGTACCCTCTTGGAAGAGTGCAGAGGAGAAAAAATAAATTAATTTTATTTAGATTAGATATTAAAAGAATAGCAAGGAGGAAGAAGTCCTCCCTAGAACCTACAGCAAAATCAGTTCTTAGTCAGCAGTTGAACAGGAAGAGCAGTGAATCCTAAGATAGTCTAATATCATAGAAAGTGGGAAATGAAACTATTGATTTTATTTCTCTTTGTGTATCCCAGCAAAGAATGGGCAAGATTTTCTTGGACACTTGTGAAAGAGAAGATAGAGTATGGTCCTGAAGCAGTCTTTTGCCTCTAACCTCAGCAGAACTCTTTCTCAGAGGGTCAAGAGAAGGCACTTCTTAACAGATGGAATCAAGGGGTTACTATAATAGAACAGTTGTTCCCTGTAGAGGAGAGAGTTAAAGATGTCTGATTGTAATTGCCTTCCTTCCACCTATCTTTTCTTTATGTCATTGAGTCCTTGGCTTCTATGGTATCTCTTGTCCTCAGTTATATCTGCTCTCATTTCTGTCAATGTTTTGATCTTTTCAGTTTCATCTGCTGGTTTCCGTTTAGGCTTTTCATATAAAAGGCCATACCATGAGCTTCTCAAAGGTCAATACAGGGTCTTAATTTTCTTCGTATAAGGCTAGTACTAATTCTGGTATTAGTAATAACAACTCGGCTCCACGGTCTCTTATCTATTGTTCAGAAATCTAAAAGACTCTGAAAACCAAAGGTTTGGGGTTTTTTTATTTGTCTTTTTCATAATGTGGTACCACAACTCATTAATTAGGCCACAAAATGTAACCTGAACTGAAGCTATTTGTACTCTTTATTACACTTAATACATCAGTTTGTTTCACTGCAGAAATATTGATGTATTTGATCATGTGCTGTGCCACGCCAGCACAGCCAAGGGTTTGGCGAGCCTGAGGGAGGGGCAGCGAAGGATGAAGAAAAGACAGACAAAGAGAATAAGCTGGGTCTAGGTGGATCTTCTGTGTGTGACTGAGACCACAGAACAGATCCAGACTGCAAGCTGATGCTTTATTTTATAGTCAGAGGTAAACAAGGTAATTTACAATGTTCTTGTAAGTTTCACTTGTTTTGGCAGCACTTGCTGCACCTCCCATAGCCCATTAGCTACCCAGGAAAGATCTAGGGAGCAGTTTCAAGATCAAGCTTAATTATGCTAAGAGTGTTGTGCCCGCCGAAACCGGTTTGGCTCAGTGGATAGAGCGTCGGCCTGCGGACTGGGGGGTCCTGGGTTCGATTCCGGTCAAGGGCATGTACCTTGGTTGTGGGCACATCCCCAGTGGGAGGTGTGCAGGAGGCAGCTGATCGATGTTTCTCTCTCATCGATGTTTCTAGCTCTCTATCCCTCTCCCTTCCTCTCTGTGAAATATCAATAAAATATATTAAAAAAAAAAAAAAAAGAGTGCTGTGCCCTCTAAGCTGGGACTTGTTTGCAGCTTTGCCAGCATGTCAGTCCGAGGCTTAACCCTATAACCGCTCCCTACATCTTGCCCTTCTTTTAATTTTAAGCTACTAATAATGGAAGTAAAACTTAAACATCAAGAACAAAGTTCTGACTATTAAAATATTAACAAAACAATGCCAGTGCAAAACCCAATAACAAAACAATGCCAATGTAAAACCCAGACATGGTTATTAATAAAACAATGCCAATGCAACACTATAATAATAGAGAAATCAAACTACAGTAACATTTTTCTACTAAATGAAAGTTTCTTTTGCTGATGTTACTCAAGAGTCCTCAGACTTGGCTGCGCAAGAGTTTGCAGAAGACTGGCAGCTAACCAATGCTGGCATGGCCAGAAACATGATTGAGGGAGTAGCTTCCACTTCTTGCTTTTCTGCCATCTGCTGGGCCTCAGTTGTTAACTTCTTCAGCTGACCCCATGTTGGCACCTAGGTCTTTTGTATAGCCTTTGTCATCTTCCTTTTCCACTTTGCTATCATCGGGGCAACTCTCAGTCTTTTGAACGATGGGACAAGGAGCTTCTCTGGGTCCATTGTGGTGATGTACGTAACGCTCTGGCACCCAAATTGGCTGCGCTGCTCCTTCTGGAAAGATACAAACACAACCTCTTCCTCACATCATTACTGGATCTGGTCCAAACCATTGTTCAGTTTGTGCATCCTTCCATCGGGCTAACCCTGTGGAGGCTATTGTGCAGGAGGCCCGATGCCTTTCAGCTGCTCTATGACCCTCTGCATCGCAATTCAAAAAATTTAAAGTATAAAGAACATGACTGAGTTTGTTTTGAGGTGACACATAACATCCGTCTCCCCCTTTCTGTTTTAGTAATTGCATTTTAAGGGTATGATTTGCTCTTTCCACTATTGCTTGACCTTGAGGGTTATAAGGGATACCAGTTTTATGACAAATTTGATATTGCTAACAAAAATGTTGAAAAGCAGAACTAGTGTATGGGGGTCCATTGTCTGTCTTTAGCTCTAAGGAAGGACCTAGTACCGCAAAGGCAGCTAGGCAATGATTAATTACATGCTTGGCACTCTCTTCCATTTGAGGAGTGGCAAAGATAAAGCGGGAGCAGTATCTACATTAACATGTACCCATCTGTGCCTACCAAATTCCGGTATGTGGGTGACATCCATTTGCCAAATTTGATTAGGTTTAAGACCCCTAGGATTAACTCCCAACGATTGTACAGGGCAATGAATTACACACTGAGAGCACTGCTTAACATTTTGACGAGCTTGCTCCCTAGAAATACGGAATTGTTTGCGTAAGGCAGCAGCATTTTGATGACGCAAAGCATGGGAGGACTGGGCAAGAGAAAATGGGGTAGCCTCTTTCATTACAGCAAGGAGGCGATCAATAGCATCATTGCCTATAGCTAATGGCCCAGTGAGACCTGAATGAGATCAGATATGACCAATAAAGCAGGGAAATTGTCGTTCTCTAATGACTTTTTGAAGGTTGAAAAATAAATGAAAGAATTCCTCTGAATTAGTGTGCCCTATAGTAGCCGTTTCAATTAGTTTGGCCATACTTACCACATAGGCACTATCACTATATAGGTTAATGGGCTCCATAGCAAAATCTGTCAAGGCATAGATAAGAGCTTGTATTTCTACCCGTTGTGCTGAAATATAAGGGGTTTGAAGGACCTTTGCACCTTTGCTGCAGTAGTATCCAGCTTTTCCAGAACTGGATCCATCTGTAAAAATGGTTAATGCCTGAGGTATAGGTTGTGACTTCACTATCTTTGGGAAGGTAAAGGTAGTAACTGAGAGAAATTGTAAAACCTTATTTGCTGGATAATGGTTACCAACCTGTCCGGAGAAATTAGCAAGTGCAACTTGCCAATTTGTTGATCGTTGCCAGAGCCAGTCTTGCTGTATAGCTATAAATGGCACTACAATAAGGTCAGGGTCTTGGCCCACTAATTGGCCTGTTTGAAGGCGGGCTCGAGCTATTAGCTGGGAAACTGAATCATGGAAAGGAGTTAATACCTTAGTTGGAGAATGTGCCAAATATAGCCATTCAATAACTCCAGGAGCTTGCCAAATGACCCCAGTGGGTGTATGTGTCGTAGGGAAAATTAAAACCTGTAAGGGAAGGGAGTAATCAATTCTAGTAAGTTGTGCTGACCTTAAGGGCATCCTCAACTTTATGTAAGGCGATCTTGGCTTCCTCTGTCAAGCAGCGTGGGGATGACGGAGATGAATCTCCCCTTAGTATATGAAATAAAGGGCTTAAGTCAGCAGTGGTTAATTTTAAAGCAGGTCGAACCCAGTTAATATCTCCTAATAATTTTTGGAAGTCATTTAATGTAAGTAAAGTGTCAGTCCGAATTTGAATTTTCTGAGGTTTTATTGTTTTTCCCTCAATAATGCTGCCAAGATAAGAAAAAGGAAATGTCCTTTGAACTTTTTCGGGTGCTATGCATAATCCAGCACAATGCAGGGAATCCTGAAAATCTATATAGATATTATTTAGATGCTTTTCATTTTTATGAGCTAAGAGAATGTCATCCATATAATGAATAATATAAGCCTCAGGATATTTTTTCCTTATAGGATGTATGGCTGCAGCCACAAAATCCTGACATAAGGTAGGACTATTGGCCATGCCCTGAGGCAATACTTTCCATTGATACCTCTTTATGGGCTCCTTAAAATTTATCGCAGGGACACTAAATGCAAATCTTTTGCAATCCTCATGATGGAGAGGAATAGTAAAAAAACAGTCCTTAAGATCTAAGACCAGTAAATGATATTTCAATGGGATACCTGTAGGGTATGGTAACCCCGACTGAAGGGGCCCCATAATCTCCATGGTTTTATTAATTGCTCTTAGGTCTTGCAATAGTCTCCATTGACCAGACTTTTTCTTTATTACAAATATGGGCGTGTTCCGTGGACTGTGAGTGGATTCAATATGTCCTGCCTCAAGCTGTACTCGAACCAATTCTTGTGCAGCTTTTAACTTCTCTCCTAATAGGGGCCATAGCTTCCTCAGATATTGTATCTAGTAACCCCAGCACAAAGGGGAAAGTCGGTCCATATATAGAACAAGAAGTCTTCAACTCCTTCAAAGTTTTAAAAGGTATAGACTGATGACCACGGAGAATCTGCCCTGGATTCTGAGGATCAGGCTGCTCAAATATAGGATGTAAACTGAATCCTGATGTATCTTACCCAGCCTGCCTGGCCTCATGCAGAGTCTGCTGGAGTAGAGACAAAGGCTCCATTTTTTTTTCTGCTTGTTTAGGGGGTAAAAGGAGAGGCTTATGAGTAAAGGTAAGCTCTCCAAATGTTTGTATCAGACCCCCATCATCCCAAACCCACCGGTGCTATTCCCTTGCTTCCTCCAATCCTTGCTCATATTTGGGAGGAAGCGCATTGTTCAGAGGGCTCTCTCCCACAGGAGCTGTAGCCCCAGGGACTGGAGGAGGCGGCGGAGGTGCCGATGGTGGAGTAGGAAGCCTTTGGCAACCTTCCCCCATCTGTCTTGATTCCCCTGCCACATTCTTCCACTCCCCTTCTGGAGTGGGCTCTAGGCAGTCCCAAATCAAGGACCACAGACTAAAAGTAGAGGCAGGCATTTCCTCTGGACCTTCAGCTATATAATGATCGTGAAGTTGTTTTCCTACCTTCTCCCATGCCTCTATATTTACCTTTTCTTCCTCAGAAAACCATGGCCAGGTTTTACTCACAAAATTCAAAAAATCAAAAAGCTGTGCATACCTCACAGAACAGCCCCTTGCTTGGAGCATAGCCTTAAGCATGGATACGCATACATTCTTTCCCTGCGATCCTGAATTTCCCATGTTTTACAGCTAGCTAGTACTACATCCCTACCTTACTTACTGCGTGCACACGTCTTGGGACCACCTTTCACCTGACAATTGCAGTTCCCTCACACTCAGGTCCGCATTGAGTGCCACTTGGGCCGAACTCAGCCCCATGTTGGGCACCACTTGTGCAGCGCCAGCACAGCCAAGGCTTTGGTGAGCCTGAGGGAGGGCCGGCGAAGGATGAAGAAAAGACAAAAAAAGAGAATAAGCTGGGTCTAGGTCAGGGGTGGGCAAACTTTTTGACTCAAGGGCCACAATGGGTTCTTAAACTGGACCGGAGGGCCGGAACAAAAGCATGGATGGAGTGTTTGTGTGAACTAATATAAATTCAAAGTAAAGGAGCGGAGGGGAGAGCAAGAGAACCCTCCGCTCTTTCGGCTCCACGGGCCGGATAGAACAGCCGAACGGGCCGGATCTGGCCCGCGGGCCGTAGTTTGCCCACGGCTGGTCTAGGTGGATCTTCTGTTCATGACTGAGACCACGGAACAGATCCAGACTGCAAGCTGATGCTTTACTTTATAGTCAGAGGTAAACAAGGTAATTTACAATGTTCTTGTAAGTTTCACTTGTTTTGGCAGCACTTGCTGCACCTACCACAGCCCATTAGCTACCCAGGAAAGATCTAGGGAGCAGTCACAAGATCAAGCTTAATTATGCTAAGAGTGCTGTGCCCTCTAAGCTGGGACTTGTTTGTGGCTTTACCAGCACGTCAGTCCTAGGCTTAACCCTATAACCACTCCCTACATTGTGGTACTGCTCAAAATGTTTCGCATCCAAGGGTTTGGACAAGAGTTGTGGGCCTATAATGTTAATTTAGACTCTTACTCTTCTGAGCACTTTCAATTTAATCCTAACAGTAACTTTAATATGAAATAGATTTTCTTATTTTCACCATTTTATATTTGGGGAAAGATAGGCACAAAGGGGCTACACTAGCAAGCAGAAGAGCTGAGATTCAAAACCAGGCAGAGCCCTAGCTTTTAACTATATCCTACATTTCTTGACTTTGGCAACAAAAGAATGAACTTTTTTGTTGTAGCTGTTGTTAGATGTATTGCTATATAGAAAATGTCTTGAGTAGATTTGTTCTTTGAGATTTTTTATTTGTTTAGTAGTATTCATTGAAGCCAGGTCAGCAAATCTTTTTTTTCCTTTTTTTTTTTTTTCTTAAATAAGACATGGAAATAGCTTTACTTAACAGAACCTTGTATTAGAAGGGAATTTTAATTTCAGCTATTTTTTTAAAAGAAATATTAGATTTTAAAAATAAGACTACCAGGATTAAACTTTAAAATTGTGAATAAATGTCATGTTAACTTGCTACTATTTGAATCCTAAAAGCAAAATATCGCATATCCTTATTAAAAATTTTATATTTTTGCAAATAACTTTGAAAATTTGTAATTCTAATTCATAAGAGTTTAAAAGGAGGCAGATTTAAAATGGGAAGTCTCAGATTAATAAACTGCCTGGTGTACCAGTTTAACCATTCTCAGACAAGGTATCCTTCTGTCTTTACTTGCCTCTCTTCAGTCTGTGCTTATAATGTCAAACATAATAGCATATAGTTTGAAGGCAAATTGGTATTTCAGGATCATTTCCTAGAGAAGTTCAAATTTGGTACTATAGATTGTATACTATTCCAATCTGTGTCATATTGAGGTGTAAATATTCAGCTCTGATTGGTTAAAACAATATTGAATTGTATTTTAGTTCACATTTGAGTGCTTCCTTCATCCTGTTCACTGAAGGGATAGAAAGATGAGTAAGGCATATCTATAGTTTTATTTATCACTAGTGACCTGGGACACCCCCCCCCCCCCCCCCGCACCATGGGACCGCCCTGAGCCCCAGAGTCCTGCCCCTCATGGCCAGCGCGCCACAGGACGGCCCTGAGCCCTTGAGTGCCGCCCCGATCCCCACCTCTGGGCTGTGCGCAGCGGCCGCTGGGCCCCACCCCCCTGCAGCGTGCATGCGGGGCTGCAGAAACCCCAGTGAAAGCCATGCCCCCACTGCTTCGCCCCCACTGCATGCACTGCCATCTTGTGAGGGCATGATGGCGTGAGGGTCAATTTGCATATTACCTCTTTATTATATAGGATTACTCTATTTTTGTGCCTCACATGGTACCTGATACATAGTAGGTGTTCAATAAATACCTGTTGATTGAATGTCCTTGAGAAACTTGTTGGCTGATGGTTGAGTTGGCATGTAAAATGATTTTTTAAAATTAAAATACCAACAAAAATTATGAGAAGTAATTAAGAAAAAATCTGTAATCACCAATAAAAGAGTGAGGAAGTTTTACAACCTCTCCATTAGTATTTGCCTTCTCTTCATATTAATTTTCATAATTTTAGGAAAGAATATTATTACCCAGACATTCTTAGGAAAGATGAAGTATGCTCTGATTAAATAGTTTTCTTATTTTTTCTTTTTATCTAGATTCTCAGATGTTGGTTGTTTCTATGGAATCAGGCAGGAATTTAAATGCATTATGTTTTGAAAACTCTAAAGCTGCTTCTGTTCTGTTTGACTGGCATTTACTATATTCTGCATTTCATTCTCTCACCTAATCTTTTCCTTTCTAATCTGCTTACTAAAAATGAAGACTTAACATCAGAAGCCGGTCTCAGTAACTGATCAAAGGGAACATTAAGATGCAGTCTATGGCGCAGTTGGGGATGTTAACCTGCTATCTAAAGGTGATGCTTCAAATGGCTTTTCTGTGCATGTGCATGGATTTTGTGAATGGTGGAGACTGTCCTAAAAACTGTGCTGTGGTGTGCAATGTAAAGTGAATTTGTTCTTGATGGGTGCTATCTGCTAAAAGATGGACTTGAAAATTTATAATACCACCCTTTGACTAATGGCTCTGATAACTAAGATTTTGCTAAAAAAAATTTAATATTACAAAAATAAAAATATCTCTGAAGCCCTTGCTGGTGTTGCTCAGTGGATAGAGCATCAGCCTGCATACTGAAGGGTCCCGGGTTCAATTCTGGTCAAGGGCACATGCCCAGGTGGTGGGCTCGATCACCAGTAGGGGGCATGCAGGAGGTAGCCAGTCAATGATTCTCTGTCATCATTGATGTTTCTAGTTCTCTGTCCCTCTCCCTTCCTCTCTAAAATAAATAAAAATATAATTTTAAAAAATACCCCTGAAGTTTTCCAAAGGGGATTTATTTATTTATTTATTTATTTATTTATTTATTTATTTATTTATTTATTACTGGGTTTTTTTTGGTTAATCTTCCCCCTGAGGATATTTTTTTCATTAATTTTCTAGAGACAGTTGGAGGGAGTGAGGGAAGGAGAGAGAGAGACATTAATGTGAGAGAGACACATCAATTAGTTGCCTACCACTGTGGCCCAGGATCACATTGCAACCCAGGTATGTGCCCTTTATCGGGAATCGAACCCAAGGCCCTTTGGTTGGCGGGCCGACACTCCAACCACTGGGCACACCAGCCAGGACCTAAGGGGTTTTAAATAGGTTGATCTTTTTAGAGAATTGCTTCCTATTGCTGATCAAATGTAAATGAATTCAAGCTAAATCTTTCTTTCTATAGGACTTTGATTTCAGCATCCTATCTTTTATTAAGTTTTCCTACTCCTTTCTGGTTCCAGAATCCAGATTTTCTCTATTAAAGTGTTGCTTGTAATACTTTGGATTCCCCACCATTTAGGCCATTACCAAATTGAGGAATTAATTGCCCAATCCAGTCATCTTAAATGTCATTTGGAACAAGGTGGGATATGAATTTAAAATGTTACCAATATTTAGTATCTGATTTTTTAAAATAAAGGTTCCCCCCTCTTTATGTATGTTACAATCTGTTCCATAATTCCTAATATGTCATGTGTTAGTTTTCTATGGTATCATGTTGAATTAATATGGATCTAACTAATCTCGGTTTTTATGAAAGTTAACCCTTTAGTCAGACTACTGTTTACTATAATGTTTCACTCTTTCATTTTGAATCTTTATGGGAATTATGAAGACTGTGGTTAAGTGTTAGAAAATTAAGTATTTGATTTTTACCCTGTTTTTTTCTTTGTCTCCTTTTTCTTTTTCCATGTAGTCTGATCATCCAAAACCACACACAAACACACACACACACACATTATAATTGGTGTTTATTTTACCCCTTTTCTCCTTTATATGAAAGAAATTTGGCTTTCTTTTTGCTAATCAGTACTAATGCTGACAACCAAAACTAGAAAAAGAAATGGTTAAAGTTATTGTGTTCTTATCTTGATACTTGTTTTCTGCTTTTATAGAAGTTTGTTAAATTAATTAAGGGATGTTTTAAATTTTTATTTCAAACCTGTCATTTTTCAATGAGATATATATGGGGGAAAAATAGTTAAAGGTTATTAGACTTCTTAAACTGATAGAGGTAAATTTAACTTTCCCAATAGAGTTCTTAATTGCATTAAACTATCACAAATTTGAGTAACATTTTATCATGAAGTCTAATGTCTTCCTAGAGGGGCTATAAATTTTATTATGCAAACGAGTTCTGTTGCAGATCAGAACCTTATTTTTAAAAATATGTTTTTATTGACTTCAGAAAGAGGAAGGGGGAGGGGGAGAGAAAGAGAATCATCGATCTGCTGCCTCCTGTACACACCCTACTGGGCATGTACCTTGACCGGGAATTGAACCATGACCTCCTGGTTCATAGTCTATGCTCAACCCTGAACCATACCGGCCAGGTCAGAACCATTATTTTTTACTGTAAACCAAAACATCCTGGGCCTGGTCTTGTTATGTGAACATATGCCAACTATATTCAGCTACTTGTAGATCTCAAAGCTAGGGAATGTTAATGGGCCAGAAGAGTAAACATACCAATTGGTAATCTGTGCACTTTAAAGGCATGAACTGTTAACTAAGGATCAGGTTGAGGTTGAGGCCAAAGAATAAAAGTTTTTGTCTAATGTTTTACAAAGTAATTTTGCATCCATTATCAACAGAACTTTTCGTAGCTCTATAAACTCTTAAGTATTGTTATTATCGTAGTTTTACATAAAACTCAAGAGATGGAAGTTTGCTTGAGGTTTTACAGCTACTGAATGTCAGGTTCGGGATTAGGGTTCAAGTCAATTTACTATAACTCTCGTGGCTTTTTAAAAATATATATTTTTATTGATTCCAGAGAGAGGAGAGGAGGAGGGGAGAGAGGAAAATATCAATGATGAGAGAGAATCATTGATTGGCTGCCACCTGCACACTCTTCATTGGGGATAAAGCCCAAAACCTGGGCATGTGCCCTGACCAGGCATCAAACTGTGACCTCCTAGTATGGGTCGACACTCTACCACTGAGCCACACCAGCTGAGCTAAATCTTGTAGCTTTAACGAAAAGAAGAATTCCTGGTTTATGCCTTTGCTTCCTCTAGATCAGGGGTGGGGAACCTTTTTCTGCCAAGGGCCATTTGCATATTTATATCATTCGCAGGCCCATACAAAGTTATCAGCTTAAAAATTAGCCTGCTGTATTTGGTCAAACATTTAATTAACTGACTCCAATGCCTTGGCAGGGCCAAACCAAATGATTTCTGGAGCCTTATACAGCCCTCGGGCTGGACATCCCCCACCCCTGCTCTAGATTAATTCCTCAGTGTCTCAATATATAGAAAAACAAAGACTGTTACAGTAATCTAAAATATTTCTTCTGAAACAGATTGTAAGTCCCTTGGAACAGTGTTAATCTTACCTGCCTGGGTTAGCTAATGACCTAAAACAGTAACAACAAAAAATTGTTACTGTTGCCGAAACCGGTTTGGCTCAGTGGATAGAGAGTCAGCCTGCAGACTGAAGGGTCCCGGGTTCGATTCCGGTCAAGGGCATGTACCTTGGCTGCGGGCACATCCCCAGTGGGGGGTGTGCAGGAGGCAGCTGATCGATGTTTCTCTCTCATCGATGTTTCTAGCTTTCTATCTCTCTCCCTTCCTCTCTGTAAAAATATCAATAAAATATATTAAAAAAAAAAAATTGTTACTGTTTTAGGTCATTAGCTACCCAGGCAGGGAAGATTAACACTGAGGCTTCATTTCATACATATTGAAGCAGAATTATTATAGTGTAACCTGTGCACCTGTATGTTCAAAGCATCCAGGTCACTCTGGTGCTCAAATTAGGAGAATATTACCTTTAAAGCATTTAAAACCCTTTGTAAGAAGACAAATTAAATTAAAACCATTATTTTTATTAGTTAATGCCCTTAAAAATTGATAACTTTCAAAGGTGTTCTAATTTGGTGGGAGAAGCTCTAGGGTAATATTGGCAAGTGGCAGGATCATGAGCAACTAGAAGGTATTACCCAGAGTGGAGGTGCTGAAAGAGAAATGGACCTATCACAAGGGTGAAGATATGAAACCAACAGCATTCAACAATCACTTCTTCATAAAAATGCAGATGTCAGCCGAAACCGGTTTGGCTCAGTGGATAGAGCGTCGGCCTGCGGACTGAGGGGTCCCGGGTTCGATTCCGGTCAGGGGCATGTGCCTTGGTTGCGGGCACATCCCCAGTGGGAGGTGTGCAGGAGGCGGCTGATCGATGTTTCTCTCTCATTGATGTTTCTAGCTCTCTATCCCTCTCCCTTCCTCTCTGTAAAATATCAATAAAAAATATTAAAAAAATGCAGATGTCATGTCATAATTGCATGAAAAAAATTGCATTTTCCCCCAACCTGTTTAAAAATAAACATGACAATCCAATGCAAAGCTGTAAAAAAAAAAAAAAAATTCAAAGTCAGCTTTTTGTATCATTTCTCCTTGTTATTGGAAGAACATCTTCAGAGATCCATTCCTCTTAAAGGGACAAGGGTTTAGTAACCAGTCTGATTCTTCATTTATAGACTGGCTTAATTGAACCTCATTCATATCATGTTAAAACAGTTTGTTTGCATGTTATGCCCCTTATATCTAATGGTGAAAGGAAGAATTCTAAAAAATTTAAGGAATTTCAAATATTATCTCTTAAAGTTGAAAAGGAGGTTGGAGCATGTACATATCTCTTGATAGACCAAGAGCCCACAAGTCCTGTATTAATACATAAAGAGTAGACTTTCGCCCTAACCGGTTTGGCTCAGTGGATAGAGCGTCGGCCTGCGGACTGAAGGGTCCCGGGTTCGATTCCGGTCAAGGGCATGTACCTGGGTTGCGGGCACATCCCCAGTAGGGGGCGTGCAGGAGGCAGCTGATCGATGTCTCTCTCTCATCGATGTTTCTAACTCTCTATCCCTCTCTCTTCCTCTCTGTAAAAAATCAATAAAATATATTTAAAAAAAAAAAAAAAAAAAAAAAAAAAAAAAAAGAGTAGACTTTCAGAAACATGATGTCAATATTTGGTGACTTATGGATTCCAGCCCTCAGTCTTTGACCTGTTCTATAATCTGACATGCTGATAAAAATCCCACTTATCGCCAAAACCGGTTTGGCTCAGTGGATAGAGCGTCGGCCTGTGGACTGAAGGGTCCCAGGTTCGATTCCAGTCAAGGGCATGTACCTTGGTTGCGGGCACATCCCCAAGTGGGGGGTGTGCAGGAGGCAGCTGATCGATGTTTCTCTCTCATCGATGTTTCTAGCTCTCTATCCCTCTCCCTTCCTCTCTGTAAAATATCAATAAAATATATTTAAAAAAAATAATCCCACTTATATTACTTCTAATATAATATATCTGGTTATTCACTTTCTGAAAAACTAATGTTTATTTTGTTTACTAGCTATTACTCTGCTTTAGAATTTTGCCTGACATCCACCTTATTAACAAAGAATACAGGTAAATCGGTTTCACCAAACTAACAGATAATTATAAAAATACTAGAGGCCAGATGCACGAAGATTCATGCAAGAATGGGCCTTCCTCCGGCCAGAGCCACCTTTCCGCCTTTGCTCCAGCCCAGAGCCACCTTTCTGCCTTCCCACGCTGCCCAGAGGCCCGGAGTGGCTGGGGTGGTGCGGATTGCCTGCATCATCACCATGGCGACGATGCAAGCGTCCCACCCCAGTCGCTCAGTGCATGTGTATGCAAATTAACCCGCCATCTTCGTTGGGTTACTTTGCATACGCACTCCTGATTGTCTGGTGGGTGTCACGAAGGTACGGTCAATTTGCATCTTTCTCTTTTCTTAGTGTAGATATAATCCCACCTTGTTCCAGGGAAGATTTATCATAGCTTATTACTAGACAGGTTAATTAATAAAACATAATAGCATAAATTGGAAATCAATTGTGAGAATTTAAAGTGGAACCAAGAAAGGCACTTTGAGAACTAGCTCTTTAGTGTTCATAGATTTGTTTACCTTTTCAGTGCCTTATCAAAAAAGTAGTAGTACCCTTTCTTTAGCATTAATGATTAAGGTCCAAGATCTAATTCTGTGTTTGCAAAAAATGAATCCTCACATGTCTATTAAAGAAGGAGCCACTACCCTAACCGGTTTGGCTCAGTGGATAGAGCGTTTGCCTGCGGACTCAAGGGTCCCAGATTCGATTCTGGCCAAGGGCATGTACCTTGGTTGCAGGCACATACCCAGTAGGGAGTGTGCAGGAGGCAGCTGATCGATGTTTCTCTCTCATCGATGTTTCTAACTCTCTCTCCTTCTCCCTTCCTCTCTGTTAAAAATCAATAAAATATATTTTTTAAAAAATAAAGAAGGAGCCACTATTTTTATAAAATCTCTCCTCTGCTTCTGTAGTTTCAAAACTTCCTCATTAACATATTATGGGGAATAAATCAGAGGCCAGTATTATAGCCATATTCTGCTTGGTTTATGTATATAGAAAAAAACTAAAATTGTATGTATGAGTGAAACTGTACCTACTCAATCAGTAAAAAGTTTTGTGTTATTTTTTTTGTAATAGCTATTTTATTTTCCTTTTTAAAATTTATTGATTTCAGAGAGAGGAAGGGAGAGGGAGAGATAGAAACATCAATGATGAGAGAGAATCATTGATCGGCTGCCTCCTACTGGGGATTGAGCCAGCAACCCGGGGCCCAGTGACCTCTTGGTTCCTGGGTCAAATGCTGAGCCACACCCAGCTGGGCTGTAATAGCTATTTTAAAGTAACTTAAGTGTACCATTGCTATTTATACCAGTTTGAATAGTAAATCCCTTGGTAAAATTCTGGCTTTGGCTGATTTTTGGCTATTTCAGTTACATCTAAAGCATATGCTTTTATTTTTAAGAGGCCTGGATTTAGGATTTTTTTTTTTTAATTAGAAAAAGTCAATTCTTAAATGAAAAAGTCCTAAACCAAAGGATTTATAACTGGCACCAGTTTGGCCAAGATTGTTAGTTATTCATTAGTTTTTCAATTTGGAAGTAATTCATGCCCTTCCTTTATGATGTTTGTTTGTTAAGAAATCCTTTTTAAAGTTTTAATGCAAAATTCTAACTTAAAAAAACTGATCAATTGGACCTGCTCTGGTTCAAGTAAGAGGCAGCTGGGGTCTAAGTGTTGCCTACTCAGCCTTCTTACTCTTTCATCCCTCAACCTCTGAGATGCCACCGAGGAACCTCTTAAGGCATCCCAGAACACTTTGCCCAAGAACATTTTTTTCCTGGTGTCCATTAACCTCTTTTTCTGGAGCGTGTCAGAGGCTGAGGGAACCTTAAAAATAAAAATGCATTTTGCTACTTGCTAACTGCTTAATTAAGATTTTGTGGAAGTACTTGAACTTTAAAAAAAAAAATAATGTCAGTGGGTATTAAAATTCATCTTTATTCCTATGCCATATTGTGATGGTTCAGAGTACAGATAATCTAGATCTAGCTGTATGTAAGTGGCTATGATGGTAAGGGTACAAAGGTCATCCTGAAGGTAACAAGCACTAATAATTACAACTCTCCCTCTCCTGTGTTTTGGTTTCTCTGCACTCCTGACTCTTATATAGGACAAAGAACTTTGAGTCTGGTAAGGCCTATAAGACAACATGGGGAGATGGCGGAGACAACTCTTCTAGCAAGGTAGTATCTAAGCAGCCAGGCCGAGTAACAAATGGTCAGCCTCAGCAAGCAGCCACAGGAGCAGCCAATGATGGATATATTAAACGGTATGCAGCTCCTTTCAATATTTTTATCCCTTTCCTAAATGAATGGCTCATTGAGAAAGATGGGTGTAGTTATACATGAATCCTAACTCATCAGTTAGAAATAGCATTTATTTCATTTTAAAAATTCATTTTAAAATCTGCCTTCTGACAAAAAGTTGACTGTGTTATATCGGCCTTCAATTATGGATTTTTCTTTATATTTTTCAGTACTTTCCAAATTACTGATATAAGCTGTAAATAGGAAAATGTGTTTTAAAATATATCCTCTAGAGCAGGGGTAAACCAAATCCCTATAAGAATAGCTATAAAGAGTCAGATAAATATTTCAGACTTGGCAGGCCATACAGTCTTTGTTGCAACTACTCAACTTCGTTGTAGGAAGGTTTGTTAAAACACAAATTGCTGGGATCTACTTCCATTCTGTTTCAGTAGATCTGGAATGGAGTGTAAGAATTAGCATGTTTTGTGTCTAAGTTTCCAGGTTATACTGGGAATCACACTTTGAGAAGCACTGTCCCAGAGTTGTTACTTAATTGTGTCTTATATGGCTTTAAGACACTGTGCTCTCTTTTATTAGTCTTTCCATTTTTACTATGGAATGCTTCTAATGTACCTATGTTCCCTTGGGTCTAACACTGCTTAGAGTAATTTTGGTTGCTTGTTTTTATGCAAACTAAATCCAGACATAGTCCATTTAGAATTCACCAAAAACTGAATTAACTATCTTTTTTTGTGATAGTATAACAAATGATGCCAGAGAAGATGAAATGGAAGAGAACCTGAATCAAGTGGGCAGTATCCTAGGAAATCTAAAACACATGGCCCTGGACATGGGCAATGAGATTGAGGCTCAGAATCGACAAATAGACCGGATCACAGAAAAGGTAAAAGCTTCTTAGTGCCATCAGAAAATGAGACATTTAGTACAGCGTTTTAGTAATGGGTATTTGTGCTCAGTATTTTGGACCTGTCCTCACCGGTGTTAAGAGTTTTCATGAAGCAGCCAGTTTTAGCACATTGAGAAACAATAGCTAAGTTCTTCTTTTGCTTATGGCAATTGGTTCATTTTAAAGCCAAGAACTTGGAATGAAATAGTTTCATTTAAAATTTTACACATGAAGCTTAGAATCTCTAACCTTTGTGTGGGCTGTCTCCCCACCGTCCCCCCTCCCCCCCCCCCCCCCCGAATGAGCAAGTTAGCTTTTGGAGTTGTTTTTATTGTTGTTGTTGTTGTTGTTGTTAAATAATAAATTAGTAAGTTCCTGAATTCTCGTAAGTCCGTAAGGTAAAAATCAGTTCTGCAGAATGGTTCATATGGAATGAGCATACAAAATAAGAGTCCTGTGAGTAATGAACAAGGGTGATTGCTTTTTTTTTTTAACGTCACATAATGTAAAAGACACTGCAAGTGAAATTGTGTTCAATGTTTTGATGTGTCATATCTATATGCCATTCTTATTCATTGTTACTTATTGAAGTATCAGTGTACTTTAAAGCATAGGGTAAGTTTTTAAGCTTGACTCTCTGTTGGGTCACTTAAAATGGATTTTTTTGAGGCAAACGATGCTTTCAAAGTGGTTTAGGCTACATATTACCCATCATTTTAATTCATATATTTATGTGGATGTGGTAATACATCTATTCTAAAGATCTTGGGGAAGGTTATTTCAGTCTCTCAGTGTTAGACTTAGGATAACTCCAAGTGGGATTCTATGATTCCGTTCAGGGGACTCCCACAAGGTCAGATCAGTAGCAGAGGAAAGCATTCTTATATTTTGTTGCAACTAAATGCCATTAATTATAAGATGTATCCCAGTTTCAGACATGTTAAACTGTGAAAAAATGTAGAATTCATGAAATACTGGCAAGTTGCCCTAGCTGGTTTGGCTCAGTGGATAGAGCATCCACCTGTGGACTGAAGGGTCCCAGGTCCATTCCGGCCAAGGGCACATGCCCGGGTTGCGGGCTCAATCCCCAGTAGGGGGCGTGCAGGAGGCAGCCGATCAATGATTCTCATCATTGATGTTTCTATCTCTCTCTCCCTGTCCCTTCCTCTCTGAAATCAATAAAAGTATATTTAAAAAAAAATACTGGAAAATTCTGTTATACCTTCATCATATTTACACACCCAAGTTTTTCCAAATTAATTTGATATTGTCAGTTCTTGCCCAAGATGAATTTTGTAATGTGACTTCGATTGTTTCCTGAATTTCCTGAGTGAATCAATTACTTCAAGTGTATGAAATTTAACTTTTTTATTGTTTTTTTTTAATTGATTTTTAGGGAGAGAGGAAAGGAGAGGGATAGAGAGATAGAAACATTGATGGGAGAGGATAGAAGAGCATCATTGATTGGCTGCCTCCTGCACAGTCTGGGGATCGAGCCCGCAACCCCAGCATGTGCCCTGACTGGGTTTCGAAATAGCAATCCCTTGGTTCCTGGGTTGATGCTCAACCGCTGAACCATAGTGGCCAAGCTGGAATTTAACTGTTATTAGATTAACTTACCTTGTGAAGTAATGCTGGTGTCTTTTTTTTTCAGGCTGACACCAACAAAGATCGTATTGAAGGTGCCAATGCCAGAGCAAAGAAACTCATTGACAGCTAAAGTACTGCTGTACTTCTTTACCATTTATTCACTTATCTAGCTCTTCCTGCAGAGTCATTGCCTTTTCAGAGTTTGAAATTTTGGTTCCACACTCTTCTAATCAGGAGATAATGTGGAAGAGGGGCAAGGGGTAACAGCCTCCCTATTTTTCATTTTCTCTTTTTTTCCTTGAGGGTAGACTGCTGCTCAGCCTTCTTCTAGTATTTTCTTTCTCAGTTTATACTCTTAGCTTGGTTTTTATACATCATATATAGCGTTGTTTTTCACCCTCCTCATTTACTGAAGTAGGTTCTTCTGCTTTCATGATTTGGAAGCATTGCCAAAGACAGCCATGATATAGGAAGCTGTGGGGCAGGGGTGGGGGAGTGCAAGGAGAAGCGAGAGATAGAGGTTGTTACCTCAGTAAAACCTTCAGACCACAAAGCAGTAAGTTGCATAGCCACAGTAAAGATCTAGTTGGGTTTAGATTTTAAGTTGCAGTTATTGCCAGTTTAGGCTATTACTTGATTTTGGAGCTTTTATATACAATATTTTTGTTATACATTACAACTTTGCAACCTCTGCTTCAAAAAAGAATAGGATGAGTTTTCTTAAAGTGAGTTTAATTCCTGAACTCTTGATGATTCATGTATGTACATAGAATCTGTGATCACATTTCATATTGCACCATACAGGAACACTTTGTACAAATGAATGGCTTTTTATTTTCATATTATTAGTATCATGGTTCTAATTCAAGCCTATTAACCTCATAAATTTGTCATTAGTCTTTGAAGAAAAATATTTAAATATGTATTGTAACATGAAAATTTCTGTCTAAAGCAGGGCTTAAAATTTTGGGGGAATGTTTGACAAAATATTTCACGTGATTTCAGATTTACCTCAATGCCAAGAATTATGTTTAGATAGGAAAATATAAACTTGTTTTGATCTCAGGTAGAAAGATCGTTAGATTACTTTGAGTTTTATGTAGATTTAGACTTTTGAAAAGCTAGAATTCTGTTTAACTAAAATTGATTTGGAAAATTATGCCTTTGTTTTTATTATTGATGATTGCACTATCATTCTTTTATCCTTGTGTATTGAACCTATGTTCAGAATCACACTTGTTTAGATCCTGAACAGTGTTATAAGAATCTGGTTGGTATTTGTCACCTTTATTTAAAAGCTGGCACCTGTACACATCAAAACTATTAATGTGGTTTGGTTTGACCAATAACCACTGCTTGATCCTTACAATTAAATTTTGTAACTAATAGAATTGTTCTTTCAAAATAGGTGTGTTTCTGTGACTATTTTAGAGGGGGGGCAACCGTTTCATCAGCTCTTATGTAACAAATTGAGTAAAGGAAAGGTCCATAAATCAAGAGGCACTCCCAAGAGAAAGCATCTTTACCATTTTTACTGGAAGTACTGATAGGACTTTCCATTCTATGATCTGTCATTAAGTACATTTTAATCATTACTAGTCTTTTACTCATTTGAGCTTCAATACACTAATGACTGAAAGGATAGTTTTTATGAAAGAACTACAACCCACTTGAGAAGATACAGTTGCCCTAGTCGGTTTGGCTCAGTGGACAGAGCGCTAGCCTGTGGACTGAAGAGTGCCAGGTTCAATTCCAGTCAAGGGTATGTACCTCGGTTGCAGGCTCAATCCCTGGTCCTGGTGGGGCGTGTGCAGGAGACAACCAATCGATGAGTCTCATATGAATGAATGTTTCTGTCTCTCCCCCTTCCTTCCTCTCTAGAAATCAATGGAAAAATATCCTCAGGTGAGGATTAAAAAAAAGAGAGAAGATACAGTTAACATGAGAATGAAGAGGAAAATAATTTAAAATGAGATTATTTTAGACCCTCTGTAATAGAAATGCTCCATGATGAAGAGAGTAGTTTGGCAGGTGATGGTACATGTGTAAAGTAAGAAGGTATAAAACACTGGGGATTGTGCTATACCCAAATGTCCTTCCTAAAAGCATTTACTTAATTTTTTTAACAATAAGCTCTCTCTTCATATTGTCAGTCTTATCCCATATGGTCATGCCTTTTTTTTCTTCAGTTTTAATTCATCCTTTATTACTACTTCAACCCTAGATATTTCCATGGCATGTGTGGATTGTGAATATTCCCTTAACTTAAATTTCTATTTCCCAGATAACGTATACTGAATAGTACTTAGAATTAGTTTCTATTTGTTTCTTTTAATGCTATTTTCTTTTTTGTTAATCCTCACCTGAGGATATTTTTTCCATTGATTTTTAGAGAGTGGAAGGGAGGAAAGGAGGTGGGAGGGAGAAACATCAATGTGAGCAAGATACATCAATTGGTTGCCTCCTGCAACCCAGATACGTGCCCTTGACCAGGAATCAAACCAGTGACCCTTCATTGCTGGGGCCAACGCTCTAAACAGTGAGCAATGCTGACCAGAGCTGCTTTTTTATAAGTATTACTGATTTTTAGAGAGAGAGAAAGGAAGAGGGAGAGAGAGAATGAACATCAATATCAGAGCAAAACATCCATCCGCTGCCTCATGCATAATCTCTACTGGAGATTGAGCCTGAAACCCCAGCATGTGCCCCGACTGGGAATCAAACCGGCAACCTGTTAGTGCACGGGACAATGCCTAAACAACTGAGCCACACCGGCCAGGCAAATGCTATTTTCTTCAGGTCACTCTCTTACTAGAATATTAAGTTACCCCAAATACGTTCTTCGTCAGATTCATATTTCTCATATTGATATCCAAGTTCCTTATTCTCCTTTTTAACTTTGTATCTGATCAAAGCTTTCCATTTCTGTACAACTTGCTAAATTCTATTTTAATACCTTACAGATGAAATAAATGGCACCACTTATTAAATGCTTACTCTGTCATGGGCACTGCGCTAAACGCTTTCTTATGTATCTTTTCACCATATCCCTCCCAACATACCTGAAAGGTAGGAGGCCCATATTACAGATGAGAATAAATTGCTCTAATTCATAAAGCTACTAAATGACAGACTTTGGATTCAAACCAGGGTCTTTCTCACTCCAAGGCCTATCATCTTATTCAGTATTCTACACTGACTTCCACCCAAGCTCTAAAAGAATGTAGATGACTTAGGGCTGGTGGCCAATAGAATGTGGGTCTCCAGACCACAAGTCAACCTACTTTGTTGGTTCATTTTTAAGTGTAAATACTTGTGTACTATAACTTTGGATAGATTACATAGTTCCTGCCATCAAGTAGTTCAGTCTAGCAAGAGACAGATGGATACAGAATGTGAGAAGTGCTATTATAACAGATGGAGGAGCAGTTAATTCAGCCTAGATTTAGAAAGGGGCTTAGACAGGGAAAGAGCATGTTAATAAGAGAGGGCATTTCTGACTAACCAACCAATGTATAAAGGCAGTTAAAGGACAGAGACATTGCACTATGGATTTAAAGAGCAGAATAACTTGTTATGACTAGGCAGGCGAATGAGAGTGAAGAAAGGATATCTGGAAATAAGGTTGGGTCCAAGTTGTGAAAGGTAGTAGTCATTGATTGTCATAGGGTTGGGGATTTTTTTTTTTTTTTTTTAATTTTTCAAACCACTTCTCCAGGCTGAATTATGGCATTTACTCTAAGACTGGTCTTTTTTTTTTTTTTCTTTATATTTTATTGATTTTTTACAGAAAGGAAGGGAGAGGGATAGAGAATCAGAAACATCAATGAGAGAGAAACATCGATCAGCTGCCTCCTGCACACCCCCCATTGGGGATGTGCCTGCAACCAAGGTACGTGCCCTTGACTGGAATCGAACCGGGACCCTTGAGTCCGCAGGCCAACGCTCTATCCACTGAGCCAAACCAGTTAGGGTGGGGATTTTTTAAAAATATGTATTTTTTTGCCCTGACTGGTTTGGCTCAGTGGATAGAGCGTCAGACTGCGGACTAAAGGGTCCCAGGTTCGATTCCGGTCAAGGGCATGTACCTTGGTTGCGGACACATCCCCAGTAGGGAGTGTGCAGGAGGCAGCTGATCGATGTTTCTTATCGATGTTTCTGACTCTCTATCCCTCTCCCTTCCTCTCTGTAAAAAATCAATAAAATATATTTTTTTAAAAAATATTTTTTTTTATTGATTTCAGAGAGGGAGAGGGAGAGACAGAAACATAAATAATGAGAGAGAATCATTGATCGGCTGCTTCCTACACACCCCACACTGGGGATTGAGCCGGAAACCTGGGCATGTGCCCTGCCTAGGAACCGAACCGTGACCTCCTGGTTCATAGGTTGACACTCAACCACTGAGCCACACCAGCTGGATGAGTTAGAGATTTTTTAAAACTCCAATTAGTAATTAAATGGCTGGGGACATTTAAGTTTAATTTATAACTTCTGATTTATTAGATGAAAGTACTGATAAAATAGAGAAATGTTAATTGTTCAGTTAACTGATCAATAAGATTAAGCATTAAAGTTTATTTTTTTAATAAAACTCAAGAATGATAAACTATTCCTCCCCAAATTGAGAAACAGAAAATAACATGGGAAAAAGAATACCCAGACCAGACTGAAGGTCAGAGAGACTTCCTCATATAGATTAAATACTAGGCTCCTATGATCTCTTGACATAAAGATCAAACTAGTTTTATAAAACAAGAACTTGTAAATATATTGTAAAATAGCTCCTTGGACAAGACAAAACTTCAAAAAATGACAGAGTGGTAGCTTTATAAATATTCATATCAGTAACAATTTGAAACCATCTAACTCAGTACCTTCAGTTTCTCTTAATAAACATGGTTCCACTACCACAAGATGTTTATCAGTCACATGAAGGCATTGCAGTACTTATGCAACCTCAACATGAAACATTTCTTCCTAATCAGTTTATTTTCAAACAAAAGGCCATTTACAGGTTAGTTTTCCTGTCTTCTTTTAAAGGATGAACCTTCCTTCCAGCCAAAAAGTTCATTAAAAATTCTTTAATATATTCTCTCATTGAGAATAAACTTGATAAACATAGGTTGTTTTAAAATACTATAGTTGCTTTTTGACAGGTAATTTGATTAGTAGAGTTATAAAATACAAAAAGGAGAAAAGGATTACCAGAAATAAGATTATTTCTAACAAAGCTTCAGGAAAATCTTGATTATTAAAACCCTTGTATCTTACAAGTTTTGCATATATGGTTTTAGCTCTTCAGAGCCCTCTACCAGTAAGGCACCTGCAATAGTAAAGAAGTTGCTACTGCAGCCTTGGGAACATCTCTTAGTGTTGTATTGAAGCTTCTCGACAAGGTACACTTTTAATCAAGACAGTCACACATTTATGTACATCCTAAATTCCAAGTATAAATACTATAATTGAACTGATGGACTGGAACAAAACACAGATCCTTAGATTAACCATAGCAGCCTCTCAACAAATTATTTCAATATCATAAAAATGTGATGTTAACACAAAAGTGGGATGGCAGCTGATTTTATGAAAGCTCACTCATTGCAACTATACATGAAATTTCAAGCTGTGGCGTGGAGCTATTCTATTACCAGGCAGCATCCCCTTATTGTATAAATAGCAACTAGCTATTGGTTTCTTAAAACCAAACTAATGATGATTTGAAGATCAACATTGTCCATTGCCTATTCATGACTCAACGGAGAATTCTTCCTGTCTGTTGATTCCTTTTAGCTTATTTAAGGTAAGCTCTGGAAAGGAAAGAGATCAAATGCAATATAATCTCCTGGAGTATCAGCTCCTTACTGCAGACATCCTTGACAGCAACAGGAGCCTTTGCTTCAGCCAGATTGCAGCAGGTTCCAAATCAATGTCCTATAAGGATTCCCATGCTTGTGGAGTACATCAAGCAAACTTCTTCTTGGTGGCCGTGAACCTCTCCATGTACTAAATGTCATGAAAGAAAAAAATATATATGTGGTGTTTTGGCATGAGCAAATACCTTTTTCATATGACTTCTTTTTTTCCATTTAGGTTTTTATTGGATATGGTCCCTCATTTCCTACAAAATCTACCTATTCTAAATGCAAATCTAAAGCATATAGTTTTGGGGTCTTTTAAGCTTTTTGATATTTTAATAGGAAACCTATCAAAAGATAAAGATGCTTTACAATACACCATCTAGAGAGAAAGTCATCTTGGTACAATACAAGAGTGTATACCAGTACATCTTGGTACAAGAATTTGGCTAACTCTTAGAACTTGCCTCCAAAATGGGAAACAAATCCTGCTGACAAATAGGATTATCCATGCAGCCTGTGGCTATAAACATTCATGTGGGTTACTTCACCATTCTCTTCTCTGGAGCAGTGACTAGAAATGCAAAAGTATATGACTACATACCTTATCATAGCCTTCTAGTTCTCGAAGTTTCTTTATTTCAAAAAGGTTGCCTTCCACAGCAAGCAGACAGATCTGGGAATCACTGAGGATGCTCTGTGGAAGCATGCTGAGCTCAAGGCAGTTCTCTTCCAGGCGAAGAACTTTAAGGCGAGGACAGCAAGATATCTTTACTGAGATCTGAGATATCTATTTAACCACAAAAAAGAATAACAGGAAAAAGTATAAGCACTGTAATGGTTATTTTTTACTAAACTAAAACAAAAAAACCTTTACTTGACAATTTGTCCTAGTTCTCTTTTTACGGCCTCCATTTTCTTACTACCTACTCATTCCAGAAGCCTCTGTCATGTAGCATCTGTTACTACTCCTCCACTTTTTTGGGAGGTGGGGAAGGAGGACTTGCTTTTTGAACCAGTGGCTTTTTGGAAATAAAATTTTCTGATAATAAAAGCACTATTTATTATAGAAAACCTGAGAGTCAAGTTTTTGAATTTTTTTTTTAAATATATATTTTATTGATTTTTTACAGAGAGGAAGGAAGAGGGATAGAGAGTTAGAAACATCGATGAGAGAGAAACATCGATCAGCTGCCTCTTGCACACCTCCTATTGGGGATGTGCCCGCAACCAAGTTACGTGCCCTTGACCGGAATCGAACCTGGGACCTTTCAGTCCGCAGGCTGACGCTCTATCCACTGAGCCAAACCGGTTTTGGCTCAAGTTTTTGAATTTAAAGAAAAGAACTGCAATCTACCAGCAATAAACATTTTGGTACATCCACTGCCAATCTTTTATGTATATATAAATGTTTGATTGTACTATCTATCCCTTCCTTGAAACTCCCTACTATATCTAATTCCTGAGTTTTTCTTTCTAACTTTTGAATTATTCCTCATTTTTGGCTTCCTTTCTTGTTCCTATGAACATTTTTCAAGCAGTAGCCTCTAATAAATATTTGGTCATCTGTCTAAACTTTCTTTTAGAAAGCTCATCAATTCATTCTTAAAGCCATCATTTCTGTTAAGAATTCAAAATCTGTATCTACATTCAAACCTCTCACCTCTATTCCACTCCTATGTCTCCCAATTTTTAGTACATTTCCATTTGCACCATCATAATCAACTCAGCATGTCTATTCTCAACAGCACCGCTCTTTTTTTTAGGGCCTCAAATTCAGTAACAAGTACCTTTAATTCATTCACCTCTTTGCCCATTAAATACTCCAAGTCACCAAATAATATTTACTCCACCCGGAGTAAATATCACCTCAGACTATCACCTGGGAACTTATTGCAAGTGCAAACTCTCAAACCCCACCCCAGACCTACTGAATCAGAAACATTGAGGGGTCCAGTGATCTCTTTTAACAAGCTCTCCTGGTTATTCTGAGGCACACTAACATCTGAGAACCATTGGTAAAGGCATCAGCATAGGTGAATGTGGAATGAGTGCTCAACTAATACTTGTTGCTTAACGATTTTTTTCAAGTCCCCCCCCCCCAAATAGTCAATTTTTCCTAAAAGCTCAAGAACATTCAAGAATATTTGTTTAAGCCCTAGCTCGTTTGGCTCAGTAGAGAGAGAGTTGGCCTGCGGACTGAAGGGTCCCAGGTTCAATTCCAGTCAAGGGCACATGCCCGGGTTGTGAGCTCGATCCCCAGTGTTGGGTGTGCAGGAGGCAGCCGATCATCAATGATTTTCATCATTGATGTTTCTTTCTCTCCCTCTCCCTTCCTCTCTGAAATCAAAAACATATTAAAAAAAAAATATATTCATTTAAGGATAAGAGGAGGCTAATATCTTCAAAGACAGACTGAATTTCATAAATAATTTAAGGCCACTACAATCTAGGATAAATTGTCTCAATAAAACTTTATGCAATGATTGGAATGTTCTGTATCTGTGCTATCCAATATGGTAGCCCAGTGTCACACATGGTTTTTGAACACTTCAAATATGGCTTGTGGCAACTGAGGAACTGAATTTTTAATTCAAATGAATTTTAATAGCCACATGTGGCTAATGGTTACTGTATTGGACTGTAGATCTAGAAGCACAGACCCTGGAACAGGGGTCCTCAAACTTTTTAAACGGGGGGCCAGTTCACTGTCCCTCAGACTGTTGGAGGGCCAGACTATAGTTAAAAAAAAAAAACTATGAACAAATTCTATGCGCACTGTGGGCCCGGGACGAGTTGGCTGCTAAGCAGGACAGGCAGCGGCACTCGGCGGGCCGGATAAATGTCCTCGGGCCGCATGTGGCCCACGGGCCATAGTTTGAGGACGCCCGCACTAGAAAAACTAAAGGCCACCTATCTCACTATGTTTAATGTTTCATCATCTGTGTCTTATTTCTAAACCAAAGGTTGTTTCTCCAGTTATACATAAAAACCAAAGAGCTTCCGAAGTAATGGAAACAAATTTCAAATATTATAATCAAAGCTGTCCAACAATGAAATGAGCTATCTCCAGAATGCCTATTGCTGATGGTCTCTTAACAAAACACACATTGACAAAGATGTCCAAAAAAAGGACAACAGATTACCTCTGATGTCTAACTCTGAGAACCTATGAGTGTAAGCCTCTTTTCCACTCTTTCTGACAGCTCCATACACACACACACACACACACACACACACACACACACACACGCACACACATGCACACACGCACTAGAGGTCTGATGCACGAAGATTCGTACAAGAATAGGCCTTCCTTCCCCTGGCTGCTGGCACCCGGGACCTGGGCCTTCACTCTGGCCCAGAGCAGCCGGGGCGGGGCAGAATGCCTGCGTCCCGGCCCGGCCGCCACCACCTTTGTTGCATCAATTTGCATATTCCCTCTTATTGGCTGTGGGCACCGCCATCTTCTGTCGTGAAGTGATGGTCAATTTGCATATTCCATCTTTATTAGATAGGATATATATGTATGTGTGTGTATATATATATATATATATATATATATATATATATATATAAAATTGATTTCAGAGAGGAAGGGAGAGGGAGAGAGAGAAACATCAATGATGAGAGAGAATCATTGATCAGCTGCCTCCAGCACTTGAGCCTGCAACTTGGGCGTATGCCCTGACCGGGAATTGAACAGTGACGGCCTGGTTCATAGGTCAACACTCAACCACTGAGCCATGCTGGCTGGGCCTGACAGCTCCTTGTTAGATGACTGGAGACATGTCTGAGAAGGATCTGAAGAACTCTTCAAGATTTGTGAGACAGAAGTTTAACTTTTGAAGTTAGCACCCCATTACCATCCCAACCTCTGTAAAACACCTACACAATAAACACAACCAGTGTCTCAACTATCTCCACAGGACTTTGGGCTTTGAAATTAGTCCGGCCACAGAATATACTTCTCATCCAGCTTCTAATGCCCAGTTCCATGATTACACTTTAGAGAAAAACAGGTTATTCAGGATATATATTAGAAAGGAACCCTTAAACTCTAGACCTGGTTCTGGTTGAGGTTGAGTTCGATGACCTGCAGCTCCCCCACTATGTCAGGTATGCTCCGAATCTGGTTCTTGGAGAGATCCACCACATCCAGGTGCTGTAGGTTACAAAGTTGGGGTGGTAGTGCTCGCAGCTGGTTCCCAGAGAGGCTCAGGGTCTTGAGGGCAGACAGTTGCCCAAAGGTAGATGGCAACTCTCTCAAGTGATTGTTGTTTAGGCTTAGCGTCTCTAGTTTTTTCAGATTGCATAACTCACCAGGAAGAACAGCTGGCAAAGACAAAAAACATAGAAACCTGAATCTGATACAGCTGAAAAACACCTTTGATGAAGTTTATAAAAACTACATGGCAGCCTACTATGCCTCTTGTTAATATACACAGAATTCCCACTAGTGCCATTTTTAAGCACTGCATTTTTGCCAACATAGTCTTCAGAAGGTGAGAGTGCCATTAAAATGCAAGAAAGCACGTATGTGTATATTTTGTACAGGAGCCTCCGCACAACCTGACAGCAATTTGTGGGATTTGGAAGTCCCTCCATTTCCATTGCCCTGTCCAAATTTTCCCAGTACCAATCATTTTACCACCAGAAGAGGCTTGTAGATGTAATTACAAGAGATAGAAAACTTCAAGGACTCTGACATTCTCCTGCGTCTTGAGAAGTCGGAACGGTTTCATATCAAAAATTAGCTTGTAAGAGAACACCACCCTTCTTAACGGCTGATGAGTAGTAGCAAAAGCAACCCAGACGCAAAAGCCATACTCAGTTTGTTGTTGTTCAAGGAGAGGCTCTTCAGCAGCGTGAACTTCCCTATAATCATAGGCGGTAGGCTCTCGATCTTGTTGTTGGATAAATCGATGGTCCTGAGATTGCTCGTCAGCTTCTGTAACTCTGAAGGGAACTGGAGAAAGGGGTTCACAGCGCGGAGAATCCCTCACGGATTAACTTCACCGTCCCCGCCATCCCTCTCCCGTTTAATTCCCAGGTCCGGTCCCTCCCAGTCTCACCTCGGTCAGCCCACGGTCCTTAAGCTGAAAGACACCAGTTTTCTGCGCGGTTTCCACATGAGCGCGGAGGGCACTGTTTCCCATCCTAGCGCTGCGGCTCCGGTCCCTGCGGGAAGGAAGTGCAGCTGTCACCGCTGGGTCCAGGCACGCAGCCACCCCTTCGGCCTCCCGGCTGCGTCTCCTACCCTAGCCGGCACCTCCTGCAGAACTCTGGATCTTGGCGAGGAAGAAAGGGGAGGACAGGCAGCCCGACCACCAGGCCCTGCAGCTGTAGCAGCCGTTCCGAGGCTAGACGCCGCTAGGAGCCTACGGAGGACCAGGGAGCCCCAGACTTGTTCTCACCCGGCTCCGAAGACGACCTGGGAGGCGCGCAAGCCTGCGAGGCGCTTCCCGGGCTTCCGCCTGCGCGGAAACGCCCCGTGACGTCATCGAAGCGCGCGGCGCGTCGGGCGGGCGTTCCACTCATTCCCGGCGCCACCTGGGGAGGTGCGTCTCAGGCATGGCTGCGGCCGACCCTTGGGACCCGGCGTCTGCGCCAAACCCTGCCGGGCTACTGCTGGGCCATATCGTAGCCTCGGGGACAGTCACTCAGGTACGTGGGCGGCGATGGCGTCATTAAGGGGGTGCCCCCGGTGGCGACAGGCGGCTGTGAAGTGGTACTGGCTGAGGCTGTACTAGAGCAGACTCAGGTGGAGCCCGTTCCAGGCCACAGCAGGTACCCTTCTGCTAAAGCGGAGTTCTGAGTAGGTGGTGACTCGAGGAGACGGGGTTTCGGGTGTCTGCAGGCGAGTTATCCCAGGTCTGTTCGTGGGAGATAATAAAGACCGGTTTTCCCGCCTTTTTTTTCTCTTCAATCTAGTGCTACCATCCCTAGATTGTATGAGTGGCGGGTTGGGAAACCGGCTAATTAAAGCATACGTTCCCTAACAAGTGAGGTATTGAAGCATGTTTGGGGCGGGAGGCGCTGAGAGCGCCAGGGGAAACGCGCATGTTAAAAGCCCCTCAAAAAAGGATTGATAAAGACCTGAAAGACCTCGTAACATGAATGGAGGGATTAATTTTGAGAAGGAGAGACCATAGAGATTAGCGCATGGGGTGCGTGGGGTGGGTTAGGTTGGGCAAGAAGAGCATGTTCATAGGCCAAAGGGAAGAAGCCAGTAGAGGGAGAAATGGAAGATATGAGGGAATACTGGAATACACGTGGCAAAAGTGACACGGGAATCGGAATTGAGGGAAATAAAGAAAATTTTAGATAATGAGGAAGTTGAGGAATATCACTAAGAAAGGAAACAGAAAAGTAGAAAGGTAAAATCACCTGCAGAGATGAGCAATATAAACATGATGAAAGATTTACGGAAAAGATACCACCTTTTATACTTAGAGCATTCTACTACCGTACAGTAGAAGAGAAAAAACTAAGGCCCAAGGAGACCAAGAAATTTGCCCAAGGTCACTTACCTAGTGAAGCAGGATTAGGTACCAGAGTTCTCCCTTTCCTGACAGCATCTCTAAGATGAATTGTGATACATACTGCTGTGACATGATCTTGAAAGTTTAAACTTCTGTTGAAGAACTCTTCTAAATTACTTGAAGACTTAGTAACAGGAACTTATAGATTGTGTGGTGGGGGTATAAGGTGTAGTAATGAGTACATTGGAAAATCCAGGACTACTGGCTCCCAACTGCTCGCCTGCCTGCCTTCCTGATTGCCCCTAACGACTTCTGCCTGCCAGCCTGATCACCCCCTAACCACTCCCCTGCCAGCCTGATTGATGCCTAACTGCTCCCCTGACAGCCTGATTGCCCTAATTGCCCTCACCTGCAGGCCTGGTCCCCTTCCTACTGCTCTCCCCTGCCGGCCTGGTCACCCCTAACTGCCCTCCCCTGCTGGCCATCTTGTGGCGGCCCTCTTGTGCCCACATGGGGGCAGGATCTTTGACCACATAGAGGCAGCCATCTTGTGTGTTGGAGTGATAGTCAATTTGCATATTACTCTTTTATTAGATAGGATAGAGGCCTGGTGCACGGGTGGGGGCCAGCTGGATTGCCCTGAAGGGTGTCCCGGATCAGGGTGGGGGTTCCCTTGAGGTGTGGGGCGGCCTGGGCGAGGGGCCTGTGGTGGTTTGCAGGCCGGCCATTCCCCCCCCAGTGACCCAAGCAGAGGCCCTGGGATCTGGGATGTATTTATCTTCTATAATTGAAACTTTGTAGCCTTAAATGGAGAGCAAGGCAGGCCAGGGCTGGGGAAGGTTGGCTTCCTCCATCGCCGGGGGCAACTCAAGCCTCCTGCTCTCCAGCTCTGTGGCTGCTGCCATTTTTGTTGGGATTTATTTATCTTCTATAATTGAAACTTTGTAGCCTTGAGTGGAGGCCTGGGCCTGCCAGGGTGTGCGGAAAGCTTGCCTTCCTCCATTGCCAGAGAAACCCAAGCCTCCTGCTCACTCCGTGGCCGCAACCATCTTGGTTGGGTTAATTTGCATACTCGCTCCTGATTGGCTGGTGAGCGTGGCTTGTGGGTGTAGCAGAGTGATTGTTGATTTGTATATTACTCTTTTATTAGATAGGATAAGATGCACATAACATAAAATTTGCCATTTTAACCATCTGAAGGTGTACAACTCTGGCATGAAGTACAGTCACAATGCTGTGAAACTAGTTTCAAAACTATTCTTTATCATTTCCCAGTGGAAATCCCATACTCATTAAGATGTCACTCCCCATTCTTTCTTCCCCCAATCCCATTAGTTTTATTTTTCATTAGAGGCCAGGTACACGAATTATGCATGGGCGGGGTCCAGCTGGCCCACCCCAATCGGGGCTGTGGGTGGTTGGCTAGTCAGCCCTGTCCGTGATAGGGGTAGGGGAGGCTGATCGAGGATGGGGCAGACCACAGGGAGGGCCTGCAGGCAGTTGGCCGGCCCTGCTCCCTGGTTGAACTCCGGTCGAACTCCCAGTAGAGGGGACAATTTGCATATTAGCCTTTTATTATAGGATTGCCAGTGCACGTCATATGTACTGGCCAGTTGTCAGTCACTTAGCCTTTTATATATATAGATACTACCCACACTTACATTTTTATGTGTCCTAAAAATATGTGTATGCACTTTGAATGGTTATAAAGTCAGTTCATTTTCAAAATTTAAAAGAATCTACAGAAATGAGTAATTTTTTTTGTCAATGCCTGTTTTTAAACTGATGACCATTCTGGTGCAGGCACTGCTGATAATGCAAAGCAATAGAATTGCAAATATCAAGAATCGTTTTGTTTGGTATTTGTGTGCCCTCAATTCATCTACCGTTGCCAGTTTTGTACTATAAACTTTATCTTTTATGTGTCTACATAAAAAAAAAAAAGTCTAGTGGCACTTTAGGATAAATTTTCTTTGTTCAAAGCTTAGTCTGGTCTCACCCATTATTTTAAATCAGTTAAACCTGAAAAGGAGTGAAAATTGAGTTATCATCTGTTAGAGTGTGTATACATTTTCTTTTTGGACACTCTGTATGTCAAAAGTGAAGATTAATTTGGAGATGTAGTTTCTTGCATAATCACAGAAGAACATACAGGGTGTCCCAAAGATACGTATACATAGTGTAACAGCTGATGGGTCAATTTTGAAAATGAAATGTATTTTAATAAACACTGCCTTTATAATTATTCAGAGTGTGTGTATGTATTTTTTGGGACACCCAATATATGTTAGTACTAACACAGTTATTGAGCATTTATAATGTTAAGTCTTTTTATCTAGAATACTTTTTCCTTTCCATCTGTCAGGAACTTATTAATGGCAGAGAGCTCATTTTCTTCTTTTTTTTTTTTATTTCAGAGAGGAACAGAGAGGGAGAGAGAGGTAGAAACATCAATGATGACACAATCATTGATCGGCTGCCTTCTGCACGCCCCACACTGGGGATCGAGCCAGAAACCCAGGCATGTACCCTGACCAGGAACGAAACTGTGACCTCCTGGTTCATAGGTCAACCCTCGACCATTGAGCCACACCAGCCAGACTTTTTATTCATTCTTGAGTCTTCCATTTCCTATCTCAATAAATATCTTTATTTATTGGTTATTACATTGATTGAGCACATACTTCATAGCTTTTGCTATGACGGGCCAGAGAGTAAATATTTGAGGATTTTCTTTCTATATGGTTGAAACTAGGCTGTTTTAGTCTGAAAGTAGCCATAGATAATAATTAAATGAGAGAAGCTGAGTTCCAATAAAACTTTATTTCTGGACTCTAAAATTTTAAGTTATATGCCACAAAAGAATTTTTCCCCCCTCCCAACAACTGAAAAATATAAAAACCATTCTTAGCTCATGGGCTGTACAAAAACAGACAGTTGGCTGCATTTAGCTCATGGACTATAGTTTCCTAACCCCTGTCCTATATGATCTCTAAAGTTCTTTGCTAACTTTCTAGAAAAGCAGTAGATACAGAAAATGATGGATGAAGCCAGGAGATGAACAACATAATATTCTTATTCTGAGATAACCTGCAATTTTTTTTTAAATATATTTTATTGATATTTTTACAGAGAGGAAGGGAGAGGGATAGAGAGCTAGAAACATCGATGAGAGAGAAACATCGATCAGCTGCCTCCTGCACACCTCCCACTGGGGACGTGCCCGCAACCAAGGTACATGCCCTTGACCGGAATCGAACCCGGGACCCTTCAGTCCGCAGGCTGACGCTCTATCCACTGGGCCAAACCGGTTTCGGCAGATAACCTGCAATTTAAGGAGGCAGTCTAACATAGAATGAAAGGATAAAAAGGAGGGGGTAGTCTTTTTAGAAGAGTAATTATGCCTGTGCAAACATTCCTTTACCTAAGAGAGCAAGAATGTGAAAAGAAATAGTATGAATGATTTTAGCTAATTGAGGTCATTTAATAAATCTGATAAATGACTCCATTGGGGCAGGGGTGGAAGGAATGTTTGATTTTAGCCCCAAGAAAGTCAGAGAGACTATGTCTTGGTCATTTGTATAGGAGTATTTCTCCAACAAACTCGGGCTTAAAATCCTCTGATAAACTATCAGTAATGCAAATCTGTTGTGCCTTGTACTTTAGGAAATAGTACAAAGTGATTTAGTCTTTTCTTATTTTTTAAATATTTGGGCAAATGATTTGTGATGTGGAGGTTTTAAAAACAGGAAGTAAACATTGTTACTATTGTATTCTGTATTGCATTTTTGTATTGCATTTTTCTGTTGTACTCTGTATTGCATTTTTTCAGGGGCAGTGATGGATGTAATATATGCTTATATTTTAGACCCATGGGCATGCTTTTCCAATGCACATAGAAACTTTTTGTGACATGCTACTGTTTTCTTTGTTTACTTTCCATTAGGAGATATTAGATATATCTAAGAAATCGACTCCTTGCTTTGTGAACTTCTCCAGGCTACAGCAGATCACAAATATTCAAGCTGAAATCAATCAGGTAAGTTATGTTGAACTTATTACTTCTAGTACAGGAAAACAAATCTTAATTGTTCCCAACAGCAATTCTCTTGCACTTAGAACAGTTTCTAGTACTTAACTGGGTAGGTGTTTACTTACATAGTTTCCTGTTAATGAAATTGTAATAGTAACAGCAGTAGTTGATAGTAGTAGCAGAAGCAGCAACAGGGCTTGCACACCAATGTGAAAAGCTTCAGTGAATCCCCTGGGCTCTCATAACAAATCCTTCTCTCTCCTCCCCTTAAATATTCCTGGTTAAAGTCTGTTTTTATCAGAGATTATCCTTTAATCAGGCTCCTTTCTGAGTGAGGTAAATATTATTTTTGTTCCTAATGCAGAAAAACCTGGAAATTGAACTTCTAAAACTAGAAAAAGATACAGCAGACATTGTTCATCCTTCTTTTTTGGGTAAGTGGTTAGGTTAAATGGGTGGGTAATTATTAGAATTTCAACTTTTTCTTGGATTACCTTAAATAAGCACCAGGCATTATGATATACCATTATTTTTTCAGGTATTGCCCCAAGGCTAACAAAGTTTTCTATTTCTGTGTTCAAACAAAAGTCTTGTTGGCTTGCCTAGTGCAAATTGCATAAAAAGTGACCAAGGTGGGAGCTCCTCAAAATTAGGAGAACTTGAAAAACCAAAAAAAGGCTGAGAAACTTTTCAGATTAAAGGGGACTAAATGGATTTGACAGCTAAATCACAGTGTGTTCATAGATTGAATACTTGATTAGAAAACTTTTTTGCTGTCAAGGACATTATTGGGATACTTGGTGATATTTGAACATGGGCTGTATTAAATATTGATAGTATTGTGCCAATGTTAAATTTTCTGAATTCGATACTTGTAGTTATATAAGAGATGGGAAATATATGCTGACATTTTAGAGGTAAAATGTCATGATATCTGCAACTTACTCTCAAATGGGTCAGCAAAAAATATATGTAAGGGTATGGAGAGAAAGAGGAAAAAAGAGAGGCTGTAGCCAAGTGTTTTCAGTTTGTGAGTCCAGGTGAAATGTATATGGCAGTTCAGTGAACTATTCTTGAAACTTTTCTCTAAGTTTGAAAGTTAAAAATTTAAGTCCTAGCTGGTTAGAGCGTCAGCCTGAGGACTGAAGGGTCATGGGTTCGATTCCAGTCAAGAGCACATACCTCAGTTGCAGGCTGGATCCCCGACGCTGGTTGGGGCCGGTGCAGGAGGCAACCAGTCCATGTGTCTCTCCCCCTCCCTCCCACTCTCTCTAAAAATCAATGGAAAACATACCCTCAGGTGAGGATTAACAAAAAATAAGATAAATAAATAAAAGTTTAAAAGAAGAGGCCATTAACTGAATTCTAGGGCAAATATTGAAATGATCAGAAATAGCTTACAAGACAAATATTTGTTTTTTAATATTTGTGTAGAGTATTAGAGGCAGAGATAGGAAAGGAGACATTATTTGAAGAATACGGCACTGGCTATAAAAACTGAACAAGATGTAGAGTTGAAAAACAGAATTTAGCAGTGGGTTTGGTTGTCAATAGGAAAAATAAGATAAAATGAAATTGATATTAGGAATAGCAAAGGGGAGATACTTAGGAGAGCAATGGTAAGATAATTTTGGCTGTATTAAACCAAACCAAAGCAAAGGAGAATTTATTAGTGATTTCAAAATGTACTTGTCCTGCTCTTGCCAGTGTGCTAAGTGGTTAGAGCACTAGCCCTCTCACCCAAGGGTTGCAGGTTCTATTCCTGGTCAAGGGCACATATCTGGGTTGCAGGCTTGATCCCCAGCACCAGTCGGGGAACATGCGGGAGGCAACCATTTGATGTCTTTCTCATTTACTCTCCCTCCTCCCCTCCTTTCCGTTCTCTCTAAAAATCAATGGGAAAAATATCCTCGAGTGAGGATTAGCAACAACAAAAATGTTTACTTATCCTGTTGCTAACTATAATTACTGTTTCTGGTTTGTGTAGCTCAAAAGTGTCAAACTCTGCAAAGCATGAATAATCATTTGGAAGCAGTGCTAAAAGAGAAGAGGTCCCTCAGGCAAAGACTGTTGAAACCCATGTGCCAGGAAAACCTGCCTATTGAAGCAGTTTATCACAGGTTAGACTAAAAAGTAGACATTAGCAGTTACACGTTTTCTGAAGGTAGTTTAAACTAGTAGTTTTTTCATAGCATAATTCATTGAATAATATATTAGTGATTGTGTCTATTAACATTATTATTACTGCTGACATATTAAACCAGAAAGAAAATCCGTGCTTTAAAAGTATAGCTATGGTGAAAAGAAAGGTATTCCTTTGTTCATAGTGTTTTGGGAATTATAAATAACTAGAGGCCCGGTGCACGAAATTCGTGCACGGGGGGGGGGGGGGGGTGGAGCATTTGGGGATGTCCCTCAGCCCAGCCTGCACCCTCTCCAATCTGGGACCCCTCGAGGGATGTCCAACTGCCCTATCACAATCCAGAACTGCTGGCTCCCAACTACTTGCCTGCCTGCCTTCCTGATTGCCCCTAACCGCTTCTGCCTGCCAGCCTGATCACCCCCTAACCACTCCCCTGCCAGCCTGATTGATGCCTAACTGCTCCCCTGCAAGCCTGTTTACCCCTAACTGTCCTCCCCTGCAGGCCTGGTCCCCCCCCAACTGCTCTCCCCTGCAGGCCTAGGTCCCTCCCAACTGCCTTTCCCTGCAGACCTGGTCACCCCCAACTTCCCTCTGCCGGCTTGGTCACCCCTAACTGCCCTCCCCTGTAGGCTTGATCGCCCCCAACTGCCCTCCCTTGCAGGCCTGGTCCCTCCCAACTGCCCTCCCTTGCTGGCCATCTTGTGGTGGCCATCTTGTGTCCACATGGGGGCAGGATCTTTGACCACATGGGGGCAGCCATCTTGTGTGTTGGAGTGATGGTCAATCTGCATATTACTCTTTTATTAGATAGGATAGAGCAGGGGTCCTCAAACTTTTTAAACAGGGGCCAGTTCACTGTCCCTCAGACCGTTGGAGGGCCAGACTATAGTTTAAAAAAAAACAAACTATGAACAAATTCCTATGCGCACTGCAGGCCCAGGACGAGTCGGCTGCTAAGCAGGACAGGCAGCAGCACCGGTGGGCCGGATAAATGTCCTCGGTGGGTCGCATGTGGTCCGTGGGCCATAGTTTGAGGACCCCTGGGATAGAGGCCTGGTGCACAGGTGGGGACCAGCTGGTTTGCCCTGAAGGGTGTCCTGGATCAGGGTGGGGGTTCCCTTGGGGCGTGGGGTGGCCTAGGCGAGGGGCCTATGGTGGTTTGCAGGACGGCCACACACCCCCGGTGACCCAAGCGGAGGCCCTGGTATCTGGGGTTTATTTATCTTCTAAAATTGAAACTTAGTAGCCTGGAGCAGAGCCAAGCCTTCTGCTTGCTCCATGGCGGCAGCCTTTTCTGTTGGGATTTATGTATCTTCTATAATTGAAACTTTGTAGCCTTAAGCGGAGGCCTGGGCTGGCCAGGGCTGCAGAAGCTTGGCTTCCTCCATTGCCGCGGACAACCCTAGCCTCCTGCTCTTTCCAGCTCCATGGCTGCCACCATTTCTGTTTGGATTTATGTATCTTCTATCATTGAAACTTTGTAGCCTTGAGTGGAGGCCTAGGCTGGCAAAAGCAGGCGGAAAGCTTGGCTTCCTCCATTGCCAGGAAAACCCAAGCCTCCCTCCTGCTCTCTGTGGCCGTAGCCATCTTGGTTGGGTTTATTTGCATACTCACTCCTGATTGGCTGGTGGGCATGGCTTGTGAGTGTAGCAGAGATACGGTCAATTTGCATATTACTCTTTTATTAGATAGGATGATTTTTTTATATATATATTTTTATTGATATTTTACAGAGAGGAAGGGAGAGGGATAGAGAGCTAGAAACATCGATGAGAGAGAAACATCGATCAGCTGCCTCCTGCACACCCCCTACTGGGGATATGCCCGCAACCAAGGTACATGCCCTTGACCGGAATCGAACCCGGGACCCTTCAGTCCGCAGGCCGACGCTCTATCCACTGAGCCAAACCGGTTTCGGCAAGATAGGATGATTTTTTTAAAAAATATATTTTATTGATATTTTACAGAGAGGAAGGGAGAGAGATAGAGAGCTAGAAACATTGATGAGAGAGAAACATCGATCAGCTGCCTCCTGCACACCTCCCAATGGGGATGTGCCCGCAACCAAGGTACATGCCCTTGACCAGAATCGAACCCGAGACCCTTCAGTCCGCAGGCCGACACTCTATCCACTGAGCCAAACCGGTTTCGGCTAGATAGGATGATTTTAATGATAGAAATTAGATTCATAACATAGAGTCAATTGGGTAAAGTCACGTTTATTATATATAGACTGTTTTCTATGAAGTAAAGTTATTGTTGCATTAATGTTGCCTATATAGGTTGGGGCAAGAATAGGATTACAATTGTGAGTATGCCAAACACAGAGTTAATTCCTGTATTATTGTTATTGTATTATTTTCCATATGAACAACTGTAAACCGACTTTTGCCCCACTCTGTATATACAAATTCTGTTGGGGGAGTTTAAGCAGGGACAGATGAAAACAATGTCAACTAAAGGAGGGGAAAAAACTGAGTTCTGGTCTCATCTCTGTTGTTTATATGCCTCAAAGACTTAGACAAATGATTTAAACTTCTTGCCTCAGTTTACCAATCCGTAGATGCTTTCTGTTCCTTACTTCCTCATGGGTGTATTGCAAGTACCAAATTGAAGATGTAAGTTATTATTAGTAATAAAGTGATAAAGTAAAGAAGCAGACATCTGGAAATCTGATTGCTGACTTTCTCCACCAGTGCCTCACTAACTGACCCTGAGCAAATCAGTATCTTCTCTTGAGTATCAGTTTTTTTTAATCTTACAGTAATATAATAGATATACAAATTCTTGTGGATTTATTCTGTATCTATTCAGTACACTAAAATACCATTAATGTACATAATATACATTGTATATATCAGAAGAACTGAATAATGATTTTAAAGCATCTTGCAAATGCGAAGATTCAAAGTAGTTTTATTTGTAGGCTATTTCAGTGAAGTACATTTGTTCTTATTCTCTTCACTCATCACTGAGAATTAGTATTTTGAAATGGCTTTATCACTGATTTTTCCATGAATGCAGAAAGGATATAATTGACTCATTGGGTTGATTGTAATTATTTTATCTCATATTGAAAGTCCTAATTAAAAGGGGAAAAGGAGAACACAAAATAACTACACTAAAACAAAATAGTAATTGACTTTTTTTCTCCCTCTTTCAGATACATGGTTCATTTGCTGGAGTTGGCAGTGACTTTTATTGAGAGATTAGAAACCCATCTTGAAACAATTAGAAATATTCCTCATTTAAACACAAATCTAAAGAAAATGGTGAGTATTAACAATAGCATTTAAGTACCTCATCAACTCCTTTCACACTACTTTTAGCTATTTTTTTAAAATTGATTTCAGAGAGGAAGGGAGAGGGAGAGAGAGCTAGAAACATCAATGAGAAAGAATCATTGATCTGCTGCCTCCTGCACGCCCCCTACTGGGGATCGAACCCACAACCCGGGCATGTGCCCTGATCAGAATTGAACCCGGGACCCTTCAGTCCACAGGCTGATGCTCTATCCATTGAGCCAAACCAGCTAGGGAACTTTTAGCTTTCTTTAGTTCTATTTTATACTAGAATCTCAAATGTCTGACCTACTTGTTTAACTTTTTTTTTAAATATATTTCTTTATTGATTTCAGAGAGGAAGGAAGAGGGAGAGAGAGATAGAAACATCAACGATGAGAGAGATCTGCTGCCTCCTGTACACCACCCCCCACCAGGGATCGAGCCCACAACCTGGGCATGTGCCCTTGCTAGAATCAAACCTGGAACCCTTCAGTCCACAGGCCAATGCTCTATCCACTGATGCAAATCGGCTAGGGCTGTTTAACTTTTTTGGTGGTTAATATGAGTGAATCCTATATAATAAAAGCCTAATATGCTAAGTGTCGGGTTGGCTGTTCAATCAAAGCGTAATATGCTAATGATATGCTAAGGCTGCTCAACTGCTTGCTATTATGTGCACTGACCACCAGGGGCAGACAGTTGACCAGTCAACCAGTCACTATGACGTACACCAGGGGGCAGACCCTTCTACCGGTATGTTAGCTTGCTGCTGGGGTCCAGCTGATCAGGACTGAGCAAGATGGGCTGGACACACCCTGGAGCCCTCCCACGGTCCCTCCCTGGCTGCCATCCTCCCGCATTCCTCCCCAGCCCCGATCGTGCACCAGTGGGGTCTCTCAGCCTGGCCTGCACCCTCGCAATCTGGGACCCCTCGGGGGATATCGGAGAGCCAGTTTTGGCCTGGTCACACAGGCCAGGCTGAGGAACCCCACTGGTGCATGAATTTGTGCACTGCGCCTGTAGTTATTTTATAAAATCAAGATGCTATTTATTTTTTTATATTATTTTTCTTTAATAGTCATTTTACATTCTTTTATTCCAGTATTTAATAAATATGTATTCTCTTCATTGTGCAAGGTATCATGAGATAAACAGGTTTGACTAATCCCTATCATGAAATTCTACTTCATAATATATTTGCACAATGAGTACAGCAAAGAATTATAAAGAAGACTAGAAGCCTGATGCACAAAGATTCGTACTAGAATGGTCTTTCCTTTCCCTGGCTGCCGGCACTGCCTTTGCACTCCGGCCTAGCCCCTTTCCGCTCAGGCCCCACCTTCCCATGTTGCCCAGAGGCCCTGAGAGACCAGGGGTGGGGCAGAACGCCTGCGTCATCGCCACCCCCATCACTCAGCACCTGTGTATGCAAATTAACCGCCATCTTTGTTGGGTTAATTTGCATATCACTCCTGATTGGCTGGTGGCGTAGTGGAGGTATGGTCAATTTACATGTTTGTCTATTATTAGGTAAGATGCTTTCTATTAAGCACAGAAAAGGGTGGGATTGCTTCCACTTTAGGGAGATTGGGAGTAGGATAGGGGGTCGGAATACTTCAGTAAAGTTTTATATAGGAGTTAGTAGTGAGCTGAATCTTGAGGAACCAGTGAGGCTTGGCTATGCTTCAGAAAGAATAGTTCAGCCAAAAGCAGCAGTGTGAGTAAAGACATGAAAATTAGAGAGCACAATGCCCTGGCTAGGTAGCTTGATTGGAACATTGTCCCAATTCTCCATGGTGTGGGCTAAATCCCCGGTTAGGGCACATACAAGTAAGTCAACCAATGAATGCCTAAGTGGAACAAGAAATAGATATTTCTCTCTCTCTCTCTCTCTCTCTTTCTCTTTCTCTTTCTCTCTCTCTCTCTCTCTCTCTGTCTCTTCCTCCCTGTCTCCCTCTCTCTGAAAATCAGTAAATAAAAATTTAAAAAGGAAAGAAAATTAGAAGAGCACAGAGTAGCTTGAGGGAAGAGTGGTACTCCACTTTGGATGATACTTAAAGGTATTGAGAGGGAAATTAACTCAGGGTTAGTTATGGCTTGCTTTGAAAACTAGACTGAGAAGTTTAGACTTGACTGTCTTGAGTACTGGGGAACTATTGAATTTTTTATTTTTAGAGAAAGGCACAGAGGAGTGACTTGATCAGAACTGTACTTTAATAATGGAGGAAATATTAAGTAGAGTAGACTGAACCTTACCACTCAGTGTGGGCAGAGAACATCAGCGTAAGCATCACCTGGAAGCTTGTTAGAAATGCAGAATTGCAGATTTCATTCACCTGATACCTTCACAATCTGAATCTACAGTTTAACAGGTTCCTCAGGTGATTCCTATGCACATTAAAGTTTGATAAACTGTGTTAGAGGACTAGGCAAAGGAACCAAAGACAAAGAAACTTGGGGAATAAATATAGTTATTCAGACAAAAGATTTAAAGCTGAAGAATATAAAGGATTATGTAGATTTTTATATTTTGAAGGTCTAATTTCTAGAATTTGGCTACTTTTTGGAACACATCCAAGGTAATGAAATTGCTATCCTTGCTGACTTGGTGAGTAGGAGCAAAAAATTAAAGAAGTTAATGAGTTTGTTTTTTGTTAATGTCTTGCATAGATATTAAATGTTCAGCCATTGTTGAATTGCAGTTAAATTGAGATTGAATGTATATCCAGATGGAGTTTTCCAACAGACTGAAATGTGGGACTGAATTTTAGGAAAGAAATTAGGTTTGACAATATAGATTGAAGGTCATCTGCATAAAGGTGATAATTGAAGACAGGAGAGGTGACTTGAAGAAAAAGCGTGTCTATAAGAAGTGGGAGAGCACAATTTTAAGGCGCCTGTGTATTCAGGGGCTGAAATCATAACCATTTGTGATATAGTAATGATATATTATGACAGGCATAATTTCTCTCTTATTTTCCCCTTCTTTCATGTGTTACAGAGCAAGGCTTTAGCCAAGATGGATATTTTGGTGACTGAGACAGAAAAACTGGCAGAGAATATACTCAAGTGGCGAGAACAACAAAAGGAAATTTCTTCTTGTATCCCAAAAATATTAGCTGAAGAAAATTATCTTCACAAATATATTATAACACCATAACGCCTTTTTTATCTTTACTTCTAAAGTTCATGTCCAAACTATTAATGCCAAATGATACAACTGATTGAATTAAGCAAAAATGATTTCTTTTTGCTTAATTGTATGTAGTCATGTGAAGTCCATTTCTAGTCAATGATAACATGGGTATTTATAGGCTTTACTGCTAGCAATACTGAAAGAGCCCTCTCTGTGTCAGAGTACTAAAATTCTAAGTTCATTAAGACCAAACTAAATTTCCCTTTGTGTGTATAATATATATACACATATATATATTATTATTTTTTATTTATTTATTTATTTTGGTTAATCCTCACCTGAGCATATTTTTCCATTGATTTTTAGTGAGAGTAGAAGGGAGGAGGAGAGACAGAAACATGGATGTGAGAGAAACACATCAATTGGTTGCCTCCTGTACATGCCTTAACCAGGGCCGGGGATCAAGCCTGCAACTGAGGTATGTGCTCTGGACCAGAATTGAACCCAGGATCCTTTAATCTGCTGGCCAATGCTCTATCTATTGTGCCAAACTGGCTAGGGCTCTTTTATATATTTTCATTCCACTTTTGAATAAAACTTATGAAGATCAAGTATAACTGTGACAGTTTATTAACATGAGTATATTATCCAGATCTCAGGCAGACTCTATATGTCTTTTTTTAATTCTTGTTTCTGAATTAGAGGAGTCTTGAATCTAAATATATGTTGATTATTCCTATGACATTGTTACTAAATGTGCAAAAAATAGTAACATACTATCTTTTGTAAGGCTTGCCTGCAAAGTGGGTCCTTTGCTGGTATCTGGGAACTTAAATTTCCAGAGGTTTCCCTCCACTCGCAATAATAATAGTTGTTTTCTGTGATTAATCTATTTGTACAGTGTGGTTTGTGCTGAACACCTGCTTTCCTTCTGGAAGTCTAAAATTTTGGTACATGCTAGGCAGAAGGTATCTATGTGACTAGCCTGCAGAAATAACTGAGTCTGGCATCTCTTTCATAGTAGACATTGCATAATGTCACAACTCAGGTGCTGAAGGAATTAAGCACATCCTATGTAACTTCTACTGGCAGAGGACTCTGGAAGCTATCTGTGCCTGGTTTACCCCAGGCATTGTCCTGTATAACTTTTCCCTTTGCTCTTTTGATTTTTATGTTTTCACTGTAATAAATCATAGCCATGAAAATAGTGATATGCTGAGTCCTGTGAATCCTCTAAGCATGTCATCAAACCTGGGTAGTGACTCTTGACACATTGAGCAATTCCTGAGGGTGTTCACTGACAGCCTTAGAAAGAGGCAAAGAAAAAGGCAAATTATGGTAGATCTTTTAGAGGTTTCCATTACGAGGTACTCAGATATTTTACCTATCTGAGATTATTGTGCATATAAAAGGAAGTGGTATACTAAGATTTACTAATACTAAGCCTCAGGATGTATCTATTTGTGTCATTACTGTAACTATTCCTGGCTTATTTTTAGATGTGGGGTTCTCTTTTGCTTTAAAAATGTGTGCATCAGCCCTGGCTGGTGTGGTGCAGTGGGTTGGGCATCATCCCACGCACCAAAAAGTTGCCAGTTGATTCCTCGTCTACTTACACTGGGTCGTTATTTTTATACTGTTACATTCTCTGTATCATGAGGGTTGACCAATCCTTATATTCATCACACTCATAGCAGTGGATGAATAAAGTAGTTGTTCATAAGGAAACAGGATCATTACCAAAATATATCCTACTAAAACAACCAGGGATCTTTTGAAGCCTACTTTCCTGACTTTTGCAAATGGGATATAAAACAGTGGTCGTAACATGTTAAACATTGCCTAGTTGTATTTCATCAGAAATCTGTTCAAGTCTGCTTTTTATAATAATAAACTTTTGCCTACTCCCAACTGTAAACCTATTTTGCCCCATCCTGTACATAAACTATATCATTTATAATAAGGGTGATAACATATATCATGTCTTTTGCAAAATAGAAAATAAATCTAATTTCTAACTAAAATTGTGTGGCTCTTAACTGAATTTTATGCGATGGGAAGGAAAGATTCTCTAACTTACACAATAAAAGTATAGGCAATACAGGCTGTCTGACTCACAAAAGCTTGAGATAAGTTGAGCCTGAGGTCAACTTAAAAGAGAAAAGCTAATTTAGTACTGTGCTGTAGTCAATAAGTGCTGATCGCCCTGGCTGGTTTGGCTTAGTGGATAGAGCGTTGGCCTGCAGACTGCAGGGTCTCAGGTTCGATTCCAGTCAAGGGCATGTACCTTGGTTGCAGGCACATCCCCTGCTGATCAATGTTTCTCTCTCATCGATGTTTAACTCTCTATCCCTCTCCCATCCTCTCTGTAAAAAAAATCAATAAAATATATATTAAAAAAAATAATAAGTGCTGATAAATTTTTTTTTTTTTAAATTCAGCTTTTACACCTGTGGATACTAAAAACATAGCTCTGGAATGTCTTTCTACTTACACTGGGAAGTGTGTGAAATTTGTGAATTCACTTTCAGCATAATAATGATGTCACTTTGTGAGGACTATTCTGGAACAATTGTGCTGCTGCCTGGTCTTTCTAACACTTTTTGTATTTTACTACTTCCTCTGAAATAGCACTGCCAGACCCCTGTTATCCTCCCAAATCTTAAAGCCAGGAAAATAGTCTGAGGAATAGGAAAATCCAAAGGGTCTCTTGATATGCAAAATATGATAGAGTGGACATAGTAAAACTAATGTGGAATTTCCTGAGATAACTAAAGTTATTCCACAATTAGGGAATCCACTCATGTAATTAAGTTTACTTTGAAAATAGTATAATTTAAGATAAGCAGATCACATTTTAGAGTTCTTTGAATTTTCCCTTTTTCTTTTTTTCCCATTCCAAGTTATATTTTCCCCTGTACTTTTGGAAACGTCTTCTCATGATTTTAGGAAATTATTTCCATTAGGATATGATAAGAACAAGTGTGCCATTATCAATTTATGAGTCTTTCCTGGAAGACTAACTTGACAGACTTCCAATGTTGTTATACTGGAATCTAAAGTGATAAAATAGTAGTCATATATTTTATTTGAGACTTTGTCAGATATGAGTATTACTAACCCAGCTTTTTTCTCCATTTCCGTTTGCATGAAAAAATTTTTTCCATCCCTTCACTCTCATCCTATGTGAGTTTTTTTTGTTGTCAGGTGAGTATCTTGTAGACAGGATATATTTGGGTCAGGTTTTATTATCCATTCAGCTATGTCTTTTGATTGGAGCATTTAATTATTTACAATTAAGGTTAATATTGATAGGTAGTTATTGATAAGTACTTACTATGTGTACTGGTTAATAATTCGGATTTTGTAATCAAAGAAAACACGATAATTTAAAGAGAAACATCAAAAGTGCTTTATTCAAAGTAATATCCATCGCTAGCTACACATTTTCCCCATCTTTCAGGTAATTTGTGGATACTGTCCCAATAGAACTTTTCTTGTTTTGAGGCAAACCATTCAGAGACCCAATTTTTCACTTCGTGTGTTTTGAAGTGCTGCTCAGAAAGTGTGTGCCATCGATCGGAACAAGTGGTAATCTGAAGGAGCAAGGTCTGATAAATACAGCGGATGGGTTAATACTTCCCAGGCAAGATCTTTTAACGTGTCTTTAACTGGTTTTGAAGTGTGTGGTGGTGTGTTATCATGAAGCAAAATTACTTTGCCATGTCTTCCAGCACATTCTGGTCATTTCACAATCAAAACGTGGTTCAAATTGATTATTTGTTGTCGGTAGCTATCAGTATTAACGGTTTCATCTGGTTTTGGAAGCTCAATACACCACACCTTCCTGATCCCACCAAATGCAGAGCATTGTCTTTCTGAAGCAATTTGGCCTTGTAGTCGATGTTGATGGTTGACCTGGATTAACCCATGATTTTGTGCATTTGGGATTCTCAAAATAAATCCACTTTTCAGCGCCAGTCACAATTCGATGCAAAAAATACTTTTTTTCATGCTGGTGAAGCAACATGTTACTGATGACTTTTCGATTTTCCATTTGTCTTTCGTTCACTTGGTGTGGCACCCATTTTCCTTCTTTTAAAATCTTTCCCATTGCTTGTAAACGATGGGAAATTGTTTGCTGAGCCAAGTTTAATCTTTCTGCAAGTTGTTTTTGAGTTTGACATGCATCTTCATCCAATAATGCTTATAATTGTTGGTCTTCAAACTTTTTCGATTGACTTGGATGTTGTCTTTCACATCGAAATCATCACTTTTAAAGCGTTTAAACTAGCGTTCACAATTATCTTGAGATGGATGGAGCATGTTCACCATAAGCTTCCCGAAGTATACGATAATTTTCAACAGCACTTTCTTCAAAATAAAGTAATGGATTAAAACTTCCTGCAAATGCTTTATTTTTGGCACAAAATTCGACATTTTTAAGTGTAAAAATATTTATGATGTTAATACCTTCAGAAAATTTGACATACGAAGTTTTTAAGCTTGTCAATACAACAAAATAACATACACGTCAAATCGCATATATATCAACATATGTGTAACTCTATTGAAAAAAATCTGCATTTTTAACCGGTACATCTAGTAGTTGTTATACTGTATTGTTTAGGGAATAATGCTAAGATAAAAAGTCTGTACATGTTCAATACAGACACAGCCATTGTAGGTCTAACTGCATAGTACACATCAGCAACAAGTTTTTTTTTTTTTTTATGTTTTCAATATATGGTTGCTTGGCTCTGCAGATGTGGAACCAAAGGATAGGAAGGGCTGACTATATGCTTAAATCCATGATTTTATAACAATATTTAAAATAATATCAATCATTTATTAACCATCTTTGGAAAGTGCTAGGGAACCCAACTTATTTTGACAATTGGTAATTGAAACAAGTATTTGTGCTGCTTTGCTATGTGAACTGTACCTCAGGGTAACCAAATAGTTGATGAGAAAAAGTTTCTTTTTATAGAAGTATTTTAACTCATAAATGAAGAATGGTAAAAGAGTATCATCACTTTGCAACCCTGTGATATTGTGATTTATAAGAAATTTAGCGTGTCCCCCCAAAATGTGTACACACTTTGAATAATTATTAAATTTGAAAATAAACATAAAATGAACTATCAGCTGTTAAGTGTGTATACATTTTTATGTGACACCCTATATATATGATACTAGGGTCCCGATGCACGAAATTCGTGCAAGAGTAGGCCTTCCTTCCCCCGGTTTCTGGCACCAGCTTCCCTCCAGCACCCAGGACCTGGGCTTCTCTTGCAAAGGGAGGCTCCGCACACCTGCCACAGCCCGCTGGTCAGTGGTCTGGGCCTCCCCTCTGCAGGGTGATCATGGGGGCATGGCTGGGCCCCCAACCAATTGCATCACACCCACCTTGGCTGGCCTGGAGCCAGTGGGTGTCATAGCATGGTCCCAGATGGTCACCCAGATGGTTGTCTGGATGGTCGTTCCTCTCCTCGGCCGTTTGGTTGATTTGCATATTATGCTTTTATTATATAGGACTATAGGCCCAGTGCATGAAATTCATGCACGGGTGTGTGTGTGTGTGTGTGTGTGTGTGTGTGTGTGTGTGTGTCAGCCCAGCCTGCACCCTCTCCAATCTGGGACCCCTCAAGGGATGCCTGACTGCCCGTTTAGGCCTGATGGAAGGGCAAGTCCTTTCATCTTATTATTTATTCAGTAGGATCGGGCCTAAACGGGCAGTCGGACATCCCTCTCACAATTCAGGACTGCTGGCTCCCAACTGCTCGACTCCCTCCCTTCCTGATTGCCCCTAACCACTTCTGCCTGCCAGCCTGATTGATGCCTAACTGCTCCCCTGCCAGCCTGATTGCCCCTAACTGCCCTCCCCTGCAGGCCTGGTCATCCCTAACTGCCTTCCCCTACAGGCCTGGTCACCCCTAACTGCCCTCTCCTGCAGGCCTGGTCACCCCTAACTGCCCTCCCCTGCAGGCCTGGTACCCCCCAACTGCTCTCCCCTGCAGGCCTGGGTCCCCCTCAACTGCCCTTTCCTGAAGACCCAGTTACCCCCAACTTCCCTCCTCTGCCGGCCCGGTCCCTAACTGCCCTCTCTAGCAGGCTTGATCGCCCCCAACTGCCCTCCCTTGCAGGTCTGGTCCCTCCCAACTGCCCTCCCCAGCTGGCCTGATCGCCCACAACTGCCCTCCCTTGCAGGCCTGGTCCCTCCCAACTGCCCTCCCCTGCTGGCCATCTTGTGGTGGCCATCTTGTGTCCACATGGGGGCAGGATCTTTGACCACATGGGGTCAGCCATCTTGTGTGTTGGAATGATGGTCAATCTGCATATTACTCTTTTATTAGATAGGATTGAGGCCTCGTGCATGGGTGGGGGCCAGCTGGTTTGCCCTGAAGGGTGTCCTGGATCAGGGTAGGGGTTCCCTTGGGGTGTGGGGCAGCCTGGGCGAGGGGCCTGTGGTGGTTTGCAGGCCAGCCATGCCCCCTGGTGACCCAAGCAGAGGCCCTGGGATCTGGGATTTATTTATCTTCTACAATTGAAACTTTGTAGCCTGGAGCAGAGCCAAGTCTTCTGCTCGCTCCATGGCGGCAGCCATTTCTGTTGGGATTTATTTATCTTCTATAATGGAAACTTTGTAGCCTTAAGCAGAGGCCAAAGCAGGCCAGGGCTGCAGAAGCTTGGCTTCCTCCATCGCCGCGGGCAACCCTAACCTCCTGCTCTCTCCAGCTCTGTGGCTGCCTCCATTTTTGTTGTGATTTATCTTCTATAATTGAAACTTTGTAGCATTGAGTGGAGGCCTGGGCCAGCAAGGGCAGACGGAAAGCTTGGCTTCCTCCATTGCCAGGGAAACCTAAGCCTCCCTCCTGCTCTCTGTGGCTGCAGCCATCTTGGTTGGGTTTATTTGCATATTCCCTCCTGATTGGCTGGTGGGCGTGGCTTGTTTGTCACGGAGGTGTGGTCAATTTGCATATTACTCTTTTATTAGATAGGATGGTCTTCATCCCTGTTTCTGGCACATGTAGTTTGTTTCTATGATTTGGCTAATTGTGAATAATGCTGCAATAAATATGGAGGTGCAAATATATTTTCAAGATAGCACTTTTATTTTCTTCAGTTAAATACTCAGAAGTGGTATTGCTGGATCATAAGGTAGTTGTAATTTTTTTGAGAAACCTCCATACTGTTTTCCCTAATACAGTGATTCTTTTCACTGAAAAGCACAGTGAGTAGAGAAGCCATCAGAAGACTAGGATTTCAGGTGCATCTGAACTGTAAACCAGCTGCCCCTGCCCCAATACTTTAGAGAAGGGTACTTTCAAATAGATGAGAGAAAAGAGACTGGGTAGGTGAACTGCTTCAAGAACATGCCTGATGTGACTCATTGTCTCTATTACCACCACTGGAGTACTAAACTAGTCTCCTGACTGGTCTCTCTTGGGTTCACATCCTTCCCCATTCATCAGAACAGTATCAAAACAGCAGTCAGAGTAATCTTCCAAAAACATAAATCATATTTTATTCTTATCCTTAAAACTTTCCAGTGGTATTTATCTTTCTCTGACTGGCTTATTTCACTTAGCATAATGCTCTCCAGTTCCATCCATGCTGTTGCAAATGGTAAGAAATATCACATGTGCCGAAACCGGTTTGGCTCAGTGGATAGAGCGTTGGCCTGTGGACTGAAGGGTCCCAGATTCGATTCCGGTCAAGGGCATGTACCTTGGTTGCGGGCACATCCCCAGTGGGAGGTGCAGGAGGCAGCTGATCGATGTTTCTCTCTCATCGATGTTTCTAGCTCTCTATCCCTCTCCTTTCCTCTCTGTAAAATATCAATGAAATATATTTTTTAAAAAAAGAAATATCACATGATCTCACTCATTTATGGAATATAATGAACAACATAAACTGATGAACAAAAACAGATCCAGAGAAAGAGAAACCAATCAGACCATCAAACCTCAGAGGGAAGGTAGGGGAGGGTGGGGTAAGGGGGAGAGATCAACCAAAGGACTTGTATGCATGCATATAGGCCTAACCAATGGACACAGACAACAGGGGGGTGAGGGCATGAGTGGGAGGGATGGGGGGATAATGACACATATGTAATAACTTAGTCAATAAATTCAAAAATAATTTTAAAAAAACTTTCCGGTGGTTTTTCCAGCTCACCTAGAATAAAATCTAAAAACTTTACCATGGCCTCATGCTATCTCTAATGACTCACTCCATTGTACCCCACTAGCTTACTTGCTGTTCCTCTAACATTCCATGCTTTCTCCAAGCTCAGGTCCTTTACATTGATCTGTTCCCTGCCTCTGGAATTGTCCTTCTTCCAGATAATTACATACTCTTCTTTTAATTTTTATTTATTTACTAGAGGCTAATTGCATGAATTTGTGTACGGGTGGGGTCCAGCCAGCCCCCCTGATGGGACCCGATCAGGCTTCGCCAGAGGGGGGAGGGGCTGTGGGCAGTTGGCTGGCCAGCACCGCCCCCAATCGGGATTGGGGAGATTCGGGGTGTGGTCAGCTGGGGGGAGGGACCATGGGCCCATTGGCTGGCTGGCCCCCACCCCTAATTGAGGTGGGGAGGCTGGCCGGGGGTGTGGCCAGCCGGGGGAGGTGCCACCCCGATCGAGCCAGTTGGCTGGCTACAGTGTGCGTCATAGCAACTGATCATTTCAGTTGTTAGGGTGTTCCGGTTGCTTGGATTTTATATAGATAGATTTTTGAGAGAGAGGAAGGGAGAGATAAATATCAATTTGTTGTTCCACTTATTTATGCATTCATTGGTTGATTCTTGTATGTGCCCACAACCTTGCTATATCATGATGATGTTGTAACCAACTGAGCTACCGGGGCAGCATACTCTTCTTTTACATCCTTCAGATTTTTCTCAAGTGTCACATTCTCAGTGAGATCTTCCGTGGCCTTATCATCTAAAATTTCATCACCCTCTGTACTCACTTCCTATCCCATTTCCTGCTTTATTTTTTCTCTTCAGCTAATCTGATATACATTTTACTAAATTGCTATACTTGTTATTCTCAGTCTCTTGCACCAAGCTCTGTGAGGCTGTTTTCTTTACTTCTTTGTCCCTTGTGCTTAGAACAAAGCCTGTTGTAATAGGTACTTACTTAGGAAACATCCTATATACTAGTAATATAAGGCTAATATGTAAATTGTCCTCATGGGCAGGAGTTCGACCAACCAAGAGTTAGATGTGCGCTGACCACCAGGGAGTGGCACGGAACATAGCAGGTATTGGCAACACGGTGCTGGCAGTGGACGGCAGTGGAGGTTCTGCCGGCCCCGATGGGCTCTGATGAGAGCAGGATCAGGGTGGGATGGTGGAGTAGGTGAGCAGGCAGTGCCAGGCCAGGGTGGGTGTGAAGGGAGGCCACAGCCGCTGGCTATGGCAGGCAGCTGGAGCAAGGGAGGCCCTGGCTGGCAGCCAGCAGCCACTAGAGACCCTACCCATGCTTGAATTTTGTGCACTGGGCCTCTCTATATATAAAAGGCTAATATGCTAAGTGCCCATCGACCGGTCACTATGATGTGCACTGACCACAGGGGGCATATGCTCAACACAGGAGCTGCCATGAGGCGCACTGGCCATTTACAGAGAAACGGCATTGCGGACCTGGTGCCCACAAGGCAACACTCAGCTTCGCCCAAGTGGGACACAGGCCCCACCAACACCCTGGAGCGACAGCCCACCAAATCACAGCTGACGCTGCTAAGACCCCATGGCACAAAATGTGGCCCACAGCCCAGCCCAGCCCAGAAATGGTGGCTGTGGGTGCCAGGTAATGATGTCACATAGCAACATCCGGCTTCCTCTCCCTAGCAACTAGCCCCCTTGGAGTTTCTTCAGCCAGGAAAACTACTTGCTTTATAGCCAGGTGGAAACATTTCACACGTTAACCAAATGTCTGTGAAGTGTTTTCCCGTGCCTCATCTCATTTGATCCTCACAGAAGTCCTGGATTAGGTAGATAGGACACTCGGTGGAGTCCTATTTTCTTTTCATTAGCCAGAAAATGGAGATTTAGAAAGCGTAGAAACTTGACCCGAGTGAAAAGAAGTAAGAAATGGTGGACCTTGAAAATGACTTCAGGTTTTCTCACTGCGCAGAATACAGTCAAACACTGCTGCAGTTAAATATTTTACCCTGTTCTCCCTGTGTGATCTACAATAATAATCTGCTTTGATATTTGCTGCTGTGTTGCTGACAATTATCTGAAAGAGAAGTTGGGGTGGTTTACTGGGCTGAAAAAGCTTAGCTATCTCAGAAAGTAAGTCTAATTAAGCAAGTTTATTCTATAGCTATAAAAGGCTAAGTTGACTTGCACATGTGCGATACATATAAAGCTCTCGCTGGTGCCAATCACGTGTGTGTTTTGATCTGTCATTGCCGATCGTGAATTTGGTTGACACTTCTATTATAGAGAAAGGGCAAATAGTGATATTAAAATATTTCTTCTAATTAATTTCCTTCCATGTGCACAAATTCATGCATCGGGTCTCCAGTTGTTAAATAAATGAATACCTGCATTGCTCCCTCCCTTTCTTGAAATCTAGTCAAGTGCCACCTTCTCTGTGAGGTCTTTCATGAAGACCCTATATAAAATAGCCCCTTTCCCCCTACATACACATAGAGACCATCTTTTTATCCTGCTTTTAAAAAAATGTCACTTAGCACCATTTAACATAGTATACACTTTTTTTTCTTATTGTCCCTTTTCTCTTCCCTGTAGATTTCAGTTTCCATGAAGGAGACGACTGTATCACCAACGCCTTAGAAGAGCATTTAACTCTTTTGGTAGGTACTCAATGGTTATTTCCTGGACGAGTTAATGAACCAATTCTGTCCGAAGGCATTCCCTCCGCGAGCACAGACACTGCCAGGGTGGCCATGAGGTTTCCAGAACAATCGAGAGCTCGCCAGTGGGCCCTCCAATGACTCCTTCACTCCATATGACTCCTCAAAGAAAGACACTGCTTTTTGCTGGGAACTGCGAAAACATTGGTGTTCTCCAGTTCATTTCTGCACCTAAAATTTAACCAAAGAATTGACAGCTCGGGCCAATGCGGCGAATAAAAGTATTTAGCAAGTCACTTTGTAAACTGTAAGGCGTTGGCCAAAGTTTAACGAATTTACTTGACTGACACCAGCATTGTCAAGCAGTCGGAGAACAACAGCTAGTTCGCAGTAGGAGAGTCCCGGTCGGGCGGGGTCCCGCACCGCGTCCACCGCTCCAGGGGCTCAGGATTGGCTGAGGCTAAACTGGCACCGCCCCGGCCGCGATGGGGCGGGCATTTGGGCGTGGCTGTCTCCCGAGGCTCGAGGGCGGGGCGGGGCGGGGCGGGACGACGTCATTTCCCTACTGGGCTCAGGATTGGTGGGAGCTCACAGGCACCGCCCCGGCCGGCCTGGGCGCGCGCAGGGGCGGGATCACGGGGTGGGGGGGAGCGTGGGGCGGAGTGGCTGGGCCGGGGCTGCGGCTAAGTTGGGGTTGGGGCTGGTGATGCTGCGGCTGGGGCCGGCTTGCCAGGCTTGGGCGGAGGCCGAGGGATGGCGAACGTGCGGGTGGCCGTGAGGGTGCGGCCCCTCAGCAAGAGGTGAGTCTGGGCGGGAGGGGGCGCCTGAGGCGTCAAGTGAGTTAGGAGGGCGAGGTCCCTGCCTCCCCATGAAGTGATTCCGGCGGGGAGCAATCAGACACAAAGTGGCCCAGCGGCCAGGGTCCGGAAACCTTAAAGGCCTGGCAAGTGGAGACCTCGGCTTGAGCTTTCTCGTTGTGCCCCGGGGGATAGCGGTTCCCGGATGGACAGGGGTGGGCTGCCCGGTTTCGGGGTCCCTGGAGTCCTGCCAGCAGTTGTGAGGGACCACAGCTCAAGTCTTGAGGCACGAGTTGGGCGTGTCTCGCTGGGTGCGTTGAGAAGGGCTAGGGAGAGGGATTGTCAGTCTCCTCACTCTTCTTGGTGGCCCTCGGTACTTCTGCGAGTACCGAGGCGGCATTGTGGGTGCACGTGGGTTTCTCTGCGAGGGTGTGGAGGAAGGCCGAGTGTAAGGTCTGAGAGGGAAACTGAGGCCCAGAGAGATCGTGGTTTCATGCTATGCTAGACAGCAGAACTGTGAAATAGGGGAAGTTATTCTAACCCCTTCTCTCAGCTCAGCCTTGGCAGTGCCCATTTCCTCCTGCGTGAATCTGATTCTGCACCTCTCAGCTCTTGAGGGCATCCAGTGTCCAGCCACGTAATTTCTTCCCCTTTTCACTAACTTTCCATACGTAGGTTTGGAAAGTCAGGGAAAGCTTCACAGAGGGGTTGGTGTTTGAACCCCTTTTTTTTAAAAAAAAAAATCTTTATTGTTGAAAGTATTACAATATGACTCCCCTTTCCCCCCATCGACCCCTCCAGCTCACTCCTGCCCCAGGCCCTCACCACCCCTCTGTCTGTGCCCATGGGTTATGCATATATGCATGAACTGTTTTTTAAAGACCTATTAGAGTTTGCTGATAGGTGGAGAAGGTGTAAAAAGCACTCAGTGTAGTAAAACACTGAGAGCAAAGGACTTAGACTGTTAGGAAGCAGGTAAGTTTGGTTATTTGGGGAGAGGGTATGTGGAGGAAGGTGAGTAATAGGACATAAAGCTGTGGAGAGTGTGATTTGGGACAGTGGCACATATTGGAATTGTTTGGGAAGTTAAAAAATTTCCAGGACATAAGATGGCTTGAAAATTGGGCAGAAGGCTCAAAAAGGTATTGTCTCCCATAATAAAATTCGGTGCTAGCAGGGATTGTGTTTGTCCTGATGTGGAGGTGATTGGCTTTGAAAAGTCATGCAGTTGACAGAATAATGAGGAGAGGAGTGAGAAGGGGGGAGAAACAAGGAAAATGGAAAAGAAAGTAGGAAAAGGCAAAAGGGGTACAATGAAGGAAAAAAGGAAAGCATCACGTGCCTGAACTGCTGTGTTTAGATTGGTAAATTGATTACATCTGGCTTCTGCTTTACCGGGTGTGGTGGCTCAAGGTTGGTTGGTTGGCTTTTTTCTTTTTGTTAATTGTCACCCAATGATATTTTTTTCTCAAAATGGAAGGGAGGGGGAGACAGAAAGAAACATTGGTGTGAGAGAGACACAGTGATCGGTTGCCTCCCACACATGCCCCAACCAGGACGGGGATTGAGCCTGCAACCGAGGTACGTGCCCTTGACAGGAATTGAACCCACGACCCTTCAGTCCCTGGGCCAACACTCTCACCATTGAGCCAAATCAGCCAGGGTATGGCTCGGGGAGGGGGGTGCGGTGTTTATTGGTGCAGCTGCTACTCTGAGGGAAGCCTCTGGCAGATCCTTTTCTTTTTCTTTTTTTTTTTAACCCTCACTTTGTTTTTGTTTTTTTGCCTTCCATGCATTCCCTGACCAGGGATAGAAACCGAAACCTAGGTATGTGCTCTGACTGGGAATCGAACCCACAACCTTTTGGACAATCCAACCAGCTGAGCTACCTGGCCAGAGCCCTCTAGCAGATCCTCTTCTTGCAAAACTGTGCTTTTAAGGGTTCTCAGGATAACAACATTGACTACTCCTCACAGTAACTTCTCGGTTCCTTGGGAACTAAGAATTTATTTTATTTTTTTTATTATTATTTTTTTAAAATATATTTTATTGATATTTTTACAGAGAAGAAGGGAGAGGGATAGAGAGCTAGAAACATCGATGAGAGAGAAACATCGATCAGCTGCCTCCTGCACACCTCCCACTGGGGATGTGCCCGCAACCAAGGTACATGCCCCTGACCGGAATCAAACCCGGTACCCTCCAGTCCGCAGGCCGACGCTCTATCCACTGAGCCAAACCGGTTTCGGCGGGAACTAAGAATTTATAATAGCATGGATTAGATTAAGAAAATGCTGTTGAAATGGAATTGTTATTTGTAGTCACAGTAGAGAATAACATCTCATTAAACAAAAGTGAGGTGGAAAGAAGGGCGCAAAGCTTATTTACTGAGCTCATGTGAAGAGCCTTGAGCAGCAGGCAGTAGATTGTCAGGACTGCAGATGACATCCAGGTGTGGTGATTGTAGCCGGCTGAAGATTCAGGAACCCAGATTCAGGAGTAGATCTGATGCTTTCAGCCACTTGTGGAGACAGACACCGCAGTTATGGAGACAGGAGTAGGAAACATTTTGTCCCAACAGCACTGGGCTCAGCTTCTCTTTTCTTGATTAAGAAAAAGAAAGCAATGTTTTTTTATGGGTTTGGGTCTCGTTTCTAGGGAGACCAAAGAAGGAGGAAGAATTATTGTGGAAATTGATGGCAAAGTGGCAAAAATCAGGAATTTAAAGGTAAGCCTGAAATTGTTTTCCTTTTTCTCTCCACTGAGGGGCTCGTATCATTACAGGGCTTCTGAGGTGAAAGTGTGTATGTGCATTTGTTTAGAGAGGGAGAGTGGAAGAGCTTTGACCAACCACCAAGCAAATATAAAAAAGTAGGAAAGAAGTGCAGGGGATGTTGCTGCTGCAGCTCAAGTTCCATCAAATAGGGTGCAGGTGTTTTGGAAACTGGGCAGTAGCCTCTTTGAAAGTAAACACAAGGCATGTATGGGGAGGCAGGCATGGCCAGTAAGTATACACATGGACATTGGGGACAGTCCATGTGTATACTTAACTCACCTGAGTACGAGTTAGACTTTGTCCCAAGCCTCTCATTTCAAATTATTTGGTCTAGAGGTGTATGCATCTGCTAAATGCAGGATTTTTCTTGGCCATAGTGAGGACCACATAAGAACCTTCAGATCTCAGAAGAGAGTCAGTCACTAGTCTTGAGTCTTGTTACAAATTCTCTTTCACAGATTTGACCGATTTTTGAGTCACAATTGAACAAACTGTGGGTACTTCCTCCTCTACCTCTCTCCACCTCTAAGGCTAATTTCCTCCATCCCATTCCTCTCTTACCAGGCTAGTGGAAGTGATTCTTTTTCTTTGCCTTGGAGAGTGGAGGGTAACAGAATGAGGGTTATCTGGACCCCAGGCCTCCCAGCCATGCCCACTCACATATTACTCCTGTGATGTGATCTGTTTTCTTTTGTCAGTAGCCCTCTGCTAAAAGAGAACAGGAACCATCAAACTGTCAACAGGAGCTCCCTGGGGACAAAAGACCTTTTATTCTTTGCTGTCTCTTATATCTCTGTTGCCTAATCACTTCAGCTGCTTTGTTCTGAGAGATCATATTTTTGGTTCTTAATAATTCCTGGCCAAGATCAAACTCGAATCTGCCTCTTGCACACCTTGCTGGCTGGTTGCTTCCCTGAGGTCAGTTATCTAAGAATCTCTTAGTCATTCTGACAGCCTCATTCTACTGTGATCTGTGGATCCTACTGCTAGGGCTTGTCTCTCCCTGTCCTGAGTCTAAATTTTAAATAGAAAAGACAGGCATTTCTGTGAATAACGCCATTCTCCCCAGCACAGTACCTTGAGGTTGTCGGTACAGTTCCAAGCTCTGGCTCTGGCCTCGTTTACCTTGGGCAGTTGGATTGGTCCTAGCCCTTCTGTCCCATATGCTTTCTAATTCACTGTGAAATCCTTAGGTTGATAGAGCCTGTCAGGCCCAGGGACTAAAGTATTCATGTATTTCTGTATCTGCTATAGAAATACTTAGAGGGAAAAATGGTAGTGATAAGAAGATGCCTGGAGATGTAAAGGTTTCTCTCCCAAGGTGTTCTATATCTCATTTGTAGGCAGATATGTGATAGTATCATAGGCATATATTTAATTAATTCTCTGTGGCTTTATCGTACCTAACAAGATGAGGACAGAGGTTACTTGTGTTCTTTTTTAGATAGATATCATAAAGATTCTCATGACCAGTTCAGGTCTCTCTAGCTAGTGCCACTAGCCAGATTCTGATATTATAATAGAGAAGACACTGGATCCTATGTTTGATTTTAGGTGGACAGTCGATCAGATGGCTTTGGCGACTCCCGGGAGAAGGTTGTGGCATTCGGCTTTGATTACTGCTACTGGTCAGTCAACCCAGAGGACCCCCAATATGCATCTCAGGATGTGGTAATGTCATTTTTCCTTCACTCTAATCAGTTTTTTGTAACTGTATAATTATTGGGAAATTAACATGAAGTCTGGAACCTTCATATTTCTTACTTACAGTAATTTGGTTAGAAACTAATGATGTTTAATCTAAAAAGTGATAGTGAGAGGCATCAATTGCAGAAAGAGGAAGGGACTGCTTGCTCAGGGCATGGGACTTGGCTAGTGTTTGTTTAGGCTTCGGGCTCTGCATGATTCAGTGGGTACAAGTTAGTTTAGGTAGTGGTCTGCTCCTATGGTAAGTGAAAGGGCTCATGTCAAACTTGGCCTTGTGTTGAATGCAGTGGAAGGGCCCAGGAATCCTAGAGGCTAGTATCTTCTTTGTGCCTTAGGCTTGTGCTCCTAGGCTGAGTGTAAAGGGCTAGATAGCTAGTCTGCCAGCCTGCAATGTATGTAAGAGGTGAATTCTGTTGATCTGGTGAGAATTGAGCGAAGGCTGTTGGTCATGCTTCCTGTGTCTGGTAGTGCTGCTTAGCTCTCTCACAAGTTCCCGAGGCAGCAGGTCTTACCAGGTGGATCTACAGGACTTCCCTCTGTTTCTGTGAAGCAACAGCTTTGTTCTGATTTGTCCTGTCCAAGGTCATGACTTCAGTCCCCATGCTGGCCAGCAAGCCTTGCCTCATTCAATTCTATGACCACAGACAATAGCCCTCACCCCAACAACCTCCAGGGATTCTATGAAAATCCATCCCTAAAATTAGAAATATCATTTATTTGGCCTTCATGGATCAGTATCATCATACTTATACATCTGAAAGAAAACACTACAGGAGTATATCATTAGAAAATACCATTGGAAAGGGAAATATTTTGGGGGGAACCCTGGACAACAATTGCCTATCTGTCTATATACCTTTGAATAAAAAGCCAAAGTGTTTTCTAAGTATTTTAGTCTTTTTTGTTTGTTTGTTGTTGTTAATCCTCACCTGAGGATATTTTTCCATTGTTTTTTAGAGAGCGTAGAAGGGAGGGAGGAGAGAAACAGAGAGAGAGAAACATAAATTGGTTGCTTCCCACAGGAGCCCTGACCAGGGCTGGGGATCCAGTCTACAAACGAGACAGGTGCCCTTGACCGGAATCTGACCTGGGACCCTTCAGTCAGCCAGCTAATGCTCTATCCACTGAGACAAACTGGCTAGGGCAGTATTTTAGTCTTTTGTGAAACTTTCTAATTATGCCAAAGGAACAATGCTATCAAGCTTGAGTGACTTAGAGGACAGTACTGATCTTGCGTTGATGCACATTTCTGAAGATGATTGGATAGTTCTAAACCTTTTGAGGGGAACATGTGGAAACAAACCCGAGACCATTGTGGGATTTGTTGTCTCTGTGGGTTCTTTCTGTTATAATACGAGCACCCTACCTTTGTAGTCAAACTGGATTTGCTGTAAATCCTTAGCAGAAAAAGGCAGTGTGGGCATTACATGGCCCCTGCTGAGCCTTCTTTGTCCTTTGGAGATGAGGGAACTGGCAGGTGCAGACTTGTCTAATGGCCCTTGATTTGTATCCCAGCACCCAAGTATTGCTGGTTACTGGTATTTGTAATTGTTTTACTGAGATTCTCCAAGAAGAGCCAGGAAAGAAACCAACTCTCAAATAAGAGGATGGAATGTCTACAGCAGTTCATAGTTGTGACTGTATTTGTGGCATAGAAGGCAGTGCTCTTTCTGTTAGTAGAAAATATGAACATACTGGTAGCTATTTCAGTCCTCCCTGGCTCATAGCACACTTAGAGCTGGCTGTTCTGTACCTAAGAAAAATGAACTGTTTTGTGTAACATTTGATGCATCAATAATCTGGGATGTGTGTGTATATTTGTAAATAAAAAACTATATGTCTTTATATATACATATCAATAAGCTGGGGTATGTTTTTGTATGAGGCTCACATTTTACATTTATGTAGTTTAAATGTATAAAAATAATCTAGTGGAAGCCTAGAAGTTCATAGATGAGGAGGATTCATAAATGTGATTTTTCCTTTGTTGCCTCATATGATTTGAAGTTCGATGGAAAGATCAAATGGGATTTTGGACAGGAAGCCTGTGCAGAGAGATAAAACCGGAGTGTCCTGAGGTTGATTCTGCTTGTTTATTAATTGTCTAAGGCCTCATTGGTCCCAAGGGGAGTCAGGATAGGAGAGAGAAGCAAAGGAAACTTTGTCACAAGATGGAGTAGGGCCAGATGTTTCAGAATGGTGGCAGGACTCACATCCATATGATTTGGTCAGAGGGACTCATTACTTTAACACAGAGATTGGAGTCTAGACTTTACCCTAATCACTATGGCTCTGAGGTCACCAGGGAGTAGGAGAGGCAGATTATCCTAAAATCATAGGACTTGGGATGGGAAGGAATTTAGGTGTCATCCAGTTTATCCTCTCCCAAAGTACAGCTATCTTCTCTGATGCATTGGTGATCATATTTAGGGGGTTGTAGAGAAAGGGGTCAGTCTTATTGAAGTATAATTTAGATACAGTAAAATTCACCCTTTTAGTATACAGTTCTATGAGTTTTGACAAACACAGTTGTGTAGTTTACCATCTACACTAATAAAAGAGTAACATGCTAATTGACCATACCTTTGTGACGCCCATCAGCCAATCAGGAATGAGTATGCAAATTAACCAAACAAAGATGGTGGGTTAATTTGCATACGCAGGAGCCGCACCACCCCAGCTGCTCAGGGCCTCTGGGCAGCAGGGGAAGGCGTAAAGGTAGCTCCAGGCCAGAGTGAAAAGGCAGCTCCGGCCAGAGTGAAGGCAGCCAGGGAAAGGAAGGCCCATTCTTGCACGAATCTTCGTGTATCGGGCCTCTAGTCATATAGAAAACAGTGCATCACCCTCAAATTACTTCATGTTGCTTTGTAGCCAAGCTGCTTCTTACCCCCATCCACTGGTAACCACTGATTTGTTTTCTGTCCCTATAGTTTTACCTATAGGATATCTATAAATCTAATAAAAACAGAGTGTAGTCTTTTGTTCCAGGATGTCTACAAATGTAATAAAACAGTGTGTAATCTTTTGAGTCTGGCGACTTCTTTTTTTTTTTTTAGTTTGGTTTCTTTCATGTAGTCGAGATTCATCTCTGCTGTTGTGTGTATCATATCTTATTCTGACCTTGATTCAGAATTATTTAATCTTCTTGCCCAGAAGGAAACTCATGGCTTTGGAAGCACTGATTTTAACTGCAAAGAGGGACCAAGTCCCTGGAGGACTGTGACTCCTCCATCTCTGGGTCTCTTCTTGTTGTGAAGGAAGGACTATCATCACCCTCAAACACAGCTCTGATTTCAGAATACTCAAATATCTGAGGGAAAAATTTCCCCCACTGGCCTTAGAGGAATTTTGAGCAACATTATAAGCTATTGCTTGGTAGATGTTGACAAAAACTTCACCCATTTGAAGTTGGTGCTGCCTCATTGTAGTCTCTTAGAACGTGAGAGCTCGAAGGGAACTTAGCAGTCATCTAGGCCAAGGTTGATATTTTGGCCAGATAGTTCTTTGTTGTTGGGGGTCTGTCCTGTGCACTGTGCACTGTAAAAGATGTTTAGCAGCATCGCTGGCATTTACCCACTAGATGCCAGTAGTAATCCCAACTATGATAATAAAAAATGTTTCTAGACACTGCCCACTAATTTATGGCAACCCCTCATGTTTCAGATATAGCCGTGTGACTCACATGGGGTTATACAGGCAGTTAATGCACAAGTGGTACTAGACACATGCTTCTTATGTTGGCCTTTTCATTGCATTGTATCATTCTACCTCCCTCTTTTCATATTTTACGCTCTCAAAAGATAAGTGTTCAAGATTCCTTAGTGCTTTAGCCATTCCCAGTTCTTAGTGGTGACACACTTGAATAAATAGATCACGTGTCAACAAACATGGGCATCTAGAGAACAAATCAGCTACTGCACGTTCTACTGAGAGGCAGCTTTATTTGTTAAATATCCATACATTCTTTTTAAAAAATATGTTTTTATTGATTTCAGAGAGGGGAAGGGAGAGGGAGAAACAGAAACATCAATGATGAAAATCATCAATGGGCTGCTTCCTGCATGCCCCTTACTGGGGATTGAGCCCACAACCTGAGCATGTGCCCTGATTGGGAATCAAATTGTGACCTCTATGGGTCGACCACTGAGTCACACCAGCCAGGCAAATATCCATATATTCTAAAAAATGTTTTTTTAAAATTGATTTCAGAGAGGAAGGGAGAGGGAGAGAGAGATAGAAACATCAATGATGAGAGAGGATTATTAATTGGCTGCCTCCTGCACGCCCCCCACTGGGGATCGAGCCCACAACCAGGGCATGTGCCCTTGACCGGAATCGAACCCACAACCCTTCAGTCAGCAGGCCGACGCTCTATCCACCGAGCCAAACCAGCTAGGACTGATTTTTTTTTTTTTTTTAACAGAGAGAGAGGGAGAAGGAGAGGAAGAGGAAGAAGGAGAGGGAGAGGAAGAGAAACACTAATGTGACATCAATTGGTTGCCTCCTGTATGCACCCCTATGGGGGATTGATTGAACCTTCAACCTGGGTATAAGCCCTGACTGGGAATTTAACTAGTGACCTTTCAGTGCATGGGACATCACTCAACCAACTGACCCACACCAGCCTGGGCTATCCTTTCTTTTGATTATCTCCCCAAATAAATTAAATCTATATTATTTACTCCATTTTATAGGCAAGGAGCTGAGGCACAGAAAGCTTACAAGACTTGGCCAGTAAAGGTAGAGCAGGGATTCAAATCCAAGACTGTCCAAATCTAAATTGCATCCTATTTCCACTAACTCCCAAAGTTAAAATAATCCCATTGCCCTAACCGGTTTGGCTCAGTGGATAGAGAGTCGGCCTGCCGACTGAAGGGTCCCAGGTTCGATTCTGGTCAAGGGCATGTACCTTGGTTGCAGGCACATCCCCAGTAGGAGGTGTGCAGGAGGAAGCTGATTGATGTTTCTCTCTCATCGATGTTTCTGGCTCTCTATCCCTCTCCCTTCCTCTCTGTAAAAAAATCAATAAAATATATTTTTAAAGAATCCCATTTAGTCTACTAGTGACCTGGTCATTTCTTTATAAATATTATCTCGTTTGATACCTTCAATAGCCTAAAAGGTAGATGATTTTATCCTTCTTTTATAGGTAGTTGAGGAAATTTAGGTTAAGAGATGTTACTAGTACATGATCTGGCCAAAGTCAGAAATGAGTCTTAGATTTGAACACATGATCTTCTTAACACAAAGTTCATATTCTTCACTACACTACAGTGTAAAAAGGGGGTGGGGGGGAGAGGGATAGAGGGAAAGGAAGGGATGGAAAAGGAGAGAAGGGGAAGGTGAAAGAGAGAGAAAAGACTATAGTGGATGGGGACTGGTAGGGATGACAGGGAATCATATCAACTATCTTGTCCATTACCCCATGACCCTAGTGTATTAGCTTCTCATTCTTTTTTAAAATAAAAAAAATTTTCAGCTAAAGTTTACATTCAATATTATTTTATATTAGTTTTCACAGTACAGAGGTTAGACAATCATATACTTTACAAAGTGTTCCCCCCCATGTTTCTAGTACCCACCTGGCACTATACATAGTTATTACAATATTATTGACTATGTTCCCCATGCAGTACTTTACATTCTCATGACTATTTTGTAACTACCAATTTGTACTTCTTAATCTCTTCACCTTTTTCATCAAGTCCCCTCGCCCTCTTTCCCTCTGGCAACCATCAGTGTGTTCTCTGTATCTATGAATCTGTTTCTGTTTTGTTTGTTCGTTTATGTTATTCTTATATTGTCCACATATAAGTGAAATCTTATGGTATTTGTCTTTCTCTGAGTGACTTATTTCACTCAGCCTAACACTCTTCAGGTCCATCTATGCTGTCCCAAATGGTAATCCACTTCTCATTCTTCAGGCAGGTTGTTACAGGTCTGAATTGTGTTTTTAGTCTTTGTAAATATTTGGACTTGCCAAGGCTTCTCCAGAATTGTCCCACATTTTTATCTGGCTTGAATCGATATTAAAGTTAATGTACTTCTCCTCTGAAGTTAAACCTGGATTTGTATTCAGGCACAGCCACTTAGCTGACTTTCTTAGGAGAAATCACTTAACATCTCTGAGTCCTAGTTTCTTCAGCTTCAGTTATTGTGAGGAGGAAGTGAAATGCTTATGTAAAGTACCTAGCCCAGGGCTTGGCAACCAGGAGTTGAATAAGGGAGGTCATGAGTGCTGTGGCTTGGATCCCTGTTGTGTGATTAGCATGATCTCAGTATGAGAGAAGCAAGGACCATGCTTCTAAGAACTGAACTGGATTTGAAAGTCTCTTCTTTGAATCCACTTATGATCCCTTCTGGGATCGGCATGCTCTACCTGGAAAATTAACTTCCCTCCCTTCCTTCTGGTCCAGAACATCTGTTGGAATTGGAGTCCTCTGCCGAGCGTATTGTGTTTGGGTGATTGTGTGTTTGTAAAACTTTCCATGAGGAGCATTAACTCAGCTTTACCCACTAAGGACTGTAATTGGCTGTCAAAACAAGTGCAGACTGAGTCAACAGAAAGCACGTCCAGAAACAAAAAGCTACCCAGCCCTTGTTGGAAAGCAATTGCTCCTATTCTCCTGGGAATCTTTACTTTAAAATGGTCTGTTATTTAGCTAAAACACAATACCTAAAGCACTTGTAACTTTTCCAGATAAAAAATCATGTGAGTGAGCCAGAGATTTCCTCCCCACAACAACTGAATACAAAACTGAACTTATAGCGTCAATGTGATTGTACTTGTTGTTGTTTTAATAGTTGTTTAGTCTCCACATACACTGAACATCAAACAGAGTATATCCGTTGCCTACCATCAAAGAGGAGAGAGACAGAGACAGAGACAGAGACAGAGAGAGAGAGAGAGAGAGAGAGAGAGAGTGTGTGTGTGTGTGTGTGTGTTACAGATTCTTTGGTGAATGTTTTCTTCAGTTCCGGACTTGAACTTGAGGATGTCAGGAACTTGGAGAGGCTTCAGAGGACCCCCTGATTAAAGGGCTCCCTGCAGGAACCAAGAGGAAAGCCACTACTAGTGCGGCACACCTTGTATCCATTCTGCATGGAATAGGATAGGGAGGTGGTAATAATACTCTGCAAGTACAGAACATGGTGATTTTAGCAGTTTATGGTGCATTAGAATCAGCCAGTCTTCTTTGCCATTAGGATAAAATAGGGGATTTCCAATTAAACGTCACAGGATATGTATTTAGGACATGAAAAGTAACTTATGCAGAATCTTTAAATTCTGTTATGTGGTAGCTAAATAGTTTGACTTTAGAATTCCAGAATGCTGATATTAGAAGAAATGCTAGAGACCACTCAAGGCACTTAAAGACAAAGGCCCAGAGAGACAAAAATAAGTTATAGATTTTTTTCTTTTTGACCACTCCAGAATTGTGTGTAATGTTGTAGGGAAATGCCTATTGCTTATTTTAGTGACAGGGATCATGAACTGCAACACAGAGGTTCCTGCATGGCAGGAAATGTGCTCTTAGCAGAACCCCAAGGAAAGGTATTTTTCTTTAAGATGGGACCTACTCCTGGCTCTGTACTCAGTCAAGATGAGGCAGCTGCACTATTGCCATCTAGTAGTATGGGGGAGGATTGAGTGCCTGTTATTATAGTGTGACCAGGCTGCACTTAGAAGCAGCATTTCTGTCTGAACCATTTATAAGATAAAGACAAATGATCTATTACTTCATGTCTCAGAGGGTGAGTATGATGAGGTGGAGAGAAGGAATATGGCCCTCACTTGTTTTTATGCCTCCCTTCTTTGGTATCTCCTGAACTCGGCGTGTGAGTTAAGGCTTTAAGGAAAGAGTCAAGAAGGCAGAATAATTACTGAAACTGAGGAGGGACTTAAGAGGCGCAAGAGGAGGGGGAAACATGAAGAAACAAAGATGAGAAGGCATTTGAGAGTTCATGGAGGGGAAGATACTGTCAGTAGCCTATCATTACTTATAATCAATATTGTTATTTCATTTTAGGGATAGGCTCAAATAGGTTGAATAGCTTGCTTTAAGGTCACACAACCAAGTGATGGAACAAGCATTCAAGCCTTTTACTGTGTGACTCCAAAGTCCATGCTCTCAAATGCTGCACTACACACAGTTCCATTTCTGTATTTTCAGTGCTACACATCTTAAATTAATGGTTATCGAATTAATTATTCAACTTATGGTTCAGTGGATAAGAGATAAGTTGGGACTCTGCCTTTTGGATCTCGCTACCTGTTTTGGCCTTGCAGTTTGGGTAAGTTAGAGAACCATAGACTTAGTCCCTCTGTGCATCCCCTTTCCCTAATGCATATATGTGCAAGGGAACTGGGAGCATGTGGGCGTCAAAGCATTTTCTCATGAATATTTGCAGAGCTGGGTACATTCCATCACTAGCGCTATTTCTTCCCAACCAAGATGGAGACAGAAGTAGAAGGGAGAGAATTTTATAAGAAAAAGCCTTTTTTTGTGCAATAATTGAATGGGCTCTGTAGGCATGAGTGGGGGAAGGGAGATCACCATGAGTATTTCATTTCAGTATGTTCCCTCTGCCAGCGGCACAGCTGCTCAGCTCTGTAAGCATGTCCATGGGCTGGATTTTAAAAGAATAAGGTCATTTTCTTGGCTTCATCTAACTCATTTTTTCCCTCTCTAGAAACTTGATTATGACTCTTCAAAGACTCAGAAAAATCTGAAAAACAGAGATTCTTGACTCTTATTGTTTGCTGCTGGTGCTAGATGCCATACAAAAATGAATAGCATAAACTAGAGAAATACTTTAAAATGCAAAAAAGCTTGTTTGGATTTCTTTTTCTTCTGTGAGCCAAGGGTAATGAGAATTTCTGGTAGGAGCTGGAGTCGTTGAGATCTGGAGAGAGAGGTTATCTGGAGGGGAGGCATGCCTTAAGCTTGGTAGTTGTAGACCTGGGCAGCCTGAGCATAAATACAGAGTCCTGAGTCAATTGTCCTTGACATTACCTAAAAGTTCTCTTGCTTGCAACTGCAATGCTGAGAAGTACCCCTGTGCTCCCATTCCCTTTACACTTGAATTTGCCCCGAGTTTAAAAGGATTGTCATTGCTTAAAGAGGAGAAGTATGATGATGGTGATGATTGCTTTGAGAGTCTTTGGAAAAATTGACTTGCAAATAATCTAAACAGGAAGACATAAAATGAAGAATAGCCCTTTGAACAAAAGGCGTGTGTCCACCACAATAGTGCACAGGCAGACTCTTAACAGCAGGCCTCTCCAGAGGAAGCCCCCTGGTCTACCTTGCTAGGTGCTAAATTCTCTCCCACATACTTGCACAGTAAGCCTGTGTCCAAGTAGCCCCTCAGCACCATTTCAATGGTTCTCTGTTTGGGGGAGCCAGCCCAGCTGACTAAGAAAAGGCCCCTTCTAAATGCAGTGTTCTGCATTTTGGCTATAATTATTTTTTCCTTGTCCATTGGGATTTGAGAGCCCAACGATGTTCCTAAATCTTGACTTAATTTATAGCACAAATGTGTGGGAGAAATGAGAGTTTGACTGTTTCGTTTGTTTGAAATGCAGATTGTCTTGAAAATTATTATTATATATGCAAATTCTGCCCTACCCTCACCCTCTTCCAAGATTCCTCACAAAAAAGGTCATACAGTGAGGCTTCCTGTTGGAGGTAAGGGAGCAGAGTTGGCCCACAGAGCCCTGGGGCTACAATGTGAAGGGCAGGAGACTGAATTCATGTCTTATCTCTGTTCTGTTAATAAAATGGGAGTTTGTGGGTTTTAAAAATTGTTTCTAAATGGAGGAGTAGATGACTTTATTTTGTCGGGGGTTGGGACTTGTGGCTTTAAAGAAATGGCTTTTCAGTAGGATGTATATTTTTGTTGGATTTTTTTGTTTGTTTATTTAGAATCCTCCACAGCAACATTCGAGACCATGGAGTTAAAAGAAACCTTTATCAATTAATTGTACTGTTTGTGGATTTGTATAAATAACAAAGATCCTTTTAAAAATTTATATTCTTACAGTAAAAGATTAAACTGATATTTCTATAATAAAAGGAAATATGAAGTATGTTTTTGAAAACATACAAAATAAATGCAGTGTTCTGAAAAGGGTTCAGATGCTGTGGGGGGAAAAATGGGACTGGTTTCTCTCGAGTTCTATGCTCAGCAGAAAATAAATGACTACATAAAAAGTGTTAGCAAATTAATTTAAAAATAATATAATATTTTCCTGTGCATTGGGGGGTGAGGGCATGTATGGGAGTGGGGTGGGGGTGGCAATGGTAAGATATGTACACATATACTACCTTAATAAAAAAATAAAAAATAATAAAATATTTTGCTGTGGAGGCAATACAAGCTAACTCTACGATATTCAAACAATCCAGAAGGGTATAATGTAAAAAAGTGAAAAAAACCTTTCTCTTTTGTCTCCCCACTAGTCTTATTCTCTAGCAGTGGTTCTCAACCTTTCTAATGCCGTGACCCTTTAATACAGTTCCGCATGTTGTGGTGACCCCCAACAATAAAATTATTTTCGTTGCTACCTCATAACTGTAATTTTGCTACTGTCATAATCGTAATGTAAATATCTGTGTTTTCCGATGGTCTTAGGCTATACAGCAGTGGTTCTCAACCTGTGGGTCGCGACCCATAGGTTGAGAACCGCTAGCAGGGTCGCCTAAGACCATCGGAAAACACAGATATTTACATTATGATTCATTAACAGTAGCAAAATTGCAGTTATGAGGTAGCAACGAAAATAATTTTATGGTTGGGGGTCACCACAACATGCGGAACTGTATTAAAGGGTCGCGGCATTAGAAAGGTTGAGAACCACTGGTTTAAAGTATTACATGAGTCTCTTTTTTCCCCCCATTGACCTCTCCCCGGCCACCCCCACCCCCCCAGCACATGCCCTCACCCCCCTACTGTCTGTGTCCATTGGTTATGCTCATATACATGCATACAAGTCTTTTGGTTGATCTCTTAACTCCACCCCCGCCTTCCCTCATAGGTTGGACAGTCTGTTTGATGCTTCTATGTCTCTGGTTCTATTTTTGTTCATCAGTTTATGTTGTGCATTATATTCCACAAATGAGTGAGGTCATGTGTTATTTATCTTTCTCTGACTGGCTTATTTCGCTTAGCATAATGCTTTCCAGTTCCATCCATGCTGTTGCAAATGGTAAGAATTCCTTCTTTTTTACAGTAGTGTAGTATTCCATTGTGTAGATGTACCACAGCAAATCCACTCATTTGCTGATGGGCACTTAGGCTGTTTTCAAATCTTAGGTATTGTAAATTGTGCTGCTATGAACATAGGGGTGCATATACCCTTTCTGATCAGTGTTTCTTGGGATATATTCCTAGAAGTGGGATTACTAGGTCAAATGGAAGTTCCATTTTTAATTTTTTGAGGAAACGCCATACTGTTTTCCACAGTGGCTGCACCAGTCTGCATTCCCACCAGCAGTGCAAGAGGTTTCTATTATAGTCTTTGACACTTCCGTGTATTAACTAAAATTACTGCTCTTTGGGTAAATGACTTTTAAACAAAGCCTAGAAGGCAGACTAGGCCTCTTTCATCTTTGAATGCTCCACATGCCCTAGCACAGTGACATTTCATTCGTTCAGTAAGCATTTAGGAAGCAACTACAGTCTGCAGTACAATGGGCTTGAGTGCTATGGGGAATATGGAATGAAATATGATGTGATCCCTGCCCTCAAAAAATTTGCAGTCTTATTGAAAATACCAGGCTTTAGGCACATAAAATAATCAACAATACCAAGCATTCAAGTGTTAAATGAGTGGTACTTACAGTAAGTACTTTAGGAATCCATACTATCCATAGGTTGCACTGAATGAATTTAAGGGATGTCATTTCAATCAGAGGGAGAGGCATAAGCAAAGATTCTAAGGCAAGAATGTACATGCTGTGTTCAAGTAGATTAGGGCATACCAGACCAGGGTGAAGCTAAGAGGATATAGTCACAGTGTCCATCTCTCCAAGTGTCCTAGGAGGCCAGACTCCCACATTCTACCTCTGAGCGGCCCAGACTCCTAGGAGATGTGGAGCTAAACACAGTTTCTCTGGCACAGTGGATAAGTGGCCTCAGGAGCATCCTTGAAACTTAGCTGAGTTCAGCAGATACAGGCCACATCATCACTCCCATTCCAGAAGCAAGAAAGGGAAAATGAGTACTTTCACTTTAGATCATTTGGGAAGCCATGAAAAATTTTAACCTGACTGCAGGAGGCAGAGTATCCTGGATTACAGAAACAGCATTCACTCATTCAACAAACATTTACCTAATGTATGCCAGGAGTATGCTAGGTGCTTGGTAAACGAACTGTGAGTGTGTGTAGTATGTGCGTATGCGTATGTTTTGCTCAGTTACTTTACCTCACTTGCTATATCTCCATTTCTGCCCATCAGATTTTAAGCAAATCTAATGTCTCCTCTAGAGGTTCTAATGGGCTGTAGTGCCCATGTCATCTTTCTGTCCCCCACACTGTTGCTTGGACACCACTGCCTTCCTTTGTTTCCAGATCCTAGGCGTGAGGCCATGGTATCTCATCTTTGCTGCTCTCTCAGGAGCCTGCCTATGAGGCGTGATACATTTTTCTTGTTCCAGATGGTAGAAGTGTTCCGATTTTAACATTTAAGCTACTTTCTTGTAGAAAAATAGCCTCTAGGAGCACATTACTGGTTTTTCCTTATGTATGTTCATGCTCATTGAGTTTTACTAGGACCTTGCATGTCCAGATGCCCCCTTACCGTGAACGGAAGAGGATGTACCTCCTCCTCTTTGGGAACACAGAAGTAGAGATCCTGCTGTAGTTCTGCCTTGCTTCTCAAAGTGTGGAACTTAGTATTGCCTAGAGCAGGGGTGGAGAACCTTTTTTCTGCCAAGGGCCATTTAGATATTTATAAATCATTTGCGGGCCATACAAATTATCAATTTAAAAATTAGCCTGCTATATTTGGTCAAATATTTAATTAACTCATCCCTAATACCTTGGCAGGGCCAGACCAAATGATTTCGCACTCGGGCTGGACGTTCCCCACCCCTGGCCTAGAGCTTGTCAGAATGTGTACTTTCAGACCACACCCAAAGGTACTGAATCAAAACCTGCATTTTAAAAAGATCACCAAGTGATACCAATGTATGTGAGGAAGATTCAGATCCAAAATTTCTGGGGTAGAGTTTAAGATGCTGCTGGGCTGAGGACCACACTTAGTAATAAGATTCTAGAGTACGTGATATATTCCATCTTGATGGATGGAACTGATGACTGCATTTTCCAAGGACCAGTTAACTGTACTTTTCCTTTGTCTGTAAAATGTGCATTATTCCCTGATTGAAATTCCTCTTACTTGTCTGTCTGGCTGACTGAAGAAAGAAACTGTATTACACTCTGACATATCCACTTATATAACTGCCATCTCAGGCAAACCTCGATGACTTTGGTCTAGTGAAGCAAACTTTATGTGATTTAAATTGCCTTGGTTTTCTTTTTTTTAATCTTTATTTTTTAATTTTTTTTATTGTTTAAAGTATTACAAATAGTAGTACATATGTCTCCTTTTATTTTCCCCATTGACCTCCCCCCGGCCTCCCCTACCCCCTAGTACATGCCTTTACCTGCCCCCCCCCCCCCGGTTTTCTTTTTATTAAAAAATTATTTATTGATTTTGAGAGAGAGAGACATTGATTTGTTGTTTCACTTAATTTTGCATTCATTGGTTGTTTCTTATATGTGCCCTGACTGGGGATTGAACCCCCAACCTTGGTGTATCAGACGATGCTCTAACCAACTGAGCTACCTGGCTAGGATAGCCTTGGTTTTCTTTTGTTTGTTTTTAATATATTTTTATTGATTTCAGAGAAGAAGGGAGAGGGAGAGAGAAGGAAACTTCAATGATGAGACAGAATCATTGATCGGCTGCATCCTGCATGCCTCCTACTGGGGATGGAGCCTGTAACCCAGGCGTGTGCCCTGAGTGGGAATTGAGCCATGACCTCCTGGTTCATAGGTTGACACTCAATCACTGAGCCAAGCTGGCTAGGCTGGTTTTCTTTCTTCTTTTTTTTAAATCCTCACCAATGATATTTTTTCCACATTGATTATTTTTAAAAAGAGTGGAAGGGAAAGAGGAAGGGAGGGAGGAAAGGAGGGAGGAGGGAGGGAGGGAGCGAGCGAGAGGGGTGAAAGAGATACATTGATTGGTTGCCTCCCACACACCCCAACCCACTGGGGATTGAACCTGCAACCCAGGTACAGGGGTGCATGGGCTGATGCTCCAGCCATTGAGCAACACTGACCAGGGACAGCTTTAGTTTTCTTATCTCGAGAGAGAGAGAGATAATTTCCCACCTACCAACATCACAGGAATATTGTTAGAATAAAATGAAGTATTAAGCTTGAGAGAATTTTGGAAAAAGAAATATTAAATATCAGTTGGTATTATTACTACTGTATTACATTCTCTGTTGTTTCTATACCAAAAGGACAGTGTGTTTACAGAGTTTTTCATGTTGCCAATGAAAGTATCTTCGGCTCTTAATTCTTTAATAAAAATATTTTTTTCTAGAAATATTGTAATTTACTAATTAAAAAATAGGTGCTATATGCATATGTCAGAAAGAAACAGTACAAAAGGATTATACAGTGAAAATTAAATCTCTCTATCCCTATCTCCGTCCCCTATGATGAGGCAAACATTATTATCAATTCTTATATATAGCTTCAGAGAATTCTATGCAAATATAAGCATGTAGTTGTATATTTATTCTCTCTTTTTGTAAAATAAATCTTTATTGCTCAGATTATTACAATTGTTCCTCTTTTTTCCCCCTATAGCTCCCCTCCACCCGGTTCCCATCCCACCCTCTGCCCTTATCCCAACCCCCAACTGTCCTCATCCATAGGTGTACAATTCTTGTCCAGTCTCTTCCCGCACCCTTGACACCATTTCCCCCCAAGAATTGTCAGTCCACTCCCTTTTTATGCCCCTGATTCTATTATATTCACCAGTTTATTCTGTTCATCAGATTTTTTATTCACTTGATTTTTAGATTCACTTGTTGATAGATATGTATTTGTTGTCACTTCGTTGTTCATAATTTTTATCTTTACCTTTTTCTTCTTCTTCCTCTTCTTAAAGAATACCTTTCAGCATTTCATATAATACTGGTTTGGTGGTGATGAACTCCTTTAGCTTTTTCTTATCTGTGAAGCTCTTTATCTGACCTTCAATTATGAATGATAGCTTTGCTGGGTAGAGTAATCTTGGTTGTAGGTTCTTGCTATTCATCACTTTGAAAATTTCTTGCCATTCCCATCTGGCCTGCATAGTTTCTATTGAGAAATCAGCTGACAGTCGTATGGGTGCTCCCTTGTAGGTAACTAACTGTTTTTCTCTTGCTGCTTTTAATATTCTCTCTTTGTCTTTTGCTCTTGGCATTTTAATTATGATGTGTCTTGGTGTGGTCCTCTTTGGATTTCTTTTGTTTGGGGTTCTCTGCACTTCCTGGACTTGTAAGTCTATTTCTTTCACCAGGTGGGGGAAGTTTTCAGTCATTATTTCTTCAAATAGGTTTTCAATATCTTGCTCTTTCTCTTCTTCTGGCACACCCATAATTCTGATGTTGGTATGCTTGAAGTTGTCCCAGAGGCTCCTTACACTATCTTCATATTTTTGGATTCATTTTTCTTTTTGCTTTTCCAGTTGGGTGTTTTTTGCATCTTTGTATTTCAAATCTTTGACTTTATTCTTGCAATCCTCTAGTCTGCTGTTGGATCTCTGTATATTATTTTTTATTTCAGTCAGTGTATGCTTAATTTCTAGTTGGTCCTTTTTCATATCCTCGAGGGTCTCACTAAATTTATTGGCCTTTTCTAGGAAATTCTTGAAAAACCTTACAACTGTGGTTTTGAACTCTATATCCAGTCGTTTGCTTTCCTCCATTTCTTTCATTTGTGACCTGTTTCTTTGTCTCCGCATTTTGGCTGCTTCCCTGAGTTGATAGAGTGGCTTTGTGCGCTAGGTGTCCTCTAGGGCCCAGGGGCTCAGCCTCCCCAGTTACCTGAGGTGGACACTCTTGGTGTACCCCTTTGTGGGCTGTGTGCACAGTCTTGTTGTAGTTAAGCCTTGATTGTTATTGGTATCACTGGGAGGAATTGACCTCCAGGCCAATTGGCTGTGAGGATCAGCTGTGTCTGTGCTGGGAGAACTTCTGTGCTGGAGACACCCTTATGAGACAAGACTTGCAAAAGCCTCTATGCTCAGCTTGGATGGGGCAGAGTCTCAGGGAGGAACAGACAGCAATGGCTTACCGTCAGCCCTGCCCTAAGAGGCCCCTGGGTCTCAGTGTCCCTTGGTAATCACTGCAAGCACCTCTGAGAGAAAGCTGCCCTCGAGTTTTGCCTGCTGCCACACAGTCCAGTTTCTCCCTGAATGAGTCTGGGTCCCAAGAGTCTTGCCTGGAACTCGAGTTCAGAGCAGTTGGGAGCCTTTGTCTCCCTCCCGCTTGAGAAAGCCAGCTGCATACTCAGTTGCCAGCCCTCTCCGCGCGCATGTCTCCGTACCTCTGCCTTCTGCAGCTCCTGTGAGTCTCAGTGTGCTTTTATCTTTCCTTCTAGTTGTAGAATTTCCACTCAGCCAGTCTTCTTGTGGTTCTGGATGATGTCCATTTTGTCTTTTAGTTGTAGTTTTGAAATTGTTGTGAGAGGCAGCAGTTTAGGTGTTTACCTATGCTGCCATTTTGGTTTCTCCTATATTTATCCTCTTTAAAAAAATGATAGCACACAGATTATTCTGCATCTTGCCTTGTTCAATTAATATATCTTGGAGACATTTCAAATCCATATACAGGGGTGGGCAAAAGTAGGTTTACAGTTGTAAGTACATGCAACAGTTTATTCTTGTATTATTATTTATTAACTAGAGGCCCGGTGCACAAAATTCATGCACTTGGGGGGGTGGTCCCCTCAGCCTGGCCTGCGCCCTTTAGCAGACCGGGAGCCCTTGGGGGATGTCTGACTGCCACAGAGATGGGAGAGGCTCCTGCCACCGCTGCTGCACTCTCCAGCCGTCAGCCCGGCTTGTGGCTGAGTGGAACTCCCCCTGTGGGAGCGTACCAAGGGAGCAGCTCCTGTGTCGAGCGTCTGACCCCTGGTTGTCAGGGCATGTGATAGTGACCGGTTGTTCCGCTGTTTGGTCTATTTGCATATTACCCTTTTATTATATAGGATTATGTTCTTTATTTGTATTACAACTGTAAACCTACTTTTGCCTACTCATGTATATGTATAATTACTTCCTATTATTGATGACCATATCATAACCTTCTCTATGGGTGTACCATAATTTAATTGTTACTATGAACATTTAAACTATATATGTCTTAAGTTTACAGTGACTTTCTTACAGGTAGCATATAGGTAATGGGGTCTTGTTTTGTTTTCCTAATCAGGCCATCTCTCCCTTTTAATTAAGATTACTTAGGCCACTCACCTATATAGTTATGACAGTCATTTTGCTATTTGTTTTTTATTTGTCTAATTTGTTCTTTTTTCCCTTTTTCATATTTTTCTGCCTTTTTTTTTTTTTTAAATATATTTTATTTTTTACAGAGAGGAAGGAAGAGGGATAGAGAGTTAGAAACATCGATGAGAGAGAAACATCGATCAGCTGCCTCTTGCACACCTCCTACTGGGGATGTGCCTGCAACCAAGTTACATGCCCTTGACCGGAATCGAACCTGGGACCCTTCAGTCCGCAGGCTGATGCTCTATCCACTGAGCCAAACCGCTTTTGGCTTTTTCTGCCTTCTTTAGGGTTGAGTATTTTTTATGATTTCATTTTACCTTTGTTGGTTTATTAGCTATAACTCTTGTTTTTTTAATGGTTGCTTTAGCATTTAAGGTATACATTTCTAAGTTATCAGTCTACCTTCAACTAATAATATATTACTTCCTGCATAAGATTCACTAAAATACTTCTATTTTTTCTTTGTCTTTATACTATCAAGTCATACATTTTTATGTCTACAAATGTTATAAACTCCATAATACATTGTTAATAATTTTGTTTAAACAGTAAATTATCTTTTAAAAACTTTCAAGAATTAAAAAAAACACACAGCGCCCTGACCGGTTTGGCTCAGTGGATAGAGCGTCGGCCTGCGGACTCAAGGGTCCCGGGTTCGATTCCGGTCAAGGGCATGTACCTTGGTTGCGGGCACATACCCAGTGAGGATTGTGCAGGAGGCAGCTGATGGATGTTTCTCTCTCATCGATGTTTCTAACTCTCTATCCCTCTCCCTTCCTCTCTGTGAAAAATCAATAAAATATATTAAAAAAAAACAAAAAAAACACACACAGCCAAAACCGGTTTGGCTCAATGGATAGAGCGTTGGCCTGCGGACTGAATGGTCCCAGGTTCGATTCCGATCAAGGGCACGTAGCTAGGTTGCGGGCACATCCCCAGTGGGAGGTGTGCAGGAGGCAGCTGATCGATGTTTCTCTCTCATCGATGTTTCTAACTCTCTATCCCTCTTCCTTCCTCTCTGTAAAAAAATCAATAAAATATATTTTAAAAAAAAATAAAAAAAAATAAAAAAAACACACATATATTTACCGATGTAGTTGCCAGTTCTGGTGCTCTTCATTTCTTTTTGTAGATCTGTATTTCTACCTGTTGTCATTTTTCTTGTCTGCTAGTATATTCTCTAACTTTATTTTTGCTATAATAGTTTGGACACTCCAAAGATGGAGACTGTATTTCATTTATATCTCACAAACCACATAGCATTAAGTCTGGTGTCAGCAGATGACCCACATTGGTTTGTGATAAGCTCTAGGGACTCTAGCAGAGCTCATCTTAATTTACCAGTAGTGTTGTCTCTTAAACCAAAGGAGGCCGAACCTTAACTGGGCACAGAGTATGCTCAGGAGACGTTTCCTTATATTCTAAAGCCAAACAAAATCAGACATTGATAATTTACTATGGAACACTTAGGGGCATTTCAAGTTATTGGTCTTGGCTATCCAATATCTTTGTTGCTATTTGCTCTTCTTTTTGAACTACATTTTTTTGGGACAGGGGTTTGGCCTCATATTTTCTTTTCTAGGATCTGAAGTTAGTGGTGGTCTATACCATATACTGGCTATAATTATTCTTTGATTTAAATACATTTATATAATCTCAGATTCTAGCAAAAAGAGCCTTTTTATAATTCTGAGCAGGTGTGGGGATGAAGAGGAAACCATCTGTTTATATCTTTCTTCTTTTACTTTTACTTGGTTGGTCCCCTTTCCTCACCTCTTCCTTAAATCAACATTAAATTTGATGTTTCTTTTATTTGTGAAAGCTCATTAAGGTCATAGAATATATCATTATTTTACCTTGTTTATACTTACCCATTAAAAACTCATAGTTCTTGAGGGAACATACATAAAAAGATAATTACTTCACAGTGTGGCAAGTACTATAATAAATATTTTAATCAAGTGTTTGAAAAACTTGAAGAGGGAGGAAATATTGTCAAAAAAATCTACTTCACAACAGGATTGCTCTGTTCAGGATTGAATAGGATTTAAACCTGTACTTGTCTTACAAAGGTGGGACAGACATTTCTTCTTGAGACTTGAAGGTGGTGCTTCACATACTAGTGTGTAGATTTAACCACATAGCTTGGGCGTTTCCAAAAAAGATCAGAGACTTCTCCAAGCATCATATTAATCATTCACTAATCTTAACTTGGAGCTCCTTCCTAAGTTTCATTCTAGATACCGCTTAATCTTATAATAAAATAGGTGTATGAATCATTTAATTGAGGCTGGCTACTTAGCATATTAACTTGATGTATGACTGTTATGGAGGGAGCTGGGTTCAGTGAAACCTCTCCTCTCTCTGCAGGAAAGGCAGAGTTGACAGTTTCTCATTTTTCAAGTGTGAGGCAGAGGAACGTGAGTTATTTATAAACTCACTTCCCTCCAAAGACTGAATACAATAGAAGCCTGAAATCAAATGGTGACCAGATGTGCCCAGGCACCCCCCAGTTTGTATTAGAAGTTGGAAAAGGCAGAGCCCCTGGGGAGTTGGTCTCAGGGTGAAATGGATGGATTCACTCATAAGATCAACTTGTGTATACAAAAAGCCCCTTACATCTGGTCCAGGAGCAGAAGTAGCAAACAGAAGAGTATGCTCAAACTCGTGTTCCTTGCTTCTCTTTCTAGAAGTGGGGGATTATCCTTTTGTCAATAATTTCATTGCTCAACTCTTGTCTCTGTTAATTAGACAAAATACAAGTGGTTTATGGGGATATGTGCCGAATTGATAGAGGAGGACGAATTAATACAGCTTCCATGCAGTTGGTAGAGATAGTGGTTCTGGGATGAGAAGAGATTTACAGGAATGGAAACCCTTAATTACTTTTTTTCCCTTTACTATTCCTCCCATGTTAAAATAACCCCATCTTGTTTGTGGTGGTTTTGTGGTTTAACGTTCAAATATGTAGTGGTCTCTGGCTGGTATTGCTTTTCCTTTTCTCTCACATCAGAGATTTAAAAAATAGAAGCAACTTCCTTCTTCATAAACATTTGGAAACATTCCCATGTAGTTCAGAGACTTAGTTCCAGGGTTTGGAAAATGTTCTCATGACCAGCTCACTTAGTGGGCTTTTGAGAACCTACTCTGTACCAGGTATTGAATTTTTTTTAAATTATTTTTCTTTTCTGTTTTGTTTTCTTTTTTTTTGGGGGGGGGGGGGGGCGGGTACTGAACTTTAGTACCTGACTTCTCTCACTCATCCTTCACAACATCCCTGTTAACTGGATTATTATCATCTATACTGTACAGACATGAAAATTGAGGCTCAGAGAGGTTAGGCAACTTGTCCACGGCCACACGACTAAGTGGTGGAGCTCAAACTGAAACCCAGAGTTGCTGCCTCCAAAAACCTTGCTCTTTTTACTTCTCCCTGCTTCCTGCTGTGGGAGCTAACTCCTGACTGTGTGCTTGCCTCTGATATATGAAGTATGATATGAATTAGCTGACAGAAACATTTGGACCATTAAATTTTGTATTTACTATAGGAAAGGACCCAAGAATCATGAGAAGGAACATATGCTTTCAAGTCTTCCTATTGATGATTCTTCTCTCTGAGATATGGAGAAATCACCTATTTCTAGTTTTGTATGTGAGGCAAGTGCTTGTCTACAGGTGCAGTCAGGGTGTTTTGTTTTGAGTCCCCCGAATTAGCCCTAATTGACTCAACCACTCTCTGAGACTCAACAAATAGTTCACACTTCATAGCAAATGGATGCTTTCTTTCACCTATTCTGATGCAAGGACCAAGTTTTGAAGTGGACTTTCAAAGTGGTGAAATGTAACCAGAGGTGCCCAGGAAGGGGTCTGGGGTCTGGGCACTGACCCTGCCAGCCAGTGTGCTTCCTTCCTGGCACAGCTCAGCATTTCCCGGTACCTCTTTTTTGGAGTAGCTTCTCTTTCATCTGTGAAGTACTCTAGGGTGTCTAGTTTCATATTGGGGAGGGAAAGAATTAATGCAGAACCTCCAGATTGAATCCAGAAAAATCTTAATATATATTTTTGTATTAAATGAAAGCCTACATTGTTTTCTAGGTTTATCCTGAATTCCACCAGCTTTAATTCCCAAGTATTTATTTTTCAGCAAAGATGACCCTCATCTGCTCAGTATCTTCCACATAGAAGCATTTATACACCAGAGAGAATGAATCTCTTAGGCATTTGTCAGTTCTGTCAGGATTTTTATTTATTTATTTATTTATTTTTTAAATATATTTTATTGATATTTTACAGAGAGGAAGGGAGAGGGACAGAGAGCTAGAAACATCGATGAGAGAGAAACATCGATCAGCTGCCTCCTGCACACCTCCCACCGGGGATGTGCCCGCAACCAAGGCACATGCCCCCGACCGGAATCGAACCCGGGACCCTTGAGTCCGCAGGCCGACGCTCTATCCACTGAGCCAAACCGGCTTCGGCTCTGTCAGGATTTTTAGAGGCTTATTAACTACTAGTGGCCCGGTGCACGAAATTCGTGCACATTAAAAGGGGATTAATTGAGGAAATAATTTAATATTGCTATTTGCCCTTTCTCTATAATAGAAGTGTCAGAGATGAAAGAAAATTAGTAAAATGTATATGAAAACCTTCCTCCTGTCAGAGTCTGGGGCACACCACGGGACCCAGAGTCAAGTCCCCGCCCACCCACATGCGCCTCAAAATCGCGTGAGACCCAGACCCGGCCGGCCCCCCTCCCATTGGGATAGATCCAGACCTGGCTAGTCCCACCCTTGTCAAGCCCCGCCAGGCAGGGGACATAGCCTCTGGTCCCCTGGCCCGGCACCAGGACGGGAGGCATGGCCTGAGGTCCCCCAGCCCAGACCGGGGTGGGGGGACATGCCTTGAGGTCCCCCGTCAAGCCCCACCAGGTGTGGGACATGGCCTGAGATCCCCTGTCAAGCCCCGCTGGGTGGGGGGCATGGCCTGAGGTCCCCCGTTAAGCCCCGCCAGGCGAGGGTGGCGCAGCCTCAGGTCCCCCGGCCCGGCACCAGGAGGGGAGAACAGCCTCAGGTCCCCTGTCAAGCCCTGCCAGGCAGGGGGGCGCAGCCTGAGGTCCCCTGGCTCGGTGCTGGTGCGGGGGGTGCGGTCTGAGGTCCTCCGGCCTGGTGCCGGTGTGGGGGGCATGGCCTGAGGTCCCCGTCAAGCCCTGCCAGGTGGGGGGCATGGCCCGAGGTCCCCCAGCCTGGCGCTGGGGCGGGGGGAGCAGCCTGAGGTCCCCTAGCCCAGCACCAGTACGGGAAGCGCACCTTGAGGTCCCCTGTCAAGCCCTTCCGGGTGTGGAAGGCAGCCTGAGGTCCCCTGTCAAGCCCCGCCAGGTGGGGAGGCGACACCTGAGATCCCCTGTTAAGCCTTGCCGGCCTGAGGTCCCCTGTCAAGCCCCATGGGGGTGGGGGAGGGTGTAGCCTCAGGTTCCTGCTGATTGCTTGTTAAGGCTCCTTATGGGAAATTGGCCTCAGCTGTGGGTGCAGCCATCTTTGTGATGGAGTGATGGTTAATTAGCATATTCCCTCTTTATTAGATAGGATGCTTCATTGGAAATCAGTCCCAAGTTCCTGAGTGACTGTCCAGGTTTTTATCAGTACATTTCTCAGGTGTCACCAGCAGATAATTGTTGAACTAAATGCTCACCACTGTCAGGTCTCTCTCCCATCATAATTTTTGGGGGTCTTTTGCATGCACTTTGGTAACAGTGCTGAGAAACACCTTGGTCCCAGGGCTTTTGGCTGAGGCTGGAGTCACACTTTATTTTGTTAAAGTGACTTGATATGATGGGCTGAGGTGCAAGGGTGCCACAAGACCAGTGTGGTTGGAGACTTTGTGATTCTAACATGCATATTTTCTCTTCTGCAAACTAGTTTTCAGGGTTGGAGGAGGGAAGTGCAACTCAAGGGAGGAAGGCCCTTGCCAGTGGTATGCATGAGGCAGATGCTGTTCAGATCAACACAAAATTAATCTCTTCAACTAGACCTTGGATGCTGAGAATGATATGGGCCTTCAGCTAGGCCAGCGGAACTCAACTATGAAACCGGAACTTTCTTGGGGGCTCAACTCATTTGTTTCTCCAGCATTAAGATTGCTCTCTAGAGACCCATTCAGACTAAATAATATTAAAAACAGGAAATTTGCTCCTAGCAACATGGTTGCAGGAAAACTTTTTCTACTTAGACAGGAATGAGAGTTAAAAACAGAAACATCATCCTCTAGGCTTGTTTTCTGCTTATATACAAGTACTAGAGGCCCAGTGCACGAAATTTGTGCACAGGTGGGGTCCCTAGGCCTGGCTGGTGATCAGGGCCTATTGGGCCTTCCTTCCCCGGCTGCCAGCTGCTGGCTGCCGGCCAGGGCCTTCCTTTGTTCCGCGCCGCCCCCTGGTGGTCAGTGCATATCATAGCGAGCAATAGAGCTCCTGGTCTCCTGGTCGAACTTCCACAGGGACACTTTGCATATTTGCCTTTTATATATATAGACTAGAGGCCCAATGCACGAAATTTGTGCAAGGGGCTCAGCCCTTGCAGCCCTGGCTTCATCCGGATGGTCATCTGGACAGTCGTCCAGACCGTCATTCTGCTCTTCAGCCATTCAGTTGATTTGCATATTACATTTTTATTATTATAGATTAGCAACTCGGACAACTTGAAGCAGCTTGAAGCAGACTGCCTCTCAGAGTGCTATCTGGTGGGACCCATTACAAAGGGTGGTAAAGAGCCCTCGGGAGTACATAGAAAATAAGAAAACAGTGCTATGTGGAGGATACTGACCTGTTGATGTTCATCTAGGCTGAAGATCAAATATGCGGCATTAATGCAGGCAGAACTTAGACATAGAGAACAGCCATCTTTTAATTTTATTCAGCACACATTTATTGTGCATATTCTGGAATTAGTCCATAGACTAATGTGTATTCATTTATTCAGGCAGTGTTAACTGAGTGCACACTGTGTGTTGTTGTGGCTGCCATGTCCCAGCTGCAGCTTTAGAGGTGTGATGCTCTTTCTCTTTCAGTACCACAGGGACCTGCTCAGGTTTGCTTGTGACAGTCAGCCCAGGGCATCCCTGGACCTAAGGACCCAACTCTTGGGACTACTGTTCTTTTGCATGATATACTGCTGAGGTTAGTGGGGGTAGATAGGGGACATTTTGGAAGCAGAGAGTGGGGACAAAGAGGAAACTAAAAGCTAGGGAAGAAACACTCTTCTTTCCTTCCTTCCCTGTGGTGATATCACTGCCTAAATAGACCAGCGTTGAGGAAGGCTTCCTCAACCGAGGTGAACATGACCCAGGCTCTCTCTGTTGCCCCAGTCAATGTTCACAGTCTCTCCTCTGGCTTGGTCTTATTAGTCATAAACAAGATTCTGCAGTAGAAGAGACTATGTGGTCAAAAGATTCTTTAGCAGGTATGTGTCTTTTTTTTTTTTTGCTAGTGAGAAAACAGAACTACTCTTTTAAAAACTTTTTATTGAAATATACATACAGAAAAATGTACATAAGTGTACAGCTCACATTTTCTATCCACTTGAATTTTCTTTTTTAAAAATATATTTCATTGATTTTTTTACAGAGAGGAAGAGAGAGGGATAGAGAGTTAGAAACATTGATGAGAGAGAAACATCGATCAGCTGTCTCCTGCACACTCCCCACTGGGTATGTGCCCGCAACCAAGGTACATGCCCTTGACTGAAATCGAACCTGGGACCCTTGAGTCCGCAGGCCAATGCTCTATCCACTGAGCCAAACTGGTTAGGGCTCCACTTGAATTTTCACCAGCTGAGCATACCCCTGTAACCAGTATCCAGATCAAGAAATAGAACATTACCAATACCTCAGAAGTCCCACTTGTGCTGTTAAAATACATTTTAAAGCTCTTTTCTGGGGCTTTTGTCCAGTGAATGCGCTGAAATGTTGAGAGGTGAGCTGTTGTGAATGGGTCTTTCAGCTCAGTTCAAGAGTGATGCTCATCCTGCTGCTTTCTGGTTCACCCAGTGGAGGGTCTTATAAAAATGGTTGAGAATAGTCTCTGCCTTTCTTCAGACCCTATTAAATGCTAAAGTGTGTCAGGGTGATAGAGTTTGATAGGGTTACTCTTACATGTAGTTTTACAGTTTGCCTGCTGAAGAGAGGCTGAAACACCAGCAATGGAGACCCTATGAAAAATAGCCCCAAGAGAAATCAGGTTGGTCTCTGGAAAGTGCCTAAGGGTACAAGTGGATAGAAAGTTTGGACATAGACATAAGCCTTCCTTTATCACTAACTTGCAGTGTGACCCTGAGCAAATTACTCTTTTGTGTACATCAGTAATGTCCCTAGCTAACTTGCTGATCTCTGAATCTAAGAGAGGGCAGAGAAGCCAAACAGCCCTGCCAGGCTTCCTCCTCAACCTTTCTTTCCTTCTTTTTCTGACTTCCAGGACTGTATGTGGACTTCTTAAACAACCTAAGGCCCAAGACAATGTGCCTCTTCCTCTCTGTTTTATTTCTGCTTATATTGTGCTTTCTTTATGTGGGGTCTTAATGGGATTCAACTGAAAGCTGTCAGTATCCTATTAATCTTCTCCTTACATCTAGCACTGGGCTGATTTCTATAGAAATGGATTTTAGTTTGTTCTTACTTTGTGTTATATTTATAAAATAACTGAAAGTTAAAAAGTGCATTTTTAAAATTTTATTTTATTGTTTAAAGTATTACGAATAGTAGTACATATGTCTCCTTTTTCCCCCCATTGACCTTCTCCCGGCCTGCCCTACCCCCCGGCACATGCCCTCACCGCGCCCCCCTCCAAGGTCTTGCATCCATTGGTTATGCTTATATGCATGCATACAAGTCCTTCCGTTGATCTCTTACCGCCCCCCCTCCACCAATCCTCTCCAGCCTTCCCGCTGTAGTTTGACAGTCTGTTCGATGTTTCTTTGCCTTTGTTCATCAGTTTATAATGTTCTTTATATTCTACAAATGAGTGAGATCATGTGGTATTTATCTTTCACTGACTGGCTTATTTCACTTAGCATAATGCTCTCCAGTTCCATCCATGTGTTGCAAATGGTAAGAATTCCCTTCTTTTTTACTGCAGCATAGTATTCCATTGTGTAGATGTACCACAGTTTTCTAATCCACTCATCTGCTGATGGGCATTTAAGCTGTTCCCAAATCTTAGCTATGGTAAATAGTGCTGCTATGAACATAGGGGTGCATATATCCTTTCTGATTAGAAATCTGTGTGTTCTGCAGAACATCTTCAAAAAACAAAGTGGATCAGTGAGGTTTTAGTATGCTTGCTGTTTATCACACCTTCTCAGTTTTTTTTCCTTTTTAACAAATTTATTTTTATTTTTTAATTATCCTTCTCAGTTTTGGTACTGTTCAGGTTGAGTACATGCCATATTTAATAGTTGCATGTAGGGTTGTATTACAGCCCAGCATTGTGAGTTATTACCCACATGTGGGCAAAGCTCCTGGCAAAGCTTCAGAGGAGCCATGTCTATGCGGAAGTTCCACGCTTGATCATATGGCCCACATAAAGGGGATCCGATAAGAAGAAAGATCATAAGCATTGCAGAACACTGTGCTATACTATCAGAAAATCCAGAAGCAAGACGCTTGTAACTCTGTAGCCTCTTGCATTACCTTTATTCTACAGCATGAAGAAACAGACTTTTTTGTGTGTTTTTTTTGTTTTCTTCTGTTTTTTTAAAATAAATCTTTATTGTTCAGATTATTACAGGTGTTCCTCTTTTTTCCCCCCCATAGCTCCCCTCCACCTGATTCCCCACCCCACCCCATGCCCTTACCTCCCGCCACTATCTTCATCCATAGGTGTAAGATTTTTGTCCAATCTCTTCCCGCACCCCTCACACGCCCTTCCCCCTGAGAATTGTCAGTCCACTCCCTTTCTATGTTCCTGATTCTATTATATTCACCAGTCCATTCTGTTCTTCAGATTTTTTATTCACTTGATTTTTAGATTCACTTGTTGGTAGGTATGTATTTGATGTCATTTTGTTGTTCATAATTTTTATCTTTACCTTTTTCTTCTTCCTCTTCTTAAAGAATACCCTTCAGCATTTCATGTAATCCTGGTTTGGTGGTGATGAACTCATTTAGCTTTTTCTTGTCTGTGAAGCTCTTTATCTGACCTTCAACTCTGAATGATAGTTTGCTGGGTAGAGTAATCTTGGTTGTAGGTTCTTGCTGTTCATCACTTTGAATATTTCTTGCCACTCCCTTCTGGCCTGCATAGTTTCTGCCGAGAAATCAGCTGACAGTCGTATGGGTACTCCCTTGTAGGTAACTAACCGTTTTTCTCTTGCTGCTTTTAATATTCTCTCTTTGTCTTTTGCCCTTGGCATTTTAATTATGATGTGTCTTGGTGTGGTCCTCTTTGGATTTCTCCTGTATGGGGTTCTGTGCGCTTCCTGAACTTGTAAGTCTATTTCTTTCACCAGGTAGGGAAAGTTTTCTGTCATTATTTCTTCTAATAGGTTTTCAATATTTTGCTTTCTCTCTTCTTCTGGCACCCCCATAATTCTGATGTTGGTATGCTTGAAATTGTCCCAAAGGCTCCTTACACTATCTTCATATTTTTGGATTCATTTTTCTTTTTGCTTTTTCGGTTGAGTGTTTTTTGCTTCTTTGTATTTCAAATCTTTGACTTTATTCTTGTCTGCTGTTGGATCTCTGTGTATTATTTTTTATTTCAGTCAGTGTATGCTTAATTTCTAGTTGGTCTTTTTTCATATCCTCGAGGGTCTCACTAAATTTATCAGCCTTTTCTAGGAAATTCTTGAAAATCCTTATAACCGTGGTTTTGAACTCTATATCCAGTCATTTGCTTTCCTCCATTTCTTTCATTTGTGACCTGTTTCTTTGTCTCCGCATTTTGGCTGCTTCCCTGAGTTGATAGAGTGGCTTTGTGCGCTAGGTGTCCTCTAGGGCCCAGTGGCTCAGCCTCCCCAGTTACCTGAGGTGGACACTCTTGGTGCACCCCTTGTGGGCTGTGTGCACAGTCTTGTTGTAGTTAAGCCTTGATTGTTGTTGGTATCACTGGGAGGAATTTACCTCCAGGCCAATTGGCTGTGAGCATCAGCTGTGTCTACGCTGGGAGAACTTCTGTGCTGGAGACACCTTATGAGACAAGACTTGCAAAAGCCTCTATGCTCAGCTTGGATGGGGTGGAGTCTCAGCGCGGAACAGACAGCAATGGCTTACCATCAGCCCTGCCCTAAGAGGCCCCTGGGTCTCAGTGTCCCTTGGTAATCGCTGCAAGCACCTCTGAGAGAAAGCCACCCTTGAGTTTCGCCTGCTGCCAGACAGTCCAGTTTCTCCCCGAATGAGTCTGGGTCCCCAGAGTCTCGCCTGGAACTCAAGTTCAGAGCAGTTGGGAGCCTTTGTCTCCCTCCCGCTTGAGAAAGCCAGCTGCGTACTCAGTTTTCAGCCCTCTCCGCACGCATGTCTCCGTACCTCTGCCTTCTGCAGCTCCTGTGAGTCTCAGTGTGCTTTTATCTTTCCTTCTAGTTGTAGAATTTCCACTCAGCCAGTCTTCTTGTGGTTCTGGATGATGTCCATTTTGTCTTTTAGTTGTAGTTTTGAAATTGTTGTGAGAAGCAGCAGTTTAGGTGTTTACCTATGCTGCCATCTTGGTTTCCCATTTTCATGTAATATTGTTTTAGATTAAGAGCCAAACTGCCTGGGTTTGAGTCCCACTTCTGAGATTTACTAACTATATGACTCTGGGAACCTATCTTGTTTTTTTTTTGTGTTTTTTTTTTTAAATATATTTTATTTTAAAATATATTTTAAAATAAAATATATTTTAAAGAGAGCTAGAAACATCGATGAGAGAGAAACATCGATCAGCTGCCTCCTGCACACCTCCCACTGAGGATGTGCCCGCAACCAAGGTACATGCCCTTGACCAGAATCGAACCCGGGACCTTTCAGTCCGCAGGCCGACGCTCTATCCACTGAGCCAAACCGGTTTTGGCTGGGAACCTATCTTGACCTCTCTCTGATTCAGCTGCCTCATCTATTATCTGCCTCATGGGTTATTGTGACGAGTAAATTATTAATGCATGTAAAGTGCTTTGAACATTACCTTGTAATTTCAATAGTGAATAAATTATTGTTCTTGTTACTTTAACATCAATGATGACACAATACTGGTAGCTATCAGAACCTCTTTTTTTTGTTTGTTTGTTTAATATTTTATTGATTTTTTACAGAGAGGAAGGGAGAGGGATAGAGAGCCAGAAACATCGATGAGAGAGAAACATCGATCAGCTGCCTCCTGCACACCCCCTACTGGGGATGTGCCCGCAACCAAGGTACATGCCCTTGACCGGAATCGAACCCGGGACCCTTCAATCCGCAGGCCGACGCTCTATCCACTGAGCCAAACCTGTTTCGGCAGAACCTCTTTTTTTTTATGCAAGTTGGTATGGAATTGAGATTAAGTGTAATGTTTCCTCTACAGAAATTTTCTTTACAGGCAGCTTTGCTTGCACATGTTTATTTTATAAGATGAGGACATTCATACATGGAAAGAAAATATCACAATAAGTTTTTTAGAGCTTCATGTTTATCTCCTTGAAAAGTCTCTCTATAGCAGGGATGGGGAATGAGAAATCATTTGGTCTGGCCTTGTCACAGCATTAGAGTTAATTAAATGTTTGACCAAATATAGCAGGTTGGTTTTTAAGGTGATAATTTTGTATGGCCTTTGAGTGATGTTATAAATACCCAAATGGCCCTTGGCAGAAAAAAGGTTCCCCACCCCTGCTCTATAGTAAGGTTGAACCATTTTATTAATCATTGCATGCCATAACCGTTTATAGATGCAAGTAACGGACCTTTTTTAATTAAATTCAGAATATCGTGGCAGTTAACTGGTTAAGCTTTATCAGTTCCACTTTGCAGAGATGGTTGAAGTTTTCCTTATAACAGTGGTTCTCAAACTGAGGTCTCTAGCAGCATTAGTATTAGCTGGGAACTTGTTAGAATCAAAACTTCTGGGAGGGGAGTCCTTCACACTTTTTTAACAGCCCTCCAGATGATTATGATGCATGCTAAAATCTGAGAACCAGCACTCCACAAATTTCCTGTTTGCAGACAGGTGGGACGTAGTGACAGTTACAGTGGGGAGGGATTAGAAGATGAGAACAGCTGTCTTTAAATGAACTAACTTGATAGTATAGTAGTCTCTAGCTTAGAAAGTGCTTTCACATGTGTTATCATAGTCACATGTATTTGTCACAAAATTATTGTGATAGGTACCATTAGTTCTACATGTTAGAAGCTGATAGAGACTGCCTTGTAATTATGTAATCCGTTGTAGAGCTAGCACCTTGTCATTTGGAGTCTTCCAAGTCCAAATCCAGGCCTCTTTCTATAGAGCATCATGTAGCCTTTCTTTCTTTCTTTCTTTTTTAAAATATATTTTATTGATTTTTTTTACAGAGAGGAAAGGAGAGGGAGGGATAGAGAGTTAGAAACAGGGGTCCTCAAACTTTTTAAACAGGGGGCCAGTTCACTGTCGCTCAGACCGTTGGAGGGCCGGACTATAGTTTAAAAAAAAACTATGAACAAATTCCTATGCGCACTGCGGGCCCGGGACGAGTTGGCTGCTAAGCAGGACAGGCAGCGGCACCCGGCGGGCCGGATAAATGTCCTCGGCGGGCCGCATGTGGCCCGCGGGCCATAGTTTGAGGACCCCTGGTTAGAAACATCAATGAGAGAGAAACATTGATCAGCTGCCTCCTGCACACTCCCTACTGGGGATGTGCCTGCAACCAAGATACATGCCCTTGACTGGAATTGAACCTAGGACCCTTCAGTCCTCAAGCCAATGCTCTATCCACTGAGCCAAACCGGTTAGGGCACCATGTAGCCTTTCTATCCTCAGGCTGTGAGGTGGGCTGTTTTCAGGCTGGCTTTCTCAGTAACAGATCCTGAGATGAGGACTTGTGTGCAGGTAATTTATTAGGAAGTATTGCCAGGAAAGAATGGATAGGTTAGGTGGGGAAGTGAGACCAGCAAGGGAAGGTGGCCAAGTGACTCCACAGAGCTTTGAAGACGGAGTGTAGAGCTTTCCTGACCAGCCCTACCAGTGTGGTTTGATTCCTGGTCAGGGCACATGCCTGGGTTGCAGGCTCAGTCCCCAATAAGGAGCCTGCAGGAGGCAGCCGATCAGTGATTTTCTCTCATCATTGATGTTTCTATCTCTCTCTCCTTCTCCCTTCCTCTCTGAAATCAATAAAAATATATTTTAAAAAATAGAATTTCCTGATCAGAGTTGTCCTGCACCCATCAGTCATTGGTTAAGGCTGCCTCCTAGGACACCTTGCTCTCAAATGGAGTTTCAGTAACCTAAGGGCAGTCTTCCAAAAAAGAGACAGACACAGCTGCTGACTTTTGGGAGTGCAAGTACATTAGCTGCCTGGTGTGCATGAAAATGGTAAAGGAATCTAAGTGTATATGGGAGGAACATTAATAGCACCTGCTATACCATCAATGGCCATCTAGAAGACTACAGAAGGGAACTAAGGAGTTGTGAAATAAATGCTGGCCCCAAAGTGGGATGGGGCAAAACCTCACTGTGTATCCTGTCCCAAAACTTCTGGGAGAGCTCTGCTCCTCATGAGTTTCTGTATTGTCTAATGGCCAGTAAACACTCAGTCTCTGATATCCTCTGTGTACACCAGTGTGGGCATTTGATGACCTCAGGGTCCTGTGATTTCAAAATCCTTTGACACTAAGGAAAAATATACAAAACATTTGAAATTTTAATTTAAATGAAGTTGACAGTGGTTTCTGACTAACCAATTAATCAGAAATCCTTTTTTAAAATAAGAGAGTCTTATTTTGTGAATATTTATAGATTTTTAAAATATGTCTTTATTGATTTTAGAGAGAGGAAGGGAGAGGGATAGAGAGAGAGAAACATCAATGAGAGAAAAACATCGATCGGCTGCCTCCTGTATGCCCCCTACTGGGGATCGAGCCCGCAACCTGGGTGTGTGCCCTGATGAAATTGAACTGTGACCTCCTGGTTCATAGGTCAACACTTAACCACTGAGCAACACCAGCTAGGTTCATTTTGTGATTATTTAGGTAAAAGTGGCTTAACCATTACTATGTGATAGTCATTCATACTGCTCATTGAATAATCATTGCATTCATCTCCTGCCGCGTGACAGAATTTCACTTCCTGGCTCCATAGTGTAAAGTGGGCCATATGATTAGCTTTGTTTAGTATATCTGAGCAATCAGTTGCTGGGTGTACTTTCCAAAGCCCACTTCCTTCTGGCTTTGATCACCATGATCAGCAACATTGGAGATAGGTTGTTCTGTCAGTTGAGTCCTAGAGGAGCTACAACCATCAGAGCCCCCTACTGACCCATTCATTTAGCATGAGCCAAAAATAAACTTTTGTTGTTTTAAGCTACTATCCTTTGGGGTTTACTATAGTAACCTAACTGATAGCCTGTCGTGACTGATAGACTATTCAATGTTGAGCTTATTGAATGACTTTAACTTTGGTACAGTATCAATCATTGTAAGAAAATAGGTCAACATGTCACTTTATTTTCAATGGTAAATGGTTTTAACATATTTCTAAGGGTTAGAAGGCTTTTTTTTTTTTTTTTTTTGTAAGGAGGAGGGAGGCATTAGAGCTAGATATCCATCTGTCTGTTTAAGGAATTCCTTGCTATGTCCAGAGAGTAGGACAGCTACATATGGGACCTACCAAATCTCACATGCCACTTAGACAGTTGTCCATGGAAACATTCTTTAGCAAAAAATCATTGTCAGCAATAGCAGAATGTTGTATAAACAAGGATATGTGTTTTGGTGACCTCAAAGCCCAGTTTTTCTGGTTCCTTCAGGAACCAGGGGCTTAACCTAGAAATATGAATTTATGATTTTTCGTGCATATATGTCTGTATAAGTAAGTACATGTATCTATTACTTCTATATAAGTACTTGTTGGTGTGTGCAGTTTTTTTTTTTCTTCTTTCTGCTTTTCAGAAAAAGAAGCCCTAGACAAATGGTCTGAGGGACTGCCTAGAGCAGGGGTGGGGAACCTTTTTTCTGCCAAGGGTCATTTGGATATTTATAATATCATTCATGGGCATACAAAATTATCAACTTAAAAATTAGCCTGAATATATATATATATATATATATATATATATATATATTCTCACTCAAGGATATTTTTTCTTTGATTTTAGAGAGAGTGGAAGAGAGAGGGAAAGACAGAGAGAAATATTGATGTGAGAGAAACACATCGATTGGTTGCCTTCTGAATGTGCCCTGACTAGGGCCCAGGCTGGGAGGACCCTGCACCCGAGGTATGTTCCCTTGACCAGAATCAAACCCGGGATCCTTCAGTCCGAAGGCTGACGCTCTATCCACTGAGCCAAACTGGCTAGGGCTATTTGGTCAAACATGTAATTAACTCACCCCTAATGCCTTGGCAGGGACAGACCAAATAATTTCTTGGACTTTATACGGCCCATGGACTGGGTGTTCCCCACCCCTGGCGTAGAGACAGGGATTTCTTCTTTTTTAATAACTATTTTTTATGAGCATAGATTCAGAGATTAACATTAACCATATATATATATATATATAAATATTTAAAATCATTTAATATATATATATATATATTAAATGATTTTAAATATTTTTTCTAAAAATATGTTTTTATTGATTTCATTGAGGAAGGGAGAGGGAGAGAGAGATAGAAACATTAATGATGAGAGAGAATCATTGATTGGCTGCCTCCTGCACATCCCCTACTAGGCAGAATTTATTTTAATCCCATTCACTTTGTATCTGCTTGGGTGATCACTAATATTGCTTCCAGGGCATTGGAACAGACCAAGGCTGTAGTAGATAGAGGTGATATCCCAGTACTCATTGTTGGCATCTTCCCATGCTCACATCAGTGAATAAGCTGTGTGGGCTCTAGGAAACATTGTAGGATATGGTCAGTTTTCCAAGACTTGGTTATCATCTATGGAGCACTTGATCTGCTGTTGGTTCTTCTTGCATTTTCTAATATGTCATCTTTAGTACGTGGTTACTTGTATCATTTTTACCTAGAAACTTGCAAATCTTTGTTGCATCAAGAATCCTGATGCCCCATTAAATGCTATTGAGCAAATTCTTTCTATTTTAGTTTGTATCCTGCATCACAATGATCCAGAAGTATTAGCAGACACCTTCTAGTCCAGCCGTGGGCAAACTACGGCCCGCGGGCTGGATCCGGCCCGTTCGGCTGTTCTATCCGGCCCGCGGAGCCGAAAGAGCGGAGGGTTCTCTTGCTCTCCCCTCCGCTCCTTTACTTTGAATTTATATTAGTTCACACAAACACTCCATCCATGCTTTTGTTCTGGCCCTCCGGTCCAGTTTAAGAACCCATTGTGGCCCTCGAGTCAAAAAGTTTGCCCACCCCTGTCCTTTTTTTTTTTTTTTTTACTTTACTGGTGTTCCAAATGAACAAATTGAAATGGTTATGAAAACAGGAATTGTGCCCCAATTTATGAAGCTTTTAGACTCCTGTGTTAAGAGCCATAGGAAATATTATCATTGAGAGAGATGAACAGACTCAGGTTCTAATAGATGTGGGAGCACTTGATGACTTTTCCAGCTTGCTAATGAATCCCAAAACTAGTATTCAGAAGGTAGCTACAAGGACAATGTCAAACATCACAGCTGGCCACCAGAACCACATACAGCATTTGTAGATCATTGATTCATCCCATTTCTTGTCGGCGTTCTCTCTAAGGCAGACTTTAAGACACATTCATTGTGGCATAATAGAACCACTGATGAACCTCTTAACTGTGAAAGATACTAAAATTATTCTGGATACTATTTCAAATATCTTCTAGGCTCCTGAGAAACTAGGTGAAACTGAAAAACTTAGTATAACGATTGAAGAATATGGAGGTTTGCACAAAATTGAAGCTCTACAAAATCATGAAAATGAGTCTGTGCACAAAACTTCTTAAACTTGATTGAGAAGTATTTCACTATAGAGGAAGATCAAAATGTGCCTGAAACTACTTCTGAAGGCTCTATGTTCCAAGTGCAGGATGGCACTCCTAGAACGTTTATTGTTTTTTAAGTCCTCACCTGAAGATATGTTCTTACTGCTTTTCGAGAGAGAGGGAGAGGGAGAGAGAGAAACATCAATCAGTTGCCACCTGCAACCTTTCGGTTTACAGGACGACACCAACCAACTGAGCCACACTGGCCATGGCCGGGATCTTTAACTTTTAGATTGTACAGCTGAGGCATAAAGCTGTTTGTTGTATACTATATTTGGTATAGTTTGTCTTACTGTTTGTCTACTAAGGATTCTTTAAATGTGATTTATTATTTTTACAATAAAACTACTTGAACAGTTTCAAACTCCACATACTGTATGAAGCTTCTCTTCTTAATGGGTTTCTTATTTCTATGTGAACTTAAATAATTTTCAGTGTCCCATAAATAAAAATTAAATTTCACCTTTTTCTTTACTTCAGGAAAAAAAGAAGCAGTTATTAGATCAGCATGTAGTCATGACCTAGAGAGTTCAAGTCATGAAAAGACATGGAGGAATCTTTTTTTTTTAAAACATATTTTTATTGATTTCAGAGAGGAAGGGAGAGGGGAGAGAAAATAGGAATATCAACGATAAGAGAGAATCATTGATTGGTTGCCTCCTGCACGCCCCCTACCGGGGATCGAGCCTGCAACCTGGCCATGTGCCCTTGAACGGAATCGAAACTGTGACCCTCCAGTCCACAGGCCAACGCTCTATCCACTGAGCCAAACAGCCTAGGGCCATGGAGGAATCTTACTAATAAATGCATGTTACCAAGTGAAAGAAGCCAATCTGAAAAGACTACACACTGTGATTCCAACTATATGGCACTCTGGAAAAGGCAAAACTGTGGAGACAATAAAAAGATCAGCGGTTGCCAGAGGCAGGAGGGAGGGAGGGATGACTAGGTAGAGTACAGGGGATTTTTAGGGCAATGAAATTATTCTGTATGATACTGTAATGGTGGATACATGTCATTATGCATTTGTCAAAATTCATAGTACAGCACAAAGAATGAACCCTAATGTGAACTATGGACTTTTTAGTTAATAATATATCAGTAGTGGCTCATGAATTGTAACAAATGTACCATAACAATGCAAGGTGTTGATAATAGGGAAAACTGAAGAGGGGAGAGGTGACTGAGAGGGTATGTGGGAACTCTGTGCTTTCTGTTCAATTTTTCTCTAAACCTAAAACTATTTTAAATTGTGTTTGTGTAACTGTGGCTGTGTGTTTGCATGAAAAAGGGAAGAGTTATATCTCTGGCAAGTAACCTGTATGTTCCATGGTATATTATGTGATGAAAAGCTATTTGTAGGTTGATGTCTATTTCAGTGAAAACAAACAAAAGCAAAGAACTACATATCCTTGTATATATAGATAAAGGTATGAAAGGATTTAAGTGTGGGTATATATTTCCTCACCTTGGTACCTGAAGGGTACCTGCAGGGCAGTTCAATGAGTGGCATTAGGGGTGAGGTAATGGATGGAAGGATAGCTTTTCTTCATGCTTTATTTTTTCACTTGGTGCAAAAAGTGAGCATTCTTTATAATTTGAAAAATGGCAAAGAAAGAAAAATATAATGGTGTCTCTCTCTAATAAGGCTTCAAATTCTGGTCATTTAATAATGGCAGTGTGGGTGAAATTTGGGGATGAGGTTATAATTCTCTTCACATGCAAATAAAAAGGTTAACTGGAGCAAAAACTCCAAAAGTCACTCCAAAAGTGATTAACAAATAACAAATGTTAGTAGGATCAGATTTCATTACTTTTGGCTGAAGGCCATAACAAAATATTACTGAAACTGCTATTCAGAAACACTGAAAAGGAGACCTGGTAAAGTTTCTCCCGCTATAAAGCAAACGAACAGGAAGTAAGGAAACCTTGAAAAACAATTTGAAATTGTAGAGTAATTGCTTAGTGTTCAATGGATAAGATTTGCCTTTCCTGATAACTCTGTGAACAATTATTTTGCTAGCAGCAAAATATCAGTGGTTGAGAGCAAGAGCTTTGTTGGGAAGTACTTACCACCTGTGAGACTTCAGTATTTTCATGTGAGAATTAAGTGCTAATAAAGTAACTATGTCCTAGAAGTATTATGAGGATTAAATGAATTAATAGCTGAAACCGGTTTGGCTCAGCGGATAGAGCGTCGGCCTGCGGACTGAAGGGTTCCGGGTTCGATTCCGGTCAAGGGCATGTACCTTGGCTGCGGGCACGTCCCCAGTGGGGGGTGTGCAGGGGGCAGCTGATCGATGTTTCTCTCTCATCGATGTTTCTAGCTTTCTATCCCTCTCCCTTCCTCTCTGTAAAAATATCAATAAAATATATTTAAAAAAATGAATTAATAACCTTTGAGGTTCTAAGAAGAGAACCTAACATAAAATACTTGCTTATTAAATGTTACCAGCTAGATGGATCTAAAACCCTGGTTTTAAATAAAACACTTATTTTAAAAATATTTTTTTACATTTAATATTATTTTGTATTAGTTTCAGGTGTACAGCATAGTGATTAGATAATCATATACTTTACAAATGATCTCCCTGATATTTCAAGTACCCACCTGGTACTTAGCATACAGGGGTGGGCAAAGGTAGTTTACAGTTGTGAGTACACAAAACAGTTTATTCTTGTATTATTATTTATTAAGTATTGTATTTTTTTCCATAAGAACAACTATTCTAATTGTTACAATAATATTAACTATACTCTCAATGCTGTATTTTACATCCCCAGGAGTACTTTGTAACTACCAGTTTGTAGTTCTTAATCCCTTTACCTTTTTAATAAAACACTTTTAATGAAGTATTGATTATGTAAAGTGATCCTAACAATTATCCTTAAACAATAGGAGCAGAGCCTAGCATTGTATTTTACTTTAGTAGGCACTCTCCAACTAGTGGTTGAATAAGTAATTTTCACTTCATATGATTTTGAGTATCTGATTAGATTAACATTTTTTACATATTTCTATTTGTTTTCAGAAAATTAAGAAGAAAGTACATTCATAGGTTGATAATTTGGGTGAATCTTAGTTAATGGATTCAATAAAAGAAATTCTATGTACTTAAATATAATGGCTTGGGTCGATTACTGGGTTCTCTATTCTGTTCCATTGATCTATATGCCTGTTCTTGTACCAATACCAGGCTGTTTTGATTACAGTGGTTTTGTAGTATAATTTGATATCTGGTAGTGTGATCCTTCCTACTTTGTTCTTTTTTTCTCAAGATTGCTGAGGCTATTCAGGGTCTTTTTTGGTTCTATGTAAATTTTTAGAGTATTTGTTCTAGATCTGTGAAATATGCCACTGGTATTTTAATAGGGATTAGGTTGAATCTATAGATAGTTTTGGATAGCATGGGCATTTTGATGATGTTAATTCTTCTAATCCATGAACATGGATATTCTACCAATGGTATATTCTACCATTTGTATCTTCCTCTTTTTTTTTTTTTTTTCAGTGTCCTGTAGTTTCCTGAATACAGATCTTTTACCTCCTGGGTTAAGTTTATTCCAAGTTATTTTTTTGTTGTTGCAATGGTAAATGGAATTGTTTTTTTTTTCTTTCTTTCTCTTTCTGAGAGTTAATTATTGGTGTATAAAAATGCCATCAATGTCTGGATGTTAATTTTGTATCCTGCTACTTTGCCAAATTCATTTATTAAATTTAGTAGTTTTTTGATGGTGTCTTTAGGTTTTCTATGTACAAAATGTCATCTGTGAATAATGACAGTTTTACTTCTTCCTTTCCAATTTGGATGCCTTTTATTTTTTCTTCTTGTCTGATCGCTGTGGCTTCCAGTTCTGTGTTGAATAAGATTAGTGAAAGCAGACTTATGAATATCATAAATAATTATAACAAGTTAAAAAATAAAACAATTAGATTCACCGTGTAGTATCTTCATTATATCAGTACTATCCTTAATCATTATATTAAGTATTTACTACTTATTTAATTAGTATGTTTACTTTATTTACTTAAGACCTGGAAGGGACATTAGGTATTATGTAGGAATAGAACATAAGTCTAAAAGAGTAAGCCATATACCAAAATATTAACAATGGTTATCTCTAAATGGTGGAATTATTTTTATCAGCATTTTGTGTGTTTTTAAAAATATTTTAATATATCATTTAAATAATAAAACATTGTAAGAATAATACAGTGAATACTCAATTACTGATTCTTGTCGGTAAAGATTATATTTATTATTGCATTAAGTAGCAGTTTTACTAAAAGAAAAAATATTTCTGGTACAGTCCTTTTATTTTAACAACGGAGTTACAGACCAAGACAGGTAAGTAATATTTAAAATCCATTTAAGCCCTAGTCAGTTTGGCTCAGTGGATAGAGCGTCGGCCTGCAGACTGAAGGGTCCCAGGTTCGATTCTGGTCAAGGGCACATGCCTGGGTTGTGGGCTTGATCCCCAGTAGGGGGCGTGCAGGAGGCAGCCGATCAATGATTCTCTCTCATCATTGATGTTTCTATCTCTCCCTCCCTCTCCTTTCCTCTCTGAAATCAATAAAACTATATTTAAAAAATCCATTTAAACAGAATACATCATAGAATTTAAAGCCATTTTCTCATATATATTTCTTTAGGCAAATTAACAAAATCTGATGAAGGGTTTCTTTTCTGTGTGAAAATATTAGTTTATAATAGTAATTTTATTTCAATAGAAATGTATGGGTTAAAAGGAACAAATTTCTAGCCGAAACCAGTTTGGCTCAGTGGATAGAGCGTCAGCCTGTGGACTGAAGGGTCCCGGGTTCGATTCTGGTCAAGGGCATGTACCTTGGTTGCGGGCACATCCCCAGTGGGGAGTGTGCAGGCCGACGCTCTATCCACTGAGCCAAACCGGTTTCGGCCTGTCTCCATAGTTTTGCCTTTTCCAGAATGTCGTCTACTTGGAATCATACAGTGTATAGCTTTTTCAGATTGGCTTATTTAATTTAGTAAAATGCTTTTAAGGTTACTTCGTATTTTTTCATGGCTTGATAGCTCATTTCTTTTTAGCGTATTTAGATATTCCATTATCTGGATGTAACACCACTTCTTTATCCATTCACTTAATGAAGAACATTTCTGTTGCTTCCAAGTTTTAGCAATTATGAATAAAGCTGCTATAAACATTGTGTGCAGGTTTCTGTGTGGACTTAAGTGCAATTGTGTGATAAGAGTAATTATAGTTTTTGGTGTGTTTTTCAGTCCTTGCCTGAGGATATGTTTTTATTGATTTTTTTTTTTTTTTTTTTTTAAATTTATTTTATTTTATTTATTTTTTTTAAATAAATCTTTATTCAGATTATTACAATTATTTCTCCTTTTTTCCCCCATAGCTCCCCTCCACCCATTTCCCACCCCACCTTCTGCCTTTACCTACCCCCCACTGTCCTCATCCATAGGTGTATGATTTTTGTCCAGTCTCTTTATGAACCCCCCCATACCCCTTTCCCCCTGAGAATTATCAGTCCACTCCCTTTCTATGCCCCTGATTCTATTATATTCACCAGATTATTCTGTTCCTCAGGTTTTTAATTCACTTGATTTTTAGGTTTGCTTGTTGATAGATATGTATTTGTTGTTGATAATTTTTCTCTTTACTTTTTTCTTCTTCCTCTTCTTTAAGAATACCTTTCAGCATTTCATATAATACTGGTTTGGTGGTGATGAACTCCTTCAGCTTATTCTTATCTGTGAAGCTCTTTATCTGCCCTTCAATTCTGAATGATAGCTTTGCTGGGTAGAGTAATCTTGGTTGTAGGTTCTTGCTATTCATCACATTGAAAATTTCTTGCCACTCCCGTCTGGCCTGCATAGTTTCTGTTGAGAAGTCAGCTGACAGTCGTATGGGTGCCCCCTTGTAGGTAACTAACTGTTTTTCTTTTGCTGCTTTTAATATTCTCTCTTTGTCTTTTGCTCTTGGCATTTTAATTATGATGTGTCTTGGTGTGGTCCTCTTTGGATTCCTTTTGTTTGGGGTTCTGTGGGCTTCCTGGACTTGTAAGTCTATTTCTTTCACCAGGTGGGGGAAGTTTTCGGTCATTATTTCTTCAAATAGGTTTTCAGTATCTTGCTCTCTCTCTTCTTCTGGCACCCCCATAATTCTGATGTTGGTACGCTTGAAGTTGTCCCAGAGTCTTCTTACATTATCTTCAACTTTTTGGATTTTTTTTTTTGCTTTTTGCTTTTTCGGTTGAGTGTTTTTTGCTTCTTTGTATTTCAATTCTTTGACTTGATTTTTGTGTTCCTCTTGTCTGTTTTTGGGTCTCTGTATAATATTTTTTATTTCAGTCAGTGTATGTTTAATTTCTAGTTGGTCCTTTTTCATCTCTTCGAGGGTCTCGTTATATTTATCGGCCTTTTCTAGGATATTCTTAAAAAGCCTTATAACCGTGGTTTTGAATTCTATATCCAGTCGTTTGTTTTCCTCCATTTCTTTTGTTTGTGATCTGATTCTTAGACGCCGCATTTTCACTGCTTCCCTGAGTTGGTAGATTTGTGTGCTAGGTTTCCAATTTGGCCCAGTGGGTCTGCCTCCCCAGTTAACCTGAGGTGGACACTCTTGGTGCACACCTTTGTGGTCTGTGTGTACAGCCTTGTTGTAATTAAGTCTTTATTGTTGTTGGTATCACTGGGAAGAATTGACCTCTAGGCCAGTTGGCTGTAAGGATCAGCTGTGTCTATGCTGGGAGAAGTTCGGTGCTGGAGACAGCCTTATAGGATTAGACTTGCCAAATTGCAATAGTCTCTGTGTTCAGCTTGGATGGGGTGGAGTCTCAGTCTTGGTTTCCCGTCAGCCTTGCCCTTGCGCGCACGAGTGTGCCTTCAGTCCTCTGCCTTCCCGGCTCCCGATTCTCCGCCCGAGAGTCCAGACTCCCCCCACAAGAGCGTGGGTCCCCAGGGGCTCGCCTGGAACTGGGGTTCACTGCAGTCAGAACTGGGGCTCACTTCAGTCAGAACTGGTGTTCAGTGCCGTCAGGAGCCTCTCACTCCCTTCCGCTAGGGAAAGCCTGTGGCAGCGTCCGCAGCCTTTGTGCGCACTGGCGCGAGCGGACTTTCAGTCCTCCGCCTTCCCCCGCTCCCGAGTCTCCGCCTGAGAGTCCAGACTCCCCCCACAAGAGCGTGGGTCCCCAGGGGCTCGCCTGGAACTGGGGTTCACTGCAGTCAGAACTGGGGCTCACTTCAGTCAGAACTGGTGTTCAGTGCCGTCAGGAGCCTCTCACTCCCTTCCGCTAGGGAAAGCCTGTGGTAGCGTCCGCAGCCTTTGTGCGCACTGGCGCGAGCGAACTTTCAGTCCTCCGCCTTCCCCGGCTCCTGAGTCTCCGCCCGAGAGTCCAGACTCCCCCCGTAAGAGCGTGGGTCCCCAGGGGCTCGCCTGGAACTGGGGTTCACTGCAGTCAGAACTGGGGCTCACTTCAGTCAGAACTGGTGTTCAGTGCCGTCAGGAGCCTCTCACTCCCTTCCGCTAGGGAAAGCCTGTGGCAGCGTCCGCAGCCTTTGTGCGCACTGGCGCGAGCGGACTTTCAGTCCTCCGCCTTCCCCGGCTCCCGAGTCTCCGCCTGAGAGTCCAGACTCCCCCCACAAGAGCGTGGGTCCCCAGGGGCTCGCCCGGAACAGGGGTTCAGTGCGGTCAGGGGCTCCCTTCCCCCTTCCGCCAGAGAAAGTCAGCCAGGCTCTCAGCCGCCCTTCCTCTCCGCGCGCACAAAGACCCTTTGCCGTACCTCCAATTCTCTGTGAGCTTTTCTCTATCCTTCTAGTTGTAGAATTTTCACTCAGTCAGCTTTCCTGCGGTTCTGGATGGTGTCCGTTCTGTCTTTTAGTTGTAGTTTTGAATTTGTTGTGCAAGGCAGCAGTTTAGGTGTTTACCTATGCCGCCATCTTGGTTTCTGCCTGTTTTTATTGATTTTTGAGAGAGAGGAAGGAAGGGAGAGAAACATCGATGTAAGAGAGAAACATTCATTGGTTGCCTCCTGTATGCACCTTGACTGGGGATTGAACCCCACAACCTAGGTATGTGCCCTGACCTGGACTTGAACCCACAGCCTTTTAGTTCTTTTAGCCACCTATCCAGGGCTATTATGTTTAGTTTCGTTTTTAAAAAAACTGCTAAACAGCCCTGGCTGGAATGGCTCAGTTGGTTGGGCATCATCCCATACACTAAAAGGCTGTGGGGAGAGAGCTGCCCCAAGGCTGACAGCCGGCAAGGAACTGCTGCCTTTATTCCCACAGCGACAAGGACCTAAACTCTGCCAACAACGTGAATGAGCTTGAAGGAGAATCTTCCTCAGAGCCTCCAGCTAAGAGCCCTGCCCAGGTGGTAACCTTGATTTTGGCCTTAGGAGACCTGAAGCAGGGAACTCAGTGGAGCCAACCAGGATGTCTTACCTACAGAACTCATAAGCAGTATTATAATCGATGTAGACAACACAATTTCCAGTGGGCATTCAACTCCAGCAATGATGAATGGACAAGGAAGCACTACTTCTTCAAGCAAAAATATTGTCTATAATTGTTGTTGGGACCAGTGTCAGGCTTGCTTCAACTCTAATCCAGATCTGGCAGATCACATCCATTCCATGCATGTAGAAGGTCAGTGAGGAGAGGTATTTATTTGCTTATGGAAAGGTCGTAAATATTATAACACTCTGTCAACCAGTCAGAGTTGGTTATAGAGGCATATGCTGACACACAATAGAGACAAACCTTTCAAGTGTGTTGTTGGTGGCTGCAATGCCAGCTTTGTTTCTCAGGGAGGTCTAGCTCACCACGTACCCACACACTTCAGTCAGCAGAACTCCTCAAAAGTTTCTAGCCAGCCAAAGGCCAAAGAATAATCTCCTTCTAAAGCTGAAATGAACAAAAGAATGAAATTAAAGAACAAAAGACGATGCTCATTACCATGACTGCATGATTTCTTCAATGCACAAACACTGGATGCTATAAGACATCGAGCCATATGCTTTAACCTCTCAGCTCATATAGGAAGTTTAGGGAAGGGACACAGTGTTTTCATAGTACTGTAATAGCTAAGAGAAAAGAGGATTCTGGAAGGATAAAACTTTTGCTTCATTGGCTGTCTGAAGATATTCTGCCTGATGTGTGGGTGAATGAAAGTGAGTGACATCAATTAAAAACTAAAGTAGTTCATTTATTAAAGCTACCCAAAGATACTACCTTGCTTTTGGACCCAAACATATACAGAACAATACTGCAAAAGAGGTTGAAGAGGTAAAAAATCCCATCTAATAAAGAGGGAATATGCTAATTGACCATCACACTCTCACAAAGATGACGGTGTCCACAGTCAATAAAGAGGGAATATGCTAATTGACTACCACGCCCTCACAAGATGGCAGCGCCCACAGCCACAAGATGGCGGCGCCCAGTCCTCTCAGGCCCGCCTCATTCAGCTGGAGTCCCCCAGTCCCCTCAGCCCCCAAGGGGAAGGCAGTTGGGGGCGATCGGGTCAGCATGGGAGGACAGTTGGAGGCGATTGGGCTGGCAGGGGAGGGCAGTTGGGGACGATCATGCCAGCAAGGGAGCAGTTAGGCGTCAATCAGGCCAGCAGGGGAGTGGTTAGGGGGCTATCAGGCTGGCAGGCAGAGTGGTTAGGGGCAATCAAGCAGGCAGGCAGGCAAGTGGATAGGAGCCAGCAGTTCCAGATTGTGCGAGGGATGTTCGACTGCCAGTTTAGGTCCGATCCCTTCAGGCCTAAACTGGCAGCCGGACATCCCCCGAGGGGTCCCAGATTGGAAAGGGTGCAGGCTGGGCTGAGGGACACCCCCATCCCATGCACAAATTTCGTGCACTGGGCCTCTAGTAAATACGTAAAAAGCAAACAAGTGGGGACACCTGCAGTCTTAGTCACTGACAATGGGTTTAGTAAAAGTTGCACATTAGACTCAACCTCCTCTTTTTAAAATCCAATATTTAGAATAATACTTATGCTTACTGTAAATATTCTGTGAATGAAATAATCTCTTCTGCCTAATATGCTAAGTGTCCAACCATTCATTCGAGTATCTGACCAGTCACTATGACACGCACTGACCACCAGGGGGCAGACACTCTGACCGATAGGTTAGCTTGCTGCTGGGGTCCAGCGATGGGGACTGGGTGAGATGGGCCAGACATGCCCTGGAGCCCTCCTGCGGTCCTTCCCCAGCCCCCAACGTGTACCGGTGGGGTCCCTCGGCCTGGCCTGCGCCCTCTCGCAATCCGGGACCCCTTGGGGGATGTCCACAGGCCAGGCTGAGGGACCCCCACCAGTGCACGAACCTGTGCACCAGGCCTCTAGTATTAATTAGGCATGGGGAGCAGCCCTAAGATGTCAGTCGGACATCCTTAGTGCTGCCGTGGAGGCGGGAGAGGCTCCCACCACTGCCACTGCGCTCACCAGCCATGAGCCCGGCTCCCCCTGTGGGAGTGCACTAACCACCAGGGAAGCTCCTGCATTGAGTCTTCCCCCTGCTTGTCAGTGCGTGTCATAGCAACCAGTCATTCTGCTGTTCAATTGATTTGCATATTAGCCTTTTATTATATAGGATTACTGTATATCCACATTTTCATGGAATGATAGTGTGGAAGACTGAGCAAACACTCTTTTGGCAACTTAGTGGAACAACTTCTTAAAGGCTTTGCAAGCTTGCTGCTTCCCTCCCCCTCCCCCCCACTGCCTTCAGTGATTGCAGTAGTTTATATTGGAAAGAAAAACAATTATAACATGTTCTCCTACAAATAACGATAGTACTGTAAGGATATTTATCTTGACAGTGTCTATTTTTTTATATTTTATTGATTTTTTACAGAGAGGAAGGGAAAAGGATAAAGATTTAGAAACATCGATGAGAGAGAAACATCGTTCAGCTGCCTCCTGCACTTCCCTACTGGGGATGTGCCCGCAACCAAGGTACATGCCCTTGTCTGGAATCGAACCTGGGACCCTTGAGTCCTCAGGCCGACGCTCTATCCACTGAGCCAAACCAGTCAGGGCTTGACAGTGTCTATTGATTTGAAGTAATATTAGGACATATTTGGGTAATGAAAATGATCTATATATATAAAAGCCAAGCGACTGGAATGACCAGAATGACCGGTCGCTATGATGTGCATTGTGGCCAGCCAACCACCCGTGGTCCTTCCCCTGGCTGGCCTGGCCCCCGATCGCTCCCCCTCCTGATCAGGGGTGGGACCGGCTGGCCAACCTCCTGTGGCCTTCTCCTGGCTGGCCCACCCTGATCAGCCCAGATGGGGCGGGCTGGCCGGAACCCACCCGTGCACAAATTCGTGCACTGGGCCCCTAGTCAATTATAAATAGATGTGATTGGTTGCCATTTGTGTTATTTTGCAGAACTCTAATAACGTAAGTGTAAAATTTGTATTTAAACAAACAGTGAACAACATTTGCAACCAACTAAATATTCGTCTTTCAAATTAGGACTGCAAATTTCTGTTAAAGAATGTTGCCGTATGTCTGGTGACTTCCTTTTCAGGATTAGGGTTTTCTCATGGAGTACAGCATGTTAATATTTACCTATGTAACTAATCTGTTAATGGTTTTTTAAAAACCTTTATTTCAAATATTTTAATAATCCTCTATTTTTATTTTAACCTACATAAGCCTCTAATTTTTTCCCCCCAAGGAAAGCATTTGGTTTGTTAGTTTTTTCTTAATGTAATAAAAATTGTATTTTTTTAAAGTGTTGTCAAACTGAATCCTTTATGCACCAAAGTTGGTTTTGTAAAGAAAAATAAAATCACTTTCTTGCTGGGTTAAGCAAGAAACCATATGGATTTTTTTTTAACTTACAGAAATGGAAATATGTGTAACTTGTTAGTATTGTATCAAACAAATGTTGCATAGAGATAATAGAACATTGCTTGTAAATAATTCAGATTTGTAATGTATTTTTATATTATGAAATGTACTGTAGATGTTTATCTAGAGTCATGAAAGTTAAATGTATATATTATGGGTAGAAATAATATATATATTTTTTTTTAAATAAATCTTTATTCAGATTATTACAATTATTTCTCCTTTTTCCCCCCATAGCTCCCCTCCACCCCTTTCCCACCCCACCTTCTGCCCTTACCTCCCCCCCACTGTCCTCATCCATAGGTGTATGATTTTTGTCCATTCTCTTCATGAACCCCCCTTACCCCTTTCCCCATGAGAATTATCAGTCCACTCCCTTTCTATGCCCCTGATTCTATTATATTCACCAGATTATTCTGTTCCTCAGGTTTTTAATTCACTTGATTTTTAGGTTCGCTTGTTGATAGATATGTATTTGTTGTTCATAATTTTTCTCTTTACTTTTTTCTTCTTCCTCTTCTTTAAGAATACCTTTCAGCATTTCATATAATACTGGTTTGGTAGTGATGAACTCCTTTAGCTTTTTCTTATCTGTGAAGCTCTTTATCTGCCCTTCAATTCTGAATGATAGCTTTGCTGGGTAGAGTAATCTTGGTTGTAGGTTCTTGCTATTCATCACATTGAAAATTTCTTGCCACTCCCGTCTGGCCTGCATAGTTTCTGTTGAGAAGTCAGCTGACAGTCGTATGGGTGCTCCCTTGTAGGTAATTAACTGTTTTTCTCTTGCTGCTTTTAATATTCTCTCTTTGTCTTTTGCCCTTGGCATTTTAATTATGATGTGTCTTGGTGTGGTCCTCTTTGGATTCCTTTTGTTTGGGGTTCTGTGGGCTTCCTGGACTTGTAAGTCTATTTCTTTCACCAGGTGGGGGAAGTTTTCGGTCATTATTTCTTCAAATAGGTTTTCAGTATCTTGCTCTCTCTCTTCTTCTGGCACCCCCATAATTCTGATGTTGGTATGCTTGAAGTTGTCCCAGAGTCTTCTTACATTATCTTCAACTTTTTGGATTTTTTTTTTTGCTTTTTGCTTTTTCGGTTGAGTGTTTTTTGCTTCTTTGTATTTCAATTCTTTGACTTGATTCTTGTGTTCCTCTATTCTGTTTCTGGGTCTCTGTATAATATTTTTTATTTCAGTCAGTGTATGTTTAATTTCTAGTTGGTCCTTTTTCATATCTTCGAGGGTCTCGTTATATTTATCGGCCTTTTCTAGGATATTCTTAAAAAGTCTTATAACCGTGGTTTTGAATTCTATATCCAGTCGTTTGTTTTCCTCCATATCTTTCGTTTGTGATCTGATTCTTTGACCCCGCATTTTCATTGATTCCCTGAGTTGGTAAGGTAGATATTTGTGCTAGGTTTCCAATATGGCCCAGTGGGTCTGCTTCCCCAGTTAACCTGAGGTGGACACTCTTGGTGCACCCCTTTGTGGACTGTGTGTACAGCCTTGTTGTAATTAAGTCTTTATTGTTGTTGGTATCACTGGGAAGAATTGACCTCCGGGTCAGTTGGCTGTAAGGATCAGCTGTGTCTATGCTGGGAGAAGCCCGGTGCTGGAGACAGCCCTATAGGATTAGACTTGCTAAATTGCAATAGCCTCTGTGCTCAGCTTGGATGGGGTGGAGCCTCAGTCTTGGCTTCCTGTCAGCCCCGCCCCTGCGCGCACGTGCGCTTTCAGTCCTCCGCCTTCCCCAGCTCCAGTCTCCGCCTGAGAGTCCAGACTCCCCCCACAAGAGCGTGGGTCCCCAGGGGCTCGCCTGGAACCGGGGTTCACTGTAGTCAGAACTGGGGCACAGTGCCGTCAGGAGCCTCTGACTCCCCTCCACCAGGGAAAACCCGCGGCAACCTCCGCAGCCCTTGTGCGCACCGGCGTGCGCGCGCGTGTGTACTTTCAGTCCTCCGCCTTCCCCGGCTCCCGAGTCTCCGCCCGAGAGTCCAGACTCCCCCCACAAGAGCGTGGGTCCCCAGGGGTTCGCCCGGAACTGGGGTTCAGTGCAGTCAGAACTGGGGTTCAGTGCAGTCAGAACTGGGGTTCAGTGCCGTCGGAGGCTTCCTTCCCCCTTCCGCCAGAGGAAGTCAGCCAGGCTCTCAGCCGCCCTTCCTCTCTGCGCGCACAAAGCCCCTTTGCCGTACCTCCAATTCTCTGTGAGCTTTTCTCCTTCCTTCTAGTTGTAGAATTTTCACTCAGCCTGCTTTCCTGTGGTTCTGGATGGTGTCCGTTCTGTCTTTTAGTTGTAGTTTTGAAATTGTTGTGCGAGGCAGCAGTTTAGGTGTTTACCTATGCCGCCATCTTGGTTTCTCTTTAGAAATAATATTGAAAGAGATTGTAATTCACTAGTGCTGCCAGAGAAATTAATAAAGCACCTTCTTTAACAATAAATGTCTTTTGCAGACTTAAAGGACTATGTACTACTGTTAATATCTTTAAGAACAAAACACATTGAACATATTTCCAGAAAGTCTTTGAGGGAGGACCTATACCCATAATAGAATTATGGCACTCATTTCTGACAGTGACTGTGAAATCAATCATTTCCTCACTATTGGAAGGACATATTGTAAAGTATGTGGGTTATATGCGGTCAAACTGCAGAAAATATTCCTGATTGAGGAGTTTCACTTTACTACAGTGATATAAAAACCAGCAGTTTTTACACTAAATTTTTAAAAATTACTTTATTGATTAAGGTATTACATATGTGTCCTCATCCCTCCATTAACCCCCAACCCTCCCCCCGCTCATGCCCTCACCCCCTTGGTGTTCATGTCCATTGGTTAGGCTTATATTCATGCATACAAGTCTTTTGGTTGATCTCTCCTCCTTTCCCCCACCCTCCCTTACTTTCCCTCTGAGATCTGGCAGTCTGCAGTCTGATTGATGTTTCTCTGCCTCTGGATCTGTCCCTGTTCATCAGTTTATGTTGTTCATTATATTCCACAAATGAGTGAGATCATGTGGTATTTGTCTTTCTCTAACTGGCTTATTTCACTTAGCATAATGCTCTCCAGTTCCATCCATGCTGTTGCAAATGGTAGGAACTCTTTCTTTTTTACTGCAGCGCAGTATTCCATTGTATAGATGTACCACAGTTTTTTAATCCACTCATCTGCTGATGGGCACTTAGGCTGTTTCCAAATCTTAGCTATGGTGAATTGTGCTGCTATGAACATAGGGGTGCATATATTCTTTCTGATTGGTGTTTCTAGTTTCTTAGGATATATTCCTAGAAGTAGGATCACTGGGTCAAATGGGAGTTCCATTTTTAGTTTTTTGAGGAAACTCCATACTGTTCTCCACAGTGACTGCACCATTCTGCATTCCCACCAGCAGTGCCAAAGAGTTCCTTTTTCTCCGCATCCTCGCCAGCACTTGTTTGTTGATTTGTTGATGATAGCCATTCTGATGGGTGTGAGATGATACCGCATTGTTGTTTTGATTTGCATCTCTTGCATCTCTCGGATAATTAGTGACTTGGAGCATGTTTTCATATGCCTCTTAGCCTTCCTTCTGTCTGTTGCCCATTTTTTGATTGGATTGTTTATCTTCCTTTTGTTAAGTTGTATGAGTTCCCTGTAAATGTTGGAGATTAAACCCTTATCGGTGATGACATTGGCAAATATGTTCTCCCATGCAGTGGGCTTTCTTGTTGTTTTGTTGATGGTCTCCTTTGCTGTGCAAAAGCTTTTTATTTTGATGTAGTCCCATTTGTTTATTTTCTCTTTAGTTTCCATTGCCCTAGGAGCAGTATCAGTGAAGAAGTTCCTTCGGTATATGTCTGAGATTTTTCTGCCTGTGGATTCCTCTAATATTTTTATGGTTTCCCGTCTTATGTTTAAGTCCTTTATCCACTTTGAGTTTATTTTTGTGTATGGTGTAAGTTGGTGGTCTAGTTTCATTTTTTTGCATGTATCTGTCCAATTTTCCCAACACCGTTTGTTGAAGAGACTATCTTGACTCCATTTTATGTTCATGCCTCCTTTGTCAAATATTAATTGAGCATAGTGGTTTGGGTCCATATCTGGATTCTCTATTCTATTCCATTGATCTATATGTCTGTTCTTGTGCCAGTACCAGGCTGTTTTGAGAACAGTGGCTTTGCAATACAGCTTGATATCTGGTATTGAGATCTCACCTACTTTGTTCTTCTTTCTCAGGATTGCTGCAGCCATTCGGGGTCTTTTTTTATTCCAGATGAATTTTTGGAAAGTTTGTTGTAGGTCTGTGAAATATGCCATTGGTATTTTAATGGGGATTGCATTGAATCTGTAGATTGCTTTGGGTAGTATGGACATTTTATGGACATTGGTTGATTCTACCAATCCATGAACACGGTATGTTCTTCCATCTATTTATGTCTTCCTCTATCTCTTTTTTCAGTGTCCTGTAGTTTTTCACATATAGGTCTTTTACCCCCTTAGTTAAGTTTATTCCTAGGTATTTTAATTTTTTAAAAAAATATATTTTATTGATGTTTTACAGAGAGGAAGGGAGAGGGATAGAGAGTTAGAAACATCGATGAGAGAGAGACATCGATCAGCTGCCTCCTACACACCTCCTAATGGGGATGTGCCCACAACCAAGGTACATGCCCTTGACTGGAATTGAACCTGGGACCCTTGAGTCCGCAGGCCGATGCTCTATCCACTGAGCCAAACTGGTTAGGGCGGTATTTTAATTTTTTTGGTGCGATGATAAATGGGATTGCTTTTTTAGTCTCTCTTTCTGTAAGTTCACTATTGGTGTAAAGAAATGCCATAGATTTCTTGGCATTAATTTTGTATCCTGCTACATTGCCAAATTCATTTATTAAGTCTAGTAGTTTTTTGATGGAGTCTTTAGGGTTTTCTATGTAAAGTATCATGTCATCTGCAAATAAGGACAGCTTTACTTCTTCTTTTCCAATTTGGATGCCTTTTATTTCTTCTTCTTATCTGATCGCATGGCTAGTACTTCCAGTACTATGTCGAACAGGAGTGGTGAGAGTGGGCATCCCTGTCTTGTTCCTGTTCTTAGGGGAAATGGTTTTAGTTTTTGTCCATTGAGTATGATGTTGGCTGTGGGTTTTTCATATATGGCTTTTATTATGTTGAGGTATGATCCTTCTATTCCCACCTTGCTGAGTGTTTTTATCAAGAAGGGGTGTTGGATTTTGTCAAATGCTTTTTCTGCATCAATTGATATGATTATGTGATTTTTATCTCTAAATTTGTTTATGTGATGTATCATGTTTATTGATTTGTAGATATTGTACCATCCTTGCATTCCTGGGATAAATCCTACTTGGTCATTGTGTATGATCTTTACACTAAATTTTTTAAAGAATAGACAAAAATATAGAACTAAGCCTTTCGTTCCAAAATGGGAAAGTCCCATGATACATAAGTCATATCTCATTTACTTAAAAAATGTTTTTAAATAAAGGTTATGGGGATTCTATTCATAAACAACCAGGTGAAGAGCTATATACATGAAACGAGTCATATAAAGTAAAATTAAGTTCAAATAAAAGCACTGGTACTATAAGACATTGTGGAATGGTTGTTTAATAAGGGTATTATTCATATGATCTGTAGCAAGTGTGATTTTATTTTCAAAAAGAAAAGCAATGTATTTTCATACCATTTTTCTTTTATTTAAGCATTTCATTAATTGCTTTATTCTGTATCTGCGAAGTAATCTGCAATCTTCTTTGCTCTTTTTAAATTTTGGTTTGTTAAAAAATTGCCAAATAGACGTGCTTCAGATATATAGTTGGTACCTGTATTTTTTATTTTATTGCCTCATGTTCTTGTAAGTCATTCTTAATTGACTAATGATTGTAGATCTTGCTGAGTATCTTTTCTAATAAAACAAAAGCAAATTACATTTAGCTTCAAAAATAAAAATAAAAGGCTGTGAGTTAGATTCCCTGTCAGGACACACGCCCAGGTTGTGGTTTTGATCCTCCGTAGGGGGTGTGCAGGAGCCAGCCTATCGATGTTTCTCTCTCTCCCTTCCTCTCTCTCTAAAAATCAATAAACTAATCTTTAAAAAAACCAAAACACTAAAAACCCTACTAAACAGCAATGCACGAGAGTGTCTGTTGCTCCCATCCATGTTGACATTTGGTGTTGTCAGTGTATTGTATTTTGGTCATTCTAATAAGTATATGGTTGTATCTCCTTGTTTTAATTTGTAACCCTAATGATGTATGATGTTGGACATCTTTTGGTATACTTATTTATCATTTCTGTATCTTTGGTGATGTATCTGTAGAGATCTTTTGCACATATTTTAATTGGGTTTTTCATTTTCTTATTGTTGAGTTTTAAGAGTTCTTTGTATATTTTGGATAGCAGTCTTTTATCAGATGTGTTTTTTGCAAATACTTTCTCCCAATATGTGGCTTGTCTTCTCATTCTTTTGAGAACTTTTTTTTTTTTTTTTTAAATTCTGACTCCTGGATTCAGTTGCCCTTAGGTAATGGGTATTGACAAGGCTTTTGGTTTTGGCTTCAGGTGTTGGAAGTCCCGATTCAACAGCATCCAGTGGGTTGTCCCCCATCTAGTTAGTACTTAAAAAGACTGGAAGTACTCTATTACATATAGTTAATCTGTCTACTTAACACTTCTGTCTACTGATACTCCAGAGAAAAAAGTCACACTGCCCTTCTCTCCCCCTGAACTGGATAGTCTAGCTTTAGCTTACCTATATTGGTGACTTATTTTAGCTTTCAAACTGTTCTTGATATTCACATTGAGCTGTTTCCATTGCTTTATTATATTACCATGGTGAGAGTAGACCATGGTGTCATCTGGCCCTGTTGTAATCTATCTATACCTGTGCTTTTTCTTGGAACTTATGCTGAGCTAGCATCCCAGCTCTTGAAGAAGGGTAGCTATATCTTAACAGTTTCCACCAATTCCAAGTTTGGAGTCTACTGGTTTTGCCTGTTCACATCTTTTACTCTTGAGTGAAAATGGTATCTTCAAAGATGTTTTTTTATAAAACCTCCATGCAATTATTTGAATTTGGGTAAAGGCATGGACACAGTAACATTTTGTTGTTTTCTTTTTTAAATTAAATCTTTATTATTGAAAATATTACATATGTTCCCTCCCCCTCCCCCCTCCCCACCCTATTGTGCCCTTATTTTGTTATTTTCTTCACAATCCACTGAGCTCAGTCTGTTGAGTGTGTGTGAGTGGTGGGAAGAAAGAGCATTTGCAATAGATGTGGCTTGGCTCTGTCTGCACCTCTGTTCCCACTTACTGCTGAGGCCCTAGAAAGGAAGGTTGAGTTTTGTGGAACATGTTCCAGCTAGTAAATGGATGACAGCCAACTGAAATGGTCTGATGAAGAGAAACGACCCCGCCTTCAATCCCTGGGAATTTAACCCAGACAGATGTCAGGAGTCAAAGGGAACCCTGCCAGATTCTTAGTTTTGCTAATATAGGAGTAGGTGACTGGAGAGGGAGAAGCACAGAGCTGGGACAGAGATTGGGGAGGGGTGGGAATGGTGCAAGGCCTCAGTATTTCACTACTCCCTGGGTTCTTCTGGCCTGTATCTGAATATTAGAAACATAACAAATAGCTCACTGGCCAGAAGCCTAACTGCAGCTGCTAAAACATAGAATAGGGCAGTGTAGTCTTGAGTCAGCAACTTCTGTCTTTGACCTGTTGCCCCTAGTTATGTGTATTATCTCACTTAATCTTCATAACAAACCTGTGATAGAGATATAAAAATATCCAGTTTTCAGCTAAAGAAACGGAGACTTGCAAAGTTTAAGTAACTTGCTCAGGATCACACAGCTATGAACCATGAGGGCCACATTCCAATTTGGAACATATCAGGCCATTCACAGAATTAAAGGGAAAGTTGAAAAATGGGTAGGAAGCCATGGGATCCCAGGCAGCGGGGAAGCTAGGCAAAGCCATATCACAGACTGGTCTGATTTGGTCACCACAGTTGGCACTTGTAACCCCTGTTTGTTCAAGATGCAGTGCTATTGGGCTCTTGATTCCACCATGGAGAATATACTCACATTTCCTCTATTTTGGTGTCATTCTCTCAAATTCCAAGTTGGAACACCCAGTTGGCTGGCCTTATTTCACATGTTGGTGGTCTGGCTGCCAGGAGGCAGAAAGGAGTCTCTGGCCTGTTTGATTCTGTTGTGGAGGGTTGGGTCCTGCTTTCCACCAAGACTGACACAGTCAGAGACTCCCCCAAATAGGAGGAGTATTGGGGTGCTGAGCAGCAATAATACAAAGGTCAATGTCCACTATACAGTCACAGGGTGCAGGTCTCCATGTGGCACCCTGCTGAGGACTGGTGGAACTGGGAAGCTGTGTCTTCCCTATAAACCAGGCTATTTTTCCTGAGATCAGGATCTGCCTAACAGTGCAACCGAACTTTCCAGCACTATACAAAATGCTGTATGTGAGTTTTCACATGAGAACCTCTGGCTGTTTCTGATTCACTAAAACTGACCACCACAGAGATGAGTGAACAGCAGAACCAGCCAGCTGTTAGGATCAATCTAAGGAGGAAACATGTAGAAAAGAGATCCATAGGGAAAACTCTAATTTCTGGTCTTACTGATCCTTACTGTGGTGTCCTGAGACCCTGAATTTGTATACATTCTGGGAAATATTTCATTGTAGCTTTCCTGACTGACTGTATGAAACATTTTCTACAATGGGAAGGAAAAAGAATCAATGCACATGGTCTTTCTTCAGTGATTGCTTGCATGTCTTTGCCTTAAGATTAGGGACCATATATATATCCATTTTTTATCCTCACCTGAGGATATTTTCCATTGGTTTTTAGAGAGAGTGGAAGAGAGAGGGAAAGACAGAGAGAAATATTGGTATCAGAGAAATGCATTGATTGGTTGCCTCTTGCACGAAGCTGGGGAGGAGCCTGCAACAGAGGTACATGCCCTTGACCGGAATCGAACCTAGAACCCTTTGGTCTGCAGGCTGATGCTCTATTCATTGAGCCAAACTGGCTAAGGCCCATATCTATTTTGTAACTTCATCATCTAGCATTGTGTACAGCATCCAGTAAGCACTTTTAAAAGTATTTGGATGAATAAATGAATGAACTTTCCTTAGCAGTTTTTTCTGAAACTGAATTGATTCTTGTGAAATGGTGGAGAATGTATAGTCATGCAGGTTTGAAACATTTTGCAAAATTTTTAGATTAAAAAATAATTCTAAGTCTGCTATAGGAAAAAGGACCATAGTGACATGCTTTTTACTTGTGTTTTTACAGGTGTTCCAGGATTTGGGGACTGAAGTACTGAATGGAGCTGCCAAAGGCTATAACATCTGCCTTTTTGCCTATGGACAGACAGGCTCTGGGAAGACATACACCATGCTGGGGACCCCAGTGAGTATTGCTATTGGAATGAGATATCTCCCTAATGGCACAGCAAGCCTGAATCTTGAATTGTCCTAACCGCTGAGAGAGAGAATGTGAGTTTCATAATCAGTCAACTTGAACAAGACTTAATGGGGCCTCTTCTGTATTAGCCAGTAGATTTCTCAGCACTTTAATTGAAGGGTAAACTTTGAATAATTAGCTCTGTTTATTAAACCCCAAAGAACCTTAGAATTTTACAACTCTCTTTGGTGAAGCAGACCTTGTCAGTCCTTCTGAATTTCTCATATTATTGATAAGACCCAGCCTGAGTCTTAAGTGCTGGCTAGGACTGAGCAGAAATGAGGCTATGCGTGCTTGACCTGAGTGTTAGAAAGAAGCAGGAGAACCAACTACTGGGATGGGAGCTTTATAAAGTATGTAGGACTTATGAGAGCCTTCTTTTATCATGGAAAATTAGAAGGGTAGAGTTCCTTAAGAATACCTCTTTATTTTAGAGTTAGAGGTCCGCTGCTGAGGTGAACTGGTGGAGCAGTGACAATACTATCCAGGAACATTCTTTAGAACACTGTTCCTCCTGAAAGATGATCCTTGCTGCCTTGGGCCCAACTCATGCTCACTAAGTCCATGTTTATTTTTTTATTTTTTTGAATTCCATCTTTATTTATATATTTGGAAATACCTCCATGTTCTTTTAACTTTAGATCCAATTAAAATGCAAATTATCTTAAACAAATACTTAGAATAGTAGAATATCTGCCTTGAAATTTATTCAGTCTTAAATAAATCTACTTAGATTTAGTATCAATGAAATAGCCCATTTTGTTTAAAAAGTCTTTAATCTTCATTATTTTCAAGAAAGCCTTTTTTACTAATTGCGAATTATATAACTCTAACTCAACTAAAATACTTTTTTATGTCTCTCAATTAAACATTATCTAATGTAAAAAAATAATTATAAGTGCTTATTAGAATAAATCCTACCATAAAGTACTGGCATACTATTTGTTGAATTTACTTAGGTCAGGATCTAAATCCCGCTCTTCAGAACTTTGCTGATTTCTGATCACCATTATCCATCAATATTTAATTATTTATAATGTGTTGTTTTATGTAATTTCCAATCGTATATAAAAATAGGATACGTTGATGATAACCATTCTGACAGGTTTGAGGTGATATCTCATTGTCATTTTGATTTGCATCTCTTAGGTGATTAGTGACTTCGAGCATGTTTTCATATGTATCTTGGCCTTCTGTATGTCCACTTTGGAGAAGTGTCTATTTAGGTTTTTTGGCCATTTTTAAATTGGATTGTTTGTCTTCTGTTAAGTTGTGTGAGTTACCTATGTATTTTGGAGATTAAACCCTTATCAGATATATCATTGGCAAATATGGTCTTCCATGTAGTGGGGGTCTCTTGTTATTTTGGTGATTATTTATTTTGCTGTGCAGAAACTTTTTATTTTCATGTAGTCCCATTTGTTTATTTTCTCCTTAATTTCCATTGTCCTAGGAGATGTATCATTAAACATATTGCTATGAGAGATGTCTGAGATTTTGGTGCCTATGGTTTCTTCTAGAACTTTTATGGTTTCAAGCCTTACATTTAAGTCTTTTATCCATCTTGAGTCTATTCTTGATAAGTCCATGTTTATTGTGATTTTATATATTTGAAAAGAAGAAAATGCCCATTAAATCAGGGGTATAAAGCCTTTAACCTGAGTACAGGTTAGCACTGGATCTAAGATTAAAAGAGAAGTCACTTCTCTCTAAATGTGTGTTTTGAACACACCTGTATCTATTTTTCCTGTGTGTAGAAACAGGAGATAGGTTCTGGGAGAAACACCATGAGAAAGTGGGTTGATCCAAGAAGGATGAAACTTCATTTCACAAAAGCAGGTATTTCTTCCTTCTTGTGCTGGTGATCTGCCTCTCCTCTGCTGCATTCCTCCTGGGAGCACTGCGAATAGAGTCTTCGCCACAGTACCAGTGAAACTCCTTGGAGTGAACAGGCCAGCACAAGGAGCCATGTGCCCGTCCTCCTGCTGACAGCTCATGGGCATTGGGTGAGGAGCATCAAGGAGAGTGAACAGTAATGCTTTCCTTCCTTCTGTTCTCCAGGCCTCTGTCGGGCTGACGCCGCGGATATGTGAGGTATAGATTCTCTTTTGACTGGATCCTCTCAAAGTAGGTCTCCTTTGTACACTCCAGTGAAATTCCAACCCTCTGGTTCATGCAGGGTCTCTTCGTCAGGGAGGAAGAATGTGCCCCACCGCCTTCCTCCTGTAGGATAAAAGTAAGGTAAGAACCTACCAGGCTCTGGGGCCTAACATTCTTCTATTTCCACTCCAAATTCTGGCATGTTCAGCTGTTCTCTTTGCTTCCAGAGTCATCCAGAAGAATGGAGGAAAGCCATAGCAGAAATATCTTGCAGTATAGGGAGATGAGAAATGTACTTAGGTCTTTGGGTTGTAGAAAACTTAATTCCTTTCCTCAGGCTTAACAAGCAGGTGTCTCCTTTGTACCAGTTTGCCGTGACTGTCTGGTTTCCTTTCCTTCACTCTCTGTCCAGTTTCATACTAGCTTTTAGACTTTCTCCTCCAGCCTCCACTGTGGTGTTCTCCAGGTCAGTCATTCCCACACTCTTGTTCCCAGACGGACTGGTGCTAGCCGCTCCAAGATGAAGTTTTAACCAGTCTGAAGTGAAAATGTTGACCAATTGCCCTTAATTCTCTGTATTCTTTTTTTGTGTTGTTCAATGTCTTTTTTTTAAATCCTATATAATAAAAGGGTAATACGCAAGTTGTCTCCTCAACCGAGAGATCGAACAGGGGGCGGGGCCAGCCCACCAACCACCCGGGGCTCCCCTCCCACCCCCTGCTGGCCCAGCCTGATCGACCCTGATCAGGGCAGGCCAGCCAGACCCCAGCCATGCACGAATTTGTGCATTGGGTCTCTAGTTGAGATGTAGTTTGTAAACCATAAAATTCATGCTTTTAAAGTATACAGTTTGCCGAAACCGGTTTGGCTTGGTGGATCGAGCCTTGGCTTACGGACTGAAGGTCCCAGGTTTGATTCCGGTCAAGGGCATGTACCTTGGTTGCGGGCACATCCCCTGTGCGGGATGTGCAGGAGACAGCTGATCGATGTTTCTCTCTCATCGATGTTTCTATCTCTCTATCCCTCTCCCTTCCTCTCTGTAAAAAATCAATAAAATATATATATTTTAAAAAGTATACAGTTTAGTGACTTTTCCTGATATTTGCAAGGTTGTCCAGCCATCATCACTATCTATTCCAGAACATTTTTATCACTTCCAAACGAGAAAATGTTCATTTTTAAAAATTAAATTATTGTGAACATTATTTTTACCTTTTTAAGTTTGTAAAGTAAAAATTTGCAAACCTGTGTGCTTGTGTGTATGTGTATAAACATATATATGTATATTAGAAGTCTTATTGTCCATGAAGTCTGGGAACCACTATTCTAAGAGACATTTAGGGTTCTTGTGTCTAAATATGAGAAAGTTAAGGAGAATAATTGATCAGGAGAGTGTGCATGGTGGCTTTTTTTGGCGGTTGACTCCACAGGCAAGCATCTGGGTTCTGGTGAGGAAAGCCTTTCTGTGGAAGTGTGCTTTCTTGTGTATCAAAATCTTTACTTATTTTAATAATTAGTTATAGCTGTTATTTTTAAAAGGAATAACATGCCAGTAGATTCCTATAAGATAGAGCATATCTTAAACAGAATCCCCATATATAAAACAGATAAAATGAGAATTGTCCTACTTCAGTTAGGGGTAGGGACCAAACCCTTATCACAAGCTTCCTTCATTGCTCAGCAGTGGCCCTTGAGATGCCTTCACAGAATAAGAGAGCTCAGAGATCACATTTGAAAACCACTTCACCAAACAAGCTCATAGACTCCGTGCTGTGGTGGCCTGAGCAAGGGGCAGGCTGGTGGCAGCATACCCTAAAACCATGCTGAAATAGCCTCTTGAAGGTGAAACTTGAATCATTACTGACATTATGCTTAAAATGTGCTAAACCGAAACTGAAGTGTTGCTATCCAATGCTAAAAACCCTGTTGTACACATGTAGAAAGAGACTCAAGGGGGAACCTGGTGTGATCAAGGTCTTAGAGGGCCAGAGATGGAACTAGAAGAAGAACAAGGACCTTCTGATTGTTGGTTTGGTATTTTTTTCCACTTATTTGAAAATCTAATCATGTTACTTTTCTCCAAAATCTAATTAAACATTTTTTTTATTTACTGATGAGGCACAGAGAGAATCTTATTTGTTGTTCCACTTATTTATGCATTCATTGGTTGATTCTTGTATGTGCCCTGACCAAGGATTGAACCTGCAATCTTGGCATATTGGTTATAACCAACTGAGTTACCTTGCCAAGGCCTCAAAGTTTAATTTTGAAAACATGTTACCGTCTTTCAAAATCTAAATATGTGCCTTTTCCCTCATGTCTCTAGTTTCCTGGAAATCTATAATGAACGAGTGAGGGATCTGTTGAAGCCATCTGATCAAAAAAAATCCTATTCCCTGCGGGTCAGGGAGCACCCAGAGATGGGGCCCTATGTACAAGGTGAGCCACTATGGTCCTGGAGGTCTGAGACCAAACCAGAGCGAGGGCAAGCCTCCTAATGGTCATTATTTCAGTCAACAGTTGTATAATGATTACTTACTCTGAACAGCTACTGTACTAGATGCTGGGTATGTATTGATAAATAGAAAAGAGTCCTGTCCTCATAGGCAAACTTACAATTTTGTGGGCATGAGTCAGAAAACAAGCACTTAATTACTAGTTGTGATAAAGGCTAATGAACGAATAAATGGATGTAGTGATGTGGGTAAGTGGTGTGGGAAAAGGTGAGGTCTGTGGTGTCAGATCTAGCAGGGCCATGGCTGGTTCCTAGGCCAGTTAGTCTTTTTTTCAGGGTACTTTCTCTTCCATTGGCGGTGGTAGGGAGATGGGGAGATATCTGAGCTGCTTCCTCATCATGCATGATATTTGGTGTTTGGTACCATCTGTCTTATTCCATTAGGCTCAGTCTTACTATTAAGTAGGAACAGTTGGGTTCTTCTGTGGAAGAAGTTTTTACCCTTTCAGGCCACTCATAAGATAACATGTATATGTTATGCTCGTCTTTCCTCAGCAATATGCTCATTTAAATCTTGACAAGGTGAGGGAGCTGGTCTCTCTCTGAACAGGGCTTGGCTAGTGGATGACTCAGCAGGTGTGCCAGTCATGATTCTGCTACCTGTATCTTTTCCCAAATTTTCCATCATAAACAACAGCCTGAAAACAACAAAAAATACCACTTCCTTTGTTGGGAGCCAGTTGGAGTTTCCTTTGTCCCAAACGCTGGCCTTGTCTTACTGAGCTTCCATCTTTCCCAGTATATGGCCTGTAAATTTTTTACTATCTGCTTATCCCTCCCTACCCTCAAGCTGATGTCTTTTATATTTCATCCAGCTCTTTTGTTTGTTTCAGGACCTTCTTTTTTCCCAGTTTTATTGAGATATAATTGCTATACATTACTATATAAATTTAAGGTTTATAGCATAATGGTTTGACTTACATGTATTGAGAAATGATTACCACAAAAAGTTAACATCCATCATTTCATATAAATACAATAAAAAGAAAAAATTTTCTCCTTGTGATGAGCACTGTTAGGAGTTACTCACTTAACAATTTCATATACAGGGTGCCCCCCCAAAATGTATGCACACTTTAACAGCTGGTAGCTCAGTTTTGAAAATGAAATATATTGTAATAAAACCTGCCTTTATAATTATCCAAAGTGTGTGTATACATTTTTAGGGACACCCTATATATCACAGTAATGTTAGCTGTAGTCATCATGTTGTACATTATTACTTATCTAGTACTTAATTATAACTGGAAGTTTGTACCTTTTGTCTACCTTCCTTAAATTCTCTCTCCCCGCTACCCCCACCTCTGGTAAACACACATCTGATCTCTTTCTATGAGCTTGGTGGTTTTTTTAGAATTTACATATAAGTGAGCTCATACAGTACAGTATTTGTCTTTCTTTGTCTGACTTAACTTCAGTTAGCATAATGCCCTCAAGGTCCACCCATGTTGTTGTTTTTTTAAAAATGTATTTCTTTATTGATTTCAGAGAGGAAGGGGGGAGAGAGAGATAGAAACATCAATGATGAGAGAGAATCATTGATCGGCTGCCTCCTGCACACCCCCTACTGGGGATCGAGCCCACAACCCAGGCATGTGCCCTTGGCCAGAATCGAACCTGGGACCCTTCAGTCCACAGGCTGACACTATCCACTGAGCCAAGCCATCTAGGGCCACCCATGTTGTTTTTTAATGGCTGAATAATATTCCATTTTGTGTATATATATGTGTGTATGTATACATTGTGTTTATATACGTATACATCATATATATACAGTATATACCTATATCTATCTATATCTACACTAATAAAAGAGAAACATGCAAATTGACCATCACTCCGCTATGCCCACCAGCCAATCAGGAGTGATTATGCAAATTAACCCAACAAAGGTGGCGGCGCCCACGGAGCTGGAGTGAGCAGGAGGCTTGGGTTGCCCCCGGAGATGGAGGAAGCCAAGCTTCCCGCCTGCCCTGGCTGCCGCTGAAGGAGGGGCTGGGAGCCTGGGTTGCTGGGGGTCGTGGCCAGCCTGAAAATGACCCTCAGCCCCTTACCCAGGCTGGCCACACCCCCATGGGGTGAGGGTCCCTGCTGGGGGGCTTGGCCAGCCTGCAAACAGCCATCAGCCCCTCACCCAGGCTGGCCAAGCCCTCCAGTGGGGACCCCCAACCTGAAGGGGATGTGGCCAGCCTGAAAACAGCCCTCAGCCCCTCACCCAGGCTGGCCACACACCCCCATCAGGGACCCTCACCCCATGGGGGCGTGGCCGGCCTGCAAACCACCATAGGCCCCTCACCCAGGCTGCCCCATGCCCCAAGGGAGCCCCCATCCTGATCCGGGACACCCTTCAGGGCAAACCAGCCGGCCCCCACCCATGCACCAGGCCTCTATCTACACTAATAAAAGGGTAATATGCTAATTAGACTGGGAGACCTTCCAGGAGACCTTCTTGATATTTTTCTGGACAAAGCCATGGTGGCGGGGCCGAGGTAGAGGCCGTTAGAGGCCAAGAGGGGAGGGCAGTTGTGGATGATCAGGCCAGGATGGGACGGCAGTTGTGGGTGATCAGGTCGGTGTGGGGGGCCATTAGGGGTGATCAGGCCAGCAGGGGGGGGGGCATTTGGGGGCAAGCAGGCCTTTAGTGGGGTCAGTTGGGGGAGTGATCAGGACAGAGGGAGGGGAGTTGGGGGTGAGCAGTCTGGCAGGGGGGGCAGTTGGGGGTGAGCACGCTGGCACGGGGGGCATTTGGGGGTGATCAGGCTGCCAGGAGGGGCATTTGGGGGCGAGCAGGCTGGCGGCGGGGGGCAGTTGGGGGCGAGCAGGTCGGCAGGCAGAGTGGTTAGGGGCAATCAGGCAGGCAGGCAGGTGAGCGGTTAGGAGCCAGCAGTCCTGGATTGCGAGAGGGATGTCCAACTGCCAGTTTAGGCCCAATCCCTGTAAACCGGCAGTAGGACATCCTTCAAGGAGTCCCAGATTGGAGAGGATGCAGGCTGGGCTGAGGGACACCCCACTCCATGCACGAATTTCATGCACCGGGCCACTAGGGTGTGTGTGTGTGTGTGTGTGTGTGTGTGTGTCTGTCTGTCTTGCAACTTAATTTATCCATTCATTCATTTGATGGACACTGGTTGTTTCCATGTCTTGGCTATTGTGAATAATGCTGCTATGAACATGGAGGTGCAGATATCTCTTTGAATTAATGTAGGAATGTTTTCTTTCTTCCTTTTTATTTTTTCTATCACCATTTATCCCCTCTAGGAATATTTTCTTTAAGAAAACAACCACGAAACTAGTATCACATCTAAATAATAGCAGTTCTTTACTATAAAACGTTAGTTTTCAAATTAGTGTGCTAACATTTAGTGTAACTGTATTTAGCAATGAGCCTGTGTAGTTACTTTGCTCTTGAATCCCTGATATAGAGATTCACTAGCACAGTTATGATGGCCCTTTTTGATTTGCTAAGTAACCAGTCATAAAAATTTACTTTCATGTCCTCAAGCAACTTTCCACCTATCTAAATCTTCCCCATTCTACAGTGGCCAAATTCAAGTCTTACTTCCTTCATGGAGCCCGCCCTGACCACTTCTCTGGTCTCCTGAGCATTGATTATCCTACTCCTGTGGCACTATGCCAGATTGTCATGTATAGTATAACTGCTCATGACTGTAAACTGTGGGAAGATAGGGACATATCTACTGTATGTCAAACTGAGTCTCTCATATTGTGGGGAGATAGTACCTGTATACTTCAGGAATTTAATGAAGACCAAATGAAGTATTATATGAAACTTTTTTATAACCTACATAGCAGAATTGTAGGGGATTTTATTGTTATTGGTTTGTTGTTGATGGCATAACTGCTATATGAATTAGTCTTACATTATAATCTCTGTGAGGGCAGAGACCTATGTTCCCAGAGCCTATCACAATGCTTAACAGTAGGCTTCCAATAAATATTTAATTTAATTTATTATTTAGAAAGTTCTCTCATGTCTATTAAATAATATAAAGTAGAAATGATAAAGTTAAAGAACTATAGGGAAAGGTTAAACTTTACCAAAAATGTTATTTAATTTTTTTCTCCTTCACAAATCTGATAGGTTTATCTCAACATGTAGTTACCAACTATAAGCAAGTAATTCAACTCTTGGAGGAGGGAATAGCAAACAGGTAACACATTTGTTTGTTCCTATCATTCGTTTGAGCCTCATTCTTCAGTCCTGTGTTCTCACCCCTTTGGCATGTATGATGATATTTATCTCTGCAGCTCCCCAACTCCTATTCAGGAGGCCTTTCTCACAACAGTAATGTACCCACGGTAAGGTGCAATGACTTAAGATTTAGTGCTCTTCTCACTAGTAATGAGATGGTCTTAAACAGAAGAATGATTGACTTAGATTTAGGTAAAGGGAAGGCTCTCCTGACTTAACATTGGAATGAATTTATGAGGGAGACTGAATTCTATCTGGCTTAAGCAGTATTTGTCTTTCTGCACTATAATTCAAGATCTAATTTTAAAGGTCTTTCTGACACTATAAGATTAATATTCTATGTTTAATCACAACATTCTCTGTCTTTGAGGTTTCTTCTCCAGCAAGTTCTTTACCGCTCCCCCCCACCCCCGTCTTTATTTAATGGGTCTGTCTTGGGATATTCTTCCAATACTACTCTTTAATATTCCCCTTTTCAACTGTGATTTTTGTTTCTGTTGCTTAAAAACAAAGTTCTAATGTAGTTTAGCATGAAGATACATTCTTTTTTATTCTCCAATATCAGTTCCTAGAATACTGCTTCTGCCCTCATTGGACTATCTCCTAAGTATACTGGACTAAATATGGATGTTTTATGATTCTTATCTGTAAGCCTCAACACTGGAATTCCTTGTGTTCCCCATGGATCCTCAAGGATTCACCAGGCATAAACAATCCTCGTCCTAATTGTCTTGCCTTGTATACATAGAATCACAGCAGCTACCCATGTTCATGAGGACAGCAGCAGATCCCATGCCATCTTCACTATCCACTACACACAGGTTGGTTACCTCTTATATTTGTTTAGATTTCTTCCTCTCCTAGTCCCTTTTGACTTCTTCCATTTACAGGTCTAGTAAGCTGTGCACCTAGAAACAATAGAGGCATTTAGTAAGACTAATTAAAATATCTTCTACTTATATTTACTTTTAACATTTCAAAGAACTTTCATGTCTGTGATCAGTATGGGCATTTAAAGCAAATAGCAAGATTGAAATAAAAAGCGTTAAAATGAAATAATAGAAGATACACTTCTATTATGATGGAATGAGGAGGTCAACAAACCCTATCCCCCAAAAGCAACCATAAAGCTGGACAAAACTGTCAAAAGCAACTATTTCTCTATTCTAAAATAGACCACAGACATATGATTAAACTGAGAAGCATACATTCAAGAAAACTATTGAATGTACACTATACATATGAGCTGTATAGTGTACTCATATGTATAGTGGACTTTCTTGGGCTGCTCCCATCCCTGACTCTTAATGAGGTAGTTCAATCGGGGAGGGAAGGTTGTGAAAACCAGCAGTTTTGTTGTTGCTGGTGCCAGTAGTGTTGATTGGGGCATTGTCAGTTAAAGTGGTGATCTCAGTGTTAAGTGACGAAGGAGGGCCAGTGGCTCCATTAGTCTCAGATTGTGGTTCTGTTTCAGGCAAGAATGAATTGGCAGGCTAACAGGGGATTTAATAGGAATTCTGAGAGATGATACAGCCATAGGTGCTGTGATGAGATCCGCACATATCCTGTGCACATACACAGCAGAGACTAAATAGGCTCAAGCCAGCCACACGGCCCTGACTGGCAGAATCTGCACATACATGCAGAGGAGACACAGGGGGCCCTGTGACTAGTGAATGCTGGGGTAAACTTAAAAACTGTCTGAACCTTTAATTTATTTCCTAGCCCAAATAGATCCGTCAACAGAGACTAGAAGTCTTATTGGCTCAAGGTATTTGATGACAACTTCTGACCAATCTTTGCCTAAACACTAAGCTATGTAGATACAGGGTGGCTCCTAAGAAGCCACGCTTAAAATTGAAAACAACCATGGGAAAAGCCTACTGAGACTTCTTTGTCTGCATATCAAGGGGAGACAGATTTTAAAGATTTATTCCAGGCAAGTTACCAAACAAAACAACCACTACTACCACCCTAAATAGGAAAAAAATCAGAATAAAGTGGTGTTACAATATATTATCTAAAATATCTAGTATTCAACCAAAAATTATTAGACATGGGCCCTAACCGGTTTGGCTCAGTGGATAGAGCATTGGCCTGAGGACTCAAGGGTCCCAGGTTCAATTCCGGTCAAGGGCATGTACCTTGGTTGCAGGCACATCCCCAGTAGGGGGTGTGCAGGAGGCAACTGATCGATGTTTCTCTCTCATCTGATGTTTCTAACTCTCTATCCCTCTCCCTTCCTCTCTGTAAAAAATCAGTAAAATATATTTTAAAAAAATTAGACATGGAAAACAAACAAGGAAGTGTGACCCATGCTTAAGAAAAAAACAAACAAAAAACAGCCAATAAAAACTGTCTCTAAGTGCTCCAAATATTGAATTTAGTATACAATGGCTGCAAAGCAGGTAATAAAAATATGTTTAAAGAACTGAAGCAAACCATTTTAAGAATTAAAGGAAAGCATGATGACAATGGCTGTAAGAAATTTCACTAAAATGATATAAATTATTTTTAAGGGGAATTCTGGAATCAAAATGTACAATAATTTAAATGAAAAATTCACTAATTGAACTCAATAGCAGATTTGAGATGGCAGAAGAATTATTTTTGAAGGGGACAAATGCAAATTAAAGAAAAATGAACAGAGCCACTCAGACCTGTGGAACAAAATCAAGTCTGCCAACATAAGTGTAATGGGAATTCCAGAAAGAGAGAAAAGAGAATAGTCATAAGAAAATTGTGAAAAATAATGGCCAAGAAAATTCCCCAGATTTGTTCAAAATCATTAATCTACTTATCTAAGATGCTTCAGAATGCCAAATAAAATAAACACAAAGAGAGCCATACCCAGACACCTCATAGTGAAACTGTTGAATGAGGAAGAGAAACTCTTAAAATCAGCTAGAGAAAAAGGACTCATCATGTACAGAACAATTACATGATTAATGGCTGACTTATCATCAGAAGTATTGAACACCAGAAAACAGTAATAAAATAAAATAAAACTGCCAACCAAGATTTACATATGCAGCAAAACTAGCTTTCAAAGCTGAAGATGAAATAAGGACATTTAGACATCGAAAAAACACACACAAAAAAACACCCAGAATTCTTGCTAGCAGCCCTACTTTACACTAAAGGAAATCTTTCAGGCTAAAATAGAGTGATATATTCTTTCTCATTTCCCCTAATGTCATTAAAAGAATAAAATTTCATAAAACAATAATATAATGCTGTATTGTTTTTTATCATATGTATACATTGTCATACATCATGAAAATAAAAACAAATATAATTCTGAACACATCAATAATTATATTAAGTGTGAATGGATGAGGATACAAATTATCAAACTAGGTAAAAGCAAGATCCAACTATATGCTGTCTATCAGGAACACTCCTTAGATTAAAAGATACAGATAGGTTGAAAGTAAAGAGATGGAAAAAGTTACACCGCATAAATAGTAACTGTAAGAGAGTTAGAGTACTATAATAGTGTCAGGCAAAAAAAAAAAAAAAAAGTTCATGACATACTAGAGACAGACATTTCATCAAGATACAACAATTTTAAATGTATGTGCTCCAAAATTGACATAATTGAAAAGAAAAATAGGTAATTCAGTAACAGTAACTGAAGATTCCAGTGCCCCACTTTCAATAATTGATAGCAACAACTAGACAGAAATCTGCAAGGATATAGATTTGAGCAACATTCTCAACCAATGTAACCTTACATTTAAAGAATACTGCACTTAACATCTGTACACATATACAGTATAGGCAACTGATTTTTTAATGAAGAGGCAAAGGCAATTAAATAGAGAATGTCTAGTCTTTTCAACAAATAGTGGTAGGACAATTGGATATCCATACATTAAAAAAATGAAAACAAAGGAATACTGTAGGGAGCGGTTGTAGGGTTAAGCCTTGGACTGACCTGCTGGCAAAGCCGCAAACAAGTCCCAGCTTAGAGGGCACAGCCTTCTTAGCATAATTAAGCTTGATCTTGTGACTCTCCCTAGATCTTTCCTGGGTAGCTAATGGGCTGTGGGAGGTGCAGCAAGTGCTGCCAAAACAAGTGAAACTTATAAGAATATTGTAAATTACCTTGTTTACCTCTGACTATAAAATAAAGCATCAGCTTGCAGTCTGGATCTGTTCTGTGGTCTCAGTCATGCACAGAAGATCCACCTAGACCAGCCGTGGGCAAACTTCGGCCTGTGGGCCGGATCCGGCCTGTTCAGCTGTTCTATCCGGCCAGCGGAGCCGAAAGAGCGGAGCGTTCTCTTGCTCTCCCCTCCGCTCCTTCACCAGCAGCAGTGCTAACATGGCAACATCGGGAAACACGGCCGCAGCTCCTTCTTCTGAGTGGGCGGATTTATATCCGCCCATTCAGTAGAAGGAACAACCTCTCAATCTTCCAGAGGCTCCTTGTAATGCCTGCGGACGCGTCTCCCAACATCACCTCGGGAATGCGTAGACACGTTATCGTGGTGATGTAGGGAGACACGCCCCTGGAGAGTACAGTATCAGAGCCTTTCTGAGGTAAGATTAAGAGCTCTAAACAAACACAATTTTTTCCTGTTCCCACATTCTGTACATCACAATGACTTGTTAATAAAACAACAAAGACTTTCAGCTTTTAGGGCTTGTATCCACTGCAGTTTTTTTTCCCACTGCAGACGCGCGCAGCAGGGAAAAAGACACACAGAGGACATGTCACACTAGCCATGCTGCGGCTGCATTTTTTTGCTGATATGGATGCGGTATCAGTAACGCTACCGTGGCCACTAACCGCATGTGTTAGCGGCAAAACAAATGCATTTTGCGCTGCGTTTGCTTCTCCCCCTTGCGCCTGTAAAAATGCGTGCTACAGGGCATTTGTATTAACATGCACCACTGCACATTAGCATCAATGCAAACATGATGGAAACCTGTGTACCCTGCATTAACCCTAGCTGCGCTGCATTGCAGTACTGCACCACACTGCAACGGCAGCACGGCTAGTGTGAACAAACCCTAATTCAGTGGGTTGAACAAAAAGATTGTATAGAAATGTGATGAACTAAAGATTTTATTACAAAATCTCTTAATTTCAGGGTTTCAGAAGTAATTGGACAAATGAAAAACTGAAAATCAAATGTTCATATCTAATACTTAGATGAAACCTTTTCCTGGTAATGACAGCCTGAAGTCTTGTACTTATGGACATCACCAGATGCTGGGTTTTCTCCTTTGTAATGCTCTGCCAGGCTGTCACAGTAGGGGTATATATATAAATATCCTGCCATTTCCAGCTTTTAATAAGAAAAACTGTTGCAATGGGCATTTAAAAGTGGCACTTGGTTGTTTTTATAGAGTCCAGTGGATGCAATCTGACATTGATAATGGGCTCTTTCACACTGTGTGCACTGCGGCTGTTTTTTGCCAGTAACGGAAGTGCTAGTGGTAACTACTGGGTACCCATGTTTTGCACTGCCCTAGCACCTCCCATACAAGTGTGTCTGGAAGACACAGCAATGTGCAGCTATGTGTGTTACCATAAACAAAGGGCCTGTGTGAAAGATACACAGGTTTCCTATGGAGGAAAGGGGTTGTTCTCTATGGTCAGGGTGTGCCTCTGTCCCATGTCTGAACTTTTTCAGATGATTTTGTTATATATATATTTTTTAGAAGACCAAAAATGTTATAGTAGAGCAAATTTAATCACTTGTTTTTATACTTTACTGTCTTATTTTAGTAAAGAATTTAATAAGAGAAGGTACTGTTGGTTTTAGCCCAATATTAAACATGAGTGGACCAAAGAAAAGGAAAGTGGACAGTGAATGCCAAGTGTTTAAGAGGGAGTGGACAGCCAAAACCGGTTTGGCTCAGTGGATAGAGTGTCAGCCTGTGGACTGAGGGGTCCCGGGTTCGATTCCGGTCAAGGGCACGTAACTTGGTTGCGGGCACATCCCCAGTAGGAGGTATGCAGGAGGCAGCTGATCGATGTTTCTCTCTCATCGATGTTTCTAACTCTCTATCCCTCTCTCTTCCTCTCTGTAAAAAATCAATAAAATATATTTTTTTTAAAAAAAAAAAAGAGGGAGTGGACAACAAAATATTTTTTCACCGAAGTCCGATCAATGCCGGTATGTCTGATATGCCAGGAAACACTTGCAGTCTTCAAAGAGTACAATCTCAGCCGTCACTTTGCCACAAAGCATGGCAACTATGCTAGCAAGCAGACACCTTAAGAACGGGAGGCTACTGCACAGAGGTTGATGGCTAAATTACAGGCTCAGCAAAATGTCTTTCACAGACAAACTGCAATTCAAGAGACAACTACCAAAGCAAGTTGTATGCGATCATTCAAATTAGCAAAAGCTAGCAAACCTCTCTCTGAAGGCGAGTTTTTGAAAGAATGTATGATAGAGACAGCAGGTCTCTTGTGTCCAGAGAGCAAAGGCAAGTTTGAAAAACTCAGCTTATCGTGCAGGACAGTGACTCGTCGAGTGGAACTGATTGATGAAGACTTGGCCAGCAAGTTAAATAGTAAGGCAGAGTTCTTTAAGTTTTATTCACTAGCATTGGATGAAAGTAATGACGTAAAGAACACTGCTTAGCTCTTAATTTTTATCCGAGGGATTAGTGACAATTTTGAAATTACGGAGGAGTTTTTAGCCATGGAGCCACTGAAAGGAAAAACACGGGGAGAGGACTTGTATGACTGGGTGTCTACTGTCATCGAGAAAATGAAGCTACCATGGAGTAAACTTGCTAATGTCACGACAGATGGATCTCCAAATTTAACTGGAAAAAATGGACTGCTAAAAAGAATTCAGGATAAAGTGAAAGAGGAGAACCCTAACCAAGATGTTATTTTTCTTCACTGTATTATTCACCAGGAATCATTGTGCAAGTCTATATTACAACTTAATCATGTTGTTAATCCAGTCATAAAGCTTGTTAATTTCATTCGAGCAAAGGGACTTCAGCACCGTCAGTTTATTAAGTTTCTGGAGGAAACTGATGTAGATCACCACGACTTACTTTACCACTCTCGTGTCCACTGGTTGAGTTTGGGCAAAGTTTTCCAACGAGTGTGGGAGCTCAAAGAAGAGATTGGTGCATTTTTGAAATTAAAGGGGAAGTCTGATGAATTTACTGAGCTGAGTGACAAGAATTGGCTGTGTGACTTTGCATTTGCTGTAGATATATTTTCACATTTGAATGAGCTAAATGTGAAGCTACAGGGAAAAGATCTGTATGTACATGACATGTACACTAATGTGAAAGCCTTTAAATCGAAGCTGATTTTCTCTTCCAGACAAATTTCAGACAAAGTCTTCACTCATTTTGCCACACTAGCCACACAGAAGGAGACCATCCAAAACATGAAGAAATACAGCAAATCACTGGATGACCTGCATGCAGAATTCTGTCGTCGGTTTTCTGATGTTGAAAAAATTGACCAGTCACTTCAACTGGTGGCCTGTCCTTTGTCACAAAACCCTGAAACAGCACCAGAAGAGGTGCAACTGGAACTCATCGATCTTCAGTCTGACTTTGTGCTAAAGGAGAAATTCAACTCTCTTGAACTAAGAGACTTTTATGCTTCACTTAATGAAGCCACTTTTCCAAACATCCGGAGGATGGCACAGAAGATACTGGTGCCGTTTGGGTCAACCTATGTTTGTGAGCAGACATTTAGCATCATGAACATCAACAAAGCCTCTCACAGATCCAGCTTAACCGACGAACACCTCAGATCTATCCTGAGAATAGCCACAACAAAACTAACTCCAGACTTTGATGCATTAGCTAAAAAAGGAGACCAACAACACTGTTCCCACTGAAGTTGATGTTTTAAAGACCAAAAACCTTTCAACCCAGTCTACATTGCCATCTACATCTACGTCCCGGGCATAATTTGGAAGTTGCACTAAAGAAAATGTTTAATTTACTGTTTACACATTTTGTTCTTTTCTATTTGTTTTAGTTTTAAATTATTTTATTATATTTAAGTTTAATTTGAAAGGCTTTTGTACCTTTCCTTTGTTAGGCAATTTTATTTTGCCTTTGCCATCTTCAATATAAGGTATGTTATTGTGCTATGATTCCTCCATTTTTTGAAGTTTCAAATTATAATAATTATTGTTTACATTCTTCTTGTTAAAATGTTTGAAATGAATAAAACTATTGAAATAAAAAAAAAGACCGTACCCTTTTATGTAATGATGTTTACTTTGAATTTATATTAGTTCACACAAACACTCCATCCATGCTTTTGTTCCAGCCCTCCAGTCCAGTTTAAGAACCCATTGTGGCCCTCAAGTCAAAAAGTTTGCCCACCCCTGACCTAGACCCAGCTTATTCTCTTTGTCTGTCTTTTCTTGATCCTTCACCGGCCCTCCCAAAGGCTCGCCGAACCCTTGGCTGTGCTGGCACAGCACAGTGAGCTCCTTGGATTTGTGTGGGGGTTTTCTTCCCTATATCAGGGAATTTTTCTGTCATTATTTCTTAAAACAGGTTTTCTATTCCTTGCTCAGTTTCCTCTCCTTCTGGAACACCTATTATATGGATGTTGTTTTGTTTCGTGTTGTCTCAAAGTTCCCTTAGGCTCTCCTCCTGCTTTTTAATTTTTTTTCTAGAAGCTGCTCTACTTGGGTATTTTTTCCTACCTTGTCTCCTAGCTCACTGATGTGGTCCTCTGCTTCTTCTAGTCTACTCTTGATGCTTACTATTGAGTTCTTTACAGCAGCAATGTCATTTTTCATTTCTTCTTGGTTCTTCATTTCCTTTTGGTTCTTACGCATATTGTAGAATTTGTCTTCCTTTCTTTTCAGCCACCTTATGACCATTCTCTGAATTCTTATTCTGACAGGTTGCTTGCCTTCATTTCGTTTACTTCCTTTTCTGCTGATGCCTGCTTTTCTTTCATATGTGGGCTATTTCTTTGTCTCCCATGATCTCTCTTCTCCGGGTGTCTGGTTATGTAGTTCCCTCTCTCCTTTCCGTGGTGGAGTATAGAGCTCCTCTGAATCACGTGCTTGCACCAATTGGGGACCGGTATTCTCGGGTTCGCAGCTGTTTGGTGGGTGCCGTATTTTTAGATTCCTGGGCTTTTCAGGCGTCTTATAACATCCACTTTCCCCTTCAAGATGGCGTGGTCCATTAGCCATTCTTTTAACCACCCTAGAGCCCTTTCCCATGCATTGGACCAAATGAAACAATAAAGCTTTTTGCAGAAAACAAACAAACAAAACAAAAAAAAACTTCACCTAATGAAAGATCACAAAAGTTCTCCCATGTTTTCTTCTACAAGAGTAATATTTTCAGGTTTTACATTTATGTCTATGATCCAGTTTGAGTTAATTTTTAGATAAAGTACAAAGTATAGATCAAAGTTGTATTCTGTGCCACACCAGCACAGACAAGTGTTCAGCGAGCCTGAGGGAGGGCTGGCGAAGGATGAAGAAAAGACAGACAAAGTGATTAAGCTGGGTCTAGGTGGATCTTCTGTGCGTGACTGAGACCACAGAACAGATCCAGACTGCAAGCTGATGCTTTATTTTATAGTCAGAGGTAAACAAGGTAATTTACAACATTCTTATAAGTTTCACTTGTTTTGGCAGCACTTGCTGCAACTCCCACAGCCCATTAGCTACCCAGGAAAGATCCAGGGAGCAGTCACAAGATCAAGCTTAATTATGCTAAGAAGGCTGTGCCCTCTAAGCTGGGACTTGTTTGGGGCTTTGCCAGCAGGCCAGGCTGAGGCTTAACCCTATAACCGCTCCCTACAGCTCACAGAATCCCAAGCAAAATGAACCCCCCAAAAAAAACCGATGCCAAGACACATTATAATTAAATTGGCAAACACCAGCAACAAAGTAAGAATCTTAAAAGTGGTCAGAGAGAGACAGAAAGTTACCTACAAAGGAACCCCCATCAGACTAGCGACTGATTTCTCAACAGAAACTCATCAGGTCAAAGGGAATGGAATGAAATATACAAAGTCATGCAAAGGAAGGGTCTGAATCCAAGAATACTGTACCCAGCAAGGCTATCAATCAAAATTGAAGGTGAAATCAGGACCTTCATAGACAAAAAAGGACTAAGGGAATTTATTACCACCAAACCAGCAATGCAAGAAATGCTAAAGGGTCTGCTGTAAAAAAAAGAAATAGGCCGAAACCTATTGGCTCAGTGGATAGAGCGTCGGCCTGCGGACTGAAGGGTCCCGGGTTCGATTCCGGTCAAGGGCATGTACCTTGGTTGCGGGCACATCCCCAGTGGGAGGTGTGCAGGAGGCAGCTGATCGATGTTTCTCTCTCATCGATGTTTCTAGCTCTCTGTCCCTCTCCCTTCCTCTCTGTAAAATATCAATAAAATATATTAAAAAAAAAAGAAATAGGAAAGGAAGAAGGAACACAGGGGTAAAGAATTAAATGGCGACAAATAAGCACCTATCAGTAATAACTTTAAATGTAAATGGATTAAATGCCCCAATCAAAAGACATATGGTAACATTGGATAAGAAAACACGACCCATATATCTGCTGTCTACAAGAAACCCACCTCAGGAAAAAAGGCACACACAGACTGAGGGTGAAGGGATGGCAAAAGGTTTTTCAGGTGAATGGAAATGAAAAAAAGCTGAGGTAGCAATACCTATATCTGACAAATTAGATCTCAAAGGGAAGGACATAAAAAGAGATAAGGAAGGCCACGTCATAGTATTAAAGGGAGCAATCCAACAAGAAGAAATTACTCTGGTAAACATATATGCACCCAATTCAGGAGCACCCAAATACATAAAAAAACTCCTGGAGGATATCAAGGGAGAGATTGACAGCAATACAATCATAGTAGGAGACTTTAATACCCCACTATCACCATTGGACAAATCCTCTAAACAAAAAATCAGCAAAGAAACATCAATCCTAAATGACTCATTAGACCAGATGGATTTAATTGACATCTTTAGGACATTTCACCCCAAAGCCACAGAATATACATTCTTCTCAAGTGCACATGGGTCATTTTCAAAGATAGACCATATGTTGGGTCATAGGCAAAGTCTCTTCAAATTCAAGAAGATAGAAATCATATCAAGCATCTTCTCAGATCACAGTGGCATAAAACTGGAAATCAACTACAATAAAAACAATCCAAAAAAATTAAACACATGGAGACTAAACAGCATGCTATTAAACAATGACTGGGTTACCAGAGAGATCAAAGAAGAAATAAACATCATGGCAACAAATGACAATGAAAACACTACAATCCAAAATCTATGGGACATAGCAAAAGCAGTCTTGAGAGGGAAGTTCATAGCTCTACAAGCCTATTGCAAAAAAAACAAGAAACAATGGTAATAAATTACCTAACCCTACAACTCAAAGAGTTAGAAAGAGAGCAACAAGAAAAGCCCAGTGTAAGCAGAAGGAAGGAAATAATAAAGATCAGAGCAGAGATAAACGACATAGAGACCAAAGAAACAATACAAAAGATCAAAAAAACCAAGAGCTGGTTCTTTGAAAGGATAAACAAGATTGATGAACCTCTAGCCAGGCTCACAAAGAAGCAGAGAGAGAGGACCCAAATAAACAAAATCAGAAATGAAAGAGGAGAAATACAAAGGATTATTAAAAAATACTATGAACAACTCTATTCCAACAAACTGGACAACCTGGAGGAAATGGACAGAATCTAAAAATCTCAATAGGCCAATAACTATGGAAGAAGTTGAAGCAGTGATCAAAAAGCTTCCAGCAAACAAAAGCCCAGGGCCAAACGGATTCACAGGGGAGTTTTACCAAACATTCAAGGAAGAACTAAAACCTGTCCTCAGACTATTCCAAAATATTCAAGAGGAAGGAACACTTCCAAGCTCATTCTATGAAGCCAGCATCACCCTAATACCAAAACCAGATAAAGACAACATAATGAAAGAGAATTACAGGCAATATCCCTCATGAACATAGATGCCAAAATCCTCAACAAAATTCTAGCAAATCGGATCCAGCAGTATATCAGAAATATCATACACCATGACCAAGTAGGATTTATCCCAGGAATGCAAGGATGGTACAATATCCGCAAATCAATAAATGTGATACATCACATAAACAAATTTAGAGATAAAAATCACATAGTCATATCAATTGATGCAGAAAAAGCATTTGACAAAATCCAACACCCTTTCTTGATAAAAACTCTCAACAAAGTGGGACTAGAAGGATCATACCTCAACATAATAAAAGCCATATATGATAAACCCATAGCCAACATCATACTCAATGGGCAAAAACTAAAACCATTTTCCCTAAGAATAGGAACAAGGCAGGGATGCCCACTCTCACCACTCCTGTTTGACATAGTACCGGAAGTATTAGCCATTGCTATCAGACAAGAAGAAGAAATAAAAGGCATCCAAATTGGAAAAGAGGTAAAGCTGTCCTTATTTGCAGATGACATGATACTGTACATAAAAAACCCTAAAGACTCCATCAAAAAACTAATAAACTTAATAAATGAATTCGGCAATGTAGAAAGATACAAAATTAACGCCAAGAAACCTATGGCATTTCTTTACACCAATAGTGAACTTACAGAAGGAGAGACTAAAAAAGCAATCCCATTTACCATCGCACCAAAAAAATTAAAATACCTAGGAATAAACTTAACTAAGGCGGTAAAAGACTTATATGTGGAAAACTATAGGACACTGAAAAAAGAGATAGTGGAAGACGTAAACAGATGGAAGAACATACCTTGTTCATGGATTGGTAGAATCAACATCATTAAAATGTCCATACTACCCAAAGCAATCTATAGATTCAGTGCACTTCCCATTAAAATACCAATGGCATATTTCACAGACTTAGAAAGAACTCTCCAAAAATTCATCTGGAATAAAAAAAAGACCCCGAATAGCCACAGCAATCCTGAGAAAGAAGAACAAAGTAGGTGGGATCCCAATACCAGATTGCAACTGTATTACAAAGCCATTGTTCTCAAAACAGCCTGGTACTGGCACAAGAACAGACATATAGATCAATGAAATAGAATAGACAATCCAGATATGGACCCAAACCACTATGCTCAATTAATATTTGACAAAGGAGGCATGAACATACAATGGAGTCAAGACAGTTTCTTCAATAAATGGCTTTGGTAAAATTGGACAGATACATGCAAAAAAATGAAACTAGACCACCAACTTACACCATACATAAAAATAAACTCAAAATGGATACAGGACTTAAACAGAAGACAGGAAACAATAAAAATACTAGAGGAATCCACAGGCAGAGAAATCTCAGACATATACCGAAGCAATTTCTTCATTGATACCGCTCCTAGGGCAATGGAAACTAAAGAGAAAATAAACAAATGGGACTACATCAAAATAAAAAGCTTATGTACAGCAAAAGAAACCATCAACAAAACAAGAAAGCCCACTGTATGGGAGAATATATTTGCAAATGTTATCACTGATAAAGGTTTAATCTCCAACATCTACAGGGAACTTATACAACTTAATAAAAGGAAGATAAATGATCCAATAAAAAAATGGGCAATGGACCTAAATAGAATCTTTTCGAAAGAAGACAGAAGGAAGGCCAAGAGACATATGAAAACATGCTCCAAGTCACTAATTATCTGAGAGATGCAAATCAAAACGACAATGCGGTACCATCTCACACCTGTCAGAATGGCAATCATCAACAAATCAACAAACGACAAGTGCTGGTGAGCATGCGGAGAAAAAGGAACCCTCGTGCACTTCTTGTGGGAATGCAAACTGGTGCAGCCACTGTGGAGAACAGTATGGAGTTTCCTCAAAAAACTAAAAATGGAACTCCCATTTGGCCCAGTAATCCCACTTCTAGGAATATATCCCAGGAAACTAGAAACACCAATCAGAAAGGATATATGCACTCCTATGTTCATAGCAGCACAATTTACAATAGCTAAGATTTGGAAACAGCCTAAATGCACATCAGCAGATGAGTGGATTAGAAAACTATGGTACATCTACACAATGGAATACTATGCTGCAGTAAAAAAGAAGGAATTCTTACCATTTGCAGCAGCATGGATGGACCTGGAGAGCATTATGTTAAGTGAAATAAGCCAGGCAATGAAAGAAAAATACCACATGATCTCACTCATTTATGGAAAATAAAGAACATTATAACCTGATGAACAAAAAGATAGATACAGAGGCAGTAAAGCACCGAACAGACTGTCAATTTACAGTGGGAAAGCAGGGGAGTGTTGGGGAGGGGGGGGAAGAGATCAACCAAAGGACTTGTATGCATGCATATAAGCACAACAAATGGACAGAAGACACTAGGGTGGTGGGATGAGGGCATGTGACGGGGTAGGGGAGGCTGGGGGAAGGTCAATGGGGAATAAAAAGGAGATATTTGTACTACTACATGTAATACTTTAAACAATAATTTTTAAAAAAGGAAAAAAAAAATGACTAGTAGTTTTGGGAAGAGGCTCAGGTAAAAGCCAGAGACACCAGGGGGATGCACAGGGGCCTCTGAAAGGCCTCTGGGCTCCAAGGGCTCCTAGTCGTGCTTGAGGGTGAGCCTTTCGAAGAGATACTCACCCAGCCCAGCCTGGGAGCTGGCCAGACTGTGGAGGTTAGGTGGTTGCCCATCTTCTTGATAAGTTTCACCGCCTCATCCAGGAAGTGGTTCTCCAGGAAGTCACAGAGATGAGGGTCTACACGGATAGAACCCAGAGCCTGCAGCTCCAAAAAGGCCTGGTTCAGGCTCTTCTCCAAGGCCAAGGTGGCTTCCATGGCATCCTGAGTTTTGCCTACTCATCTTGGGAAGGTTTCTGCACGTCCTGGAAGAGAATGCGGCTGCCACGCTTGTTTTGCAACTGTAAGAGTTGCTCAGGGCCCTCTCGTTTCTTCGCCGCCAACTCGCAGAAGAATTGGCGCACACCCTCCAGAGCCACATCGTAACTGTCAAAATAGTATCCCAGAGAGAGGTAGGTGTAGGAGGCCCGCAGATGCAGGTTGGCAGGCGATTGAATGCAGCCTCCACCTCGGTGGAATAATTCTGATGAATTTGGGAGCTCCTGGTTGTTTGGCAATAAGGAGTTAAGGTAGAAAAAAAAACAACGGTGTGTTGGTTGGTCCCAGAGGTGGTTTTGAAGGTGGTGACTGGATGAGATGCAGGAGAATGGTCAGAGGCTGGAAGAAGGGGCGTCCCTGGGTTTGTTCCATCCAAACACTGTTGAAGCAAGAGACAGATCCGGGACCTCCGAGTGCACTGCCTGAAGTTTTTTTTTAGCAATGACACTAACAATACAAATTGAACAAAAGAACAAATTGAAATTTGGAATTGGTCAAAATTTTAAACTTCTGTTCTTTGAAAGAGACTTTCCTATCTAATAAAAGGGTAATATGCAAATTAACCATCACTCTGTCACAAAGATGCCGGCGCCCAGTCCTCTCAACCCCGCCTGTGTCCCCCAGTCCTGGAGGGGCGGCCACTGAGAGCAGGCAGCATTCCACCCTGGCTGTGGAGGGCCTCTGGGCAGCTGGCATGGAGTGGGGGTAGGGAGGATGCTTGCATCATCACCCCTGCGACAAGGCAAGCGTTCCGCGCCCAGCTGCAGTTGGGCTTCTGGCCAGGCCGGGGCACGGAACGCTTGCGTTGTCGCCCTGGCGACAAGGCAAAGTGTTTCACGTCCGGCTGCAGATGGGCCTCTGGGCTGCAGAGCACCTCTGGTCTGTGGGTGTGGAGTGTCCAGGCCCCACAGAGAGCTACTGGCGCACGGATTCGTGCACAGGGCTACTAGTTAGAGAATAAAAAGAAAAGCCACAGATTGGGAGAATTTATTTGTAAAACATACATATCTGATAAAGTATTTGTATCCAGAATATATAAAGAACTCTCCAAACTTAATAAAACAACTCAAGACAATGGTAAAAATTTTGACCCAACACTTCATTTAAGAAAATATACAGATGGCAATTAAGCACTTGAAAAGATGCCCAACACCATTAGTTATTACAGGATGCAAATTGAAACCAAATGAGAGATCACTACTCCCTTTTAAAAGTGCTATAATTAGCCCTAGCCAGTTTGGCTCAGTGGATAGAATGTTGGCCTGTGGACTGAAGGGTCCCAGGTTTGATTCCGGTCAAGGGCACATGCCTGGATTGCGGGCTCTATCCTCAGTGAGGGATCAGCCGATCAATGATTCTCTCGTTGTTTCTATCTTTCCCTCTCCTTTCCTCTCTGAAATCAATAAAAAAAAAATCTATTAAATAAAATGGCTAAAATTAAAAACAGTAATTATTCTAAATAGTGGCAAGATGTATAGGAGCTGGAGTTCTCATACACTAACTACTGGTGGAAATGGAAAGTGGTACAATAACTTTTAAAAACAATCAGTTTCTTTAAAAATTTAACATACACCTACCATGTGATCCACTCCTAGGTATTTTTCCCAAGACAAAAAAAAATGTCCATACAAAGACTTGTACACAAATATTCAAGTACTCATATTTGTACTTGTATAAAATATATTTTTTAATAAATTATAAAATTTATTTGAATTGTTCAAAACTGAAAACAACCCAAATGTCCATCAAGAGGTGAATGGATAAACCATGCAATGGAATACTACTCAGCAATAAAAATGAATGAACTACTGATACACACCTTAAAATGTATGAATCTTGAGATAATTATGCACAGTGAAAGAAGCCATATATTGTATGATTCTCTTTATATGAAATATCCTGAGAAGACAAATTTATAAAGACAGAAAGTTGTGAGCGGTTGCCTAGGGATGGGGATGGGAATGGAGACTGATTGCAAATACACTTGAGGAAAATTGGGAAATATTTTAAAGCTGGATTTTTTGTGATGGATGTACAACATTAAAACAAAACAATAAAAAACATTGACTTAAAGAGGGAAAAAAAAAGGGAAAAGTAGTTTTGCTCTTGAGGGCTGGATGCCCCTGAATAACAGTATAATATAAAGATGCAGAGTGCTTGCCCTAGCCCAGCGATTTCCAACCCCTGTTCTGCAGCACACTGGTGTGCTTCAAAAAGCTTTAAAACATGCAATACTGACTATTTAGTCAGGGGTGCTGACCTCTTTTCCGTTAGAATGTCAAATAAAAAAATGAGAACAGCTGACACAATAGCCGCCCAGTGTGAATGAATCAAAATTACCAGTATACCTAATGTTTTGTCACATCAGCAAAAAATACATTTTTTAGTGTGCCACAGAATTTTAGTAATTAGTTTGTGTGCCATGAGATGAAAAAGGTTAAAAATCACTGCTGTACCAGTTAGCCTGATGTGACTCAGGTTAACAAGGGAGACAAACCAAACGTCCAGCAGGGCCCCAACCTGCTGTGAGACCCCTGGAGGAAAGTTGAGCATTTGCCTGGTCAATTGTACTAAAATTCTTGGTGTCCCTTGGTGTCAGAGGGCTTTTTGGGGATTTGCCCAGTTTTTTCAGTAGAAGTCTTGCTTATGTTTTCAGTGAAGTAAGGACCCAGAGCTTACTGATTGTATCTATCAGATATTGAGATCTCATCTGGCACACCTGAATATAGATTTTTTTTTTTTGGAATGAGTTGGCTAAAATCCAAAATATCACCTTGGTTAGGAGGGTGTCTAAGGGGTAAAAAACCGCATTGTTCTAAATGACAAGGTTTAAATGTGTTTCTACCTTAGGCGGTTCTGGAGAACAACCTCCCCTCTGAAGTCGCTAGCAAGATCAACCTTGTGGACCTAGCAGGCAGGTAATTAGATTTCAAAGCCAAGGGGAGTTACTCCCTTGGCAGTGACCTTGTGCTTGCTCGGTTTTTAGGGAATAACCTTTTTCCAGCCTTTTTCATATTTCAATAATCCTGAAAAAAATTACAAAAGAAACATATTCTTTGAATACTAGGTTAAGAAATTATAGCTTCTAGTGTCAGGGGATCTCACTCCTAGTTGTCCATTAAAATCACCTGGGACCTTTTAAAATTCCCAATGCCTGGTCTGCACCTTAGACCAAATAAATCAGGTTATTAGTGAGGTCTGGGGAGTGCAAGTATTGGTAGTTTTTAAAGCGCTCAGTGCTAGCCAGAATTGAAAGCTGCTGCTCTAAAAAGCATACTTCTTTCCTTTGACTTAGTTTTGATTTTATGCATCTCTCTACATTACTAAAAAAAAAAAAAAAAAAGCTTTGTGTTGTTTTTTAATATTGTGGCATTGAGGAAAAGATTCTGCTTTTAAGTATTAGAATGAAGCATGAATTATAGTCACATGTCCAGAAAGAAGAAAATCTTTGGGACAATGTGGTCACAGAAAAGTAAGATGAAATAAGGAAATTTTCTTATTTTAAAACTGCTAAATAAATAATATGGTACAGCATTCCCTTAAAAATTAAGTGCAAAAAAACCCAAAAACAACTAGGTGTTATCTGGAATGAACTGTATCAATCAGAAGTGTAAATTTTGACTATTGCCCATTGGTTTAAAAAAAAAAGAATTTGAGACAGTTGACAGTAATGACACAGATATCATAAGGCCATTAATGTGTGAAATAAAACAATAAAGGCAGAGGGGAAGTGGCTATACCAAAAGGCTATCCTATATAATAAAAGCCTAATATGCTAAATGTCCGGTCAACCAATCAAAGCATAATATGCTAATGATATGCTAAGGCTGTCCAACTGCTCGCTATGATGTGCACTGACCACCAGGGGGAAGACGCTCCAACTGGTAGGTTAGCTTGCTGCTGGGGTCTGGCCGATTGGGACTGAGCGAGACAGGCCGGACATGCCCTGGAGCCCTCCCGCGGTCCCTTCCCAGCTTGCCAACCTCCTGTGTCCCTTCCTGGCCCCGATTGTGCACTGGTGGGGTCCCTCAGCCTGGCCTGCGCCCTCTTGCAATCTGGGACCCCTAGGGGAATGTTGGTTTCAGCCCAAATCCCATAGGCCAGGCCAAGGGACCCAACTGGTGCACGAATCCGTGCACCGGGCCTCTACTCTATATATACACTGTATAAAAAGCCAGCAACCAGAACACTGTAACAACTGGAATGACCGGTCGCTATGATGCCCACTGTGGCCAGTGAACCAACCCATTGAGGGGTGGGGCCGGCCGGCCAACCTCCAGCAGGCCCCTCCCCCCAGCCGTCCCACCCGTGATCGGTCTCTCCCATCCTGATTGAGGGCGGAACAGCCGACCAACCTTCCTGCGGCCCTTCCCCCATGCTGGCCCTGCCCCCGATTGGCCTGCTCCACCCCTATTGGCCTGCAGCCCCTCCCCCCAGCCAGCTCCACCCTCAATCAGCCTCCCCACTCTGATCAGGGCCAGGGCTGGCCGGCCAACCACCCATGGCCCCTCCTCCAGGTTGCTGGCCCCTGATTGGCCCCCCCACCCCATTCGGAGGTGGGGCCAGGCGGCCCACTGCCCACAGACCCTCCCCACAGCCAGCCCTGCCCCCAGTCAGCCCCCCACCCCAATTGGGGGTGGGGCCCACCAGCCAATTGCCTGTAGCCCCTCTCCCCAGCTGGCCCAGCCCTGATAGGGCCCCAATCGGGACGGGCCAGCTGACCAACCTCCCACCATCTCCTCCTCCCGACAGGCCTGACCCCAATCCACCGATTGGGGCCAAGCCGGCTGGACCCTACCCGTGCACAAATTCGTGCACTGGGCTTCTAGTCCTATATAATAAAAGGCTAATATGCAAATTGTCCCCTCCAAGGGGAGTTCAACCAGGGGGTGGGGCCAGCCAGCCAACCACCCGCAGCCCCTCCCCACAGCCGGCCTTGCGCCCAATCAGCCCTGATTGGGGCAGGCTGGCCAGACCCCACCCGTGCACAAATTTGTGCACTAGGCCTCTGGTGCTAATATAATTGTGAGTATTGCATTTAGCTGGAAGGATTCTGGCAGCCAAAATAAAAACAGAAATATAATGAATTATTTGATTTTTAATGCCTGAGAAACAGAAGAATGCTAGTTCATTACAAGATGGTAACTTTTTTTCTGGAATTAAATTCTAAAAGGAATTTATTATGTGGATCTTTTATGTGATATACAACATAATGGATAGTATCTTTAGCAATATTGTAAGGATAGTGTCTTGTATGCTTTTGTGTGGTTTTTTTTTTTCATTGATTGTTTTAGTGAAAGAGCAGACCCCAGTTACTGTAAGGACCGGATCACTGAAGGAGCCAATATCAACAAGTCTCTTGTGACTCTGGGAATTGTCATCTCCACCTTAGGTATTTGGCTGATAGACTGGATCATCAGAGTGGGAGGGAGACTTTGGAGAATAACTCATGTATTTTCATGTTATCAAAATGGGGCAGATACAAGGTTCTTTTTGATGTAGTTACCTTCTGGTTTGGGGCATAAAAATAGATATTTATCTGTTGTTTTAGAATACAGGTTGGCCATTATCCCTGTACTCTCATTTCAGAAAGAAGAGAGACTAAAAATTGTGTAACTCAAGTACTCTGTCATGAGTCCAAAGTCTTATTTAGAACTCAAACTTAAAGCATCTTATTGTATGCAGAAAGGGATTAGGAAGTGCTCCCTAGCCATTGTTTTCTTTTAATGCATTTGTTTCAGGATTTCTTTTTCTTCCAATTTTATTATTTTTTGTATTTTAAGCCCAGAACTCTCAACTATTGAGCAGCTGCCAGAGCCTTAACAGTGTAACCAGAAATGGTGACAGTGGGATTTCCGGCTCTCCTGGGACCAGCATTGAAGGGGGGCCCTCTCGGAGGCAGTCCTATATCCCATACCGGGACTCCGTGTTGACCTGGCTGCTGAAGGACAGCCTTGGAGGCAACTCCAGAACCATCATGGTTGCCAGTGAGTAGGAAGCTGGGACTGGTTCTGGGTTAGGACTGGTACTGTGCCTCAGAGAAAGGGCTATGACCACCCATTTCATCAAGGGTCTCTTACACAGATGGACAGTAACAGCAAGGCAAGTGGTTATGGACTGGGTCAGAGGGCTTGGCATCATTTTTAACTTTCTCCTTGTACCTTAGCCGTGTCTCCTGCACACACTAGCTACAGTGAAACCATGAGCACACTGAGATATGCATCCAATGCCAAGAACATCATCAACAAGCCACGGGTGAATGAGGTGAGACCTTCATCTGAAGTCCTGGTCTGTTATCCTATATAATAAAAGCCTAATATGCTAAGTGTCCAACTGTTTGACTGTTTGACCAGTTGCTATGACACACACTGACCACGAGGGGGCAGACACTCCGACCAGTAGTTTAGCATGCTGCTGGGGTCCAGCTGATCGGGACTGGGCAAGACGGGCAGGACACGCCCTGGAGCCCTCCTGTGGTCCCTCCCTGGCCCTGATGGTGCACCGGTGGGGTCCCTCGTCCTGGCCTGTGGGGATCGGGCCAAATCCGGCTCTCCAACATCCCTTGAGGGGTCCCAGATTGCGAGAGGGTGCAGGCCAGGCCTAGGGACCCCACCAGTGCATGAATCTGTGCACCAGTCCTCTAGTACTTTACATAAAGGTCTCCTTTTGTTATTTCTCTCACTGATGTCATTCATTTTTTTTTAAATATATTTTATTGACTTTTCACAGAGAGGGAGGGAGAGGGAAAGAGAGTTAGAAACATCAATGAGAGAGAGACATCAATCAGCTGCCTCCTGCACACCCCCCACTGGGGACGTGCCCGCAACCAAGGCACATGCCCCTGGCCGGAATCAAACCTGGGACCCCTGAGTCCCCAGGCCGACGCTCTATCCACTGAGCCAAACCGGCCAGGGCGATGTCATTCTTTTTAAGTATTTCTCTCTCTCTCTCCTCTTGCCAAACTTGTTGTCTGAATAAGGAAGTGAAATTCTTTTTTCTAGTGTTAACACCCTTCTCTCATATCTCTACTGACTTCATTTATAATCTTTTATGAATAATTTATTTTAGATATTTCCCTAAGACCATTCCTCTTAACATCCATGGTGTACCATTGTCACTATAAGAAAGATTATTTTCTTATTTATTTACTTAATAATTATTATTTATTTACTAATTTTATTCTGAGTTTATGTTAATACATGCTTATATGTTGATGCATGCAAATGGTAGTGACATCTCTGTTTTGGGCTAAAATAGGCACATAATAAATTCATTAGTTTTGAAAGATGAATAATAATGAGAATATTCCAAAAATTCCTTATCTGCTTTGCAATTTCAGTGAATAGTTCCACAGCAGTGATTACAAACTAGTGGCCAGACAGTTCTAGCCCATCTGTGGACTATATTTTAAAAGGCAACGTAATTGTAATTAGCTCAGGCCGGGTGGATCAGTTGGTTGGAGCATCTTGCAGTGCATCATAAGGTTGCAGGTTCCATTCTGGTCAGGGCACATATCTAGGTTGTGGGTTCAATCCCCAGTGGGGGCAAGTACAGGAAGCAACTAATCGATGTTCTCTCTCTCTCTCTCTCTCTCTCTCTCTCTCTCTCTCTCTCTCTCTCTCTCTGCTTATGTCTCTGTCCTCCTTCCTCTCTCTCTACAATCAATAAAAACATATTTTTAGCTGAGGGTTAAAAAAGGCAATGTAATTAAACAGGTACTAAGTTTAGTTACAATACAGAAAGATTAGCACCTACTATCTGAAATGCCCTGGCATTTGTGTTAAATGCCTGACCTCCTGCTCTAGGACAGTGATTCTCAAACTTCAGTGTGTATAAGAATCTCCTGGAGGGTTTATTAAACCACAGCTTGGGCCCCAGCCCTCAAGAATTTCTGATTTAGGAGGTGTTGGGTAGGGACAAAATTTGTATTTGAAACAAGTTCTTAGTCTTGGGACCACATTGTAAGAGACTACCCCAGAAGGTACTCCCAAGGAGTAATCTACTTCTTCCAAGCTAATTGCATGAAGCATCTCATAGTTATCCAGGGCCTGATATCAACACAGTGAGTTCTCTGTGTTTCAGGATGCAAACGTAAAGTTGATCAGAGAACTCAGGGAAGAGATTAGAAGACTGAAAGCCATGCTACTGAGCTTCGAACTGGTATGCAGGCAATCAGAACTTGTGAGTATTCAAGAGCCCCTTTTCTTCCACATAGAATCTGAGTCCTGCTTCACTGTGTTCTCAATTAAGTAACTCAAGTTCAGAAACAGGATGGAGATTGCTCTGGTTCCCTGTGTAGTTTCAGATGGAGTGGACAACCATCTCTGTTGTCCAGGGGCATTTGCCTGAATGGCTCTTATTCTGTGTGTGGGCAGATATGGGGAATGGGACCCTCCAGAAAAATTTCCTTGAATTCACCTTCTTTGTGTCAATCTGAGCTCAAATACTTAGGCTTCTGATTTATTTCTGATTTTAATTATAGTCTTTCCCTTATCTGCATCTGATGTCCCCTCATCAGAGTAAGGGTGGGACCCATGAAACACAGCTCTTTCTTTGTGCAGAGAAACTTCAGTTCATTGAATGAGGAGAAGGATGGGAATCTGAAGGAGCTGGTTCTCCAGAACGAACTGAAGGTGGGTGTGTGAGGTGGACCCCGTTGTGTTTTACATCACTCGGGGAGGCGGTCTGATCTCCTCCATCATTCCTGGGCCTGGGCCGTTCCCTCGTCAGCACCCTGTCTGGTTTAGAGATAATTTTTGTCTTCACTGGGCCTTGAATGGGGGATTTGTTTGTCTGAAGGGCTGGTGACAAGCTTTCTGACTTTGTTTTGTTCCCTTAAAGATTCATAACTCCCTTTGGATAGTGACAATAGCTTAGAAAATAAAATTTGTTTTCTAGTTAGTAAATCAACCAACCAACATGTATTCATTGAGCACCAAATAGGTGCTCTGCATGATGCTGCAAGAAATACAAAGTAGTCCCTGCCTTCAAGTGGCTTGCGGTGTAGTTGGAAGCACAGTTAGAGAGAGGTTGAATGTAATAACTGTAGGAGTTAGACAAAAGGCCTTCGGGAAGGAAAGAGTCATGATGGCTTGGAATTTTCACTTTATGTATTACCTTGCTGGAGCTGGAAGTCAGAGAACTTGAACTAGACCTGGAAGAATTGATAGAGTTTGTTAGGTAGGTAGAAGGGGTAAGGAATTTGGGGTGAGAGAGGGATAACATAAGCAACACCATGGAACTGAGAGAATGAACAGGTGTGGGAGGCCACGGGGAAGCACACAGTGTGAGGAAGGCTAAGCTATCGGGAATGGGTGCTCCTGGTAGAGGTTAGTGGAGCTAAGGTGAGGGCCAGTTTGGGAGGTTTGAACCAGGGTGGTGATAATAAAGAAATATAGTAGGGAAATTAATATGACAGTTGTATGTAGGATGGATTGAAGGGAGAGAAGCCTGGACGCAGAGAGACAACCAGAAAAGAGACTGCTGTCGTGACCCTGTGAGAGGGCAGACAAAACATTTTGGGTGATTAGATTAAGTGGTGATTCCCAGAGACACTTAAAAGGAAAAAAAAGGCAGGCATTATTTGCTGGTTCTATTTAGATCCTGCAACCGAATGTCTCAATTTCCAGTATTCTATTACATCATCCTATGTGTTATTAAAGTATCCTCGTTATGTCAACATATTATCCAAACTAAACATTAGGACTATATCATACATCCAGAAGCTTCTCAGAAATTCTGTGTTTAACCATATGTTCTAATCTGGGGTTCAGAAAATATTGTATTTCTATACATAAGAGATAAAGTGTCAAAATCATTCCAGGCTTATTAGCAGTTTTGCGTTAAGCAGGCCAGCAGAATTCAAGGGGGCTTGAATCTGCAACGGGCTGGCTTATCCTGTGATGTTAGGCAGCAAAGGAGTTGGGAAGAGAGCCGGCCAGAGGGAGGCGTGTTCAGCCGTGCCTCCAGGTTCTGTGCCAGGTTGGCCAAACCAAGCCAGAGTGACCTGCTGCTCACCTCTGCCAGGTCCCAATCCAGCTCAGTCCTTTGGTTACCCTGTAGTTTTCAAATTTCAACTCAGGGATTATGACCTTAAAAATAATTTTTGTAGGGTACATAAAATAGTTGTATGCAAACTTGGCATAGTTTCTTTTTTTCTTAAGTATTGCACTTATGAGAGAAGTATTTAGGTGAATTCAGTTTCTTTTTTGGGTTCCTCAGTTCTTCCACTTTGAGGATAAGCTGCCTGCCTAGGCATGAATTTCCACTCTAAGAAGGAAAAAGGACTCTGCATTCAATATTATTTGTTTACATTCTCTAGATGGTGTTAAGGCCCCTAAGTCTTGGTATATTTATTTTTAAAACTGTGATCCTAATACATAACAAGCCCTCAGGATTTTATTGTTGTTATTTTATTACTATGTGGTGTAATAGTTTCATATATTCCCCCTGGGGAGACTTCTCTTGTGCTTTGTGGTCTTTGAGCCACATACACACTCACATTAGAAGAGGAGGTGCTGCTCCTTGAGAAAGAAGTGTTAGGTCACAAAAGGATTCCCAGGATGGCTCCCATAGAAGGGGATGGGGAGAGGGGATTATAGATGTCTGACTAATATCTCCATCATTTTTAAAAATAACATTTATAGTGTTTGTCCCCAGTTATAAAAATAATACATGCTGTTGCAGAAAACTTTAAAAATAATGTTTATGAAGGAGTTTCTATTTATGAAAGTAACACTTGCTTATTGAAGAAAACTTGTCAACACAGAGATCTCCCAGAGGAGGTGCAAGGGCCTCTGTGGGGCTTTGAACAGTAGCGGTGAGGAGAGTAAGGAAGTAATACCCAGGGAGAGGTGGGGGATCAGACCAGGATGCCACCTCAACTTTAGGTCTGCTTCCTGCGCTGAGTCTCTGAGACCACCTCCTCTGTCTCTGCAGATAGACCAGCTGACTAAAGACTGGGCTCAGAAGTGGGATGAGTGGAAGGCCCTCATGGAGCATTACAGAGTGGACATCAACAGAAGGAGGGCTGGGGTTGTCATCGATTCCAGCCTGCCACACCTGATGGCCTTGGAGGAAGATGTGCTCAGCACAGGTGTTGTTCTCTATCACCTCAAGGTGAGTAGGCAGGTGCATTCCCTCTTCCTGAGCTACTGGCTCCAGAGGTCAAGGAGGGAAAAGCCAGTGGCAGCAGCCGTGCATTTGTGAATTGAGACAGGTGTCCCAGAGCCGACTTCAGGTTTGCCCGCAGGAAACGGCTAGCCAGCCAATTGGGACCTGTTTGGCTTTTGTATGAATGGAGCAGAAAACTGGAAATCAGAACAATCATTTTTCTTTTGTAGTTGCTGCTACTGTTGCTTTTATATAATTTACTTTTGTTCTCTGAACCTTAATTTCCTCATCCTATATAATAAAATCCTAATATGCAAATTGACCAAATGGCGGCGTGACCAGCAGAACAACCAGTCAATATGATGCGCACTGACCACCAGGGGGCAGATGCTCAATACAGAAGCTGCCCCCTGGTGGTCAGTGTGCTCCCACAGGGGGAACACAGCTCAGCCAGAAGCTGGGCTCATGGCTGGCGAACGCAGTGGCGGCGGCAGAAGCATCTCCCACCTCTGCTGCAGGTGGGTGGTAAGGAGCAAGGGGTCCTGGACTGTGAGAGCCCCAGACTGCAAGAGGGATCAGGCCTTATCTGGCAGGCGGACATCCGCCCCCGAGGGGTCCCAGACTGTGAGAGGGCACAGGCTGGGCTGAGGGGACTTCCCCCCGCCCCACCCCAGTGTATGAATTTCGTGCACCGGGCCTCTAGTTTTAAAATAAGAACGATGCTGCTTGTATTCCTTTTCTGGCTTCCTAAAACACACGAATGCAGGCAAGGAAGTGAAATCCTAACCTTAAAGTACCATTGGTGCTCCTGAGCTGTGCAAATGCAGGCTGCTTACAGATGGCTAACGGGGCAGTCAGACAATCTGAAACAGTTTTCTTTCAATACTTCCCCATGTCACTCAACCCCCAAACCAACAAAATGTGCACCTCCCAATTCTCCATTACTAGGTTTACTTGGGAAAGAAGAGAGGGGAGAGAAAGTAGATACCTAAACCTTAGAGAAAGCATGAGGGAGAGTCTAAAGGGCTGGGGGGTGGAGGGCAGGGCATGACATGCAGCCACCCAGAGAAAACAGAATGAAGTTAAGGCTTTCCATGAAGGACCCTGCTCAGCTGGTTCTTTGTCACCTGGAGGCAAGGTCCTCATTTTTAAATGAAGCAGTTTGAGAGTCAGTGACCCAGGGTAGATAGTTTTATATCCTGACCTCATAAAAAACATCCTGCTATAGGACAGTCTCTATGGAAGATAAAATATACTTTACGTGTCCAAATTACGTGCTCACTGAAAATCCAATCTTCATTCTCATAATTGTCCCCAGCGGACATTAAAAAGGAACAGAGTTTATGGGGATTGTGTAATACTGCTATTATCCCTGGAGAAATTAGACTCCTAATGCTGCAGTGCATGTGGTAGTGAGATGTTAGCAAAGCTCATCATGTGCAGAAAGTCTGTCCTTAGGATAAGCCCTGAGGGAGTTGTCAGAGACTGGGCTTCTCAGACAAAGTTAAAGTAGCTTATTTTATGATACACAGAGTGCAAATGATCTCAGTGAAAATGCCTCAGGCAGAATCTAAATACTATGGATCCTTCTTAGTCAGAGCCACAGGGAGAGATTGGAAGTCTGGAAGAGACCAGGTGGATTAAAATGGTCAGTATTTGAGTAGAACTGATCTGATATATTGATTGCATGTGGAAGGAGCAGATGAAGCTGGAAGTCAAGTGGTAGAGCTTGGGGTACAGCTGAGGGTCAAAGGACACAACTGCCCGTCTGAACATAGATGTGCTGGTTTTCCTGCTGACTCAGTGCACACCCAGGTGGCACTCCCTCTCTGGGTGCGTTTCCAGTGAGCCAGGGCATGGGGTTCCAGTTAGTGCTAATCCTGGCATTTCTGCATATTATGTACTCATTTTCCCCTTCATTTGTTTATACCCTGGTTTGGGGAATGTAACAGTAATCACTCAGGATTCTCTCTTGTTTGTTTTTTGCTTTGCTGACTTGGTTCCAGATCTGGGACTAGTCACTAGCAATGCCCCGGGAGCTGTTTTCCCTTGAGCCACCTCAGGAGGAACCTCGATGGAAGGGGGCCGAGGGAAGGATGCATAGAACACAGGTTACTGATATCCTGGACTTCACCACATACGTGCCTTTGTGCTGCTTACCTCCCCTGGGTAAGGAGGCAGAGGGGCAGCAAGCACAGGCACCAGTTCAATCCTGTTAAACAGATGCCATCGCATTTTCTGGTTGTTATTGCCCTGCAGGTCTAGAAGTTGTGATGTGCTGTGGCCTTCATCCTTTGGGGAGGAATGTGCCTCATCATCAGGGGTGACCCTGAACCCACATGAGGGGTCTTGACCTCTTTCTCTAGATTCTGTTTGGCAGTGCTTGGAGGCCAGTGTCCATTGGCTTGTGTGATCCTCAGTGGCTGAGCAGAAAAGTCTGGGCTCTGGCTATTTGTGGGTGTGCATGTAGAGGGAGACGCAGAGCCTCATTCATCACTTCTAGGAGTCTTCCTTCTCACAAGCTCTTTTGGAGAAACTGCAGGGACCCCCCCCCCGCCCCCCCCCCCCCACACACACCCTCTAGCTGTGAATAGTGAAGCCTCAGCTACTGGAGAGGTGGTATGCTGAGGTTGGAAAAGCACGGAATTCTAGCCAGAGCTCTCCTATTTAGTTTATGGGTTCCATAAGCTTCAGATTCCTTGTCTATAAACAGGGGATAATAATACCTACATTTTGGGTTAAAGGATTAAATAAGAGATGCCTGTAAAGCACTCAGCACAGTGCCTAGGACATAGCGAATGGTTTACTTAGTGAATGATGAATACTTATCTAAACTCAACAACTCTTTGCCATTTGCTGCCTTCCTCAACAGAGCTATGTGGTCTGAATTGTCATAAAGGCCAAAGGCCTTGTCTTCTACTAACCTTGTGACTCACTTATACTAACTCCCGTTTCCCCTCCTCTCTCATACTCTCTTCCAGTCCTTTTTTTTATTCTAGATGTGCTTTTGTCCTATTCGTGCTTTATCCTTCTTACAATCTGGTGTCTGTCAAACTTCATCTGCGGACCAAGAAGGTAAAAGTCCTGTGCTCCCATTCACCTTCTAGAACACGTGTGTCTGAGACTGACTGGACCACATGATCCTCAGCCCCTGGGAAAAGCTATACCTGTGTGCCCACTTCCTCAAACTAAAGGTCTCTGATGGCCATGGCTGTTCCCTAACTTCAGGCTGTAGGAGTTTGCCAACACTTGTTGGACTTTGCAAAGATCTGGCGCTGCTTTGTTACATATTTTTTGCCCCTACCCTCTCAGGTTGTTCTGGCTGCAGAGTGAGTGGGCACAGCAGTCAGAACAGCCTGAACCCAAGTTGAGAAGTGATGTGGGAAAAGCTAGGATGGGTGGGGGAAGACAGTGATAAACTCAAACAAGTGGACTCTCCTCTCGAGGCAGGGCTGTGTTCCTTTTTATTCTAATTTCACTGGCTTGTTTTTCCCTTTAGGAGGGGACAACAAAAATAGGAAGGATTGACTCAGAGCAGGAACAGGATATTGGTAAGTGACAGAGCGTCTGGTCTGACACTTTGTGGCAGGTGCTCAGGCCTGACAGGTTTCTACAGAGGAACCGGATGGTGCTCTGAGTGGAAAGGATCTTTGAAGTCCTCTAAAGGGCTGCTCCTTTTGCTGCTAGGCTGGGGGACTGCAGCTCTGTGGCTGGGACATGATAGGAGGGGACCCACATGTGGGAGGATCCAGGACTAGGTGGTTTCAGGTGATGGCTCTTCCTCTCTTGTCGTGATTTGAGATCTTCCAGATGTGGATTCTGATCTCATGGGAAGAATGGAGGAGGTGTTCCCCTGGGCCATGCCTCCATCCAGGTGACCCCCACCTCTTCTGTAGTCCTGCAGGGTCAATGGATCGAGAGAGACCACTGCACTATCACCAGCGCCTGTGGGGTCGTCGTTCTGCAGCCTGCCCAGGGGGCTCGTTGCCTAGTCAATGGCCGGGAGGTCACTGCCTCCTGCCGTCTGACCCAAGGTAGGACTGTCTACAGCCCTTTTTATGCCACGATGAGTGATGGACAAGCTCCATTCTCATGGGCTGGACTCAGAGAACTCAGTGAAGCAGTCTCTGCACCCAGAGATCTGAAGGTTTCCTAATAAGTCTTCTTCGCATGCAAGAAGCCCTAATTCTTGGGCCCCAGAATGGAGAATGAATCTGAAATTTGTCCCTGTGTTTATTAGCTCTGTGTCCTTGGGAAAGTCTCTGCGCTTCAATTTCCTCATCTGTAAAATGGGGATAATAATAGGATTGAATAGCAGGAAGTGTGGAGATTAAATGAGCTAATTCATGTAATGTTGTTCTTAACAGTGTTCTTGGCATTTAGTAAACACTCATTATTACTGTCACTATTACTATTATTATTAATCTGTTTAAGTTCTGTCTGTCCTTTGGGGCTGAGCTTACATTCCCCCTCTTCCTTGAAGTATTCCCTGACTACTACACCTGGAACACATCTTGCTTCTCCTTTGAGTACCAGACTCTTCCTGTTCATCTCATTAGTTTGATGCATGTGCTGTGCAGTATCCAATGAATATATATTTTATTGGCTCAGCTAAGTTATCCACTTGTTGAGGGTAGGACTTTCATCTCCCAGAACAGTGCCCTGCATGTAGTGTATACTCAGAACAGGAGCTGTTGGTTGAATTCTCATCTGCCTCTATGCCGCAGGAGCAGTCATAACCCTGGGGAAAGCACAGATGTTCCGATTCAACCACCCAGCAGAGGCCGCTGTCCTTCGGCAGAGAAGGCAGGTTAGCATGCTGTGCTCTCTGTGTGGCTGCTGGCCTCCCTGTTTCTCCTTTCTGGGGAAGGAGTTTGAGCTTTGTCTGGTTCTCTTGGGAGGGTGGGGAGGGTTGATGACTGCAGTCTTGCTGTGCTTTCTTCCTGTTCCCAGGTCGGAGAGGCTGTTGGTGGTAGTGGCTCTTTGGAGTGGCTGAACTTGGATGGAGATGTCACTGCCTCCAGGTTGGGTCTCTGCTCTCTGCTTGGGAAGAAAAGGTGAGAAACAGCTGCTCATTTTGCTGTGAAACCTACGAGTGTTTCTTCTTAGTCCATTACAACATGGAGCTGGGAGGAGATGAGGGTAGCAGCCAAGGTCTGAATGGAGCCTGGCCTGCACCAACTTGGAATGTGATTTGAAGATGCTGAGCTAGCTGCTCGGCTGATAGTTGGCAGGGAAGTGGTCTTGGCCCTCATTTATTTCCTCTTTGATATTCCAGCTTTCTTCATCACTGAAAGGCATGACATTTGTTGTTTCTTATACCACTTTCCTCTGTCAACAAGATTTAAATGTGTGTTTGTAGGTAGCTTTGATACAGCTTCTGAACTTCCCTCCCTGTAAACCTCTTTACCTTCCATGCTGCCTGTGTGGGAGCTCGGGTGTGTGTCACATAGCTTCCAGAACTATGGCTTTCTCTGAGTTTTTAAAGACATTGTGGGACTGAGACTCCTTTTTTTCTCTTTGCTAAGTGTCCAGAACTATGCATAACAGGGCAGGACCTCCAGAAGCAATGTGAAAATATCTTGGGGTTCTGCCCTCTCCCATCCACTTCACCAGCACTGTAACTGTGAGGCATGGAGCCAGAGTTTTATATTTGATTGGTGGCAACTACTTTTCTTCTTCATAGTCATTCTTCATCCATTTCTTCATAGAATTCCCTTCCCGATCTAGATACCTGTGGATTTGGTACTGGGAACAGTGGTATCCTTCTGTTACCATAGCCAAAGTGGCTGGTGCCTTGGGGATTTCCTTTAGAAATGTCAGCAGGGGATTCGGTGCCTGTGAGACCACCGGTGTCAGGGTGCTGTCCAGCACCACAAGCACAGGGCTCATGGAAGAGTTCTGATGGCACTGGTCCCTTGGTTCCTTCACAGGGATCCAGCTGCTCTTTCCTCGGGCCAGGTGAGTGCAATGGCAGCTGAAGATAGTCTTAGGTCTGACCGTGTAGTGAGGGATGTTGGATGCAGGAGTGGAGGTACACTGGTGCAGGGATGTGAAGCAGGCACATCCTCACAGCGGGGCTGCTGAGGGCCAAAGGATTCACCAGAGTCTAAGGAGGGACTGAGGGGTTCTATGGGGGGACTGGTAAGGTTGGAGGGGTGACACAGGGTCAAGTGCATCAAGGCCAAGCTGGACTCAGGACTGAGGCTAAGGCTCTTGCTTAGAGTGGCCCTCCCTTTTGTAATGAGTCCATGAAAGGAGGCCTTATTTAGGTAAGATTTCCGTTGGAAAGATGCACTAGGATCTTTTTTTCCCAGAGTTCAGAGGCTTACAGAGAATGGCCCTGCAACTTAAAGAACGAGGATGATGGGGTTGGATAAAGCTGCTTCGCCTCCTGGCGATGACAGAAAAGCTGTGTGACCTTCAGCAAGTTACTGAGTCTCTGGGTCTATTTGCTCCTCTAAGTAAGGGTACTACCATCTCTCTCCCAGGGATCCTTGAAGTAGGATGAAAGAGCTAGAACATGTGGAGTGCTCTGCCAAGTACCCAACATCCCACAGCTGCAGCTCCCCAGGTGGGAGGTTCTTATGGGGAGCTGTCCAGGAATGCAGCCTCCCTTTTGCTTTCCTGTCCCCATCTCATCCAGCTGACCAGGGAACACTGGTCTCCTGTCCTTTTACGGCCTTCTTGGGTTCTCTAGCTCCATGGGCACTGACATGACCTTTTATTAACACTGAGAATGCACCCTTTCATTCAGAAAGGACAGAGAGAAATGGGAGAATCAAGGCCTCCCACTCGCTGCCTCCACTCTTTAGCACCAGCTCTAGGAGCCTGTAGGCTGAGCTGGTCCTGCCCAGCTGCCGTAGCCAGCATCCTGTGCCAGTCCTGGTAGAAGTTGGGTGTGTGGGTCTCTGGCCTGTGATTGGGCAGAGGGACTGGGGAGAGAACCCGTAAGAGTGGAGAAAACTGCCTGTTGTCAGCTGGGTTCCCAGTGGTGTGTGGCTGCATCTCCATGACAGTCTTTCCTCTGCTTTTGGGTAGGGTTTGCTCCCAAGCCTCTCCTTGTCCTAGGCTTTCTTTCCCTCCCCTTTCTCTCTGGAGGAGTACCCATGGGGAGCCTGCAAAGCCGGAGCTGACTCCAGAGAGTTGCAGAGCCATTCTCTGTAAGCCTCTGACTCCAGGGGAAATTGCTAGTTTGCCTCATTTCCTCTTGCAGCAGTGATCTGGACCAGAGAGGGGTTTGTCTTTGAAACTGTTCTTTGCAGCTTCCCATTTGGAATTTTGGGGGCTTAACCTTAAGTGCCCAGGGCCTGGGAGATACTGTCGTTGCTGCTACCACTGCTGCTGCATTAGTAAGCAGACGCTGCTGCATTCTGCTGCAGAAGCTGTCAGACTCAAGGCGGCCAGGAGGGCACCATGGAGTGCTGGCAAGGAGGGGACCAGGCAGCAGCTGGGGGAGGCAGGAGCCACCCAAGATGAAGGGCAGTCATCTGAGAGAGATAGAGGTCCTTGGCTGGCAGGTAACTGGAAGCTTGCCCTTGGTAATCTACCCAGATATGTAGCATAAGGTTGGTATTTTCTTTTTCACTTGCTTTTTGGCTGATGTACTTAGCAGGGGAGCCATTTTCAGCCTGATGGCAGGTGGCATCTTGGGTGAATATGCATTGTCTGCAGTGATCCTCCTAGACCGCCCCTCTTCATAGGCCTGATGCTGCTGTGAAGAAAACTACTTCATAGGTTTCTAGCAGCTGCCACTTTCCAGGAGGAGGGCTAGAGGGAGCTCACCTCTAGGGAGAAGGAAATTGCAATCAGGGTTCGAGATGGCAGAGAAGGAAGCTAAATGCTCTCAGGGAATTCAGAATATAGACCCGCTTCCTGCCCCGTGGATCTTAGCTGAGTTTGTCTGAGACCCTCAGATGGGCTTATGTTGGAATTCAGCTCTGTGGTCAGACATATTTTGGAGCAGTAGTGCAGGCATGACACATGTGTATAAAATATTTTCCTGCTTTTTCTGTTCATGTGGCATTAACTGTTTTTTTTATTCCAATTACTATTACTATCCCTAGCCTTTTGCCTCACATGCATCAAAGAGTGTCTTTGCTCTTTTATGTACACTCCACTTTGTGTATTTGGCCTTTTGCCCACAGCAGCAGTGCCACCTGCTCAAGTATCAGGGCCTGTCCTAGTCCTTGGACCTACAGTACATCGAGTGACCTCACAGAGTCCTTCACAGAGAAGACACTGCTGGTGTGTCAGCTTCTACTATGCCCTTCTCATCCGTCTAGTCACTCTCCCTCCCAGCCATCCTTCACTGTCCTCCTAGGCCTATATTAAGAGATATTAATTCCTCTAAGTGAGAGGCAGCAAATGATCTGTTAAGGGCCAGGTAGTATCTTAGGCTCTGCAGGACTTACAGTCTCTGCTGCAGTGACAGCTCAGCCAGTGCGGCGCAGCAGTAGCCTGGACCATACATAATGAGTGGTGCGGCTGTGTTCCTGTGATGCTTCCCTCACAAAAACCCAGCCTGCCTCACAGGCTATAGACCTCTGCTTCGAAAGCCTCCGAGGTTTCATTCTGGTCTACGAAATGTAAATCTCCTGAGCAGAGTGATCCTTTAGAGCACACTGCTCGGACTGAGAGCTGGTTCCAGTCCCAGGTCCTGGCACCCTGGGGCTGGAACGAGGGCTGCGGGAGGCTGGATTCAGGCGCTTTTGTGAGCCTCTGGTGGATCCTGACCCTTCAGACATATTTTGGAGCAGTAGTGCAGGCATGACACATGTGTATAAAATGTTTTCCTGCTTTTTCTGTTCATGTGGCATTAACTTTTTTTATTCCAATTACTATTACTATCCCTAGCCTTTTGCCTCACATGCATCAAAGTGCTCATGCAGTTAACCTGAAAGACAGGGATGGGGTGACCCTGCAGAAACAGCACGTGAGGTCCTCTTTAGAAGTCAGTGTGTAACCTGGGCAAAGTTAGCATGCAGGCCAAAGCTGTCAGTCTTCAGGGGAAGGCTCTCACTCATCCATGTTCACACAGGAACCTGGTGGCAGAATGAAGTATGACTGTAATCTAGAGTTCTTTTTAAACTTTGTATTCTGGAAAATCCCAAATACACTACAAACATCAACTCATAGCTAATCTTGTTTCATTTACATACCCACGCACTTTCCCCTACTCCTCCCCACTGGATCTAAACAAATCCCAGACAGTTTCACCAGAAAACGCTTCTGCATCTGTCCGTGAAAGGGATACTACAGTCTAACACTCGGGAGCCTCCTCCACGCTGCTCTCACACGGGCGGTGCATGTGCATCCCCTCTCCGCTGGACTAGGGTCTCCTTCCAGGGAACAGAGGTGCAGCTGTAGTCTCTGCACATGTGCGAGACCCTCCATTCCTACAGTGGTTCTGGGCTTCTGCTCCACTTTGTTTCCAGCAGAAAACTCTTTTTTTAAAGGACAAAATTTCTTGATTTAGCTAAAATGTTACAGGATTTTGTTTGTTTGTTTGAAAGCTGCTTTATGTTCCTGGTTATTTTCCTTAACCAAAATATATTTGTGTTTCTGCTAACCCACAATCTAAGAATATACTAGTCTAAGGACTGTTCTCCATCCTGCACTGTGACATCATGAGCTGCCTGTGACACCACGCCTGGGAGTCCCAAGTTGCCAGAAGTCCAAAGCCTCTCTGCCCTGTTGAATTCAGGGGCTCTCTCAGAGAGGCTTCGATAGCCACTGGCTTGTACTGAACTGGGTTTGCATTTCTCTGGGTAACCCCGGCCCCTCTGTGACAGGAAAGTGCTGGGGGAGCAGAGTGAAGAGGAACAGCTACCCAGGGCTGGAGAGACGCCTCAAAGGGCCGATATTCAGCAGCAGGATTTGAGGCAGCAAATCCTAGCACGACAGATTAGAGCCAACCAGGACCTGGAATTCGAGCAGGCACCTGTCAGCTGGCAGATTAAAGAAGGTAGGTGCCCGCTGCTCACAATGTCTGCTTCATCTTCCAACCTCGTCATTTTCATGCTTCCCCAGCCTTCTGTATTCTCGCCTTTGTTTTCTTTGTGATACGATGGAATCTTTGGTATTAGGCATTCTCTCCTCTGTTTTAGAGGCCAGAGCTCTGACAAGGGGCTGGAAGCAAGAATAAGGAAGCAGCTTCCTATTGCCCCTGAGTAATGAACCTCTGCTTACTCTTTCTCATGCGCACATTTGTCCCTGCTTTGCTGCCTACCCTACCACGTGCCCCCTGCTGTGCCGAGACCTGGGGCTTCATTCCCTTGCCAGGTGGTAAGGGGATGCCACCCTGGCCAGCTCTTTCACTCTGTACAGGTCCAGCTATGGGCGGGGGTGTCTGAGCCCAGGCAGCCACCGGCAGGGAGGGAGGTGCCAACCTTCTCTCAGGATGTTTTTGGTTTCCAGACCAGCAGTGGCTGCTCAGAGAAGAGACCTGGCTGGCCAGCTTGCAGCAACAGCAAGACCATACAGCAGAGAAAGAACTTGAGGCCTCTGTGCCCACTGATTCTTGGCTTCAGACATATCCTGAGACTCAACCGTCCCCACTGGTCAGGAGCCAGAAGAGGGTGGTGCCACTCCAACTCCTGCAGAGACGAGCTCTTCGGGCAGCAGACAGGAACCTAAGGCGAAAAAAGGTCTCATTCCAGATAGAGAGAAGCATCAAGAAGCGGAGGCTGCTGGAGGCCCAGAAGAGACTGGAGCAGCTCAAGGCATTGTACTGGCTCCAGGATGATGGTTTCCTGGAGCCCCCACACCAGGTCCCCAGCCCTGATGCCTTCCCAGGACGTCAATGTAGAAGCAAATCGACAAGTGGCAGCTTTTTGAGCCTACGAGAGCTCTGCCTCCGGTACTTGCCCCAGCTACGCAGGTACAGGCAGCAGTTGTCCCCTGGAAGCTCTGGCTGAGGTTTACAACCTCGTTGCCCGGCCTCAGCTTCCTCAGTCTATAAAATGGAAAGAAGTTTTTGCTCATCTCTTCCTCATCACCCTTTTCCTCTTCTGCTCTTCTTCTTTCTCTGTAGTTGATATCCGCTAAGTCTGAGGCTTTTCCCTTCTCCCACTCTGAGAGGCAGCTCTTGCTTCTTTTGGTGCAATCTACGTGAACCTTATTTTTTATCTATAGACTCTGATTATCCACTTACATCTCCTGTGTATTCCTGTCCCACCTCCATCTCATATTGCCTCAAACCAGACTCTGTCCCTACATTTCCTCCTCTTCCCTCCCCACCTGACCTGCCACTTCAAGTGAGCTTCCCGACCCCACCTGCCAACTGGTGAGTGAGTGGAACACTGTCTTTCTGACTCCAGGTTCACTTTGGGATCGTCTTGTTTCTTTTCTCCTTCACTCCTTACATTCAGTCAAGGTGAGGATATGTTATCTCCCAAGGATGCTTGGAACAGGGGACTGTGTCTACCCCTTTATATCCTCTGGGCCTAGCACAGTCCTTGCCCATAGTAGGTACACAATTAATGTCTGTGGTGGTGGTATATTTGCTCACCTCTCTGGTCTTCAGAGTAGTAGGCAGGCTTTAAAAAAAACACACTAACTTCTTATTATGAAAAATTTTAAACATACACAAATTTGGGGGAATAATACCTAACACTTACATTCGGCAATTATCAAGATTTACCAAGCTTGCTTTATCTCCCTCCTTCCTTTTTCTGGTGAAGTATTTTAAATCAACTTCTAGACATCATGTCATTTCAGTCCTACATAAGGTATACACTTCTAAAACATAAGGACTTTTCTTATACCCACATTGTCATTATCACACCTAACAAAATTAAGATAAATTATTAGGTATACTCTGCACCTAGGCCATATTCAAATTTCTCTAATTGCCTAAAAATACCTTTTTATAGTTAGTTGTTCAAATTAAGATCTAAATAGGTTTTACACACTGCATGTGGTTATGTCTTTTAAGTTTCTTTTAATCAATTTTTTGTTTTATTTCTTTAGATCATTGATTTGTTAAAGAGAGTGGGCCAGTTCTTTAGAATGTGTTATGTTACAGATTTGTCCGTTTGATTCCTTGTAGTATTATTTAAATTGTTCCTCTGTTCCTCCTATTGCCAATTAATTAGAAGTTTTCTTTAAAAGCATGATTTGATTAACTTCAACCTTTTTATGAGATAAAATATTGAGGAACAGAGTATACCTGAGGCCACTTCGAGAGCCAGGACTATAGTCCACAGTTTCCTTTTGTTCCTACAAAACTTTCCTCTGACACCAAAGGATGTAGGGACATGACATTGGCCTAGTTTCTCACCTCTTGCAGTGCAGCAAGTGGGACTTTGTAGTCCCTCTGTCAGCAGGAAGTAGGGACTGCTTGCTTTTCTGAGGTGGCTTTCCTTGTCTCCACAGTGTTTTCCTGAATCGGGATCCCTCTAGCACATTACCTCCTATACCGGACTCTACTGATCAGACATCAGAGAAAACCCAATCAGAAGAGTCTTTGTCCCAGGCTGCTTCTTATCCTCCAAGGGCAGGGAGTTTCAGCAACAATGTCCTCCATTCCTTGGGTGAGGGGCAGCTCTGCACAGCCAGGGCGGCCTTGGCCCGGAGGAGAGCCTGGGCCCCAGGCACCTGCTTCAGCATGAGCTCTACATCTTCCAGCATCCAGGAAAGGGAGAGAGGGAGTCAGCAGCCACACTGGATGTTGTCTCAGAGCTTAGCCTCTCTGAGCCAACCAGCTAACATGTTGAAGCCAAGGGATGAGCCAGAGGCCCTCACACCTTCCACCCAGGCCAGGAGGACTAAGAGACTGTCGGACTCTGGCCACGGACCAGCAGGGCGGCAAAAAGAAGGGGACCTTGAGACCCACAAGGCTGCTAACGGAGCCAGTTGCAGTTGCTCACATCCCCATGGACTCAAACAGGCAGCTGGGCATAGAAAGGCAGCTGAAACTTTTTGGACAGAATCCCAACCACCTTCTCCAAACAGGACATCAAAAGGGCAGCAGAGGGTGCTGGCAACTAGGGTCAGAGACATTACCAAAAAGTCCTCTCATTTGCTTCATGGCAGCCCTTTGAAGAGGCAACACAGTGCAGGGAGCCCAGACACCAGGGCCTCACTCACAGATGCCGGCCCAGTGGAGGGTCCCACAAAAGAAAAAGAGGGTGATTTATCGGATGCAGATAGCAGTTACTCAGTGGATTCTCTCTCCTGTGTCTGTGCCAAAGCCCCAACGGAGCCACTGAAGCCAGGGAGCCCCCCGGGGAGGGAATGGCATCTCCCAGAGTCAGAGAACACTGAAAGTGACAACAGCCAAATATCCGAGGACTCACTGACCGAGAAGGGGAACCAAAGCCCACAGGACAGCCCGGGGGACAGTTATCTTACCAATGGCCACAGCGACCCCAGGGCCAGAGCTAGAGCGTCTACGAGGGGCTTCACCACATGCTCAGACAGGGGCCTGTTCACCCAGGCTCACAGGAGCTTTTCGCTGGATAGCCTGATTGACGCTGAGGAAGAACAGCAAGAAGAGCCTTTCTTCAGTTCAGCTGATGAAATGCCAACAGAGACGTTTTGGCGCCTGCAGACCTCCAGTCTGCCCGTTGTGAGCCAGGAGGCAACGTGCAGGCTTGGTCCCATCACCCAAAGAACAGGAGCCAGGCTGGATGCCATCCTGCCAATGAGCAGTTCATTTTACCTTGATTCCCAGCCCCTACCCCGCTGTGCACAGCCTGAGTCGGAGGTGGGGGCAAGCTCCTCTGAGCAAGCCACCACTCTGCAAAGCATGCCGCTTTCAAGAGGGAGCCCTCTGTTGTCCATGGATTCCTGGTTTTCCTGTGACTCCAAGATCAATCCCAACAGCCCCCTGGGAATAGTGGGTTCTTTATGTCCAAGTCCTGATGTCCAGGAATTACAGCCCAGTGATCAGGAGAGGCCTGGATTCTGGCCAAAGATGGAAGAACTAAAGCCATCGGGTACAGAAGCAGTCCTGTCCTACACTTCCACACTGCCCTCAGGTGGTGCGGAGCTGCCCTGCAGTGTCAGAGCTGTGTACACAATTCCTGCTTCTGATACATCCAGGTTGTCCCTCTGGGGGTCATACAGGCTTCTTCAGTCTGGAGTTGATGGCACCTTTCAGGCCAGAGGTGTCTCTGACCCAGCCCAGCAGGGCAACTCTGAAACATCCAACAACTCGAGTGTACCAAGCATGCTGCCTGCCTCTGCCACCTCATTTACTTACGTAGGCAGCGCCTGTGAGAGGGACTGGGCTGCCCTTCAGCAAAAGTACCTCCTTGAACTATCTCATCCTGTGTTGGAGGCCATAGGAGAGCCCAGGCCGGCTTTCACCTCCCTAGAGGAAGACTCTGGTTCCCTGACCCAGGCTTCTAGCAGAGGAGGAGATACTGTATTGGTAGTTGGTTCTGGGCTATCTAGCAGTTTGAAGTTCAACAACTTTCCTATCCATATATCCAAAATTAGGCATTTGAGGGCAGAGAAAGAACAGGACAGTTTGAGCGTCGAGTTAGAAGGTACTTCAGATTTCTTTACAACTAGTGAGAAAGAGGTGAGTTACAGTGGAAATTATTCAGCAGACATAGAATCATTGACTTCTGGAGCTACAAATGCACAGGTCTTTGCAGCAGAGAATAAGGTGGCAAATTCCATGACAGGAGCATGTGACATCAAACAGAACAACTTGGAAGAGTCCTCTCAGAGTAGCGGGAGGAAGCCTGGATTGATGACTTCCTCTGATGAATGTTTCTTCCTGAAGAACCCTTGTCACAGTAATGTTACTGTAGCCACCAAAGAAGATCCTCAGCCCCAAAGTTGTGCTCCTCTCAAGAAGAACAGTGTAGGCCTGGCCGGGCAATTAAATCACAACAGCCACCTCCCACGACAGGAAGAGGAGGCAGACTACCAGGAGAGCTCCAAGGAAGTGGTTGGAAGACACGCCAATCTTTCCTTTGCCTTTCCGTCAGGTCCAGAGCTGTACCTGCACTCTGCTCCTTGGAATTCATGCCCGTCTTCCCTGCAGCCACCTCCCCTAGAAACAGTCTACGTGACCAAAAGCCGGGATGCCCTGACAGAAACGGCCTTAGAGATCCCAGATTGCAGAGAAGCCAGAGTGCCTTCCCCACCCCCCAGGGAGGCCTGGGGCTTTGGTCAGGACTACCAAGTCCTCCAGAATGCTTATTTAAAGAACAGTTTGCCAGTGCTCTTACAAAAACAGAATTCCAAGATGGCCTCATTTCAGCAGGTCACAGCGGAGAGGCCAGTTGATCTGAATACCACGGAGGTTAGTGGGGAAATAGGGAAACGCGCTGGAAGCCATAATTCAGTATATTTTGTTGTTGCTCAGAACAGACATTTTCTTACATCTGCCAGCACAAAAGTATGTGAGTATGAAAATCAATTTGGAAATTTAAATAAACACAGTCTTCCAGCACTCAAGGGAGAAAAGACCACGATACAGTCCAGTTGCACCGTTTCCTCAGACAGTTCTGGGTCTGGGAAGCCCCTTTCTGTTTGTGAGTCTCAGGCAAGTGGGGAAGAAGGGCAGGAGCAGAACGCAGTCCTAAGACAGAGCCAGGCCTCTGATAGGAACAGACAGTCCCCTTTGGGGGCCAGGTCTGATTTCACCTATAAAACCATCAGTTTAGGTTTTGACAAGGACATGCTGGGGGGAACTGCTCTTTCTTTGAAGTCTAGATCAGCATATCATAGAGTAAGGAGCCCAGAGGTAATGGCCCAGGATGGGAGTCCAATCCACAGGGGGGAATGGAAGGATGAAACTGGGCTTCCTGGAAAGTCTCTCCATCCCAGAGACAGCTCAGAAGATTTTAAGCAGCCATGGACAGAATCTACACAAGAAAGGTTCCAATCAGTTATATACTCTCAGGAAAGAAACCTCACTGAATGTAAAGGCCCTGGAAAGTTGCAAGAAGTGTTAAATCACAAAGAACCACCTTCTGGAAAAAAACAGAATAAAAGAGTTAATAATGCTGACGAAATGGCTAGGCTAATTAAGAGTGTCATGCAGCTAGAAAATGGTATCTTGGAAATCGAATCCAAGCAGAATAAGCAGCTATATGCTTCCCATACACTGGGAGTCAGTCATGAGTTTGTGTTCCAGGACAAGGAGATGGCTGATCATGTCCTGAAGCCAGGCAGCTCTAGACACCACTTGTCCTTCATGGATCAGCTGTCTTCTCCAGAATACACAGATGATACTGATTTTAGGGATGGTGACGCTGGAGAAATGGATACTAGCAGTAGCACTGGGGAAGATCCCCAGGACCAGAAAATCATCCCGAGTCCCTTCAAGTCAAGAGACTGGGTACAAGATATTAAATTTGTGAGAGAGCACAGTCCCCCAGCTGTATTAGCCAGGGACACTTGTGATTATTTAGGGACATGTACAACTCACAGTGAGTGCACCAGAACTTTTGTTAATCCAAGGAGAAGGAAAGCATTGGCTAGAGCTGTGCCATTCCGGTCCAGGCCCGAGTGGCCCTCTGAGGAGGAAAGTGAGGTGGTGCATGCATCAGCAAGCCCCAGAAGGCAGCCCCGTGGCTTGGAAAGTCTTGAGGAATCAGAGACTATGAAAGGTTTTCAGGAAAGCCACGTTCCCAAACACATAAGTAGTTTTTACCCAGAGGAGCCAAAAGTTCAAGGCAGAGTTAAAGAAATGACTATGCAAAGAGGAGATAGCCTACAGGAGCAATACAGAATGGTCTCATCGACTCGGAAACTTCTTAGTCCAAGCCAACGTTGTATGGGCACGTTTTTCAGCCAGGAGACAGGCCCATTGCCAAGTCAGCCAGACTCATCTATGGCTCCCCATCGAGACCTGAGTAACACCTTGCCCTTGAGTTCCCCAAGACGGCCAAGAAGCTATCTTCATGCGCCTGATGCTATAGGCATCTCTTCAGTTGACTATGTGCTGGATCCTACAGTGTTGAAAATGCCCAACAGTCTCTGGGTAACTGAAGCAGGATGTCAGGGCCAGAGTGGAGAGCCCAGAAGCCACAGCCCACAGGGAAATGTGCAAGAGGCGTCCTCCAGGGCACACACTGCTTGCTGTGGGTCTGCAGTCTTCATGGCCATAGGATCTTGGGATCAATCTGGTGCACCAGAGACCATTCCCCTGGGGACTGAGAGCAGGAGATCAGCAAGCACCAGCCCCCAAACCCTGGGAGGGGGCCCCAGAAGCACCTCAATGGGCTTGAGTACCAGGGTGGGTTCTGCTTCTGAAGCCAAGGCTGTACAAAAAGCAGAAAGAGCCAGTTCCTTTAACTGGGTCTCTAGCCCACTTAAAAAGAGGGCCAACTGTCCCTTAGCAGAGGGTAACAACCAGGGCAGGGAGGTGAGGCAGAAGGCAGAGAAGGAGGCCGAGGACCTTAGTCCTACCAGTGCTACTTTCTCAGCAACTCTGTCCCTGGAGCCACACCCTGAGCCCCCTACACATACATCCATGGGCTTAGCTGTGCTGGAGGAGATCAGAGAGGCAAAGGCCCACGGAGAACAGTTTCATGACTTGGTGACTGAAGGCACAGTCCTTCCTTACTATGAGACTTTATTAGAGCCTGAATGTTCTTCAAGGGCCCCTGATAGGCCTCAGTGTCAACAAACAGACCAGCCAGTGTCAGACAGGACTGGGAATGAGAGTGAAGCACAGGGGTTTCATGTGGCGTCTCCCTCTGCTGAACCAGGACATCTATGGACTGATAAGAGGAAAGCCCTTAAGACCACACCCCTCTCTGCAGACAGCTTTCAGCCTCTGCCCAGCATTGAAGTTAAAGGGCCATGCCAGTCCTCACAGACTTTCTCCCATGCTGACCCTGCTCTAGGCAAAAGCCATTATTCTGGAAAACTGATACCTTTTCTGAGAGCAGATGAGCAGTTTATATGTTATTCTGGCCCGTTTGAAATCATGGAGGAAAAGCAAGAAGCAATTAGAATTTCTGCTGGTCCTGTAGGCCCAGACAGTCTTCCTTCTTCAGCCATAGAGGAAGCCAGGAGGGTAACAGCAGGGAAAGTAGAGGCTGCCTTATCTTCTCAGGAACCTTCTGACAATCCTGGAGTGACTCAGCCTGGGCAGAGCCAGTCCATTCCCTGGGAGATGGCAGAGGGCATGCCCCCTGGCAGTCAGGAGAGCAGCCAGACACACCCAGAACCTAGAACTCTACACACCACATATGGAGGAGAGTCGGGTAACTTCACCGTGGCTGCACAGGGAGAAAAAACAACCTGTTTTGAAAGTCAGCTTGTGATCTGTAACGTTCAGGATTCTGCCAGTCTCTCAGGGCCTAACCAAGACCATGTCCAAGACCTCGAGGCTTCCAGTGGCTTAGAAAAAGGAAGGGCACAACCCGAACGAAGTAGCGTCCTGCCTGGAGTCCTGAGAAGAGCTGAGCTGGAAGTTCCCTCGCAGCAGTGTGTGAAGATGGGGAGTGTTGGTTCTGGGCTGGCAGAAGCCTGCAGGGCTGGCAGCAAACACCTTGACCCGGCTCCATTGTCCGATCAAAGACCTAGCCCAGATCCTGGCGGAGTGAGAGAGGAGGCCCTGTGCAGATGTCCACAGGAAACTTCAGATTGTGCTGTCTTCTCAGCAGGGAGCACTGAAGGCAGAAAGACTCTCAGCCCATCTGGGGGGCAGGAAGGCAGCAGAACTCTTCCTTGTCAACAACCATGCAGCCCTCAAGCCATTGCTGCTTATGCCTTCTCCTCCCTTTCCTCCACTTTACTGTGTTACAGAGATGGTGACCTGGGGAAGGCTGCCCCACAAACTCTCCACCCAACCTGCAAAGGATCTTGCAGGGCCCGTGGAATGGATGAGAGAGGAGAGAGCTATTCCAGTGACTCTGATGAGTTCTTGACACATGGCCTTGAGCCCAAAGGCATTCATGTGAAATTTGGGCCACCAGACAGCAGCACTCTGGAACCCTCTGCCACCACTTCTGTCCTCTCTCTGGCTCAAGGCTGCAGCTCCCCTTCTGCCCCTGACATAAAGGCAGGTTCCCTCAGCCCCTCAGTTGCTGCAGGGGATCCTGAGGAAAAGGTTGCCAAGAAGACAGCCCATGCAGAGCTTGAGGCTGCCCCTTTTCCTAAAGGCGTGTGCTCTGAGCCACTGAAGAAGTTTCAGGACAGCTCAGTAGATGGCCAGAATGCACAGGAGTCTCAAACCAAGCCAGAGCTACCTGCAACAACCAGGAGACAACATACCCTGAATTTAAGTGAAGGGTCTGTTGAGAGTGAGCTGCTGGTGGAACCACAGCATGGATGTTTAGAAAATGCTGTCAGATGCCTTCCAGAAAAGCCACAATTTTCCACCAAGTCCAGGGATCACAGTAGCTTGGATCCCCAAGCCAAATTTGTAGCCAAGTTAAAGCACATCTCCAGTCCCCAGGTTGGCAGTCTCTGGGAGGAGGAAAAGCAGCAGAAAGAGCAGGCTTCAGGTGGTGGTGAAGACCCTGCCCAGCACATGCATCCCCCACATTCCGATGAAGGTGACTTAGATGGCTTTCAGATGAGCGATGCAGGCGAAGAGGAGGGGACTGCAGCCAAGGCCTCTGTGCCCAAGATGTTCTCATCGGGCTTTAAAGACTCAGCCAGTGACCCCGTGGTGCCTGTGGCCCAGAGCCCTGGCCAGCCCTCTTCTGGAAGGGAGCAGCCGGCTCTCCCCCACAGGCACTCACTTCCTGTCATTGCAGTTTTCTCTGGCCCCAGACACTCCAGGTCCCCCCCCAGGCCACAGTTCTCTGTGATCAGCTCTTCCCGGTCTCTTCAGGAGCTGAATTTGAGTGTGGAACCTCCTTCCCCCACAGATGAAGAGACACAGGGGCCTAACAAATTGTGGAACCCACATCCTAGGAGCCAATCCTTTGAAAAGTCAGCAGTGGGAACATCTCTGGAAGCTGCGAGCTGCGATCAGAAAGCCTCATCTGACTTGAACAGTAGCTCTGCTGATCACAGGCCCCTTCAACCTGCCAGCCCTCCTTACCCAATGCCTTCAGCTCCCTTGTGCATGCCGACCCCCAGTTTCATGACCTGCTGGATGTCCGGTACAGTGGAACCGGCCCGGCAGGGAAAGCCACAGAGCCTGGGTGGCCAGGCCAGGCCAGAGAAGTGGCTTTCTGAGGCAGGCAGAGGAGCATCGCACTTTGGCTCCAGTGACATCAATCCCTACGTTCTGCCCTGCCCTCCAGCGGGCCCTGCACCCATTGGCTGGAAGCAGTATGTATTTGGCAATACAGTTGATGTCTCCTGTAGCCAGTCACCCCAGGGCCTGGTACCATCAAAAATGGCCCAGTGCTCCAGGATGGACAATGGCCTAGAAGACCAGAACTCCCCATTCCACTCCCACCTCAGCACCTGTGCCAATTCCCGAGGTTCACATGAGGCCTGGGAAGTATGGGATTCTTCGCTTGCCTTGGGGAACCACCACATCCTGACGGGCCCTGAAGGAGCAGCCCCCGCTAAGGGTCCTGATGAGAGAGCCCAGTTCCAGGTCCCCCCTGTTGAAGCAGGCCCTCTGAGGAGTGAGTCCCCCTGGACTGAAGGAAGTGCTACAGGCCCAGTGGATGAGATTATGCTGCTGTGTCCATCAGAGGCGGGTGGCCCTGGGGGACAGTCCAGGATGAATACCTTGGAGCAGGGCACACAGACCTTGGGCTGCAGGCTCCACTGGAGCCACACGGACATCTCCTCTGCCTATTTGGAAGCCAGCGCAGTGCCGGTCTCTGATCTGGCTTCCTGGGCCAGCATGCACAACCTGTCTCTCCACCTCTCACAGCTCCTACACAGTACCTCGGAGCTACTGGGAAGTCTCTCGCAGCCAGGTGTTGCTGAAAAGCAGCAAAACACCAAGAGGGAGATCCCAGATGAGGCACCCCAGACCCTCATGATAGACGGCTGTACTCAGACCACCGTGGATGAGGGCATCCAGACTGACCTGGCCTCCCCACCTCTGCACCTCCAGGCCCCAGAGGCCAGCCCTCAGGAGGTCAGTGTGGTCCTTGAAGTGCTGGGCTCAGATATCTCCACCATGTCTCAAGAAAAGGGACACGACTCAGGGACAGTTCAGAAGAGAGAGGCGGAGGGAACAGCATGGAACACAGCACGGCCCCCAGATCTTCAGGAAGAAAGCACCCACTGCAGGCCCCAGAGCCCTGCAGTACCCTCATCCCATCTGAGGTTTCAGAAGGCCCCACTAGGGCAGAACCTCCCTTCTGTGAGCCCGCAGGCTTCTCCTGATGCTGCCCTGCCGCCCAGCACCCAGCCCAATGAACCCTCCTGCCTGGCTGTCAGCAGCCCCAGCCTTAGCCTCCCTCATTCCCCAGAACCCTGCCCCAATGCTGTGGAGTCTGTCGGGGAGCCTGGGGTCCCGAAGGAGTTGTGCCCCACAAGTGCCTTGTTGGTGGACAGGGCCTCTTCCCCGATCCTCGCACTTAATGCCAGCCCTCAAGGGTCAGAGCTCCCCCTAGGCTCTCTGTCTCTCTCCACCCACTTAGCGCACCCTCTTGAAGGCCATCAGGAGCTTGTCTCCAGCCCAGACCTTCCCCTCGACTCCCCCAAGCCTCCAATGGATAATTATTCTCAAGCCATTGATGAGGCAGGCAGCTCCCAGAGAGGGTGGGGTCTGTGTGAAGGCAGAAGTTCCTTAGAAAGGAATGAGGGCAGGTCCATGCCTGAGGGAAGCTCCCCAGGCAGCCCACAGCACAGCTCAAAAACCCAAGTTCGTTTCCTAGAGCAGCCCCATCAGCAGCGTCAGCCCCAGTCCCCCTCCTGGGTCCAGAGCAGACTGCCGCCTCTGCCGCTGAGGACCAGGAGTCTGAGACCGGCTGAGGGCTTTGTCCCCGAGGACATGGCTCCCCTGGAGTGTGGCCCACTTTGCAGTAGGGAGCCAAATAAATGGCAGAGCAGGACAGAAAATGGGGGTGAGAGTTCAGCATCTCTAGTGGAGCCACAACCCACTGTCAACAATCCCTCTTCGGGGGGAGGCGTGCAGCACCTCAGCCCCTGCCCTGTGTCTGAGTTGACTGACAAAACAAGGCTCCAGGGCTCTACCTCTGGCCCAACTGAGGCCTGCCAACCTCAGGGGCTGCTGCGCCCCAGTTCCCAGACGTGCATGGCTCCTGAGCCTCAGCATCACAGCCTGAGGGACCTCCCAGTGCATAACAAATTTAGTAATTGGTGTGGGGTTCAGGATGGCTCTCGTGGGGAGCTAGGAGTGACGGGGTTGCTGGGACCCAGACATGTTGTCAGCGCTGGAGAACAGGGACAGCTTCCCTCACAGCCTGTGGGCGCCCAGAGCCAGGACCCTGCGTGGTCCCAGAAGGAGCAGATCCCCCTGCAAGTCGGGGCCCAGAACCTCCCACTCAGCACGGAACTCACAGAAGCAAAACTGCACCACGGCTTTGGGAAGTCAGATGCCCTGCTCGAGGTGCTGCAGAGCGGGACAGGGGAGGCGCTCACTGCCAGGGAACCTGTGCTGTCCACCTGGGAGGAGCTCCATGCCCGGTAAGGGTCCCAGCCTGGAGTGGGAGGGCAAAGAGGGGCCTGAGAGGAAAGAACCAAAGGCTACGAGCTGGCTGTTCCCTCTCCTCTTGCTCAATTCTGGGATCTTCCAGGGGTCAGAGAGATTATAAAATGGAGAAGGGCATTCATGGCCAGTTTCAGTGAATCAATCATGTTTTATCTCAGGCAAAAACAAACCATTGAGTCGCTCCGGAGACAGCGGGCTGAGCGACTTCAGAACTTCCGCCGGACACGAAGCCTCAGCCCCCAGAAACAACTGAGCTTCCTGCCTAACAGGGACCTCCCCACCCGTGACCTTGACTTACCCAGCAGGCGCCGAGAATACCTGCAGCAACTGAGGAAGGATGTTGTGGAGACAACCAGGTACGGGTAGACCCAGAACCGGGTGGACCCAGAACCCTGCAGGGAGTGGGTTCTGAGTGGGGTGTGAGGGTTGTGGGGAGCAGGGCCTGAGTCTTAGTGTCCTGGAGGCTGCAGGCTGCAGCTTCTCTCACAGGAGCAATTCCATCAGTGGGTCTTCTGTACCTGTGGACACGTGGAGGTGGCTGCGGGAGCGGGGGCAAAGGGAACAAAGGATGTGAGGAGGCGGGGGGAGGGCGAAGGAGGGGTGGGCAAAGGGAAGTCCTGGGAGAGGATGAACAGAGTAGCTGTGGCATAAGGAGACTGCAGGTCTGAGCCTCCGAATGAGATACAAAATCAAACTGAAGACCCTGTGGGCAGAGAGGCTGGATCACTCAAGAGTGGTGTTGCACAGAAAGTAAAGGGATGGAAAAGGTATTTCATGAAATAAGTAGCAATACTTATACCAGACAAAATAGACTTTAAAAAACAAAGGCTGTAACAAAAGTCAAAGAAGGACCCAGCTGTTCTACTGGGCATTTATTAGAAGAAACTCAAAACACTAAATAAACATAATGCACCCCTCTGTTCATTGTAACATTATCTACAATAACTTAAGTGTCCATCAGTAGATTAATGGATAAAGAAAAAGTGGTGCATACATGCAATAGAATATGACTTAGCCATAAACAAGAATGAAAGCTTGCCATCTGCAACAACATGGATGGACCTAGAGAGTATTGTGCTGAGTGAAATAAGTCAAAGACAAATGCCATATGATTTCACTTATATGTGGAATCTAAAAAACAAATGAACAAACAGAATAGAAACAAACTCATAGATATGGAGAACATTTTAACAGTTTCCAGAGGAGAAGGGGATTGGGAAATGGGTGAAAAAGGTGATGGGATTAAGAAGTACAAAATAGCCCTAGCTGGTTTGGCTCAGTGGATAGAGCATCGGCCTGTGGACTGGGGGGTCCTGGGTTTGATTCCGGTCAAAGGCACATGCCCAGGTTGCGGGCTTGATTCCCTGTGGGGGCATGCAGGAGGCAGCTGATCAATGGTTATCTCTCATTATTGATGTTTCTATCTCTCTCTCTCTACCTTCTTCTCTGAAATAATAAAAATGTATTTTTTTAAAAAAAGAAGTACAAAATAGCCTGGTCAGTGTGGCTCAGTGATTGAGCATTGATCCATGAACCAGGGAGTCACGGTTGATTACCAGTCAGGGCACATGCCTGGGCTGTGGGTTCAATCCCCAGGAGGGGGCGTGCAGGAGGCAACCGATTGATGATTCTTTCTCATCATTGATGTTTCTGTCTCTCTCTCCCTTCCTCTCTGAAATAAATAAAAACATATATTTTTTAAAAAGTACAAAATAGTCATGGGGATGTAAAGTACAGCATAGAGAATATAGTCAATAATATTGTAATAATTACATATGGTGTCAGATGGGTACTAGACTTAGAGGGGAACCACTTTGTAAGGTATATAAATGTCTAATCGCTAGGTTGTATAATTGAAACTAGTATGTATGTCAAGTATAATTGAAAAATAATTTATTTAAAGTTAAAAAAAAGTGTTGAGCAGGCCTGGGGTGAGCAGGCCATGGCCATCGCCCACCCACTGTGTTAGAAGGCACCTCTCTGCCCCTCTGGTCCTTCCCAGGAACCCAGGGTCAGCGTCAAGGTCTGCTCAGCCACTCTCTGACATAGAGCTGATGCTAAGAGAATACCAGCGGGCTCGTGAGGAGGCCAAGGTGGAGATCGCCCGGGCCCGGGACCGACTGCGGGAGCAAACTGAACAAGAGAAGCTGAGAATCCGCCAGCAGATCATCTCCCAGCTGCTGAGGGTGGGAAACAGGTTTCAGGGTAGGCCTGGAGCCTGGAGGCGCAGACCTCAGACTGGTCAGACCTCAGACTGGGCTGCCTCAGGCATGGGATGTAACATTTGACCCCTGGTGCCAGGTCAAAGCTGTGTTCACTCTCTTTCCGTGTCATTCTCATCAGACCAGCTCCTGTCGCTGGGCCACAGTCTGGGAGGAGGCTGCCTTGGTATAGAGTTGGGGTGGGGGTGTGGGGAGGTGTGAGGGTGTGAGGCTGAGGTGGGAGGTACTGGGGGTGATGGGACCTGGGAGGTGAGAGGGGTGGATTTGGGGCTGTGGGGCCTGGGTAGTGAGGGTGCACCAGAAGCTGGTTGACGGTGATCTGTCCTTCCCAGGAAGAGGAAAAACTACACACCCTGGCCACCTCCAGCTCCCTGTGCACCAGCTCCAATGGAAGCCTCTCCTCTGGTGTCACCTCTGGCTACAACAGCAGCCCAGCCTTGTCAGGCCAGCTCCAGTCCCCAGGCAGTGTGGTGAGTAGGCAGATGCTAGGTATAAGCTCGGGACCAGGCTGCTAATGCAAGAGTTTGGGCAGGAAGTTCTGCCTCAGGTCACTGCTGACACTTGATGGACAGTGGCTTTGGCCTTTCCTCTAGTTCTGTCTTTCTCTCCCTGTTCATTCATTCAACAGCTGCTTGTTTTGTAGGTGTTGTTTTAAGCATTGAGGGTGCAGCAGTGAGCAAAACTATTCTTGTCCTTAGACTATTAGAAGGATAAATATTAAAGAGCTTATTTTATAACTAGAGGCCCAGTGCACAGATTCATGCACCAGTGGGGTCCCTCCGTCTGGCCTGCGGGGATCAGGCTGAAACCGACAGTCCAACATCCCCCAGGGGTCCTGGAGTGCAAGAGGGCACTCTGAAAAGTTGCTGTCCCTTGGCAGCTCCTGCGTTGAGCGTCTGCCCCCTGGTGGTCAGTGTGCATGATAGCTGCGGCTGGTTGCTCAGGCTTTTGTATATATACATTATTAGCATAGATGAAGGGATGCTAAGCCAATGTGAAAGGTGGAACCTGACCTAGTCTGGATGCTCAGTAAAGATGCTCTGAGCCTGATGGTGAGAGAGAGACTCGGCAGTGAGAGCTCAGTGCTGGTGGTGTCCAGAGGGCCCACAAGGGAGGCTCTGAGGGAGGAGGAGTTTGAGGAACTAAAACACTTGTTTGGTTGGAATGTAGAGTCAGATGGGAGAATTACATGAAAAAAGGACCTGAAAATGCAAAATCGTGTGGACTAAATTGAGAATTCTGGGCCTTTCTAATCCATCTGATCATGTTACTTCCCCAAAGCTGCTGGAAAGCCTTTAAGTAGGGAGAGAAGGATGAGATTGTGAGAAGGGGCAAGAGCAGCTCTGTAGACCCATTAGTGACCATGGCAAAGCCGAGTGAGAGTTCATGATTGCTTGGCTTAGGGCGCTCCTGGTGAAGATGAACTGATGTGGATTCAAAGAAGAGAAAGCATCCACGGACTGACTGGATGTGGAGGAAGGGAGAAGGGAGGGTTGAGAACAATGCATGCTTTGGGTTTGACGACAGTGACAGGAAGCCCTGGAGGCGGACAGGTTTTGTGGGAAGATCATGAATCTAGTTTTGTATTTACTGGGTTGGAAGCACCTGTGAGAAATGCAGGGGCTTGTTGGAATACAGATCTGGAGCCCAGAGGTGAGACCTGGCTAGGGATAGAAAATTTGAAATTCATTTTATAAAGAAAAACTTCACATAGTAAAAGATACATAGTTTTCAAACAGTAGCCAAGGACACACAGTGTCAGTGCATATTTCAGCCTCCTGTTTGCCCTCCCCAGAAGCAGTCATTCGTCCTGTTTGGTATATATTTCCAGAGACAGTCTGTGCGGCTATAAGAAGGTATCTTTTTTGCCCTGACCGGTTTGGCTCAGTGGATGGAGCTTCGGTCTGCGGACTAAGGGGTCCCGGGTTCGATTCCGGTCGGGGGCGTGTGCCTTGGTTGCGGGCACGTCCCCAATGGGGGGTGTGCAGGAGGCGGCTGATCGGTGTTCCTCTCTCATCGATGTTTCTAGCTCTCTGTCCCTTTCCCTTCCTCTCTGTGAAAAATCAATAAAATATATTAAAAAAAAAGATATCTTTTTGTAAAGCACATGAATGGAAGCATACTGTACTCACTTTGTCCCTTTGCTTTTTTTCCTTTAAAAATATTGGTTGGATCTTGAATATCAGTAAATCTAGTGCTGACTCATTCTTTTTAATAGTTGAATAGTGTTTCTTTTTTCTCTTGAATTCCATGTTATTAAATGTGATGTTTTATATAGATAATATGAAGTGGAAAAGGCAAAAAATATATACATATTTAAGGGTATATAGGGAAATACCCATCCCTTTCCCTATCTACCTAGTCCATGTCCCTCATCCCACCCAAGAAAACAGTGGTGTGTGTTGTTTTTTGGGGGGAGGGGGGATATCTTCCTAGATAGAGTGTCTTTTGCATATAAAATAAGCATATTATACCACTGTCCTTTATATATTTTTTCCAATCAGTATATCATTACATGACAGTGTAGAGAACTTTCTCTTTTTCTTTGTGATTGCTGCATAGCATTCCATTGTAGGGATGCATTGTAATTTTTTTAACTAATCCTCTACCTTGGATTGTTTTCAATTTTTTTACTGTTGTAAACAGGGCTGCAGTGAATAGCTTTGTGCATGTATAGCTTTCTTACATGTGCAAATATATCTGCAGGATAAATGTGGACTTGTTCTACAAGTATATGCATTTGAAAATTTGATAGATACTGATAGATTTTCCCTCACAGATATACTGATTTTTACTCCCACCAGCAACAGGCGGGAGTCCACCTTCCTCCCATTCTCTTGTTAACATGTTATTAAATGTTTGGACTGTTGAACCATCTGTTCATACCCTTTGCTCATTTTTTTTCTTCTTTCTTACTAGTTACTGAGAGTTCTTTATATAGTGGCAAGATAGCCCTTTGCCTGATGTGAATTGCAAATGTTTTTTTCCAGTTCTGTGTTATCGCTTGACTTTACTTACTGTGTTTGGAGCCATTCAGGAAGTTTTATTTATCAGTTTTCCTTTTATAGTGTCTATGTTTTAAATCATAATTAGAAACACATTCTCACCCTAGCTGGTTTGGCTCAGGGGATAGAGCGTTGGCCCATGATTCCAGTCAAGGGCACGTACCTCTGTTGCAGGGTCGATCCCCTGCCCCCGTGGGGGGTTGTGCAGGAGACAACCAATGGATATGTCTCTCTCACATAGATGTTTTCCTCTCTCTGTCTCTCCCCCTCCTGCCACTCTCTCTAAAAATCAATGGAAAGCCCTAGATAGTTTGGCTCAGTGGTAGAGCATTGGCCTGCAGACTGAAGGGTCCCAGGTTCAATTCCGGTAAAGGGTATATGCCCGGGTTGCAGGCTCGATCTCTGGAGTGGGGCATGCAGGAGGCAGCCAATCAATGATTATCTGTCATCATTGATGTTTCTCTCTCTCTCTCCCTCCCCCTCCCTTCCTCTCTGAATTCAATAAAAAAAAATATTTTTAAAAAATCAACGGAAAAATATCCTCGGGTGAGGATTAACAAAAAAATAAACAAAAAAAGTATCACATTGTCCATTCCTAAGTTATAAAGAATTTCTCCTGTGGTTCCTTCTAGAACTTGTATGGTTTTATTTTTCATATTTAAGTCATTGATTCATTTGGAAAGTATATATACAGGGTACCCCCAAAATGTGTACACACTTTGAATGATTGTAAAGTATTTATTAACATACAATTCATTTTCAAAATGTAAAAGAATCTACAGAAATGAATAATTTTTTGTCAATGCCTGTTTTCTTTTACATATATACTAGTGGCCTGGTGCATGAAATTTGTTCATGGCGGGGGGTGTCCCTCAGCCCAGCCTGCACCCTCTCCAATCTGGGACCCCTCGGGGGATGTTGGACATCCCTCTCGCAATCCAGGACTGTTGGCTCCTAACCACTCACCTGCCTGCTGGCCTGCTCGCCCCCAACTGCCCCTCCCCCCCACGCTGGCCTGCTTGCCCCAAACTGTCCCCCCTTCCAGCCAGATCGTCCCCAACTGCCACCCCCTGCTGACCTGCTCACCCCCAACTTCACCCCTCCCCCTGCCAGCCTGATTGCCCCTAACTGCCTCTGCCTTGGCCCCGCCACCATGGCTTTGTCTGGAAGGACATCTGGAAGGTCTCCCAGTCTAATTAGCATATTACCCTTTTATTAGTATAGATATTTTTTATTGATTTCAGAGAGGAAGGGAGAGGGAGAGAAAAACATCAATGATGAGAGAGAATCATTGATCGGCTGTCTCCTGCATGACCCCTACTGGGGATTGAGCCCGCAACCATGGCATGTGCCCTTGACTGGAATCGAAACTGGGACCTTTCAGTTTGCAGGCTAACACTCTGTCCATTGAGCCAAACAAGCTAGGGCTCAATACCTGTTTCAAACTGATGGCCATTCTGGTCCAGGCACTGCTGATAATGTGCAAAGCAATGGAATCCCAAACATCAAAAATCATTTCATTTGGTATTTGTGTGCCCTCAATTAGTTGACTGTTTCTGGTTTTGTACCCTAAACTTTATCTTTTATGTATCCCCATAAAAAAAAAGGCCTATGGAACTTTAGGATAAATTTTCTTTGTTCAAAGCTTAGTCTGGCTTCACCCATTATTTCAAATCAGTTAAACCTGAAAAGGAGTGAAAATTAAGTGAGTTATCAGCTGTTAAACTGTGTATGCATTTTTGGGGGGACACCCTATAGTATGAGATGTGGATCCAACTTTGTTCTTTTCAGATGGCTATTCATTTGTGCCCATGCTTGTTAGATAGCTCATCCAGACTGCTCATCTTTGTCTCACCAGATGAAGACGTCAACTTTTCTAGTTCTAAGGCTTATAATGTATTCTACTCCCCATTGCTTTTCTTTTTTGAAATTTTTCAGAGTATTCTTTCGTGTTTATTTTTTTATGAAATTTAGGATCAGCTTGTCTAGTTCAATGATAAAAACTTATTATTTTTAATGAGATCATGTTCAGTTTATGAATCATCTGAGGGAGAAATCACATTTTATATTGGGGAATCTCCTAACCAAGAACATAATAGGTTCAAGCCTTTTTTTTTTTTATGTTTACTGGTACGTTTCCTTCATGTCTCTCAAATTTCTTGTCAGATTTATTCTTGTTTTATCTTTTTAAAAAATATATTTTATTGATTTCAGAGAGGAAGGGAGAGGGAGAGAGAGATAGAAACATCAGTGATGAGAAAGAATCATTGATTGGCTGCCTCCTGCACGCCCCACACTAGGGATCAAGCCCACAACCCAGGCACAGAATCGAACTGTGACCTCCTAGTTCATGGGTTGACGCTGAACCACTGAGCCACGCCAGCCAGGCTATTAAACCATTCTTATAGTCTTGGAATTAATACTGTAATACAAATACATTATATACTTAAGCGTATCATGTATTATCAGAGTTTAAAATGCTAATATTCAGGATTTTGCTTCAATATTTATGAGTTTTATTCTGTAGTTTTGGTTTTGCAATATACTTCATATTTTGGTATCAATATTATACTCCTTTTATAGTAAAAAGGGTGAAAGCTTTCTTTTCCAATCTTTAGGAATAGTTACGAAAGTAATGGAAAATTATACCTATTTAATTGTCAAAAATGAGAAAACTGAATGATGGCAGGTGTTGGCAAGACTTGGGGGATATAGGGACACTTACAGGGTTACGACCCAGCAATGCTTGCAGAGTTTATGAGGGAACATGTATGAAATTATTTATTTAAATATTATTTGAAGTGGCAGAGAGTTGGAAGCCATTAGAGAATCGGTTACTGAGAGAATGGATAGGTAAAACGTGGTCAGTGCACACATGGAATACTATGCAAGAGTTAGAGTCAACAGAAAAAGTGGACTCCTAGGCAAAGCACTGAGTGAAAACACTGTGAAACAGTGAGGCATGACACTATTTGTATAAATTAAAACTACACATACTCAAAGCAATTCTTTTCGCAAGAACACATACCAACAAAAAGATGTACCCTCAAACACGCTGGCGTGCTTTAAGGTAGGCGTGAGAGGGAAATGGGGATGAAAGGTGAAAACATTTTTAGAATGAAAATATTTTAAAACTTTAGTATAATTATACTATGAAACTGACAAGTTTTGAGGGGACTAGTTCTTTGAAAAGTTTCGTCTATGGAAAGTGGTCTGTTGAGATGAGGGGTTGGCAAACTATGTCCCTTTGGCCAGATCTGGCCACTGCTTCTTTAGTAAATAACGTTTTACTGGCTGCAGCCTCACCCCTTTATTTATGTGTTGTCTGTGGTTGGTTGCTTTATGCCACAATGACAGAGGCAAGTAGTTGCAACTGCTCTAATGGCCCACAAAGCCTTAAATACTCCTTACCTGCCCCTTTACAAGAAAAGGTTGCCAACTCCTGGTTTAGATTTTCCATCTCTCTGGAGCCAATTTTGATTCTAACTTGTTAATTTCTGTTCTATTATTATTAATTACGTTTTCTTGTGATAATTTCTCCATCTCTCCGTCTCGTGATCAGTAATTTTGTTGAATTTGTTTGCCTGCTGTTTTCTTATGATTAGATTGAGGTTATGCATTTTTGGCAAGAATACCACAGAATTTATGTTGGGGTTGCCAGATAAAGCAAAGAAAAATACAGGACGCTAATTAAATTAGAATTTGAGGGAAACAACAAATATATGCCCCATGCAATGCCTTATTGTTACTACATTAGGTCAGTGTACGTGTTGTCACTGTGTCTTATTATTGGTGATGTTAACCTTGAAGTTACAGGTGGTGTCTGGGGTCTCTCCACTGAAAAGTTACTATTTTTCCCTTTATAATTAATAAACATCTTGGGAGACTTTGCAAATATTCTATTTTTTCTCAAACCTTTGCTCACTTATTTTAGCATCATTGTTGTATCTTGCCTAAGAAAATTTTCACTGTGGTGTTTTAATGATAATTTGCATTTCCCTTATTTTTCTACATTTCTTAATTGATTTTTTTTTCTATAAGGATGTATTATCCCTTCTCTCCCTATTTATTTTATTGAGTTTTAATTACTTTATTTTTAAATATATTTATTTTTTATTTTAAAAATATGTTTGTATTGATTTTTAGAGACAGGGGAAGGGAGAGGAATAGAGAGATAGAAACATTGATGAGAAGTATTGATTGGCTGCCTCTTGCCCGCCCCCTACTGGGGATCGAGCCCGCAATCTGGACATGTGTTCTGACCAGGAATTGAACCAGTGAACTCTTGATTCATGGGTGGACGCTCAACCACTGAACCACACTGGTCGGGCAAGTTATTTTATTCAGTTTGGACTCAGATATTTTGTTTTATGTATTATAGGCCAATAGTATCATTATAAATTTCATTGCTCAGATTGTTCCAGATTTCATTATTTGAAGTTCTTTCAGATTGGGTACTGTGCCCTTTTAATGTGCCCATCCTTTTGTTGAGCACTTCTTTACTATAGTTCATTTATTCTTTCGTTGTTGTTATAATTTATTGGCTTTCAGTATATTCACAGAATTGTGTATCCATCAGCACAATTTTAGGACATTTTCATCACCTGAGAATGAGACCCATGTCCATTAATTGTCACTCCAAACCCACTATTCCCAGCCCTAGGTAACCACTAATCTGGACATCAATGGGCTCATACAATATGTGGACCTTTGTGATTGGCTCTTTTACTTAGCATGATGTTTTCAGGTTTGCATTAATTTCCTACGGTTGCTATAACAAATTACCATAGACAGGTTGGTTTAAAACATTAGAAATTTATTCTCTCATAGTTCTTGAGGCTAAAAGTTTAAAGTCAGGGCATTGACAGGACCATTCTCCCTTTGGAAACTACAGGGGAGACTCTGTCCCATCTTCTCTCCGAGCTTCTGGTGGTTGTAGTCAATCCTTGGCGTCACTCCAGTCTCTGCCTCTGCATCACTTGATGTTTTCCCTGTGTCTCTGTGTCCCTGTGTCTTCACATGGCCTATTTAAAATGAAACCAGTCATAGGATATAGGGCCCCCTGCAAAGACCCTATTTCCAAATAAAGTCACACTCATGGAAGCTTCAACATATCTTTTTTGGAGGACAGTAATTCAACCCATGAGGGTTTATTCACATTGTAGTATGTATCACAACTTCATTCCTTTTTATAGCCAATAATATCACATTGTATGAATATATCACATTTTATTGATCCATTTATCAGTTGATGGACATTTAGGTTGTTTCTACTTTCTGCCTATCCTATATAATAAAAGCCTAATATACCAAGTGTCCAGTCGTCCAGTCATCCATTCAACTAATCAAAGCATAATATGCTAATGATATGCTAAGGACGCCCAACTGCTCACTGTGACATGCACTGACTACCGGGGGCAGACAGTCAACTGGTCGACCAGTTGCTATGATGTACATTGACCACTAGGGGGCAGATGCTCCGATCGGTAGGTTAGCTTGCTGCTGGGGTCTGGCCCATCAGGACTAAGTGAGATGGGCCGAAAAACCCTGGAGCCCTCCTGCAGTCCCTCCCCTGCTGGCCAATTTCCCGCACCCCTCTCCAGCCCTGATCATGCACCGGTGGGGTCCCTTGGCCTGGCCTGCGCTCTCTTGTAATCCGGGACCCCTGGGGAGATGTCAGAGAGCCAGTTTCAGCCCGATCCGCAGGCCAGCTTGAGGGACCCCACTGCTGCACAAATTCTAGTTATGAATAATGCTGCTATGAAGATTCCTTGTATAAGTTTTTGTTAACATATGTTTTCATTTCTCTTTGGTATACACCTAGGAGTTGGATTCTTTATATATTTTATTACAAGTTCCCTATCAGTTGTATGATTTATAAAAATTTTCTTCCATTATGTGTATTGTCTTTTCACTTTCTTGATGGTGTCCTTTGAAGCATAAAAGTTTTTAATTTTGATGGTGTCCAGTTCTTTTTGTTGTTGTTTCTTGGGCTTTTGGTTTCATATCTAAGAAACCATTGATTAATCTAAGGTCACAAAGATTATGCCTATATTATATTCTAATAATTGTATAGTTATATATGGTCTTTGATCCATTTTGAATCAAGTTTTGTATGTAATGAGAGTTAGAGGTCAAATTTCATTCTTTTGCATGTGGATATCCAATTGTCCCAGAACCATTTGTTCAAACTAATATTCTTTTCCCCCATTGAATCTTAAACCCTTGTTTCAGGTCTCTTGACTCTGTTCCATTGAATTATATGTCTATCCTTATGCCAATAACACACTACCTTGATTACTGTTTAGGTTTATAGCATATTTTGAAATCTGAAAGTGTGTCCTCCAATTTTGTTCTTTTTCAAGATTGTTTTGACTTTCTGGATCCCTGAATTTCCATGTGAATTTTCAGATCAGCTTGTCAATTTCTTCAAAGAAATCAGCTGGGATTGCATTGAACCTGTAGTTGAATTTGGGGAATGTTGCCATCTTAAGTTTCTTTGTTTCATGAACATGGGATATCTTTCCACTTATTCAGGTCTTCTTTATTTTCAACAATGTTTTGTAGTTTTCAGAGTATAAGTTTTTCATTTGTTAAGTTTGTCCCTAAGGCTTGCAGGTGTGGGTCAGTGGTTGAGTATTGACCCATGAACCAGGAAGTTATGGTTCGATTCCTGGTCAGGGCACATGCCCAGGTTGCGGGCTCAATCCCCACATGTAGGAGGCAGCTGATTGATGTTTCTCTCTCACCGGTGGTTCTATTTCTCTATCCCTCTCCCTTCCTCTCTCTAAAATTCAATAAAGTGCTCACTTCAGCAGCACATATACTGAAATTGGAACAATACAGAGAAGATTAGCATGGCCCCTGTGCAAGGATGGCCCCTGCGCAAGGATGACACGCAAATTCGTGAAGCGTTCCATATTTTAAGAAAAAAATAAAATAAAAAATAAAAATCAATAAAAAAATATTTAAAAAAAAGTTTGTCCCTAAGTATTTTATTTCTTTTTATGTTATTATAAATGGACTTATTTCCTTAATTTCATTTTTGGTTTGCTCATTGCAGCTATACAGAAATACAATTGATTTTTGTATATTGATTTTGTCTCCTGCTGAACTGATTTGTTAGTTCTGATAATTTTTCAGTAGATTCCTTAGGATATTTCATATATAAGATCATATCATCTGCCTTTGTTGTTGTTTTCTTGCCTAATTGCCCTGGCTAGAATCTCCAGTACAGTGTTAAATAGAAATGCTGAGAGTAGACATCCTTGTCTTGTTACTGGTCTTAGGAGAAAACCACCCAGCCGTTTACTATTAAGTATGTTTGTCATAGATAATCTCTGTCAGGTTCAGAAAATCTCCCTTCTAGTCCTAGCTTATTTTTTTTTAATATATTTTATTGATTTTTTACAGAGTGGAAGGGAGAGGGATAGAGAGTTAGAAACATCGATGAGAGAGAAACATCGATCAGCTGCCTCCTGCACACCCCCTACTGGGGATGTGCCTGCAACCAAGGTACATGCCCTTGACCGGAATCGAACCCAGGACCCTTCAGTCCGCAGGCTGACTCTCTATCCACTGAGCCAAACCGGTTTCAGCTAGTCCTAGCTTACTGAATAAATCATGAAAAGGTGTTGAATATAGTCAAATACTTTTTCTTCATTTATTAAGATGATAATGTGGATTTTTCCCCTTTATTTTATTACTATGGTGTATTACATTGATTTTTTTAAAAATATATTTTATTGATATTTTACAGAGAGGAAGAGAGAGGGATAGAGAGCTAGAAACATCGATGAGAGAGAAACATCGATCAGCTGCCTCCTGCACACCTCCCACTGGGGATGTGCCCGCAACCAAGGTACATGCCCTGGACCGGAATCGAACCCAGGACCCTTCGGTCCGCAGGCCGACGCTCTATCCACTGAGCCAAACCGGTCTCGGCTGATTTTTTTTTTTATATTGAACTAACGTTGTATTCCTGGGGTAAGTCCCACTTGCTCAAGGTGTATGATACTCCTTATATGTGGCTGGGTTCAGTTTTACTAGTATTTTGTTGAGGATTTTTGCCTGTATGCATACAGGGTATGGGTCTGTAGTTTACTTGTGATGCTTTTATCTGGTTTTCGTATCTGGGTACTTTGGCCTCATAGAATGAGTTGGGAATTGTTCCCTCTTTTATTTTTTGGAAGAACTGTGAAGGATTGGTGTTAATTCTTCTTTAAATGTTGAGTTTTCTTAAAACTTTTTTTTTTTATAGAAAAGCCCTTGTGTTTTCTGATTTTGTTACTAATTTTTAGTTTACTTGCTATACGTTGAGAGAATGTATGATTTCAGAGAAAGTATGATCTCTATTTTTTATATTTATTGAGGGTTTTTTGATTATGAATATACCAAGGGTATCTAAAAATTGTTTTTGTTGTTTTAGCCTCATTATGTGGTCTGTGTTTTCTCAGCTTTTGGGGTGTATGTGTCATAATTTGGGAGTCTTATTTTTAAAATTGTTTTCATGATCAATTTTATATGTCTTTATTTCTTGATTTAGCAGTTTCCTTTTCACCCTGCCTATGAAAAATAAGATTAAGGTATTTCCACATTCTTTTTTTTATTGCTTGTTTAATTTAATTTTTTTCTTAATAAATCTTTATTGTTCAGATTATTACAATTATTCCTCTTTTTTCCCCCCATAACTCCCCTCCACCCCGTTCCCACCACACCCTCTGCCCTTACCTCCCCTGCACTGTCCTCATCGATAGGTATATGATTTTTGTCCAGTCTCTTCCCGAACCCCCACACCCCTTTCCCCGCAAGAATTGTCAGTCCAGCCCTAACTGGTTTGGCTCAGTGGATAGAGCGTCGGCCTGCAGACTCAAGGGTCCCAGGTTCGATTCTGGTCAAGGGCATGTACCTTGGTTGCAGGCACATATCCAGTGGGGAGTGTGCAGGAGGCAGCTGATCCATGTTTCTCTCTCATCCGATGTTTCTAACTCTCTATCCCTCTCCCTTCCTCTCTGTAAAAAATCAATAAAATATATTAAAAAAAAAAAAGAATTGTCAGTCCACTCCCTATCTATGCCCCTGATTCTGTTATATTCACCAGCTTTATTCTGTTCATCAGATTTTTTATTCACTTGATTTTTAGATTCACTTGTTGATAGATATGTATTTGTTGTTCATAATTTTTATCTTTACCTTTTTCTTCTTCTTCCTCTTCTTAAAGAATAACTTTCAGCATTTCATATAATACTGGTTTGGTGGTGATGAACTCCTTTAGCTTTTTCTTATCTGTGAAGCTCTTTATCTGATCTTCAATTCTTAATGATAGCTTTGCTGGGTGGAGTAATCTTGGTTGTAGGTTCTTGCTATTCATTACTTTGAATATTTCTTGCCACTCTCGTCTGGCCTGCATAGTTTCTGTTGAGAAATCAGCTGACAGTCATATGGGGCACTCCCTTGTAGGTAATTAACTGTTTTTCTCTTGCTGCTTTTAATATTCTCTCTTTGTCTTTTGCTCTTGGCATTTTAATTATCATGTGTCTTGGTGTGGTCCTCTTTGGATTCCTTTTGTTTGGGGTTCTGTGCGCTTCCTGGACTTGTAAGTCTATTTCTTTCACCAGGTGGGGGAAGTTTTCAGTCATTATTTCTTCAAATAGGTTTTCAGTATCTTGCTCTCTCTCTTCTTCTGGCACCCCCATAATTCGGATGTTGGTACGCTTGAAGTTGTCCCAGAGGCTCCTTACACTATCTTCAAATTTTTGGATTCTTTTTTCTTTTTGCTTTTCCGGTTGAGTGTTTTTTGCTTCTTTGGATTTCAAATCTTTGACTTGATTCTTGCAGTCCTCTAGTCTGCTGTTAGATCTCTGTATAATATTTTTTTTATTTCAGTCAGTGTATGTTTAATTTTTAGTTGGTCCTTTTTCATATCCTCGAGGGTCTTGTTAAATTGATCGGCCTTTTCTAGGAAATTCTTGAAAAACCTTATAACCGTGGTTTTGAACTCTACATCCAGTTGTTTGCTTTCCTCCATTTCTTTCATTTGTGATCTGTTTCTTTGTCTCTGCATTTTGGCTGCTTCCCTGAGTTGATAGAGTGGCTTTGTGTGCTAGGTGTCCTATAGGGCCCAGTAGCTCAGCCTCCCCAGTTTCCTGAGGTGGACATTCTTGGTGCACCCCTTTGTGGACTGTGTGTACAGCCTTGTTGTAGTTAAGTCTTGATTGTTGTTGGTATCACTGGGAGGAATTGACCTCCAGGCCAAATGGCTGTGAGGATCAGCTGTGTCTACGCTGGGAGAACTTTTGTGCTGGAGACACCCTTATGAGACAAGACTTGCAAAATTGCAAAAGCCTCTGTGCTCAGCATGGATGGGGCGGAGTCTCAGGGCAGAGCAGACAGCCTTGGCTTCCCATCAGCCCTGCCCTATGAGGCCCCTGTGTCTCAGTGTCCCTTGGTAATTGCTGCAAGCACCTCTGAGAGAAAGCCGCCCTCGAGTTTCGCCCACTGCCAGACAGTCCAGTTTCTCCCTGAATGAGACTGGGTCCCCAGAAACTCGCGCGGAACTGGAGTTCAGTGCAGTCGGGAGCTTTTGTCTCCCTCACACTTGAGAAAGCCAGCAGCGCACTCAGCAGTCAGTTCTCTCCGCGCGTGCCTCTGGACCTCTTCCTTCCGCAGCTCCCCTGAGTCTCAATGTGCTTTTCTCTTTTCCTGACAGTCCAGATTTCCCCCGAATGAGTTTCGGTTCCAAGAGTCTTGCCCGGAACTGGAGTTCAGTGCAGTCGGGAGCTTCCATCTCCCTCACGCTTGAGAAAGCCAGCCACGCACTCAGCAGTCAGTCCTCTCCGCGCGTGCATCTCCCTACCTCAGCCTTCTGCAGCTCCTCTGAGTCTCAGTGTGCTTTTCTCTTTTCTTCTAGTTGTGAAATTTCCACTCAGCCAGCTTTCCTGTGGTTCTGGATGATGTCTGTTTTGTCTTTTAGTTGTCGTTTTGAAATTGTTGTGTGAGGCAGCAGTTTAGGTGTTTACCTATGCCACCATCTTGGTTTCTCTCTATTTCCACGTTCTTACCTCTTTTTCTCTTTACCTTTTGTTACGGTATATCTACATTGTTTATGATGTTTGCATTCACAGTTTTATTTTTTGTGTTGGATTAAGTGAATTCTGCTCACTTACAGTTCTTTGCCAGGCATTCCATTCTCCCTCTCGTAATTTCTTTAAGAAAGACTTAAGGGCACTGTATTCTCTAGATTCTATATTTCAAATCCAAAATATAAACTAATTTACACTCTAAAATAACAATATGTAACAGTGCCTATTACCCACACTCTGCTTAACAGAATGTTATCTTCAAGCTTTGCTAATCTGATAGGCATAAACAGTATTTCATTTCAGTTTTAATTTGCAATTCTCTTCTTGTGTCTGAGATCAAGTGCCTTTTCAGATGTTTCAGGCCCTTTGGACTTTTTGCTTTGACTGCCAGCGTCCTGTGCCCATCTCTCTATTTGGTTGTTCTCCTTTTGTTTTTGGAGGCCCTTCTTTATAGTAAGAAAATTATCCATTCTTATCATTTGAGAGGCCAGTGTTTTTTCCTAGTTGTGTGTTTTTAGTTTCTGTATTACTACATGAAAAATTTTAATTTTATGTTGTCTCGTTTTTATCCATCTTTTCTTTCTTTTTTTTTTTTTAATTTTATTGATTTTTTACAGAGAGGAAGGGAGAGGAATAGAGAGTTAGAAACATCGGATGAGAGAGAAACATCGATCAGCTGCCTCCTGCACACCCCCTACTGGGGATGTGCCCACAACCAAAGTACATGCCCTTGACCAGAATTGAACCTGGGACCCTTCAGTCCACAGGCCGACGCTCTATCCACTGAGCCAAACCGGTTAGGGCTATCCATCTTTTCTTTCATGGCTTCTGGATTTTGTGCCCTTGTTCAAGGATTTAACTATGAGATTTTTAAATTTTTATTTTCTTGTCATAATATTAAATTCTCCCCCACCCCTTATATTTTTGAGCCACAGAGCATAAAGAACTTATTTTAGCACTAGAGGCCTGGTGCATGAAATTCATGCACGGAGGAGGGGGTTGTCCCTCAGCCCAGCCTGCACCCTCTCCAATCTGGGACCCCTTGAGGGATGTCCGACTGCCCTGGTGGGATCGGGCCTAAACGGGTAGGCGGACATCCCTCTCCCAATCCAGGACTGCTGGCTCCCAACCGCTCACCTGCCTGCCTGCCTGCCTGCCTGCCTGATTGCTCCTAACCGCTTCTGCCTGCCAGCCTAATCACCCCTAATCACTCCCCTGATAGCCTGATCGATGCCTAACTGCTCCCCTGCCAGCCCGATTGTCCCCAACTGCCCTCCCCTGCAGGCCTGGTCGCCCCCAATTGCCCTCCCCTGCAGGCCTGGTCACCCTCCTCTGCTGGCCCAGTCACCCCTAACTGCACTCCCCTGCAGGCCTTATTGCCCCCAACTGCCCTCCCCTGAAGGCCTGGTTGCCCCTAACTGCCCTCCCCTGTTGACCATCTTGTGGTGGCCATCTTGTGTCCACATGGGGGTGGCCATCTTGTGTGTTGGAGTGATGGTCAGTTTGCATATTACCTCTTTATTATATAGGATTATTATATAGGATGATGTGTGCGATGGGTCTCTGATGCAACCTTTTTTTCAGGTGATGACTCCATTGACTCAGCAGTATTTATTAATTTACAGAATATATTTTTGGAAGTCATTAATTTAGCACTGGGAATAGGTAGGATCAGTTCTCCTCAGAGTATATTATAGAGTGAAGAAGAAGGCCTGGGCTTGAATCTTGAAAAAAATCCCCAAATATCCACTTTTGTTTGAGAGGGAAGAGCCAACAAGGGAAACTGGGAAGGAAGGAGCACCAGGGAGATTGGAAGCCAGAAGCGTGGGGACTTGGGAAGTGAGTATCGCACGTGAAAGGGAGAGGCTGGCTGAATGAGTGAAAGTGTGCTGAGAGGCTCAGTAAGTTGAGGACTGAGAGTTGTTCACCAGATCCAGCTACATGGACCTCATGGGGACCTCGGCATGGCTGTTTGGTGGGACGGTGAGGCAAAGGCTAGATTCAAGTGGGTTCAGAAGGGAATGAGAGGTTGGAGATGGCAAAAGATGACAATCCTTTCAAGAAGTGTTATCTTTGAAGGTCCAGAGAGCAGAGACGCCTGCAGAGAAAGGTTTTAAAGATGGGAGACTATTTGCATGCGTAAATGCTAATAGTAAAGAGGGAGGGTGGAGGCAATACGTGAAGAAAGGTATCAGTAGTGAAAGGTTCCTAAGATGCGGACCAGGATCTCAGTCTGCCTGAAGTCGGAGAGGCCACTTGTATTTTGCAGTAGGAGGAGAGGAGGCGAGGAAATAACTGTCTTCCTTCAACTCGTCTTGTCTTTAAAGTAGCGCTACATTAGAAACTGATGATAGGTAATATGGTAGACCCAGCAGAGGTCAAGGGTCATGTCATTGAGGAACTGGCTGAGGTTAAAGGTGAGGTGACTGTATTGCAAATCTAGAGGATTATCCCTTTCTGGTTCCAAAGTAGGATCTTTCTTTGGCTTAATTGCTGTACCTGGAGCTGGAGCCAAGGTCAAGCTTCTCTCAGCCTGTTGCTTTTCCTTCCCATCCCACCTTCCACTCGGGTTTTGTTTGCTGCCCACACTAAATCCAGCTCCAGCCATGGCCTCATTCCTGTTGCATAGGGGTGCAGAGAGCTCCCACCCACTGGCACCTGGCACCTGGCCCTCTCAGGCCCGTTCATGGTGATCCCTGTGGAACTTCTCTTTCATCAACTTGAGCCTGTGGCTTGAAGAGCAAGGGACTGGTTTCTGTTGCTGTTGACCTCTTGGGTCATCTGGCCTCCTGTACTCTCCATAGGGGAAGATCTTTTCCCTCAGTCTTTTTTTTTTTTAAATAAAGACCAACTATTTATTTATTATTTATTTTTAAATATATATTTTTATTTCAGAGAGGAAGGAAGAGGAAGAGATAGATAGAAATATCCATGATAAGAGAGAATCATGGATCAGCTGCCTCTTGCAAGTCCCCTACTGGGGATCGAGCCCACAACCCGGGCATGTGCCCTTGACTGGAATCAAACCTGGGACCTTTCAGTTCGCAGGCCGATGCTCTATCCACTGAGCCAAACCAGCTAGGGCTTCCCTCAGTCTTTATGTTGGAAGTGTTGGTGTGTTTCAGAGGCAGAGGAGATAATTCTGCACTGGCTTTTTGGTGGTCTGCTTTCTCTCTTCCTCTGTTCTGGTCTTGAGCATCTTCTCTTCTGCAGGGGGATAGCAACTTGCCTGATTCTGGAGACTCTTGGATTGGGGATGTGCGGGGCCGTTCTGCAGTGAGGAACAGTCACCTGAATCTGGCTGGATCTGCCTGGAAGAACTGGGTCTACAGTGAGTGGTGGGGACAGTCACCTGCCTGGTTTGGGGACTTTGGGGGCTGAGGTTGCTAGATCCAGGGAGTTACTGTCCCTCAGAAGCTGCTGATGTCTGGCCCTGATGATCGTGCCACCTCAGAGCCTCCACCTCTTCACTGTAGGTCGCAGAGCCTCTCTGGGCAGTCGCTGCTGTTCTTCGTCCAGTGTGTCTAGCCTGGGGAGCTGCTTCTCCTCCTCCTACCAGGATTTGGCCAAGCGCATTGTGGACATCTGTCTGGCTGACGTGAGGAACTTCTTCACGTGTCCCCGTGGCTCCTTGAACAGAGCATGGCTGGGGGAAGAGCAGGGAGGGAAAGAGAAGGGTTGATGTGGCTTCTTCGGTGGCTCTCCACCTTGACAAAAGGGGACTGGTGACCAACCCCAGGGTCTGGTTTATATCATTCCCACTAATTTGGGTATGGTCACTGTGTCCCAGGTAATGGCTGCTTGCTCAGGTGATCTGCACAATCTCTTCAATCGCCAGGCAGCAGCCGGCTGGAAGTGAGTTCCTTTGTCTTGTCCTCATCCCATTGTGCTGCTCGCCTCCCTCCTTTCCCTTCTCCACCCTGAGCTGCTCTGTGACCCTGGCACCTGTTTCACCTCTCCTCCCTGTCCTCGGTGTCCCAGCTATCAGGGTGAGGAGCAGGAGGTGCAATTCTACTACAAGGTGTTCTCCTCTACTCGGCATGGCTTCTTGGGGGCCGGGGTGGTGTCCCAGCCGCTGTCTCATGTGTGGGCAGCGGTGAGTGACCCCACCCTGTGGCCCCTGTACCACAAGCCCATCCAGACAGCGAGGCTGCATCAGCGAGTGACCAACAGCATCCACCTGGGTAAGCCCAGGAGCTTCCATGGCTCTGCCCGGGGACAGGTAGCAGGCCGGTGGCCCTCTCGGGGGCCTGGGTATTCAGACTGCCTCCAGCTGGGTGTCGGGCTGTGTGATGATGGGGTCTTGGGGGGCCCTGGACTGGGAAGGATTTAGGACTAGGTCTGTCTCTGCACCTACACCTGCTGACTCTTCCCACCCCTGACCTGCCAGTGTACTTGGTGTGCAGTCCGGCCCTGTGTGCACTGAAGCAGCCGCGAGATTTCTGTTGTGTCTGCGTGGAAGCCAAAGAGGTGCCTGCCTTGCTGGTGGTAAAGAGATTGTGGGAAGAACTTGGGCTGGAGTGTTGTGAGAAGCAATCTTTGTGGGCCTCAGGTCCTCTGGGGGAAAGAAAGCAACTTGGGGAGGAGTATGGGTGATAGAAGTCTGGCCTGGTGTTGCCTGCCACGATTTTGACCGCACTGGAGCCTGTCTATTTGATCATCACATAGGCAAGACTCACATCGTGCTCTCTGTCCCAGGGGCATCTTTCTGTCATGGCAGCTCAGTCTGTATATGACACATCCATGCCGAGACCCAGCAGAGAGATGGTCCGAGGGGAGATCCTGCCCAGTGCCTGGATCCTGCAGCCCCTCACCGTGGAAGGCAAGGAGGTCACGAGAGTCATCTACTTGGCCCAGGTGATGCGCCCCCTGCAGCATGCCTAGATCTGCCTTCACAGCCCCATGGGAATGTTGTTTAGCTTGTTTAGCTGCTCCACGTCCTTCAGTGCCCTGAGACTCAAGGGCTTCTTGGGTCACATTAAGGGGAGGGAGTCCTGGGGAATCAGAGAGGACAGAGTGGATCAACCTTTTCTGATGCTGCTATTACCAGAGAGCCTAGCAGCCTTCCTCCTCTGGTTGTTCCCAGGGTCCTCAGGAAACAGGCGCCCCTGGGGGCAAAGGCAGCTGCCTCAGCAAAGCAGAGAGAAGGACCCATTCTATTTGACTCTACTCCCAGTTCCCTGTCTTGACCTTTGTCACTGGGAGGTGAAGCCAATGCCTAGATCTGAACAGCAGAGCCCAGGGCCCGTAAGTTCTAGGACCGCAGACGATCTGAGGAGTTTCCACCATCACGACAGCTGTGTGTGTGTGTGTGTGGTGGGGGGCACACTCTCAGATCTGTCTTTACCTTTGACTCTTCCCTGTTTTATTTCAGATAGAACTTGGTGCTCCAGGTTTTCCCCCTCATCTCTTAAGCTCCTTCATCAAACAGCAGCCACTGGTTATAGCCAGACTGGCTTCCTTCCTTGGTAGTTAGCATCTCACTGTCAAGATGGTGCTGCTGAGATCCAGGCCCAGGACGCTCCAGAGTCACTGGGGCAGCGCTTGTTCCTCTCTGCACCCGATGCAAGAAGAGCCGAGGCTACCTGCTGTGGCCAACTGGGAAGACAGCACTCAGCCCCGAGTTGCCAGGGAAGCCCAGTCAGTACTTGGTCACAGCTGGCAGCTCTGCAGAGTGAGAGGCCTAAGCTCCTGACCCTGGCTGTCCAGAACAAATGAAGCTCAAGTTGGAGTTTTCACCTTTCTTTCCTGTCTCTGAGACCCTATGGCAGACAAGCCGCTCAAGGACCAGGATTGGACATAGGCAGCGGAGCTGGGAGATGGCGTGCTTTTGATGGTGCTTCCCTGTGCGGCCCGGCCCTTGGGCTGGTAGGGAGGCAGCTATTGGCTAAGATTGCTCAGAAATCGGCCTCCAGCATTCAGTTCCACTGTGAGATGGACTGTTACCAAAACAGAAAACGTGTAAAAAAAACAGCTGCACAAACCAGAACAGTGATTCAGAATCATTTCTCCTTGAATTTTTATCAAACGCTTTATTTTTACTCCCCCCCACCCCCTCTTCCTTTTCCTCACAGGAGAGGACATTTGGGTCTTTGCCTCAGTCAGAAGTACTGAGCAATGCTCTCTCCTGGAGCCGTCACTCCAGAGCTTAGTAGAATGAGACCATTCACTGTAGAAACCACCTGGACAGATTTGGGGTCAAGGTGGGGGCCTATCTCTTTAAGAGCGTTAGGAAGTGAGCAGCCAGATGCTAGCTGCTGACAATGCAAGAGAAATTTCAGAAATGAAAACTATCTTTTGAAGATGGGAGAGAACATAATGGAACTCCTAGAGGAGGTAAGTGACTTGTTAGAAGGAAGCTCCTTTCCATTTCTTAAGGCCTCAGAGCCTTAGTCTGTCTTCAGTGGTCTTATTAGCATTTCATGCTGTTGCTGCAGCCACAGCTATTCTAGGATGAATGAGAATGGGCTTTCTTTTGCCCTGGCCTGGCAGACAGTGAGGTTTTGAATATTCTGTGTGGTTACCTGGAAGTGGTAGGAGTGGGAGAGATTCCCAGCTTTAGTTCTGGTGCCCAGCAGGTGACCATCTAGGGACCAAGATGTGGTAAAAAGGTAAAATTTCTGTAGAGTACAGCAGAGGTTTATTTTTCTAAAAGTGTGTGCAGGATTTTTGTCTCTTACCTCAAATTATTTATATATTATTGTTTTATTTGTCTTTAAACTTTTATTTTTCTGGGTTTTGTTTTGGTGACACTTGATATATTTAACACCCTATTTATGTACTCCCATCTCTTTTCATATAAATCTCTTATAAGACTGTTGATTGGTCAGAACACTTGCAAATTGAAAGTCTGATATGTACTTTTATTAGTGAAGATTGTCCTGAGATAGCCTAAGTGTGTCCCTTGAGCTCAGAATTTAGCCTTGAGATGATGGCAATAAGTACTCATGGCCCACTTTCAAGTTATCCTATATAATAAAAGCATAATATGCAAATCGACCTAACAGGGGAAAGACCCGTCACCCCGTCACTATGATGCGCACTGACCACCAGGGGGCAGGCGCTCAATGCAGAAGCTGCCCCTTGGTGGTCAGTGTGCTCCCACAGGGAGCCTCTCCTGCCTCTGCTGCAGGCAGGCAGGCAGGCAGTAAGGAGCAAGGGGTCATGGACTGAGAAAGTGCAGGCTGGGCTGAGGGACTCTCCCCACCCCCCAGTGCATGAATTTCATGCACCAAGCCTCTAGTACAGTTATAATTGCTTTCTACAAACTCGGCACTGCTTTAAGGCATGTAAATAGCAGCCAGGTTAGTAGCCCAATTATGGCCAGCTGTAGCCCAAGTACCAATGAGGGAGGATTCCAGAATAGTCATTACCACACCTGACAGTGACTGCAATCCCCTGGAAGGCATTTCTTTACTGGTAACAGGTGGGCACCTCTGGGGCTTCTGAGACAGATCCAGCAATGGGAATCTGAGCATATGGGTAGCCCAGAGGTGACCTTATCCCCTCACTAGAGAAACCACTCACCAGGCCTGAGAGTCAGCAACCTAAAAGAATATTAACTGAGGCTGATATGGCAAATGCAAGTGTTAAAGATCATCCACAGGCCTAAACGATCATGATAAAGTCAGAATTTGGTTTAGACAGATGATTTACAGCAGGCGTCCTCAAACTACGGCCCGCAGGCCACATGCAGCCCGCCGAGGACATTTATCCGGCCCGCCCGCCGGGTGCCGCTGCCTGTCCTGCTTAGCAGCCGACTCATCCCGGGCCTGCAGTGCGCACAGGAATTTGTTCATAGTTTTTTTTTTTTAAACTATAGTCCGGCCCTCCAACCGTCTGAGGGACAGTGAACTGGCCCCCTGTTTAAAAAGTTTGAGGACCCCTGATTTACAGACTTCATTGTGCATCAGAATCACCAAAAGGACTTGCTGGGCCCCACCTGAGTTTCTGATTCAGTGGCCTGGAATACTACACTTTGAAATTCATTGTTTTTAATAATTGAGAACAGATACAGGGTGTTCCAAAAAAATGTCCATACACTTTGAATTATAAAATTTTAATGTTTATTAAAATACATTTCATCTTCAAAATTGAGCCATTAGCTGTTAAAGTGTGTACTTTTTTGAGGACACCCTGTACATAGAAAAAAACAAGCTCACTAGCTCATTAGCTGCCTCTGTGATTCTTATCTTACTGCTTAGAGTAGGCCTTTAAGAGTCACTCACACAGGCCAGCATTAAGTTTCCTGAATTGGGCTGTGCTAAGTTTAACTGAGCATCATCCTTGGGCCTTCAGGCTTTCCCCGATGTGGCCTGCCCATCCCACCTCACTCAGAGCTGGGTGTCTGAAGTAGCTGCTGCTTAACCTTGGGGCTCAACTTCCGGAGGCAGTGCTTTTGTTCAGCCACCCCTAATGGGTGCAGAAAGTTGGTTCTCAGGCATTGAGAACATCCTGAACTTCTATAGTATAAATGAGATTTAAAGGACAAAGATTAAAAAAAAAAAAAAGGCCTATGAGAATGAGATTAAGGTAAATGGCTCAGATGTAGAAACTTGGAGTGACTGAAATCATCTGAGGGGGAGGGAACAACATAGGCACACTGACTGGGCAGAAGTGCCATTGCACAGTGGTCATTGAGAGACACCCCCATGGGACTTAATCTGAGTAAAGGCTCCTCATCAGCTTTCCTGTCACACAGCAGCCCCCTCTAGGCCCAGAGACTCACCCTTGGGTCAGAGATCTCGGAACTTTCCCCAAGAATACACAAGTATACACAGACAGTATTTCAAACAGGGTTCCCTGAGTACCTTTTCCTTCCCCAACAACCTGAACCTCTGTACACACCACCCAAGTAGAAAACTCACAGCTTTTATAGGCTCTTAATTCACATTATCAAGGCAGTGCATGATTGGTCAAAAATCAATGGATTATTTAGAGACATGGAAATGCTTCTGTTGTGAGCCAAGTCACCCCCTCCCCCCATGGGCTCCCCAGCCCTAACAAAACAAGCATAACAAGCGCTGCCCCACCACCTAGTTTAGTAGGGAGTACTGGTGAGTAGAAGCTTATGCTACACCTTTCAAGGGAGTGGCACAGAAGCCAACACCGTTGCCCTCCTCACGCTGCAACACTGGGCAGTGCTAGGTGACGTCGACCAGTACAGCTGTACCCAGCTCCAAGCCCACCCCGAGCCTTCTACAGGGAAGAATCAGGTGAAAAGAACAAGACAGCCCTTGGTAAAGAAGAGTTTATTTAAAAAAGCTCTAGTTTCTGCCCCCACCCTTGGCTCCTGGAGTTAGGGTCAGGAGTTACCTGCACAGGACTGAAGGCAGGGAGGTGCAGGGGATAGGGCTGGGTTTCTGATGGGAGCGCCCCACCTCATCTATTGTGCATTTTTAAGGAGATGGTAGTCCAGCTCCTAGTGATAAGAAAATGTAGACTCCCAAGATTCATGTTTTAACTTTACTCACAAGTTAATGTCATTTGCCTCTGTCATGATTTCTCAAACCACAGACTTAGAGATGCTGGGATAGCAGCAAGTGGGGCTCAAGCCCACACACATAATTTCATTTAGTATCCAAGTAATAAATGCCAACTCTTCTGCTCCAGGGCTGGAGTCTCTAGGCTTTTCCACCGTAATCCTGAATCCGGCGAACCCTCCTCCTCCTTCTAAGACTCAGGGTGGCGAGCAGCCAGGCAGCCACATACTTACTTCACATGTAAGCAGGAAGCCTAATTTCAGATTCAGCTACTCCTGCACCAGCAGGGGTCAGTCAGCACTGGGCACTTTGGGGTGGCGCTGGGCTCTGGGCCTCCTCCTGAGGTACAGTCAGGTGGGGTGCCAGGGTTCTGGTGAGACTTCAAGGCAGGGCCACTTCTCAGTCCTAGCTCTGGGCCAGCACAGTCCCCCGGTTTGGCTGCACCAGCTCACAAGCTCTTAGCTGGGGTTCTGGCACCTGGGGCTCAGCCAGAAACAGATTGAACAGTGTTGCTAATTCTTCAGCAAAGTCCTGCAATAAGCAAAAGATGACAGAAAAGGCAGACACGTAATTCTGGATAGTTCATTTCTACTAAAAATCACAAATATGAAGCCCTAACATATTTCCTAACTGCCTTCTACACTGAAATGTCCTTGAAACCTTGCCCCATTAAGTACTGTGGGAGAGTAAACTCTAACGGGAGGCTCAGAACCATCTAGTGAGTCCTTATCACTATCAGAGTACTCACTATGCACATTATTTCATCTTGACAAACCCTAGAAGGTATGAATTATTTCCATTTTATGGTTAAACAGATGAATTCTTTGCCCAAATCACAACATTAAGTACTAGATGAGATTAAAATTCAGGTTATTAATTAAAAAACCCACACTCACTATGCCATGCTCCTTTCCAACTATACCTGCCTTCCATCTTCCCTTCCTCCACTGACACGGTCCTTCATACAGTAGCTGCTCAAATGTGAAGAAGGCCCACCAGAACAGCCACTCCATTTTAGGGTGGTCCTGAAGACACTTGACAAAATCCACTGAGCTTTGGAAAGATGCTAAGAATGCCAGGCACCATCACTTGCCCCCTTTCAGGATAAAAGGGACATATGATACCTGTTCTCTTTCTAGGTCAGGGAAGATGAAGGCACCTTACCTCTGGCCACTGGGCCTCATGGAGGCTGTCCAGGCAGGCCTCTATCTCTTTCCGTCCCATCAGACCTTTCTCTACCAGCTCCCGGAGTAAGAACAGCAGCAGGTCCCACTGCAACACACATGCAGCAGGTCAGGGTGCTAGAAGGACTACACAGTGACCCTGACTGACTCAAAGGACAGAGCTGCTAAGGAGGGAGAAGACCTGAGGTTAACCTCTAGGGGAGTCCATTTCGGCACAGAACAGAAATGAGCAAGCTGCCAGAAAAGGGGGAACAAAAGAAGCAAGCTCATAACATTCGGGGTGAGGGTGGTGGGTATGAAAACATGACCCCAGAGGGCTGAGAAGCCTGTCTGCCCCCATCCACCCACCTCTCTGACTCACCTCCCTTGGCCGAGTGTCTGCCAGAAGCCCCACGTTTCTTGGGCTCAGCAGGAGCTGCAGCGGAACAGGCACCTGAAAGTCATCCTTCCACAGGGAAAGCAGCATGTGTAGGAGCCTTCGAGCCTGCCCTCTCTCCAGCCGGTGTGCCGGGGGCCCTAGTACAGGAATTTGGTCTGCAACTATGGGGAGAAAGGAAAGCCAAGCTTTAAGAAATGCAACAGGGTTACCTGGCCTGCCCCTGGGAGGAGGAAGAGCAGAAGGAAGTGTCGAGTTCTAATCTTGCTTGCACCCAACCCTGAGATCGTGGGATCTTGCAAGAATGAGATGACAGAAGACATACCAAGGAGGGATGCTAACTCCACAGAGCACTTTGCCAGATGCTGCTCGGCAGGTGGGCACAGGAACTGAGGGAAAAAAGCAAGGAGACCCTGGATGTTAGCACCATCCTTAGAGTAGCAGCCCTGAGCCAATGTGGCTCTGGTTATTAGGCACATGCAAGGACACACAAGAAGAGCATGCTGCCATGTCTTAACCTGGCGGCACCGCAGTGTCTGACCCAGCTGGCCTAGGAGCTGCTCCAGATGCTCTGGGGACACTCCTTCCTCAGGGTCTCGGGGCCCCACAGCCACAGAGAGCACATCCTAGAGAGAGCAGGGGCAGGAAAAGAGTGAGGCCAAAGAATATGGCTTGGGGTGGGGCTCAACCAGTGGAGAGAGGCAGAGGAAAAGGAAGGCAGGGCCCCTGGTTGAAGTGATTGGGCAAAGGTGCCCTTAGACTGGAGGCTGGAGCAGGACAGCACAGCTGGGAGAAGCAACCAAGGAGACAACAGAGGGAACAGATGGAGCAGATAAGCTGAGGAACATGCTGCCAGAGTTCAAGAGACAAAGCCATACCTAGCTGATTCCCAGAGAGCATCTCATTCTGAAAGAATTTAGGGTTACCAGCCTACAGCATACACATGATATTTTCTGTCCTTTATGCTTGTCTATTCATCTCAGGAGTCGAGGTTTCAGTATAGAAATCCTCTGTATATTGAAAAATAGTAGCTAATGGGTGCGTAGCCTTTCTTTCCCCTTCCTATATACCCTTCTCTGTTTCAGTCATTCCTTCTTAGTCCCTAGTCCACATCTTTACTTCTACACTACTCTCCTAGACCAGGGAAAACCAGTAAATAGTTGAGGCTTCGCAGGCCATGGGTCTCTGTCCAACTACTCAGCTCTGCGCGGGAGCACAAGAATAGCCCCAGTCAATTCGTAAATGAACAAATTCAGTACTAGGGCCCCCAGCACACCGGCTGACCAAATTCCTGTACTAGGGCCCCTGGCACACCGGCTGGAGAGAGGGCAGGCTCGAAGGCTCCTACACATGCTGCTTTCCCTGTGGAAGGATGACTTTCAGGTGCCTGTTCCGCTGCAGCTCCTGCTGAGCCCAAGAAACGTGGGGCTTCTGGCAGACACTCGGCCAAGTGTGGCTGTGTCCCAGTAACACTTTACTTACAAAACAAGCACAGGCTAGATTTGGCAAGGGCTGTTTGCTGACCTTGGCTCTAAATAGTCCTTGATTTTTTTTTAAGCAACTGTTTCAGTTACTGTTGACTTTTTAAATATATTTTTATTACAGAAAGGAAGAGAGAGAGAGAAACATCAATGATGATAGGTAATCATTGGTTGGCTGCCTCCTGCATGCCCCCTACTGGGGACCAAGCCTGCAACCCAGGCATGTGCCCTTGACCCCAATCCAACCAGGGACCCTTCAGTCCACAGACTGATGCTCTATCCACTGAACCAAACAGGCTAGGGCTAGTCTTTGATTTTTTAAAATCAAGTTAAGAGCACTGATTATTCTTACTGCCTATAACTAAACAAGCATTAACCTCCCACATAGAACATTTCTGAAATCACATCCCAATACCAGGTGACTGACCCTTAAAAATTTCTACTTCACTGGACAGCCACTTACCACCTACCCCCTTCACCATCTGTGGAATATGTATCTAGTAAAAAAAATTTTCATATCTACCCTTTCCCCCTTTCAGGTGATTCAAATACCAAAAGTCAAAGAGCAATTAGGAAAGCCATTCAATTCAACCCTGTCCTACCTTATCCCATTCAGTATCAAACAAAACGGGAAGTAGCTGGAGAACACAGAAAGCTGCGACAAATACTAGAGCTGATGTGAGAGAGGAGGGAGGCCAGGAAAAGAGCAGGGAGTGGGGGAGAGGAGCTGAAGGGAGTAGGGAGCTGTGTACTTTGATCTCGGAGATGAGGTGGGAGGGGAGGGGAGCATGGTGCTCACAGGCACGGGAGCAGCCCCTCCGGTCCCCCCGGACAGCCGGTTCCGGACCCTGGGCTCGAAGCATGCGACTCACTGCCGCTTTCACCTCTCTCCTGATCAGTGCTGCAGGTCAGAGGGAGAACAGAAATGGTGTCACCAGAGCTGCCCTGCATGCCTACCCATGCCCTTCGCCGTTCCCAGCAGGCTCTGAGTCCCGTTTCCCCCAGATGGCCTCCAACTTCCTGCCAGTCCACTTCTGAAAAACTTGGGTCAGCCGCTCCCCTTGCTTGGGCCTTACCTGTGATGTTGGCTGACAACCAAGTACAGGCTTTCTCTATCGCAAGCCCCACAGCAATGTTCTCTGCGCTGCTCAGAACCTGTGAGAAGAAGGTCTGCAGAGTCAGGCCAGGGAAGGATTGGGGATGATGACGAAAGCCCAAGTCCATGACTGACCCACCTACTGCCAGCAGCCTCGCATTCATGGTCACGAGCACACACCTCCCACACCAACCACCCAGCCCGCTAGCTCCAGGCCTCCTTCCTACGTACGGCTGCCGGAGTCTCCTCAGGGAGCAGTGCCCGCACGGCACCAGGGCTCTTCTTTTGGCAGAACCTAAAAGGAGACAGAAGGGTCAGCCTGACCCACAGAAGGACGTGTCCTGAGTGCACCAATCATGTAAGCAGGGAGGGCTCTGCCTCAGCGAGAAGCACTGTCAGGCCCCTGGGAGGAATGGGAACCCCAACCACCTGCTCTTCAATTTGGGCTTTGGGTCCCAAAAACTCTAAAGCCAAAGATAACTTACAGAGGAGGCAAAAAAAGAATGAAAAAAAGTGGGGTGGGGAGAGGATGTGGATGGAATAAAGGATATGAGTGTGAAAGGGGGGAAAAAGGTCAGAAAAATAAAGCTAGGAGGGGAGTCCAAACAGACTGGTATCTCTTACTCCCGCCCCTGGGTCAATGCCTGGGCCCCATGGGGGCACAGCTGGGAACACAAGATCTCCAACAGCTGGCCTGGATCTCCCCGTTCCTGTCTCTGCGTCACCAGCTGCTCTTGAAGAAGCGACTCGGCCTGGCGCACCAGATCTGCCACCAGCGTGGCCCTGTAGCAGGGACAGCAATGTTTGGAGGTAGTTGGAAGGGTTGAATCAGAAAGGGGCTGCAAATTCAAGGAAATCTGGTCAGAACTAACTACAAAAACAGCAATTTCAGCCTCCCCCCATCCACCCTTGGCCCTTCCTCCCGAATCCCCCACAACTGACTTTCCTCAATTTGGTAACAAGGTATTAGGAGTTAAAAGGGAAAAAATGGTAAGAGAATGAGACTGGGACCCTCAACACCTCCATTCCCAAACCCCTCAACCCACACTCACTTGATATGTTTGACACAGTTAGAGCCAATTCTCTCTGCCACAAACTCCACAGTCCTGCGCAGGGAGGGTGGCTGGTTGTGGAAAAAGGCTTGGGCCAACTGTGCCTATGGGGAGAGGGAACGGTGCAATGAAGGATTCCCTTTTCCCCATTGGGTGGCCCCCTGCCTCCACCCTGCCTCTCACCTGCAGCCCCTGGGTGGTCCGGAGAGGCTGGGCTCCCAGGCTGGTGGTGGTGGTGGGGGTGATTTTCCTTACAAAGCCCCCACTCCGCCCACTGCTGCCTGATACCCATGCAGCGAGCAGTTTGCGGAGCTCTCCTGCATAGGGAAGACCAAGTACTTAGTTCCAAAACCCTCTCCCCGAGACATACACTCACAAAAAGCATGTTGAACTTTAAGAATTTGTGGAGTTAAGAGGCCAAGGCACCTGGGGAGTGCCTAAGAACAAACAACACATTAGGCTGTTGGGTACTCATGAAAGGACAGGCCAAGGATTAAGGACCAATGGGGGTGAAGGACAAGCATCCTCACCAATATAAGGACAGCAAGTGTAGAGCAGGTGCTGGTCCACCACAGGCACGCCATCCTGGGGGAGAGAACAGGCCAGAACTGGGACAGTCAGGTACAAAAATCACACGAGAGTTCAGTCTCTATCCTGGCTTGTCTCCTTTATTCCTGTGGACCCTATGGCTCTGGCTGGACCCCAACACTTACCAAACCATGCTCTGAAGTTTTTGTATCCATCTCAAAGACATTCACCTGACCCTCTTCCACAAAGAACAGGTCCTCAGGGACTGTGGGGATCTGAGGAGATTAAAGCAGTACATGCTCCAGTCAGTACTTCAGAGCTTCATCACACCTCCGACCGTATGGTTTCAGGGTTTAGGCAACCTTCCTCTGAAACTATAGTAATTCCCATACCCCCTCTGAACCTTCATCTTCTGGCCCCAACCTTCATCAGACTCAGACATTCTCCCCATCTCCAGCCACAGCAGTCTCTCCCCTCCTTTCCCAATCTGGACTCTCACTCT